>NW_023605083.1:14128069-15540569 GCF_014898055.3 Talpa occidentalis
TTTGAACACTGAAATTTGAACTTCACATAATTTTCACATCATAAATTTTTTTTTCTTTTTCACCATTTCAAAATGTAAAACCATTTCTTTGCTCACAGGCTCTACAAAAACAGGTGGCAGGTGGACTTGGCTCACAGGCCTTACTTTGCTAGACTAAGTGAAAAAACACAGAACAAAATTACATATGATACATCTTGTTTTAAGGTATTGTAATTGTTGGCATTCTTCTAAACTTCTGTGTTTTCCAATTATCTACCACAGCATGCTTTATTTTTATAACTAATACTTTATTAAAATGAATTTTATATATACTTAATCCCATGTTTTAGTAAAGTTATGCTTCTGAAATGTGTGGTCACAGTGAAAATGTAATTAGTTAAAGGTCTCAGAGTGTGTGGGTTGAGGTCTTTTACATAGTGTTTTGCACGTTCTGAAAAGATTTTAATTATCTGGGAACACTTTATTTCAACATTTTCAGTTATCTGAAACATTTTCAGTTATCATATCTACAATATGACATTGAGTTAATGCAAAAATAATCTACAGAGTAGCTTGTACCTCTACTCTACACAAATACAATTTTCATAGAGTGATTAATTACAACTTATGTGCATTCATTTTACTCTGAATAGGACTTCCTGCTGCCAAATTACAACTTCTGTGATCAAAACGTACATGTCACACATTCTCCCTGGAAACTGTTAGGCAAAAGTTTGCTGACCACTTTTTTTCATTACTGAAGGACCTTTTTTTAAAGTTATAAACCTTTTTTATTCAACATGGAAAATTTAGTAATAATCTGGAAGCTATAAACGTATACCTTTAAGTAGCATGTTTTTCTCCGGTGGAATTACTAACCACTGACCCAGGTAAAGAGAAGCAGAAGAAAAGAACCATCCACAATTTAAGTTATTTGAAAAAGACTTTCTTATACCTTACAACATTATAAGTATCTGCCAGTCATATACTGTAACAAAATTAGCAATACATTATTATTTTATAATTTGAAACCCATTCTCCATGCCTCTCCCTTCCAAGGCCATTTTCATTTATGTTCCCTCATTATTTCATTATATTGCACCTAAAATCCCTACCAGTTATTCACAGGATGCTGCAAACTGTCTTTAATTCTTTTACTGACCATCTACAGCATAAGTCTAGGCTCCCCAGCTCTCTGACCCTTTGGCCTGCACCTCAGCTGGGCATTTCTGGAAAGGCTGGTTATCTTCCATTAAAACAATGTGGCTCCATCTTACACCAGTGAGAATGGCACATATTAAAAAAACTAGCAACAACAAATATTGGCGAGGTTGTGGAGAAAAAAGGAACTCTCCTGCACTATTGGTGGGAGTGCAAACTAGTCCAACCACTATGGAGAGCTGTGTGGAGATTTCTGGACCTACTAAACATAGAGCTTCCATAGGACCCAGCAATTCCACTCCTAGGTATTTACCCAAAGGACACAGAAACATCAATTCCAAAGAGCACCTGCACCCCTATGTTTATAGCAGAACTATTTACAATAGCTAAGCTTTGGAAACAACCCAAATGCTCAAAAATAGATGACTGGATCAAGAAGATGTGGTATATATACACCATGGAATATTACTCAGCATTCAAAAAAGATAAACACATGCAATTTGCAGCAACATGGATGGCACTGGAAGGGATCATGCTCAGAAAATAAGCCAAAATGAAAAAGAAAAATGCCGGATGGTCTCACTCATAGCAGGAATCTAGAAAACTTAAATAAGGGACCAGGAAAAAGAACAACTATAAGAAAGAAAATATCAAAATCAACAAACAACTATGAACCAGAGACACTCTATAGGGTGTGGGGGGCAGGGAAAGGAGGGCTTGGGATCAAAATAACGGGGTTGTAACTGTATGGGGAATATAAAAAATAAAATGTAAATAAAATGTAAAAATAAATAAATAAAATGTATACATCTCAAAAAAATTAAATAAAAATTAACACACACAAAAAAAAATGTGGTTCTAGGCCTCCCCTGGTGGCGCAGTGGTTGAGCGCTGGGTTGCGAGGCCGCCCACAGCCTCTGCAGTGCCAGTTCGTTCCCTGGCTGCAGGCGAGGGTCCCACACACACACACACAAAAAAAAAAAAACAATGTGGTTCTATTTCTCAGGGAGAGAGGGGCAATTCAGATGCAAGACAAATCATGTGATCTTGGAATCACATCTGGGGAATGCCTTCAAATCACAAGCAGCACTGGGGAGTGTGTTCCAAAACAAATCACTTAGCTGGCAATGACATTTCCTTTACGTGATAGGCAGGAATGTTACTTATGATTGAATCAGGCCATTTCCAGCAGTCTCAAACCAAACCCATCTCTAGGGAAACATCCTATAGAACTTAGAGAATAGCACAGCAACAACAAAATTCCAAAATAGTGTACTGATAGATGACATTTCAGGAATCTATTTGCTGCATTATCAATTCCATATGAGAAAATTTCCCCGTTGCATACAGCATATTTATTTATTTATTTAAATTTCTTTTCTTACATCATTGTTCATTTTTGTACAGTAGTTGATGTCTCCCCTTAGGTATCGCCCCCATAGTTCTGCCACTACCATACCACCCATGAAACATCACCATAGTCCCTTGTGCTCTTCCCTCCCTTGTTCTGACCCCCCAACTCCTTTTCCTTGCTAAATGCCTCAGATCTATGGTCAGCTTGCAAGTTTTGTCTTTTTCTTGACCACACAGCATGTTTAAATACACACCCACCATTAGTATCCTAAAACACCTCTTTTTATTAATATTGCAACAGATATTTATGGAATATAATATGATAAAGTGTGTTCTAGGTACTGGGATTCAGCAGTGAATTACACACACAAATTCTCTGCTCTTGGGGAGCTCATACTCTCCTTAACTTATCTGCATCCAGAGCTAGTTCTCTTTGAATTATGCTTTGCCAGGATATTATGCAATCACACAGTCGCTTCTTTCTTAGCTTTACATTTTGATGTTCAATGGCTGTGAGTGTTTGCCAGCCCTACTGTTCTGTGGATGTAGACGATGCCCCAATTAAGAAGCCACATTTCCCTGGTTTTTCCCTGACCACATCAGATCTCGAGTCCTTCTGTACCAGCCATGTCAAGAACTTCTGGGTGTCAGCAATCCCTCCACCAGATCCTGCCTCTGAACTGCTAGAAGGCTCACTGCATCTAGAGGTGATGACTACACAGAATTGGCCATATGCCTATCCTTCCCACTGTCACCTGGAAACTGTGGCGACTCTGAATGGAGCCATTCTCTCACAGTGTCTGTCATAAAACATTTCCTTTAGCTTCTACCTGTAGGGCCTTTTATTAAGAGCCAGATGCCAGTCTCTAGCCTGCCTGGAGAAGTTCCAAGGAGTTCTCTTTGCTTCTTACCTCCTCTGCTGGGTACCTACCCACAAAACCTTCACTAGTCCTTTTCAATCATCACCAAAGCACTTGTTCAATTAACTCCCTCCAAGCCTGCACACCAATTTTTCAAAAATGTTTCAAAACATTTTTCAAAATGTTTAAAATGCAGTTTAATCTCACAATAAGGTATCCAAGAGGTAATGATTTAGACACAGGGTTCAAAGTTGTTTATTAACATCATTTGATCAATTGTGTCTCATCACTTTCTCTAGCCTAAAAACACTCTTAATTTTTGTATAATAAGTCATCCCTTCAGATTGATTTCTATTTTCTACCTCAGCTCTTCTTTAGTATATATTTGGTTATTATTTGAGAATATTCAAATTTGCTATCGGAGACAAGAAAACACAGGATAGACAAAATTCATAAGACATTTTAAGCATAAAGAATGAACCAGTCAGTAGTCTGTAAGACTCTACTGATATATGCTAAGAACAGAAAGAAGTTAGTAGCCTGTAAGACAGGTTACTTACACATTAAAAGGGGTGGAAAGATCACATTATCAGGTAAAAATATACCAGCTCTAGGTTCCTGTCGTGCTTGCGCTGGCCCAAGAACTGCAGGTGAAGCCCAAAGCTGTTCAGCCGATTAAGGGCAAGTAATCACAGTTGGCAAGGAGTATTTGTCCTTATCTCTTCTCAAAGGCAACTGCAGGAAAATGGCCCAAGGCACGATCTGCTCCCCAATCCCCCTTCATCAAACCTCCACCCTGGAGAAGGCTAGTGCAGCAGAGAGACAAGACATATGAACAAAACATAACCAAGGAGTTGCATAGTAGGGTCCTTCCCCAGCTGGCTCCCTACTTTCTGCTGCTAATTGTTTTGAACTGATCTGAGAAACTATGTGATTTGGGTATTCTCATCTGTCCTGTGAGGTCTTCTGTTGAGTGACCTCTGGGATAACTTGCCTGGCAGTGTATTCAGAGGCTATCACTGCATTAATGCAATTTCCTATAAACTACCATCTTTGCTCCCCAAAGCTGACCCTGAAGTATGCTCTGCTTCCTCCTGTTTCAGAATCTCTCCTCAATGTAGCTCTTTTCATTTAAAAGGAGGCTTCGTTGTCATGTTTGCACAGGATTTATAGTTTTTCAAAACTCATTTATCATCTTATCCCCAAACTTTCTCTGTCACTTCACATTTGGGTTAAATGTCCCTTCTCTGTGGTATTAATATGCCACAGACATTGTTTTTATAGCAAAGTATTACAATTCATTCGTTTTAACTCTGTGATTCAATACAAAAACCATTAGTCATAGGTAGTTATTTCATTTCAAAATTTAATATAAAATTAAATTTAGAATTAAAATTCAGTTGCTCAATCACACTGGCCATACCCCAAGTGCTCAAAAGACACATTTTCATCATCACTGTAAGTGCTGACTTAGCATGTCCATTCCTTGAAAGCACAGGCTCTTTTGCTTGTTTATGTATTTCCAGGGGCTTCGCTAGTGGCTGGAACTTTCTACATAGCTGATACTCTGTATGTTTGCAATTGTTGAATGGGCTATTCTAATCCATATTCCAAAGAAAGCCAATAAGTAGGGCAGATTATGATATTCAGTTTCTCTTTTTGAAAGTAGTTTTATTTAATGTATTTAATTTTCATTTTCTTTAATTCTAACTTCCTTCAATTTCCAATTTCTAAAGAAACGAAAGTTTCAAAAGAGATCTCACTCTTCCTTTCTGTTTATCTATCTTGACCTCCTGGGTAAGTCTGATTATGGCATTTGATTTTAGGCCTCTCTGCAAAAAGGAAGGAAGCCTGTGACAAGACAAGAGGAAGTTACCTTGGCAAGTGTCCTGGCTCCCTTAAGCTTCATATTCTATATCACAGAAAAATGCTTTGCTTATTCTACTGCTTTGATTTTCAATTTTTATTTCTCTTGAGTAAAAGATTCTATCAGAAGCTAAATTTGGAGGCAATCTAATTGTTTGATGTAAACCTTCAAAGTTTCCTTTGAGTTGAATGTCTATCTGCTTGGGCAGAAAGGGGAAAACGGGGGATTTACATTCACTTTGCTAAACATTAGCATCTTTTGTTCAATCATTTGAATGCAGGACAGTTGGGGGAAACAGCTTCACGAACAAGAGTTGACACATACAGTGTAAAATCTTTTAAGGTGCTTGGATTCAATGAGGGAGAAAGTGAGACGGAACCATATTTCAGCTTCCTAACTGTGCTCCAGTCTGCAGGAACTTTGTGACAGGTCTCTGTCTGTCAGCTACACTTGACTGGCTTTTGCTGACATTCAGCTGTCAGACAGCAACCCTTTACCAGGCCCCTAACATGCTCCACAGCTTCACCCAATTAACTCGCTTTCACTTGACACGGCAGCAAAAAGCTTCATAATAGGTGGTCAAGGTGCATGGTGTCTGCCTGCCCTCGAACTGCTCACACACAGCAAGATGTTTAAGTACTTTCCTTCTTGCCTGTGTGCTCAGAACTTGTATGACTACAATTTAGTCATTCCATATATTGAATTGGACAGGAATCGAGGAAATATAATAAGCTGCGCAAAAACAGATCTCTAGATGACTAAAGTTAAATTTCAAATCAGTTCTTTAGGTCCCTCTAAGAGGAAGATTTGGTTTTTAGATTATCAAATTTAACATCTACTAGGAATCAATTTACAGTTAGTTCTCACACTATGCCACTAATAATAGTATTATATAAAGATGACCTGGCATAGAAAAAGAGCACTTGACAAAAAAAGGCAGAAAGAGCTAGGCACAATTCAAGAATATGAAATTCAGCTTATGGCCATAAAAATGCACTTTTTAAAATAAACTCAATAAATGTTCTGTAAAACGTTGTCATGCCATTTCCTTGCAAATGAAACACGTATTTGAAAATATGTTTGGCTAAGAAATAAAAAATTGTATACTTATTATGAAAAATTATCAGAATCATTTAGACATTTTCTCTCATGTCTTAATATATTCAAACTTAAGCATGGAATCAGTCTTTTATTTAGGTGCTCTCTAAAATCTGAAACTTATGAAAAAAGGCAATGTTACATAAAGAAAAAGTCATACAAACTCTACTTACTACTACCTTTGGAAATCTACACCTGTAAAGCTCTGTGATGAAGAGGCTACAAATAAAGTTACTTTATGCTAGGACTTTATTACTGAGATACAAATGCAGTTCCAAGTTTCTAATCAGAAACCAAAATTGAAAATCTAATTACAGGAATGAGGGATTCTTATCTCTCACCACGGACCACTCCTAGCAGAGATTTATCAGTATCTTAAGCCAGGTGAAGTAGAGTTTAACAATACCTTCCTGTTTTTTATGAGTGTGAGAAGACTAATGTTTTGGGGGGTCAGGTGTTCACAAAATTGGCGCTTTTGTTACATGCCTCCACGTTTAAGAAATTATCTCTACATAAAATGCATATTTGTTGTTTTGAATACTGTTCACTTCTTAACAGAAGTATAAGGAAAAGGTAGAATTTGACTAATTGTTGGGCAATTAGGACACTACCCATTTTATTAAGATTTAATAGGTATCCTCTCACTTAGTATTTATACAAACCTACAGAAGAGAACTATAATTATCCTCATTTTTACATATGAGGACATGGAAATATTCGGGAAGAGGCTGTTAATAGAACTAGGATCACGTGGTTAGCAAGAGCTGAAGTCAGGATGTAAATAATCCCACTCCAGAGCCCACATGCCCAGGCACTATGAATGGGCTCCTGAGCAGGACTGCCTGTGTTCAAATCTTTGTTTCCACCACCTGGTAAGTCATATAATATGGAGATCATGATAGTACTGAAAAATAATATATACCCGTAGGGGTGCTGTAAGTATTAAATAAGTTAACACATATTGGGTTCTGAGAATGTTATCTCACACATAGAAAGTACTAGATAAATGTTAGCCAATCTTTCCTCCTTCCCCCTCCCTTTCTTTCACCTAGCTTGTAAAGAATTACAGAAACCAACAAAATTATCATCGCTGGGGAAAAAAGGCAACTCATAACTTGACCTTGAGTGTGTCTAAGCCAGGGGTATCCTGTTTCTGCTCAGTTAGTAGTACTTCCTGCTTGGAATGCCTTGTTCAAACCCTCCCATTCCTTCAAAATCAAACTCAAATACAACTTCTCAAAAATAATCCCTAACCACCCAATTCAAATAAATATATCCTTTTAAACTCTGTATTTATCATCTTATTGCTTTATGTGAGTCTGTCCTGACTCACCAGCTACATTACAAGTTCCATCAAATCAGCAACTTCTTTATTATGTCTTTTTTTTTGTATTCAATTCTTGTGCAGATACAACTATCGTTTTTGCATAAGAGATGGGAAATGAAAAAGCTCTAAAACATTTCAGAACTCTTCAAAAGGAAACAGATTCATTGATTGAATCAACAAGCTTTTGTTGGACACTTGATAATATGTTAGGCACAATATGGGTAGTAAGGCTGTAAGGATAATTAAATAAAATACCTCACTTCCAGACTTCAAGTTTAGCAAAATAAAAAATGTGCACAGGTCTTTAGGCCTTGATCTTGATCGAGGCCTAAACAAGTAGCACTGATCTGGCATATATCAGAAGATGCTGATTCTTGGGACCTGTTTTTATCTTTTCCTAAATTGCTGAGAATTTAAAGGAGAGAATTTATTAATACTGCCAAGATCTCCTCAATAATATCCTGGACTAGACTGGAACCTCTGAAGGTACTGGACTGGGAACAGGACAGTCTGATAACTTGAAAATAAATTTATAAGCCCAAAGCATAATAAATTCCATCATAAATAATTTAGAAACTATACTTGAACTCTACTATATGATCCCCCAATAAATACATGTTTCTTTTTTTAGCCAGGGTTTATTTATTTATTCAAATAAATCCTGAACTTAAATGCATAGTTATTTTATGACTTTATGTCAATGAGCTTGCTAATTTTTAAGAACATGTAGTGCATGCTCTCACCAATTACAGAAATAAAAGCAAGTGCAAGTTTTTATAGAAGTTCTGAATTAGTAAGTGTTTCTGGCACTGGTCTTTTTTAAAGATATCTGCTCTTCTCATCCTTAACTGATGAAACTGCCCAACTGCCATCATGCCAGTTCGAGAGGCACTGAATTAAATGCATCAATGACAATAGTGACTAAGCTGTTAACAATGCCAAGAAGCATATGTGGTATAGAATCATTATGTTGCCATGAACTTGCAGGAAATCTTCAAAGAGAAAACTAACATCAAATAGAGTTGACAAGACAGCCATTAGTTTAACTCAGAATCTGTCTCCTTACTCGTTTGGTTTGGATTCAGCAGCCCAAGTTCAGGTTCACGCTATTCTCAGGTGGTCCAACATTCCTATTATCAGACTCAGAAACATCTTTGTTTCCTTTTTTAATTTTTAATTACTAATCTATGTTGCTATTAATTAATGTAGATGCTCTTAATCACAGTTCTAAATTTCCAGAATACCCTTTATCTTTCTCTAAATTTTTTATGGTAAAGAAAAATAAATTGTTTTTCTTTTCTCCCTTAGGGATAAGAAATGTCAACACGTGAGGGTTATTAATTGCAGAAATTAGGATTTCTTTTGAACTCAAAAATATATCCCAAAGCATTTTTACTTGAATTTAGAACTTAAATGAATAGTTCTTCCATTCTTTGTATTATTTTCAAGGGTTACAGATGGTCTACTACTATATTCCTCACCATAACCATTATGATGTATTTATTAAACTCCAATAGTATGCTAGATATTGAATAAGAGATACACAAAGAAACAACCCCTGATCTCAGGTTAATAATTCAAATACATCCACATAGTAAAAATTTCTTTCCTTTCCTGTTACCCTTCCCTTAATAAATAGGGTGGAGTGACGACAGAAATGACATTTTTAATAATAGCCTGACATTACAGACATCCTTTATAATACAGAAATTCTAAAACCACAGAGACAGTATATCAATCACAGGCATAAGCATAAGCTTAGTTTTTTGATAACTGACCTTCTAAACAGGATGGTGAACTTTAATTTGGGCCGCATAATTGGGAATTTGCAATCAAACTTTGAGCAAACTGTTCTGACTACCTCAGGTATTGTGCTAATATCTACAAATAGAACAAGCTCCTTTTCACATGGAACTTTTATTCAGCATGGTATGATAAATGTATGATATCACATGTTATCATTTATCATATGATAAATGTTATAGTAAAAAGCATTTGGGGAGAGATTTTGGATTTGAAACCTGGTGGGGATTAACTAAGTAAAGAATCAGCACATATAAAGGCTTGTGAGAGGGAGAAAGACTGGTACTAATTTTTACTAATTTAAGTTAATTAATTTAGCTAAACTAAACTAATAGATGGATAACCCTACAAATGCTATAACTGGTAACCTTAATTAGGCTTTTGCATTTTGTGCTTAAAATGAATTGATTCATTTTATATAATACTTGTGAATTTTGTTTCTAAAGACTTGTTGAATGAGAAAGTTTCAGGCTGAGGTTTACTGTCCAGTTTATCTTTGAAACTATGCACTATAAATCTTGATGTTTAAAAATTAAATGGCTTATTTGAATAAAATTTCCTCTTTTAATACTAGATTTGAAACACTAAAGATATCAAAGTGCTAGTATAACAATTTTGATGATATGAATGAAACTTAAATGGATATATTGAAAATCACCCAAAATAAATTTTCCTAACTATCCTTTATTTTTTTACTTTTCCCTTAGTAATATCTTTATTTTTTAATTTTTTAAAATTTTTTACATCATTGTTCATTTTTAAACAATATTTGCTTCCCTCCACCCCCTCAGGTGTAGTCCCCATAGAGTTTCCTTCACCAATGCCCGGTGCACCATCACCTCAGTCCCCAGTGCTCCTCCCTCCCTCCCTCCGATCCCTCTCCTTCCTCCTCCCCTGCAGGATGTCTCTGGTTTATAATTGTCTGTTTTTGCTTTGTTGTGCTATGTACTGTTATTATTTTTTTTACACTGATGTCTTATTTGGTTCCCTTCTATTCCTTCTATAAGTGAAACCAACCAATATTTTTCTTTTTCCTTCTGGCATATTTCGCTGAGCATAATGCTTTCTAGTTCCATCCACGTTGCTGTGAATGGCTTGAGTTTATCTTTTTTGATTGCTGAATAATACTCCATTGTGTATATATACCACATCTTCTTGATCCAGTCATCCATTTTGGGGCATTTGGGTTGTTTCCAGTTTTTACCTACTGTAAATAGTGCTGCAAAACATAGGTGTACAGATGTTCTTTCAAATCAATGTTTTTGTGTCCTTTGGGTAGATCTCTAGGAGTGGAATTGCCGGTCATATAGTCATTTAGTAGATTGAGGAATCTCCAGACAGCTTCCCAGAGAGGCTGGACCAGTTTGCACTCCCACCAGCAATTAAGGAGAGTTCCTTTTTCACCATATCCTTGCCAAAATATGTTGTTGATTTTTTGATATGTGCCATTCTCACTGGTGTAAGGTGGTATCTCAATGTAGTTTTGATTTGCATTTCCCTGATTATAAGGGATGTTGAACATTTTTTCATATGCCTGTTGACCATTTGCATTTCCTCTTTGGAGAAATGTCTTTTAAGTTCTTCTGCCCATTTCTTGACTGGATTGTTTACTTTGTTTTTGTTGAGTTGTGAGAGTTCTTTGTATATCTTTGTGATCAGTCCCTTATCAGTTATATGGAGTGCGAAGATTTTTTTCCCAATAAGTGGGGTATCTCTTTGCTTTATGGCTAATGTCTCTTTTGCTGTACAGAAGCTTTTCAGTTTGATGTAATCCCAGGTGTTTATCTTTTCCTTGACTTTCTTTGCTTTGGGTAATGAGTCTTTAAATATGTTTTTGAGATGTATGTCTTATAGTGTTTTACCTACATTTTCTTCTATATATTTTACGGTTTCAGGTCTTATGTCCAGTTCTTTTGTCCATTTTGAATTGATTTTTGTGCACACCATCCTTTTTAAAAAAAAAATTCTTATTACTATTATATCTCAATATCAGTGTTGTTTGTTTCCTATCTACTCAATGAAACATTATGGTGGCAAATGAAAGATTCATAAGTGTCAAAACCAATTAAACTATAAAAATGATTAAAATTACAGTGGTGTCCATATGCTGAACTCAGTGATAAATTAACCAAGTATTGAATCAGGAGTACTACCTGTGAGCTCCACTAACCAACATACTAACAGTCTATGAATTCAGGACTTACTACATTTCAAAGGTGAAAATACTTAAATATTTGCTTTGTTTATTACTCCAAAAATAGAAATGTTATCACTGATGCCTTAATCCTCTGAGATAACCTGCCAGATGGGTGAGGTAATACTAAAGTGAAAAAAAAAAAAAACACGCTGAAAAAATAGACTTTAATCTGTACCCACATACCTCTCTGTAGGTTACCAAGTATCATAGCAGGTTGTGACAGAAATAACAAAGTGGGGGTGAAAAATCACGTTTGTTTAGTGCTAGAAGGCACCTTAGAGATCATCTGATCCAACCTCCTTCTTTACAAATGCAGAAACTCCCAGAGAGGTTATTTGCCCAAGATCATACAACTACTATGGCAGTGCCAGGATTAAGTTCTTAATTCTTGACTCCCTAGTCCAATTTGCCTTCCATTATACTGATTAAGAACATATCCTTTCAACTCCTCTATACTTCAAAAATAATAAGTAGACATGCTGAAGAGGTATCGCTGAAGAGGTAGTGAATGCATATGATTTCTGCTGTAAGAGATGCTGTGGGGAAATAGTGAAATGTTTGATAGATTAGCCAATTTTTATATTCGTGTTGGTTCCCAAATTCAGTCTGCAAGGTTGTCTTTGTACAAAGGGTCCTACCCTATTCCCAATGAGAGATTACTATGAATGTCCCTAGTGAGGGAGGAGTCAAGTCAGTTACTATTGTACTTTGTTTCCTTGTAAGTTACCTTTAGTCACTGTGAAAGAACTATGACCGTAACAGACTTGAAGTTTAATTAGATAACATTTTGAGATCTATAGGTATATCAAAGACTGTGGATAGGAAAGGCACGCTTAAGCATAGCATTCTGAAGTCTTTAAGTTTATGAAAGTCAAGTATAAGATCTAGACAGTCACATATATGTTAACATATGATATTATTTCTTGTAAGGTTAACTTTGTACTTTAAAAAGTTATGTATGTCACTACTGTCCCCCAAAGAAGCTATAATAAAGTTATTTATTTAATAATAAAAATTAGTATCCGCAATCAAGTAGTACCCAAAAATGTTTGTACATAGTGAAAAGCAAAAATACTTACTGAAAGAAACAATAACAACAAAATGTTTTAGGCTTTCAAGTAGTCATGAAGTAAAAATGATTTTACAAAATACAGAAGTTATCACATTACTTATTCTTTCTTTTGGGCCTTGAACATGGTAATCTATATTTTATGACATGTTTTAATAACTACTTGCTTAATAGATCACTATTTCTGGGTGTCTACTTGATATAAAAGGGGCTTTCAAATTTTTAAAAGCAGAATTCTTTTGTTAAATAAAATTTTATTTACCCTGCCTTGTAAAGAGGGATTAAGAGTGAAAAATCTGGTCTCTAGATTTTCCCCACTCCCACCCTAAGGTATCCAGATAAAACATAAAAAATAAGACCATGAGACTTACTAAATGGCTACTTCTGATAAATGATTAGCCCCTATACTTTTTCATGCTTTCTTAGTATTGAAATTATGACAAGTTTAAACTTTTTTGAATATTGCTAAAAATCACTGCAATATTTCTGATGTCTTTTGTTATCAGTTCCATTAAAAACATAAATAAGGTGGTTACAAAAGTTGAATTATTTTAATTAATTTTACCTCAAATTTCTTAGTTTCTTACCTGCTTTTCAAAAATCACTTAGGAAAGTTTAAAGAATTGGAGGATTTTATATTCAAATAAATATTATTCAGGAAATATAAGTATAGGAATCAAGATATTTAAAACAGATGACTCCATAGGCAAAACATGATAAAATTCCCAGATAATAAATACCTATAGCTACACAGAGTAAGATACAGATTATATAGATATAAAAATACATTTAGGTTCAAACCTTCTACCTAAAACAATGGTTATAAATTACTCCCCAAAAGGGCAAAACTAGTTAGGTTATAAATAATTATAATCATAAGAATCCTTTAGTGCCCAATATGTTACTTAATAAACTATTTTAATTAAGTCATAAACCACCATGTTGTTTAAAAAATGATATGTCAAAACAATCATTTTATCATGATAAAATTAGATGTAGTCTATACTTTACACAGTTGATATGGCACATTTTTCAGCCAAATTCATATTTCAGTTGGAACTCATCAGAGATAAGATGGTGGGGACTAGAAACATAAATCTGTAACCTTAGTTGACCTTTTACATTCTGGAAGAGTATCTTTCCAAGTGGTGTCAAGCAAACATTGAGAACAAAAGGATATCCAAAAGAAAAGGCTGAATTCAGATTCTATCAAAGTATGCCCTAAGCCAAAGTTCTGGGAAACTAAGACAGCTATTTCTTCCCAATTTCTCAGCTAACATAGAATCTTAAGAAAAAATGCCGTATACCCACACTTCAAACCAGCATAACTTGGAAGGATGCATACTTTCAATTCTCTGTGCATAAAGCAACTTCAAAGGAAAGAGGGACATCCTTTTGTTCTAGGTATAAGGCCTTAACCACAGACCTAGTGAATTTGTCAGTCTTTTACACAGTCATTTTTTTACTGAAAGAAAAAAAAAAACACTTTTTTTTTACAGAGAAACTAAAACTTTTATTCGAGTTTAAATGCTCTTGTCTCTTCTAAAGGGATACTCAACATAAACTTGGTCCTTCTTACTGCTTCCCTACTATTGGATAACCTGGAACCCATTTTCCGAGAATAATGTTAATTTCCATTTTAGTTGAGAGCATGAGCTTTGGACACAAAGATAGGGGTTCCAGTCTAGAGTCCAAACAACATGGTGTTGGGCAAATTACTTATCCTCTCTGTAACTGAGCTGCTTCAACTGCCATAAGGGGAAATATATATATATATATACACACACACACATGTATATACATATATACATATATAAACATACATATATACATGTATACACATATATACATACATATATATATAATATTTCTTTCATAAGATTGATGGAAAGATTAAATTAAATAGATGGAAGAGATGAAGACTTAAAATGTTTCTACAGTATCTGATGATTAAGGGAGGTTATTGAGACTATTTAGATTTATGGGATTACTGATTTAAACTATTTTGAATAGTTTCGACTTTTTCTTTCAAGGTGACTTTCTCTTTCAAGGCGCAATTACAGTATCATCAACACAACTACACACCCATTCATTCCTCACAAGTAATTACCTATGCATTAATGCTTAATTCAACTTGAACAAAAGTTTCTTTGTCCATACATGGTTTGAAGTGAGTCAGTTATCATTCAATGAGTCTGAGTAGTAGAAAAAGATGTGCCTTGACCACCCACTTTGTTAGATTTCATGTCTAGGATGTAGGAGATTTCATCTTAAAGAAATCATTTAGCTTTCTCTTGGGTATTCGGTTTGGCATAAATCATGCATTTTCAAGCAAAAGTTTCTTCCCAAATTATTAAGAATTATGACTGACTGTGTTTGTTGTTCAGCTGCTCACTTCCTTTTCTGGTATTATGTTCTATTTAAAGTCCATTTATAAAAATATTGACAAATAAAAAACCCTCATAGCATGGAAGGGGATTTTAGGCAATGGAACTGGAGTTACTTTAAATATATAGCTGTATTATTTATGTTATCAGTGACAATTGTACTGAAAATTCTGAAATATTGGAACTGTCTAATTATTAAGATTTTTACTTCCCTTGCAGGTGTAAATACATGAACCTAATAAGCTTTCTTACTATGAGAAAACACTATATTAAAATATTAAAAACTATTTAATGAGGTTCATTTCCTTCCAAAAGTAAACTGAGGTTGTGTCTGAACCAACTTGAGGCAAGAGAAGTTTCAAATGTAGCATTTTAAAAACTAGCCATTATTTCCCATGTTGAAAAAAAATTGCAATTTTATTTCCTAACAGCAAATGAAACTGTCAGGAAAATTTAGGTGTAATAAAATTGGGTGGTTAAACCAACATGCTGGATTTGAAATAAAACTGAATTAAAGGAATTAAAATTAATTCTTGTGTCAGTCAACCCTTTAAAAATACTATTCAAAACTTACTGCTTTAACAAACAGAACTTCCTTGTCTTGATAGAGTGCAAAGTTAACTATCTTCTTAATGACCACTAATGGTACTATAGTTGAAATTGCTCATCGAACAATATTTTGCATAAAATTGTGTTGCTTCTGGCAACTTCTCTGCCTAAATAAAAAGTTGTCAAGCAGGGTGACTTTAGTGGTACAGAGTTTTAAAATGGTGGATTCAGTCCAAGGTTAGCTAATAATGGCTGACATGCCCTGGAATCTTGAGGCCTAAATCAACATTGTTTTCACAGCTGTAATTAAGCCACCTAATCAGAAGCACATTTTGACGGGACAGTTTCTGGAAGCCAGACATTACAATTTCTTATGCCTGGAGCGCAGTGGCTCATGAGAGGTCCTCGTTTAATTTCAGGTTAAAAAGGGAGGGGGGGCAGTAAAATAAAAAGACTATTTTTTTAAAGCAACACACAACTGTTGAAATGAAGCAGGCCTACGTGTTCATGCCTTGACCAGCCTTGCATCCCACCCTGCTCTGGCTCTCTGCTGAGTCCCCCAACTCTCCAGTGGCAGCTGCACACAGTGAGATGAAGGGTTTTTGCCAAGATCAACAGATGAGCTGGTCTAAACTGGCTCTCTGTGTGTTCTGATTGTAAATTGTGCTGGTGATGATTAGAGAACTCTAACACAGGATGTCGACTCTTAAAACTGTCCAGAGAAAATAATTTTTTTAACTTCAGGAAAATTTTTTTAAACTTTTTTTGTGGCTTGGTGCACAGTGTTGTGTCTATAACTTTCATATGATTCAAATAAATTCACCCAAATTAAGCAACTCTGTTATTTAAAAAAAAAAAGAAAGGAAAAAGAAGGCCATGGCTTGTCTTGTGGCAGGAACCTTCATCTGCGGCACTTATGTAACAGTGTGGTGGAGTGGAGTTCTCCACCCAATATTATTATAGGTCTGTGCTTCTACCACCTGCCAACTGATGATATTACTAAAGCGACAAAAATCTAGGATGTGTTACTCACATCTTATCAAGTTAACTGTGTTGATGTCTTAAACACAGCTGAATTGCCAGTTGAAGTTGTTTTCTGCAGTGTTGTTGCATTCTATAACATTTAAACTTTCAACCCCAGAGGCCATTGTAAAACTATCAATATGAAGGCACTAGTCACTGGAGTCTGATTACATTTAGTTCTGCATTTTAATTACATATGGATTCTATTAACTAAACCTTTTGCCTTATAGGCAACATTTTAATCAAATTACTATAATTTTCAAATATGTTACAATAGTTTGACGAGTTAAAAGTTCACATTCCTAACATATTAAATACCAAAAAAACTTTGCATAAAAAAAGGAAATACGTCTTACAAATATGCTAATACATTTTCAGGTTACTTTGGGGACTTTTTGACTACCTAGTTACAAGTTATATTGTAAGATTTATATAAATAGTATACATTTATAAATGGGTTATTGGTGTTGAATATAGCCAAATTTGAAATATAATTGCTATTATAAATCTAGGAACATACACTCATTTTATTGCTGTAAATTGAAGCATGAACAAAAGAAAACATAGTTAGAATCTATATATTCAAAATCAGCATTTGTGACTTCAATCAATGAATTTTAGGACTGAGATGAAATTTAGATTTTTGTCTCATTGAAACCCTGCCTTTTACAGACGGGAAAAACCAAGACCAAAGAAATTGTGATATTTTGTTTTCTAAAGCTTTGTGGTAAGTTGATAACAAAGGTTGTTCTACAGTCTAAGTTTCCTGATTCTGTATCATGCTACTTTCCGGTAAAAGACATTGCTGTTCTGTGTAAACAACAATCTAGTTGCCTACCCCATACCACCATAGAAGTAAAAGGAATATTTTCTTAATATGGTAAAATGCAACATAAAACTTACAGTTTTAACAATTTCAAAATATATGATTTAGGGATATCAAGTATATTCACAGTGTTGTTCAACCATCACCACCAGCTCAGGTCTAGAACTTTCCCATCATCCCAAAAGGAAACCCCATACCCATTAAACAATTTATTATGCCTGCAGCATCCCCTATGCTCCCTCCCCTCACCCCCATCATCCCATCAACCACTGATCTGCTTTCTGTCTCTATCGATGGACCTATTCTAGTGATTTCATATAAATGGAATCACACAATAAGTGGTCTTTTGTGTCTAGCATAAGAAGCCCCTCACTCTTGTCTCTGTATTGAATGGTAATCTTTCAGGGTAAGAATTCTAGGCTGAAATGTTTTTCTTTAAGTACTTAAATATCCCAACCTCAGGTTTCCAGTAGCTGCCTCCTCTTTAAAGTGACAGGTGAGCTGACCTGGCTCTCCCCAACAGTTTGGCTCTGATTGTTGTATATTGGGAGCCTCTGGCTCAAGGTAGTTATCTTGACTCCACACCCCTGCTCCTACAGTTCCCAATAGTGTACCCTCTCTCCTTGACAACAACTCTATGTACCCTTTTATCTAATGCAGTGCCAGGTCTCCAAAGGCCCTGCTGTTAATGTGTGCCCCTCTGTCAGCAACTGTAGGGGGTTCCATGCAGAAGACACCCCTCCCACTTGTGGGCTGTACTGCTTCAGTGTCACTGTATATAATGTTCACTTAAAGTTTTTCCCACCCTTTTGCTCAGGACCATCAATTCTGTTATGTACTTAAGTCACCCATTTCTTCTTCAGGGTTACTGGTTTTGTTCTGCTGCCAGCTACTTGTGAGTATATAGAGAGGGCAGGCCCAGTGTCTTCGTCCTGCTGTCATCTTGCCAGACTCCCCTTAATCTTCATTTTTTTCAAACAATACTTCAAGTGCTCAAGTAGATCAGCCAGTTATGTGCCCTTATAACACTCTGAGATTCTACTTTAACATCATTGTTTAATTATTGGTGTAGCAGCTGAATTCTCCAACATATTTAAAGTGCCATCATGGTAGGTATTTGTTTTCATTCACACTGCAGTCTCTCAGGAAAACACCAGATATGGAATCAGAGGCCTTTGGTTCAAATCTGATTAGTTTCTTAAAAAAACCTAGCAACAAGATTTCAAATTCCAGAATCATACTTTATACTGCTGATCCACACTATATGGCTTCTCTCAAAAAAATTAAGAAGTCATGGCTCATCGCTCATTTAAAAATTTTTCTTTTTTTTAAAAAAATTTATTTATTTAAGCATACAAGAGTTGGGGTGTAGGCCAGAGGTGTGGGGGGTGATAGGATTCACCAGAGACAGAGTGGTGAGCAGAAAAGGCAGACTGACTGAAATACACTGCTGAGGGGAGCAGCAGGCAAGTCAGGAGAGGTCTGCTGTGCCATGTGGGTTAGCTCCCTGGCCAGGGATCAAACTCGTGCTGCAATTGCGGATTGCTTCATAGTGCTGACACTTAGCCCCTTGCCATCATTTAAAAATTTCTTAAAGAGCTTAAAAACCGCAATAATAATCATCATGAATCAACTAAGACAAAGTATGTGAAAGTTTAGGAAAGCAACTTACCTGGAGTAAGTTCTGGCATTTCATCCACACAACACCAATATTATCAAACAATCCTTCCCTCTCAAGAAAAGGTAATGAAAACAAATGTGAGAAAGGGGCTTACTTTTTAATTTTTATCTTAACTAAACAAAATATCTAAGTCTTTTCACCTTAGTAACAATGTCATAACACTTGACAACCATCAAATCTGACATAATTTGAACAGTGATGCAAAGATCTCTATCCCGCAAAGATACCAAATGGAGTGCTCCTCTGATAATTTATTATTTTCTCATAAATATAATAATATAGAATTAAAAACATTCTGCTAAACATACAGTGGAAATAGGCAAATCAATACCGTATCTTGCAGTATCATAAGTCATAACAAAGTATTTGGAGTTGGCATTCTATGCTTCACAGATTGAGCTATCATGCGTTTCTTCAGAGCTGTGAATGTGCCTATCTCCAAACACCCACATGTAATTGGTTCTGGCTGCTGTACTCTTCTCTACTGAGTCGTATGGGACTCAAAAGCTCTTTACTCAAAGCCCATTCTGGTTACTATTACTCAAGACAAAAGCTTCAGAGTAGCCCTAAGTTAATAGGTCAAAAACCAACATACTGAAAATGTTAAAATACTGGCAAGTGTACAAATGATGAGAACTCTTGGATAAACTCTGGCAATATTATTATATGTTGTTGAACAAAAAAAAAAGAGAAAGAAAATGTCACCTGAAGCATGATAAAGACTATAATATGACCACTCTCTATGCATCACAACAATATAATATACTAAATTTCTAGTTAGTAACAAATATTTTTCATTCTTATCCAGTCAAATGACTGGATAAGATAGTAATGAGCATATTCTAACCATCCTTAGTTCATTAAATAGGCAGTAACAACCAGCATTAATTCTGTACTTAGTATGACTAAAATCACTGACTTAAAGGTTGTTTTAGTTCTTTTACCTGCCCATAAAAATATTTCCTCATCATTACATATATTTCTTACTAGCTTAGCTTTAGGAAGTGAATGTAATTACCAAAGAAATTTTGTGTAGAGAAGAGAATAAATATTCATTGAGCACCTACTAATACTTCAAATACTATGCATTTAATCCTCACAACAACACTCAATATAAGCATTTTTATCCACATTGCAAATAAAAAAATTGATGTTCAGAGTTTTAGATGAATAACTAATAACAGGACCAGAAAGCATACTCACACTGCCTGATGCTAAAAGTCTTATATGAGGGGCTGGTGGGAAGAAGATAACAGTTGTGGAGCAGACATTGGAGGAGAAAAGCTAGTTCATTCGAAGACCCAGTAATAGTTTTGAGAATGGTCAAAACAGCAAACACTAGAAAGTTGGAATAAGAGCATCAAGAGAAAAACAGGGGCAGAATCAAATTGAATTATAGAGTAAAAAGCAGGAATTTGGTGGGGTAAAAATGGATTAGGAACATACAAAGGTGGGGTTTGGAGTGACTGTTGCAAACAGTCTTGGGAACCATTGGGTACAGGCTAGCTGGATGAATTGGATGTCTTTAACTGAAAGGGAGTAGTGAAGTAAAAGAGCAATACATTTTCTTATATTTTCCACAAAAAAAAATATATAATTTGGGCCTTCCCAGTGGCGCAGCAGTTGAGCGCTGGGTTGCGAAGCTGTCCGCAGCCTCTGCAACACCAGTTCGATCCCCGGCCAACGGGCGAGGGTCCCACATGACGAAGCAGACCTCTCCTGCCGCCCGCTGCTCCCCTCAGCAGTGTACTTCATCAGTCTGCCTGCTCTGCTCTGCTCTCCGCTCTGGCTCTGGTGGATTCTCTCACCCTCCCGTGCTTCTGACTGTACCCAGTACTTGTATAAATAAATAAAATAAAAATTTTTAAAAATTATATAATTTAATTCATTAAACATAGTGCACTATACATAATGCCTACTGCTTAGAAAAAAATATTTATTTCCATTGTTCTTCCTCTTAACAAAATGCCAAATTGCCACATGTTCTCCAAAGACACTACAAATATTTTATCTTCTCATTTCATCTCTCCTTCTTACAATATTAGAAATAAGGTCTGTGCTCCCACAGACATTATTTACACCTATTTTTCTGATTTGTGCCTGTTTCCCTTGCTAGAAAAGGAACCCACGATGACATAGACAGTGTCTTTATCAACTTCATCCTCATAAAACAAGTAAAATGGACAAAAACTCCTAAATGTCAACACTATCAATAATTGTCAATAAAGGCTAATCATCCAATTAAATGACAAGTTGTCAAATGAACAAATTAAACAAAATCAAACTATGTCTTTCAACAAGAAAGCTCCTGTAAATATAAAATATAGCTTGGTTGAAAGGAAAGTATGGAAAAAAAATAGCACGCAAATACTCATCAAAACCAAGCTAACATGCGAATAGGTGACAACAGAAATGGTAAGAATTGACAATAAAGTGAAGGCCAGACCTCTACAGGCTTCTATTTAAGAAGACACTGAAGCACAGTCAAGTCATTCTGTCTTAAAACAGAACTCCTGGAATCCTTTGAACATCCTATTCCTAAGTCTCACACTTAATAGCTAAATCCTTAAATAGTTGTTTAAATTTACTCTTCTTTTTTGTCAACTCCTACTTATTCCCCCACCTCTTGCTGAAAGAGACTTTGTTAAGGTTACCAAGGGCCTCTGCGCATTAAACCCAAAGGTCATTTTCAATCCTCATTTTACTTGATCTTCAGCAGCAATAATAGTTTTGATATGTTATTCTTAAAATTCTCTATTTTCATGCATCATCCTTTCTTGGTTTTTCCTTTACCTCTATGCCTGTTCCTTTACAACCTTCTTTTTCTTTACTATCTTACCCTCTTCTACACAAGCATTTTATGTTGCAGTTTTTCAAGCTTCCTTCTTCTTACTCTATAAACCCTCTTATGTAGGGTCACTCTTGCTAATAGCTTCAAGCTCTAACTATATATGACTTAAAAATTATATGCCAAGCTAGAGACTTAGCATCTGGCTTGAATTCCATGTCAAGCAACCTTCTGGATCCCTCTAGTTGGATGTCTCAAAAGTAACTCAAACTCAACACAACTCAAAATTAAACAACAAATACCCCTGCCTGTTCCACTGTCTCTCTCAGTAAATTAGATCATTGATCCATTTCCAAAAGCCCAAAAACTCTAGGAATTGTCTGACACACCCCTTTCTCTTACAATTCACACAGAATTATTTCTTCACACTTTTAAAAAAAGCAATCCAAGTATGTTACTCCTTCTTACCTTCTTACCAGTCTTACCCCAGCTTTGCTTTCTAGATCATTCTTATCTCAGATCACTCTTGCCTTTGCCCTCTATAAAGAGAGTCACACTGGTCTTTCTCAATTTCTCTTTCCATCACAGGTCCTTTGTAGATGTTCTGCCCACTCCCAGTGACTGGAGAAAGTCTCCATCTCTGAATGGCCCTCATGTAATCCCC
The DNA here is from genome assembly GCF_014898055.3 of Talpa occidentalis. Lineage (NCBI taxonomy): Eukaryota > Metazoa > Chordata > Mammalia > Eulipotyphla > Talpidae > Talpa > Talpa occidentalis. The sequence goes on from NW_023605083.1 coordinate 14,150,702, forward strand.
AGATATCTCAAAAATCACTGAGCCTAGAAAAGCTTCACTGAAAATTAGTGTAGGAGAAGCTCATCTGTTTAAAGAAAAATTTTACACACTTAAGACCTCTTCTTTTAGTGCACTTTTCCTGGTTAGTGACTACAAATTAATTAGTGTGAGTGCATGAAAATCATTGCTTCCACTATTACATTTTAAATTCATGAGAATAAGGATTGTCTGTTTTGAGTCACACAGTATCCCCAAGACCAGAACGGTATCTGCCACAGAGTAAATACTGAATAAATACTGAGTTAACAGTAATAATAAATACTGAATAAATATTGAATTACTGAATGAATACATTGATAATGTATTAATAACCAATAATACAAAGAATACAGAGCTCAGGTAAGTAGAGGCCAGATAACCAAAGAAGGAAAGTCAATAATAAATGAAACATAGAAGAGTATTAAAGAGATAGGTACAATCCTCATATGTTGCAGAAAGATGAAAAGGGATGAGAAGGAACTAATGGATATATGGGGTGAACAGAAAATTACTGGTTATTTTTGAGAAAGTAGTTTCAGTGAAATAATAGGCTCAGAAGCCAGAGAACAATAAGGCTCAGGAGTTAAATCAGATGAAGCAAGTATAGACTATCCTCCTAGAATATGTAGTGAAAGGAGGGGATGACAAGTTGCAGAGAGGCAGAGAGCTCAGCCATTGGAATTTACTAATGATAATTACAAGAGGAGTCACATGCTCAAGGCTACAGGAGGAAGGAAAACAAAATAAGATGTTGGGTCAGTAAAGAAGTTTTTCTTGTGGTGCAATCCAATGAATTTATATCAAGACAAATGGTCTATAAAAACAATTGCTAACTTCTTTTTTAACTACTAAGTGCAAGGCAAAGTCCAAAGTACTTCTCCTCACTAGAACTTCCAAACATCTTTGTTAGAAAGTAGCATCATTATCCCCATTTTATAAATGAAAACCCTGAGACCCAATCCACAGGATGAGCAATGAACAGAACTGGAATTTATATCCAGGCTTATCTGACGTCTATGGCACACAGTGTAAGTAGTTAACTCAATTCTCAATTCTTTTGTCCTTTGACTCATAGGTAGGGGTAGCCACTTGACCCATTTAGAGTTAATGGAACATAAATAGAACAACATTTGGAACCTCCTTGGAAGGTTTTTCTTTTTAAAATGTAAATATGTAAATATATCACTATATCTTTATTTATAAATATTGAAATAAATATACATATATCTAAATATATTTCTTTCATTTATATAAATAATACATATTTTTATATAAGTACATAATTTTTTATTTTAAATGGAATGCCTCCAGGACTTAATTTTATATAGATAAAAAGCAGATATCTTACTGTGTGGTCACAGATATGGCCAATTCATCCCTCTGACTTGAATATGATTACAATTTTTTTAAAAATATTTATTTATTTATTTATACAAGCACTGAGTACAGTCAGAGGCGTGGGGGGGGGTGAGAGAATTCACCAGAGCCAGAGCAGATAATAGAACAGTCAGAGTGATGAAGTACACTGCTGAGGGGAGCAGTGGGCAGCAGGAGAGGTCTGTGCGCCATGTGGGACCCTCGCCGCTAGGGATCGAACCGTTGCTGCAGAGGCTATGGGCAGCTTTGCAATCCAGCGCTCAACCGCTACGCCACCAGGGAGGCCCCTGATTACAATTCTTAGAGCTGGCTGCTATCTTACTATTATGATGGCGTGACAGAGAAATTAGAGAAGCTGAACCACTAAACTGATTTAGTCACTTACTTCTAGACTTCTTACTATATAAGAAAATAACAACAACCTGTATTTTCTTTAGTCACATTATCAGGTTTTCTGTTATTTACATTTGATTGTATTACTAATGGACATAATTCCTAACTCCATGCTCTTAATTATTAGCCTATAATGCCTCTCATCTGTGAAATATACCTCACTTGTAGAGTTCCTACTGGATCAAGAAGAAGTGGTATATATACACAATGGAATACTAATCAGCCATCAAGAAGATAAGCTCCTGCCCTTTGTAGCAACATGGATGGAGCTGTCAGGGATAATCCTAAGTGAAATAAGTCAAAGGAGAAAGATAAAGACCAGATGGTGTCACTAATATGTGGAATATAGAGAAAAGAAACAAAGGGTCAAACAAAGACAAACTTTAAAACCAACCCTTGAAAGCTGATAGGTCTGAGGCATCCAGGAGGGGTGGGTGAAGAGAGTTGAGAATAGTGAGGGATAAGGGGGGAGGGAGCACAATGGACTGTGGAAGAGGATTTTGGGGGCTTTGGTTGTGGGAGAGCTGTGGTGACCATACTTGAGGGGAGAAATCCTATACTGTCAAAGTATTAATAAGGATGTAATAAAGTCATTAACACTTCATTAAAAGAAATACTTTTTCAGAACAGGCAGATCTACTGAAATACACTGCTAAGGGGAGCAGCAGGCGAGTCAGAAGTCTGCTGTGCCATATGGGGAACTTCCTGGCCGGGGATCGAACTCGTGTTGCAGTGGCTGTGAATAGCTTCATAGGTTGCATCTTAACCCTTGTGCCACCAGGGAGGCCCTGTAAGTCACCATTTTTAAGCCTTCTTTAAAAACCTTTGCTCTAAAAAGATTATCAGCGAATACAATATGTGAAGTATATAAAGGGATATGCAATACTTTGTTCCCTTGTATCTGGGGGTAAAAATTTTTCTGAGATAAGTGCTGATAGGGAGACTGTAAACAATAATCTCTTTTCCAGTGAAAAAAAAAAAAAAAAAAAAGAAATACTTTTTTAAAAAGTTCCAGTTAGAAGATGCATATGCACATGCATTGAAAGAAATTATACAAAATTATTATTTTTTTTAAAAAATAGTAATTCTTAACTAAGGGGATAGACTGAACAGTATATATCCCATTGAGACATGGGGCTGGGCAGCACTGTCCTACATGGACACATCACAGACTAGCCTGGAGATAGGTTTATGTTACACAAGTGCACTTTTGAGAGTCACTCCCATGGCGAGCCACCTCTTATAAATGAAATGATGAGCATATCATGCACATGTTCAGAAGTGGGAGAAAGGTTGAGAAGTAAAGTGATATAATGTACATTAAGCACCCTCCCATAAAAATATCAAGAAGAATCCCAATTTGTTGAGTTTGTCTTCTGTTAAAACACAACTATTTTCCCACAAATAACAGTAATAAACAGTAGTACAACCCTATCCAACAAAAATAACACAAACTAAACAGCATGATATAATGTTAACCACTGAGATCAGAGGATTAAAAGGAAGATCTATGAATATATTATAGAGAAAGGCTAGATCAAATTCCAAATACTTACCCAATTTTTAAAATAGTTTCCTCTTCATTTTATTTTCTCTTGGGAAAGATCAAATTTATTACTTTGTCATTAAAAAATTGAGAAAGCCATTTAAAAATTGAACTCAACTGAATTCACATCTGAGGTCACAAATAACTGGTTTGTTCACATATTATTAGTATTTTTCATTCAATAATCATTTGATGAGCACCTATTGTGGGCCCATCTATTCTCAGTACTAGAGTACCCTTACAGCAGAAAACACCCAAAATTGCTTACTTTATGACACTTATATTCTACTGATGGAAGGGAGCAAACAGGCTACTTTGAGTAAAGAAAATACACTAGTAGTCAATGGATGTTAAGTAGTATTCTGAAAAATATTAAGCAAGGTAGATAAGCCAAGTAAGGCAACAGTGAGGTAGAGTTTGTAGGGGATTAAAGGAGAGTGTTGGTGGTTGTAATTTTAAATACCATGGTTTCATAAAGGCTTCACTGGGATGTTCACACTGGAGCTAATATCTGAAAGGAGTTGAAGAACAAAATCAGAGCTATCCATCTGTTTGCTTTAATGCTAACTCTTTTTCTGTTAAATAAATCATTGAAATGGTCAACAGCTGAATGGCAAAATGATACTGGTTTTCTTTAAATGTTAGCTTTATGCACCGTAATCAAGCCAAGTAAGAAAAAATGTACTCTAATTATTGATAATTCTCTGATCTCACTGTGGATATATCTGCCTTTCATGAAAAAAAGTGTAAATGTTTATTTTCATCCTTTATGTCACAAATGTATTCATTTTTGGATGCTCCTCTAAACACATTTCAAATGTAGAAAATGTTGTTTAGTCTTCAATGAGTCCAAATTTCATCATGGGCTAAATTTTTAAGACATAAAATGACTGTTGAAACTGAATTTTAATCATACAGATGAATCACAACATGCATCTTTAGTTAGGCATGTATTATGGATAAGTCTAGTTTTCTACAGAGAATAATCACATGTTCTAATTACCATTTTGGTTATACGCATAATTAATAATATTCTGTCTTAATGGGACACACTGAGTCTTCAGACAGTTGCAAGCTTTAACTATGCATACTGCCAAATCCAACTGTCAGCTGCACTGCCAAACACAAAAGAATCTCAATGTAGTGTTTTAGCATTGATAACAATATGCATATCTTTAAACATAATACAATGGAAAAATTAATTGCTTTTCTTCATTCCAATTTTTATCCACATTAATAATTTTATGTTGCTTAATTTACTGTGAATTATATATTTTGGCCAATGATCTCAGTAGCAGTAAAAATATGAATGCAAATGTGACCCAAGATCCAAAGAAGAAAAATATATTGTAGGGCTTACTGATTGCAAACTTTCATTTTCACGTAAACAAGCCGTGTGAAGTTCTGATTTCAAGGTTGCGATGTGACTTCGATGCGATGTCATTTCCTTCTCTAATGTAGTGATTCTGGTGCTTGCGAGCTGGTAGACATCCATGAAACTTTTAATCATAGCCTTAAGAAATAAAAATAATGTCAGATATAATTCAAACACAGATGTCCACAAAGGACAATTTCCATAATTGAAAGCAAAATCATTAAATTTTTAAAATAAACAACTTTTCATCTTCCTTTAAAATAATAAAGCTAAGTCTCACATTTTGTATTGAGAACAGAGACTATTTTAAGAATGTCTGAGAGAAAATAATTGAGACTTCTTTTCCAGTATATTTATTCAAATAAGATATACTTTGATCTATTGTGCTTAAAATTTAGAATGCAATTTTTAAAAATGGCACACTTATTTTCTTTGTAAGGTTAAATTCAATTTGTAATTTGACCTAAATTTCAATCTTAAGATACATAACAGATGGTTACACAAGCAAGATATTTCAAAATGAGCTGAGTCAGTAAAATTTTCAAATTACCTAAAAAAACAAGTATTGAAATAAAAGGAGCTGAAGTAATCCTGTGATATTTTTAAGAGTAAATAATGCAATTCCTATATTGTAAGAAAAATATATAACGATTTCCATTCATAAAACAGAGGAATGCCCTTGTATTATACTATATATAATAAAAGAAATAACACAAGCAGATGCTATTAACTTTCTCTCTCCCCTAAACACTAGTAATACACTTGTGGGATTGGATTACAGTTTAATTATATTTTATAGGTTTTTTTCTAAAGGTAACTATAGTGAATTTTAATTACAAGAATGCTAACATACCTTTTAAAAAATGTTTCAAAATACCTCAAATATAACAAAAATCAAACATTTCAAAGACACGTTCAAATAGTGTTATATTGTTTATAAGAAAAAAAATCTTCCAACCATAGCCACAATTTAATACAGTAGTAAACAGTCTGAGAATTTCCAAATTACATTCAGTTTGAAGAGTATGATTTGGGAACATTTTTGAAAAACTAGATAATTGGGCAACTCTGGATATATATGAAATAATTTGATAACCAAAGAGTAAGAAACAATGCATACAGTGTCTGGGAATCAGAATTAGGTCTGTTGTAGATAGGAGTAAGAAAATTCATACCTTTTTACCTAATAAATATCTACTTGGCCTAAACAATCAGCTTAGATACAACCTCTCTCAAGAAGGTTCCTTTGAGCATGAAGTGTTAACTTCTATTTAGTTTCTATGAATCCTTTATGCTTGCTTCTACAATTGCATTTATTGCCTTAGTTTACCAGTTTATCCTTACTAGTCTGAGAAGCTCCGTAGGCCAGATGCTGTACCTAATCACCTCTGTATCTTCAGTGATGACAGTGGCCCACAATTAGCACTTTTTTGATTGTCTAGATAAGTCCAATGTCCCTGAATTAATCAGTTGCTAAAAACTAATACATGTGTTTTTGATTTTAGCAAATGCATTTTATATTAAATATATTTTATATTTTAACAAAGGTTCAAAACATACTTTGGTTAAAAAAATTATACTCCTGAGCTTTTTATGTGCACATAGATGAGGTTTTATAGATTTAGGACCATTTTTAGAAATTCATAATTTTGGAAGCACTTCCAAACAACTATTTTTATGAAGTTTTTTCATAAAACTCCTTCAATAAAGCAGTTGGGCTTTTTTGACAAATGTTGATTTACCTTGATGTGCCAGAATGTGTTGTTTGGTAGTGGCAGGGGGGTTGTTAAAATATTTTCTAGATAGAATGCTTTTGATAGCTACTTGCCATCAAAGAAAAAAGTACAGATTTGGAATTCTTCTCTTTTTGTTAAAGAAAATTGCATAATTTATAATTAAGTTCAGGAGTACTTTGAAGTACTTCGTCACAAAAACCACCTATTTAAGATTTTATTTTTTGTCTAATTTTATTTTTTATATTAATTTTTTACATCATTGTTCATTTTTAAACAATATTTGCTTCCCCCCACCCCCTCAGGTGTAGTCCCCATAGAGTTTCCTTCACCAATGCATCCGTGCACCATCACCTCAGTCCCCAGTGCTCCTCCCTCCCTCCCTCTGATCCCTCTCCCTCCTCCCACCCTGCAGGATGTCTCTGATTTATAATTGTTCATTTTTGCTTTGTTGTGTTTTGTACTGTTATTTTTTTTACACTGATGTCTTATTTGGTTCCCCTATATTCCTGATATAAGTGAAACCAACCAATATTTTTCTTTTTCCTTCTGGCTTATTTCGCTGAGCATAATGCTTTCTAGCTCCATCCACGTTGCTGCGAATGGCATGAGTTTATCCTTTTTGATTGCTGAATAATATTCCATTGTGTATATATACCACATCTTCTTAATCCAGTCATCTATTTTGGGACATTTGGGTTGTTGGGTTGTTGCCAGGTTTTACCTATTGTAAATCGAGCTGCAGTAAACACAGGTGTACAGGTGTTCTTTTGAATCAATATTTTTGTGTCCTTTGGGTAGATCCTTAGGAGTGGAATTGCCAGGTCATATGGTATTAAAGACTACTTCTTATCTGAGAGCACATGTATCCAGCTCAACTCTTAACTCTTTGTTTAAAGTGAATTCCACACCTTTGCCCCAATCTAGCAAAGGAGGTGAACCCCACACCTTACCACCAGAAATCACCATGTGAGTAGAAATGTATGGGAATAAATAAAGCCTAGGCATGATCAAATCTTTGCCCAAAGGTGTTCTTTCTCTCTATATAGGTCCCAAGCTTCAAAGCTTGCCTGAACCCCAATTCTAACACTACCAAGTTTGTGTCAGATACCACATTATGAGACCTCTGCATATTATTTTTCCAATTCTGGCAATAGCCCTGTAAAAAAATCACATTATCTCTATTTTACAGAATACAAAATTATAGCTTAGAGATACTACTAAATGCCTTACCCAGTATCCAAGGTACATAGTTATTAAAGAATGGGATTCAAATTTATGCCTTTCCAACTCCAAAACCCATGCTAATTCTACATTTTACAAGTTTTTGTTTTGTTTTGTTTTGGATTGGTTTACTTTTTTTTTTTAACTTGTTTGTTTTTGGCTGTCCAGCATACAAATTATCTCAGTGAAATCAGCAGAATAATATAGGATTTCTGAGTTTCATAAAATTACACAGGTAGAGTGTCACAACATTCATATAAATGTCAATATAATCCATGTTCTCTCCTCTATTGACTGAGAGAGGTAGAAAAGCAAAGTCCTTGATTTTGCTATGAAACCAGAATTTTCAAAAAGCTCAAACTCATTAACAGCTATCATACTATGCTGACACTCAGCTACCTGTTTTTGTTTCTGCAAATATTTAAATAAAAGGACTTCAGGTAGACATATTTTGGGGGGATGTCATTCATTCTGTATAATGGGTTTAATAAACATTTGCAATAAATTAATAAATCTCTACCCTATCCAAATGTCAAATAATTTTACATTCCCCTCATCTATCTTTTGATTCTAGGAAAAACAGAATTTGAAAGACAGCTGAGATTATTTTGATGAGAAAATATTAAAGTAAGCTCACAAATTACAACAAATCTATTACATTCACAGAAGATAATTTTGGGGAGAAAACTTGGAAAACAACTTCTAGTATGCTTAATACACTTAACATAAATGATAGTATGTTGTATATCTCTTAGCAGTCTGACTTAAGGGTCTAATATTGTCAATAAATGACTTTACAAGCAAAATACCAAGATAGTAACATCCTAAAACCTACCCACTCAAGAGAATTAGCTCATCATTCTCATTTTAAGTGAGAACCATGCATACTGAATATATGTATAGAAGGAATAGGATTGTGAGACTATATTTCATTTCCATTTGGTTTATGAAGATCGGGGAAGGCTTTTATTTTGCCATATCTGGAAAATTTCCTAGGCATAAAGTGAATGTTCTTTAATGTAGATACTAGAATTTTTGTGAACTAGGTGTTTTGTTTTTTTTTCCCCTACTCTCTCATATAATTCCCATTCCTGGATAATCCACTTTGGGCCCTACATGTCCAGGGGTTTGTGTGCATGTGCTACTATATTTCTTTTGTGGATTAGTCTGGGCCACTCCTACCCATTTAAGATTGTGTAATCCTTTAGTACAAGAGTTGGGGGGAACAGGGTAATTAGATACTTAACAATGGCAATGTACACACGGATACTGAAATGTTTTTTTGCTGGTGATGTTAACAATGTTTAGGAAAGTATGTCAAGTTATTAGAAGAAAAAAAATTGTTGCAAATGCACAGTCTCCTTAGTCAGGCACAACTGAAGATAAAATAGCATGAGTTGACTTGATACAATGTTGGCTATAGCTCAGACATGGTTTTGTTTAGTGCTATTTTATAAAAGAAAAAAAAAAGAGAATAGAAGTTCATTTTCTCCTTTACGCCATTTGAATTAGCCCTGGACGTGACTTACGCATCATTCAAAATTTTTATTGGCACCACTCTGAAGGATGTAAATATACATAGGCATTTTCAGGTAAGAAGGAGCCTCATGGGAAACCACATTTAGCAGAGTTGCAGAATACTTTAGTAGCAGATACTTTTTTTAATGATGTTTTTCTTTGTATAGTGTTTAGACTCCAAATTTTTTTCTGACCTCCACTCAACCACGGCATATACAACTTAAATGTGCCAAAAACAAGACCAATTCATTTTCAAGTAAGTTATTTCCAACCAAAATTGAATGAAAGCCAATCTTGTGGCTAAGTGCAGTATCTAGATTGATGGTGATTACTATTCTTATTATGTTAAAAGTTACTGTAAAGAAAGACCAAAGGGATAAGAAATGACATGTTGGTTTCCTACAAGAATATGAAAAAGCAATCATCAAAATAATCAGACTGAAAAAAGTGTCTTTTGGAATCTATTGACTATGGACATAAAGTTGTTAAATGCAATGGTGATTTTAGAAAAGTCCTAAGAAAAATTAGTTTCTCGAAAGATAATGCTCAATCACTAGTAATAATAACAATAATAATTTAGGGCCTCCCCCAGTGGCGCAGGCAGTTGAGCACAGCGCTGTGAAGCTGTCCGCAGCCTGTGCAGCACGGGTTCGATCCTGGCCAGCAAGGATCCCACATGGCACAGCAGACCTCTCCTGTCTTGCCTGCTGCTCCCCTCAGCAGAGTATTTCACTTAGTCTGCCTGTTCTGTTCCCCACTCTGTCTCTGGTGAATCCTCTCACCTTCCCGCATGTCTGACCTGTATCCCAGTTCTTGTTTATCAGAATAAATAAATCTTAAAAAAAAAATAATAATTTAAATGACCTTACTTTAGGGACTTAAAATTTTAAGTAGTATACAAAATGTTCATCATATAGATAAATCCTAAATTAGCATTGCATTTTAATGTGTTGCAAGAGGCCAAAATAAAGTGAGTCACTTAGTAGCACAATTAATTGTGGGTTGTAGGTAGCCATGATGAAACTTAATCTCCTTACTTGAGCTCCCCGTCTCAAAAAAAAATAGATTATTTTAGTTATTTCTTAAACACCTACTTGTCTTGAACCCATGGGTATTTTACAATAGAAATTATAGGGTTGCTTTGGATTCACATAGCCTTCAAGGTTCACTCAAAGATGATCCCTTCTGTGAAGCCTCTCTTAATCTTCTAGCAAGAAACAATTTCATTCTCGTCTAAAGGCAGGCTATTGTACTGTACCTATGCCTATTCTATAGCAATCATGCTTTCCATCTCATTTCACTCTTAAATTTCATATTCCCTGATCAAAAGAAAAAATTGTTTTAGTCAATTTCATATCCCAGAGCATAGCACACTGTCTAGTAGTTGGTAGGCACTCTGTACATTATTGAATGATTTTATCCAATTTCAAATCTTATGATCAAGAGTCTGCCATTTTCTTTTTTTTTTTTTTTAAAGACTGAGATTTTTTTTTAAAGATTTATTTATTTTATTTATACAAGCATTGGGTACAGTCAGAAGCGCGGGAGGGTGAGAGAATTCACCAGAGCCAGAGCAAGGAACAAAACAGGCAGACTGATAAAATACACTGCTGAGGGGAGCAGCGGGCACGGCAGGAGAGGTCTGCACACCATGTGGGACCCTCGCCGGTGGCTGGGGATCGAACCGGTGCTGCAGAGGCTGCAGGCAGCTTCGCAGCCCAGTGCTCAACCACAGCGCCACCAGGGGAGGCCCCCATTTTCTTTTTTAAGCCATTTCCTGGTATATATTGATCTCCAAATACTCCCAAGCAATAATTTCATTTTCCTTCTAGGAAAAGTGGAAAACTTTGAAGGAATGACTATACTTGCTCCTAAGTCTCCTATGGATTCCCTAGGGTCAGGGATACAAACGACAAGGCCTTCACATTCCCAAAACCTTGCTCTCCTTACCTAAAGCAACTCTTTTGACTTCTCTAGACACTGTCAGAGTATGTATTATCTTATCTAGTGAGAACAAGCTAAGAAAGGCAAGGAAAGACATGGGCCTATGTGGTAAGGAATTTCATTCATTCCGCTTTCGGGACATAAAGTGGGAAGGTCCCCAAAACTAGTATCTAAGGGAATTCCTACTCACATTGAACATAAATACATCTTATTTTTTAACAGGTAGTAAACTTGAGCAAAACAAAGGTTATTATAACCATATCTGATTTGCATGTCACACAACTATTGAAATCCCTTTGTGCTTTATGGTGGTATAAACTACACAATCCTTTATGACCCAAAACAAGGGCAACAGATATTAGACATTACATTTAAATTTCACTCAAGAATACCATACCAGAGGGGCCTCCCTGGTGGTGCAGCAGTTGAGTGCTGGGCTGCGAAGCTGCCTGCAGGCTCTGCAGTGCTGGTTTGATCCCCAGCCACCAGTGAGGATCCCACATGGCACGCAAATCTCTCCTGCTGCGCCCGCTACTCCCCTCAGCAGTGTACTTCGTCAGTCTGCCTGTTCTGCTCCCTGCTCTGGCTCTGGTGAATTCTCTCACCCTCCCTCACTTCTGACTGTACCCAGTGCTTGTATAAATAAATCTTTAAAAAAAGAGAATACCATACCACAAGATAATATCTCACTATTAAAAAAAACAACCTGTTCATTTAAGCAATAATACACATTTATATGTGTAGAATCTGTTTTATAATGCTAGTACAGTTCTCCCAACCTCTAACTGAAAATTTGGAAACATGTTTTGGAGCTCAGGATTTTTCAAGTTTTGGAAATATGGACATTAGGTAAAACTCTCAACAAGATCAGAGACCGCACACTTTAATAAAATATATTTTACAGTATAACATTTGAATAACATGAGGGGATAGACTGAAACTACTACACAAAGCCTCAAATCAGTTATTAGATTTTTGCCTCAAAATTAGGTTAGATTAGGTTTTGCCTCTGAGTTTCAGTTTTCAGAGCATTTTAGAATTTGGAATTTCATACATGCAGTTCTAGGCCTGAATGATGAAACTCAACTGCTGTGTTATTTAGAAAATCATATAATTTTGGGTTGTTGCTATATATATATATATATTTTTTTTTAAAGACATTCTTGCTCTCTTTTTTTTTTTTAAAGATTTATTTTTATTTATTTACACAAGCACTAGATACAGTCAGAAGCGTGGGAGGGTGAGAGAATTCACCAGAGCCAGAGCGGGGAGCAGAGCAGGCAGAAGGACCGAAGTACACTGCTGAGGGGAGCAGCGGGCAGCAGGAGAGGTCTGCCTGCCATGTGGGACCCTCCTCCAGTGGCCGGGGAGCAGCCGGGGATTGAACCAGCGCTGCAGAGGCTGCGGGCAGCTTCGCAACCCAGTGCTCAACCGCTGCGCCACCGGGGAAGCCCCTGTTGCTATATATATTTATGCTCATAGGGTCATGAAATCATTGGAATATATAAATACACACATATATTCATATATGAAATGCATATATACATATGTAAATATATACATAAATACATACACATATATGTAAATACATATATGTATATGTGTATGCAAAATGATCCCAATGAATTATCTAAGAACTTACTGTATTAATTTCAGGTGTGATATTCTGCTAGTTTCAAAGGAGCTAGAACTTAACCTATACAAATAAAGATGTGTATGGTTCTCAATGAAACTATTAATTATCACAACCCCCCCAAAATTAAAACAGGATGTCAAAATCAAATAAAATATTGAAAGTATACTTATTTCAAAGCTCTTTGCCTTCTCATAATTTTTAAGTCCACTCGAGATCAGCAGGGAAAGACACAAGCTTCTCAGAGCAAATATTGGTTATGTCCACAGAAATAGCATTTCTGCCTTAAAATGAGCATGGGGTAAACCAAGGAGCCATCAATTCTGCAGTGTTTCCCAATTTGCCTCCTTGGGGTCTCTGCTAAGAATTCAAGGAATATGCCTCTAGTGCCCCTTAAGGGGCTCACCCCTACTCCTGCTCATCTTTACCACCAGGATGCTCTGGGAGAGACAGAGAACATGAAGGAGAGTGAGCAGGTTCCAAGAGTTGTCTCACACTGGCTCAGATGCACTTCCTCTGAAGGAAGGAGACCATTAGCTAGAGCTTGCAGCTTAAAAAAAATTGGTGCTTTGTTAAAAAAACATTATTTCTGAAGAAAGTTATTAAGAAAACCATTAATATTTTAATATTTACTTTTCCTTTAAAAACAAATGAAGTAATTGAGTTAAAATTCTGTATAGCAGACAAATAGTTGGTTTGGGCTTTGACTTAATATGTATAAAAGTACTGAAATTTGAGTGTGTTCAGTTTATGAAATATTATAATGAACATTGTTGAATGTACTGTTTTTAGTAACAGTGGAATATTTATATAAGTATAAAATTTGATGTCAGAGACTGTTTTTCAGAAGCTTTTATAGCTTATATTTTTTAGTTTCATGTACACATTTTTTAGGAAACCTCATTTAGTAAGTCTAAAGATTTAAATTCTGTGTTTCAGTAACTATTCAGGTTGATATGAATCTAATACCAGAGAAATGTGATGGGCATGGCCATCTTGCGTGTTAAATGTTCTAAATGCAATCTAAGAGAACATTCATGCTGGTATTAATAAAGTGATGACTTCTGTATTAACAAAATCTATCAATAAGGTTTTGCCTCTAATTATTTTTCTCTTAATTATGGATTTTGACATCCAGGATCCACTGAACATGGAAGAGTACCACAAGCATGTGGTAAAACAAGAAAAATATCTTTCACAGTTCCTAAATTTATTCTGATCACTGGATATCTTTGTTGTACTTACCCACTCCATGCTAACAAAAAATCATTTAACCTCTTACTTCTCAGTAAATAAATGCTTGGTGATAACATAACACATCCAATACTTTCAAAGAATTCCTTTACACTAGATGACAAATCCCAATATTCCTCAGCTCACAAACACTGTCTCGATAGTCATCACTACTTCTATCTGGCAAGGGTTTTCTGTAGTACCTTGTGTCTCATAAATATTTTTGCTTTCTATTTTCTTTTAACATAATTTATCAAACATACAAGACTAAGTTGCATCTTAACTTTTTTTAAGATTTTTATTTATTTATGTATAGAACTGGTGTGTGCAGGCCAGAGGTGTTAGAGGGTAACAGGACTCACCAGAGACAGAGTGGGGAGTAAAATAGGCAGATCTATTGAAATACACTGCTAAGGGGAGCAGCAGGTGAGACAGGAGAGATCTGCCGGGCCTTATGTGGGTTGGCTGGGGATAGAACTCAGGCCGCAGCAGTGATAGTGTGATAGTGCTGAGATTTAACCCCTAAGCCGACAGGGAGGCCCCCTGCATTCTAAATTTTAGCATAATTTCCTCAATTTTAGAAATATTAAAAACATGATGTATTTTTCTTTTTGATTTTAAATTTGTGAGGAAATCTTTTCATTTGCCACAAATACCACTTCAAAAATTTTTCTTCTATTTGGACTTGCTAAACCCCCAACACACGAACAGAAGCCAGGTACTTTCTTCACTTTAGTGCTTTGTTTTCCTTGTTCATCCTGTTAATGCTAATAACTTACACAAACTCAGGTTCATTTGATAGTCATTATAAAATATACATTGGACAAAGAATGCCTTGCAACACTGAAGCAAGGGCATATATTCTACACAGAAACTCAACTTGTTGGGTAAGAGTAAAATAGATCTTGCTCAGAAAAGAAGTGAAAATATTAGCATTTTGTGTTTTCTTCAGTGAGTTACTTCTTAGTCTTCTCCATAAAAGTTACACCTCTTCTCAGTCAGCACCATAAGAGATTGGACCATTAAATGAAAAAAAAAAAAAAAAGCTACTATTAACTTAAAGGTTCTGGAACTGAAAAACTTTTAAAGCTTTAAAATTACTTAGTGAATATTTTATTGGTTGTTTAATATACAGAACTTACATAACCTGAAATAATTTTTTTTACATTTTAAAAAGGACAGATTTATTAGGAAAAGGAGAAAAGAAAAAAAGAGAGGCACCTGCATAGACACAGGTGAAAAAGATTTGCTTTCAAATTAGTTTTTAAGCTGTGATTCTGACAACCCCAAGTTTAAATAAGTGGGAAGGGGAAGATTTACCACCATTTGAAAAGATTTAAGATACTTTCAGTATCTTTAGTATTTTCACTTCAACTCTACACACACACACAGAAGCAATAACACACACAGAAGCAATAATAGTCTATTTAATAAAACTGAAGGCATCTGTGAAATTATTACAAGAAACTTTGTGCCTAGTTTTAGACTGAATGATTTACTGCATTTCCCTTAATCCTTAAGTTGCATATTCATTGCTGTATTTTCCTCTAACTGCTGTCACTTAAATTGTCATGCAGAATAGGGCAAATCAGGGTCAGTTTATATAAGCGGCATCAATCTGAAGAACTTCATCAGTCTTTATTTCAAGGCATTATGCAAAGAAAACTGACATTAAGAGAGCCTTAACTGACAGCAAATGAAATCAATCAGCAAATCACTAAGCCATAATAAACTCACTCAATTTGTAGATAACCCTTCCTTTTCCAGGTCTTCACCTAGGCAGTCCATCAAACACTGTTTTTTGTCCAAGTAGCTAAAATGAATAGCAATTCAGTTATAGCACTTGAAAGTTCAAGTGCTCTCAGGCTTTAGTCTCTCAATAATAAGCATTAAAAGGTATTATCTAGTAGGGTTATACTTATACTTAAATAGGTTTTAAAGTGAATAATAAGATAGAGAAAGGGTCAAGTTTGGGATTTAGTTTTTGCCTCTTAACATTAATGGCAAAGAAATTACGTTCATATCATTTAACAGCTTTACTTTGAGTTTCCTAGGACAGTAAAATGCTCTGTACTTTCAGGTTTTGTGTTTTAGATTTTTACTAAGTGTATCCCAAACATTTCATATACCAGCAAATAATGTCACCATTTTAGAGCTGGAATTAAAAGTCCCAAATAAAATTAAATCACGCAAATGAAGAAACAAATTGAGTTAAAAGAAAAAAATAAAAAAATAGTAATGTTTTAATTACTTTGTATAATAATTATTTAAATAGAATCACCAAAGTAAGTGACTCTATGCTGACTCTATACTGAACTGGAAGGAAACACAAAAGTTGCAGTCCATTTTATTCATTTGATTGTACATGTCGCTACTAAAGCAAAACTTGTAATAAACAGGTCATCAATCAAAAACATTGAAAAGAGCCAAAATGCTAAGACATTCCTCAATGTACTTTGGTCACTTTTGCTGACCTTAGGCCAGTTTGCAGTTCAGTCCAGTGTAGTCTACATTACTTTAGCATTTTATAATCTAGAATGCACCCTCACATGCACACCACCTATTCTAATCTCCCCATAGCTCTGAGAATGAAAGCAAGACAGGCATCACCATCTCCATTTAAAAATGAGGAAATGGAGGCTCAATGCTGTTGAGTGACCTGCCAAATTGGTTAAATTATAGAGCCAGGACTTCAATCCAGGCACTCAGAATTTCCACGTAGACTCTGCATAAGCACTATGTTGCCTGCCTTTTGCCTCCGAAAACAAAATTATTTTATCTCTTCCAATTCTATGCTGTTAAGAAAGTAATTCCCATTCAGATCAACATGATGTTTCCAGCAAACTCAATGACATACAGAAAATTGCACAGATTCAACGTTGCTGACTTCCCAGTAATCTGATTTACCAGCTTGTCTTTTAGAAAGGCAGAAATCTCAACCTGAAATTGAAAACTAAGCAACCTCACACCTGATCAAGGAACATTTTATGCCAAATATTTAAAGGAAACCAACTCAAAATACATGAGTAAGTGTGGTTTAATTTTCAAAGTTCTTTCATACATGTTGTAAGATCCTCACTATCAACCCAAGATGCAGTGGTATCTTCTACTTCATATTACAGGTGAGAACCTAATACACCAGAATTAAGATTCAGGAACTCAAAGAAAACAGTGATTCTAAGACAGAAATTCAATCACACTTTCATGATAATCCATATTCATCCTTCACAAGAAAGGCCAATATTATATTCCATGAGAAAGAGATAACAGCCAGATTAAAAAAAATAGGGTTGAAATTCTGCTACCTGTGTAATTTTGTTTGGGGGGTGGGGTAGGAAAAGGATTTCACCTTTTCTATGGCCAATCTTATTACTTTCTGGTAAAGCTACATAACCCATTCAACTTTCTGTGATACTGACTCTGCTATGATTTTAATTTTTTCCTAATTATTCTTCCTAGTAATAGAAAGGAAGAAACCAGGAAAACAAAATTGGAAAAAGAATTTTTTGACTGATGCTTAATTTTTAAACAATTTCTATCAAATTTTACTTGCTGTTGACACAAATCACTGATACTAAATAATTCCTACAAAGAAAAATTCATGAATATTTTCAGAGGAGTTAAGGAGTAGTGAGTTGAGGTTTTTCAATATGAAATTTTTTGTAGCAGAAACTTTATGACATATGAGGGCAAGGAAATGCATTTGCCATCCTATCATTTTGAAAAGGTAAAGAGAGATGAAAGTCTCAAAAAGAAAAAAAAAATTATTTCCACATAAAAAAAAAAAGCTACCAGGTGTTTGTGAGGGAATGGAGATAAAGGAACTCTCTCCCCTCCCTGCCCCCCCACTACAGGGAAAAAAAAGTATGGAGGTTCCTCATAATATTAAAAATAGATGCACCAAAGGATCCAGCAATTCCACTCCTAGGTGGATTCCACTCCTACCCATAGAATGCAAAAGCACTAATTCCACAGGAGACACCCACTCTTTGTTCACTGCAGCACTATTTACAATAGCCAACTTATGGAAACAACTTAAGCATCCAAAGACAGAGGAGCAGATTAAGGAGCTGAAATATAAATACATACACATACACATAATAGAACACTACTCAGCTATAAAAAAAAATTAAATCTTGCCATTTGTGACACACATGGATGCAACTGGAGGAAGTTATGCTATATGTGCAATATAGAAAAACAAAACAAAGGACAAAACTAAATGAAAACAAACACTAGAAATCTGAGTGCAGAGCTGAGGCTACCAGAGGGGGAGTATGGGAGACAGGGGAAAAAAAAGGGTGGAGGATCATTGGTGCTTTGATGGTCTATGTGGCATGATAATATACATCTGAAAAGGTGAATCTGTACTTCCGAGTCATACGCAGTCCTATAAATCAACACACCCTCAATAAAAATACCAAAAAGTTACATTTCTAACATCAATGACTCCTATCAAAACTAAATCACTGCTCCTATCAAAACTAAATCCAAACTTGTGTTTGTTAGACCAGTTCTTGCCAAGTAAAATCTATTGGGTTGTTGCCTGGGTTTGAGTCCTCAATTTGACTAGCTAAAACATTCTTTTTCTAACTATGAAAAAAAACAAAACTTGTCATTTCAGACCACCACTCATCTGAAATAAAACCTATGATGCCATGGGTTTGGCAAACATTGTAAAATGTTTCATCTGCCAAGTATTTTTTAAAAACTTTTTTGGAACTCCTAGTTTTTGGTAGATATTTTTCAAAAATCTCAGCTATCAATTAGTGCCCAAGACTATGTTTTAATAATATATGAAGGAAAAAAAAAACTTTTTTTCTCCCACAATTAATCTTTTAAAATAAAATATGGGGATTAGGAAAACAGTGGTAGCATACATTATCTAGTGAAATATGTGGAACAAAAAAGGATCATTTTACATTTTTATGATTCTTTCCTAAAATTCTGCTTCATGCATTCACCTCTCCCTTTCCACCACACCAAAAAAGTACAAGGCAAGTAAATACAGGAAGGCGAGAAAGGTGGAAGGGAAAACTTGGGAGATGAAAGGACTTATGATGATGCCAAACTCTCTAATAATGGCTGGCATGCTAGGCAAAGTCTCCAGCAAAGTCTTCCTGGTCATCAAAACCAAAAATTTTAGGAGAAGATACAGGCTGGGGATAATAAGGCATAACTCACAATGACAATAACCAATGCTTAAATGCTACTATTTAATTATATAATAATTATTTTCCCGACTTGCAACATACCCTTAAAATTGGTCCCTCAGTACATATTAACATCTTATTTCTTAATATTTTATTTCACTTAGCATTATTTACAGCTCTATTACCAGGAAATACTGAAGAAACTTAATGTTAGCTTATGCCTTTTCAAGTCTTCAGAGTAGAATTCTAAAATTTTAATTGCAAATAACAAAAATATTTTCTCTGACAACCTTTCATCAGAAAATGTCTTTTACTCTTCCTGTTGAAAACAGAAAAAACAAATGCACTAATTCTTATATTCATCCTCAAGTGAAGTCTCAAACCTAGCACATTGAGATTCTCATTGGCACAATTTGTATTCCTCAGAACTATAGGCTACAGCTGCTGAGCAGTTAGATGAAACAAAGGATGGCACTGCTTCATCAAAATGCATTTATTCTCAGATGAACTATATGATTTTTTTATCCAGCTAATTGTTTTTCCCTAACACACATAGCTCTTTTCTGGGAAGTATTTCCCAACCTTTGAAAAAAAGCAGCATTTCAACATTTTGTTTGATTCTACAACTCAAGTCTAAATGTTTTATGTCTTTTAACTTAAAAGACATTTTGATTTTAGAATTTAAAAAGAATCGCACAAATTCTTACAGAAAACAACCTTTGAGAACCCCAAAATTTCTTTGATATCATCTTATTAAAATGTTCACACTTGCAAAAAGGTCTTATTTCAATAATTTCAGAGAAAGCACAATCATGGACCCAGAAATAAATATAAAAGAACACCTAAGAGACAAACAACTATCACAAAACTATTCTTTTTACTTCAGCATGGAGACTCTTGGGCTGAACCCCGGCAACTCTAGGGGCCCAGTAAGAATGAACATCTGAAAATAAGGAAAGACCTACGTTATAAAATGAAGATAAAACTTGCTTTTAGTGTCAGAAAATAAGAAACCATACTGTTGAAAAGAAACTAAAGAACTAATAAGTCATTTAGTAGTAAACTGAAATAATCTTTTTCACAAGTAGTTGGGCAATATATATCAAAAGTATTAGAATATGCTTAACTTGAGATGTAGCAATTCCACTAATTTATTCTAAAGAGAAATTAAAAGATCAATGCAAAAATTTATACAAGAGGATATTTGTTGCCACTCTATTGATAATAGCAAAAAAGTTTTAAAACACAAATATCTAAAAGTAGAAAACTAATAAATGTTACTGTAGTAGATGCATGTAATGAAATATAACAGTCATGAAAAACAAAGAGGTAAATCTATAATTACTGATAAGAAAGATATCCATGACAGATTGTTAGGTTTTAAAAAATGTTTACAAATCAGTGTGGCCTAATTATTGTTTAAATACATAGTATGTTATAAAAAAATGATAGCGACATGAGTAATATTTAGAACTAATAAAATCAAATAATTAGAATACATTGCAAAATATTAACATTGATTATCTCAACAGTAGAATTTCAAACAATTTTTTAAATAAATTTTATTTTTATATTCCCCATATAATCTTAATTTTCTCCATACCTTTTTTTTTTTAAAGTCCCCAATTCTTTTTTTTTTTTTTTAATATTTATTTATTTATTTATACAAGCACTGGGTACAGTCAGAAGCGCGGGAGGCTGAGAGAATTCACCAGAGCCAGAGCAGGGAGCAGAGCAGACAGAGGGACCGAGGTACACTGCTGAGGGGAGCAGCGGGCGGCAGGAGAGGTCTGCGCGCCATGTGGGACCCTCCTCCGGTGGCCGGGGAGCAGCCAGGGATCGAACCGGCTCTGCAGAGGTTGCGAGCAGCTTCGCAACCCAGCGTTCAACCGCTGCGCCACTGGGGAGGCCCTTTCTCCATACCTTTTAAAGTCTAATTTCTTTTTTTTTTTTAAAGGTTTATTTATTTATTTATTTATTTGTTTGTTTGTTTGTTTGTTTGTTTATTTATTTATTTTTTGTGGGACCCTCGCCTGCGGCCAGGGATCAAATCGGCACTTTAGAGGCTGTGGGCAGCTTCGCAGCCTGGTGCTCAACCGCTGTGCCACCGGGGAGGCCCTAAAGTCTAATTTCTTATTGTCAAGATCATGTACCAATGTTATGAATTCTTTAAAAAGCAAACTTCAATAGTAGCAAAATTCCTATGAAATTGTAGTTTTCAAAGGCAAATGTAATCCTATACCTCAATCATATACAATGTTGTAAACTAATATAACTTCAATAAAAAAGGCAAATACCATTAGACATCTGAGTACATTATATTATTGTTATAAGTTTTAATGTAATAATAAAGAAGCCAAATAAAAATGTTAATTCAGTGTATTATATTCTTTTAATTAAAAGAAAGTATTTGACATATTTAGCAAGATTTCCAGTCAAAATGACTTATTTTCAGGTTTTAAAAATAAACAGCTCTCTGAAAATTCACTTATTTGGATGAGATAACATGGAGAAGAAAATATCTAGGTAATACAATCTTAAAATGATATTGCCTAACATCTCTTTAATTTTTAAATATGCCAAAAATGGAAAAATTTCTTGTGAAGCAATTAAAAGGATGCTGCATTGGGCCTCCCTGGTGGCTCAAGGGGTTAAGACGCAACCTATGAAGCTATCCACAGCCACTGCATCACGAGTTCGATCCCCAGCCAGGGAACTACACACATGGTGCAGCAGACCACTCCTGACTCACCCGCTGCTCCCCTCAGCAGTGTATTTCAATCAATCTGCCTGTTCTGTTTCCCATTCTGTCTCTGGTGAATCCTCTCAACTACCATGCCTCTGGCCTATACCCCAATTCTGGTATGCATAAATAAATCTTTTTAAAAAAAAAGGATGCTGCATTAAGTAGTACAACAGAAAACACATGTAAGAAATTATTAAGAGTAAGTCCTGACATTTTTATGCCACCAGTTTAGATATGAATTTTACTTTTCTCCTGTACATAAAGAAATTATAACAAAATCCCTTCAAGATACCCTTTATGATTAAACTTTGTAAATACAAAAAAAAATAGGTGGAAGAAATTTCTCTGCATGGAAATTAAGTTTAAATATAAAGCACCATGGTAACCCAAAGTCATGAGTATAACACTTAACTATAAAGCACATCAAGGCAGGGATATGTAATGACAACTGGGCTATGGGGGTGATTAAAGGATTACTATGTTTATGGGGAAGATGCATTGTTTATAATCTTTGTAAATAAATGGTTTCACAGTGAAGCCTCTCTAATGAAGTGTTTATAAACACATATTTATAAAATATACTACATTTTCAGAGGTACAGTTATTATGCACTAAGCCATAATCACTTTTATGAGGGGATTTGTGGAATCTTTTCCTTCTAAGTGAAGTGGACCTGGAAGTAAAAATTGATGCCAAGTCTCTTAAGGGCATCTACAGCTTAGACAACAACCTCCTGAGTCATCCAGTCAGTTGTCTGAAATCAACTACTCAGCACCCAAAACACTGAGGGTTTCTTCTATAGTGGGCATAGTTTGAGCTCTGAGGATGCCACAGTGATCAATGGCAAGTTGCTGTCTTCTTACTGGGTAACTAACAAATAGTTTACCATGTGCCTGTAGCTATTCTAAGCACTTTAGGTATAGTAACCCATTTAATTAGCAGGCTAACACTATGGGTTGAAAACTTTTATTAACTTCATTTTACAAATGAAGAGGTAAAAGTACACAGTTTAAGTAACTTTCCTAGCTAACTTGATTTCTATTCTCTCCACTATTTCCTTACAAATGAAATTATATTCTGCAGACTCCACTTTTATTCTTTTTCCCACTCAGCATCACAAAACACACACACACACACACACACAC
Source organism: Talpa occidentalis (assembly GCF_014898055.3). Lineage (NCBI taxonomy): Eukaryota > Metazoa > Chordata > Mammalia > Eulipotyphla > Talpidae > Talpa > Talpa occidentalis. The sequence goes on from NW_023605083.1 coordinate 14,173,740, forward strand.
ACACTCAGAGTCAGCTATGGTTTATGAAAGGCATACGGTCATTCAATATATGACCTTTAGCAAGTCACTTCACATCAATAAACTTCAGCTTCTTTCTTTGTAAAATGAATAAAAACAGAGCACCTATTATTCATAAGGTTGTTGCCACCAGAAAACGAGATAGTATATGTAAGGTTCATAAGCACAGGAGATGGAGATGGTACAGAATAAGCACTCAAATGTTAGCCATTAATATTGTTATTTGTTGTTTAATAACGAGTGGAGATGGAAACACAAACATTCTTTGGTTGTTTGCTAATATTTGACAGACATGAAAACTCTTACATATCATAATTATGAAAAAACAATCCAAGTATAAGATAATGAGTAACAGGTTCAAATTATGAGCAGAATATTTTTTACTACAGCCATGCATTTTAGTTAAAGCTAACGTGTCTAATCTAGGTGTTTCTATTTTTCTTCACTATTTTAGGAGACTGTATGCTCTTATTTACGTGATAAAAGCACAGGTAGAACAGTTCTAAACTTACCACAGACACTTATACAAAGGATTTTACCAGTGTAATGGCCTCACCGGAACATCAAGTAACATGAAAAGTAAATATGGAGTGAAAGTAGGCTGAACTTGACCAAAATTAGTGAAAACTTCTGAAGAATGAAGGAACCAAATTAAAAGAGAGAAAAAGATCCTAAATGAACATTCCTCAAAATAAAATACACACACACACCTTTAAAATGATGAAACAAGCTACTGTTACTTTCTTCATCTTTACAAGGGGTCCCACAGTGCTCACAGTAAGAGCAGCCACTTTCATTGCTGAGTACTGTGTCCTCTACTTTAGATGCATTGCCTCATTTAATCCTACTACAAACCTGAGAAATGGTAGGTTTTTTTTGTTGTTGTTGTTTTTTCAGATAGAGAAATTGGTGCTTGAAGATCTCAGAGACTAGTAGAGAACACCAGTGACATGCTCTCGTGGGTCCAGAGAGAAATGGCAACCCACTCATCCTCTTCGCCTTTCAGTTTTGTTCATTGGCTTTCTTCCATCCAGCACAATACCTATAACAAAGCTTGCCCCACTGGAAAAGACAGACCATAGCAACTTTAGCTCCTCCTGCTCTAAGTGTCTATGTAGGCTGGCAGGGTCATCTACTGCCACACCCTGCATAGTGATCCTCTCACCGTACCAGCGAAAGCACATACACTCTTTGAATAATCTGCTTTATCATCACAGTCAGAGTACAAAGCTAAATAAAAACTGAATTCTTAAATATGTGTCACACTTAGCATATACATATTTATATACTGCAAAAAGGTGAAACGTTCCATAATATGAGCCTGTGAAATAGAAACAAATTTTTTTAATCTGTGAATCTGCCACAGTATAGCATAAACTATAACCTATACATGATGTATAGTTGCATAATGAATATTTTGCAAATGGAAGAAAAACTCCCCTATAAATTTCAAAGGTTTTACTTTTGTCATTTAACATAGGTGTCTAGATTTTTTTAGTGTCAGTTTTACCAGTTCAGACTTTGCAGTCAAACATACCTAGAAGTAAATCCAATCTCTAGGCACTGCCATTTACTTGCTGTTGATCAGAGGAGAGTTACCTGTTATAGTTGCTGTTTTTCAATTGTAAAATGGAGATAATGCCATCTGTTTGACAGGACCATTGTGAGAGCTTAACGTGACCATGTATTTAAAAAGCTAAGCATGACAGCAGCAGTAAGTGCTCACTTTTACTAATAAAATTAAGGCATTTAAGGTCATTATTATAATAATTATTATTATCCCAATTACAGTCAACTTTATTATAATTATCAAGAAAAAATTATCATTTCTTTCATTAGATCGTTCACTAGATACCTAGGTATATAAGTAATTATTAAATTAACAAACTATTTTTATTTAATAGGATGGAATACTGCACAATACTGTACAGTACTCCTTTTTACAGTACTCCAAAGCATATCACCAATCACCAGTTGTGTGTGTGTGTGTGTGTGTGTGTGAGTGAGAGACACTATTATGGTCCAAATCATGTATTATTCTTTTCAGGGAACAGTAAGATGTTCCCTGTTATATATATAAATAACTAATATACAACATAGATTACAGCAAATCATAAAAAACTTACACAAGTGTTTAGGTTATAACAAAGTACATAACCATTTTATTAGAATTTGGAAATGATAGTAGTTTAAAATATGGATCTCAGTATTTCTTTCTTGCTAGGCATAGATGTTAGAATCATAGAGAGTTCTTGTTTTGCCCCCTAAAATGGCATTCCCAGAAATCAATCTGTTTCCATAGCACCAAAATCCAGAATTTGGAGGAAGCCTTTATTTGTGAATTATGGAAAGTGGTAAGCCCTATGAGAATCTAAATCAAGATAGCCAAGTAAAGGATTATTTTACAACCACTAGCAAAAATCATATTGTATTCCTGGTTACAATGAAGTCATAAATAATGATAATCAAATTTAAAATGTACCTCTTAATCTTGTATTAAAATAATGGTATAGTATTCTAGTCTATAACTGCACATGAAAATGTTATATTTAGTTTTTAATTACATATATATTAGATATTGTTAGACAATCTAATAAAAGAACTGAGTATCTTTCCTTTGTAGAGCATTAATTTGTATACTAAAAACAAATTAAATTAGGGTATGAAGTACGTAGAAAAATAATAATAGCCCCACCTGAACTGATATTAATTTTGTGCAAAATTAAAATTTCACAAGGTCATAAACTGAAGAATGAAAAAGTTTATCTTAAACTTCAAAATATGAAATGGAGACTGAGTTTTAAGAAATACTTCCCTTCTAAATTTGCTGAAAAATCTATTGTAGTATACTATTGAAGAAGGACAACCTCTTTGAAATATCAGGCTCCCAACAGTTTATATACAGTTGATATATTTTTCTAATAAAGGCATTGGGCATTAAAAGGAGAATAAAGCAATACTGAATTTTGTTTTGTTCAATTAAAAAATAATTTCAACCCTAAGGGAAAAAATAACAATAATACAACACTAACTGAGAACAGCGCGATATAAGCAGCATCTGAAAATGAGTATTTTTTTTAAAAAATTTTGTCAAGTTTATTTTAAAGTTATTTGATGTTTTATGAATTGGCATTTTGAATTTTATAAAAAATAACTCGGTTTGAAGATATTACAATGTTCATTAAAACTAAACATTGAGGGCCTCCCAGTGGCGCAGCGGTTGAGCGCTGGGTTGCAAAGCTGCCTGCAGCCTCTGCAGCGCTGGTTCGATCCCCGGCTGCTCCTGGGCCACCAGAGGAGGGTCCCACATGGCGCGCAGACCTCGCCTGCCGCCCGCTGCTCCCCTCAGCAGTGTACTTCGGTCCTTCTGCCTGCTCTGCTCCCCGCTCTGGCTCTGGTGAATTCTCTCACCCTCCGCGCTTCTGACTGTACCCGGTGCTTGTGTAAATAAATAAATAAACAAACAAACAAATAAATAAATCTTAAAAAAAAAAAATTCAAATTCTTAAAAAAAAAAATTCAAATTCTTAAAAAAAAAAACAAAAAAACTAAACATTGAAAGGTAAAATACTCTTCAATGCCAAAGTACAGGTAGGTTTTAGATTTGCTGAAGTTAAATTACCATCTGAGAAATGTTTAATATACTTCAGAATTAACATTGAAATTTTTCAAATATCTCTCCTGATAATTTTATCTAAAATGATTTATTTTAAAGCAGTAAGAGCAATAGATGAGGACTAGCTTAAAGAGACAACAGCTTAGAATCTTATTGTCCTCTGCTGATAGAAAAGTATGTTTTTTAATACTGTATTTAGCTATAAAACACCCATTTTTCCTTGATAAAAGATACTTTTTGGGATTATTAATAAGTTGGCTCTAGGTTTTAAAGAAAAAATTTGTGCAATAGAGTGTTACATGGTAGAAGAAAAATTATTTGCATCTTTAAGTTATAAACAATACTTTGAGGCATCCATTCTCTTCACTTAGTGCAATTTATTTTTCTACATGTCTCAGTAGCAAACAATGTTATTTAGACTCTAACCTGGCACGCTACAACCTCTGGCCCGCCCTTGAGCCCTTCCATTGCAAAGGTCTCCAGGTGCAGTTTGGGTAGCTGCAGGGTGAAGTCATTCCTACTTGCCGCAGTCCGTGACAGCGAGATCTGATCTCTGACCTAAAGGGAAAAAAACAGCATCAATGGTAATTCCCCTTCAGACACATTAACTGGGATGAACTGGGTCCCCTTGAGCCCACTGAGTGGACTTGCATTGATCGCTGGACCTGAAATCCATGAATAAATTTAGGACTAATTGATTTTTCGTTGCAAATAAATCTCTAATTCAGAGTGCTGGGGGAGAATGTTAAGAAGAAAAAGCATCTTCCTGCTTGAAATGAGGAAGGGAAGAAGAGTCACTAGAGCTCTTCTGATCAAGAGGTTTTGAATTATTTTTTCCACTCTCAAAAGAAAAAGGCAGAGGGGAAAAAATCCACAAAATCAAAAACAAACAGAAAGTCCCTAATTATTATCATTTAATAACATGTTTAATTTAACTAGTATTAACTGATAAATATTGGACAGTTATTAAGTACTAGTCACTGGAAGAAACTTAAGTAATATGTACCCCAGAATAGAAACAAATTTTCTCAACATACCAGGTGACTTAAAAAATATACTAGTAAAAGGTTTGTTTGCCATTTTCACTCTTAAGAAATTTGAGTCTTAATAATTAAAAAACATATAATCCAACTCAGTCACACAACCTCTCAATAAGGTAAATAAAATGAATAGTATTTGTACTAAATTTTAAGAATGCAGAGAGGTAACAATACAAATATCACAGATACAGAAGAAATATCAATTCTTTAGCCAGTATAGGAATCACATGCAGTTGATATTACACTGCCACCTTCTGGACAAATGAGAAAATATGCCTTTTATAACCAACATATAAGTAAACACTCAAACATATTTTCATTTTTCAATTTCCAAACTTAGTAAGAGTCTTAAATATACCATACTTTAGTTTTCTTTCTAAAATAAATGACTTCTCATTTTAAGCATATAGTTTAATGACAGGATTTTTCATATGTAGGAATATTTTCTATCTTCATTTTTGAATTTCAGGTTTTAAAAATATTATCTCTTTGTTACCATATATTTGGTAAATATTATAAAAATTAGCCTAAATCTTAGGACTAAATGAGTTTTTAATGAGGCAGCAAGGATCATGAGTGGGGAAAACATTAAAAGTAACCCTAATTACTCACATAAATACAATTATATTTTTAGTTTTATTTGAGCAACTTCAAATGTAACTTGACAAAACAGGTGATATAAAACCTCTTCATTTTTCTATTCTGTTTTGGAAGCTTGTGAAACTAAGTCATTTCTTATCTTATGAATGAACTATCATACTAGGTAGGGTTTCCTTAAACCAGCACACCCACGCGAATATATGAATGCATCTTTAATTGTTCATATCTGTAAGTATAATTGCACTCCCAAGTTGATCTGAAAAATTTCTGTCAATAGTGAAATGTCAACATATAAACTGTAAAATACACTATAATGCCATGTTATAATAATTTGAGTACTACATGCATGTTGGAGTCCCAATTCAGTATGTATATTTACCTGTAACAAATATTCTCCAGAGCCTTCAGTCAAGATGAAAGAATACAAACAAACTTGCTTAATGTAACAAAATAAATCATATTTTACAAATGTATTTACTTCAGGCTTTATATTCAGTGTATGGATACCTTCCCTGCTTTTTTTTTTTTTTTTTTTTGTCACCAATGTGCACTCAGATAAAAGAAAACATTAATGTGGATTAAGGTACTGAGAATTTATCAACATCAAACCACTAGTGTTTTGCCTTCTACCCTTCTGAACCATAGTCAATAGATCTAAATATTTTACTGCACCCTGGCCAATTCATTGTTTGATGTTTAAAAACTCACCCAGAATCAAAGAAAATTTATTAAATTTGAGCCCCCAAATGAGATACTATTAGCTTTGAAAGTCAAGTTTAACTGCGATATTGATGATTCTCTTTTTTCTGTGACAAAATTCACTAGGGAAATCCTGGATGTCAAAGTACAAAAGCAGATTGCTAACACAGGCAAAAGGGGGTGGGGGGAGCTATAAGCAATGTAGGTATAATCCACAACACAGCTCAAGCACTGGGGGTCCTTTAATCTGATTAATATCAAGCACCATACTTCAGCTGTGAAGCTTGACATACAACAACAGTAAGCCACATTTCTCTAAATAAACTTTATGAACAATATTTAGGTTGGGCATTTGGCATTAAAACTGTGATTTATTGTCAAATTGGTTTCCTCACTATACCATCATTTAATTTATTAAATTATTCTTTATTATTCTTTAAATTAGATAGAAAAAAACCTCAAATTATTCTTTAAATTAGATAGAAAAAAACCTCAAATGGAATTGTTTTACTAAGCCTAATGATGGACATCAGAATTACAACATCATGTGAATAATATGCATGTGTTAATACTTTCATTTAATTATACATTGTCTGCTGATTGGTGACAGTGCCATCAAGAGACAGTGACCCATGAAATATAACAGAATATCAGAAATATTTCTACTAAAATTCAAGAGTTTTTCCCATTTTTAAATTAAACCAAACTCTGAGAGTAAGCATCTTTAAAACGTTCTCCCAAGAGTTCTAGAGAAGAAAAAAAAATTAAGTTTTGGAAAGGTCTGGGTAAGAGTTCTTATTTTAATGTATAATGGGAGTGAAAGCATCATATTGAGAAAATACAAGACAGTGATACAAGCAAGTAAAATGTAATAGTGAAGCAAAGGAGCAAGAAAGGAAGATGACAAGGAAAGGGAATATTAAAGAATGTAAATGGAAGACTATTCAAAAGAATGCAGAAGGCAAGTTTGAGTTTCAGAGTATGAACAAAGATAAATAGAGAAAACAAGTAAGAAAACGACTCTCACTTTCTTATACTAAATTTGTTCATGAAAAAAAGAAATAGAACATACAGGCTGAAAACAAAATAACTAAAGTGAAAAACAAATAAGTAGAATTTCATTAGGAATACTGCTCATTAGATATAAAATATTCATTCCAAAAGTGAGAAACTAAAGAAAAATTTTACTACCAATTTTTTTGAATAATATTAGAATAGCAACTTTTTTTCTTAAAAGAAAGAGGAGGTTCACCTTTCAAAATACATATTTTAAAATTAATTGGGATTCAAATACCATCATAACCTATCCATGGATTATATTATAATTTGTTTTCAAATTAAGTTTAAATTATAGTTTCCAATGCCAGTATTTAACTGTTTACAGCACATCATTATCCATTCTATAATTAATATTTTATGCCATTTCAGTTATAAGTTATAAGTAACATAGATAAGAACTATACACACACACACACACAATGTTATTCTACTTCAAAATGGTTAATAGGTCATATTTTAACATAATAAAATTTTTAAGAGTTGACAATATAAATCTCAATTGTTAAATCATACACACTTTTATAACATTCTATAAAACCTGTACAACCTCATAATATTTGGACAAAGAATAAAGAAATATACCTGTGTTATTCTATTTTAAAATTTGGTTTTTAGAAAGAGTAATTAACTTTTTCCTTTTCTTATCACAAACTTTCAGAAAGCAGATATTCTAATAGATAAACCACAAAAAAACAAAAAAGATATATGTAGAAAAAAATTTCTAAGAAGTCAGATCATTGTTATGAAATATATATAGTTTATATTACAACCTAGTTGCAGGTTTAAATGATTCATATAATTCATGTTGTACTGTTCCTATCCTATGCCTTTGATTACCCTTTACTAACAGGTCATCCATATGTTTTCCAATTTTCTGTACCCCTACAATACACCAAAAATACTATTTCTGCTAGGTATGTCAACTATGAAATTAAATTAGCTATTTTTAGAAAAACTACTCAGTTCTTAAAATGTGAACCTGAATCTCTTTATCGTGTACAACTATAATTCCCTCTAGACCCAATGTTCCAATTAAAAAAAACCAAACTCATGAAATGTTGTATTAGTTGTTTTCACCAATGAATACCAAGGAAGAAGCAGTAAGGGTTGTAGACAAAAACTCAGATATATTTAACACATGCAAAGAGAGGTACACAATGCCAGAATCATGAATGTCAGGAAAAAGTAAATGATATTAAACTTCACATCATACTCCTAATCTGCCAAAAATTTTATTTGTTCCAATCTATTATGGCCTCCAAAGCTACAAAACAAGCATTCTCACCATAAATAGATGTTCCCATCAAATACAGACCTCTACAATTAGTTCTGTAACCTTCAATCTTATTATTCTGTGTTCAGTTTTACTATGCCTCCATTTCCAGCCTTCCAAAAGTCTACTCACTCTTCTGTACTTTCTTCCACTTCCATTGACTCCTTAATTGCCTTCCCTGTTTTTAAAATTCTATCCTACACACTAAAGCAGACTATGCACTATTTTCCAATCTATGCACTAGAGAGCAATGTGAGTTTGGCATATTGTAGCCTAAGGATCAAATCCCACACACTGCCTGTTATTTTAAATAAAGTTTTATTAGAACACAGCCACACCCTTCCATATACCTACTGACTCTGGCTACCACAGAGCTAAGTAGTAGAGACAGAGACATATAGTCCATAAAACCTAAAATATTATCTAGCCCTTTACAAAAAACATTAGCCACCCACTGCCTTAGATGAATAGAAGCAAAGATAACATTTTTACTATCTATTAAAGCTTTTTTTAATGTCTGCTTCTCACCAAAGAATGTATGAACAATTTTCAGTGAATTGTTTTTATATCGCTATCTTACGGAAACTTCTGGCTCCTTATTTCAAGGTTTGGTTTTTTTTGTGTGTGTGTGTGAAATAAGTGTACTGTCTGCCAGGTGCATTTTCAAGTTTTACATAATTTCATATATAACATTTTGAGTTAATTTTCCTGGCACAATTACTGACAGCCCATTTTAATAACTAATCAACAGAAAATTTGGTTAAATAAATATAACAGACATACTAGAAAGTTTTTCATAAACAGAGAAGAGAATCAGCCTGAGTTAACTATATACACTGTAATACCACTTGTGGCAAGAAAAAGTCCGTGCATACAGAATCTCTTGATAAGTATGTGATCAAATAAGAATATTATTACAAATTCACAAATTCTACAAGGCAGTAGAAAGAGAGAATAATAAAAAAGATATTTAGTCCATTTCAAGATGCTGGTATGTGTTTAGTGACAGAAGCAGGAATTAAAGCATGTCAATGCACTGGAAATGACATTCACAGACTGGATAATTTCACCTAAATGGATATTTCCCTCTTTCTTTTACCTTTTCCTTTACTATTTAATTAATGGACTAGATAGAGGACAGTGCCATTTCTATTAGTAATAAACCTATTAGTACTTCCAAAAGTACTTCACACTATTCAAAGTACTCTCCACCCTCTAATGAAAATAGCTATTGCTATCCCATATGTGAGGACACTGAGTCCAGCACTCTTAACACCAAATAATAAAGACTCTTAATACCTATAATGAAAAGTTAGTAGTTCAGGAAATTGTGCTTAAGATTTTGGTTATTTCATTTTCCTACCTAAAAAAAGCAAAAACACTTTTTTCTTCTTTTTGTCCCTTGTCTGGTAATCTTAGCTAAAATGGGTCCATTTCAAAAAAGTAGTTTGTGAAAGCAAGGGAGACTAATATTTAAACATCCTTATTTTTCTCAGAAGTTTCTTTGGACCTGTGGACACTGTCATTCATTCATAAGTCTCTCCCCCTCCCCACTCTCCATACTAAATACACACATGCACACACGTGTACAGACACACACAGCTACTATACTGAGAAAAGTTGCCAGTGCAGCAGTCATCCTTACGCAATCTCACATGGACAATCCCAGACTATGATGCCTCAAGCCACATGCTATAGCTGCGGCTGCGCTCCACACCTGCCAGAAGACCCTGGCACTCTCTCAGCAGAAAGACGCACTCCATTGGTGCTGCAGAAGGACAGAAACTCACAATTTTAAAAGAGAAAAAAATGATAAACTAAATATCTTTTGCTGGCCGGGTATTTAACTGAAACTATTACTATGGAGCAGAGCCAGAACCTGCTGGTGACTGCCAGCTGCCATGACCAGAAAAGAGGGCAAATCCACCACCACAACCACCCCACATGTCCTAGCTACATCCCAATTATGGAGCTAAAAAAACTGATCTGTAGAATCAAATTATCAAGCTAGCTATATCCCAATTAAGAATCTGAAAAATTAACCCCTCAAATCAAATTATCAAGCTGGAAAATTGGTGATTTAATCATGGACATCTTATAAAGGCACTAGATAGCATGAAAAATCTGTGATACCCCACAATGTATCCTACATGCACACATCACCATGGCCATGAAGCTATTTAAACAAACACAACCCATACTTGTGAATAGAGAAATGTATTTCTCAATTACTACAGCCATCTAAGATAAACTTTCCTAAAACAAACTATTTCTAAGGATAGATAGATGCACAATGAAATTAGTTATTTATATGCATTTAAGCTAAAAACTGTTAAGCACACATATCTGACATTCTGTAGTGTCTTTTCTTTAGTTTGTCAAGGTTTTAAAATCCCTCCTGAGCTAGAGTACCATTTTTAGCTTGGCTAGGTCAGAATGACACTGAGCAATATGAATGATGACACACAAGACAGCTATATGGACAGAGTTGTCATCAGCAAGCCAGCTGTGCTAACACCTGTATGTCCTGCTCAGCTGATCTTAAGAACCAGGATCACTGGTTTATAGTTGCTTGTTGATTTTGATTTTTACTTTATTATAATTAGTCTTTTCCTGGTCCCTTATTTAGGTTTTCTAAATTATGCTATGAGTGATACCACAGTATGGGGTGGGGGGACGTTTGAAGTGAGTAGGATCAAAATAAGGGGGGGTGGGAATTGTATGGGGACTATAACCAAGATGAAAATGCATACATTGTGCAAAAATGAAAAATGATGTAAAAATATATAAAATTTAAAGAATAATAATACATAAATAAATAAATAAGAACCAGGATCGAGAAACTAAGAACAGCGGCAGGTTCAAAATCATAAATAATCTAGAAAACTTAAATAAGGGACCAGGAAAATGAATAACTATAAGAAAGTGAAAATCAAAATCAAGAAAAAACTATGAAGCAGAGACACTCTATGGAGGGTGGGGTGCGGGGAGGGGAGGGATTGGGGTCAAAATAAGGGGATTGCAATTGTATGGGGGATATAAAAATAAAATTTATTTTAAAAAATCATAAATAACACTTAGAGAACCATTAATGAATCACTGAAAATTGAATTTCTGGAGGCAAAATATTGTGCTTCAACTTTTAAAATAATGTCAGTTACTTAAATTTAAATTTATTTTATGTTCTTTGCATTTCTTATAAATGCACTGAAAAATAAAAATCAAATATAACTCTATTATCAAATATTCTGGTTAATCACCTTTAAGATAAGATTAAAAATCACATTTAAAGATTTCACTACACAGTGTCTTCACTTGTCAGAATCTGTTTGATTCTACCCTACTCCACGATCCACTCTAACAACAGAATCATCTCTCTATTTCAGGGAAGTCAAACTTGCTATTTACCTGTAAATCTGTTGTTAGTATACCTCTTTCCTAGAAACATTCTTATCACTGAAGTTCTCTCCTCTAACCTTGGTTAGGCAAGTAAATATACAGAATAATTTTATCAACCAAATAAACAAAGCAGGTGATAATATCAGCAGATTTCCACTGGAATTGAGTGATGTCTTTGTTATGTTTAGAGACTCTGTGAGGGTAAAAGTATTTGCCTCATTCAACAAGCATTCATTAAGTGCGTATTGGGTACCAGGCACTGTGATAGATGCTGAGGATATAAAAATTAAGGAGACAGAATTCCATCCCTCAAGGACTTCAAACTCCAGTAGCATAATTAATCTCTTAAAATGCATTTTCTAGCTTCCCATTTATCTATAATGTCTTGTTTCTCCTGTCAGTGGCTATACAACCTTCTTTCTTTGCCAAAGAGTATTATGTTAATCAATCTCGAACCTTTATCTTTACCCTGACTTTTCCCCTGAGGTTCAGACTCACGTATCCTGCTGATCACCACACATTATCTTAAACTCAGTATTTCCAAAACAAAGCCCATCATTATCTCCCTTCTCTTTACTAAAATTAAGCTGCCCTTCTTTTTGTATTCCCAACATAAGTAAATTGCCTCACTCCATCCGGGAATCATTCTCTTCTACCTTCTCACCATCAAATGCCATTTTACTAAATAAGTTTCATACCCTTTCCTCTACCACCATCCATATTCCTGGTCCAAACCTCCACCAGCCTTCAGTCAGCCTACAGACACATGGTTTTTAAAACCACCTCATTACTAAATGCAAACAATCTGCAAATTTGTCCCCAAAAGTAAAAACCCAATAAGAAAATCTGACCACATCACTCCCTAGCTTAAAACTTAGTTTATTCCCCTCTGCCTCTATGATAAAGAGCCAAGTTTCTTAAAATGGCAAAAAAGTACTTCGATGGTCTGCCTTGCTCAGTGGTTCAGCCTCTTCTTTTACAAGCTTCTTTTCCTTAACGCTGAACTAAGGACATCCGGCAATTCACGTTTCCACACATTTGCACATGCTAGTTTCTCTGCTAGAAGACCTTCCATCTTTCCTCACACTTCAAAGGCCCTTCCAGGATTAATTTTCCTACAAGAAACTTCCAGCCAACCCTAGATTTTTCTAAGTATACCTCACTGGAGGAATAACTCTATCTAAATGGAAGTGGAACTGCACCTTATGGATGCATATTTAGCATGGTATATTGCAATGTGTGTGTCTCTCTACCTTAATGGGAGGGACTATAAAACCTCTATTTATTTATCTATTTAGCTATCTATCTGTTTCACCATAGGAGAACACAGTTCCTGGAACACAAAATATACTCAGAAAACATTTACAGAAATCAACTATTTATTACAAATATTGCATTTTATGATGGTTTAGAGTTTTAAATAACTTTACTACAGAAGTAATCCCAAAAGGGTGTTATCAAAAACTCCTATGACTTCCAAGTTACTATTTCAGTGTCATTTCAGCCTGACAAATTTATAGATTTACAGAATTTACAGATGCAAGATCTTACAGGTCTTCTTTTGTAAAGAAACTTATTCAAACTTATAGAATTGATAGATGCAATTACGTAAACTGTAAAAGTCTGGATTATGACTTCCTGTTTTATCTTATAAACAATATGCTGAATAGCCATCTAACAACTGTCAGAAAATGTTCAGCGATACCTTTAAAGTTCAGAGCACATTATGATCATAAGCAGGAAACACTTGAGTTAATCCTTTCAAACTTATAGGACTCAAGCTATCCCTGAAAGCTTCAAGAAACCAACTGTTGTGCTAAATCAACAACAACAAAAAGATGAATACAGAAAAGCTCATAATCTTTCTATATTCCAGTTTTCCCTAAGCCTACTTCATTCACCCCCAGCGAGTAAAACAAGACATCTCTCAGTTAAGCACTTGTTAGTACCTAATAAATATTTAATTTTCATCTGTCAAACCCTAAATAATACAGACATTACTCAATCCAGTCATTACCTGAAAGCTTATTTTAATTACAATTATTATAATACTTTCAATTTTTTTTCAATACAATAAAAAGACGAGTATGTTTGGAGACATTCTTAATTTTTAAAAAATTCTATTCCTGAGAGTCTACACTATCATTAATTTTAGAAGTATACTATAGTAGAGATAAGAGGAAAGTGAAAGTTTATTTGTTTAGGGAGTGATTTTAGCAAAAATGCAGAGAAAAAAGAGTCAGTTACACTACAAAGGTAAGAAATAAACTGGTACATTTTACCCAAGAAAAAAAAAAACACCTGAATTTCTATATTTAGCATCTGTTGAAATGCTATTATACCATTAAGTTAAAAGAACAGAGATTTCAGTGACCACATATGACAAATAACACATTTTTAAAAACTACTAAGAAAAAAATTAGAGCAAGTAGCAACAACCAACATGAAGTATAGGAGAGAATCTGACTTCCAAAGTTAGATTGTGCTATACTGTGCTATTCAAAATGTCTACTTTTCAACAGAAAATTATGAAGTGTGCAAAGAAATAAGAAAATATGAGCCATATGCAAGAAAAACAAATTTTCTTGAGGAAGCCTTGACATTCGATTTATCAGACAACATAAATCAATTGTTTTAAATATGCTTAAAGAGTTAAAGGAAACCAGGTATAAAGAACCAAAGGAAAACATGAGAATAATATTTTTCAAAACAGAAAATATAATTAAACAGATACAAGGTATAAAAATTCCAGAAATCCTGGAATTGACATATTCAAAGAGCTGAAAACAAAAACTGTCAATCAAGAAATCTATATCCTATGAAAATATTTGTGAAAAAGAAAGAAAAAATTAAGTCACTCCAAGACAGAAAAAAACTAAGGGTGTTTATTACCAATATTCCTATCCCAAAATAAATGCCAAAGGGGTTTTTTAGCCAGACATGAAAGTTCACGAGACAATAACTCAAATTCAGATGAAGAAATAAAGAAAACCTGGGCCTCCCTGGTGGCACAGGGGTTAAGTCTCAGCACTATCAATCTATCAAAGCTATAGCCAGCCACCGTGGCCTGAGTTCAATACCCAGTTAGGAAGCTAACCCACCTGGCACAGCAGACCTTTCTTGCCTCGCCTGCTTCTCCCCTCAGCAGTGTATCACAGTAGATCTGCCTGTTCTGCTCCCCACTCTGTCTCTGGTGAATTCTCTCACCCCTCGCACCTCTGGCCTACACCCCAGTTCTTGTTTGCACCTAACAGCAGAATCCCAAAATATATGAAGCAAAAAGCTGACAATATTGAAAGGAGAAATAATTCAAGGAGACTTCAAAATCTCACTTCATAAATGCATAGAACTACATGAAGGATAAGCTGAGAATTAGAAAGCATGAACAATATTAGTTGTAAGCCAACTAGACATAAGAGACATAAACAAAATATTTTACACAATAGCAGAGTACACATTACTTCCATGTTACATTCACCAAGAAGACTGTGTTCTTGATCATGTAACTTTAAAAACTATAAAAGAATTGGAAGCAAAATATCTATATCAAACCACACAGAGTTCCTTTAGAAATCAACAGCAGAAGATATCTGGAAAATGTCCAAATATTTTGGAAATTAAACACACAAGCAATGAACAGAGCAAAAATCACGGGGACATTAAAAATACTTTGAGATAGATGAAAACAAAATAATAGCCTACTAAAATTTATGAGATGCAGCGAAAGCAGTACTCACATTGCAATTTATAGTTGAAAATGTCTACATTTAAAAAGAAGAAAAATCTTAAATCTATACCTTAATCTTCAGTCCTAATAAAGTAGATAAAAAGAGAATAAACTAAATCCAAAGCAAACAGAAGGATGGAGATAATAAAGATTAGAGCAGAAATAATGAAGTAGAGACTAGAAAAACAATAGAGCAAATTAAAAAACCAAATTAAATTCTTGAAAAGATCATCAAAATTGACAAACTAAACTTATAAAGAAAAAAAAGATTAATAAATTACTAAAATCAGGATCAACAGTACACACATTACTACCAATCTTACAGAAATAAAAACAATTCTAAGAAAATGAAGTTATATGTCAACAAATTAGATAACCTACATGAAATAGACAAATTTCTAGAAACACTGGATATATCAAAACTGACTAAAAACCAACATAAAATCTGAATAGCTCTATTCAAGGAAAGAGATTAAATCTGTAATAAAAAAAAATTTCCAATAAGAAAAGCCTATGACAGGATAGCTTCATTGCTGAATTCTACCAACTGTTTAGACAATTATCACCAGTACTACTCAAACCGTCCCAAAAAACTGAAGTGAAGAGGAGATTGCCTAACTCATTCTATGACGTATTACTCTTACACTAAAGCCAAATAATGACATCACAAGAAAATTGTAAACCAATATCCCTCGTGAATACAGATGTAAAAATTCTCAAGAAAAAATATTCAAACAAAGCTCAGCAGCATATTTAAAAGATTATACACTATACTCAACTGTTATTTACAATAGGAATGAAAGGATAGTTCAGCTATCAATCTATGAAATACACAACATAAATAGAATGAAGGTTTTTAAAATACGTTCATCTTTATTGATGCAGAAAAAGTTTTATAAGGCCCAAAACCCTTTCATAACAAGAAAAATTAAAAAAAAAATAGAAACAGAAAAGAACTTCAGGAAATGAAATTAAGAAAATAATCTCATGAATTAAGAAAATAAAGCACTTAGGAACAAATTTAAGCAAAAAGATAGAAAATGTGCACACTAAAGAGAATAAAACATTGAAAGAAATTAAGGATCTAAGTACATGGAAGGTCTCCCATGTTCACGGATTGTAAAACTTAAAATATTAAGATGGCAATACTCCCCAAACTGATCTATATATCCACTGTAATTGCTATCAAAATTCTACTTGCCTTTTTCTTCAGAAACAGAAGAGTTGCTACTAAATTTGTGTGGAATTACAACGGCTATTGAAAGGGCAAAACAATCTAGGAAAAATCAAAATTCTTGACTTCACTACGGGGGGTAGGGGGAAGGAAGGGGTTGGGAGAGGAAGAACTAGAGTCAAAATAAGGGGGGGGTGCAATTGTATGGGGAATATAACCAAAATGAAAATGCATACATTGTACAAAGATGAAATATGATGTAAGAATTATATAAAATAAAATATTAAAAAAAATAAAGAAAGGGCCACCTCCTTCCCTTTTCTCAAAAATAAATAAATAAATAAATAAAAATTCTTGACTTCAAAATTTACTAGAAACCTCCAGTAATCAAAACTGTGTGATAATGATATAAGATAGACATATACATCAAAGGAATAGAATCAAAGTCCAGAAATAAATCCATACATCTTCAACAATGGTACCGAGATTGCTGAGTAAGGGGAAAGACTAAATGGTGCTGGGATAACAGGATAGCCATGTAAAAGAACAAAGTTGGATTTTACATCATACCATATCCAAAAATTAACTCAGTATGGAACAAAGAGCTACAACTATGAAATTCGTTGAGTGAAATATGAGGGGCAGGGGTATTATGTTCATTACTTTGGATGCATTTTAAATGTTATATATATATATTATTAAATCTATGTGTTTTTAGATATGAGATCAAACACATGAACAACAAAAGTAAAAACTGAACATCAAAATTTTAGAATTTTGTTCTTCAAAAGATACTGTCAGGAAAGTTAAAAGGCAACTCACAGAATGGGATAAGGTGATAAAGGGAATGCCTGCTTAATGGCTTTGGGGGCAATTAAAAATATTCTGAAATTAGATAGCTGTGGTGGTTGCACATTGTTGAGATGTAATGAATGTCACTGAACTGTACATCTCAAAATGATTAATATAGTGATTTTTTAAATTCAAGTTATATTTTTTTCAAAATGCATATACAATTGAGAATTAAACTAAATAGAGGTGTGCTTACAAAAAATGCACCCAATGAAGAGTTGTGATGATTTTGTTTTCCCTTGTTCTTATTTTCCTTAATCCCAACAGCCTAAAATTAACCTCCAAAACCTTAATAAAAAGTTCACTTTTAACCTACATTAAAAATTATATACTGGGGCCTCCCTGGTGGCACAAGGGGTTAAGACACAACCTATGAAGCTATCAGCAGCCACTGCAGCACAAGTTCAATCCTCAGGCCAGGGAGCTACCCACATGGTGCAGCAGATCTCTCCTGACTCGCCCACTGGTCCCCTCAGCAGTATACTTCAGTCAGTCTGCCTGTTCTGTTCCCCACTCTGTCTCTGGTGAGTCCTCTCACCCTCCCGCGCCTCTGGCCTATATCCCAGTTCTTGTATGTATAAATAAATAAATCTTTTTAAAAAAATTATATATTCAAATGTAAATGTAATTAAGCTAAAATTTGACTCTTTGAAAAGATAAATATAAAATAAAATTTATTTTAAAAACAAATAAATAAATAAAAAGAAAAAAAAAAGAAAAGATAAATACGCTTTTAAATAAAAATGACTAGTCTTCCATAATAAAAACTTTTATCATTCCCAAATGAAATTTAAAAATATATCTAGTCAATCCCTTGTGTCATGCAATTTGAGGATTATAAGGTTGAACGTAATATGCCATGTACCAAAACTTACAAATACCTAAAGTACATAATTTGTAATTACTGTTCCTGAAAACAAATATATTCAGTTTGCGTTGTTTTAAAATGCACTAAAAGAAATGTCTACAAATAAGTTACTTTATATTAATTAGGGTTTTCCCTAAAGTCAAAGTCCAGTTCCCAAGACAGCTGCTATCCAACATTATTTTTCCCTCCAGCTGGGAAGATTAACAATTTCATACATGCATTTTAAAGGCAATTTAAGTGTATAATAAGGTATGTATTACACATGACATAACAGATTTCTTCTGTCCAAAATTTCACTAAGCACAAAAAAGTCTAATCAAAGATATGTTTTCCTACTAATCTGAATTCAGATTTCCAGCATATATGAAGTAGATGGGACTGTACTTAAACTATACTGACTAAACCTTTTTAAAAGGAGGGGAGGGAAATGATAGTTTCAAACAAATCATACCTTAAAAATAGTATTCATAAAATAAAAATTTTTGTCAAAATGCTTTCATTGATATGAAGTGAAATGTTAGTCAATTTCAGTATCTAAAACAAGGGGTCCAAAATGTCTAAAATATTAGCATGTATTAAATATTAGTTTGCTAATGTTTAAAATTTTCTTGAAAGGGTTAGTTTTGGGTAATCTGATTTATGGCTATATTATTTAATAAATTTATTCACACACCTAAATATGATTCATTCATAAGTCCCATATATTTTTAAATTATCAGGTATTTATATTTCCAACAAATTACCTATTAGACAGTAGCAGAAACATAAAAATATTTCTATATTTATAATAATTGAAGTAATGAATATATCTTTGAATTTAGAGTTCTAACAAAATACAGAGATGATTAACATAGTAAAGTTTTACTCAAGACACCTGACTGCAAAACTGAGGCATTCAGAGGGGGACACTGGCTATTGGCGGGGTGGGAGTGGTTAGGAAAAGGGCCCAATTGAACATGAAGGAGAATTACTGGGGTGCTGGTGGTAGGAAGGATGGGAAAACATACATTTGAACCTCTGACATCCGAAGCAGATACAATGTAAACCAATTTTGTGGTTTACCTCAATAAACATATTGGGGAAAAAACCCAAAACAAAGTTCCTTAATAGTGTGCATATATTATAAAGATTTTAGTAATATCATAATACATAATTATGCTGCTCATCACTTCAAATTAAAAAACAATTCATCATACAGAAGCACTCAAATTTGAACACAATAAACATTAAATACATTAAATTTCTACTTTAAGAACACATTCTTATAAGAAGGTAAATTACTATTTAAAAACTAAGTTTGAATACTGTCAGATATAATACATTTTGTCTGTATACACAAACACACACAAAGGATAGCAGATTTAAGAGTGGTAAGAGGTTAGACAGTGTGGTCAAATATTTTATCATTATGAGACATGGAAGAATCTTAATAACCTCTGGTTCAGTCAGCAAAGACCACAAATAATTCAAGTACATTTATACCAGTTTGAGGAACCATTACTTTCAAAGTTTCATCTAGTGCAAAGAATGATTTTTGAGAAAAGTTATGCAAATATAGGCTACATAATACGAATTTTTAGGATCTTTTTGTTTATTTTTAAATAAAGTTACAAGATGAATTAAAGTACTTTGCAGTTAACAAAAATAATGAGAACAGTGCCATAAGTTGAACAATATTGAAGAAAAATTTCATTACCTTATGAAGCATATTTTCTACTGTTCTCATATGATTAGCAACACATTCTTTGTCTCTAGAAAAAAATAAAGATTAAGTATTAGTAAAGTCCAAACCTTACTATGCTGTTATACCTTTTAGTATAGTCTCTTATTGAAAATAAGGTTTTTTATCATTATATTTCTAAAAGTGTAAAACCTAACCATATTTTACACTGTCAAATTTCTACAATTTAACCATTACTCCACTATTTCCTCTTATATTGCCTTCCATAGGTTAGATGGTGGGGGGCAAGGGAGAATCTTAAGTATATCTCAAAGTTAAAAAAGAGCAGGGGAAAAAGTCATGATTACATTGATAAAACATGCTGAGAAAGTTAAACTTATCATTTTGGTTTCTAATATAAAAGACTTAAAATTTTAATGGTGGGTATATTATAAATGGCCATACTACGCAAGATATTTTCTTTCCTACATAGGCTTTGTGCTACAATATTGCACAAAAGAACCTCTATGACCTTGACCAGAAGTATGTAGTTACTATTTTCTTCTATCAGCTTTGTATCTTGAATTTAGACTTAGTAGTGAAATAAAAAGTTCAAAGGAAAATGCTGAAGATAAAAATTAATGGCAAATTATAAATTGAAAACTGTAAATAATGTACTAGTTCTTCAAATCTCAAGTTACCTCTCTTCAGTGTCATATGACCATGTGCCCATCTGTGAACACATGACACAGGACACAGGACAATTTCCTTCAAAACAATGTTTTGAAGACACAATGTGAATCTGGATGTTTGATATCTATGTTCATTAAGTTCAGAAATTTTCGGAGCTATAAGACACAAGACAGAGGTGAGTATTATATAGCTTTATGGTTTTTAAAAAATCATTGGTGGACATTCAAACATACCAATATTTTGGTCTATATAAACTTATTTTTTCAGTATGCTAAATAATTTCCCAAGCTCACTGGCAAAGCTGTGAATATCCTAAATTGCAGATTTCCCATTCTGTAATTCAGGTTACAGACTACATTCACATAGTATGGTATTTTATACTTACAAGAGAGTTTGTCTCAAAAAAAAATTTTAAATATATATACACATACATGTTGCAAGTATAGGAGTCCAGAATTTTAAATTTAAAAAACACTGAGTTTATTAACATTAGGTGTTTCTCTAATCCATAAACAGATTCTCTTTAAGCTATGCTGTTATACAAAGGTCTGTCTAAAAGTATTTCATGAAATTTGATGTGAGGAACAAATAAAAATACCCAAGAGTACTGTTCAATTTGAACTTCACAGTGTATGTCAACTTGATTACCTGGCAAAAGGAAAAATACTATCATCATATTTACATAGCTTCCCATTCTGCAAACTATATATTCTTTCTATTTAACATAATAGAATATACAGTTTATAAAATTAAATGAATTTTACATGATCAACATGTTTTACTGCATTTAAAAAAATGTTATGATATACAAGTTTATTTTGTAATACCGTATCTTTAGTAAATATTACTCATAATATTAGTATATTAAAATATTATAGAGCAAAAGTGGGTGGGGGAAAAGAGGGAATTAGGAATATGTAATAGAAGCTACTATGCAAAACTTTTAAATAGAGACCTTATAGTTCATATTAATGAAAACATGATTTCAAACATGTAACTTTACAATAGAGCCCAAAATACACATAATGAGAGGCTATGCACAAACTTATATTTCTGTGAGGTTTTGCAATAAAATATACATTTAGTATGTTGAGTTAAGAGTTTTCTTTTCTGAGGATATATCAGAGAATTTCAAAGAGAGGCAGCTGTACTTTTGTTTTCTAACACTGTATTATCCAGGGCTAAAACCCAGAGCATGAAAGTAAGAATTGATCTTTTGTCTGTTTTAAGTGATCTCCCCAAGGTCCAAATGCTCACTTGGCTGCCATGCGGAGGGCACTCTCTGCATCATGGATGTTCTCTTCCAGTCGACGCTTGTCCTGCTCCAGCTGGGTAAGATGTCTATTGAGCTGACGCAGAGATTGATCTTTTCTTCTCAGCTCCATCTTTGCCTCGGAGAGACTCTGCAAGCAGACAGAAAACAGAGTTACTTGTCAGCCCTGATAATTAACTTCAATTTATGCCATAGGCTATTAAACAAAGAAGGATACAGACTGACTGAGAAGTAGAGTTGGGTCATTACACTTCAAGGTTTAACAAATTTTCTGCAAAAAATTTTTACATACTTACTAATTAGAAATGATAGAATTAATAAGATTTTGAAAAATGTTTAGCTACAAAATACAACTTATTTTTTTTTAATACTGCAAGGCACATATATTTCAGTCTTACTAAAAGATCTTACTACAAAAGCCTCAAATTGCATTTTTGTTTAATGATAAAAAATAAAGAGTTCAGTGGGGACACATGAAATTTAGAGTCTACTTAAAATAAGAACCATCATATGCTCAAAGTGTGTATGTGATTGAGAAGACAGAGGATTAGGATACCTAACAAAACAAAAAGGAGCCTCATATAAAAAGTACCACTACTTTCTTTATAAATATATCTGTAATAGGTTGCTGTAGACATCTCAGAGAACCAACACACTGGATTCCAAAATAAAATTCACCTACTTTCCATAAATAACTTCCATATCAAGGAGAGTAATACAGATATGCTCAACATGTTTCAACTAGCAGAGGTTATGACTAATACTTGCATTCAGAATTATTTATGTTCCATAAATACTGCCCTAGTCACAAAAGTATAAAATCTGTGGATTGATATATGCTGTTTGTTTCTAATCTAAAATAGTCACTTAGCTCAAAACTTTCAATATGCAAGTGTACTAAAACTCATTTAAAATTCTAGGATATATAATAGTATAGGGATCAGAAGATCTCTGAGCCCTAAAAGTCTGCTCAATCCTTTGCCTATAAAATTTGTAGAATGAGCTTATCAAAAATTTCTCCAATTAATTTTGTTGGACAGGAAGTTAAATAATTGATTGCATATGCATAATATATTTTTCTTTTTGCTCAGAGTTTAGCCACACATTAATATCCATAACTATGCTTCAAATAGTCAGTAAAGAAAAACAAAAATGCTGTAATTTCATGTTCAAAACTCTTTTAATAGTATTTTTTATGCATGCACAATAGGTAGCATAAAAAGCTACCTCAAGCTGCTTGCAAGGAGCTAAACCAATTAATTCACTCTAAATGCTAGTGAACTGAAAGCATTCATCAGTCAAACCATTTATTTAAAAATGTTTAATGTTTTTAAATGCAGTATTTCACTTTTTAAATAGCCAAGTTGCTGTCAAACAAATATAAGCCCAAAAATAAAAAATAAACAAACTGGGATTACTTACTAGATGTTATAATTTATTTTAAATATTTAGTATTAACAGATCTTCAAGAACCTCCCATTAAGGAGAGAGTCACTGATTCAAACCAACATATATGTGTGTGTGTGTGTGTGTGTGTGTGTGTGTGTTCCATATATGGAACAGATTTTTAAGTCATGTTTAATCTACTTATTTTGTGCCAATGTTAAGATATATAAAGTTATTGAAGTATTCTTAGATTATCTGATAAAGTAAACCCCACTTTAGTCCTTTTAAAGCCAATATTTCTGATACATTTCAGGTAGTAAAGTATATGTTTCAGATATGAAGATAAAACTAATGATCCACTACGATTTACACATAAATCTTAAATTATTTTTCCAACAGAAATAGTAGATGTGGGGGCCGCCCTGGTGGTGCAAGGGGTTAAGACACAGCACTATGAAGCTATCTGCAGCCACTGCAACGCAAGTTCAATCCCAGGCCAGGGAGGTGACCTACATGGTGCAGTAGACCTCTCCTGTTTCTCCCACTGCTCCCTGCAGCAGTGTATTTCAGTAGACCCACCTGTTCTGTTCCCCACTCTGAAAACTCTCACCCCCCACACACACACACTTCTGGCCTATACCCCAGTTCTTGTATGCATAAATAAATAAATCTTAAAAAAAAAAAAGAAATAGTGTATGTGTAGCAATCCATTCAAATTCTCTTGCTCCATAACTCTTATGACTAGAGGTGCTTATTTGCTTGGGGGTTCAGGATATTGCCTTCAACTTTGTGCAGACTGAAGCTGCCTGGTTCAATCTGAGAGAACCCATGACCTTGGAATCATTATAAAACTATACTTGGCTACTCAGCAATTCTATGATATCCTTTCAAAGAAGATATAACTCAAAGAATTAGTATTTCTACTACATATCTAAAACTTCTTGCTTGCATTGGCTTTTATTTTCATTTCTCAGAAGCAATGGCAGGGAGTCACCACACTATCTTAAAACTTGCACTATTTTTGGAGCATAGCCAAATAACCAGTTCTAAGAAGAAAATTACAGAAAAGAAACAAAAAGTAGTATTAAAAAAAGTGGCATAGGTCGCTTTTATATCAACAGTTTGTTAATATAAAAATGAGAAGTTTTGGGAAAAAATAATCATAGTTACATAACTTATAGACACAGAATTCTCATTTTAAAAGTTGAAGGACATTGCCATGGTATCCATATGCATCAGTGGGCTCTAAGGTTCATAGAGATGGATGCAAAACACAAAGACATGAAAAAAGCTATTCAATAATATGTCTTTTCCTTAATATTCATTTTTTGTTCTTGATAACAAAGTAGAAATTTTAAAAATGCAACACTGAAGTTTAAAGAAAGAGAAGTATATTGACAAGTATATAAACATATGTACTTATATACTATGCAATAGTATATATAAATTATTTTAAATTCAGCTTTTCTTTTCTCCTGTTCATATTTATCTAATTAAAACCCATGATAAACTTTATGGACTCTAATATTTCCAAGCGAATGACTGAAACCAAGAGGGTGTGCCTCCAGGCAGCAAGGCAACAATGATAAGCAGCAGGTTAGCCACTAATTTCTCAACCAGGGTAGATTGTGAAAGTGTGATGTTCTGATATCCAAGAAACTGTTCAGGAGAGAATAGGATAAATCAAGTTTAATAACTCTGCTCCTAATTGTTCCCCCAATGCTCAACTCTAATTACTTGGAGAACTCTCCTGACTGTCACCTGATATTAAGTTGTTGGAGGCTGAGCCTGGAACAGCGAGATAATCAATAAACATTTAGTGGGGAGAAGAATGAAGATCCTGTTAAGCAGTGGGAACCTGCAGCACCCAAAGCCCTTCTGCTCATGAGAAAACCTATGGGACAGCCATAGTGATTGCAAAGCAATAATCCAAAGCACTGTTTTTAGGCCTTGAGGCCTTTAGGCAACAGTACATTTGAGGAAAAAAGGTTAACACGGTCACCCTAATTACAGCCCACTTTCACATACTTCATATATAAGCGAAGACAAGCCAATTAGGTAGAAAGGAAGATAAGGGAAGTTTTATTTGTATACTAATTAAACCCCTGATGAAATTAAAGGAAAAACATACAGCTCTGTAATTGTGTCTGAGAAAGGTCACTTCAGGTTCAGTTATCAGAACAGTACAGCCTTGAGATATTTCACTTAATCCACAATACAGCCCTCATTTTGTACTTAGGTCTTAATATTTACAAAAAAAAAAAAAAATCAAACCCTGATACTAAAGTTATCTTTAAACCATGTTGTGAACAATTTTGACTGTTAGAAGTTAATGCTAAATTTGATAACAAAAGTCTTTTAAAAGACAGAAAAATAGTACATCAACCTGAGGTCCAATGCCACACATTATTTATCAAAGATTGCATTTTCTCTATAAATCCAATATGTTTTAAAGCAAATTTTTACAATAAAATTCCAAGTTGATTGTACTTAAAAGGGTACTCTACCATAGATTTGTTGTATTTCTTTTTCTATAATGATGTTATAACTCACCTTCATGTCTATAGGGGGAAGGGAAAACCAATTCTTTCACTAAACTACTGTTACAAGAAGGTAGTTTTACATCTCGTTGCTTTCCTAAGATGGTAAGGAAAAACTATTTATTACTAATGAAAGCCGGCAGCAAAAGTATGGATGCAGAGGAAGTAGTTAAGTGTAGTGAAAGCTTAGGGATAGAATACATAGTAGATTACATGAGTATGAAAAGATCCACACATTTTGTAACTGTCTTTCTCTTACCTGTAGTTTTTGAAGTTTCTCCAAAAATATGCATTATAATTATTAAGAACACAAATTGCTTTTAACAACTCACATGTGATTTCATAGTCCTAAAACTTTAAATATTTATTAAGATTCACAATTAAAAAAACAAATTATCAATGTAAATTGAAGGTCTATTACTTTGTATTACTTTGTACCTAGGAAAACACCTTGTGCAGTGGAAATCTTCTTAAATAGCTATATTGCAATATGGTTCAGACACCTTATAATTCACCATTTTAAAGCATACAATTCAATGAGTTTGTGCAACCACCAACAGTAAAGGTTTATTTAAAGAGAAGTTCTTAAAAAAAATAAACTTACTAAAACAACATGGCTACCTAAGTATATATAGTATGTCTTATTATTTCAATAAACTCTAAAGGTTACAAGGTTTATAATTTTGGTCAGTAATAGCTTCAACAATATAAGATTTATAAAATTAATTCCCTGAATCAGAATATTTGATTTAAATATGTGGTGTAGTCCAAAAGCTAAAGTTATCTGAGAGAATGTGTGCAGCTCTCCAATTAATACTTCTGGATATTAAGGGAACTATTCAACATAGTTCTTTCCCATAAGGGTACAGCAGAGCGGTGTTTTAGACCATTAGGCCAGCTAGGAAGACCGAGCCCCAGGGGATATCACTTTTATAGATTTTCTTTTGTCTAATGGGAAATATCTATGGATCTACATTCCTACAGACTAAAAGCTAATGGCTTATTCAATTTGATATAAAAAGTCATACCAAATGAAAGGCAACACAACAACAGAAATGTTACAAGGAATAAAGTTACATTTCTTAGGTCAAGAAAAAAATCTATAACTTTTTTTTTAATTTCACTGCTGTCTGACTGTAAATTTTGAATAAACATTCTTAGATTGCAATAAATTAGGTAAAACATCTCAAGGCACTAAAACCAATGTTGGAAAAGGAAACACTGCTATCTTCAATCCTACTATTATAATGAGACAACTAGAAAACAATATTAATCAAGAATTGAGCGAGCATCTGTTGGACGACCATCAAGTTTACAACAGGATTGAATACACAAGTTAGAGATGAAACTAAAAAATAACATTTTGCAATAAAGCTTGAAAATCTGAGAGATAAGCAATTAGAGAATTTACAATAAACGCAAAATAGTAAAGATGCTGGCTGGTATGTGGCAAAATCAATATATGAATAAATTTCAATCTTGGTATCCTATATTTTATATGGATAATTTGAATAAAAAGTTTTGCAATTTTGTTATCTTCCTTAGGAACACTATTTCTTATTATTTTCTAATAACAATGCTATTTGTAAAAAACAGGTGACACATTTATAAACTAAAGCTGAAGATCAAATAACCACTCACTTTTGGGACTGATAAATGACAGCCCCAGTTAGAACTCGAATGTCTAAGTGAGACAACAGATGTGAAAGTATCCTCTAACTATAAAATATTACATAATTTAATATATATAATGTATGCATACTTACGGTTCTATACACAGTGTCATTACTACATAGTAGTACTACATTAAACCCCACCTAAATGTGGCAGCTTAATAGTTTTTATAATATTGATACTTCATCATTTACATATGTATAAACATATGTTTAAAATAAATGTTACTATCATACTGGAAAAAGATAAAAAGAAATTAACAAAAACAAGTATGAAAGAAGTTACTTTTATAAATAAGCAGTATGGCAGATGATTAACAAAAACATGGAGCAAATAAGCTATGAAATTCACCTTCAAAATATCAAAGTATCCTATAAAATTTTGTTGCATAATGTTTTCTGATTATTAATACTACATTCTCACATATTCCTTTGGAAATGTCCTCCTAAATTCAATCAATACAATAGGGAAAAATTAATCCTTCCCAGTAAACTAATTGATAGTGATCAGCAGTAAAATACATTGGACAGAAAAGGAACCTCGTAAAAATGTTCAAAATATATTGAATGCAGTTTGTCCTAGGCCTCTCATATATATACCACAGAACTTCGTTACTTCAAAAGTGTTAGATAATAATGAAGCAAAGTGGGAGAGAAATATTTATGACATTTTAAATGACAAAAAGGAAAGATGATAAAGAGAATCTTGAGAGCCTCTTTAAAAAAGAAGATAGATTTATTGAGACACATGGCAGGTAAGCAGTAATGTGACAGCACTGTTGTCAGTATAAACAAACTGCATTTGGTCACACTACAGTGCTTACAAGACAGAAACTAGCTGCAGGTGATGACCACCACGGTGTAGCCATAATAAAATTAATTCTTATATAATCTTTTAGTTCCCTTAGTAAATACCTAAAAAATACAAGGGGATAGACTAAACATAGGTTCTACTGTTGGACCTTCGCAGTAACAAACTACTGGGCAGTTTCCGCAAATTTCACAATTGACAATCTTAGTTATGTAGAGGTCAAAAAAAATTGCTCAATTCTCTGGCAATAATTTAAATGAGTCAAACTATGAATTGAGCTATAGAAAATAATCATTAAGAATTTAAAAGTTGTTTTAAAATCACTTGCAAATTACTTAAAACTATGTAAGAACAATTTGAAAAATATGAACAATTTCAAGGGTTGCATATGGTTAGGTTACTGGCATTTATATATTGTTGGCAAATTTTTCAATTTCAAGAATTCTCTTTTTACATAATTGAGGAATAAAGTAAACCTATAGAATAGTTAAATTGCTCTCACATTAATATTTTCACTGTACAATAGAATTTAAATGCCTATCTTGAAAATACTATGCATTAAAACTGATATTAATAAAAGTAAATCAAATATCATCTGAATAAAAAATCCATTAAGAGAACCTGAATGTCAAATTTAAATTAGAAAAATAAACAGGTTCTTTTAGATTTAAATGTAAATAAAACAGTCTGAGTTTTTTCTTTAAAATGTATTCCTTGAAAGAAATTTTCTATATTATTTCATCACTGATTTTTTCCTAATTTAATTTTAAAGCTATAGCCACAAGGGGAAAAAATTCTGAACAGCAAATATTTACCAATTTTCGCTAACTGAAGGGTCGCACCACTTCATGAAGGCACTGGATTGTTCTTGTGTGACACTTGCAACGACGCCTGCCCTACTGTAACTATTCAATAAATGTTTGCTTTTATTTTTTTTTTTTCATTTTTTTTTTTTTTTTATAGAGGCATGCTTTATTTATTTGTTTGCTGGTTTGTTTGTTTGTTTTTGTTTTATACATGCACTGGGTACAGTCAGAAGCGCGGGAGGGTGAGAGAATTCACCAGAGCCAGAGCGGGGAGCAGAGCAGGCAGAAGGACCGAAGTACACTGCTGAGGGGAGCAGCGGGCGGCAGGAGGGTCTGCGCGCCATGTGGGACCTCCTCCGTGGCCGGGGAGCAGCCAGGGATCGAACCGGCGCCGCAGAGGCCGCGGGCAGCTTCGCAACCCAGCGCTCAACCGCTGCGCCACCGGGGAGGCCCAAATGTTTGCTTTTATAATGTATTTTCCCCCAAGTCCTGAGGGACTGGGGAAGAATAGCTTGAGTGACAACTGAACTATATCATCATCATCATCATCATCATCTAAGCATTTTATAATAATTTCATGAACTCATTTGATTCTTCCTAGTTCAGTCAGGTAGCTATCAGAACGTTTCGTATGCAAGAAAACTAGGAATCAGGGCAATAACTTTCCCAACTACTACTAAATGGGTTTACGCCAAAAAGTGAGCCCAAATCCTTCTGAATTCACACCCTTATTTTTATCACCACAGTATTAGCAACTGTCTCTCCAGATTCTCCATAAAATCCACAAAATGGTTAATCCCCACGGACACATAAAACCAATACTTCACCTATTTATCAAATTCTCAGTAACATCAGTAAACTATTTAAATATTTAAAATTTAAATTGATGCTTTCTCCTTTTATTGAAATTAGCTCCGGAACTTTACAGTTAATATGCTACACTTTCAACACCAAAAACCAAAGCACGCACTATTTAAGGTTCCCTGTGTCAAAGGAGGATCACTGTCATCATTTATCAAATGCACCAGTGAACTAAAAAAATAAATATTTACAAAGAAAGATTAGTTTTATAGCACACCAGTGCAGTAAAGAATTTTATTACTGCTCAAGAACACACTGAACTGCTGCTTTTTTTTTTTTTTTAACCTTTCAAAAAGCAATGGAGTTCTCTGTGTCGCTTTCCTTTATAAGTCAGCAACAATAGCACTGAACTTTCCCTACAGATCTTGAAATTTGGCTGCCTGGTATAATCTCAACTTTTTAAATATTTATTACAGGATCCGCATGCTATCACAACAGTATATCAAGCTCTATCTAAATATCAGCACTTGTAGCTAAATTCTTCTGTTAAGGAGATCTAAGTTACTATGTAAAAAGTCATCTTTCTGCCCAATTAAATCCAAAAATGCCACCCTTAAATAACTGACATTATGGAGACTGTTTTAGAATGTTATAGTAAAAGAGGAACTGGTAATTAGTACTGAAATTTGTTGATTTCATATGAAAGCAGAGTTGCATTTCACTTACAAGAATTCCATTATAATTACTCTGAAAGGGATAAAGGAGAGGAGAGAGGGGAAAGAAGGAAATCTGAAGAGTGATCCAAACAGTCAAAATCAGTGGTGCTGGTGTCACTCCCGGTCATGAACATTTCTGCAGCAAGCCTGTAACAGGGGACAAACAAAGCAAGCACCAGCTATGAGGAAGCCTGCCCTCTCACCTGACTGCCCGCACTTCCCACATTTCTCTGATGCTGCACACAGTCTAGCGAGGAGGTAAAAGCGTTATCTTCTGTACAAAAATGCAGTTTCATTCAACTTGGCACTTGAATGTATCCTCTTCCAAGAAATGGCAATATAGTCCAACATGGAAGAAAATGTGGCTGTTTGGGGTTTGTTTAGAGTATCTCATCTCCAATTTGGCCCTCCAAAAGGGATGTTTTTAAAGGAATAGAAACAAATACAGTGCACTCAGTTGGGTAGACTGAAAAGTTAGGTAAAAAAATGAAATCACTACTGATGTGAAATATTCGCTGTTATATTTTCCTAAGGGATCCTCACAGATATTTTTGAATATTTAAAGCTTTTTGCCTTACCTGCTGATTCTAACACCTAACCTCAAAATGGGATTACATCTACTGTATCTATTTGTTTATTAACATATTTATTTTATACTTACCAATGCCAAAGTGACAAATAATACTAATAACAGTATTATCAGTAATAACTTTATGTCAAACATAAACACAATTAGCCTTCCTAACAGCGCTATGAGGTAATACTATTAATCTCATTTTTCAAATGAGGAAACTGAGGCACAGAGTTCACGTAACCTACATAAGATTACACAGAGCCAGAGTTCAAAACCAGTAAGTCTGGGCCTCCCCGGTGGCGCAGCGGTTGAGCGCTGGGTTGCGAAGTTGCCCGCAGCCTCTGCAGCGCCAGTTCCATCCCCGGCTGATCCCCGGCCACCAGAGGAGGGTCCCACATGGCGTGCAGACCTCTCCTGCCGCCCGCTGCTCCCCTCAGCAGTGTACTTCGGTCCTTTTGCCTGCTCTGCTCCCCGCTCTGGCTCTGGTGAATTCTCTCACCCTCCCGCGCTTCTGACTGTACCCAGTGCTTGTATAAATAAATTAATAAATAAATCTTTAAAAAAAAAAACAGTAAGTCTGCCATCTAAGTAAGTAAATAAGTAAGTAAATTAATAAGAATTTACTACTGTTGGAAATGTAGAAAGGAGAAGAGGTTTAAAAAGCAGCTGGCATTAAAGCTAGGTGTTCAGTACTATGAAGAACATTCTCAGCAGAATGAAATAGCATGTTCAGAGAAATGTAAGAGGTATGATATGAGCAGAGGATAAGGTGCTTTTGAGAAAGGTACATATAGGCCAGGCATAGTCAGAAAACTGGGCTTTCCAATGATTTTTATACAGTATTCCATAGTTGTATTAATAAATCCTAGAAGGAACACTTGAATTAATAATAGATTCCTGACCCCTATATCCTTCTTTCAGTATGAATTTGTTTTAATATTTTCTGTGAGCTTTTGTATAAGATTGTATTCAAGGAAGGGTTCTATGGCTAAGTACTTGCCAACCACTGTCACAGAAAGCAATGGGTAGCAGCTGAAGGACTCTCAGTCTGGGAGCAGCTTTCTCTCATCTCTGTCTCAGGGATCACATATATGAACTGTAAGTGCCAAATTAGAATAAATACAAGAGATTGTGCTGGCCATATTGTAGCAGCTCATTGATACCTTCAGCTGGACTCTAATGAAGACATAATAAGATTTCACCTTTGAGTGTAAAGATTCATTGATATACTAGATTAAAAATGATTTTAAAAAGAACTGGCTTATAACAGTTTCTCTTAGTATACTGAAGGGTATTATATCAAATGCATTACCAAAGCAGAGAGTGTATATTAAATATTTATTTTATATAAATGCACCATCCTAGCCATGGATTCTATATTTCTACTAATAACTATATGAAATCCTACAAATTATTTGAATGTCATGATAGAGAGCCATAAATTCTGAGTCACAGCACAGTGTATGTACGATGAAAAGAATATCTTATTTCAGGTGCACCAAAAAGAGGATTAACAGTTGAACCTAGTGATTGTTTTTTAAGGAGAATTACACTATTTGATCCAATATAAAATTTTTTTTACATTTTACCAATAACAATTTGTTATTGTGTGATGTTATTTTTATTGTAATTTGAGGTAAAGGTAGCTTACAACAGTGCATACTATTTAGAGGTACAGGTTATTTTGAAGGGAAAGGGTGAAAACAAAGTTTCCACTTGCAATAACCATTAAGTAATGTTTTGAAATGACTACCAGAGTTGATAACAGCTTTCCCATTGCATGGCAAATGAAGCATGAAAGTGAATTTTTTAATAATCTGGGTGAAATATATAAGTTTAATCCCCTCCCTGCCTGTTAATTATAGAAAAAGAGACTGATAAATAAAGAGGTTGTTAAAGAATGAAAGCTCATCTCTAAAACAAGCACAATTTCAACAAGTCAGTAAATTCAAACAAAATATTAGGAAAAAGCAGAGAAATATACCCAACTTCAGTGCATCCTGAGAAACTGTTCAGGATGACTTGTGTCTTTGCAAAAGTAGTAACAATTGAACTATATATATCCTAGGGAAGCAAGTTGCTATAGCAAAACATAGCTTTTCTTTAAGTGGAAGTTTCCTGTGTGAAGAGGCGTGTGTGTATAGGTATACACATACATATATACAATAAATACGGCCACTTTGATTTCAATGAACTTCCCATAAAATCAGTGTGATTTACATTTCTGAACTTTATAACCAACCCATTCACCTGAAGAAAAACCTACATCAGTTCTTCTATCCTTCTAAATGAACGAGATCACCATCTAGTGGTGACTCCTTAAAATGTCAGGCATATGGCTTCTGGAGCCTAGAAAATGCTTTATGGAATTTGGTTAACTGAGTCTATATAGTCTAGAACACTCAGGTTTATCTAAAGAAAAACAGCCTAATACACTGAACAATCTTTTTTCTCTTATACTAAGAAAAACTCTGAGAGAAAAATGCCAACTATACATTTGGCTGTTTTCAACCCTTGTAAACAGATTAGAGAAAAGAGCTACAGATGTTAAAATGTAAGTTACACCAAATTTAGTCAATACCGTTATCTAGAAAACAGATTCTTCATCTTCTCTGTATTTTACAAAGTAGAATCAAAATTACTGTAGCGAACTGTATTTGTTCCACCTCTCTGAGCGTAAAGTATACGCTCCCGTCCTGCTCAATCATGTAATTAGGAAGAGGATTATATATTCCCTGTTCTACTCAGGAAAGCCCAAATTACATTCTTCGGCCAATGATATGTGGGCAGAAGTTAAATAATGTCATTTCCGAGCCAACACAATATCAGCAATGCCCTAGATAGACATCTTCACCCAGACCAACAATATTCGAGACAGGGACTGCTTTGTCAGTCTTATTCAGAGTGAAGAACCCTAGGAAGAGAAACACAGCTCATCAATGATGACAATGCATACTGTGTGAGAAGACACTTGCTGTTATAAAGGCTCTGAACTTTTGGGATCATTTGTATAGCCATATCCACTACACAGGATATACTAACATGGTTCTATTCCCACCTATGGCAATTCACTCTAGAATTTATACAGCTATGAAATCATACTTTAGAAAATCAGTGTCTAACCTAATTTAATATGAATCATGGGTAGAAGTAATTAATTTAATTAAATATTAAAAAATCACAGCAGTAGTTTGATTTTTAATCAGTATAAAATATGGTGAAAGTATATCCACTATCTTATATAAAAATTGACTGTGGACACTACTTATTAAAATAAATTTATCTGGTTAGATATATTTCATAAAAACATTTTTCAAAGTCTTCCCTAAGGTATACTTTCTATATGCATATCTTAATTTAATATTTTGCATATAAAAAAATTTATGAAGAAAAAACATGTCTAAGCAAATCCTTGTTCTTTTTATTTCCTTTCTTAAAAATAAACTGCATTTACTAACTTCTTTATAAGGTCAGTATATATGTCCAAATAAAAAAAAGATACTACAACACTGCAAAATATAATACCATATTTTAAAATGCATATATGATTACACTTCAATTTAATCACTATCATTTATCCAATTCCTTGGGAAAGAAAATTTCAATGATTTGTTTCCCTCCCAAAGAATAAACAGTAAGAGTCTTAATATTTCTTAAGCTAATAGTCACATCCTAATACATATCTATCTGATTCAGGGGATTTTGTCAAACTCCTCCACAATTAAAGTTGCCTCTTTTCAAGATTTTCAGCCATGGCACAACACAGAACTCCTAAATCCACATTCTTTATAGACAAATGATTTTCTGTATTCCACAAGGACTCTACGTCTGTTCTATGTCACAGGACCTAGATCAGAAAAACAGATGAATTCTATTTCCAACACAGAAGCACTCTTGATGATTTTGGTCTCCTTTAATACTCTGACTTTACCCTTGAAATAAAAAAAAAAAACCACTATAAAGATGTTTCATCTATCATAGTGATGTTCCTGGTTGGCACCTTAACAATAATTCCTATACCTCCCCAACCACATTTTAGAATTTGACCAGAATTTTGCCATCAGAAGACAAGACTGATAAATATGCTTTACCCTTTATACTCCACAAATTCCAATTTTACAGAGATTAATATTACCCCACATATTTTTCTGATTAAAACAGAAAATAACACTTGCTTATATCAAAACACTACAAATTCACATCCATTAGGTAATCCTTTAATTGTGAAAATACTAATATGAAAGGCAATTTGTTAAGATTAGTAAACACTGTTGTTTTCTGAAATAGCATGTTAAATTAGTGCTGTAACTGTGAAATGGTATTAAACTTCCAGATACTAATGGAGCATGTAAATCAAATGTTTCCCATAAATGGAATGATAAAGTGATTTAGAATACATAGCCCTACATAGGGTAAAAGTATCTCTAAAATGAATTAAACATTGTCACCTAATCATGTCAAAAATATAAATATACAATTAGACAATTGCCTCCAAAGCCTGAGACATTTAAATGTATACTCATTCCACTATAAATGTAATATTCTGAAGCTGGTTACAATAATTGATCACAGCCAAATTAAGCATTTTTGAAAAAAAGCTACCACTAAACTTCAGGTTAATGAGAACTAAAAACAGAGAGTAACTAAATTTTGATTAGCCCTTTCAGTTATAATGCACTGTTTACTAGTTCTAAAATGGGCCCAATGAAACAACAAATAAAAGTATTTTCTTAGTTAACTATGGGCTATTTGGAATTAATCTATATATTTCGGGTAAGTTTTGTAGTGCATTCAATGAAATAATTTCTCTGACAAAGTTCTATTATCATCAATAAACATTTCTGGGTTCAGCTCTTTGTTCTACCAATACTAGCTTTCCAACCTGGAGCATGTTAAATTTTGGTTTCATCATCTGCAAATTATGAATAGCAATTTATATCTCAGAAATTATGTTTTCACTAGCAAGGATGTAAAATAATGGTACTTCAATAACAGTAAAATTTAAAAATACATTATTTTAAAGATCAAGTGAGGTATTTCCTGCAAATTACTTAGCAAAGTGCTGGGGAAACAACTGCACTGATAGGACGACAAATGCTAACAAAATTCACAAGGTCCCTGAAGCCACTGTCCACATTGGACGTTTGTTAAGATTAACTATTCTATAGTTAATAATGAGACAAATCACTAAGCAAATATAAGTCATAAGATTACAAAATTGGGGCCTCCCTTGGTGGTGCAGCGGTTGAGAGCTGGGCTGCGAAGCTGCCCGCAGCCTCTGCAGCACTGGTTCCAGCCCAGGCCACGGGGCGAGGGTCCCACATGGCGCCACAGACCTCTCCTGCCACCCCCGCTGCTCCCCTCAGCAGTGTGCTTCATCGGTCTGCCTGTTCTGTTCCCCGCTCTGGCTCAGGTGAATTCTCTCACCCTCCTGCGCTTCTGACTGTACCCAGCACTTGTATAAATAAATAAATCTTTTTAAAATTTTTTTTAAAAATTACAAAATTGTACATGTATGTTACATAAAATATTTTTTGCATATTTTCAATGCAATTAATCTCAAAGGAAATTCTTCAAAGAAACTATAGACTCATTTAACAATGGCAAAAATGAACTTCAGTCATTATATATTTTATGTGGCATAATGTAAACAATTATCATTTATAAAATTCCAAGTAGCTTATATATACTTGAAAACTCTGATTTTCATATATACTTGAAAACTCTGAATGTATATTTCAGACAAAAATGTAACTTCATTTAACAATGGAGTCCCAAGGTATCAAATATCAGCCACAGCAGAATAAGGTCATATTAGAGGAGAAAGACATTTTACCTGTATATCCCTAAAAAGTGGAATAAACTTGTGAATGCTCAGTTGATTGATCTGGCCCTTGTATGACATTTTACAACCAAAAATTAAAAAAAATAAAATCTTTACAGACTTAAACTTTAGTGAAAATAAATGAAGATTATGGGGAAAAAGTTGATTTAGATGAAAAGTAAAGACATCCTAAGGAAAACTCCTTGTAAGTAGTATTTCATTTGCAAAAGTAAGACAAGTAGAAGGCTAGGGCAGGGGACAAAAAAGAAATCAAAACCAAAGTACTCAAATAGCTTCTATGAGGGACTTTAATATTGCAACAAAACCAAAGAAAGAAAGAAACTCAGAAAAGTCATACACATTGATATTCAGGCTACCAGGAAAAATATGATTTCAAACATTTTTTTAAAGGCAGTTTTGTAGGCCTATTGATTCCTTTTGCACATTTCAAGGTAAAGTAGTTACTTTGTAGTTAACTCAATAATATAAGAAAGATCTCTCAGGAATCTGGATTTAACAAGAACCCCCATTATTTCTGAAAGAAAACCTAAAGACAAGTTACAGCTCAAAACTGGAAGAAATGATATGCAAGTACAGGTGCTTAACACACAATCTACTTATGCAATAATCCCATTTTTCTTCCAAAGCATAAGTCAATAAATCTTTCCTACTGCACTATAAATTCCAAGGTCATGGACAAAGATGTTTATTAGTATAATTACAATGTAGAAATAATACCATTAAGCCTTCAGCTCCAAGTTTCATAAGTTAATAGAAATAGAAGATTAAGAAAGTATCAAGTGTGGTTTTAATTCTTAGACACTAAAAATATTCCTAGTGTAGCTGTCTTCTTTCACATGATCAAACTTTTAGTTTCATTTTCATGTGATCTTTGAAGTTGCTAACATTTTTAAAAGTAATTGTAAGGTACAGTTTTGTGATCATAAAAATTAAGATATGACCTTAAGAAAAGGGGGGGGGGAAGCAAAAATGGCTAAGTGGCTACAAGGAATTCATTTATAATATAATGAATCGCTCAACTTTAAAGATATTCTTCAATGGTCTCCATGTTTAATTTCTAAACACTTAAGATTCTCCACAATTCTCAAACAGTCTTTGAAATCTCTCTCTGTAGAACTCAAATATGCACAATACGAATAGGCTCTTCATTGACCTCCAGTCTCCAATGGCCAATGGCCTCACTTTTTACTCCCAATAATAAGCAGAAAATCAGTATTTCAGAGAAAAAAAAGTCTGACATTTTGACCAAAAGACTTTAGATGTATGCTTCCACATGAGAAAAAGAATTGCATTAAATGAGAATATGTACTTCTCTATGTCAAAACTTTCTATTATGATGATCTTTTTTTATTGTTAGAATGAACTGAAAAGGCCAGGCAGGTGTTTGGGGATTTATTTGTTTGGTTTGGTGGAAATCCCTTTTTTAATATGCTTTCTTTCTATTAAGCAACAAACAGAAGTATACAGAACCTAGAAAATAATATCCCTGCTTTCTTTTATCACTGGAAGAATACATGAATTATAATACTATACAGGCTGTTCATGTACTCTTTGGTAATAGCATATCTGAAACATTTAGAGCTAAGGTAAATCTCAACAGGTTATCTAGATATGGTAGGGTTTTCCTGTTTTCTCAGAACAATTTATAAATTAAGACACTTTCTTGTAAGAATATTTAGTATAAAATATTCATTTAATGCCTTAGTCATTTATGAAAATATAAGAAACTGACCCAGGGAGCATTCCAACCAGGAATTTTCTGGGTACTCTCGGTTGTTTCACTGCTTGAGGAACACTGACTTAGTGACATCTCAACAGGTCTATAGAAACACCAAAGCTCTGCAGAGACTAGAACTGGAACGACCAAGCACACCCACAGATAAATTTTATTGTCCTTAACAATCTCCACAGGCTTCCCAATCTTACTCATTCAGTAGTGACCTTCCTTTGATATTTGCTACCATTATGACATACAGTTTTAACATAGTTCTTGAATACAGTTTACACATAGTTTTAACATATATAAACATGCAAGTCTTCCATGGTATATTCTGCAATCTTCTCGTTAAAGAGAAAACACATGATTAGCAGACTTCCAGCAAAACGCGTTTTAGATGCCCTATTCTTTAAACGTAGTTAACGAACTTTCATGGTTCTCTGTTTATTTAGTCTCAGATCTTCAGATCTTTCCTCTCTTCCCTCTCTCTCCCTTCCTTTCTTCTCATTGTCTCACATCTTTATGCTTTTTTTCGGATCATGGCTTTCAATTCAGAAATTCCTACTTTCTTTTTTTTAATTTCTTTTTTTTTATTTTATATATGTTTACATCATTTTTCATTTTTGCACAATGTATGCATTTTTATCTTGGCTATATTCCCCATACAATTCCCACCCCCTTTATTTTGATCCCAATCCCTCCTTCTCACCCCCCATCCCCGTAGCGTGTTTTTGGTTTATAGTTGCTTGTTGATTTTGATTTTTACTTTATTATAATTAGCTTTTTTCCTATGTCTTATTTAGGCTTATAGCAGCACTATTTACAATAGCTAAGCTATGGAAACAACCCAAATGCCCAAAAATAGATGACTGGATCAAGATGTGGTACATGTGCACAATGGAATATTACTCAACAATCAAAAAAGATAAACTCATGCAATTTGTAGCAACATGGATGGAGCTCGAAGGGATCATGCTCAGTGAAATAAGCCAGAAAGAAAAATAAAAATACCGGATGGTCTCACTCACAAAAACTCCTATTTTCTTAAAAGTTCACTTGACTATAATCTTCCTTTAGGTTATCAGGTGTCATCTTTTCTTTCTGTCTTTGTTAATTCCTCAAAAGTAAAAAATCTATTTCTACTCTTCTCATGTGCCATCCACATACCAGATATAATAGAAGAATAGGGATTTTCAAGTCAGAAGATCTAAATACAAACTCATACTTTAGTATTTACTAGCTAAGGAAACTTGGTTAAAAATACAAACTCCTATTTAATTGTTTTCTAAGAAAACTTAGTTAATTACTAATATCTCTGGATTTTATTTTCCTCACTTGTGAAAAAAAGGAAATTATACTGCCTACATCACAAGTTTCTGTAGAGATTTAATGTGATAATATATATGAAACATGTAGCAGAGAGCCAAATTTAGTTAAGCACACACACACAAAAAAAATGCTTGCTACTCTTTGCCATGCAAAATCCGTCCTCTCATTCTAGCATTCTTCAAGCTAAGACAGAACTCAACATGGTAGTATTCAGGGTCCAGCTTCTTCTATGTGACCATAAAGAAGGAGAAAATTTACTTTATGAAAGGCAGAAACAGCTGACAAATGAGGCACATCAGAGAAAACATCAGCCTAGGTCTCTAGGATAAATGGAAGACAGGTACAGAAAAGAGGAGTGAAGCTCTGTAACATATAAGAGGTTCAAGACATGAAAATACACAATACAAGGTACAAAACAAAGCAAGAGGAAGTCATGGTGCTGAAGGCAAAAATTACTTGGAAGATTACACTTAGAATGACCAACCACACCCACACGCCCCATCCTCCAACCACACAGAACCCACTTTAAACAGACATCTACATACAAGGAGTGGAGAAAATGAATTTCATAAAACAAAACCAAACAAAATTTGGATTTGGGGCCTCCCTGGTGGCACAGGGTTTAGGCACAGCACTATGAAGCTCTCCGCAGCTTCTGCAGCATAAGTTAGATCCCCAGCCAGCCAGGGAGCTGCCCACATGGAAGAAAATTAAAAACAGGAGGAAATGAGATTGAATTTTGAATCAACTATTGAATATTATTTCATAAAGTAAAAATGTTAATCTTCCTGAGGCTTAGCATATACCTCATCTTAGTGCTATCTTGCCACCATTACTGACTGAACTTCAAGGCTAAATTACAAAGACTCACTTGAAGAAAAAGAGAGCACTGAAAAGCTAAATAACTGCAGATTCTAGAATTGTTCCAATTTTCATATCTAGACATACTAGCCAGTTTCTCTTTCTTTTAAATCTTGCAATAAAATAAAATAAAACATTCCAAACTTTTTTTTTAAAGATTTATTTATTTATTTATACAAGCACTGGGTACAGTCAGAAGCGCGGGAGGCTGAGAGAATTCACCAGAGCCAGAGTGGGGAGCAGAACAGGCAGAAGGACCGAAGTACACTGCTGAGAGGAGCAGCAGGTGGCAGGAGAGGTCTGCGCGCCATGTGGGACCCTCCTCCAGTGGCCGGGGAGCAGCTGGGGATCGAACTGGCGCTGCAGAGGCTGCAGGCAGCTTCGCAACCAGCGCAACCCAGCACTCAACCGCTGCGCCACCGGGGAGGCCCAAAACATTCCAAACTTTGAGAGAAACTGCTGTACCAGAAATAGAGAAGGCTATGAAGTTGGGAAGATCATAGTTCAAATTCTGACTCCACAACCTACAAATATGTGACTTGAAGCAAATTTAGTAATTCTAGTCTGTTTAATTCATAACATACTTATAATTTATATTTTCTTTATTATATATTTCCAGGTAATTGTGAGAACTACAGAGAATATATACAAAGCATTTAGTCTATAGTGGTTATATTATAACATGATTCAAAATCTTCGTAAGAATCCACAGGCATGATAGCCACATCCCACTCTGCCTATAACATCCAAAAAATATTTTCTGAAAAAGCAAGTACAATTGATCTACTGACTCACTGCTTGGTCTCATCTGTTCCTTGCCTGTACTTACAGGTATACATTATATGATTTTTTAAGGCAGGAGACTATGGCAATATGAATTCTGCAAGAACAAGGTAAATCCATAGGTTCTCTTTTCAATAGTGTGAACTAAAAAAAGTATTCTCATCTGAGATTCAGTCATACATGGAGAATAAAGTAAAGCTGGGGTGATTCTCTTTCTATCCTCCTTCTACGCCAGGAAAAGGAAGATTTGTGAGAGACAAAGCAGGAGAAAAGTAAATTCTTTCCATCCCTTTATTTTTTTCCATCTCTTTAATATTTCTTTTCTAAGTACAGTAAATGTATCACCACCATCTAAGTCTGAAAATCCAAGCAAAAACACTCTAACAGCTAACTGGCTAAAGTCTCAAAGCCAACTAGGTAATTCCTATCTCATAGCAGTACTGTGAGCTATGTTGGGGTTCAGAAAATGGTTTAACCAATAGAGGCTATCAAAGCAAATTAAAAAGGACCATTCTAATAAAAGTGTGATGATGAGTCTAGGGATAGACAACAGTACAGAATTAGTAAGAAAGATATCAAATTATAAGCAGATGTTTGTTTCTTAAAAGAATTTACATGATAGAAATTAAGTAGGATGCCTGCCTCAGCTTTGCTCTGCT
Organism: Talpa occidentalis; assembly: GCF_014898055.3. Classification (NCBI taxonomy): domain Eukaryota; kingdom Metazoa; phylum Chordata; class Mammalia; order Eulipotyphla; family Talpidae; genus Talpa; species Talpa occidentalis. The sequence goes on from NW_023605083.1 coordinate 14,216,192, forward strand.
CAACTATTTTAATGAAATGTTCAATTACCAAAAAAAAATTGTGAAATTTGTAATTCTAATCTAGATCTTAGCTAAAGCACAGGCTTTGTAAATTCAAACCGTTTTAAGATCATGTGAATCAAAGTACTTGCCACCACCTGGGGGCAGTATACCATTAACTGTTGGAAACAACCTACGGGCAAAGAGCCAATAGAAGACTAAATATGCAAATGACAAAGACCACACCCAAAATAAATCATAGACTAGGTTTCTTTCAAGATATATACCTACATACACATATAATTAATGTATCATGTGTAGTTATATATTTACATATAAAATTAACATGCCAGGAGAAACCTATGATGATATATAAAATTATATCATAATATTGTATTCACATATTATAAACATATAATTAAATACATGTGATTTACTTATTAAAATATGTAACTGTATAGTATGTATATATGTGCATATGAATGTGTTCTGGGTATAAATATATGTGAACATATAGATATGAAGTTGATTGAAAACTGAAGTCAATATTTCATAGTTCATTTAATAAGATGAGAATTTTAAAAATAAATTGCACAATTTTTTCTAGCAAAGCTCAAGAAAGAATTTTTCTCTACTATGTAGCCTAATTCAAAATATGATTAAGTGGCCTGATAAGAAGAAATCAGATTTATTGCTGTTGAGTTTTCACTAAGTAGGCAACATGACAGGTAGCAGGAAAAATGACATTTTTAAGTCTAGAAGTAATATTGTCTGCTCTAAAACTAACCTAAGAGTGAATCTGTCAAAAGGAAAATAAATGTTATATGTCATGAAAACATTATTATGATACTCTAAGAAAATAAATAGCACTTATCAATTTTCTCTTTTAATTTAGTATGGAGCATTTTATTTTTCTTAGCTATAAGATATGAAGATTTCCTGCTGTGCCAAATTAATATTATAATTCTTCAACAGTAACGCTTTACAGAGTAACATCTTTTAACTAAAGTTATTAAGGGCCCAGTAAGCACTATTAACAAATGGATTTAAGTTCTATCTAAAGCAACTTCAAATTCTGCATATTGTCAAATTCTTGGTAATTATTCATGTTTTTCCATCTGTACAATATAAGAAATAATACTTATCTTGTAATAAATTACTGTTAAATAAAATAATATTAAATACCTAAAACAGAGTATATCTCCATAAATATTAGTTATTCATTGCCTGCTCTAAAACTAACTGGAGAATGTTTGTAAGAATATCATTTTTAAAACATTACAAATAGTAAGCTCACATAAAATTATTTGAACAAAAAATTTTTTGTTAGGAAAAATTTTCTATTCCATTATCCGCCATTCAAAACAAAACAAAATGCTTTCCCTTAATTTGTCAGACTGACAAAGGTTCTTGGCTTTTGATTTGTTGTTATTGATGTTTTAATAACACCTAGTGATACCCAATGCAGATGAGAATGAAGTCAAGCAAGTGTTCTCACACCCTTTCAGCTGTATATACCAAATGTAAACACCAGATCTGAAAAAATAAAATAAAATATTCACAGTTTTAATCATACACACACACACACACTTTCTCACTTTAAAGTATCAATGTCTTTTGACCCAATAAATCTGTTTCTTCAGATCTATAATAAGAATATAATCAGCTTTGAAGTCAGACTCAATTATAAGATGTTTCTTAGTTTTAATAGCAAAAACTACACAATTTGAATATCCAATAACATGGAAGTAGTTAAATGCATTTCAGCACATTTATAAACTGTAATATTATATGGTTCATTTAAAAATAAGGTTTTTTAAATAATGTTAATTGCTCGATAAACGCCAATCCCATTCACCCAGTCGTTGAGGATCATCCTGCATTCACCTCTTTCACACTTTATACCAAATCTATTAGAAATTCTGGATGTTTACCTTCAAAATGCTGACATATCTAAAATCTTTCCACACTTTACCCCTACACAATTCTAAGTGACTATCATATGTGTTCTAGATTATACTGTTCATCTCTATTTGGTCTCTCTGTTTCCATTTTTGCATTCCCAACAGTCTATATTCAAATAGATTCTTGAATGATGTGAATGGAGCAATAACACTCTGCCCAAAAAAACAGGATACAAAACTATATATAGATCTTCCTTAAATTATGATAGGGTTTTTGTCCCAATAAACCCCAATGTAAATTAGAAACATTGTAAGTAAAAACATAATTAATTCAGCTAACCTACTAAATATCACAGTTTAGCTAACCTACCTTAAATAGCACACTTACTACATTAGCTTACAAAATCTCTAACAAAACCTTTTTTATAATAAAATGTTAAATGTCTCATATTTATGGAATGTTGTATCATATTTATTGAGCGGCAATATGGGTTCTGATCATAGTACATAGTTGAAAAAGCACTACCCTAAAGTAGAAAAAAATCATTAAGTCAAATCATCATAAATCAGTGACTATCAGTACAGCATACTTTCAGTACTATTTGCAAAAAAATATTTTAAAACACTATACATAGATGATAATGGAATTATATAGTTATCTTTATTTTTGTGTTTTCAAATTTTGCTTACTGTGAGCAAACTTTCAGTATTATTTTCATACTTTCAGTATTATTTGCAAAAAATATTTTAAAACACTATACATAGATGATAATGGAATTATATCAATATCTTTATTTTTGTGTTTTCAAATTTTGCTTACTGTGAGCATATTTAATCAGAAAAAAAGATCATATTTGTAAAAAATTATACAAATTTGAATTGCATTATTCAAAATATTTAAAGTACTATTTAAGCTATGATCAAACCAAAGGTTAGTAATCAATTAAGAAGCATAAAAATCTCAAATTACTTCTCACTGAGGACACATCAGACATGGAAAAGGACATTTTTAAATTATGTATCAGAATATAAAGAAACAAAAACAAGGGAACAGAAAAAAACTAAATGAAAAAAACCTAGAAATTAGACTGTAGAAATGAAGTTACCAGAGGGACAGAGTGGGGAATGAGGAGCAAATGGGGAAGAGGACCCAAAGGGCCAAAGTAGACGATCATGGGTACTTTGGTGGTGGACAAAGTGTGATAACATATATCTGAAGAAAGGTGAACTTATACCCCAAAATCATATACAGTGCTGTAAACCAATGCTACCTCAGTAGAAAATAATATAATGTAAATAATAATAATAAAAAGAAAGAAAATAATATAATGCAAAAAATAAAATAAAATCACCTGGAAAAAAATTACATATCAGAACTGGCACTTGAACAAAAGGAATTTATGCGATAAGTTTAAACAGAAAAGGTATTTTTATTATTCCATATTTTTCTAAAGTTTATTCTAACAAAAATAGGGATAACATTTTATAAATCTTCCAGCATTTAACTTGAATCTTCTCTTGTAAACTGTTATTTTTAAAAAGTGACCTCAAAGCTGTTGCTTTCTTAGTTCTTTTTTCTCTGACCTTGAAATATAATTGACTACCCTATAAGTCTCAACGGTATAAGTCATTAAGTAGATAAAAAAATATATGGGATTAAAGTAAAAAATGATAAGACTTTTAAATTAAGTAATGACGTTAATAATCCTACTTTATGAAAATGGGTTATATGATAGATGTTAATTATTATTATAATCAGGGTTTATCTACTAAGAAATGTCTAAATTTTTTTAAGTAAATGAATTTGGGGGTTCTTTTGTCTAAAAGTTTACTGGAGAAAATTAGCTATTTATTCAATGTTATGTAAATAAGGAATTTAATTAGAACATTCACATTCTATACCCTCAAAATATGGCAAATAATTTTATTAGTAATATAAAAGTGAGAACGTTTTTAAATAGAAGACAGTAAATATTCATATAAAGTGACCGTTTGCCACAACTACAATGACTCCAAAATTACTTTGGAAATCATTTGAAATTTGAAAAACATAGTTTTTTCTCCTTATTTCTTCTACCCTATTCATAATCTGAATATAATGCAATTTTGAGAATGGAAAATAATAGAGGACAAAGCTCATCTTCTATTAAAATTGAGACATGAGCAAGGAAAAAAAAAAGCAATTGCAAGGTGAGGAATGACACATGTTTGAGCCCCTGTAATGCTGCTACAGCTTGATGGGATGAAAGACAAGACAGCAGAAATAAGAAGATGACAGAAAATGATGATGAAAAGGGTCATTATAAATAAGAACTGGATCAGATTTAAACAAAGGAACTATTTGGGAGACATGATGTTGAATCATTTTTTATTTACTATATGCCATTCTCTTTCAATAATGCTAATGTTTTTTTCACAGACAAAATAACAAAATTGTGAAGATTCTAAGAATTGAAGATTTTGTAATACAGTTGCAGAAGATCTTACGCATTGTTATATTAAGATGTAGGAAAAACCAGCTAAAATGTACAAATACCTCAGATGCTATCTTTTATTTAGAATCAGAACCCATTTGGGCGGTAGCAAGACAACTAGCTTTGGTATGATTTACAACTCCTTGGATTACATGAAGAAAAATGGACACAAACAAAGACTTGCAAGACATGGCACGTGGAATCCAAAAGTAGAATGAGCAAGTCAGAGGAACTGCAAATACCCGTTAGTGTTGCCACGGAGTAAAGGTTCTACACTGTGCAAATTTTTCACAAGAGGGTTAACAAACTGAAATCTTTTTTTGTGAAAATAAATAAAACAAATAAATAAAAAATAAAGTTGATGTCTAACTTTTCTCAGAAAAAAATATACAACTATAGATACAGCTTCATTGTAGTCCTAAATGATTTGATCTTTGTTAATGTCACACATAGCAGAAGGAGAGCAAAATAAAAAGAATGCTTTTAATAAAAGCAAAGTCATCTCAGAAAAGCCATTTTGTTATTCAGATTCTATGGTGTTTCCATTGTTTCCTAGGAATTCATAAATTACTATCATTTTCTAGCTGTTTATTTATAGGAGTCTAATTTACTCCTATAACCCCCCTCACCATATTGTCTACGGGACTACTATCTATTCTGTTTTTAACAGATTATTCAAATATCAAATTTACACTCAATCAAAGAAGTATGTCATCAAATTATAACTGGTAGGCTAACAGGAAGAAAACAATTCACTGTGGAAAAATGCAATTGATTTTTAGATGTGCCAAGTCCCTGGCGGATTCCCGCTACAGACACCAAAAAAATTGGGGCAATCAATGGACTATTTGAGATGCTCTGCTTGTTAATATTTCTGTTTAACTGACAGAATTCAATAACACTAGAAAAATTATCCCTTTCCAAAGGAATACCACAAGTACCAAGAGGTCATGGCATTCCCAAAGTCTTCCATTTATTGAAACTACAGATCACAGGTCCCTATACTAAAATTTAATTATCCTAACCATGCCTTATTTCATTTTATATACAAATGCAAACAGTGATTCTATTATTTGACTAAATTCAATTTAAAAAATATCATTGAGTTTAAGGTATGCACCAGAAGCAGATACTATGACCCTGTCAGGAATACACCCTCATTTTACCAGTCTATAATATTTTTAAACTTGAAATAAACCAAATGCACACCAGCAGATAAATAATTGAACAATGCCTTATTTTCTGTATAAAATTCTGTGTATCAATTAACATGATAAATGGATAGATCATTTAAAGCTTGTTTCAAGTTTAAAGAATATGTGGCTATGTTAATCCAGACTTATGGTTTCCTTGGCAACATAACTGCCTCAAAAAGTTGGTAGACAACATGTTTGCTTCCACTGACAATACAAGAAGATTCTTTGTTGGAGATTACCCTCACTATGGCTTCCCATGTATGCATGCAGGTACAGTGTGTGTACTTGAACTTAATGATGGTTACCTTAAGGTAACCTGAGATAACAAGTTAGAATAAGAAAGTCATAAACCTGATTTATTCTTTGTCATGGGGATTGAGTCATAATAGACCCTTATACTCCCCAAATTTCTAGATTCTCTCTCTCTCTTTCCTTTTAGTTATACTCACAAGCCAAATAATTCTTTCCTGAGTTTGTCTCTTTCTTATAATACCTTGTTCAAAGTAGGGTGCCAAAGCCAACACATTATCAACAATTCTTCAAACCACTTCCCCTAGTCTTTAATGATCACAGGTTTTCATTTCTTGTGATTTCTATTCACATCTTATTTCTTGAAACATTTAAAAACACTTGTTTTAAGTATCTTTAAAATATATTTCAACACGCAAGCATTCCTACCACCTGAGGTGCAAATTTTCTTATTTAGTGGACAATTCATTTCTTTGCATGGTTTGTAATATTGAACTTTTCAAAAAAGTACTTTCTAATTTCTTTGAGCTACTGAATATTCCCAAGTTTCTTTCTACAAGGTCACACTGGGTCTATAAGAGTTGGGCCATTTTGAAGTTAATGTCTCAGCTGAATAGTCCTAGGACATGTGATAGTATAAACTAAGATTCTGCATCCTTATGTGGAAGAATTCTGAGGTTTCAATCTCTTAGTGATTGTTTTCCTACTTTTTTTGTCCAGATTAGACATCAAATTCCTTGTAGCTTGTGGGTTCACTTGAATTTTTGTAGGTTCCATTTCAGAAAAGGGCAGTCCTTCCTAACTCCCAGCTTTTCTAGTCCACAGACTTACAGCCCTCATTTCCCTACTGATGTGATTATCAACTCTAGCTTCCAGCTTGACTTGCACACCCCAATGTGCCATTTAGGCTACAGGTCCTCTCATCAGTTGGTTTTGGATATTCTTTTATTTCCAGTATCTGAACATTTTGCTATTTTTGTATGAAGCTATCCTCTATGCTTCACAATTCACTTGTTATGTTTTATCTAGTTTGTACTCCAGGGCCTCCCTGGTGGCGCGGCGGTTGAGTGCTGGGCTGCAAAGCTGCCCGCAGCCTCTGCAGCACCGGTTCGATCCCTGGCCGGCGGGTGAGGGTCCCACATGTCGCGCAGACCTTTCCTGCCATGCCCGCTGCTCTCCTCAGCAGTGTATTTCCTCAGTCTGCCTGTTCAGCTCCCCACTCTGGTTCCGGTGAATTTTCTCACCCTCCCATGCTTCTGACTGTACCCAGTGCTTGTATAAATAAATAAATAAATCTTTAAAAAAAAATAGTTTGTACTCTATGTGACTGAAGTGATAAAGAAATTCCTTTCACATTAGCAAAATCTTGATACCAAAAAATCACAGTGACAGTATAAGAGAGATAAATTACAAGACAATCACAATTAAGAACAGAGATTTTAAAGTCCTAAGAGAAAATTAAAAAACTGAATGCAGCACTATATTTTCAAAAATCATCACAACCAAGTTGGGTTTATTTCAAAAATGCAAAGTTGGCTTAGCATTAGAATACTGAATGATCTAACTCAGGGGTCAGGAATCTTTAGAAAGGAAATACATTAGGTTTTATGTGCCACATGCAGTTTCTGTCACATATTCTTGTTTGTTTCTTTCTTTGTTTTTTATGATACTTTGCCTTGTAAAAACCAATCTTTTTTATTTTAACTCACAGGTCATATAAACACAGACCCTGCATCATAGTTTGTGAATTCCTGATATAATCAGCATGCTAAGAGAAAAAAATGTATAATTATCTAATAGAAGCATAAAACTGTATTTGATAATATTTAAAAATCTATTCATGATTTATTTTATTATGCATAATCTAGGAAGATAACTCCCTCAATCCAATAAGGACTATCAACTAAGATTTATAGCAAACTTCCTTCTTAATGGGAAATGTTAGAAAGATTCTCTTTAAGGTTGGGAACAAGATAGGGATGCCTCCTGTCTCCACTCCCTCTCAAGCTTATATCCCAGCCAGTGCAGTAAGGCAGGGGGCAAAAAATTAAAGAGTTAAGATTTGCTAAGGAGTTTGCAAATTGTTATTATAGAACAAATAATGTGATATCTATGTAAAAAACCCTAGAAATTACAAAAGTATTAGAACTGCCAAGAGAATTTAACAATGCGATTGAATATAAGATTAATATATCTGTCTATCAATGTGCCAGTTACATGGGGGTTCTGAGTATTAGCTCCTGCTGAAGGAACTAAATCAGGCATGCCTTCTTTCAGAAAAAAAATTTACATTAGCTTCTGTCTAGATAGTACTGGCCTGAGTTATCCCATTCAGATTATTGGGCAATTCCTTAACATGGGAATCTAAGATTCAAGGCTCTACATGCTGATGGAGACTGCAGTTTATTCTCTTACTTCCTGCACTAGCTTTTTTATTACCTCCAGGGTAAGCCGAGGATCTGTTCACAGTGCTGATTTTGATTTCCTCTCACTGGGTTTGTTAATGTTGTTGTTTGTTATGTTTTTGTCCTTGGAGATTTCCAGTATTCACTAGTATGCTGCAGTAATACAGGAAGTATCTTATTCAAAACCTAGCTATATTATAAAGGAAGGTCCTTCTGAGTATTACGTACAAAGTGTCATTTATAAAAACTATTACACACAACAAAATAAGTAAAAGCAAACCTCAAAAGGTTAACAGTGGTTGTTTCATTGTCATGAATAACTTGTTTTTTTTCTGTGTTCTCCATTTCTTCTGTTCATGATCTTATTTTGTTTTTACAAAGAACAGGAAGCAAAACTCCTTTTTTTAAAAAAGAAGTTATGCAAAGGACATTTTAAAAATAGATTTACTTTACTATTATGAAAAACACAAAAGAATGTTTACCAAGTATATACTTGCTTGTCAAGTCGTATCTTAATTAATTCACATAAAAATTCAATAACTTAAGTATCATTACTCTATTTTTGCAGAAGAGGAAACTGAGGCTCAGAAAGGCTAAGTAATTTGCTCAAGCAACAGAACTGGGATTTAAATTTGGGAATACTTGTTCCAAGACCAGTACTTTTCCACTGAACCATGTTGCCTCCCACAAGAGAGTATTTTCACATTACCACCTGCTAGTTCTAATTAAGAGATAGTAATTAAAGAATTCTCCACTCCTGACAACAATATTTAAGCAACTGGCATTTTAAAGGAATTAATATGAACAGCTTTTTATCTGCTGGAAGATACTATACCTAAATAAACTACAAGCTATTACAGAAATAAAAGACTCCAATATGACACAGTTACATGCTTTTTCAAAGCATGATTAATTACATTACCTACTAAGGGACATGAAGCATACAAACATTTTTCAATGACTAATATGACAAGTAACCAAAAACAATACAACTTAAAGTAATAGTAATATATTGATTAAATTAGCAAAAATATTTTAAATGTAATAGTGTGACTGGGCAAAAATTTGCATTCTCATATATTTTAGATACTGGGGTACAGGCCAGAGATGCAGGGGTGAGAGGATTCACCGGAACAGGCAGACTAACTGAAATACACTGCTGAGGGGAGCAGCGGGCGAGGCAGGAGAGGTATGCTGTGCCATGTGGGCAGCTCCCTGGCCTGCTGGGGGATCGAACTCATGCTATAGAGGCTGCAGATAGCTTCATAGTACTGTGCTTAACCCCTTGTGCCACCAGGGAGGCCCGCTCACATATTTTGGGAGAGAATGCAACTGGCAAAAATTTTCTGTTGGCTAGCTGATAATATTTACTATTTAAAAATATTTTGACAAATTTAAGTATGTTTTAAATGTCCTAAAAAATATAATTTTATATTATATTATAGTATTCTATTATAATGAAATATTATGTGTGAAATTATATGATAGTATTGACCATAAAATATTAATTATGAAGTATTTATAATTATAAAGTATATTGCCTGGCAAATAAGAAGCTCTCAATAAATTCTGACTATTTTATTAGTAACATTAGTATTTAGCTATTAGAATAAATGCATACTATTTGTATGACAGAATAGTATGAGTTGCTTACTATATTAGGTACAATACTCAATATCATGTTATGCTATATCATAACAATTTTCCTGTAAGTTGTTGCACTCCAGTGTGTGTAACCTCAGTACTGAAAATTTCCCAAGTATAATCATAAGCTAGAATTCTATTTTTAATTTATAGCCAGCATTTCCAAAACACAACATAGTACTAAATCCATTAATGAAATTTTCTAAATGACAACTATTTTATTATAGCCTCTTTACCCTGCTAAATATCTTTGCCACGTATATAGGACAGGAGAACAACTATTCCTAAACAAACTTCCCCTGCTCCTCAAACATACACTTACATAAGAATCAGAGAACAAAACACAAAACCTTTCAAAATCCAGAAGATACATGGAATTAACATCCAGAGAATAAATAAAATCGGATTTTTTTAAGTAAAGAGAGGAAGAAACAGAAAATGGAAAAACAATAGAAAAAAGAAGAAATTATAACTAGACCTACCTCCACTCAGTTTTCAACTACAAATAAAAATTCATATGAACATTTCCAATTCATATGAACGCACACTTGGAGTTGAGGCCCCAGAACCATGTTTCATTCCATCATTATAAACTGTTAGAGAAAAAAATTTATACCTTGGGCTCTATTCTCTGTTCAGAAGACACACATGATTCTCTCAAAGATCCACACATAAAGGAAATAAACAATTAGGCAGAGGATGTTTTCTTACCTTAACGGCTTCTCCAAGAGTTTGGTTTTTGTCAGCTTCTTCAGTAGAATGCAATTCAAGCCTGTAATTCAACTCCTGTAGTTGTTGTGCCTGTTCATTCAACAGCATTTGCGCCTGCTGTTCCCGAAGCAATGCATTATTCAGTTCCTCACATGCACTTTCAAACTTCTCATGGGTGATCAACTTCTGAGAAAAGAGGGAAAATGCAAGTTATAAGCTAACTGCATTGTTGTATCATTTAATCTTCAGAACTATATTCACTAACATAAGAACTATTATACAAACATTTCTAAAATGTCTGCTCCATGACAAAAAATACTGTTTTTCTTAAATTCATAAGTCAAGATAGAAATACCACTCTGTTTTTTCAAGCATAGCAGCTGTGCTTATAGAGTTATCATTTTTAGTCAAATAAAATCCCAGGAAACTTATTTCAAGCTCTAAATAAATCCATAAATGCTCAGTTTAAATCTCGATACATGAGCACTTTTTATAAAAAGTACGATTGTGGGAATTAAAGCCTTTAAATAGTTTCTGAATTTTTATATGTTTGACTAGAAGTCTATCATTCATGTCTCTCTGTCACATGTCTCCCACCCCCACCTTGGAAAGGCCTTGCCAGACCCACGCCTCCCCAACTCCTTTACCTAAAAAACCTAGTTAATTTAACTTTTCTCTTGTCCAAAGTCCAGCTCAATTCTGTTCACTCTTCTACAAGTAGATAGGATCCAACAAGTACAGCAAAGGAGAATGAGAGCAAGATGGTATATGAAAACAACTAAAAGGTGCTAATAAACTAAGAAAAGATTGTGGGAACTAGCTGTTAAAGAACTGCCCCTCGATGAACATGGTATTCCACAATGATGAAAGTACTGAATAATTTTTGGCAGGCAGGATTTTTTTTTTTAATGTTACAATTTTAGGCCAATTATGAAGAAGCTATTTTATTTTCTGCTATATACTTTGCCTGAAATTAATAAAAGACCAAGGTTGCAGGCAAACCCCTAATTTTTAGAGGACAGTAGGAAAATTTTTCTATTGAGTATGTCTTTAATAAAACAACCCTTTATCAACATAGTACAGACCCACTATAAGGAAGTGGCTAAATGTATGAATCTTGGAGTCAGACTACGCAGGTTCAAATCTGGTCATTTCCACATATTAATTGTGTGATTTGCGGCAAGCTACTTAGCTGCTCTGTGCCCAATATTCCTTTTTTATAAAATAAGGATACAAATAGTATTTAATTATTACATATATATGAAAAGGATAAGTAAATCAACATCCTAAAGTGTTTAGAGCCAGTGACAATATATGCTCAATATATGGTCATTAAATGTTAAAAATCATCACTTTGTAATTTCATAACTTACAATTATGTATCAAAATAATAATTGAAGGAATGTAGTATGTAATTTTTTACTTATTTCAATATTACCTCAATTTTATTTCTACCTACACTAATTATTTACTAGACATTATTCTTAGTTTTCACTCCAAGTCAATCATTCAACCAAGTTCCTTAAAAAGAAGATTCTGTCATCTTCCAACAACTTTCCTTCAAACTCTAACCTTCTCTCTAGAATCTAGAAATTGTATCCTGATTATTTCCAAACTAATCAAAGACTATATATTAATTTGACTTATTAATACTTAACCATGGACTAAAAAAATCACATTCTGTACAATGCCTAGATTTTTTCATACAAATTATAGGAGGTAACATATATAATCTTTCATATTTCAGGAAAGGCACTATTACCTAAGTCTAAATATAGTTGAGTACATTCTAAGTTTCAAATTGTATCAAATGACTGTCTCTTTCCATTTTGGCAGATCATCTCAAGATCCCAAATTCAGTGATTATATATTACTGAAAGTAAATCAAAAGGAGGCAGAGACACACTCCAAAGGAACTGGCTTTTAAAAGTATGGACAGATCTTTATGATTTACATATAATGGCAAGCAAAACAAAACAAAAAAAAAAAGAAAACAAATTAAATGTCTAGGAATAGGGGAACAATCAAATACATTTTGATATATCCATAAAAGGAATTCATTACCTAAGATGAAATAATAATAGAGGAAAGTGCTTATAATACATTACACATATAGACATATATCTCTTTATACACTGTACACACAAAATTATTCCAAAATACAACTGTACATAACAGCATACATATAGACCTATTTACAAAGAAAAATGTCAGGAACAAAACTCATCCACACTTAACAGTGATTGATTACGGATGGTAAGAGTGATCTGACTTTTCTTCATTTTACTTCTTTATATTTTTGTTTATGGTTAGCATAGATTACCTTGATAAGGGGGAAAATGAAACAGTTCATAACTTTTTCTCCTCGGAGGAAATAAGAAAAAACTGGTATCTTTAAACATTCAGTGGTAAGAAAACTATTACTTATCTCCAGTCAGAAGGGTAATTCATGATAACTTGACTAGCCTATTTTATAAAGATATTTTTGCCTTTTAAGATATAGCTATTTGAAATTACAATTAATAATGGCATTTTACATCAGTATAGGAGTAATAACAAAAGTATCTGCTGCTCTTCTTCCAAAGACGTTAAAACTGGAAATTCCAAACTAATCACTTCAAAGTATATTTAAATTTTAGTTAAACTTGCAAACCAAATTTCCTAAAGAAGGGGTTACTACTAAAAATAGCTTGCTACTACAGAAACAAATTTGATACTCATATATTTGTATTAACTATCACCAGTTGTATGATAATTTTAAAGGTTCAGAGTAATTTTTTAACTCTGTATTCATAAATCTACACTAAGAATAACAATGTTAATAACAAACCCAGTTGCAAATAGAATATCTGGATCTCTCCATTTTATTGTGCTACATATATCTACACATTTCGATCCTGACTAAATGTTATTTGGAATATAGTTTTTCTTATCTTAATTATCTTCTGCTTTCTTATGTAATACATATTAGGCAAATTAAACATTTCTTTGGGAAAATAATTTTATTTCATACTAAATAATGTAATTTACTCAAGATATTTAGTAGAAAAAGAAGAAATTCCACCACTCCCCACTCCAAGTATCAAGTTCCTCAACTGGCGGCACCAAATAATTTTTTACCATGTACCTGGAATTATATCTGCTTTAGCAGTTAATCTAGCTTAACTATAACTTAATTTTTTTCTGTACTTTCAGTCACATATACATTTTAATAAGGTTATGAGTTCTGCTGACACAGAACCATTATTTCTTTTAGGATTTGGTATAATTTTTTAAAATTGACATATAACTTGTATGAGTTTAAGGTGTAGGTGTTTATTTAACACATTAATATATTTCACACAATCACAGGATTAGTAAATGTCTCTGTCATGTCACAGAACAATTTCTTTTTTGTTTGGAGAACATTTAGATCTAGTTTCTTAGCAACATTAAAGTAAGTAATAGAGTACCGTTAGGGTAATTTAGGAGGTAAGTTTTCTGAAGAAAAAAAAAATCCTATTAATTGGACTTTGAATTATCTGAAAGAACAAACATAATATACATGTGTGTGCATATAAATATTATATACACCACACACAGACACATATACACATCATCAGAGGAGAGGTCACCAAAGCCATAGGATTTTAAATCATACTTACAGACTGCTTAAATTCATTTAATTGCATCTGGAGACCCTGGGCTTTGTCAAGCTCCTTTTTCATTTCATTCACATTTCTTTTAAATTCTGTGACTTCTATGCGCAGTGAGCGACGCTCTACTTCTGCTGCATGCAGTCTTTGTGTAAATCCAAATATTTGCTTCTGTAAGGATGCTGTACTTTTCTGTTAAACGAGTTAGAAGAGTTAAAAGAGTATAGTTTTATAAGTAGTAACTACACATTTACTAAGACATTAACATCTAGGACCCCTTTCCCAACCTCACTTAGGTCATACAGAGAACATATCCAACAGTATAGCCAAGTAATATCAGCTATTACTGAAACTTAGAGGTAAAAATTTTATTTTTTTATGTGACCACTAATTTGGCTTATATGAAATAAACAACATTAAAAAAAAATACCTCGATGGCTAGAAATAGAATTGACATTGTTTATGTCTCATACAATTGTGTTGCCATATACTTAAAGAAAATTCAATTCAGAATTCATGCCATAACTTTTATATTTTGCTATTTTTGCCACTTATTTGGAGCACTTTTACTTAGTTCATTAGGAGATTACATGATATCTGGATACTAAAAAACTAATTAAACTATGAATAAGTCTGATTCAGAATTAAATTTACAAGTCCTAAAGTCACCATTTACTGAAACTGCATACATACCAAAATGGGCACATGGCCATACAAACCATACTTTAGGGCCAACGTGTTTACTTTATGAAGTCCACGGGCCAGCCTCTGAACCAGTGAATCTTTTTCTACATATGAAATACTTCTGCTGCTCTGCAAAGGCATACTCTCCATTGCCAGACTAATTTTATCCATGAGTTTTGCAAAAGAACTCTTGGCAGCGCCTATGAGTAAATGTCCACAAATTCTGGAATTTGGATCTTCAAAGAAAAAGAAAAAACACACAAAAAACACAAATTTTTTCTTGTTCATATCACATCACTGTCAATCACAACACAAGGGAAATACTTTCCATTTATATAATTCCCATTCACCTGTAACAATTCATTCAAACAGTCCCCTCCCACCTATCCACTCAATAAAAATGCAGAAAATAACTCACTTAATAAAGCAATATACCTAGAGAAAATCTGCATGTATTTACAATGTCATTTACACTGAACACGGTGACACTAAGAATTCATCACTCTTTTCTTTGTTTTACAACCTAGCATAAATTCATTTTCTATTTACAACTACTGAAACTTGTTACCTTAATGTCATACTATTTATATTCTCGACAAGAAAATATAATTTGCCTATTCCAAGGCAATTAAAATTTTACAACTACAATTACTTATTTCCCCACAGGATTTCAGTAATCATCCCTCTCATATAATGGACTTAAGGTTCCAGCATATCCAACATGGCCTGCTTACTGCTAGATTCATCAGGTCTGTAATTAATAATTGTGTTTAATGTTGATAAATAAAATTGTCAGTGTTCTTTCTACTAATTGGTATTCCAGATAATGGTTAATAGGTTTATTTATGCCTTAATAAAAGTCATGTAATTTAGTTTTCTCTCTGCTGGGCAGGTCTTAATCTGTCATTACTTGTCTTATGATACTACTCGTAGAAAATGACAAGCATTGAAAGATTATTTAAATTCAATAGTATACCACTCTACATTTCAAGGGTCTCTGTTGTTGGAGTTAATTTAAGTCCTGTCTTTACATCAGCAGCACAAACGGCATATTTGGTCAGTCTTATTCAATAGAAACATGTTTTATAATTCCAAGAATATGTATGATTTGACACTAAAGACCAACAGTGACTGTAAAGTGATCAAACTGATTTTCTATGTCATAAAAAACCTTCTACCAAGGCCATTTTCACACACACACACACACACACACACACAAAATGAGCCTTGTTTTATTTATTTAAATCTTTAATGTGTAAAAGAAAATATAAATTTATAAATTTATAAAAGTCCCAAGTTGAAAACGAAATATTGTGAATTGGATGAAAACATAATATTCTCTACATAGCATTTATTTTTATCAATTATAGATACATTGACGCCTAAGAATATAATATAAACTTAATAATTCTATATACCATTCATTAACATACTCTCTAGAATCCCATAGACAGAAAATATACATTTTCTTTGTTAACAGATTCCTTAAATAAATAAGAAATGAAAAAGAATGGATCTTCATATGCCAATCAACATATAATGCAGAGTACTGAGTTAAAAAATTATTAAACTATTGTATGCATTTAATAGGTCACTATACAATAAATGAACAATAAAATTTAACATTCAATATAGCACACTATTCCAGTGCTTAACGTGTGTATGTTTCTCCAACCAGCTTGCAGCTCCATAACTGTGGCTCTTACATCTTAGTAAACTCTTTTTATCTTCATTGTGCCAGCCTAACATATATGGATATTTCTTTAACATTTATTGAATTAATTGTATTTCTTTTTACTTCCACAGCAGCTGTGACAAAACTGAATATAAGAATGCATTCAGTGATATAAAGAGAAATTCATATTCTTTCATGGTATGTTGAAAGTTACTCTTTTAAAAAATATATAAAGAATATTTTTAAATATTTTAAGAAATATGAAAGTAATAAAACTTTCACAGAAAAAGAGCCTTTAATGCAAAAACAATTAAATTTTAATGAGTGGCTTTTTACTCTGTCACAGCAACATGTTACTGGCCAAATACTCTACAGGGTGAAAACTAGTGACAATGTAACTGCACAAAGCATTCTTCTGAGTTTTTGAGCAGTGGGAAAGACAAACACAAGTTCCTGACTGCTGACTCTCAATGAATTGTAGAACAAGTACTAAATAATTTATACTTTTATCACTAAGAAGTGTTTTTACAAAATACTTCACATTATACAATATAGAGCACAAATTAATGAAGAAACAAAAAAAATCTGGTGATATACCTGTAAAATTATTTGTATGATACAGAAATAAGATTTAAAAAATAGGGTCATTAAAATTCCTCACATCTAAACTGTTTTAAATGTTTGACTTGTTACATGTAACAAATACTTGTTTATGTTAAATATATCTGTTAATGATATTTCCCCAACTTAGTAGCATGTGTCTTTCAAGATAGGAGATAAAGCTGTGTTCTGCAACTGCTTTTTCCAATAGAAGAAGCAATGAAGCACATCTAAATTCTCCAAAACAAATTGATAAAGAACTGTCTCAACCAGTTCTAAACCTGAGGGCTACAGACCATGGTAGTGGTGTAAGAAAAAAGTCAAAATTTTTATAATAATTAGTCTTTTTCCTGGTCCCTTATTTAGGTTTTCTAAATTCCTGCTATGAGTGAGACCATCAGGTATTTTACTTTTTCTTTCTGTCTTGTAATAAAGTAAAAATCAAAATCAACAAGCAACTATAAACCAGAGACACACTACAGGGAGAAGGGGGGAGAGGAAGGAGGGATTAGGACCAAAATAAGGGGGGGAGGGAATTGTATGAGGAATATAACCAAGATGAAAATGCTTACATTGTGCAAAAATGAAAAATGATGTAAAAAAATATAAAATTTAAAAATTAAAAATTAAAATTAAAAAAGTTATATGAGTTCCACAACTGTAGTAATTATTACCATTTTGACCTTTATCTAGCACTAAGTATATATACACAGCATGAATAATAAATGATCATGATGCTTTAACTAATAAAAGTACTTTAAAACATTTGAAGTCGATGCTACTAAAAATACAACTATTATATAAAGATAAGGAGAGAACAGTATACAATATGTTTTCTTATAAAAATAAAGCCTTCAAACACACAAAGATAGAAAAACAGACCTTCAACAAAAAGCAAGTAATGAGTATTATTTAATTAATATGGATGCAAATATGTAACTACTTAATTTAACAATATTCATGAATAATAATATGTACTTGGTAACATTTTGTCATCCCTAAAATCTCTATTTTCTTTGCCATCTCCCCTACATCCTGTTTTAAAT
Source organism: Talpa occidentalis (assembly GCF_014898055.3). Lineage (NCBI taxonomy): Eukaryota > Metazoa > Chordata > Mammalia > Eulipotyphla > Talpidae > Talpa > Talpa occidentalis. Next base: position 14,234,394 of record NW_023605083.1, read on the forward strand.
ATTTCTCCAGTATTTTCAGTTTTCTCTGTGATCATGGTCTTATGTCACTAACCTTATTAGAAAAGTCTCCCTACCATACTCCAGTTTTTCCCCCTCTTCAGTTTACCTCCACTATAGTAAAAGTGACTTCTGAAACACAAATAGAATAAAAAAAAACCCTGCTTTTAATTTTCACTAACTCTCTTTAGATCTAGGAGTGAAGTTCAGACTCCTTAAACATGGTTCAACAGGGCCTACATGAACCCTGCTTACTTTGCAGGAACATCTTCCAAAATCATCCTCTCTAGATAGAATAGAAACCCTTTCCAGTGACCCCAACACATCATAATCTTAAAGCAATAAACAGTGTTTATCTCCAAACTGCTAATAATTTGGGAAACAATATAAGTATCAGTTTTCAAACTCTGGAGCCAACATTATAATAAGATGTCTGTTTCTAAGCAAAATAAAACTGAAAGCAGTGGAGAAAACTACTTTAAAAAGTTATTAAAGAATTTATCTTATCTTATTTTAAAACAGAAAGAACAGTATGATTCTGGTAATAGAAGAGACAGAGTAATGGATTAGGCTGAAGAGACAGGAAATAGATCCCAGTACATGTAATAGTTTAATATATACTAAGGCCCGTATCTTAATTCAGTAGGGAAAGATGGATGACTGAATTAAAAAGTACTGGGGCTAGCTGGTCATCAGGCCATAAATAAAACTTAATCAGGGAGAGCTAAGCTTTGGGAACAACCCAAATGCCCAAAAATAGATGACTGGATCAAGAAGATGTGGTACATATACACCATGGAATATTACTCAGCATTCAAAAAAGATAAATACATGCAATTTGCAGCAACATGGATGGAGCTGGAAGGGATCATGCCCAGCGAAATAAGCCAGAAAGAAAAAGAAAAATACCGGATGGTCTCACTCATAGCAGGAATCTAGAAAACTTAAATAAGAGACCAGGAAAAAGAATAACTATAAGAAAGTAAAAATCAAAATCAACAAACAACTATGAACCAGAGACACTCTATGGGGGGTGGGGGGCAGGGAAAGGAGAGATTGGGTTCAAAATAAGGGGGTTGCAATTGTATGGGGAATATACAAATAAAATTAAAATTAAAAAAAAAAACTTAATCGCTTCCTATTTATACCAAAAATAATTCAGACAAACCCAAGATATACTGTAAGAATTGAAAATACTAGACTAAAATTAGAGCAAGACAATCTTGGGATAAGTCTAACCTTTCTAATTTCCAAAAGGAAAAGTATAAAGTAATTTTTGCTATACAAAATACTACAAACAAAATTAAAGTACAAACTGAAGAATAGTTTATATTATATACAGCAAAGTGCTAATGTGTTTGATAGTTTTTATAATTCAATAAATTTTTTTATAAATTCTATTTTTAAAGTTTTATAAATTCTATAAAATTATAATTTTATAATTCTATAAAAACAAACACACATTCCCACATATAAACATACGGAAATAACTGGTAAAGAATGTGAATGGGAGGGCCTCCCCGCTGGCGCAGTGGTTGAGCGCTGGGTTGCCAAGCTGCCCACAGCCTCTGCAGCGCTGGTTCGATCCCCGGCTGCTCCCCAGCCACCGGAGGAGGCTCCCACAGACCTCTCCTGCCGCCCGCTGCTCCCCTCAGCACTGTTCTTCAGTCCTTCTGCCTGCTCTGCTCCCCGCTCTGGCTCTGGTGAATTCTCTTACCCTCCCGCGCTTCTGACTGTACCCAGTGCTTGTATAAATAAATAAATAAATAAATAAATCTTTAAAAAAATAAAAAAAAGAATGTGAATGGGCATAAAACAAATGAAAAGATAGCAATATAACAATCAAAAATTGCAAGTAAGTAGTAATGTGGTTTCTTTTGAGTTTCAAATTGATATAGATGAAAAAATACTTATAAAAATTGTGTGCCAAAGGCATTCTGAGGAAACCAGAATTCTCAGTACTGTTCAAGAGCATGTACTATAAAGCAACTTTTATGAAAAGCAAATCTGTGGTACTTTTCCAATGAAATATATACAATCTCATTTAGAAAGAATTTATTCAAGGGAATATTTGTTGTAAGATGGTTTTAGGCACAAACATTTTAATTACAACATGTTTGTTATAGTATTGCTTAAAATGAAAAAATATGGAGAAAATGCCAATATCAATTAATAGGAAATTCATGGAGTAAATTATGATACATACATACAATGGACTAGTACAATACAATGAATGCTGTAGACCTACTTTATTGATAAGGAAGAGATTTATCATCCATTATGTAGTAAATACTGGAAAGCCACATAGACATGAAGAGCACAGAAGCTCGACTGAATGAATGAACAATTACCAGGTGCAAAGTTGTCCTAATCTTTGGCCAGCTAAATTGCACCAGCATGCTGGGAAAACTGGGTCGCTACATGCAAAAGAATGAAGCTTGACAACTACCTCACACCATACACAAAAATCAACTCAAAATGGATTAAAGAACTAAACATAAGACCTGAAACCATAAAATACATAGAAGGAAATATAGGCGAAACACTACGGGATTTGCACATCAAAGACATCTTTACAGACACATCACCCAAAGCAGTGATAGTGAAGGCAAAGATAAACAGCTGGGACTACATCAAATTAAAGAGCTTCTGCACAGCAAAAGAGACAATAACAAAAACAAAGAGAAACCCCACCAACTGGGAGAACATTTTTGCATACAACACTAATGATAAAGGACTGATCACAAAAATCTGCAAAGAGCTGATGAGACTCAACAACAAAGAAAATAATCCAGTCAAAAAATGGGCAGAAGTGCTAAAAAGAAATTTCTCTGAAGAGGAAATGCAAATGGCCAACAGGCATATGAAAAAATGTTCAACATCACTTGTAATCAGGGAAATGCAATTCAAAACTACAATGAGATATCATCTCATACAGTGAGAATGGCACGTATCAAAAAAACTAGCAACAATAAATAAACGTATTATTAATTTATATTCTACAAACCACTCCAAGGAACACCCAAAGATACAGTAGCAAAATGTCAACTTCTTTCAAATTTTAGAGCAGTGAATACTCTGGTTTAAAAATCATAATACCAAAAAGGAAATGCAAATGGCCAACAGGCATATGAAAAAATGTTCAACATCACTTGTAATCGGGGAAATGCAAATCAAAACTACCTTGAGATACCATCTTACACCAGTGAGAATGGCACATATTAAAAAAACCAGCAACAACAAATGTTGTCGAGGATGTGGAGAAAAAGGAACTCTCCTATTGGTGGGAGTGCAAACTGGTCCAACCACTATGGAGAGCTGTCTGGAGATTTCTGGACCTACTAAACATAGAGCTTCCATATGATCAAGCAATTCCACTCCTACATATTTACCCAAAGGACACAGAAACATCAATTCCAAAGAGCACCTGCACCCCTATGTTTATAGCAGCACTGTTTACGATAGCTAAGCTTTGGAAACAACCCAAATGCCCAAAAATAGATGACTGGATCAAGAAGATGTGGTACATATACACCATGGAATATTACTCACCATTCAAAAAAGATAAACACATGCAATTTGCAGCAACATGGATGGCACTGGAAGGGATCATGCTCAGCGAAATAAGTCAGAAAGAAAAAGAAAAATACCGGATGGTCTCACTCATAGCAGGAATCTAGAAAACTTAAATAAGGGACCAGGAAAATGAATAACTATAAGAAAGTGAAAATCAAAATCAACAAACAACTATGAACCAGAGACACTCTATGGGGGGTGGGGTGGGGGGGAGGGATTGAAGTCAAAATAAGGGGGTTGCAATTGTATGGGGAATATAAAAATAAAATTTATTTAAAATAAAATAAAATAAAATAAATTGCACCAGCTTCTATGTGTACACCAAGACAGTGATTACATGCCAAGTATGTTATGGATCTCATGATTTCTAATTAGTAAAGAAAACCATAAAGTATATTTGGAGATAGCTACAATAACTGTATTACAATATGACAATATTTGAAATTATTGAACAAAAAGCAATAAAAAAAGAAATCTTTGTTACCTTGGACAATGAATAGGTAGATGTGACTGGCAGCACAAAAGATAAAGAAAATGTTCTTTGTATTTTCCCATATACATCTAGTGTACATACTTTTAAAACTCAATTTACAGTTAAATAAGTATATTTATTGTATGTAAAGTATAACCCAATATATTTTATTTAAAGCAAAAAGACAAAGAATGTTATGCCAGATACTATCAAGAATAGTTATTCATTTATCAAATGGCATCACTTTTTATTTTTAAACTACAAGACAAATTCATAGTCCTATGGACTATGGACTATCATAGTCCAAGGATATTTGTATTTCTCAGATGTTTTTGGTTTTTCTTTAATGACATCTGAATCCTGTAACCCAAACTTAAGCACAAGTGTATAGGCCATCACAATTGATTTTTTCAACATCACTCCTGCCTCAAATATGCTTCCACTTTTGTTTACTTAATGGGTATCATATAATCATAATTTACAAATATCTATAGGCTTCCATAATACAATATTTCTAAATACATATAAAATACTTTAGTATAATTAACACTAACAAATGCATTCTAAAACAGTTTGACACTACAATTTTATAGTTGTAAACACTCAAGAATCAATTATCAGTCAAAAATCTTAAAATTATGATAGAAAGATACATCTTAATTTTAAAAAATCTGTTCACTGCAAAACTCAACTACTCTATAGTTGAAATTTTCATAATAAATATTAAAAATATGGGGAAAATGCAAGCGTACTAATAAAATTACAAAATAAAAGAAAACTCAGTAAATTAAGCATAGCTCCCAAAAATAGATGTTAGTAGTTAAAGTACTAGAAACAATACAGGTCATATTGTACTTGTTTCAATTTCAGATATAAATGAAGCTGCATAAATAACAAAGTTCTAAGTCACTCTTCTCAAACTACTGTTCATATAAGTCAAATGAAGATCTCATTAAATGCACATTCTGAATGAACAGCTCTGGACTGGAGTCTGAGACACATTCCCAGTTAGTGGAGATGCTGCATCTCCACAGATCCTTCTTGGAGAAGCAAGGCTCTTTCTATTGTCAGAATTCAATAGAGTCTTAAAGCTTTTAAATATAGACCAACAAATAGTTATTAATACAAACATCTTTCTTATTGCCTTGAAGTTTTCCTAAGTATGAAACCTTAAGGTTACGCTGAATACAACCTTTTTTTTCACCTGAAAAAGTTGCTATGACCTCTAGAAAGTTAACTCAAAGTATAATGAAAGAAAGTTGTGAGTAGAAATAACAGGGCATGTGTAATTGGGGGAATCTCTCTTCTAGATAATTTAGGTTCAATTATATAGGAAATGTGCAACAAAATGAATAAACATTCTGCTCATATCTATCTATCCCTATATTTGTTCAGAGATATTTCAAAGCAAATCAGAACAATTGTTTCTATCTTGAGAAATTCAATCTGGACCAGACATATCAAAATGTTCAGCTTTCTAAAGAATTCTGTAGTCCATTCCCATAGTGATTGATATTCTAGCCCTTCAGTGAAAGTAACGTTCTCCCCTGTTTGAGGTAAATGATCTCTTGCAGGCACACCATTTGGATACCTGGAAGAGGTAATTTATCTCAAGTGGGCAAACACTTTAATGAAAGCAAGAAGGTTGCCACCTGTCCAGTATTTACAGAGGCAACATGGAAACTGGGGTCTTTGCCCACTACCTATAAATACATCATCAAAGTTTAGGGATGTAGCAGAGCAGCCACCTTTAGCACTTTCCTAGCACTCAAGCTACATTACTGAACTTCCAGTTTCATGAAAAGATATAAAATAACATAGCAGATCACTTACTACTGGTACATACATACACATAAAGAGCTAAAACAACAAACATTCACTGCACTCTTATATAGACAAGATACTTGGTTAAGTAGGTTACATTTACTCTTAGTAACCCTAGGCACTGGGGAATTGTCTCAGTTAAATGTTACAGATGAAGATAATGAAGCTTTTTCAAGTTTTCTGAGTTGATCAGTATTCTTCTATAAGACAATAAATGGAAGTAATTTTTGAAAAACTGAATCCTCTCTAGCAAGACATTGTTGATTAACTGATCCATTCACCTACAGACTTCCTTCACTTTTGCCAATTTACAACTAACCAGCTAGGTATAACCATGGGATCCAGGTAGGACCAACAAAATAATAGCAGAAGCCTTTGTAGGGGATTTTAGGAAGTTTTTGCCTTCCTGATATAAAAGGATATAGTCCAGCAGCCACATGCTTTAACATGTTTAACAGATATAATTCACATACATTTCTTTCTTAAGATGTAATTCATATACAATTCCCCCATTTAAGGTGAACTAATCAATAACTTTTAATATTTTCAGAGTTATGCAACCATCACCACAAACAACTATTTAACATTTTAGTCAGCCCAAAAGGAAACTCCATATCCATTAGCAGTCACTTCCCATCACCCCCAACTGACTCCCCAGCCTTAGGCAGCCACTGATCTACTTTATGTCTGTAGATTTGCTGATCTGTACATTTCAGATAAATGGAAGCATTTACCTAGCTGGTTAGTTTCTTTAACTTAGCATAATATTTTCAAGGTTCATCCATGTTGTAGTGCATATTAGTACTTCATTTCTTTTTACAGCCCAATATTTTAACATTAGGATATCTATCCATTCATCAGGAGATGAACATTTGGGCTTGTCTCTATTTTGGGGCTATTATGCATAACACTACAATGAACATTTATGCACAAACTTTTGTATGAATGGATGTTTTCATTTCTCTTGGATATAGACACCTGGTAGGGGAATTGCTGGCTTATAAGACAATTCTGTGTTTAAAATTTTGAGGGCCTGCCAGACTCTCTTCCAAAGCAACTATATCATTTTTCTTCCCTCCAATAATGCATAAACACCTCCATACTTTGTCCTTTTCTCTTCCTTCCTGTCCAAACACAATCTTGATGCCTGAAAGTAGAGTAGACAGCTTAAAACTAAGAGACACAAAAAGATGTTAAGGATGACAGAGCAGAAATACAGTCTGGATTTCTACCTATCTCCAGACTTTTTATTGTTTGGGAGAAAAGACTCTGTATCATTAAGCGACATTAAGTGGAGTCTTCCATTAATTACAAAGACAATAAACCTGTGATATTCCCCAAACACATAATGTCACTTTGTGGAGAATTTTTCCCTTGATCTTTATTTTTTTTTAAGATTTTTTGTATTTAAATTTTATTTTTATATTCCCCATACAATTACAACCCCCTTATGTTGACCCCAACCCTCCTTTCCCCACCCCCCACTCCCATAGAGTGTCTCTGGTTCATAGTTGTTTGTTGATTTTGATATTTTCTTTCTTATAGTTATTCTTTTTCCTGGTCCCTTATTTAAGTTTTCTAGATTCCTGCTATGAGTGAGACCATCCGGTATTTTTCTTTTTCTTTCTGACTTATTTCGCTGAGCACGATCCCTTCCAGCTCCATCCACGTTGCTACAAATTGCATGTGTTTATCTTTTTTGAATGCTGAGTAATATTCCATGGTGTATATGTACCACATCTTCTTGATCCAGTCATCTATTTTTGGGCATTTGGGTTGTTTCCAAAGCGTAGCTATTGTAAACAGTGCTGCTATAAACATAGGGGTGCAGGTGCTCTTTGGAATTGATGTTTCTGTCCTTTATATACTAACTTATGTTTTTTTTTTTTTAATTAGAGTTATATGTGATGTATGACACATCACACTGTCTTGAAATTTTAAGATAAACTGATATGTTTTAAATTGATTTACTCTAACTTTTTATGGAATTTCTTCATTATTACTTAGGAAATGTGATAAATTTTAGTAATGACCAATATTTGAACTAAGAGACCTAAGCAAACTGGTAAACAAAAACTATTCTAAACATTTTACAAATCAACTCATTTAGTCTTCTAAACAATACTACCTATTCCCACTTTACAAATAAAGAAACTGAGGCACAGAGAGCTTAAAAAACTTCCCCATATCATAAGGCTAGTGTCAGAACCAGTATTCAAAATCAAGCAGAATCTCTTCTTAACGTATATTGTGTCGCCTCCACTATACAGAATGTTAATAGTTTTAGACTAGAAAATTAATAATTAACAGTCTAAAAACATACAGGTAGACAGTGTTCACTGCTCTTTGCCATTTCGTGGTGAAATGGGTGGTAAGGAAACAATTTTAATTTTTTAACCTTTATTGAGTCTTTATAACAAACCAAGCTCGGCTCCATGCACTTCACATTGAACGTTTTTCCCCAAAATTATGTTTCTTGAGGTGAAGTAGTTTACATCTTTGTATCTGCTCCAGGGATTATAGGTTCAGACCTCCCCAAATGTGTATTTCCATGCCCTGCCACCACCAGTGCCCAACAATCCTCTACCATGTTCCACTGGGTTCTTCCCCTCTCCCACTCTCACCTACCAACACCCCCCCCCAGTTGCCTTAGTTTTGGAGTCAGATATTAAGAGTTTACTACTGGTTTGGTTTTGACTGACCCTTTGTTATGTTTTCTACATTCCACATATGAGTGAGATCATCTGGTATTTGTCTTTCTCCTTCTGACTTATGTCAATTAGCATTACCCTTTACAATTTCTTTAGCATCCACGCTATGTCAGGTATTGTATAAAATATCCAACAAGTTTTGTTGCACTAAATCCTCATAATAACCAAGAAGGTAAAGAGTCTGAGGCCCAGCAGAGTTAAATAACTTGCCTAATTTTCACAGGTGAATATAAAATCAAACATGACTCATTCAAAGGTTCCTTCTACATACAATGATTATTTAGGTTAGTCATATACTTAAACTATAAACTCAACATGACTATATAAGCTGCTGTGGTTTTACATTTATTAACCCCATTATTATCTATCAATAACCACTCATACACTTTTCCCATCTTTTCTGTTAAAATATCTGAAATTTCCACTAACAGCATACACTTAAAAATGAAAACACGTTGCCTGCAAGAGAGAATATGTTTATCTTTCATGCTGTTTTGAACAGAATTATTCTATAAACCCAACAATTACCTCAATTAAAAATAAATTAAAAAAATAAACCCAGCTGGTCAGCTCCACAGAATGTTTATACTACCACTTTGTACGAGTTGTGCGATACTCAATTATCTACTTGTCCCAACCATAACCTTTCAATACTCTTTAAGAATTTGATACATCACTCATTCTCCCTCTCTAACTAACACTTGCTTTGTCTTCCTTAAGAGGTGTTCTTTAGCCAACATTTAAAACCTTCCCTAAAAATACATTTCCCTGAGCTTGCTATTTCTCCAAGCTATTAGAGGTGCAACCAGGTCTAACATCAAAGGCAGCTCTGTTCTGAGGTAAGGAAGCACTTAAAGATACCACTCTTAGTCTACATTCTTGATAGGTCTCACATATATATATACTTTTATCGAGATCTCAGTAACCACGGTGTCAATATTTTAACTTAAAAAGGCTGCAAGGGGCCACTTTTCGAAAATGTATTCAAGGTTGGGATCACTGTTGCCTACCTTTATAAAACATCTACAATCTGATACAATACCAATCAGCCATCTTTTCTCCAACTACTCTCCAACATGGCTACAAAAGAAAATATATTTTAGTAATCACCATCTAAGCCAGGCTTAGATATGGATTTCCATTCTCCTTAATCACTTTAACACCTCCCTTTCACTCTACGTTTATTCTCACCTCTTCGTCTGTTTAAACTATGCCATTCATTTGAATGCCATCTCTTCTCTCTCAATGACTCTCATTCTAGACCCAAATATATTGCCTTCCCACAACTAATAAGCTAATAGTGAGCTGCACCTTCTACGAACTCTGACACTTAAAGTCTGTACTTTATCATCCAATCTTTAAAATTGTTCATGATTTGTCTTCTTGTTCTATAACCATTGTGCATATTTTCTAGAAGGTCACATCAAGTCACATATTCTTCTATCTCCTAAAGTTTATATAGAGCACTGATAGGAATAAATGTGTTGGATAAAATAATAATGTAAACAAGATTATAACATAAAACCCAATCTACTTTTAAGTGTTCACATACCTACAAAACAAGTAATTGACACGTTATCTCCTTATTAAACTAAATCCAAAAACTTTTATCAAATTATTTTAAGAATGTTAGACTTTGCTTTAAAGTTATAATACCAACATTTTTATATGAAAATTGATTATTTATTATTAAGTATAAGAGCTAGTCACTATACCATGCTAGTCACTTTCCATGTGTTTTGTGTTATTTCTAATTCCAACAGCACCTTTTAAGTAACCTTATTATTCTAGTTTTCTCTCCTGTTTCCTTTTTAAAAAATTTGTTTATAGGGACCTCCCTGGTGGCGCAGAGGTTGAGCGCTGGGTTGCGAAGCTGCCCGCAGCCTCTGCAGTGCTGGTTCAATCCCCGGCTGCTCCCCGGCCATTGCAGGAGGGTCCCACATGGCGCACAGACCTCTCCTGCCGCCCGCTGCTCCCCTCAGCAGTGTACTTCGGTCCTTCTGCCTGCTCTGCTCCCTGCTCTGTCTCTGGTGAATTCTCTCACCCTCCCGCGCTTCTGACTGTACCCAGTGCTTGTATAAATAAATAAATAAATCTTTTTTTTAAAGAATTATTTATATATTTTTTACATCATTTTTCATTTTTAAACAATGTTTGCTTCCCCCCCTCAGGTGTAGTCCCCATAGAATTTCCTTCACTAATTTACTTGTGTACCATCACCATAGTCCTCTGTGCTCCTCCCTCCCTCCCTCTGATCCCTCTCCTTTCCCCTTCCCTGCAGGATTTCTCTGGTTTGTAATTGTCTGGTTTTGTTTTGTTGTGTTGTGTTTTGTACTGTTATTATTTTTTTCCCCTGATGTCTTATTTGGTTCCCCTATATTCCTCCTATAGTGAAAACATCCCGTATTTTTCTTTTTCTTCTGAGTTATTTTACTGAACATAATTCCTTCTAGCTCCGTCCATGTTGCTGCGAATGACATTAGTTTATCTTTTTTGATTGCTGAATAGTATTCCATTGTGTATCTATATCACCTCTTCTTGATCCAGTCATCTGTTTTTGGGCATTTGGGTTGCTTCCAGGTTTTACCTATTATAAATAGTGCTGCAATAAACATCAGGGTACAGGTATTTTTTTGAATCAATGTTTTTGTGTCCTTTGGGTAGATCCCTAGGAGTGGAATTGCTGGGTCATATGGTAGCTCCATTTTTTAGTAGACTGAGGAACCTCCAGACAGCTTTCCATAGTGGTTGGACCAGTTTGCACTCCCCCAGCAATGTAGGAGAGTTCCTTTTTCACCACATCCTCGCCCACATTTATTGTTATTAGTTTCTTTGATATGTGCCATTCTTAGTGGTGTAAGGTGGTATCTCATTGTGGTTTTGATTTGCATTTCCCTGATGATAAGGGATGCTGAACATTTTTTCATATGCCTGTTGGCTATTTGCATTTCCTCTTTGGAGAAGTGTCTTTTAGGTTCTTCTGCCCATTTCTTGACTGGATTGTTTATTTTTGTTGAGTGTTGTGAGTTCTTTGCATATCTTTGTGATCAATCCCTTATCAGCTGTAATACCAAAATTCTTTTTTTTATTTTTTTTTTTTAATTTTTTTTTTTTTTTAATAGAGGCATGTTTTATTTATTTATTTATTTATTTGTTTGTTTTGTTTATACATGCACTGGGTACAGTCAGAAGCGCGGGAGGGTGAGAGAATTCACCAGAGCCAGAGCGGGGAGCAGAGCAGGCAGAAGGACCGAAGTACACTGCTGAGGGGAGCAGCGGGCGGCAGGAGAGGTCTGCGCGCCATGTGGGACCCTCCTCTGGTGGCCGGGGAGCAGCCGGGGATCGAACCGGCACCGCAGAGGCCGCGGGCAGCTTCGCAACCCAGCGCTCAACCGCTGCGCCACCGGGGAGGCCCTGTAATACCAAAATTCTTAAAACACATTTATTTAGATTATTATTTCAGACTCCAAACCCAGTATGTGTTGATATTTTGCCAATACTTTAAATATTCATTTTGCTTATTAATGATTAATCATTATTAGTTATCAGTGACCAAAACCTAAATATAATCTTTGAATCATAAATTTCCTACCACAAGAGCCTAGGATTTTGTATTTGAAATCACAATAAATGCTCCATATTTACATACAGAATTGTCTTAAGAATTAAATTATATCCCAAATTAATACTTTATTGATGCATGCAATATTTCAGTAAGCAGGAAGTATTAACTTTATACCTTTTTTTTACTATTAATATATCTAAAATAACCATAATTAGTCTTAGTCCAATGACATAGCTTAACCACAGCATAACTAACAAGCTATGTATGCTATTCTTCTAATGTAGAGAAATTAGTTTACCATGAATCTTTCAAACAAACATATCATGCAATCTGAGTCATGAAAATACAAACTTGCATTTTAGACCTTCAGATATTACTGATTATAGGTGGTTCCACATCTGCTGGAAAGGAGACTACTCATATTAACCCTATTTAAAATTAATAATAAATAATAATATATCAGATATAAGTTTTTCTAGTGGTTTAGCTATTACTCAAATTCTAAAATTTTCAGTCAGAAATAGAAAGGAAGGAAAACTAAAATAGTTGAAAGAACATTGCTACCAGTATTACTAAAAAGGCTAATGATGAGTTTTTCATAGTGAAATCAAATCACAAAGAGAAAAAAATTAAGATGGAAATATTCACCAAGAAATTCACCATAAATAATAAAAAATCCATCAAAATATATATTAATTTACTACATCATTAAATACAGATTGATAGTCTCTGTATCTGAATAAAAGAAAGACAAAGAGAAATATATTTTGTTCCTAGATGGTTTAATAGGATTTATACTATGAAGCATTTCTGAACATTTATTTTTCACTGTATGTTTCAAGGCCATAAAAGAGGGAATCATACCTGTTTTAGTAATGACTTCCTGTAACTCAGCCATGGAGCTGATTATTGCAGAAAGAAGGTCAGAACTTGTAAGCCAACTGAGCGCTTGCAAACAACGTAACTGTTCCTTTTGATGCTCTGCAAAAATAGAAAAATATCCATTATACAATGCGAAAAATATTAAAATCCATATTTAAAAGTCATAATAATGTTTCACCATTTAACACATTTTGTAAGCCAAACTTTGTCTTATGTGGAAAGTCTACAAGCAAACTATTATGATTGATTTCATTCATTTATTTTATATATAACTGTTAACTGACATCAAAGGAAAGAGAAGGAAATTTTATTTAGTAATATTTATATTAGTTAATAGCTTCCTTTTTAAAGTTAAAAATTAAATTCATTGTTTCTTCAGAATAGTTAAGTAGTCCAAAAATGTTAGCTAGAAATTTCACATTTGTCTCATTTTAATAAAAGTTTCACTCTGATTACTTTATACTTACTCAAAGAAAGTAAAAATAAATTATACTGCTAATTAATTTTAAATAGAGCAGTTTCTGGATTGACTTCAATTTAAAAATCACTACATACATTCTTTACTGTGAAGAGGATTCAAATATAATAAAGTTAGAAAGAGTTGAAATCATACATATTTACTACTTTTTTATGTTAGTGGTTATAACAAAACACCAAGAACCTTATACATAAAAATACATTTTTTTTTTTTCTCATTTCTTTTTTTTTTTTTTTAATAAATTTTATTGTTATATTCCCCATACAATTGCAGCCCCCCCATTCTGACCCCAATCCCTCCCCTCCCACCCCCGCCCCCCTAAAAGTGTCTCTGGTTCATAGTTTTTTGTTGATTTTGATTTTCACTTTCTTATAGTTATTCATTTTCCTGGTCCCTTATTTAAGTTTTCTAGATTCCTGCTATGAGTGAGACCATCCGGTATTTTTCTTTTTCTTTTTGGCTTATTTCGCTGAGCATGATCCCTTCCAGCGCCATCCATGTTGCTGCAAATTGCATGTGTTTATCTTTACATAAAAATACATTTATCCACATACCTATTACCTATTATATGAAGCTATTACATTATTTGACATATTACATAATTTTTAAAAATTTTTGCATAATGATCCAACATATTTACATTTTATATCACTTATGCTCAATATATAGTTTAAAAAGCATAAATTATCTTACTTGGAAATTTGTGCTTGTCTTTGGGCTCTCCGGTACACACTAATATACTTATGCCTTCTTTGAAACTCTCCATCCAGGTAAAAAGAGAAGCACATGACTGGCCCAAAATCTTGAGTCTGTTTGCTGCCAAAATTGCAATAGCACCTTTGCGGAATACACGTATCAATCCTTTGAACGGTTTTCTCTTCATCTTGGCTTCCTCTTGCTTTTTTTCCTCTACAGTTGACAAAGTGTGGGCTAAGGTTCTAACTTCCAATTTGAATAACTCAAAGGTGTTGACCTGCTCCTGGAGAAAATCTCTCTGTGTAGACAAAGCACATGATCGGCTATAGAGAGGATATAAGGCACCAGCCATCAACGCACAGGCTGCCAACAAGGATGTCTGTTCCCTTTGAGTCTGTGATAGCATGGTTTTGAAGCGTGAATTTTCAAGAAACAACTGTTCATGTGATTTCTCAATACGGTTCAATTTTTCCATATTTTTTTCAGCAATTTCTTGAAATTTCTATGAGAGAAATCAAGTTTGGTCATGAAGCAAATGAGCATTTCATTAATTCCTCTGTATAAAGAAAAAACAAACTTGCTGATAATTACTTCTACTTTAAAAGATTCATGTTCTCAAATATCCAAAAAGTACATATGATTGAGCAACACAGGGCCAAACAGCTTAAATTTGAATGTTCACATTGATTTTCAAATGCTTTTACATTAAAACTTTATATAATGTAGAACTTAATTTCATATACAATTATGCTTACATACACATATTTAGAAAAAGAAACTTCCTCCTTCCATTCCTCAGTAACTTTTATTTCCTGCTTTTAAACAAAAATCACACTTCCAACAGAAACTTTCCTTTATATAGGAAAAAGGAAATTTTTTACCAAAATAAGCAAAGGGTTAATCAATGATAAGTCATACGACTTGAGTGTGTGATACTGACTAGATGAAAAAGAGCTGAATCTCACAACATACTGTTTTATTTCATTTTCTTTCTTACCTCCTTAAAATAGAAAGCTGTACAAATTATGGCTCTGGTGGTGAGAGAAAAACTGATTATGAGCTAGAGCTCAGCAGTTCTTCTACCCTTTTCTTCTAATCAAGATACTTTCAATGCAAAACTTAATTTACAACAAAAGGAATTTTTTATAAGATTTTTTTATAGTCCCCATACAATTGCACCCCCCTTATTTTGACCCCAATCCCTCCTCTCCCTGCCCTCCCCATAGTGTGTCTCTGGTCCACAGTTGCTTGTTGATTTTGATCTTTTCTTTATTATTGTTATTCTCAAAAAGAAATTTAAACTGTAGGCACCATACATTAATTTCTAGTAAATAAACTAGCTCTCTATAAAATCTTACCCCTAATCACTAAGAAACTTCTGAAGTAGAGTATATCTTAAAAAGATAACACATCACAATGTTCTTTAATGATTCACTTATCATTCAATAAGCATTCATTCATCACTCACTAAATTCCAAGTGCTAGAAAAACATACAAGTAAATCAATTATTGTGGCCTAATACAATGACAGAGCTATGCCAGATTGCCAGAGGTGCACAAATGGATGTTAGCACAAGATGATGTTGAAGGCTTGTGGAAAATATGAATACAAGTAGGAATGAGGTTTGTAATAGAAAGAAGGTATTAAAACCTGCTCTACCAATATGGAGGCTAATCAATAACTACACTACAATAATTTAATCTAATCCTTACAATCAATGGTGATTTAACATCTTCAATTGTATCTTTATTTGGCCAAGTTAACGTCTATGACTTGGCCATGATCACTCTTTTTTAAAAGTAGACAAAGGGAGTTCAATTTGAATAGGGGTCACTTAGAAAAATCATGCTCTGTAAATATATGATAAAGTGCTGTCTTCATTATCTAAGAATTCTTTGGAGCATTAAGGATAATACTTCTCTTTGTGTTATTGTTTCAGACTGCACTCTATCTAAAATTTATTATTGATTTCTGGCAGAGGTTTATGATGAGTATGTGTCTGATTCAAGAATAACCCACTGAACAACTGAAAGAATCAAAGGCATTTCTAAAATTTACATTGGCAGGAAAATCTCAAAGGTGCTCAGACTTGGAACAAACCACACACACTCTTGAACTATTCTGCAAGATTTGGGTGTCAAAGTCTACCATGGACAATGACTGCTGATAGGTAGTAATCAAATGAATTCAAACTCATAGAAACATATTGCTTAGGAAAGTAATTCCTGGGCCAAGACCAATTCTGAAACTAGGGGATGAAGTTTCCCAAAGCTGGACAGTGACTACAAGGAGAAATTCAGCGGTTCAGTCCTGAGTACAAAAGAGTAAAAGAAGTAGTAAGAGGCCACTCTCTGAAGGAGTCAAATTTTTGGGTGCTTTCCCTTGAGCAGAGGAAAAACTGCATTTTTAAATATGGTTTTAAATATTTTCTAGTATATTTTAATTTCCTCCAACTCTTCAGAAAGTCTGATACAGGGGTCTCCCTGGCAGCACAAGGGGTTAAGCATAGCACTATGAAGCTATCTGCAGCCTTTGCTGCACAAGTTCTATCCCAGGTCAGGGAGCTACCTACATGGCACAGCAGACTTCTGTCTCGCCTGCTGCTCCCCTTAGCAGTGACTTCGGTCAATCTGCCTGTTCTATTCCCCACTCTGTCTCTGATGAATCCTCTCACCTCCCCCCCCAGCATCTCTGGCCTGTACCCCAGTTCTTGTAGGCATAAATAAATAAATCTTTAAAAAAAAGAAAGAAAGAAAGGATGGGCTGTGTGGTTTTGGGACAACTGGATGATATTTTGGGAAAAAAAGATAAAATTTGATTCACACTTCACATCTTATACAAGAGTCAATTAATTCCAAACAGACCATAAATCTACTTGTATATGGTATTAGAAGAAAACATAGGTAAATTACTTAACCTCAGTGTAGAGATAAGATTGCTAATTATGATTTTTTAAAAAAGATATGTAAAAAGGACTGATTAGAAGGAAAAAAATCCATACTGAGAGAAATGATTTATTCTCAAATTTTCTAATTTATTCCTGTTAGAACCCAAATCTCAGTGGCTACTATGGGACCTTACATTTCTCTTTTTTAATGGGAATAGCTTGGACATAATAGTGCTTAATATGTTCCAGGCACTTTTCTAAATGTCCTACACACACACACTTTAATCCTCACAACTCATCTATAAGGAAGGTAGTTTTACAGATAATGAAATTGAGGCTTATACAAATAATGTTGTTGAGGTTTAGAAAGGTTAAATAATTTGCCCAAAGGTGTTCATAAAGTTAACCCAATCCTGTTGTCCTAATCTTATCATTGCCTTTAGTGAACCAAGGTTCTCCCCTCAAGTCACAACATTCCCACATGTCTCTCCTACAAACACTTTGCCTTCTTCCACAATTCTCAACCAACTTGATGAAAAAAGAGAGAATGGTCTGCACTTTTAATCCAGACATTAACCTCATGGCCACTTTTCAGAGTTTCACTACATTCTCCAGCCACCCCGGTTCCTTTCCTTCCAACTCCCTCAGTACTATTCAAATTCTAACTTTCAGAGCCTTTAATCCCTACTTACTAGTTTCATGTGTGTACACCTGCTCTTCCTCAAAGACAACAGAGTTAGTTCCCAGAGGCCAGGAATTATTTACTACAGTGACTGTCACAGCATTCTATCTCCTATAGGTATTTAATAAATATTGAATAAATTAAATAATCCTTTTTAAAAATCTTCCTTTGTGCTTAGCACTGTTTTACTCATAATAGCACTGAGTAAACACCCAGTGAATGAAAATCTTTACAATGTAAAGAGAAAAAAATTTCAAATATAGTTTGAAAATTATTAGCATGTTAGAATTCTGTTTTAAATTAATTTTTCTATTCCCTGAGAACTGTCAGAGATATTCCATTATTTGCTGTGAATTATGCTTTTTTTTTAAGATTTATTTATTTATTTATACAAGCACTGGGTACAGTCAGAAGCATGGGAGGGTGAGAGAATTCAACAGAGCCAGAGCGGGGAACAGAACAGGCAGAGTGATGAAATACACTGCTGAGTGGAGCAGCAGACGCAGCAGGAGAGTCTGTCGCGCCATGTGGAACCCTCGCCGGCAGCCGGGGATCGAACCGGTGCTGCAGAGGCTGCAGGCAGCTTCGCAGTCCAGTGCTCAACCACTGCGCCACCAGGGGAGGCTTGGGAATAAAATTCTTTTTTTTATCACCTCTGCTTTGTGAGTTCTTATTCTTATTTTGACAAAAAGCAAAGCAAACTGGAATTTAATGGCACATAGACATCAAAGTGCTCCATTCAAAATGTCTTATTTTTGTAAGTTATGTATCTTGTCTTTTTATACAGTTCCTCAAAAAGTTAAATATAGAGTTACCATATAACATAGCAGTTCCATCATGGGGTCTTCAACAGAACAGAGTTCTCCACATCATTAGAAGGAGAATAAGTGTGTCAATACCAACAAGATGCTTGATTTGCTGACTGTTAAAAGTATTACCACAGACTGTTGCAAAGAAGCATCTCTCTCAATTCTATCTGTCCATATTTCCCTTCCTTTGGCTTTGCAAATCTAGGCAACATAACCCAACATGGCTCCAAACTCTTCTATGAAGCATACTCAACTTTTGACCAGTCCTCTTCTAAGTTTATACCATTCTTTTGACAATTATGTACAGCCTTGTGATATATCTTATATTATTTCATGTACTGAATTTTACACTTTGTGATGAAAAAACTAAGTATTATATTTCTGTAAGCACCACAGCATGAAACATAGTGTACTATATATGTGGTGTATAACATGCAAAGTAATTTGGTAATGTTAACACATTATGTGAAAGTTGTCTATTTTTTACCCACAGTATCAAATTTGCAAATAATACACTAAATATTTAGTTTCTCAGGAAGAAAAAGGCCTAAGAGAAATAAAAGAAATGGCACTTTTTAGCGTATTCACACATTTTGTTTAATTATTAATCAAGAATCACTTGGAAATATGAGTACAACAAATAAGTTGTGTTGTCATTAGCCCTATTCTCAGAATTTCTTATGTACAAAAATAACATATTTTTTAAATATACAATATTCACCATGATGCAAAAATGGCTGGAAGAAGAGAATGATGTTTTAAAATATTACATAATATTTGCTTTGTAGCATCGAAATGCCTAAGAAGGTGCTAAGTATTTTACACCTATTTCAATTCTAACATTGTTTCTAAAACTTCCTCAATAGAAAAATAAGCAGCTTCGGTTCTCAGTTTCACTTTTATAAAACTGAAATGATGTATAAATGACCATGTATGTTGTGGGATTTAAGTAAGAGGAGGCAGACAAGGGTACTCGAAAACATCAAAAAAAAATTATCAAGCACTATATACATTTTGAATTGATATTGCTAATAAGAAAAACAATTTGTAAAGCAATTATCTGAAATTAGTCAGAGGAAGTTCCAATATTTCATTAAAGGTGCCCGTAACCACTAACTTACAATCCATGAAATATGGTATACACAGATTGTGTATAACTCCCTGTGAATCATTCAGGCAGGCATGTATATCCATCTCTTCCAGCAATATAAACAAGCTGTACTTTATCTCTGACTGTGGAATTCAATTAAAAACATATAAAGTTTCAACATCTAGCGATACTTTTATGACTAACCTAGAATTTTTGACAAGTATACTCTTAATACCATGATATAAGAGGATTAAAATGCAATACAGCAATGGAAAACCTGATTTTCTTTAATTTTTATTCTCCATTCTTAAGTCACTTGATTTTACTAAAATATCAAATAAATCTAGAGCATTTATAATAAATATTGCATTACAATAAGGATTAATCACACTTAACTGATAATTTAAAAAATTACTTCTAGAAAGGAAGTTCTTGTTTCAGTAATTTCATCTTTTCAGATAGAAAAGAAATAAGAACATAAATACTAAGATTACAAAAGCAAAGTTACTAAGTGCAATGTAGTGTGGCACTACGCCCAGATACTTCAATGAACATAGATGCCTGAGATTTATTTACATGATGACTCCAAAGTATTTAAATTTAAGAATTATCCAACCATGTGGCTAGCATATTTTACTTAATGCTAAAAACGTGCTATGATGCTAAAATCAAACTTCTATTGTACAAGTTTCATTTATCAAATAGTATTTCCACTAATTATCTTAAGCTTATACATTCAAAAGTCTTTCAAATAACTGTACCATACTTTTTCAGATAAAAGCAATTCAAATCCAAAAAAAAACTTTTAACTACCTGTTTTTACTAGGAACTTCTTTACAAGAAAAAAATATTATACACAGGGCTTTACAGATTAGCCATTTGATTTCCAGCAGATGGACTCTATTAATGGTTACTTTTATCTGGCACCAAATATCTTCTACAACCCACAATCCTATCAAAACAACTGTGGATTTTCCCCTTCATCTCCTTATCAATCTAATTTTTGAAAAATGCATTGACATGAAATGAAAATATGTTTTATTCAGTTTTGGTGAAAAAGCAGAGATACGAAATTAATCATAACAAAATTTCATAAAATAAAACTCATAGATCCTATAATATGCATTATAACAAAAGTTTACCAAATTTAAAACAGAGGGCCTCCATGGTAGCGCAAGGGGTTAAGACGCAACCTATGAAGCTATGCTCGGCCACTGCAGCACGAGTTTGATCCCCGGCCAGGGAGCTACCCACATGGTGCAGCAGACCTCTCCTGTCTCGCCCGCTGCTCCCCTCAGCAGTGTGTTTCAGTAGATCTGCCTGTTCTGTTCCCCACTCTGTCCCTGGTGAATCCTCTCAACCCCTGACCTCTGGCCTACACCCCAGTTCTTGTATGCATACATAAATAAATCTTTAAAAAAAAATTTAAAACACAAATGAATTGCTGCTGTGCATTCATATATTTTCATGAAAATTAAAATATATATGTAAATACTATGCCAATGTATAGTATTAATGTTCTTAGGAATGATGAAGATGATGCATACATATGGATCAAAGCTGAGTGCTACACACTCTTATTAGAGAAAAATCTTCAGCGAGAGCTTCTAAAATGCTAGCATTTATAATGACTTATTCCCTTACTTCAGAAAATGAGCTGCTATGCCTTAGAATAAAGAACTGAGTTCAAAACACTGACAAAAAATGAAGTGGGTAGATTCGCTCTATCTGATTTAAGACTTACTAAAAAGCTACAAAAATCAAATCAGTGTAATTTGGGGGGGAAATACCTAAATAAAGGAACAGACAAGAAAGTCCAGAAATAGACTCATTCAAATATAATAAACTGATTTTTTACAAATGTACAAAGGCAATTCAGTTGGAGAAGGATAGTCTTTTCAATAGTACTAGAATAAGCAGATATCCATAGGTTTAAAAAAAAGGGCATTACCTCACACCTCATACCTTTGTAAAAATTAACTCAAAAAGGATCATATACCTAATGGAATACCTAAAACTAAAAGATATCCAGAAAAAAACACAGGAGGAAATCCTGTTGACCTTGCACTGGCAAAAAATTCTTAGATATGACAACAGAAGCACAATCCATACAATTAAAAAAAATTGGTATATCATACTACATATAGAAATGTAAAACATTTGCCATGAAAGACTGTTAAAATAACAGGAGAAAATATTTGTAAATCACATATCTGACAAATGTCTTGTATCTAGAATTTATAAACAACTCTTAAAATTCAGCATTATGAAAACAACCCAATTAAAAACTGGGCAAAAGATATGAACAGAAAATTCACCAAAGAAGATACAAATATATGAAAAAATACACAACATTATTCAGTAGGTAAAATGAAAATTAAAAGCAAAATGACATTCCACTACATACTTATTAGAATGGCTAAAAAGGAAAAGAAAAAAATGATGAAAGCACAAGCAGGCACAGATGCAGAGGAATCAGAACTTGTTTACATTATTGTTAGTGAGAATGCAAAATAGTACAGCCACTTTGGAAAACAATTTAATAGCTTCTTATAAAGTTAAATATGCACTTACCATATCATACAGATATCAGACTCCTAAGTACATATCCAAGAAAAATTAAAAACATATAGTTACACAAAAACCTATCCACAAATGTTTAAAGCTTCTTAAGTCATAATTGCAAATAAATAAAATCAGAGCAGAGGCCCATAAGCAAATATCTGTATTTAAAAAAAAAAAAAGTGGTATGTCTATATAGTGGAATATTACTCAAGAATAAAAAGAAGCAAAATAATGATACATTATAACATTACTAAATCCCAAATACATTTTGCTAAGTGAAAAAAGTCAAACCCAATAGGATATGTAGTATATGAGTTCATGTATATGCCATTCTAGAAAAAGCTAAGCTGTAGTGATCGACAATAAATCAGTGGCTTCCCTCTATGGCTATACTGTTTTTTCACAAAGGGACTAAGGCTAGTCAATAAGGAAAGGAAAGTTATTGAACAAATAAATGTGGGGGAAAGTGAACTTCAGCCCCCACCTAACATCACAAACAAAAAGAGTATGACATGAATTACAGGCCTAAACCTAGGCCTGTAAACTAAAACTATAAAACTTCTAGAAGAAATCATAAGAGATTACTGTCATAACCTTTATGTATATAAAGATTACATAAATATTCCAAAATATAAAAATACCAAAAGGGAGAAAGACTTATAGGTTGGACTACATCAGAATTTGGAAGCTTGTAATGATCAAAAGAAACAAAAATATTAAAAGGCAAGTGAGAAATTAAAAGAAAGTATCTGCGTATATAAATAACTCTTAGACGTCAATAAAACACAAACATCCAATTTTTAAAATGGGCAAACACTTGAAGAGACAATCACAAAGGAAGATACATGAATGGCCAATAAGTCAAGAAAAGCTTTCAACATCTTTAATCACTAAGAAAATGTGAATTAAAACCAAAATGAAATACCATTTTAACTAGAATGGCTAAAAATTTAAAAGACTGATGATACCAAATGTTGCTGGGGATGCAAAACAAGGAAAATTCTTATACTATACTAAGATCTGGCAATTCACTCTTAACCAGGAGAAATGAAATTATATATCAAGATGGGTCTCCCTGGTGGCACAAGGAGTTAAGCTCAGTGCTGTGAAGCTGTCTGCAGCCTCTGCAGCATGAGTTCAATCCTTGGGCCAGCCAGGGAGCAACCCACATGGCGCAGCAGACCTCTCCTAACTCGCCCACTGCTCCCCTCAGCAGTGTACTTCAGTCTATCTGCCTATTCTGTTCCCCACTCTGTCTCTGGTGAATCCTCTCACCCCCCACACCTCTGGCCTATCCCCCAGTTCTTGTATGCATAAATAAATAAATCTTATAAATCTTATAAATAAATCTTATAAATCTTATAAATCTTATATGCATAAATAAATAAATGAAAGGAGAATGAGCTACTGACACACAACATGAATATCAAAAATTATGTTGAGTGAAGTTACCCACCAAAGACTGCATACTGAATGATTGCAGTGGTAGACAATTCAAGAGCAGTGAAAGTAATCTATTATATATTGACACCCATTGAAACAATAGTTGCCTATGGGTAATGTTAACTGACTGGAACAGGGTTCAGAAGAACTTTCTGAGGTAATGAAAATGTTTTAAGTCTAAAGGGGGATGATGACTACATGGTTGTTTACATTGATCAGAACATCAAACTGGGAGGGGGCGGAGCAACATGGCGGCGAGGAGACACTGTGAGTAAGATCTCCCATTAAAAAAAGTTAATAGGGAGGAAAAGCGGCAGGTCCCAGAGAGAACTGGGACACGGAAGATAAACAGGTGACTCCAGCAAACTGCCCGAAGAAGAAAGTGGCCATAAAAGAGGACTAGAAGGGAGGGAAGCGCAGAACCCTGCTCCCCTCCCCCGCCCACAGAGGCGGCACTCCCCGACCAGCAGAGAGGAGGGAAACAACAAACTAAAATGGCCAACAAGAACAAAGGACGCAGCAAGCAGGACTGTGAGTGTATTGCAGCCACCACACCCCGTGAACGGGAGCTGAGGCGAACCCTGCAGGATTCGCCGCGGCAGTGAGCGAACGGCTCCGGGCGCCATTAGAGAAGAACAAAGACCCCGGGAGACGCGCACACAGCCCGGGCTGCCGGTAAGCTTGTGCGGGAAAGCGGGGCGCTTGGCCCGCTTGAAAAGAAAACGCGGACCGGGATCGCAGCGGCCCAGGTCCCGCGCCTGCGACCTAGCTTGCGGGAGACGCGCGGAGGTCCTCACTGAGGTGAAGGTCCCTCCCTGAGTGAGCAGGAACCAGGCCCCCAGGCACGGGAGCAGTGCAAAAGGCGCCATTCCCGCGCCACTGAACTGGGCTACAGCCCGCGTCCTGGACCTGAGGGCTTTGAACTGAGACCCGGGGCACGAAATTAGGGGCGTGGGTTCCCCACGACAGTGGGCACAAGGCAGACACAGCACCCCAAAGCTGTTGAGGTTTACCCTACCATTCCCGCTCTGTTCCCTGTCCCACGGGGTGGGGGGGGCGAAAAACAGCCCCCAAGGACAATAGGAGAGATCTCTGGCGCCACCTAGCGACCAGGAAAAAAAAGTCACTAACACCCCATAGAACAGGAAATTTCTTAAGACTGCTTGAAAAGGGCAGAAGGCTTCTGGAGGACCCAGTGGCCAGCCGAGAAGTTAGCCCACCCCACGCCAGGCCCCTTCCGACCAGCAGTCTGAGCCCACAGAGGGAGCAGGCACCCACGTCCGGGGCAGACCGGGGGCGCAGAAGAGTGTGCCTGAAACCGGAGGCGCAGGGACTGCATCCCGCTTCGCCATTTTAGAACAGGGACATTGCTTCAGTAAAAACTGCCTAAAACCAGCAGAAAGCTCCCCCAGAAGACAGAGATGGCTCCTGGAAGAGCCAGAGGGGAGCGGAGAAGTTCACCCAAGATGCCAGTCAGTCCGAGCAACACAGTGTCCCAACGCATACGACAAATTAGAAAACAGACAGTAGGGAGTAGAAGAACCACACGCAACCTAACAACTCCTCAGGAAAGAAGCACACCACAAAAAGAAAACCACTCCCCAGATTGCAACGACAGCAACTTGGAAGAACTTCTGAGCCTTCCAGAAAGAGAATTTAAAATTGCCATGATTAAAAAAGTGATAGATCAGAAGAAGGAAATAGAGTCCCTAAAGAGGGAAATAAAAGAAATGCAGGAGATCAAAGAATTAATGGAGGAACTAAAGAACTCTGGGAAAAGCAATGAAAGCAGAATAGATGAAATGGAAGAACGAATAAGTACTCTTGAAGACACAGAAATAAAAAGAACCAAAACAGAAAAGGAAAGAGAAGTACGAAGGAAAAAGAATGAAGAAAGACTTCGGGAACTATCTGACTCCATGAGGAAAGGAAATATAAGAGTTATAGGAATTCCAGAAGGAGAGGAGAGAGATGTAGGAACAGAGAAAATATTCCAGGAGATAATTGAAGAGAACTTCCCAAATGCGAAGAAGGAGCTGAAAATTGATATACAAGAAGCAAGAAGAACACCAAACTTCCACGACGAAAGGAAAAACACAGCAAGACACATAATAGTAAAGCTCCCAAGAATCCAGGACAAGGAAAAAATAATGAAGCTGACAAGAGGGAAGACACAGATAACATTCAAAGGAAAACCAATCAGGCTGACATCAGACTTCTCTGAAGAAACACTACGGGCAAGGAGAGAGTGGAGGGACATAGTCAACAGACTTCAAGAAAACAGATGCCAACCAAGAATACTCTATCCCGCAAAGCTCTCTTTCCTCCATGAAGAAAGAATATGGACCTTCCCAGACAAAGAGAAACTCCGGAATTTCATTACGACTAAGCCCCCACTCCAAAAAATACTACAAGGAATCCTAAAGCCAGAACCTCAGAGGGACGAATAACAATGAAAGAAGACCAGAAAAAAAAAAAAGTTATTAAAAGAATAAATAAATAAAATCAAAGGAAAGACAAACATAATGGCAAATACAGATGCTAACATATCAATATTAACTCTAAATGTAAATGGACTAAACTCTTCAATAAAAAGACACAGAGTTGCAGCCTGGATTAAGAAACAAAACCCAACCTTTTGCTGTCTCCAGGAAACACATTTAGCTACAAAAAATAAAAATAGGCTCAAAGTCAAAGGATGGAAAACAATCCTACAAGCAAATGGGCCAAAAAAGAAAGCAGGAACAGCTATACTTATATCAGATAAAACAGACTTCAAACTCAAAAAAATAAAAAGAGACCCCAATGGTCACTACATTATGATCAAGGGGACAATACTTCAAGAAGAAATGACACTCATTAACATATACTCACCAAACGAAAGAGCACCAAAATATATCAGACAACTGTTGTCCTCTCTGAAAACAGACATCAGAGAAAACACATACGTAGTGGGAGACTTCAACACACCACTATCAACAATGGATAGATCAACAAGACAAAAAATAAGTAAAGAAACTAAAGCTCTAAATAAGGACCTAGAGCATTTGGGCTTAACAGACATCTATAGAACACTAAACCCAAAAAAAACGGAGTACACATTTTTCTCAAGCGCACACGGATCATTCTCCAGGATTGATCACATACTGGGGCACAAGACAAACATCAACAGATACACCAAGATTGAAATCATACCAACCATCTTTTCTGACCACGAAGGCATCAAACTAGAAATAAATCATAAAAAGAAGGCAAGGAACTATCCTACCTCATGGAGATTAAAAACCACACTACTGGAAGACCACTGGACTAACGAGGAGATCAAAGAAGAAATTAAAAAATTCTTTGAATTGAATGACAAGGAGGACACCAATATCCTAAATGTATGGGATGCAGCAAAAAGCAGTAATAAGAGAAAATATATAGCAATAGAAGCTCACATCCAAAAACAAGAAAGAACTCAAAGAAACAACCTAATCTCGAAGCTCAAAGATCTAGAAAAAGAACAACAAAAAAACCCCAAAACCAGTAGAAGAAAAGAAATAATAAAAACCAAAGCAGAAATAAATGAAATTGAAACTAAAAAAACAATCCAAAAGATCAATGAAACCAAGAGCTGGTTCTTTGAAAAAATAAATAAAATAGACAAACCCCTAGCCAGGCTCACAAAGGAAAAAAGGGAGAAAGCACAAATACACAGGATCATAAATGAAAGAGGAGAAATCACAACGGACACAGCAGAAATCAAAAGAATAATCAGTAACTACTATGAACAGTTATATGGAAACAAGTTCAACAATCTAGAGGAGATGGACAAATTCCTACAACTCTACAATCACCCAAAGCTAGATAAAGAAGAAATAGAACACCTAAACAGACCAATTACAAGCAGCGAAATTGAAATGGTAATCAAAAACCTCCCCAAAAACAAAAGCCCAGGACCTGATGGATTTACAAATGAATTCTACCAAACATTCAGAGATGAATTAGTGCCTATCCTTCACAAACTCTTCCAAGAAATTGAGAAGGAAGGGACAATACCAAACACGTTCTATGAAGCCAATATTACACTAATACCAAAACCGAATAAGGACAACACAAAAAAGGAAAACTATAGGCCAATCTCCCTAATGAACACTGATGCAAAAATCCTCAATAAAATTTTAGCTATCAGAATCCAACAATGTATCCATAAGATAATTCACCACGACCAAGTTGGATTCATTCCAGGGGCACAAGGATGGTTTAACATCCGAAAATCAATCAACGTTATCCAACACATCAACAAAAAGAAATATAAAAACCATATGATAATATCAATAGATGCTGAGAAAGCTTTCGACAAAGTGCAACACCCATTCATGATAAAAGCCCTTGAAATTCTTGGGATACAAGGAACATACCTCAACATCATAAAGGCCATCTATGACAAGCCAACAGCCAGTATCATTCTCAATGGTGAAAAGCTGAAAGCAATTCCATTAAGATCTGGAACAAGACAAGGATGTCCACTCTCACCACTGCTTTTCAATATAATACTGGAAGTCCTAGCCAGAGCAATAAGACAAGAGAAAGACATCCAAGGAATCCAAATAGGAAAAGAAGAAGTCAAACTATCACTATTTGCAGATGATATGATAATATACATAGAGAACCCCAAAATCTCCACAGAAAAACTAATTCAACTCATCAATCAATTCAGTAAAGTGGCAGGATACAAAATCAACACGCAAAAGTCAGTAGCCTTCCTATACACAAACAATAAATCTGAAGAAGAAGAAATCAAAAAAACCATCCCTTTTATTATTGAAACAAAAAAAATCAAATATTTGGGAATAAATCTAACAAAAGAGGTAAAGGACCTATACAAAGAAAACTATAAAACACTGTTAAAAGAAATAGAAGAAGACACAAAGAAATGGAAAGACATCCCCTGCTCATGGATTGGAAGAATAAACATTATTAAAATGGCCATCCTACCAAAAGCAATATACAGATTCAATGCTATTCCAATCAAAATCTCAATGGCATTCTTCAAAGAAATAGAACAATTATTGATGAAATTCATATGGAATCACCAAAAACCCCGAATAGCCAAAGCTCTACTGAAAAAAAAAGAAGAAAATGGAGGCATCACACTCCCAGACTTCAAACTCTACTACAAAGCCATAATCATCAAAACTGCATGGTATTGGGCCTCCCCGGTGGCGCAGCGGTTTGAGCGCTGGGTTGCGAAGCTGCCCGCAGCCTCTGCAGTGCCGGTTCGATCCCCGGCTGCTCCCCAGCCACTGGAGGAGGGTCCCACATGGGGCGCAGACCTCTCCTGCCGCCCGCTGCTCCCCTCAGCTGTGTACTTCGGTCCTTCTGCCTGCTCTGCTTCTGACTATCCAGTGCTTGCATAAATAAATAAATAAATCTTTTAAAAAAAAAAAAAACTGCATGGTATTGGCACAAGAACAGACATACAGACCAATGGAATCGAATAGAAAATCCAGAAATAAACCCACAGATTTATGGTCAACTAATCTTTGACAAAGGAGCAAAGACTATGCATTGGAGCAAAGAAAGTTTGTTCAATAAATGGTGCTGGGAAAACTGGGTCGCTACATGCAAAAGAATGAAGCTTGACCACTACCTCACACCATACACAAAAATCAACTCAAAATGGATTAAAGAACTAGACATAAGACCTGAAACCATAAAATACATAGAAGGAAATATAGGCGAAACACTACGGGATTTGCACATCAAAGACATCTTTACAGACACATCACCCAAAGCAGTGATAGTGAAGGCAAAGATAAACAGCTGGGACTACATCAAATTAAAGAGCTTCTGCACAGCAAAAGAGACAATAACAAAAACAAAGAGAAACCCCACCAACTGGGAGAACATTTTTGCACCCAACACTAATGATAAAGGACTGATCACAAAATCTGCAAAGAGCTGATGAGACTCAGCAACAACAAAGAAAATAATCCAGTCAAAAAATGGGCAGAAGAGCTAAAAAGAAACTTCTCTGAAGAGGAAATGCAAATGGCCAACAGACATATGAAAAAATGTTCAACATCACTTGTAATCAGGGAAATGCAAATCAAAACTACCATGAGATACCATCTCACACCAGTGAGAATGGCACATATTAAAAAAACTAGCAACAACAAATGTTGGCGAGGGTGTGGAGAAAAAGGAACTCTTCTGCACTGTTGGTGGGAGTGCAAACTGGTCCAACCACTATGGAGAGCTGTGTGGAGATTTCTGGGCCTACTAAACATAGAGCTTCCATATGATCCAGCAATTCCACTCCTAGGTATTTACCCAAAGGACACAGAAACATCAATTCCAAAGAGCACCTGCACCCCTATGTTTATAGCAGCACTGTTTACAATAGCTAAGCTTTGGAAACAACCCAAATGCCCAAAAATAGATGACTGGATCAAGAAGATGTGGTACATATATACCATGGAATATTACTCAGCATTCAAAAAAGATAAACACATGCAATTTGCAGCAACATGGATGGCGCTGGAAGGGATCATGCTCAGTGAAATAAGCCAAAAAGAAAAAGAAAAATACCGGATGGTCTCACTCATAGCAGGAATCTAGAAAACTTAAATAAGGGACCAGGAAAATGAATATAAGAAAGTGAAAATCAAAATCAACAAAAAACTATGAACCAGAGACACTTTTTGGGGGTGGGGGGGGCGGAGGGAAGGATTGGGGTCAGAATGGGGCGTTTGCAATTGTATGGGGGAATATAAAAATAAAATTTATTATTTAAAAAAAAAAAAAGAACATCAAACTGTACACATATGATAGTGTACATTGCACAACATTACCTCTAAAAATGTTGTTTAGGTCTCATGCTTCAGTAGTAGAAAATATAGAGCATATCACATAGAACCCTGCCTACAGTAAACCAATAACTACTTTACAGAGTATGTTAAAATCATCCAAATTCATAGAGAAAGGCATCAGTTCATTAAGGACCCTTACAATGGGGAAAATAAAGCGGTCTTATTTTAGGCAATCTGAAACTTTATTAGCAAACAAAAATATATATGGTTTCCTGCCTATATGAGCATGAATGGACAAATAAAGAGGTTAGATGTTGATTGGAACATGGGAAGAATATAGAACCTTCTGGTTCCTAATTATCCTATCTTCAGAATGAGTGTCCCATTATTAAATTCAATATAAAAAAGTACACACTATCATTATGTCATCCCTTATTGGAGAGAGATGACAGTTAACAATATAAATTACGTTGACAATAATTTGTACAGGAAAAATATGATTATGCTAACTCTGTAACTTCTGTTCTCAATCAAAAACAACATAAAAGACATAATATGTGTCAGAGTCAATTATTTTACTACATAGTTTACATCAATAACTCTGGATCTCATACAATGTTAGGAGGTACAGTAAATTCCAACCTGAAATGAATTAATGATTCACACAAAAAGCCCCACAAATTGAATACACTGGATAAAAGGATACCTGCACTAAAACTGGTGATATTTTCTACATCTCTTAATCTGTTATTTGAAAAATAAATAAGGAAATGCTAGTTTAGTATGTAATTGACTAATGAATTCTGGGATATTTTAACCAGAAATTCATCTACTTTGGAACTTAGCCAAAGACAACTCTTAACATACACACATACACATATATCCATTTATGTGGATGAGTGTGTTTGTGTGATCATATAAATGTGTGCCTAAAGAGTTCTACGTGCTTCTCAAGAAGTTTCAAACTAATTTGGTATGGGTACTAAAAGAAAATATCACATAAAGATCAAGCATTGTTTTTTAAAGCTCTTTATAGAAACAGCATACCTGTGCCCTTTTCTGCACCTCAAGGAGAAGTTCAGAGTACTGCAGCTCCAGTTCCTTCTTTTGTTTGTGCCAGCAGCTCTCTTGGGCTTTGATCTGCTCTGCCACTTTGTTAAAGGTGTCTTCCTGGGTCTGCTGAAGCTCTCTCATTGTATCAGACTTGTTTTTACAGATATACTCTAGATGACTTATCTAAATGGGGCAAAGCAAGGACATATGCTCGCAAACCATTTTATCACCTCCCCCAAAACACATCCAAATTTAAGAAAATTCTCACCATCTAACATGTATGACAATGTTCCTATACTGTTTAAAAATTTTTTTAAACACAACACCATTACAGAGAGTTAAAACATAATTATTTAAATTACAAGTAATTTTCAAACCCATTATACACACATTTACAAACACAAACTGCATCTATGATTCTAGTTTATGTCCTCATTTCCTCAAACCTATTTCTAAATATGTATGGAAATATTTGACAATAGGATCAAGGAAAAGTGCTCAACAATAAGAAATATCACCCTAAAATTAGGCCACAATGTTTTTTCATTATTCCACCACATTAGAAATAAGGAAAAAACACCACTTAGGAAACAGTTTTTCTTTTCTTGTCCCTACAACCTGGAAACTAAATATAGTTCTGACCAGATCAATAGATCCAGGATAAGAATCATCGTTTTTAATGGTGGCATATGTTGGTCTGCTAAGCCATTTAATATCCTAAGACCAAAAGAGTTTTATATTTTTTTAAAAGATTGAATTCTTAGGCTTGTGAATAGTAAAGCGACCATAAAAGTCTACTGTTTTCTTCTACAGCATGTACTTCTTACCTTCTAAAACACTAAATGGGATTTGTAATACAGTTTGTTAAATCTCAAAAAAATAAGTTATAGACATAATTTTAAAATTTTAAATGCTTTTAAACTAACACCTCATTATTTCCTAAGCAAAGAATTTTAAGATCATGTTTTTGAATAACTATCTTGTTTCTATTTTATGCTAACATAAAGAGTTGGTTTATTAATGTAAATGACTAAGTTCTTTGAATTGCTTCATCAGTAAGATTAATTTATTTTCTTTTAATTAGGTCCCTGTGGCTAATACTGGCTAGTAGTATTAGCATGTCCTGCACAGAAAGTGGAGCTTAGAGACTTCATACAGACTTCAGTCACATTTACATGCCCACAGCAATGGCATCAAACTGAGTTGTAGACAAGCCATAATTAATGGTATTGAATTATTAACATCCAAATTCTTTTTGAAATAAGATGAATGTCAGCCCCTTTTAATGATACTGTGATGTGGACAAATGTCACTGAATTTAATAGAGGTATCTGGTGCCTGAGGACAGTTACCTTCTCGTTAGCCCTGCTGAGGTCTGCGATCAGGGCATCAACATTCTCCTGCAAGACTGCACAAAGCTCAGACCAGGAGAATTTATCCAGCATGCCTTCTGGTTGTTTTATGAGCACACAGCCTGCTATCAAGTGCTGATACAAGGTATGAAGGAAGGTTAGCTTTTCCTGTGGGGAAAAATAAAACGAGAAATTAATTCCAGTATATAAACACTCTGAGAAATAAAACACCTCAAGTACATGGTGAAGAATTTATTTCAAAAACCTGGAAAGGAGTTAAAATATTCAAGTTTCAGAATACTGTCATTGTGATAACTATTTTTTTTACATTCAAAACTAAGCATCAGATAGAAACTGGGAATTGCTTACACTTGGTATTCAAAACCAAATCTAAAGACTAGAAGCCAGAAAACCAGAGTTCTGAGCCCAGCTCTGCTACTACTGGGATGTGATCTGGATAAGTGCTTGTTCAGACCTTACCTTTCTCAGCTGGAACATAACGTATTTGGACTAGTTGTTTCTAAGTCCTTCTAACTGGAAGTCAGTGTGGTGACTCTGTAATTTCATATTTATGTGTGTCAAAACATGTTATTTCAGTCAAAAAACCAAAGTAGAGAAAAGAGTGCTATTCAACTCCATTGAAGAAAAAGTCATACCAATAACTGTACTTTACATGTACACAATTACTCAGCTCTTCCTTCTCCAGAGATTCCAGTTTACTTACCACTTACAGAAAATCTATCCCAAGCCCCTTAGGCGAAGCAGACAGTGATATGAAAGATATGGAAGATGGGCTCATTTGTTTTCTCATTTATAAGTTTATATAGTATTTGGCACAGTGGGTATTTGTGGGTGTTTAAATATAACAAAGTCACAGGCAAAAGAAAAGTGGACATATTTTCAAAGCTGCACTATTAGAAGTATGAAAAAGGTCCTTTAAAATTATATTGAGATTACTGACTAAATTATCCATTGTTATATGATCTAGGAACACTATGCTGTAAAATTCGTAAAATTATGATTCCATCTTGAACACACAAGGAAAGTTTACTTACTAAATGCCAAATGGCTCTCTTTATAAGGTGTTTCATCTATAAAGTTTCAAAGAACAGAACTCAAGAAAAGATAATTGTGAAGCTGCAAAATGAGTATTTTATATTTATAAAATAAGTTCCCTCAAGATTTTTTAATGGATTGCAGAAAAAGAAAATTTTTAAAAGGAAAAAAAATAAAAGGAGAACATAGAAATTCTATTCTTCTAGAAAACAAAAATGAATATTGCATACATTAAGATTTTTTAATTAGAAATTGCTTAGAAAGCTTTTCTACACATAACCAAAATATGTATGTTACCTTCACCTTATATGCTACTTTTTTTCCAAATATAAAAAAAAAAAAATGTAGTTACACCCACAAATAAGTTAGGATATCAGAAGAATCTTCATAACTATGCTATGCCTTTTTTTCCCTTTTTAACCAATTAAAGATATCATTTGCATTTCAACTGAGTTGAGATGTTTAAAAATCTTATTAAACTTAACTAAGCAAACACAATATTCAGGCACTAAAATCTTCCCCTCCCACATTTTGCCAAGTGATTGCGTTCATCCTCAAGGATAATTCATTGTGTCGCCATTATGTCCTTTTTGCTTGGGCTGTGATAAACCATGCATGATAATCATCCATTTGGCGTGAAAAGAGAATCTCAAGATCCAAAATCAATTCACACATGTTGAACCCAACCACAACGCTGTAGACATGCTGACTTTACAATACAGTCAGGCTTCTAGTTTCCCTTACTTTAATCATTATCTGATGTGCAGAACAATTCCAGCCCCTTCATGTGGACACAATTTAAATCCCAGGCTGTGAGAAGAGTGGAAAGAATGTTTCCTCTTTACTTTCTTGGCACTCATGTTCATATTTGTTGGAGTAATGAACTCAATATGCAGGACGACTCAGATAAACCAGTTCCACTAGTGGACTAGACTACCTTTTATCCCATGGATAAAGGAAAATATAACATAACAATTCTGTTCACACAGGTTCATATAGAATATAAATGTTTGTCATAACATTTTAAAAGTCATTAATAAAAATGGATAAACAACTCACTAGGGCAACCAAATAAAGTTTTAATTTTATGGGACTTGTATTTTTTTATATTTTGAGTATTACCCTATAATTACAACAAGTAAGAGTGTCTGTTAAAGCAGATGTATTCCTATTTTGCAAATAAGGAAACTAAGACTAAGCTATATGGGTTGTTATTATCACAGTTTATAAATACAAGAACCAGGATCCAACTCCAGTTCTTTCTGATTACTAAAAAAACAAAAATTCTACCATCCTAAGTTACTAAACTCTTGAAATAAAAAGTCATCTTATCTTTGGCAAACAAGCAACCCTTGAACAATTGATAGAAGGGTTAAATTACATGACTTTTTCTCACCAAAAAGGATGACACTGAAGTAATAGCACAAATGTTTCTGCAGCTATCATGAATATTACAAAATATTCAGCTCAGAACAATTTTTAATTAAATCTTATAAGAATTTAAAATAACCACTTGATGTATGTAAATTTCTAAAACTGAGATTAGTGAAAGGTTTGTTCTTCCTGACAGTCATCTTGTTTCAGGTAATACCTCCGTATCCTTATGGAAAGCCTGGGAAAGCTTCTGCAGCTCACTTTCAAATTGGGCTGCTCGTGCCTTTTCTTTCTCCCAACAATGCAGCACATTTTGTAGTTCCACTTTTAAAGTGCTTATTAGAGCCTCTCTGTCTGCAATTTTAGTGCGTAAATGACTTAACTCTTTATTGACATCAGTCAGTTTATCCTGAAGGTCCTGTCAGAGATACCAAATAGAGATTGTATCAAGACCAGTTAATCAAAGAGTATACAAATATAAAATACATAATGAAGACTTTCAAAGCGTTAACATAAAAGAATCACAAAGGCAAGCAAGCATTTGATTATAATGCTCCTCATTAAAGTGTTTTTATTGAATATATTTTCTAAGTATATTTTAGCTCAAAAGTTAGAAAATCTGTTATGTTTTAATATTTAACCATAAAAATTTTAAAAGATAGCTTATTCCAAAAACCTCTTTGATAGGGAAATTTGCCTTTCAACCCACTATTAAAAAATAACTTGGTAGTTCAAAAATATTAAATAACATTTAAAAAATAAATTTCTTACATTTAACCTAAGGACATTTACTTCCCAGCGACATTCCAAACACTAATTCAAATCTCAAATACATAGCATAAAATTCTGCTGAAATATTTATTCCTTAACCTTAACAAGTTCCATTGAAGTGTGCCCATGACAAACTCAACATGAACCAAGACAGAAAAATTCCAACAATATTGAGGTAACTCTGAGAACTGCCTCTGTATAACTTTGCAAAAATATAATACATAAAACCAGAGCAAAAAAGTAAAATAAACTATTGTCCTGGACTTTCTCCAGGTGTGGTCTCAGCCCATTCATTTGTAGGCAAGATATACTAAAACAATGGCTCCACCCTAAACTGAGGAAAACTAACTCCAGATCCTCGTATGCTGATATAAAATATGTTCAATGTGTCTGAGGATGGCCATTACATCTTAAATAACTTTTTGGACCTATGATATTATAATTAAATCTGGGAAACAAAGTTTTTCTTTTACCAAGACAATTTCTAATCATTTTTTAATGAAAAAAATTCTCGTTACCTTGATCAACAATAAAAAATTAAAATTGCATCCAAACATCTCTTTAAAAAATAGGAAGATATGTTTTCTGACATCTCCCCTTAAAATATTTGTTTCTTAATACAAAAGGAAAAACTTATTCGAAATCATAATACCTTTATATTTTTAGTTTGCAATTCTATCTTCTGCTTGGTAGAATTAAGTTCATTAGACGCCTTTTCCTTAGCATCATTCATGTTGTTTAGCTGATGAAAGAAAATATAAGTAATTTTTTAATATTTTTCAAGGATGGGTAACTCAGAACTAATCTTTAAATATTTTTATGCAATCACGTGATATAAATTTTTCAATAGTAATTAAGAGTCCTAAAAAATATTTCTCTTAGTTAACTATGTAATTTGTCACAAACTCACATGGCTAAAAAGAAAAAGAAGCATTCAAGCTTAAAATGTCAGGAATGTTAGTATATTTCTACTAGTTGTCTGGATAAAGCATTTCATTCTTACTGTAAACAAATGTAACTTTATTCTTAAAATCCTACTGGACCAAAATGCCAGAAGCAGTGGCATCTAGAAGGAAAGAAAAAAGGACAGAGCAGAAGACTGTTCTTTCTATACATCATGAGGGTATTCACTGGTCTCTCACTCCATATGACAACTTCAGGGTCGGTCACATGCAGTCCTACTGGGAAGGCTTGTGGCAGGTCATCAGTTGGTCCTGCTCTGCTTGTGATTTATTTTCTTTGACAGTTCATTCTTCTTTCTGTCAGACTGCTCTTTCTGCTTTCTTTGCAGCCACCCCCTTGGTCTCCCCACTGCTGTCTCTGGCACTGGTTCACAACAAAGCGCATTACTAAGCCAAAGCCTGCTGAGTCGACTTTTCAACTGTGCTGAGGATCATGTGACATTCATCCTCCCAAATAACAATTCGCTGTGGGTAATATGTTCCTAGTTACCCTGCAGCTTCCAGTCCTAGGCCTCAGAAGAGTTTCATAAACTACTAACAATATAGGTTATCTGTCTCCCTGGGAAAAACTTAGCAATATTTGTTCTTTATAGAAATTTGATTATTTCAATAGTCACTCTCTTTTAGGCCTTTTGAACAAGACAGAGGGTATTAATAAGACTCACTGGTCCTTCTTTGTTCACCTTAGTAAACTAAAGTAAAATAATATGAAATATAATAGTTTCTGAAAGTGAAATATAATGGTTTCAAGACTTTTGCACTATGTGAAAAAAAAACAGATAAACAGGAGAAACACTATATTCCATGCTACATGGCTTATCTTTGGTTCAAATAATCTATTTTTTCTTGTGCTAACTCATTGTATTTAATGTAATTATTTCAAATTCTCTAACTTAACAAGATGTAACTAAAGAAGCTCTTCAATTTTTAAAGTAGAAATTCACAAAATATTTTAATATCCAAGGAAATTATCAACCCACTCATTTAATACAAATGAGATTATAAATAAAAACACGAGCTTTTTCAGTCAGCAAACTAAAAACTTCTGGGTTACATCAAACAGATACTTGTTTTGAAAAACTTCTAACAACACTTTACTCCCTTTAGAGATTGAAACTAACTTCTCTCTTTTTTATTAAGACTCCCACAATTTGTAGAATTCTTCAAATACTGACAAAAATCTAAATTTCCATTGCAGATATACAAATTTCAACATAAAAATATATTAACATTAAAATATAACACATTAACTACATGACTTGCATAAGCATAGATTAAATAATGAAGACCAAGAAGTGACAGAGTCTTCATAAGTTTGAAAAATATAGTTGACTGAAGTTACAAAAACGTAAGTGAGACACAACTTTAGGCGACACTTAAAGAAAAAACAGTGACAATTTATTATTTTTAGTATCTGTGAAGCTGTCAACACTCCCAATCTTTTTGACCTTTGTAACAAGCAAGGGATACGTACTGCTGCTGGCCGAAGGCTATATGTGTGGAGCCAAACAGTGCAAGTGTTACCTCATTAGATGCATCTTCCAGCTTGTTCTGGTAATCTGTCAAGGTACGCCTCAAAGTCTCAAGGACAACAGAGAAGCTGGGAGGTTTATCTTTGTCCTTGTGGATGCCTCAAGAAAAATATAGAATGAAAATATACCCTTAGAGTCACAAAGAGACAAAAGCTAAGCAAACACTAACATAGCTATTACAATTAGATAGAGCTGAACAGACATTACGAAACATCCAGCACATTTTTATTCTCCAAAGTATACTGCTGTATAGCCAAGTATCAATAGCCTTTTAAACAAGTGGTCAAATTAAGTTCATAATATAGAGACAGGTTTTAGATTTGTGACTATTTTGTAACTTAAACAAGGCCCAGATTGTAGGTAGTAATGAGCTCTTTTCTTTTTTCCCCATCTCCTAAGTATTTGTACACACCTGCTAGCCAACAAGTAAGTGAACAGTCTATATTAACATAGCTGTGAGGACATAGGTACATTTACTTTGGTCCTTGTGGTTCTAATCAGTCAGGTCTGTTTTGTTTAAATATTAATTTCTTAACCTAAGAGTACATCATTTTCTGTTTTGCTTGGAAATATTCTTCTACCCTTAAAATTCTCAAGTTACTATTTGAAATAAATAATAAAAATGCTATTATCTACATGGGCCCACATCATGTTTCAATTAAAATCTTTAAAACTGATACTCACTATAAAAATATGAACATTTCCATATTATGCCCTCAAACTATTTTAATTTAGTTGGGCCATAAATTAGTTGAGTAAATCAAGGTCACATGGGCAAATGTAGTTCAAACTATTAATACAAAATAATCAAAACTTTAGTTTGTAAAGTCACCTTAAATTGATTGCTTACTGTACTACTCTTCCTTTCACTATTACAAATTAGGTAGCAATTTTACAGTATTCTTATTAAAAATATTTTATTTTATTGTTATAATTTCTCCCCATCATATTTTACAATGTAAATATTAATGTAGAGAGGAAAGATATTTTCAACAAAATTTTAAAAAAACTTACAATGTTTTATTGTTCATTGATTCAGTCAACTAATTTACTGAATACCTATTACTAATCAAAGCATTAGGCACATGGAGGTGAACAGCATTATGCTAACTGAAATAAACTAATCACTAAAAGACAAATAATATAATTCCACAAATGAGGCATGTAAAGTAGTCAAATGACCTGTGTCCTCACTGAATTTACGATATAAAAAAGGAGGGGATGGGCCTCCCCTGGTGGCGCAGTGGTTGAGCACTGGGCTGCGAAGCTGCCGGCAGTTTCTGCAGCGCCAGCTAGATCCCAGGCTGCCGGCGAGGGTCCCACATGGCGAGGCAGACCTCTCCTGCCGTGCCCGCTGCTTCCCTCAGCAGTGCATTTCGTCGGTCTGCCTGTTCTATTCCCCGCTCTGGCTCTGGTGAATTCTCTCACCCTCCCGTGCTTCTGACTGTACCCAGTGCTTGTATAAATAAATAAATCTTTTTTAAAAAAAAAAAAGAAATATTTTTTAAAAATTAAAAAAAAATTAAAATTAAAAAAAGGAGGGATAGTTAATAAATAATTACATGAGATCATTCATTGATTCTTTATCCAATTGCTAGAACTGGAGAGATGGAGAAGAAGGTAGTTATAAAGTAAAAAGAAGGAAAAGAAAGAAAAGGGGGGAAAAGTCTTGGATTATCATAGACTATTCATCTGAGTATTGGTGATATTTACTGTTTTAATCTTGGAAATATATTATTAATAAATATATTACATTCAAGAAGATATAATTGAATCACTACCTTTAGTGTGGTATCATTTAGACTTTCTCAAACAGAAGGAGAATATTTAACTTAAAAACCAAAAGTACTGCAAAGAACACATATCTCAGTTGGGGAGGGGGAGAGACTGCTCTGAACCATGATAACGAAGGAGACAGTACTCTTTGTAATGACTATGAGTTAAAAAGACAGACAACTCATTAAAAATTTTATTAAAGGTCTTCCAAATATATATTTTAAAAATTGCTCTCTTGCACAAGATAAAAAAATGTTATGTATAATTCTTTTCTTTTGCTACTATACAAGTAGGCCATGAATAAATCATTCAAGGACACTCGGGAAATCTGCTGGTTTTACAATAAGGAAGAAAAACTTCCTCTTAGAAATTCAGAAGAATAAAATCATCTTAATATGTTGAGGGATAAGGGGACAAAATATCCTGTCCTTGCTGACCCACATACAGTCTTATATTCTGCATGAAATAAAGTGTCTTCGCCTGAACATATATATATATATATATATATATATATATATATATATATACACACACACACACAGTAAAGTCCAGAAGTATATCCTACCTACATCCATTACAAAAAGAAATACTTACTGGTTCCTTAACGTGACAAATGTTACAAAGGGTAACTGAAGACCTAAGACTTTATTTACTAATTTAATTTTACCTAATAGTATTCCAATCTACAA
This sequence comes from Talpa occidentalis, assembly GCF_014898055.3. Taxonomy (NCBI): domain Eukaryota; kingdom Metazoa; phylum Chordata; class Mammalia; order Eulipotyphla; family Talpidae; genus Talpa; species Talpa occidentalis. The sequence continues at coordinate 14,275,434 of NW_023605083.1, forward strand.
TCCAAAAAAAAACAATAGATACTAAAGTTATCCTGTCAGAGGAAGGTGTAAAAATTCACAAATAAAGAGTAGTAAAATACATACATACATATATACATACATACACAGACACATACAACATAGAAATAAACAAAATTGAAGAGTGGTCATAAGATGATTTTTCAAAGGTCAAAGTCCAAATGAAATGTCAGGAACACTTATATTTAGACTTCAATTAACACCAACTCAAAATCTCCTGAATTTCTCTGCCTTTCTTCCCGTAACATGTATCTCTATGTATGTGTACACTTAATACCTTCATATCATCACTGGCTGCTTCGGCCTCTCCCTCTCACTTTTAAGTATGTTTCAACACCGGGTATTCCAAGGTAAACCTTTTCTTTGGATTAATAGCCCACAGACAGAGTGGGATAGAAGCCCTCCACTTAAATGTTTATTTTTAAACAATCTCAAAAACCAAATAATTTTACATGAATCAAACCACTGTTGTTTAAGCTGGTGTTGATGTTATAACTTTGATAACTTATAGATCTCCAATAAGAACAATAAATAAGCTGTAGTGAATGAGGTGACTCTATCTCCACCACCTTCTCAATCATTCTGTTTCAGTCTCCTGTGAGATTTCATAAGGGAAGAATTACTAAGAAATAATAGAGCGTATAAAAATATATAGAAAATAAGTAGTCACATTCATCCTCAGAACAAATTCATTTAAAACACCCTGTCATTTAATGTTTTTAATCATTGTGTAAAACATAAAAAATAACAGCCAAATGGGTTTTATTGTCAACTGAGTAAATCCAAACTTTTAATATGTTGATGACTAAGAAAATGCCTTTCTCATTCTGAAGCACTAAATATAAACAATTTGTTGGATTTTTTTATTTTTCAAACTCAACCTACATTATCTTCATTTTCATGGGTGCCCATTCCGGAGTTTTAAAGGAAAATGATTGATAACTTTCCTAACAAAGCAGAGTATTTACTATGTAAGTCCTATTCATTCATTCCCTAACTATGCCCCACAGTCTCCTGTCAAAAAAACACATCCTTTACCAAGGTTTGAGAAGTGAATTGGTGAAAAGAACATTAGCATCCTTGACAAGTTCTGTGTGGATTAATAAGCTCTAGGTAGCCAGAAGGCCATGGATAACAATGAGAAATGGTGCCATGCTGGGTTCCCTGAATTCAATAAGGATGATAGAACTTCAGATAACATAGGCATCATGATAGAACTTAACTTTCAAAGACAAAATGAATTTGAAAAATAGTTATGGGCAGTAGACTCAAAGTCATAAACAAAATGGTTTTACCCTTGGGGAGAGTTAGTATTGGCTGACTGATCAGAATATCCCTAGGACTAAAATAAATAGGCACTCTACTTAAGTATTTTCCGATTTGTATAGAAAATCTGTAGGTCTTATTACCAAAAACAGGACTTAAATCAACACAAAAAAAGGGTCTTGGACCTCAACCAGTTCTCAAACTTGAGCAATTCATAGACCCAGGCTCCTTGAATAAAGAGGATGAGTGTCCTTTAGGAATCCTAATATACTGCCAAAAGATTATGCTGTAAATCTTCCTCCTTGCCTTCTTCAAAGAATCAGAAACCATTCATCAGGGTGACCACTCACTGAGGAAGGATAATTAAACACCCTTATCAGAAATAACTGGACATTAGATCTAAACTGACAGTAATTCATGGAGACCTAATGGTTCAATAGGTAGGGTATGTGCTTACAGAAATCACACGATTAATTGCTCGAAACCCATTCCTCCTTCATGTCCCATGAGTGAACTAGTCATAGAGAGCTTTCCATGGGCCTTCCTTTGGCAAAGGTCTATTTTCAGTGGTCTCAGTAAGTACCAGAACCCTTCCTTCTTACAGTTATTTCTCCAGTTTGGAATACATAGTTTGAATGAAATGAGAGCTCTACAGAGGAAAAACAAATAGAAAAAACGTAAGTGGAAGTTAGAACTCTTACCTATCAAAATAGTAAATCAAAAACAATGTCACTTTCTTAGATTGCAGAAATTGGCACCTCTCTTAAAGACTTGAAAAATAAAGATGTGGTGATTCTAACGTTAGCATTCACCTAACCTATCTGGCTTGCAAAGAATACAGATGAACCTTAGAGAATGACAGTGAATTACTATCAGCATTATCATATGTTACTCCAATTGCAGCTGTAGTGAAGGATATAGTTTCATTGTTGAAACAAATCAATAACTTCCTGGCAATTAGGAATGTAGTTATTTCTTCTATATCCTTTTAGTGAAAAACCATTGGAACAGTTTCTTTCACCGGCAGGGCCAGCAATGTAACTTCACTGCCCTTCCTCAAAACTGTATCAACTCTAGACCCCTATAATAATCTAATCTGTAAAAATCTTAATTAACACTCTATTCCAGAAAATATCACATGTTCCACTCAGTTTTTTACCAAATTGATAATATCATTCTGACTACTCAAGTTCAAGGAAATTTGGCAGGTCTTCATAGGTGAATCACAGTATAAACTTTCAGGATTTTGGAACAAAGCAATCCATCTCCACATATAACCAAAACTATTTTGTTCTTAAAAATCAGCTTTAGAAATGCTACTGGTCTTTAGCAGATAGTACATGCATTGCCACCAATTTACCATGTGACATGAGTTTCCCATCATAAAATGGCTGTTGTCTGATCAAGCAACCCATAAATTTGGGCATACACAATGGCATTTTATCATTAAGTGAAAGTAGTAAATAAAAAACTGGGTTCAAGAAAGTCCTGAAAAGTACAAGTAGCATGAGAAAGCAGTCCTAATTCCAATGAGCCCTATTCTTATTACATTGCTTCTTCTCTCCTAATCGAGAGCCTGGATCAATGGAAAGCTCTCTGACTAGTTCACTTATGGGGACATGAAGGAGGAATGGTTAAATAAATAGTTCTGTATGACTTACTGACACTACTCAAAATGAACAGTTGCAGCACTACAGCCTCACTCAAGAGTGTTCTGAAAGATAGTGAAGTGAAATCCTCTCAGTAGGCAAAATATCAAATAATGGGCCTGACTGTTATTTTGCTGGACTAAGAGATAGCCAAAGACACAAATGTAGACCAATTGACGGATATTATCTAACAGATTGGTTGAATGATCAGGGACTTGGAAAAGACTATGACTAGAAAATTGATAGCAAGATGGTCTGAGCATTCTCCAAATGGGCACCATACCCAGATCAAATTCAGTAAAGAGGACTTTAAAAAACAGAAGGACAAGACAAAGCATTCTGTGATGTCAGCCAGTGTCTTTTCCTAGCCACCTTGTCCTTACTTACCTTTGTTTGGCTTATAACAAAGAAGTCATGGCAGCAAGACTGGAGATACTAGATGGGTTCAGCAACATGGACTTCCATTCACTAAGACTGATTTAATTACAACCCCTGTTGAGTGCCAAGTCCATCATTTACCAGACAAACTGAACCCATGATACAGCATGAGTTGAACCATGATATGGCACCATCCTCCCGGGGGACTATCCAGTCACCTGGTGACATTATTTATACTAAGTCACTTCCACTAGAAAATGAGCAATACTTACTAAGGTAGCCATTTACTCTGGTTATAGACTTTCCTTCCAGAACCATACTTCCAGAAGTAATAAATCCATTGAACTTACAAAATACCTTATTCATCATTGACCAAGAACTATTTTAAAGCAAATGAACTATGGAAATTAAATCAATTTCATAGAAACTAGTTTTACTACGTTTCCCATCACTCTGAGTAGTTAGAATGCAGAATAGTAGAGCTGTCTTTTGAAGATTCATGGCAGTGGCTAGATATCAACATTCTGTGGGACAAGGAGGTGCTCGAGGTCAGTAATCAGTGTATAAAGCATTTCTCCCATAACAAAGGTTCACAGGCCCTGGAATAAATGTTGGAAACAAGAGTGACTCTTCTCACTATTATACCTAGTGATCCACGAGTGAAATGTCTGCACAGTTGCCTCCAAAACTGTGGGTTTATTGGACTAAACCATAATATCCAAGGGAGAAATGCTTTCCCCATGGGACACAGCAATGTTTCCATTAGAATGGAAGCTGAGAATGGCACTTGGTCATTTCTGAGCTCCTGATGCCAGAAAAATAAAAACAAAAAAAGGTTCTTCTCTACCAGGACAATTGATCTTGATTGTTAAGGGAAACTCAGTAATAAGAAAGACTATTTCTAAAATGTAGAATATCTTACTAGGCAACTGTTACTACACTCATGCTCTTGATTAAAGTCAATGGACAGCAATCCCAATTCTGTATATATGCAAAAGAACTGAAGGTAGTCTCATGTGTAAGTAAACCAAAGGGTCATCAATAGATACATGGATAAACAAAATGTGATATATATATATATATATATTCCGTAGATTATTATTTAGCCTTAAAAAGGCATTTACTGTCACATGCTATAATATGGATGAACTGTGAGTATGGTACTATAAGTGAAATAAACCAATAACAAAAAAAACAAATACTGGGCCTCCCTGGTGGTGTAAGGGGGTAAGCACTGCACTATGAAGTATTCCTCAGCCTCTTCAGCACAAGTTCGATCCCCAGTCGGCTGGGGAGGAACACACATGGTGCAGCACACCTCTCCTGACTTGCCCGCTGCTCCCCTCAGTAGTGTACTTCGGTCAATCTGCCTGTGTTGTTCCCCACTCTGTCTCTGGTGAATCCTCTCACCCCTGGCAGCATAAATAAATAAATAAATCTTTTTTAAAAATTAAAAAAAATACTATTCTACAATATGACACATGTAAAGTAGTCAAATTCATGGAGACAGAAAGTAGAATGGTGCTTACCAGAAACCGGGAAGAGAGAGACAAGGGGATATGATGACTCATTTTATTTGTAAACTTGACGGGAAAACAGACTAAGATATTTAGTTAAATGTTGTTTCTGGGTGTGCCTATAAAGATGCTTCTGAATGAGACTGACATTTGAATCACTACACGGAGTATAAGCTTGCTCTCCCCAATGTGGATGGGCCCCATTCAATCCACTGAAGGCCTGAATAGAACAAAGGCTTTAGTAAGAACTGTTTCTCTCTTTGAGATAAGACACTATCTTCTGTCATTAAACTCAGACTCAAATTGAAACACATGATAAGCTTTAGGCCTTCAGAGTTGTACTGGAACTATATCATAGACTTTTCTAGGTCTGCTGCCTACCAACAGCAGATCTTGGATTCCTCAGCCTCCATAGTTGTATGATTAGTGACCCCATTAAAGAATGTTGAGCACTCATACTGAAGTCATTCCCTCAGATTTCACACTGAAACTATGAGCATGATGAAGTAGGGCAAGTTTGGTTTGCAAACCTCAGTGAATTAGGGGCTAAGAGAAGAGAGAAAAAATTGGCAAATGTCACCAAGAGAGGCCTGTGGGCTACTGTATAGGTATCCTCAGCTTCTCAGTAACCCAGGAATCTCTAGTTAAAAGGTATTAGCCACGAAGTTCATAGCACAATTAAAATTCTCAATAATATACTAGATTTCAGTGATAATCCTTTATTTAAAAAGTAAAGGAGGAAAGAGGAAAGGAAAAGTCCAATTTCTTGTCCTAATTTTCCTACGAGCAGTTCCTGAAACAGCTTAATTCCTAGGTGATATATGTATGCCACAGATCTCAAACACTATTTCTATTATTTTCTAAGGTCCTTCAGCCTCTCTGGTACAAAGGAAAAAAAAGTACCTCTGAAATGTTAGAAATTATTTCCTCCAGGAAAGAACGGCTGAAGAAGGTTGGAAGACTCTATCTCAGTCTACATCTACCCTGAGGAGGATCCAAAACTGAGCCACAAGAAAAATTTCCTTTTATGAAGGAAAAGTCACATCACATATGTGTTAACATCCTCAGGCAGAGGTGAAACTGTATTTGAAGAAACTCTAGGCAAAAGCATGACATGGGCTCAAAGGGGGCAAGTATTTTTTCCCATAAACATCCTACTATAGAAATTTCCACCAGAAAATAAATGAGATATAAGCAGCTGCAATGCTTCAATTTCAGTGGAAAGCAGAAATAGGGAAATAAATCTCCCTGTTCAAGAAAACTGAAGCTATCTTGTCTAGTGAAGTGGAAAATGAAGGTGATATTTCCATGTCATGTAAAATTATACATTTTTCTACTGAGGGTCAATCTTACGGGTGATGCCTATGGATGCTACACAAAGGGCTGCTATAATTTGGAAAGAGACTCCATAACTCAATTAATAATCTCAAAAACAACTGAAAAATAGACCTCCACCCTGATATTCATTCATCCTTTTATTCATTCATATTAACAAATATTAATATTGAGTACCTACTCTGTGCCAAGTATCTTTTAGCTGTTTAATATACATTAGTAAATAAGAGACAAATATTCTTTCCCTCAGGGAGCATGGATACTACAATGGTAAGTTTTATGTGCCAACCTGACTGGTCTAGGCAAAGTCCAAATAGCTGGTAAAAACATTATTGTTGTTGACTGCAGAACAGAGGCTACCAGAAGGGAGAGCAGGGGTGAAAGCAAAAGGGAGAGGGGAGCTAATGGACTATGGTAGAGAATTACTGGGGCTTTGGTGGTAGACATGGTGTGGTCAATAAACATTTGTAGAGATTTGAGCCTATATGACTAAAACACATACAGTGCTATAAACCAATTTTATCTCAACATACATTATATAAATATATATATAATTTTTAAAGCTATTTGGGTGTGTCTGTCAGGGTGTATCTTGAAGAGATTAGGATTTGCAGCAGCAGAATAAGCAAAAATACACCCTCACCAATGCAGGCAAATTTTATTAAATCCATTGCCTACCCCACTCCTGACCCCACCCCTTATCACCCTGCCACCTGCCCAATATAACAAAAGGTGGAAAAAGGACAAATTCTCTCTTTTTCCTTGAGCTGGGATGTCTGTCTTCTGCCCTGAGACTCTGAGCTCCTGGTTACTGGATCTTTGGACGCCAGCATTTACAACAGCAACCAGGTTCTCAGGTCTTTGCGCTCAGACTGAATGAACTTCCCTGGTTCTTCAGCATGCAGAGGACAAATCATATGATTTCTCAGTGTCTACAACAGCACAAATTCTGTAATAAATCTCCTCATATAAATACCCTATTGGATCTGTTTTTGTAGTGAGCCCTAACTAATGCAGATATAATAATAAATGTACTATACAGTATGCTAGAAATTTTGGACAATAGTAAGTGCTCTGGGGGTGGGGGGAGAGGAGAGCAGAAATGGGAGAAAGGCAGGTGGCATAGGAATGAGCAGTGGGTAACCTTCAAGAAGAAGGTAAAGTTTAAGCACAGATGTATGAAATATTTATAAAGGAGCCATGTGGGTATACCTAGGCAAAAAAAAAAACTTTCCAAGGTAGAAAGAATGGCCAGCACACAGGACCCCTAAGACAAAAGCATGTTTGGTGTGCTCAGGAAACAGCAGGAGATCAGAACCGTGCAGACAGAGGAAGGGAGGGGGGAAACACAGGAGCTAAGGTGAAAGGACAGACCACGTTGGTCTCACAAGTTAATGGCAGCACTTTGGCTTCTACACTTAGTACAATGCGACACCAGCATGGTTTAGAACAAAGGAAGAACATGTTCTAACTCAGATTTTCAAATGTTCCTTCCAGTGGTTATAACAAAACAGACTGAAGGGGAAGGGGAGCAAGGTGGAAGCAGAGAGACTAGTTAGTAAAAGAGGAGCTGGTAGAAGCACTAGGAAACAAGATGCAAGCTGTGACAGTGAGCACTAGTTAGGAAATCAAATTAAACATTAATTTCATAAAGTTACTGCTAAAATAGATGATGGGTAAAAGCAGACCCAGAAAAATGGACAATAACAAAGAAAAATTTCTAAAAGTTCACTAAAAAAATTGCAGATCCACAAGGTGAAAATGAACCTTTTTTATATCCTTATGATTTTTGGAGGACAAGAGAATTTTCTGAACTTAATTCTTCTAAGTAACTCATTTGCCAAATACATGTTTGATTCCTTAAAAAAAAAAAAAAGAGTTTTGCAGTTCAACTTTAAAGTGTAAGAAAATAAATTTTACATCCCTTTTGAAATACACAATTGAATCAGAAAACAACTAAATAATTTAAGGCCGACAGTAGTCACAGAAAACTGAGGTAGAAAAGTAAAAGTATTTAAGTCAAAGCTGCTATAGCAAGCACAATGGCATAATCACAAAAGAGAAAGTAGAAATCACGGGCAGCATTTATTGGCCAATTAATGCTTATGTGAGTTCCCAACATATGCCTACCTAAAATACAGGTTTTAAAGATCTTTATCATATTAAGTGGACTAATACTAATGTTAAAAACATTCTGGAGAATATACACGATCGTAGGAAATAAAGGAGAAAGCCAGCTTAGAAAGCAACAGTGTGGAATATGCACTATGCTACAGCCTGTGTCCTACATAACCTTTTGAATGCATGACCTTTAAGTTGCTGAAGGTTGCCTCGGAATTTGGCTCAGTTTGATGGAAACATCTGTTCCCCTTGCAGGTATACTGTAAGGACTTTTTTCTCAGTTGGATTCAGAACACAGCAAGTGAGCCCTTGTCTGTCCAATCATACAGACCCCAACACTTGTAAATCAAGTTCTGGGAGGACAACAGCAGGTTCACGTTCCGTCACCCTTTCTCAGCCAGCTAGGCCAACTGACTGCTGTGAGAACTGCTCTTATCATGTCATCAAATCAAAACATGTTGAGATGAGGGACTAGAAGAGGCATCTGCAGAATTCCCAAAATGTAGTGACTTTGGAACATTGACAGATGCATCTGTCATTTTATACCTTCAACTAACCTGATGTCCACTGGCCCGACACAGTAAAGCTGTCCAAGATCGATTCCAATTCTTTTACGTTATTTTCACATGTCTCTACTAGAAAGGCCTGGTGCTTCTTAGCCTTTTAATTGAGAAAAAATTACACATAATAAGGTCACATTATAAGCACTGCAGACATTTTATGTGAACATATATAGCACAATTAAGTATAAGGAAGCTAATAGTGACTCCATTCAAATCTATTATTAATAGACATCTTTCTGTATTAAACACAACTTTTACTTGGCTTAATATAAAGTTTCAATAACAATTTACTGAAGACTTAGTGCCTGACATTATTCTGAGTATTTTATATATAGTAATTTTTTTTATCCTCACACAACCCAAAGTTTATAGATAAGAAAGCTGAAACACTAAGGAATTGAGAAACACTTTAAAAGATCATGCTTTTAGCCATGTGGCAAAATGCCAGATTCAGAACACACTGCACCAGTCTACTCAAGGGGTGGTGGTAACTTAGGGTAGGGTCTTAGCAGTGAAAAAGAGGTTGGGGGAAGTATATGCACTGGAGGGGTGTGGTTGGAGTGTATCCTTAAATAAAGAGGGTATGTCCAGACCTTGATAACTTTTCACTGGATTAGATTATGTTGACTGGATTGGACTGAATTGGATAGGATTGGGTGAGGGCAGAAAAAATACTCAAATATAAGGAGTTAAGACTGATTCCAAGGTTTCAGGATAGAACTGGATGGATTTCAACAGTTGAGTGAAAACAATAAAGGCAGAAAAAAGTCTCCTCTGGACTACTTTTGTTTGCTTACTTACTTGCATGTTTGTTCTGGCAGGTTGTAGGAACAAAGAATTTTGTTTTGAGTATATTCTATTAGAGATATCTTTAAGACACTCTCAGTCCCAGCACAATGCCTGGCAAATTACAGGCCCTACATATATTAATTTAAACTAACAAATGACAAATAAAGTGGAAAAATATGGGAGGCAGATGGACACAATGATGGAAGTTGAGAAGTCAGGTATAGATCTGGAAATCATCTACACATATTATCTGAAGATTGCCTTGAAAGTTGTAGATGGTAAGAGAAAAAAAGCCCAGTAATAAGCCCTAAGGAACACCAGAATTTAATATTTAGGGAAGAAAAAGCAAACAAAGAATATTGAGAAAAGAAGAAAAACAGAAAAGTAAAAATAAAAATAAGAGAGCATTTCAAGGACAGAGTTATCAATTGTGTCGGCAAAATATTCAAGCAAAATGTAGACTATAAGATGTGCTCACTGGGCTTGGAGATAAAGGCACTATGAAAGAATGCTTACAGATATAGAACAAATGGGTGAATAGAAATTATAGAACAAACTTAGTGTTATAGAGAAAAAGGGAGGCTCCATATTCCCTGCCCCACCTAATAAAGAGTGGAGTGACCAGGAAAAGATTTAGAAGACTTGAATAAGAACATTTAGAAGAACACACAGGATAGGAGACCCATGAAGCACACTAGCTTCTCAGCCTTGAACTTGCACCAGGGATTTGGGAGACTTAGGTGAATTAGATGGGTAGAGACACATGGGGAGGCTGAAAAAATGGCAGCCTTTATCCTGCTTTATTATGATTTTGCTCCTTTCATCCCAGACATGCCTGGTCCCTTCTGCTCCTTTCTGTCAGAAAGTATCTTAGACTTGTGGGCAAGTTTTCAGGTCTAAGTGGCCCGACTTTGCACCAACTCTGTTTGGCCGGGCATTTACCCACGGGGTATGGGCAACTTTGGGTGCTTCATTGGAAAACTATATGCTTTCTCTTCTTCCCTCTCTATGCACATTAATATTAAAGTTCTTACACACTAAGAATATGCTTTGTCTTTGCACGGCAGATGGCAGAACCTCTCTAGAGCACGCAAAATGTAGGGGTCCCGGGGCACACCTCAGTCTGCCTGCTAACATTAAAATATGTAAAATTAATTATTCTTTGTTTAGATGTCAGTTCAATTATCACTTCTTTAGAAAAGCTTCACATCCCTGACTATATCAATTCCTTCTGTGAGATTCTCTGATTTATCACAAGTACAAGTCTACATTTATTTGAGTAGGTCTTTTTTTTTAATATTTTTACATCATTTTTCATTTTTGCATAATATATGCATTTTCATCTTGGTTATATTCCCCATACAATTTCCACCCCCCTTATTTTGACCCTAATCCCTCCTCTCCACCCCCCCCATAGTGTGTCTCTGGTTTATAGTTGCTTGTTGATTTTGTGATTTTGATTTTTACTTTATTATAATTAGTCTTTTTCCTGGTCCCTTATTCAGGTTTTCTAAATTCCTGATATGAGTGAGACCATCCGGTATTTTTCTTTTTCTTTCTGGCTTATTTCGCTGAGTAGGTCTTTTTTTAATGTCTATCTTGGAATTTAATCTCCATGAGAAAATAAGTATAGTCTTTGTGTTTTTGTCATCAGCCTATCCCCAGCATCAAGACAACACTAAGCATCTAAAATAAAGTTAAATAAATTATATTTACATGCTATCAACAAAATACTGATAAATCAATTAGGATTCATTTACACAGACTTTAAATAGGAGGAAATGCTTCGTCAGGTATTAATATGGAAATATATCCAAGCTGTATTGCTGAATTAAAAACAAGAGGGGATGGGAAAGTTGTCTTCTACTATAAAGTAAATGGTTTAACTTACAGCCTACTAAGCTGGCATATAAAAACACAAATAAGGCCTCCCTGGTGGTGCAGGGGTTAAAGTCTCAGTGTTATCAAGCTATCACCAGCCACTGCAGCATGAGTTCCGCATGGTGCAGCAGACCTCTCCTGTCTCTCCTGCTGCTCCCCTTAGCAGTTTATTTCAGTACATCTGCCTGTTCTGCTCCCCACTCTGTCTCTGGTGAATCCCTTCACCACCACCACCCCACCTCTAGCCTACACCCCAGTTCTTGTATGCATAAATAATCTTTAAAAATAAATAAATAAATAAATAAAAATACAAACAAGCAAAAAAAAAAAAAAACAAACCACACTTCGTTTTCTACATTAGAAGACCATTAGCACCATGCTTTTTAATGTAATATTAAAGTTAATATGGGGAAGTACAGTATGTTTAACATGCTATAATGTGTAAAATGTGTTTTTGTGTGTGTACTTATAAATGCAGAATCTCTATAGAATCACAAGAAAGTAGTAGTAACTGATTACCCCTCAGAAGAGAGATTTTTCACTGTAAAGCTTTTTTTTAATCTTTGAAATACTGTATCATGTGTACCATTATCTAGTTAAAAAAATTAGATTTTTTAAAAAATAGTAAATAAGCAAACAAACAAAACCACTTTTCCATGGCAGATATACATGCATTTTGTTAATGTGATAGGGGACACTATTGTAACAGTTTATCTCCACAGAAAGGGGAGGTTCCAGGTTCCCTACTCCACCTGAGGAAGTATGGCACTGAAAGGATGAAAGGGTGGGCAGCTAGAAAGGACTGGAGAAGACTCTGAAGGAGAAGACTTTGAAGAGGGCATGAGAAACATACAACCATGCAAAGAAGAAACCATGCTTGCTTCTCGGCCTTGGACTAGTACCAAAGACTTGGGGGACATGGGAGGAGACACCTGAAAAAAATATGGGTGAGAGACCCATGGAGAGGCTGTCCCCTTCAGGGAACCATGGTCCCCTGCTAGTAGGTCCCTTAGACTTATGACAAGCGTTTGGGCCTCAGTGGCCCCAGTTTGGGCCAACCCTGTTTAGCTGGGCATTTATCCACAAAGGGATGGGTAACTTACACACTTCATTTGGAAATTATATTCTTTCTCTTCTCTTTATTGCACACTAATTCTGTTAACGTTCTTTTCTATTGGCAGTCTTACACACTAAACATATATTCTCTCTTTATGCAGCAGATGGTGGAACCTATTTATAGAGTGTTTAAATTTGGGGGTCCTGGCTATGAAGTAAGTAAGGAAAGAGGGTCAGATGGAGATTTCTATATATCAATATTACCAAAGCACAGGACTACAGGCCAGTGTAGTGTTCAGATCCTTAGAAAAGGAACACCAAATTTTTGTTATTAAAAGTAAAAGAATCAACATGAATTTTATCATTTTATCACTAAAATTGATTTTAAAAAACAGTATTTATAAAGCACCAATCATATCTACACACACAAATATATGTACTATATATCATGCAATATATATGTTATATTTTTAATTATTAAATACTTCTAAATATTAAGGATTTAATATTTTATTAAATTAAAAACTAAATTAAATGTGTCAAACAATAGAGAAAAATAGAGGTAATTCAACCCTCATAGGTAAGATTTACTCAGTTTTATAATTATAGAAGTCTTACTAAAAATTTTTAATACAGTCTTGTGTTGCTTAATGTTTCAATCAATGACAGACTGCATATAAACCAAAGGTATGTAGATTATGCAATCTAAGTTTGTGTAAGTACACTCTATGTGCAATGATGAAATCCCATAATGCATTTCTCAGGATTTCACTGTTGTTAAGCAAAGCATGACTGTTAAGCAAAGCATGATAAAAATCTTATTTTAAATGATAAAATTTTATATAAAATATATCGACACATCTTTTTAATTCTAATTCTATAAAGGATGACAGCATACATACCAGTATATATTGTAAGGAAGCAAAATCTGCTACCTCAAAAAATGTCTAGAAGTGGCAAAAGGTTTATTTTAAGGGAGGGGCTCTGAAGGCTAGGTGATGGTGCTTTTTTTTTTTAAGATTTATTTATTTATACAAGAACCGGGGTATAGGCCAGATGGGCGGGAGGGTGAGAGGATTCACCAGAGACAGAGCGGGGAACAGAACAGGCAGACTGACGAAATACACTGCTGAGGGGAGTAGCGGGCGAGACAGGAGAGGTCTGCTTCGCCATGTGGGATTCTCGCCAGCCGGAAGAATCAAACCCGCCCTGCAGAGGCTGCAGACAGCTTCACAGTGAGGCACTCAACTGTGCCACCAGGGAGGCCCCTGTTGTGCTTTTGTGAAATACTTTTACATGTATAAAGAACTCTCTCCTTAAAGACATCTCCCTCCTCTTACCAAGAAGACCTAGCCTCCTTAACTCTTTTCAAAAACCAACAGTCATATCTTTATTTGCTTTGTTTTCCCTGGTAAACACCCTAACTGACCTTTGCTTTTGTCCATCCACTCCAACCCATAAAAAATTAGAGTTGTCAGGATGGCCAAGTGGTGTAAGCACCAGATTCAAGCACCACCTCCACCCCTTACAAACCATTCCAACCTATGTTTTAGCTGATTTATATATGATGGTGTCTGAAGCCAGGTGGGCAAGTTACTCAGTTTTACTGGGTCTCTCCCATGTATACAGGAGGTATACATGTTATCATTAAACTGTTTTGACTTTTTCTCTTATTAATCTGTCTTGATACTTATTTGACAATTTGTCCACCTAGAATGAAGAAGGGACAGGATGATTTCTTTTGAGCTTTGAAATACCTCACATGTCCTATCGAAGTCTGAGATCTTTCCACATTACTTTCTTTCAGTTGCAAAATACTCTATTATTTAGATGTACCATTCATTAATTTAGTGAAGCTTCTACAGCTAAAATTTGTAGGTTATTTGAATTTTTTGTTAGTAGTACAATATACATCTTCACTATCTACTTGTACATCTTTGAAAGTATATCTACTCAATAAGCTTCCAGAAATAGATTTGATGGGTAAAATGTACAATTATTTTCAAACAATTGTTACTAAGTTGCTACCCAGAGACTCCTACCAGTATGTACTATCATCAACATTGTAAGGCTCTATTTCCTAATATCTTTCCATTTTCATATAAATGCAAAAATTAATCTTTTTAATGACTACCTTCAATCAAAGGAATATTTTCAAGGTTCATCATGTTATATATTGTAGTATTAAGTATCTAATTTATATAGTCTAAGTTATTACTTCATAAGGATAAGGCATTCTTTAGTTATCCATTCCATAGTTGATGAACATTTAGGTTGTTTCCACTTTTGAGTTATTATGAATAACGTTGCTATAAACATCACATACAGGCTGTTATGTGAATGTATGTTTCATTTATCCTGGACAGACAACTAAGAGTAGAATTGCTGGTCATATGGAGATGCTAAATTTTTTCAAAAACTGCCAAATGTTACTCAAAAGAACTCTATATACCATGTTAGCCACCAGCAATGTGTGAGGGTTCCAAATTCTCCAAATACTCACCAAAACTTGTTATTGCCCATTTTTTATTATGGCATGCTAAGGGATGTAAAAGCATTATATCATTGTGGTTCTCATTTGCATATCCCTGAATAATGGTTTTGAACATCTTTCCACATGCTTGTTGGCCATCTGTATATCTCCTTTGAAAAAATGTCTACTTAAACCTTTAGCCTATATTTTTTAAAGATTTATTTATTTATGCATACAAGAGCTGGGAAACAGGCCAGAGGTGTGGGGGTGAGAGGATCCACCAGAGACAGAGTGGGGAACAGAATAAGCAGATTGACCAAAGCACACTGCTGAGGGGAGCAGCGGGCGAGACAGGAGAGGTCTGCTGCGCCATGTGGGTAGCTCCCTGGCCGGGGATTGAACTCATGTTGCAGTGCTGGCGATAGCTTCACAGGTTGTGTCTTAACCCCTTGGGCCACCAGGGAGGCCCTAGCCTATTTTTCAATTATTTCTCTTCTATTATTAAGATGTAAGAGGTTTTCTATAACATGTCCATTATCAGACAGTTGACTTACCAAAACTTACTAGCATTATGTAGGTTATATTTTCACTTTCTTAATAGTATCCTGGAAATATCCAAAAAAGTTTTCAATTTGGTGAAGATCAATATATCTAACATTTGCGATTTATGCTCTTTGTTGTGGTGCCTGAGTTTATAGTTTTAGCTATTATATTTTGGTCTAGAACTATTTATCTTGTACAGGTATTCAAATTCATTCTCTGGCATATGAATATCCAGTTCTCTCATTACTGTTCATTAAAAAATACTATTCTTTCTGCCACTGAAGTCACTTGACACCCAATCAATATGAGTGTAAGGATTGATTTCTGGACTCTCAATTCTTTTCCATTGATGCATATGTCTGTCGCTATGCCAATACCACGCTATCTTGATTGCCATAGCTTGTAGGAAGCTTTAAAATTGGAAAATGTTACTACTCCAACTTTCTTCTTCTTCTAGATTATAGTGGCTATTCTAGGTCCCTTGCATTTCCACATAATTGTAGGATCAGATTGTCAATTTCTGCAAAAAAGTTAGCTGTGATTGATTGCATTGAATTCATACTTCAATACAAGAGTATTTTTAATGACTTTTTTAATTTTTTACATCATTGTTCATTTTAAACAATATTTGCTTCCCCCCTTTTAACATCTTGACAAATAACAATATTAACTCATGCCACTAGAACATGGGATATCTTTCATTTACTTAGGTCATGCTTAATTTCCCTCAGTGATAAATTGTAGCTTTCAACATACAATTCTTACATTTCTTTTGTTAACTTACTGCCCAGTGTTTTATTGTTTTTTTCTATAACTGATGTAATTGCTTCCTTAAGTTCATTTTTGATTGTTCACTGATAGTCTATAGAAATACATTTCATGTTTCGAACTTGCATTGTATCCTGCAACCTTGCAAAACTAATTTATTAGTTTCTAATAGTTGCGTGTTCTTTCGCATTCTCTAACATAGAAGTTCAAGTCATCTTCAGTAGTTTACTTCTGCCTTTCTAAAATGGATGTCTTTTATTTATTTTGGTTTTCTTGCCTAATTGACTGTAACTCCAATAAAACACTGGTTGGTGAGAGTGTCCATCCTGTGTCTTGTTTCCTGATCTTGGAAAGAAAGAACTCAGTCTTTCATCATTAACAATGATATTAGTTATAGGGTTTTTTCTCTTATTATTTCTGTAATTTTTTTTAAGTAACATTAGTTTATAACACTCTTTTTTTCCTTCTCTCTTTTTTGTTTGTATTAAAGAAAGCAATGATGCTACATATAGGAAGTGTAAATAGGGCAGATTATCTACCATCATTTTAATACTAAGCTCCTATTTATGATATAAGTGGTTGAGAGACATAATTTTCTGAAAAGACTGTTTGAGGAGAAGTACAAACTTTTGGCCTCTGACAAAATTTGTCCAAAAAAAATCTTTACATTTTGGAGATTTCAGTTTTTGCTTTTTTTTTTTTTTTTTTTTTGAAGGGAAAAAATATAATAGAGACAAGCAAAACAAAGGGTCAGGCAAAATCAAACGAGTAACAAACCCTAGAAATCTGACTTTGGTACAGAGGCTACAAGTGAAGGAGACAGAAGTAAAAGGGAAGAGGAATAGACTGTGGGTATCTTGGTGGTGGGTGTGTCATGGTCACATGGATCTGAGAGGTGTGATCCTATGCCTCTGAATCACGTAGAGTTTTTGCCACAATAAAAAAAAATACCTTTTTTAAAAAGAAAAATTAAATATGAAAAATAATTTATTAAGAGATATACTAAATATTTTTAATTGATAATTGAAAAGACAAATTAATATTTTAAATACAGGTTGAACCTTTGTAACAATGGCACATAATTCCTGCAATTTCTGAACATTTTTAACTCAAGTAAGCTTTTAATTTTTTAATTTAAATACATTTTAATCTATTGCAAAGGTATTCTGAGTAAAAACAGGAGAGCATCAGAAGCTATAGTCAGCATCACAAACTGACTCCATAGTTCACCTTTTTATCAATGTCATTCTTACATACCCAGTGCACTTATAAGGACTTAAGGAGAGATTGTTCTGGTTAGCTTTCATGATCAGTATCTTTAGTTTTTCCTTTGATGATGATATCTCTTACTTCCTCATAAAGCAGTTTACTATTTCATCCCACCTTGCTTGTCAATGTTGCTTCCATGGATTTGAGCATTCCATGATCCCAACTGCTTTTATCCTATGATGAAATGTCACCCTCCTCTATGTAGTTTTTTAATTAGTTTATTTTCCCTTAGATGCTACCTTCCAATCTGAATACAGACCTTCAGCGCCCCCACTCTCTCTCTGCTTTCTCTCTCTCTCTCTCTCTCTCTCTCTCTCTCGCTCGCTCGCTCTCTCTCTCGCTCTCTTGCTCTCTCACACACACACACCCATTTTAGTTTTTCCCAAGTCACAAATGATATTTGATTTTTCAAATATTACTAAGTTATAGAAGAATAAACTTCAACAAGCTTAATGAAAAAGATTTATGCCCACATTATAGTTACAGGAGGCCAGCCATATAATGAACATATAAATTCAAGCAATACAAACACGCACACATTCAATGAATAGTATTTAATAGCATTAAATTTTTAAGGATCACTATGAAAGACAGAAAGTGATGTGTACAGTAGCAAAATGAATGATCATATATAAAAGCCACCTCTTTTCTGAGCAAAAAACAAGAACCAATATTTTTCTGTAAAAATTCAGAATAGGGTCCTTATTAGCCCATTAGTTTTGAATGCATCCTACAAAATCAGAAACATGTTCTTCTAGAACAAACCTAATAGATCATTGAAGCAAAAATATTATCAAAAAACATTAACTTTACCACAAGGCAGAGCAATCAAAGCACTTTCCAAAATCCCATCTAATGCTAGCAATCACTATTATTATATAATCAGTCAAACCCCTAAAGTATAGGGAAAAAATATACACTTGACCATTTTCAATCACAAGTTCTTTAGAGAATAAAACATTCTTTGAGTAAAACCTCATGAGAACTAGAATTCCCTTTTCAATATATGGTCTCTCCTAGAGCTGCAACTAAATATTACTGAGTGGCAGAAAAACAAACCTCAAGAAATGATGGACTTAAAAAAATTTCATTGAAGAAACCACAAAGCAAGTCCTAATAATACCAATTTAAAAATGATAGCTCCCCTGCTTCAAGAGAAGCAAATATGAAAACTCACGGTAATGACTAAAAGACCCAACTGGATCTGCTGAGCCTCTGATGGACTTTAATAGGTGTGATCACTAAGTGGGTTAAACTAGAAATATAATTTTATTTAGTAGTTGATTAAATCATTATTAAATTCATAGATTTTTGAAATTAATAGTTCAATTTTAATCAAAAAACTTTAAGAGCTAATTCAATAGCATATAAAACAGCATATGAAAATAATTTTGTTAAATCTTTTGATATCCTATGTGAAATTCTAATTGATTCTATGACAATAATATACCATTCATTTACTAACCATATCCTTTAAATCCATACATTGAATAGGAGTAATTCCATTAAAGCAGAAGTCTAATTAAGGTCAGTTGGGTTTGCATTTCTTAAATACTCACAAAAGACTCAAAACACCCAGTTTGGACTTTTCCAAAATTATGTTCTGTTTATATCCCGTGAAACAGGGGAGCTATCACTTTCCCACTGGTTGATTAACACTTATGTTTCCTAACCTAGATGATCTCTAAGGCCTCCTCCAACTGTAAAAGGCAATGCTATATTGTTATTTTTAAGTCTCAAAACTTCCTCAAGTCTTTGCATATTATTAAAAACACCTGATCACACTGGTAAACCTCTGGAGGAAAGTGGTTTTAATTTTCTTTTGCAATGCAAGAGAGAAAATAAAGACCAAGACTTGAATAATGACCACGAATATGACCTAAACTAGAAAACAAGCTGTTATTTCAAAGGGAGAGAAAAATTGTTCTAAGTAATTTATGCTTCCCATCTATATTCTACAAAACACTGAGACTATTACATGCAAAAGAGACATAACTATAGGAAAGACATACTAGGGTACAAAGAATCACGAGATGTCATTAAAACAAAGTTTCATTTCCTAAAAGCAAAGGTGTAAGTCTCCCCTTCTCATTTTCTCCTCAAAGACAATTATGAATTCAAAGCAAAACTGAAAGTCAGACTTTAAGGATGAAGAACTAGAAATACTATCTTATGAGGGTTTTAATTTGATAGCTCTTTAGAGAGACATTTTAAACCTCCCCCTCAAAGGCCACTAATCAACTGAAGGAAAAAATAAAGGAATATGAACAAGAAAGTTATATATAGAAAAGGCAATAGATGAATTGTCAAGATTAAAACATTATACTTACTATTTAAAATAATATTATTTTCATTAATTATATTTCCATTAGATAATTTTTAAATATTATGGTCAGATAAAGAAAAAAATCAACAATTCTAATAAGCATAAAACTGAGAAAATTAAAAGAGAAAGGAGAAAAGTAATAATAGGAAAAGGGGGGAAAGAGGAGAAAGATGGAAGAAAATAAAACATAAACTCATAGGAGTTTAAGAGACATGAAAAAGTAGAGAGGAATATAAATTAATTAGGTGGAACTACAGAAACTAAATCACTTTGGTTGCAACCTGAATACATTTTTCGAACACCCCATTAACTCATCAGTAAGAAACTGCAACCCAATCCATGAAGCTTTGAAAAATCAATTAGTCTACAATCTTTAGCACTATGATCAAAACAATAGTGTTTTATATGATGAATGTCAAAGATCCAAACAAGCTAACAGAAGTTCCTAATGGATTACAATTTGCCTTATTTCAAACTATCTATCAAAATGTAAAAGTTAAAAAAAAAATCTATTGGCACCAAGTAAATATTTTTGATCACAAGGAACCCCATCCTCTGTGAAAATTCAGTCTTCTTTTACTTTGTATCTAAACATTGAAGTGCTAGAAAACCAGAACTGAAAGAGTTCACGCAAATTATGTTAGTATGTCTTCACTGTTGCTATTACAATTGTGTCTCTTCCAACCTACTGAATACTGTGTTAATAATCTTGTAGATCAAATCCAAGATTCAGCTAGATGACTCTGACATGTTTTTCTCTTCCACTGATTCAACCTCTTTAACAGGAGTTAAAAGATAGGACAGCCAGTGAAACTTAGAGTAACACATAACACTAGACAGGCACCAGAATATACTACATAGAGAACTCTAAACTTTCCAGAACCCCACATCTGAAGTACTCAAATTATGAACTCAATCACAGAGCAAGCAATAACATCAATTCCTGAATTTAGAGCACATTAAATATCTCGAGACTGCATATGATATTGGATCATCTAAAAATGACACGTTAAATTTTACTCATCATTACCTTTCTATCTGGGTATCATTGATTTCTCCAGCATTTCTTAATATAACCCAGAGTCTCCACCTTTTGGACAAGGAGAAAAAACATTCACTTTCCTCAATAATTGATATTGAGGAAATGAAAGTAGTGTGAATGAAAAGGAAGTAATAAGTCTCTGAGTAAGGGAACAAGATAAAGAATATAAACTTGACTATAAACTTTATGCCCTCCTTGTTGAGGCTCCCAGCAAACTACAAAGTTAGGAGCATGCATCAACCAAATATATCCATTCACCAAATGTTTGTTATGTTATGTTATATCCAACAAATATTTACGCTATGTTATTGTTTAATTCATTCACAATCTCTTGAAAGCGGTAATACACATCAGATTTAGGTGAGTGTTGTGATGAACATGCCAGACTAAATATTAAAGGAACACAAAGACAGAAAAGGGAAGAAGTCTGACATTAGGTGGATGCCAAAGAAGGAAAAGATGGACTCATGGAAAGCTTTACAGATTGCAAGATATCAGAGCTGGGAGCTACAGGATGTACAGGAAGTTGTACAGGATGTACAGGAAGTTGAAGGAGAAAAGAAGAAAAACATAGGTCTATGTGCTTCAAAAGAAGAAACAACCTAACGAAGAACAAAAATGCATAAAAACATATAATTCATTTAGGAAGCAAAAGTACTCTAATATGGCTGAAGCAGCACAGATGGAGGGCACACTTCAGCAGGGGAAGGAGGGAGTAGGATAAAACAAGGGTGCTGGGAATTGTATGGGGACTATAACCAAGATGAAAATGCATATATTGTACAAAAATGAAAAATTATATAAAAAATATATAAAATTTAAAAAATGAAAAAAAGGAAGCTGGAAAAACTAACATGGAGTCACAAAAAGGCCTTCAACTACATGTCAAGAAGCTGGAAATATAAAAAACAATGTAAACCAATATTACCTCCATAAAAGAAGAAAACCCCTGAATATACATTCCTAAAAGTCTACAATTCAGAATTTTCACTAGTACAGCTAATTTTCCCAATTATCACAAGGAAAAGAGGTTCTATTATGTACATCTTTGTTATAATCAGCATCTGCAGTTTTGAAATTTTATATCAATGTCACTAAAAATACTCCCATACTATCCATTGTATATAGGGGGGAAATCTGTTAAATATCAAATTTCACCCAATAAAGTAATTGCCATAGGGAATTCTTTTTTTATCCTTACCATTACAAGTTCTTCTTGTAATTCACTGCAACTTTTTTCATTATACTGGAGTCTCTTTGATAGGTCTATAATTACTTTCTTCTGTTCCTCAATCTCTTCATTTAGTTTCTTGTTTTTGGAGAAATACTCTCTTTCTAATCTGAAAAGTTAAAGTATTAGAGCAGATTTTTCAAATATTCTTTTACTGACTCCTATTACACACTTAAGTGGCAGATGTATCATGGACTTGTGACAAAACCCTTTAAAACCCACCTTTGGGGTTATGCTTTATCAAGGTTGTAAACACTAACAGTGCTACTTTTTTATATACTTTGGGGTAATATATTTAGAAAAATTAATTCCTATATACTGAGTGAAATGAAACAAATTTATATTAAGTCCATTCAACATTATATCTTAGACTAGTGTTGTCCTAAATTAAATTTAAACTAGATTTGCAGATTACCATGATTTCCTGCTTCCTACCATTGCCGTCATTATCAGTTACTACAGCTAATGAGGATTTGATACATTGAAAACTCTAAACTAAAGAGATGATTGAAAAGCTTTAGTTCATACTATAAGTTGTAGGTGGAAAAAATATAACTAAGAAAATTGGATTACAGAAATATAGAATATTCTAAAATTATATATTTATATAATTATATTACCGAATATATACTTGTTAAAATAGGCTTATTGTTACCAAATCTTAGCTAAGGTCTTCAAAATGTGTGTGTGTGTACTCCACCTACTGATAGATATATATCTATATCTATATATGTATGTATGTATACCATCTAAAATAATGCAATGTAGGAATGTTCATTGTTAATGAAACTACTAACCAAAATTGTAACTCAGAAATATACAGTTTTTTCCTACTGTCTTTTAGTGAGATCCTGCCTGTATCTACCTGGGAGAAAACAGAAGCTTAAGAACTTAAACACCAGTGATGTTCAGGTAGCATGTTCTCATTATCACCAATTGGTAAACCATTCTATATGGTTTAATAACAGGTATAATAATGTCCCACCCCAAAACTCACTATTCTCAAAGTTGCAAAATAAAGGTATGATTTAATTTGAAGATTTAAAATGTAACAAGTCTTCTTTTGGAAAACATTATCCAAAATTTAGAAATACTTTGCAACATTAATACTTAAGAGTTTGTGACTCTAAAAAATTTTAAAGAAGTTTCTGAGGAAGACTCAGAATTAAAAATAGAAAAGAAATGACTTAATCCAATCATCCCTCATGTCATGCCATTCCTTCTAATACCATAGATAATTAGAATGGAGGAGGCTGTCATAATAGAGGGTATAAAGGGAATGGACATGTAATAAGGAAAGGGATGTCAAAATGGATACTGTCCTTTAATTATTACTCATTTTTGTTTATTGCTTATTAATTATCATCAACATGGCATAGAGATAGAGGGGTGAAGAACAGATACAGGACATTATGGTAAAGCATTTCGTAGTATTAGCAGATGCTTAGTTGTATTTAGAATAAGTGCTTATTAATATTTAGAATTGTTAGTTGGTGTTTACAGGAAAACAAAATTTGAATATAAAATTTTCAAGCACAAAATCACAAATAATAACAAAACAAACTTAAGGGAAAATTTTGCTTCAAGGTCCAATTACAAAAGTTCTTAAATTAAAATCTGAGAACTTAATTGTTAGCAGGTATCTTAAAATTCATCTAGCCTAATCTTTGAAGGACTCTCTTCTTCAATATCCACAATTGAGAATCATCTACTCTCTGTTTTGAGCTCCCCAAGAGAGGGAACTTACTAGTTTTCCAAAGAAACCTATTATTTCACTGCTGGAAAACTTGAGTTGTTGGGAGTGCACTCTGATTTCTTGGAGTTTCACTTGTAGGTCCTATCCATACCTCACAGCAACAGTAAAGAAGTCTGCACTATATTCTACATAAATGCTTTCCAACATATTTATACATAAATGTGCAGGTTCAAGCAAAGGTCCAAAGGAAATAAAAGAAGGTAAGTATTTAGATTAACGTTCACAGAATGTCATTTAAGTCATCCTAGAGGAGAATTAAAAAAAATTAAGATGCACAGTACATCTTGGACTTGTGACAAAGTCCTTTAAAACCCACCTTTTGGGTTATGCTTTATCAAGGTTGTTAAGAATTACCAGTTTTGAAATATTACAAGCATTACTAATAAAGGTAATCACAAAGGGTTTTATATTTTTTCAGATTTCAGTCTTTTTCAAGTACCATTTTTATTTTTGTCATACATATAGTTGCTACTATTTAAATAATACATATCTTTAACTCATTTCTTAAGTTAAAAGAATTTAAAAGAAATCTTTATATTACCATTGTAAATGGAAAAATTATCTATTTGTCGTAAATGGAAACTAACCATAAAAATAAATACATAACTCTACAGTACCAACTTATTGTGTTGCATATCTACAACAGCATGCATTTCACCCTCTGGGGGAAAATGGTTTAAAACCTCCACTATTAATTCTTTTTGGCAAAATATATATTAAAGAATCATAAATTACTTACTAGTTGAGCACTCTCATCCTAATTAAACCTCAATTTTTATGTTTGTAAAACAGGGAGAAAAAGAGTAGCTGTCTCATAAGGTGTCACATTAATTTCAAAAACCCATGAAATGATGTGCATAAAATGAGCCAGACAGCATGCCAGTCAGTAGTAACAGTATTACTTCTACTATTATTTCTCCAGTTTGAAAACAATCTCAACCCATTATAGAAATCAGGGTCTTTAATGACCCTGATACCGTTTTATACCAACAAATATAATCTAAAATATATTAATATATTTACTTTCTACAAATGCATTTCTGAGACTACGAAAAATAGTCACAACACTTTAAAAGGCAAAAAAGCATTTCCATATTTACCTATAGAGAGAAATACATGTTTTAATGTTATATATTTCAGTAAGCCCCTTACCCACAATCTATCACTAAGATTAACGGAGTTATATTTAAAATACTACACCTGATCCAGCCCCTATGGAAAACATTATGGAGATTTCTCAAAATATTAAAAAATACATTAACCACATGATTGAGCAATTCCACTCCTAGATATCTACCCAGATAATACAAAAACACTAATTCAAAGGGATATATGCATTCCTATGTTCGTTGCATAACTATTTTCAATAGCCAAATTATAGAAATAACCTAAGTACCCAAGAACAGAGGATTAGATCAGAAAAATGTGGTGTATATACATAAACATATACATACTTGTATATACACATGTGTATATACACACACACACAAAAGAATACTATTCAGCTGCAAAAAAAAAAATTAACTCTTGCTATTTGAGACAACATGGATGGAACAAAAGAGGAGAAAGTGAAATAAGTCAGGAGAGAGATGAAAACTAGATGGTATCACTTACATGTGAAAAACAGAGAAACAAAATAATGGATTAAACAAAACCTAACCAGAATAAATTCTTGACATCTGACCTCAAAACTGAGCCAACCAGAATGGTGGGAGTGGGGGAGAGAGGGGATCTAATGGAACATAGTAGAGGATTATTGGGGTTTCGGTGGTGGGCATGGTGTAAAACATTCATATGTAGTGGTTTGAACCTATAACCCTTAAAACAAATACAATGATACAAACCAACTTTAACTCAATAAACATAATTGGAAAAAATAATAATAAAACACTACACTTCACACTTACATAGGTTTCACAAGCTTCATATTAATTTAGAAAATTTAAAGTAAATTAAATTTAAGTAAAACACTTACAAATTTAGTTTTGCAAAGCTCTCTTGTGCATTATGCTTTTCTCGTTCATACGCACTTTCAACTTCTTTGAATTCATTCTTTATCATTTCCAAATCAGAAACAGCTTCTGCTTGGCTGGCCTTTTCCACCTGCAATGCTCCTTCTAGGTCTCGAATCCGTAACTACCAGATGACAAAGAAGTAATTAAAGGAGGCAAGAAATGATAGCATTGATCTCATATTGATTAGAATACTTTATCAACAGTATATTATCATTCACCCAAACATTTTTTTTCTGTCTGCTTTGGCTTAAAAAGGAAAATAAATAAGAGACAATTTATTCTTTTCTCAACATGTTTAATAGAATGGAGTAAAAGTGGAAGAATAAAGAACTGACTTATCTATTAAAAAAATGCATAGTCTGATATCACATAATTCATCCCATCAACATGCT
The DNA here is from genome assembly GCF_014898055.3 of Talpa occidentalis. Lineage (NCBI taxonomy): Eukaryota > Metazoa > Chordata > Mammalia > Eulipotyphla > Talpidae > Talpa > Talpa occidentalis. Next base: position 14,301,822 of record NW_023605083.1, read on the forward strand.
TCATTTTGACCTACTATTTGTACATTTATTTTATAAAATACAATAAACTGACTGGTTTTTGAAAATGAAACTGTCCTTCCTCTCCTATAGAAATTACCACTACTTGAACATCTCTATGAGCTGAAAATGTGAACTGATCATTTTCTTCTTGGAGAAAACTGTAGCAAAGTGAAGTTTTTATTATAAAATAAAACTATTGAACATATTTATAGTAACTGATAATTGAAATATATTATATTGATACATAGGTTGATAATTGATACAAGTATTAAGATAGCTAGAATATGTTTCAACCAATAATAAAATATTTTTCTTAACTCTACAAATTGATAAAAATAATAATCTGCAGGCAAAATGTGAAAGAGGGTACTGGATTAAGCATGACTGGTCTGAGGTAAGACTTTAAGCTGAGTTATAGGGAGATGGGGGGTTTATTTTACTGTTGTATATACTTGAAATTTTACATAAAAAGACGTTTTTAAAAACTAGATTCTCTATATACATGAATAATAGAATAAACAAAGGCCATTCTCATTAAAGAATGATATATAGCTTAAAAAAGACGACATAACAACTTTTGAGAAGGAAGTTCTCCATGTGGTTTTCTGTGTAGTGTTAATATATACTGAAAAGAATGAAGTTGAGATCTCTGTATATGGTATGCTATATTTAGAGTGCACAAACAAAAAATTAGTTGCAGCCAAGAAAGTAGAGTTATGAGAGGGACAGGAGTGAAAGAAAGAGTTCTCAATGATTTAGTAATTGTTTTTGGTTTGGTTTGGTTTTAAAGATTTATTTTATGCATACAAGAACTGGGGTCTAGGTTAGAGGTGTGGGGTGTGTTGGGTGGGGGGGTTGAGAGGACTCACCAGAGACAGAGAAGGGAGCAGAACAGGCAGATCTACTGAAATACACTGCTGAGTGAAGCAGCAGGCAAGACAAGATAGGTCTGCTGCGCCATGTGGGTTAGCTCCCTGGCCAGGGATTGATATGCTGCAGTGGCTGGCGATAGCTTGATAGCACTGAGACTTTAAGGCCTGCACCACCAGGGAGGCCCCAATTTAACATTGTTTTGATTTTTGAACTACGGGGGTATTTCACTTTTTCAGAATACTAAGGTAAAAATTAAAAGTTTCAAAAAAGGGAGGGGTAGAAAAATGCTTTACAAATTAATCTATACAAATAATAATAACCATAATTATTAAATTCCAATTTTCAAAAAATGAGCAAATTCTAAACCATTTCAAAGGCAAATTCATCCCATGGCAGTTGATAAAAGATCGTTCTGTAATAGGTCAGATCATAAGTATTTTGGACTATGCAAGCGATAAGATGCAAGCCTGTGGCAAATATCCACCCTGCCTCTGTAACAAAGAAGCAACTACAGAAAAGAAAAAACTTCACAAGCACAGACCGAATTGGCCTGGGGCTATCCTGTGTCTACTCTACTGTAGTCAAAGCCCTCCTCAACCACAGCCTTACAGTAAGTATAATATTGAGTATTCTACCAATGCTCCCATTTCAAATGCAAATCTCAGTTCTCTGAACATGCTGTTTTTCCTACTTGCTATAATACAACTTATGAAAATCCATACCAAAAAAAAAATGTGTTGACATTTTACCTGAATAATTTCAGAATTAAATTTTGATTCCAAATGGGCTGTTCTTTCTGCTTCAATATTTTCTTCTAATTTCCTCACTCTTAGAGTAGTTGCCTGAAAACAAATTAAAAGCTTAAACTCATACACATTGTTTTTCAAGTGCATACAGATCACTATATTCCAGGATTGTAATTATTATGTTGTATTACTGTAGATTTGTTTGTTTGGTTTGCCTTTTTTTTTTTTAACTTGGCAGAAGCAGAATATAAAAATGATGCTAGGGAAGAATTCTCCAGAGTTTGCTGTCTTTTTCCTTTTTATTGGGTACAACTTACATATAAACCACACATATTGAAAGTACATAAACTGGTAAATCTTGACATATATATACTACTGACAACCACCAATCTGCTTTTTCTATGAGTTCAGCTTTTTCAGATTCCACATATAAGTGAGGTCATGCAGTATTTGTCAGAAGAGAAGGAGAGGTGGAGGAAAGGACTTAGAAGGAAGGAAGCATTAGTTACAGAGTACATGCCTTTTACTTTCTTTTTTTTTTAAAGATTTATTTTTATTTATTTATACAAGCACTGAGTACAGTCAGAAGCGCGGGAGGGTGAGAGAATTCACCAGAGCCAGAGCAGGGAGCAGAGCAGGCAGAAGGACTTAAGTACACTGCTGAGGGGAGCAGCGGGTGGCAGGAGAGGTCTGCGCACCATGTGGGACCCTCCTCCGGTGGCCAGGGAGCAGCCGGGGATCGAACCGGCGGTGCAGACGCTGCGGGCAGCTTCGCAACCTGGTGCTCAACCGCTGCGCCACCGGGGAGGCCCGCCTTTTACTTTCTTGATTAAATTTATTCTTGAGTATTTTGTTGTTTCTGATACTGCTGTTAATGGAATTGTTTTATTTCTTTTTAGGTAATCCATTGTTAGTATATAGAAATGCAAACTGAAAATGCCTACATTCTTAATGGTGCTTACTCCTTAGGTGGCCATCATTGGTGTTCTCCAAACAGTACACAAGAAATCACTATTCATGTCAAGTTACAGGAAGTTTTACAGTAGCCAAAAGGATGAGACAGAATTACTTGTCTATGGCAAATTTGAAAAATAACTCTAAATGGTGTAAGCTGATTCTGATATCCTAAAATCTTTAACCCTTTGTAAAACTTAGAACAATGCAGAGGCATTACAGTACACCTAGCATTACCCATAGAGGGGAGTATCTTGGTCAATGAGCTTCTTTCCCAGGTGGATAACTGACAAAGTTTCTCCAACAGTGGCCATATTCTGAGAGTCTCATGATTTAGATTGTTATACCACTATTAGTAAGGTCCCTGAGTTCTTTCTGGTTCTGTAGATTATGTATTAAACAAGTTATACTATAAGAATTACAGTATTTCACATTGGTTATTCTGTGATTACTTTGGCGCATTCCCAATAGAGAATAAGAATAAGATAATGGGTAGGCCTCTTTCTGAAGTAAAATTTTCTATAAAATTGACTTCAACATAATTGATGGTGTTTTTCTGAGTTTCATCAGATATTACAACTCATGCCTCACTTGATTTCATAAAGCAAACACGTCTCTGTATTCAAAAAAGACTTCAAATTCCTAGGATTCTATTCTTCTTGTCAAGGTAGAAGGATGTTCATCTGGGAGAAGTCAGAGTACATTACCACAGACACCCAGCAACTTTACATAGTCTAAATCTTGGCAGACTCCAATGATTACTGCTGTCCTTGATCCTGGAATTTTTTTTTTCTCAAAATATAAAGCACAGGTGGAACTTCTGCAATGAAGACACCTTATCTAAAACCACAAATTGATGAAGGATATAGTCTTGAAATTTTGAAATGTCTGGGCCAAGGGCAGAGTTAGCAGGGAAGCATAGTCTCTAAACTCCGGCATAATTATTTTATCATTCATCAATGTGGTGCATGGATCAACAGTTCAGTTGTTTTATTGTTAAATAATTGTTCCACTGTGTTGATATACCACAACTGGTTTTTCAGTTTTCCTGTTGATGGAAACTTGAGTTGTTTCTAGTTTTAGTTCTTACAAATGAAACTACTATGAGCATTTGTACACTTTTTTTTTTGGTCTCCTTTTTTATTGAGATAACGGTACCTCACATTATTTTATACTATATGATTTAGAGGTATAGGATTGCACCTACAGTGGTGAAAGTGTGCATCTTTGTCTCTTATCAGATCTTAACGGAAATAGTTTTTCACCATTGACAATGATGTAGCTGTGGGTTTGTCACACATGGCCTTCACTATATTGAGGAATGTTCCATCTATTCCCAGTTTTTCAAGGGTTTTCATCATAAATGGATGTTGAATCTTATCATATGCTTTCTTGCCATCTAGTAATAGGATTATATGATCTTTATCATTCCTTTTATTGATGTGAAATATGCTGATTTTTGGATGTTGAACCACACTTGTGGCCCAGGAATAAATCCTACTTGGTAATGGCATATGACCGTTTTAATGTATTGTTGAATTCAGTTTGCTAAGGTTTTGTTAAGGATTTTTGTAACTGTGTTTATTAGGAAGAGTGGTTTATAGTTTTCTTTTCTTTTTTTTGGAAGTGATTGAGAAGGTAAGCTATTAGTTCAGCTTTGAAAGCTTAGTAGAACGACCTTATGAAACTGTTTGGTACTGGACTTTTGTTTTTGGGAGATTTTTTATTACTGTTTCAATTTCCTTGGTTATAATTATCTGTTCAGGTTTTCTATTTCTTACCTATTCAGTCTCAGATGATTAAATTTTTCTAACAATTTGTCCAACTTTTTTAATTATTCAATTTATTGGCATACATATATTCCTAGTAATCTCTTATAATCCTCCAAATTTCTGAAACGTTTGTTGTAACTTCTCTTTCATTTATGATCCCATTTATTCGAATTTTCACTTTTCTTTTCCTTGTGAGCCTAGTCAGAATTTTGTCTATTTTGTTTAATTCCCCCCCCCAAAAAAAAAAAAAACCCAGCTTTTGATTTCATTAGTCTTTTGGAATGACTTTTTGATTTCTACTTCATTTATTTCTGCTCTAATTTTTATTATTTCCTCACTTCTACTCACTTTGGTTTTATTTATTCTTCCTTTTCTATTTTTTTAAGATATATTTATTTATGCATACAAGAACTGGGGTACAGGCCAGAGGTTCCAGGAGTGAAAAGATTCACCAGAGACAGAGTGGGGAACACAACAGGCAGATCTACTGAAATACACTGCTGAGGGGAGAAGCGGGTGAGACAGGAGAGGTCTGCTGCACCATGTGGGTTGCTCCCTGGCTGGCTGGGGATAGAACTCGTGCTGCAGTGACTGGCAATAGCTTGATAGCGCTGTCTTTAACCCCTGCACCACCAGGAAGTCCCCCTTTTCTATTTCTTTAAGGCGAGAGACAAAAAAATATTTATTTGTGCTATTTCTTGTTTCTTGCTATAGGCCTGTACTGCTATGTATTTCCCTTAGTACTGTTTTTGCTGTATTCTATAAATCCTGGAAGATTGTGTTGTGTCCTCATTATCATTCGTCTCAAAGTATTTTTCAGTTTCTTCTTTGACTTCTTCATTAGACCAACTGTCATTCAGTAGTATGATGTTCAGTCTCCACATGTTAGAGGTTTGTCCTGCTTTCTTTAAGTGGTGAGTTCTAGTTTGATACTACTGTGATCAGAGATGTTTGGTATGACTTCACTCTTGACAAATTTGTTGACACTTGTCCCGTGACACAATATATGGTCAATCCTGGAGAATGTACCATGTGCATTTGAGAAGAATGTGTATTCAGCTTTTTAGGAGGGGTGCAGTGTCCTATAAATGTCTATTAATCCCATGTGGTCTAATTCTTTGTAAAACCACAAAATTCTTATAAAAAAAAACATGGGGGAAAATCATTATGACCTCAGACTTGGCAACATATATATATTTTTATATATATAATGCCATATTCTATATAATGCCATAAGCACGAGCAACAAAGAAAATACTGGATAACTGGACTTCATAAAATTTAAAAATTTGAGCATCGAAGTGAAAATGCCATCTTAGAGAATTGGTAAAAATATTTACAAGTCATGTAGTTAATAAAAGTCTAATATGCAGAATATATAACTATTAAAACAAAAAATACAAACTCAATTTAAAAAGTGAATAAAGGTCAGCAATCAAAAAAGATAAACACATGCAGTTTGCAGCAACATGGATAGAGCTAGAAGGGATCATGCTCAGCGAAATAAGTCCGAAAGAAAAAGAAAAATACCGGATGGTCTCACTCATAGCAGGAATTTAGAAAACCTAAATAACGGACCAGGGAAAAGACTAATTAATACAAAGTAAAAATCAAAATCAACAAGCAACTATAAACCAGAAACACACGATGGGGAAGATAAGAAGGATTAGGGTCAAAATAAGGGGGGGTGCAATTGTACGGGAAATATAACCAAGATAAAATTGCATACTTTGTGTAAAAATGAAAAATGATGTAAGAATTACATAAAATAAAATATTAAAAAAATAAAATGCACAAAAAATAAATAAAAAAGGAGTAAAGGGTTTGAATAAACATTTCTCCAAAAGATATGCAAATGTCCACTAAGTACATAAAATGATGTTCAACATTATTAGCCATTAGGGAAATGCAAATTAAAATCACAAGAGGTATATCTTCACGATAACTAAGATGATCAGAATTTAAAAATGGAAAATAACAAGTATTGGTGAGGATGTAAAGAAATTTGGAAACCACATTTATTAATGTTAAGAATATAAAATAGTGCCATCATTATGGAAAACAGTTCCTCAAGAAAGTTTAAAGCATATCAAAAATCCAGCAAGCCCATTCCCAGGTATATATTCAAAAGAAATATAAACATGTTCAAAAAAAATTACAAACAAATGTTCATGGCAGCATTTTTCATAATAGCCAAAAGGTGGAAAGAACACAGATGTCTATTAAGCAATGAATGAATGGATAAACAAAATATGGTGCATGCATACAACAGAAAATTATTCATTCATAAAAAGGACTTGAACACCAATACAATATGGATGAACCTTGAAAATGTTAAGTGAAAGAAACCAGACACATATTGTATTATTTCACTTATATGAAAAGCCAGAAGAGATAAACCCATAGAGAAAGAAAAAAGTAACAACCACCTAAATCAAGATTTTAATTCCCACTATAGTAGAGAAATTCTTATGTATAGCAAAATTAAAAGAAGAGCTTCACAATACTAATAGTAGATAGGCCAATACTAGTAAAATAAAATTCTTTAACCCCAAAAGGATGATGTTCCTGTCATTTTATGGATTAAAACATTTTGAAATTGACTTTCTCTGTATTGAGTATGCTTGTTTTATATTCTGTAATTCAGAAAGTGTCTTAACTAATAAGGAAACAGCTCAGAGACACTGAGACTAAAAGATGAGACAAGCAAATAGCTAATAAAGAGTACACAGAGAAAAGAAAACAATCTAAAAACGTTAATATTATTTCAGATTCTCAAAAGCATATAAGCAACTTTCTGTACAAAAATGGTAGTCCTATATTTTATTAAAACAGATTATTCATGATTCCATGATAAGAAACTAACAATTCAAGGTTTCTTTTCATTTCTACAGTGTATGTTACTCATATTACTTAGCTATCTAATTTCCACTCTAAAAGTCAAGAGGTTCTGTTTTTCCTGTCTAGGTAAAACCATACAACTTCAAATAATAAACCAGAGAACACATCTGTATTTCACACCTCCCAGTTTGAGAGAAATATCCAGAAAACAAAATTGTATACTGTTCATGCTTACTAACCTATCAATCAATATTGAAAGTCAAATAATATTCAAATATTTAAACCTTCCAAGAGTTGGGTTTATTGATATATGTAATTAAATCAAAGTCTTAATAAATGTTTTTCCTCCTTCTATTCTGGTGAATTAATTCTTATGTCCAGCAGAGGGTGCCAGAGGAACATCAACATGCTCCATTTAAAAAAAAAAAATCCCATTAATAGCCTAAGAGAACTAGTAGAAAAATCAGAAAAAAGTGTAATCAAAAAGCGAGGGCATAAAGCATAACAATTCAGTTTAAAATACAACATCCAACACATTTGTACATATCACAGAACAATTTATATATGTTTTTCTATAATAAAAGTATTACACTAGGAAAGCAGAATTCTTTATGTAACACGATGAGCACATATTTTACTACTTTCTGGATGCCATGACCTTTCCTACTGCAATATACTGCCCATAAAGTTTTATTACAGCAAATGTTATTTACTCATCTCACCTAATTATTTTATGATTTATATCTCATTAAGTTACACTATGCCCAATTAAATAACCTACCCCACTAAAGAAAAGTGAATGTTCTAAGAAGGCACTAGAGAGATGGATGCCTCTCATCCAATCCTTTGGTACATGTTATTTTATCATTAACAAAGGCCATAGCCACCAATTCCAATTCAGCAGCACAACTAATCAAATATATCCAGACCATATTTGTTGTCCACATATTTGCTCCATGGCTCCCAAGGACCTGTTCCAAGTTTCATGAAAGTTGTACCAATGTGTAAGTGAATTTGCTGAAAGATGGGCAAAATCCTCTCCTACTACATTCATTCCTCCATAAATAGAGTAAATCCAGCTCAGAAGACACACATGAACTGAAATCAGTGTCACAGAAATATTTGATATATGATATTTACCCGCTAAAACAGACATCAAGAAAAATAGGGTAGTACAAGGTAAATGGAAGTGATCAGGTTTTTTCCACCCTCCCACCATTAGCCATCAATGGTTGACACCTGTGATCTTACACGCAGGCCTCTTGGCAGCACTTTGAGTGTGGCATGGGTGTGCGTGAGTGGGCACAGCTGATCCAGAGACTGAGCCTATAAGGGCGGGGAGGCAGCAGAGGATGGGAGAGGGGCAGAGGACGGTGTGGGAGAGAGCTGTGGAGTGTCGGAGAGCATCAAAGAGCTTCAGAGAGGAAAGAGCATATAGGGATTCACAGGGGGCCCAAGTTTCTGTCTCCTTGCTGGCTTGTCTCCCTTATACTGTGGGGACGATGCCAAGGGCTCCAGGTTTCTCTTTCGAGCTGCCTGAACCGATGATGAAACTACCTGGCCTGGGATAGCTGCAGAACAGGTAGGAAATATCACATGTAGATTTCTCAGTAGTATGTTATATGGCACTGTTTCCAAGTTATATGAAATTTACTCCAAAATACCCACAGCTATAGAAACAAAAAATGATTGTTTATTTAATAACCATTTTTTTTAGATTTTATCACCTGTATTTCCCTTGAATGACATTTTCATAATAAACCAACATAGTAATAATCCATCTTCAAAAAGATGATTCTAGGGGACTGATCATTATAATTATTAATTATATGATACAATAACTGATCATTATTAATTCTATAATGATGATGTTAGTGGTAGGTATATTTTGTTCTATTTTTCTGGATGTAAATAATTCTACGTCTGTTAACAATCAACTATAGTATTTATTCCCTGTGTGGAGGGGAAAAAAGAGTAACTGCTGTACTTTTAGTCCTGAAGCTGAAAGTATTTATTACCAAGAATACATCTCAAAGGGTCAATTTCTAAGTATTTGAAAAACAAAAACCATCTAGTATCACCCGTCTTCCCTGCATCATATATTGGGAGGATCATAACTAAGAACAACGGATGAGTCCTGAACAATTTCTTTTCCTAGTCAAAGAACTTGAAAGATGATGTTATTTAATCAGTCTGACCCGTAATGTGAGTTTTCTTAGTAAAGAACTTACTTTGCTAAGTGCCATGTGTACATGGGGCGGTACTGACATTGATGCAGGATATCAAGACCACAATTGCATACTGTAGGGTAAAGAAAATATCAGGCTTTTCTGCCCTTCCGCCATCAGGATAGATGATGGATCCTTGTCCTGAATGCATGCCTGATGGCGGGCACCTGGAATAGGGTGTGGGCATAGGTAGATGGGGTTCAGCTGAGCTAAGACTGTGCTTTTAAGGGCGGCATCACGGGGACGCCAGCAGCAGCAGTAGAAGCCGAAGCAGAAGCCGACAGAGAAGCTGAGAAGCAGCAGAACAAACTCCAGAGAGCTCAGATAGAGTGAAGGCTTGCTGGGGGCTGGGAGGCCTGCCAGCCTCCCAGCCCCCCAGCCAGCACCCCTGCCTGCCATATGCCTGGTGAACCCCAATAAAAGACCTGCAAAAACCCACTAAGGACTCTGACTCCTTTACCCGGTCTGCATGGGATCAGAAAACCTGCTCTGTGTCCAGTCCTGCCCTTACAATTGGCGTAAGTCGGCAAGATCCCTGTAGACAGGTATTGGAGCCCTCCGAAGACCTGGAGGGACTAAGGAGAACAGACTGTCTGCCTGTGACGACGTTGGAGGCGCCATGGTGGCACAGAAGGTGGACAGTGTCCAGGATCTACCGGATAAGACCTCGCCTGGAGAAGGAAAAGGAGATGCCCAAGAGAACCAGCCAACGACACCTGAAAGGACCAGCCAATGACCCCTGAGGCAGCAGAATCGTCGGGGCGGATGGACCGCGATTCAGAGCTCGCCAGTGTTGACGCAGGGAGAGGCCAATGGACTTCAACTGATGGACATGGACTTATAAACTTGGACTGACAATCCCGCCAGAAGGCGGAGGACCTTTGCAGGTTATGTTTTCTTTTTTTTTTTTTTTTGAGAATCTGGGGGTGGCCAGTGGGCCTAGATGGCCAAGAGCAGCCTGTTGTGCCCAGCAGCCTGGTGGAGGAGAAAAAGCCAACTGAGAAGGCAAAAGCTGGTGCTGATGCTAAGTTGAGAAGCCCTAAGCGGCTGTTAAGCAGCCTGGGTATGCTGAAGCCCTGTGAGTCTCGTAAAATCACCTGTGGGTGATGCCCTGCTCATTCATGAGTGAGGGTGAGGAGCTGAGGAACCCGTCCTTGGGGGACGATGGGGAATGTGGCTTGGGGTGGAGTCCAAGCCGAATGTAGAGTTTTGATCCCCAACCCATGTGCTTATGCAGTGGGTTGGCTTGAGTGCAGGGGTCTGCGAGTCGCATTGGTGGCCATGAAGACCAAGTGTTGGAGCGACTGCAGACAGAAACCCTGAGGATTGGCGATTACCCCCAACAGAATAAAATTGCCAATCCCAGAGCTAGTGCATCCTGGTGGTAGATGCTGTGTGTGCCTTGTAGCCGAGACTACAGCCAGAGAAGCCAGGAAGCCTGACGGCTCCTGGTGTGATATAGTAGATGCCGTAAGTGATTCCCCTCCCTCGTATGCACAGTGCCTTCGGCAGCAGATTTGGTGGCTCATCTGCTGGTACCAATAATTGTCTTTTGCACTAGGTTGGTGCCCTGCCTGGACTTATTTGTGTTCTGTTGTATTTTGTTATATTTGATGTATTTGCTTTTGTGGGCCATGGCTGCATTGTTTGTTTGCTTAGAAAATTGTATATATATGTATAGACTATATGGCAGAAAACCCTGAGGGGGTGGACTGTAGGGTAAAGAAAATATCAGGCTTTTCTGCCCTCCCGCCATCAGGATAGATGATGGATCCTTGAGGTCCTGAATGCATGCCTGATGGCGGGCACCTGGAATAGGGTGTGGGCATAGGTAGATGGGATTCAGCTGAGCTAAGACTGCTTTTAAGGGCGGCGTCACGGGGACGCCAGCAGCAGCAGTAGAAGCCGACGCAGAAGCCGAAAGAGAAGCCGAGAAGCAGCAGAACGAACGCCAGAGAGCCCAGATAGAGTGAAGACTTGCTGGGGGCTGGAAGGCTGGCAGGCCTCCCAGCTCCCAACCCCCCAGCCAGCACCCCTGCCTGCCATATGCCTGGTGAACCCCAATAAAAGACCTGCAAAAAACCACTAAGGGGGCCTCCCCGGTGGCGCAGTGGTTGAGCGCTGGGTTGCGAAGCTGCCCGCGGCCTCTGCGGCGCCGGTTCAATCCCCGGCTGCTCCCCGGCCACCAGAGGAGGATCCCACATGGCGCGCAGACCTCTCCTGCCGCCCGCTGCTCCCCTCAGCAGTGCACTTCGGTCCTTCTGCCTGCTCTGCTCCCCGCTCTGGCTCTGGTGAATTCTCTCACCCTCCCACGCTTCTGACTGTACCCAGTGCATGTATAAACAAAAAACAAACAAACAAACAAAATAAATAAATAAAACATGCCTCTATAAAAAAAAAAAAAAAAAAAAAAACCACTAAGGACTCTGACTCCTTTACCCGGTCTGCATGGGATCAGAAAACCTGCTCTGTGTCCAGTCCTGCCCTTACACATACTAAGAATCATCATTTCCAAGGACGTTTCATATGGATTTTGTCATTTTACACTTAAAATAATACGGCATGTGATAAAATTGAGCCTCTATGGGCAGCATCTGCCACATGGTCTTGTAAATCTTCCTTCATTATGGACACCTGGGCTCAGACAGCATGTGTAATGCGCATAGGTGGGCCTGGAAAGGAAGGAATAAAAGGACTACAACGTTATGAGACATGAGACTGAAAGGGAAAACGGGAGGGAAAGAAGATTTGTGATGGACCTGATCGTCCGTAGATAAACATGCTCCCACATCCAGCTATAGTAAATATCAGCACTGTGAAACCTATGGGGCTTTCTGTTGATGGTTCCACGTCCTGTGAATATAAGCCCAAGAGTGGGATTGCAGGGTGAAGTGCCAGCAAGGCATGAGGTAGGTTCACTGTGGATCTGGGCAGACGGTTAAAGGAGAGTCCTGAAGCCCTCAGTCGCTTTTTCAGGCTTTTAAAGATCTTTCTACACCATTTGTAGTGAGGTAATCAGGTACATGGGAGGACCCGGGTTGCCGAGAGGCTAACAGGCCTCCCAGCCCCCCACAATCTTCAGTTTTCCTGGGCTTTCTGGCCTTCTCTCGTGGTCTCTCTAAAGGTCTCTACTGCTCTCTGTTGCACAGACCTCTGCCCCCTCCCGTCCTCTGTTGCCTCCCCACCCTTATAGGCCAAGTCTCTGGGCTCAGGTGCACCCACCCACTCATGCATGCCCATTCTACACTCCAGATGTCTGCCATCAGGCTGGCATATAAGATCAATGATGCTAATTGATGGTGGAAGGGTGGAAAAAACCTGGTAACTTCCATTTACCCTACACAGGGTCATGAGATATTTCCATTTTAGTTTACTAAATTCAGATTGCTTTCCATAATCGTTGCATCAGTTCCCATTCTCAACAACAGTGTAAAAGAACTTTTTCTCTGCATCTTCTCCAACATTTGTTATTGAGGGTCTTTTTAATATGTGCCAGTCTCATGGGTGTGAAGTGGTAATTACATTTAGTTTGAATCTGCCTCTCATTAAAAGTGACATTTCTTTCATTTGTCTTTTGGACTTCTGGATAGCCTTTTTAGTAAATTGTCCATGTCTGCTGCCCATTTATTAACTATTACTTGTTTTTTAATTGTTGAATTGCATGGTTTTTTTATATATCATGGACATTAATCCATTATCAGTTATATTGTATGATTATTTCTCACTCTGCAGGGTCTACTTGTTTTACATTTTCTTTCATGTATAGAAGTTTTCTGACTTGAGGTAATCCTAATTGTTTATTTTTGTTTTTAATACCCTTGCCATAGGGCTTGAGTCACCCAGAATAACTTTATTGATGATAACATGGAAGATATCACCAACGTTTCCTTCAACATATTTTACTGTTGCAGGTCTCAAACTTTGTGGAAGGCAGCAGGTTTCTTGGGTATCTCACCCTGGTTTCAAGTTGTGTCTCATCTATAGAAAAGTTCAGGTGTTCTGACTCAACTCAGACTGCAGCTGTTCTGTGTTAAGAGCCTCAGCTACAAGCCAGTAGTCCTCACTCAGCCCCTCAGCAGCTCTCCAGCAATGCATCCTCTGTTATGGGTGCCTGCTCATGCTGCCAGGGCAGTCCCAGGTCTCAGGAGCCCAGATGTTGGCATGGGCCTGAGTCAATAGCTGTAGGGACCTCTGCACAGCAGCCCCTGCTCCCTCTTGTGGGTTGTACTTCCTGCTCTATTATCACTCCAAACAAAGTTCACTTCAAGTTTCTCCTACACTTTTCCTTCAGAAGATTCTCCTATTGTATGCTGTAGTCTGTTTTCCCCTCAGGGGATTTTTTTGCTTTATTTTACAGCAGTTTTGTTGTAGGTAGGTGGAGAAACTGAGAACTGTACCTTCACTGTGATTCTGTCTTGCTGGACTTTCAATGGCTTTTTTAACACAGTACATGAGAAAAGCAACTCTAGTCAGAAGCAAGATTAATGCTTATTTTGTGACTCATAACATGCAAAGCCTGTACACCAGTGAACAGCTGACCTAATTGGGGAAGTCCAATCCACCAAATTCTACCCTCACAGAAATCCAAACATGTTATATTTTCAATAACATTAAACAAATGCTTCATTAAAACACAAGATTAAAAACAAATGAACAACAAACAAAAAAGCCTTTTCACAATCATCTCATTAACATTTACTTTACTATATAGAGCAATCGAAAAAGGAAAATGGACCTAAAAGCTACGTCCACATACCATAGTAGGTCTTCAGTCATTACTGTAAGGCCAAAAGAGGTTCTGATGCAACTATGAGCATTTCCATTATAAGGGGAAAAAAAAAAACCTGTGTCATGGATGAAAACTGATTTGCCTCAAAGGTACACTCCTTATATTTCTCTGCAATGAATTATAATTTATTTGTAACTTTTATTAGCCAAAGCACATTTGTTTCCTAGAATCCTCTAGATTATTTTACATAAACAGGCTCACTTAAAGCAATTCTTACTCTAAAATTACTGAGCAATTTCAAGAAATAGCTGAAAAGTACAAAAAATTCAGTTCCATGTACTTATCTTTGACCATGATTACCTGCAGTTTGAAGAAAAATCTCAAAGTTAGTCACTGAGGATGGCAACAAGCAAAAACTTAACAGTTTCAGAATAGACATGTAAAACTCTCAGGATGACTATGGAAATAAATTGGTGTACAAAGAAATTTTTTATTCATAAGAAATGAATAATGGAATGTATCACTCAGATTGTAAAACAGTGTAATGGGGAAAAGTCTTATTACTTCTAGGTATAATAAAAGAAACCACAGATAATAAAAAAAAAAAAGGAAATCTCAAGAAAAGATTTTATAGGCCACATATTCCAACTAGCCTGATAATAATTTAGCATCTCTGAAAATCATCCTTACCTTTTATGGTATCAAAAACCTCCATCTTCAACAAATTTTCAATGAACTTCCAATTTTAAAATCCATTATGAACATAAGTGCAAAAATGTATAATACTTATAAGCACAACTGTATAATTCAGGTGATTTCATCATTCGTTTACAGTTAGCGACAACACAAATGAGTGTTTAAAAATTATTCCTAGAAACACATCATGGCTTTAAAAAGATGAATCACATCAGGTTGTTTCATGGACAATATGAAATCTGAGGTTCGTTTTCTGTTTTCCACTTGAGTGTGGTATAGAACATACACATAAGAGAAAAAAGCTACATTCTATGCTTCTTTATGTTACTATAATATAGAATATGACTGACAGAAGCAATTCAGAATTTATTTGCAAAGACTCTTCTCTCTCCACTGTAATCTTCACAAGATTCTTCAGTTCTCTCAGAATTAGGTTTGCATCTTCTCTTTTCTCTTCTCTTATTGAGTTAAGCTTATTTCCCATGATAAAATAAAAACTCCCCTAGTTGTAAAGAGGTTTATAAAAGTCATGGATATTTCTTTTTCCAGTTCACTTTTCCCTTGGTTCTGTAGTATCCAGCACCACATTTATAAAATTGGATTGGGAGTTGTTGTTGTTTTTTTTTTTTTTAATCTAAGAACTATTGATCCATGTTAAGAGGATTAAGCCACACAACAGTATATAGTTTATTAGATTAATATATATGTGTGTGTAACTATTTGGCCTGGGCACATAAAGAAATCACCTTTTCATGAAATACAACTATTAAAAAGCTTCACTATAATTTAAAACATTTCTAAGGTTAAAAACCTATCATATAAGTTGTTTTATTCTGATATTACAGACATTAAGTAATATGTTCTATAAAGTTAAAATTTTAACAAGTTTATATTAGTCCTTTTATTAATTCCTTTTAAAAGTATCACTGACAATTCCTTAAATCCCTAGGGTTACTGGTAGTTAATGTCTCCACAATTGAACATAAAGCTAGCTCAGAATGCTCCCTAGTAATTTTTTTTTTTTTACTAATTTTTTTTTTTTTATAGAGGCATGTTTTATTTATTTGTTTGTTTTTTTATTTATACATGCACTGGGTACAGTCAGAAGCACGGGAGGGTGAGAGAATTCACCAGAGCCAGAGCGGGGAGCAGAGCAGGCAGAAAGACCGAAGTACACTGCTGAGGGGAGCAGCGGGCGGCAGGAGAGGTCTGCACGCCATGTGGGACCCTCCTCAGGTGGCCGGGGAGCAGCCGGGGATCGAACCGGCGCCGCATAGACTGAGGGCAGCTTCGCAACCCAGTGCTCAACCGCTGCGCCACCAGGGAGGCCCTCCCTAGTAATTTAAATTCCCATTCATTATGTCATCAGCTGGCCAAATAGCCAATGCAAAAAACAGTCATTTAAATATAAAATAAAAATTTAAATATGTCTAAATATGAAGAATGTACATAAGAGACCATACTATACTAGTCTTATAAAATTCTTAAAAGTAGAACAAAAATTAAACTACCTTCAAAGTTTCAAATTCAACAAAAGTAGAAACCAGGTAGATAAGAAAAACCACTATGTAAAACCACAATAAAATACCATTATATAATCCCCCAGGGAGGCTATAATCAAAAAGACTGACAATAACAAGGGTTGGTAAGGAACTCAAGAAATTGGAACATTCTTTCATTACTGGTGGGGATGTAAAATGGTGCTACTGTGCAAAACAGTCTGACAGTTTCTCAAAAAGTTAAACATAGTTACTCTGTAACCCAGCAATTCCACTCCTCAGTTTATATGTAAGAGAGGTGAAAATACATACATACAAAACATGTGCACAAATGATCATAGAGGCATTATCCATAAGAGCAAAAAGATGAAAACAGTAATGTCTATGAACTGATGAATGGATAAACAAAATGTGATACATAATACAATGGAGTATTATTCAAATAAAAAGGAATGAAGTGCTGATACATGACACAACATAGATAACTCTTTAAAATATCATGCTAAACAAAAAAAAAGCAATTACAAAAAAAACCAATAATGTCAGATTCCATTTGTATGAGATGGACAGAATAAGTAAATCTCTAGAGGCAGAAAATAGACTTATGGTATCTAGGGCTGGGAAGGATGTAGCAATGGGAAAGCCATGATTAATACATGGTGTTTCTTAGTGAGGTAATGAAAACATTTTAAAATTGATTGTAGTGGATATTTACATAATTATGAATATATTAAACACCAGTGAATTATATACTAGAAATGGGTGAATTTAAAATTATGCAAATTATAGCTCAAAAAAGATCTCTTTTAGATCATCAATGTGAGCAGTTTAATGTCCAGGCATCCACCTTTACTCCAATTAGTCAAACTACCCCTCCCTAACGATCACACACTGGAAGTTCATTATCTGAAAAAGGTGACTCTCAATCAGAGATTGGACACAGGTATATACAGAGAGGGAGCAGAAAAAGAGGGGCAGAAAACTGAAACCAGATTAAAGTCTGAATACTGAGCCATATGACATCCAGATTCTTTCTCCACTTCCTTCTTCCATTTTATAATCTCCAAGAAGGAAATTAGCAGTTCACTCTTTGCAGAAACAAAAAAACCTATACGTTGTAACATTTCAAAATTTCCCAGATATAATGTATGGCACATCTCCTTATCCTACAGTACAGCTTTCCTGAGCCAAATATTCATATACTCAACTGCTTATTCAACATCTCCATTTGAATATCTAATGGGCATGTAAAGTGAACATATCTAAAACAAAACTAATCTTCCTCCAATCTATTCCAGTTACATCCTTTGCCAGTTGATTAAGTGGCAATGCCATTTACCCACTGAAGTGCAACCAACCCATACCGGGTAGGTTCATTACCAGTTCTAGCAGTTGTTGATGTCTTCATGCTCTCCGCTGTTCTACCTGCTCTCCATCGCACTCCACAGCACTCCTCCACAGTCTCCCGCACACCTACATCCTCTCCACTGTGCTCCTCCATCCTCAGCACCGCGCCACAACACGCCACGCCATTTGGCCGAGTGTGCATGCGCGGTGGGAGGGCAGAAAAGCCTGAAGCTTTCCCCCCTACTTACCCCACAATCCACTTCCTCAGGGTTTTCCACCATACAATCTATATACAAATATATACAAGTTTCCTTTAACAAACAAGCACTGCAGCCATGGCCCACAAAAGCAAACAGTATACATCACAATATAACTAAGTTCAATTCTCCTATGGGCAGAAAGATAAACAAGTTATTGGTACAAGCAATGGGAGATTCCCTCCCATCTGGCAATATACACGCCAATTTTGTGTCCGAAGATAATACTGTAGCTGGCATCAGTGGCCTTCCAGGTCGCGAGTACCACACTCACTTTGCCAGCAAAGACACGTCAGAGGGCTCTACATGTAGCAAAAGTGGAGCGCTCATAATAGGCCACAAAGTCATCACGAATGTCCCCTTTAGGATTGCCTTCTGATCTGCCACCCCAGGGTGGGTAACACGCACCCAAGGTGTTATTTGTAAATTGGCCTCCAGGCCACAACCCCAAGTGTAGGCTATCAGGGCCACCCAGTGCATGTGGAGAGCCTTCACAGTCCAGGGCCATTCCCAGGCCACAGTCTGCGCCGGGTAGGCAATAAGATGTTGCCCTGCTGTCCAAATCCAGGCTTTAACAAAATGTCCAAAGTTTGTGTCTGCAATTGAATGGGAGCAGCCGCAAGATGCAGCAACGCCTCCACGGAAGCCAGGCCGCCTTTCCTGCCCCTCGCATTTAGTATTCGTAGCAGGTCCCACATAGGGTGCTAGAACTGCCATGAGGGATCCAAATGAGGATGAGGGAACACTCTTTAATACCAAGTCTCTCATCCCTGCTGTGAAACGCTCGTTGTCAGGACCACCAAGTATTCACACTGAACATGGCCTGCCGCATACCCAATTCCCAAAGTACCTGTATGAGCTCAGCAAACGTCTGCCATCTGCTCACTGTCTCCTGCACATCTCCTGCATCAGCCCATACTGTTCATATGGCAGCCATGATCCATTCCAGCAGGGTATGATGGCCCTGGCCATCCGCCGGCTGTTCTGCAGCCTCTTGTCTCAAGGATGGGTGTAAAGTCACTGAGGCCTGTCTCTCCATCTCTTGTGCCAAGCACAAATGATCCCATCCACCCCCAGGTCCCACAAACCTAGCAGCCAAGCTGCCAAGGGTTCCCCCGGTTTCTGGTGGAACTGTTTGCCCAAGTCCACCAGCTCCACCTGGGTGTATGGTCGGTATGCAGTAAATTTTGTCATTTGTGGTGGCCCAGCAGCCTCACCCCCTGGGGCCATGGGCTGCTGTCGCTTCATTTTCTGAGTCACCACCAGATGGGCCCAGAGCATGGGACCAGCCTCCTCCTCCTCTCCAGAGCTGTCCGGCATCTCCAGAGTCACAAGTTGGTTTGCCACTACTGGCTGAGACTCAGGCAAAGGGCCAGCCTCCCACTCCTCTCCTGAGGAGTCTGGCGTCTTCCGAATGGTGGGTCGGTTTCTCCAAACTTCCTCCAGAATCCTCAAACATTGTTGCAATTTCCACATCTCTTGCCGCATCTCATCCCACAGGTGCTGGATTCTGGATCGCTTTTTCTGCCTAGACTCTCGCAGAGCTGTGAGAAACACCCATCCCACAGCCCTACCACCTCGCCGGCAATGTATCCACCCAGGGTCTCTTCTATTTTGTATAGGGCCTGTTCCAACTGCCCCGGGGATCCATCCACCTCTGGCCACTCCTGGGGAGGTGCCCACTGGGAGAAGAGGCTGGCCACTGAGTACCACCTGCTCCTGGCCGGCCACCTGGCAATCCCTCCCCAGGTTTCAGAGGGTTCCATACCCGTCTGCACCGAGCTGTCCTGCTTTGAACCATCCTGCCGTCTACACCAAATGCAGCGCAATCAACTCATACCCGGTAGGTTCATTACCGGTTCTAGCAGCCGTGTTGGTGCCCTCATGCTCTCCACTGTTGGTACCCGCACTCCGCCCGCCCGTCCAGTCTCCGGCGCACCTCCCTTGTCTCCACTGCGCTCAGGCCTCTGCGCTCAGGCCTCTGCGCCACGCCATGCAGGTTAGCCAAGTGCACATGCGCAGTGGGAGGGCAGAAAAGCCTGAAGCTTTTCCCTCCTACTTACCCCACACCCATCTACTCAAGCCAAAATGTTTGGTATTATCTTTTACTCCCTACCCCCCCTCACAAGTCAGGTCCACTCAATCTGCAAATCCCATTAGTTCTATCTTCCAAAATACATAAAATCTGGTGGCCTCCTCTACCACTCACTGCCTTGGTCTAAAACAACATCATCTCTCATCGCAAAGAGCCTCGTATAATGTTCTCTAAAGAGTATTCAGAAAATTAATTACAAAAGACTTTCAAACCCCCATAAATCTGGCTACTATCCTATATACCTACTAGTCCCTCTTGCTCATTCCATTTCAGTCATAATGGCCCACTTGCTACTCCTCAAACACACTCACATCTCATGGTCTTTGCATTTTCTATTCCTTCTATGTAGAATGCTCTTTCCTCCGCAGATCACATTGTTTCATCCCTTTCAAGTAACATCTTATTAAATCAACCATTTAGGACCACTACCATAAAAGGGTAAACATCCTGTTCCATCACTCATTACCTCCCTAGTCCACTTTTTTCCTCTCCACAGGGTTTACCATCCTTTGTTTCATTTAATATGTGATTCTTCCCGACTAAAGCGTCAATTTCAAGAAGGAAGAGACATTGTTTTATGTATTGCTGTGTCTCAATCCCCCAGAAGCATGCCTGACAATCTCAATAAACATTTACTAAATAAACAAATGACACAATAGACCTAAAACAGGGAATAAGATGCTATAAAAATGCTACCGAAAACAAGAACTAGCAAAACTTAAAAAGAAAATATTCCACTAGATGATTAGAAAATAAATCAAGTAAATCTCCCAAGGAGCAGTAAGAACAAAAAGATAGACAACAGAAAAGCAAAGAAAGAAAAAACACGAATCCAGTTGCTCTGACAACTGAATAATAAGCCTAAGAAATAAAGAAAAAAGCTGGGTGAGGAAATTAGGAAAAAATAATACCAAAGATTTCCTCAAAACGAAGAATGTGAAGCTCCTAACCAAAATGGTCATCAAATGCCCTGCACACTGAATAAAAAAGATTATACAAAGAAATACTGTTTCTCTTTGATGTTATGAAACGTCAGTGTGAAATCTACAGCATAAATAAGGTGGTGGCTTCACAAATAACAAAGAAAAAAGACACCAAGTTATTTGTATCCCTGGAATACAGCTGTGCCACAGGCCAGGAGAAAGAAAATCTCAGAAGGATGTGATAATTTCTTGAAGACAGACCCTATAATTTGTGAAATTGATTTCCTCCAAGGTTTATAAATGTACACTACCACCAGGAAGGTATAGGAATTTTTAACACCATCCTCATCAATGCTCAGTGCTATCATTTTCATTAATCTTAGTATTATGAGCATTACAGTCGTTCTTACACTGTAATGAAGTTAATTTTCATGTATTTGTTGTCCATCTGAAATTCTTTTTTCATATCTTCTTTGATATCCTTGATTGTTTTCACAAAGATTTTCTCCTTTTTATTACCAAAGAAGGGATTTAGGTACAGAGATAGATATGGAGATAATGATATATTTGCATTTTGATGTATTTTCTCTTTTGATAATTTGCAGGTGCTTTGCTTGTGTGACTTTAATTTTTTTTTTTTTTAGTCAAAGCTATAAATCTACTTTTTCTGATTTTACTCCTCTGCTTTTATGATTAGTAGTCACACTGTACTCAGGGAACAGAAAAATATTAATCTACATTTTCTTTTTAGTTTATCACCATGTTTAATATTTCACTCTTTTTAATCTAAATGGAACTTATTTTAGAATATAAAATAAGAATATAATTTTGTTTTCTCCCAAACAGCTAACCAATTGTCTCAACACAATTCACTAAATCCTTCTTGTCTTTACTGACTGAAAATGATATCTTAATATAGTAAATTACATAAATTTTATATATACATACATACATACATACACACACACACACACACTTTACAAGCCTACCACAGCCTTTCTTTACAAGAATTTATTTTGGGGATTTTAATTTTAGTAGAAAATATAGAGAGATTTATTTGAAGAAAATTACCACTTTCAATCAAAAGTGAATAACTGCCCTCAAACTTTCAAAATATTCCATGATAATTAACTGCTCAAATTGGACAGATTTTTAAAATTGGGGGTAAAATTATTTACACGAGAAAATGTTCAAAGAAACCAAATATTAAATATAAATATATGCCACCCAAAAGATACTTTTAAATTTTATTATAGAGTGAAACTTTCTCTGACCTTAACTTACTAACTGGATTTGATTGATTGATTGATTGATTGATTTTATTTTAAAAGAGTAGGTTTATTAGGGGAAAATAAGAGAAAGGAGAACACAGCACCTGCATAGACACAGGCAGGCAGTTTGGAATAAGAGTTGCCTGGATTTTATATACACATACACACACACACACACACACACACACTCTATAAAAGAATGAGAAAGTATACCTCAAATTCTTTTCTAAGACGTTCCTCTCGTTGCGTACTTAATTCAAGTTCACTTGTTTGTCGCCGTAAAAGGTCAGAGCAGTCCATGTGTTCTCCTTCTAATTTTTCTACTTTCTTGTGCATACTTTGTACAGCACTATCTTGTTCCTGGAAAATAATTCACTTTGGCATCAATAAAGTCTAGACATCAACAATGACTGAAATTGTTCTATAGAAGATAGTAACTAAACATGTGCTTCAACCAAAATAATTGGTTAATTAATATAGACAAGAGAGACACAGATATTTTCCAGCAACATTTCAGTATATATATGTGTGTGAGTGTTCAAAAAGTAGTACTGGAATTTCACAATTTAAAAAATCTGGTTTATACATATTACAATTGAATATTTATAAAGCACACTATACCATTAAGATAGTTCAAGTGACTACATAATGCTGTAGTTCATATGCCATACATAACATCTTCCCCCTCATTAAAATTTTTAAGTATTTAGTAATACAAATATATATATGGCTTCTTTGTGTGATAATTATTAGCTTCAATGCTTAATAATTAATTGCGAGGTTTTTATGTGAGTTCATGGTACTTTATGCTTATAGCTCTTAAAGTTGCATCCACTAGATGGCTGTGTCTCATTTCTTCAGTTTTCAAATCTTTGCTGTACTGTTGAAAGAAAAATGTCAGGAACTCGTCTTAACTCTCTCAATCTCCTTACCCAGCTAAACTTGTAAATCTGAGTTGAATTTAATGGAAACATAAATTTAATGGAAACATCAAGTTAGCACACCTAAATCAAAGGTTTTTTCCACAGTAACTAAACCAGATTCACCATTCTCACTAAGGTCTTCACCAGGACAGTATACATACTTCCAGGTATCCCTAGACACTCACAAGTATCACAAGAATCTGGGTGAGAATGTAGCAAGCACCAAATATAATTTTCTATAAAAGATCCTAATTTTGGAAAGTACCCAGTAGTAGAGTCATGGTCAAAACATAAGGAAAAATGTTAATGTAATTTCTTCTTTCTACATCTCCTCATTCACAAGATAATATTCTATAGCTGGCTATACATGAGCTCAAGAATTATTTTCTTTGGGTAATGGAATGCACAGAAGTCATCTACTTTCACATTTTCAATCATTTTCAGGGGAGAATAATTTTTTTATTGAGGTAACACTGGTTTCACAACATTGTATGTAAATCAGAGACACAGGATCACATCTCATGTTTTCTCTAAACCATCTCAGGCAAGAACAAAGCTGGATACCAGAGAAAAGTGTGCCTATGACCAGCATATAGCACTTGCAGCTTTTAAAATGACACCGTGGATATAGGAACAAATTATATTACAAACAGCTTTATATAATCTAATTTCATACATGAAAACACTCTTAAGACCATTAAGCATTATACAAGCATAAGATACTATTATTCTACATGATAGTACCCTTCCTTCAAGCAGTCAAAAGTGCTAGTATTAATTCAAATTCAGTGTTAAATTATATGCCTTCTTGACTTATGAATACATAAACTCCATCTTTCAATCATACACTTAGAATACTATGTATGCTTTAAAATAAACAAACAGCAATTTACAAAGTTAGTTTCAAAAAACCCAATTTGAAATAAAAGCAAATTAAAATCTACAACCAAAAGATGGTTGTAGTTGGTAGCAAATTATTTCACATATGTATTAAATAAAGTAAAAGAAATCACTCAGGAAGTTTCATGAAATTTGTAAGAAAATCTGACATGTTTCCCATTCTATTTATTATTGATAAATAGTACAGAAAGAAAACATACAATCATTTGAGACACTATTACACAAAAGAAGGTGCCAATCATCCCACGCTAAATTTAATTTAATTGTATAAAAAAGAACAAATGGAAAATGAGTGGCTAATCAGTTAGGATTTGTTATGTTTATTTTGGTGAGCTTTTTAGCTTTATAACGCTCAACCTATACTGAATATTATTTACCAAATAGCTTTCATTAAATGAAAGTCTTTCAAGATGTACGTGAAATGCTGACCTAACAATCACAGTTTCAATGCAGAGGTGAAGCACTCACTAATATTATGTGATAATTACTATACATTCTTGGATATGGATGCAAGCAGGCACATGTGCACAGGTACACACATATAATTTTTATAGAAAAAACTAGTTTTCTCAAATATTGGAAATTTTTATTCTATTCACATACCCAAGAAACTTATATTACATAATTAAGTGATTATAACTCATTAAAAATGATTTTCTTATGTTACACTCACTTAGCATTTATTGCATAAAGACTTTACATTTTATCTTTTTTATATTTGGCTGCATTAAACTGACTAGTATTTTATATAATTTTGGACCTACATTCATGAGTACAATTGACTATAATTATCTTTTCTTGTATTCTTGTGAGTTTAGTATCAAAATTTGTCAGTTTGGTATATTATTGAGATTTTTCCATTCTCTGGCAGAATTTATATGAAACTAAAATTTATTGTTTTCTACTTGAATGTTTCTTTTTATTGCTTGGTGAAGCAATACAAGATCTGAAATTTTAAGATCTGAAATTTTAAAGATCTGAAATTTTGACACTGACGTAATCAAGTTTTGGAGGAGAGGGGAGGTTATTTATATAAATATATATAAGGATATAAACACATATGTAATATATACAGTATGCATATATAAATATGTAAATATCTATAAATGTGCACATATAAATACATTTAACATGTGTTAATTAAATTTTCTTCTTACACCTATGCTCTAGTGCCAGGACCAGCTGAGGACATGCATTCTATAGCACAGAAATCTTTTTTTTTAATTTATTTTTTACACCGTTGTTCATTTTTAAACAATATTTGCTTCCGCCCCCCCAGGTGTAGGTCCCCATAGAATTTCCTTCGCCAATGCAACCCTGCACCATCACCACTGTCCCCTGTATAGCACAGAATTCTTATTCCCATTTGACCTACTCCAGTGAGCTGGTGGCTGGTCACCCTGCACTTCTATTTAGGACCATCATTTCTACCAAGTACAGTTTTCCTACTATCAAATTTTATAGATCTAAATTTTGTTTGTTTCTATGGACAGTGTGTTTCAATAAGGTACAAATGACATTAAATGTTATGATAAAGTTAAGGACATCTGTCAATTTTTAGCAAACAATAAATTTAATACTACTTAGATTTGATCGCTACCAGTTTTTTAATGTTTTTATTAGTTTTACCAGTGGATTTTTTTCTATTTAAATATTTTCCCTTTTCAAATGAATAACTATAAGAAAGTGAAAATCAAAATTAACAAAAAACTATGAACCAGAGACACTCTATGGGGGATGGGGGGCGGGGAAAGGAGGGATTGGGGTCAAAATAAGGGGGTTGCAATTGTATGGGGAATATAAAAATAAAATTTACTTTAAAAAATAAAATAAAATAAACAGAGTAAGAAATATAGATCTAAAAGCAGTGGGACTAATCCCGCCTTTCACATGGAAAAAAAAAATTAAAAAAAAATATTTTCCCTTTTCAAAGATTTTTACTCAATAAATTTACTTGATACAATTTTTTCCAGTTTTAATTTGTGCCTATAATTGCAGTCCATGCACAGAGATGATATAGTACAATTGAATTTGTGTAAAAAATAAAAACACATGAAAATATATACATATTATCATATATAGGCTATATAGCTATAAATGACAAATATGCAGATAGATATAGACATAGCTACAGATACAAGTTTATCTATGAGAAAACTGTGAACAAATGTCCACAGATACTCTAGGTCAATACCATTTACCAATCTTAAAACTTCTTTTAATTCCTAACCAATTCATTGACTCAATGGCACATCTTTCCGAAGAATGCACTGCCTATGTTCTTGACCCCTTAGATCAAAAATGTATAGTCTAAAAGTCATTATACTTCAAAATCTTCATTGTGACAATGTATAATTTCAACTAAATTGCTTCTTCTAGGGAAAATGATGAGTAATATTTCATGTATGAGCCACACTTAGGAATTGGAGGTTCTAAAGTAGTTGCTACAGTAATATGAGTAGTTTCCACAGTAATATGAGAGTCTTAAATGTGTGTCTTCAAATCACTTTAAAATCAATTTCAGGGCCTCCCTGGTGGTGCAAGAGATTAAGGCACAACCTATGAAGCAGTCTGCAGCTTTTGCAACACGAGTTCGATACCTGGACGGCCAGGGAGCTACCCACATGGCGCAGCAGACCTCTCCTTACTCACCCACTGCTCCCCTCAGCAGTGTACTTTGGTCAATCTGCCTGTTCTGTTCCCCACTCTGTCTCTGGTGAATCCTCTACCTCCTACACCTCTGGCCTGTACCCCAGCTCTTGTATGCATAAATAAATAAATCTTTAAAAAAATAAAATAAAATGAGTTTCAATTATTTTTCTATTTGAAGGGGTCAAACCTTTCTTGGTCTCAAAATGATGAAGTCAGGGCCTCCCTGGTGGCGCAGCGGTTGAGCGCTGGGTTGCGAAGCTGCTCGCAGCCTCTGCAGCGCCGGTTCGATCCCCGGCTGCTCCCCGGCCACTGGAGGAGGGTCCTGCATGGCGCGCAGACCTCTCCTGCCGCCCGCTGCTCCCCTCAGCAGTGTACTTCAGTCCTTCTGCCTGCTCTGCTCCCCGCTCTGGCTCTGGTCAATTCTCTCACCCTCCCATGCTTCTGACTGTACCCAGTGCTTGCATAAATAAATAAATAAATCTTAAAAAAAAAAAAGATGAAGTCAAAATATCCTATTTTTATAGACTGATCCAGTCTCTATGTAAAACCATATGGAGGTTTCTCAAAACATTAAAAATAGGTCTCCCATATGATCCAGGAATTGCATTCTTAAGTATCTACCTGAAGAATGCAAAAATACTAATTCAAAGATATCTGCACTCTTATGCTCACTGCATCACTATTTACAGTAGCCAAGTTATAAAACAGTCTAAGTGCCCAGCAACAGATGAGTGCATTAAGAAGATGTGGTATTTACACATAATGGACTACTTTTAGCTACTAACAAAAAAAAGATTAACTTACCATTTGCCACAACATGGATGGAACTGGAGATTATGCTAAGCAAAATAAGTCAAGAGAAAGACAAATACGGGATCATGTCACTTACATGTGAAGTATAGAGAAATAAAACAAAGGATCAGATAAAGCCAACCTTAAACTGCAGATTGAGGCTACCAGAGGGGGAGGAAAACAGAGGGAAGAGCAAATTGAGGAGGAAGCAAATGGACTATGTGCGCCTGGTGGTGGATGTGGTGTGGAAACACAACTGAAGGGTGTGAACCTATAGCTCTAAATCATATACAGTGTAAAACCAATGTTACCTCAGTAAAAAAAAATTTAATGTCTTATTCCTGTTAGTGTATAAACTGAAGATTATTTTCTTTAATTACTTCTATAAGCCATATATTTTACATCTTTAAAAAATGTAAGTATACTCCAAGTTGGTAATTTAACAACTGAGCCATGTGAAAATAGAAAAATATATTTATTCTAGGAATCCTATATTCAGAGAAAATATTCTGTCCCAATTAGTCCAGCTTCTATAACCAACTCAGACTTGCTTCCTCTTATTCCTCTCTGTAAAACTAAAACAGTATATCAGAAAGACATGTATATATATATATATATATATATATAAATAATCTCATTAAAATGAGGTTATTAGGTATTTTTAAAGTGCTTAAAACTCATTAGTATCTAAATGAAACTTTTCCTTTCCAGTTGATAGATTCATTTTTAAAGTTCAGGTAAAGATTTGCTGAAGAAGTGAGCAGCTGTCCAAAACAATTTCAAAATCAGAAAATCACAAAGACCCTTAGAGATTATTTAATCCATCACTTTCCAAATTCCTGTCTCCCAGCCCTACAATATTATACCAAAAAAAAGGGTTGGATTCCATTGTGAAGTAAGACATGAAATGCTATAACTTATTGATAGTTTGGAGACTCTCAGTGCATATTAATAGATTATAAATCATGAAAGTTCTACCATAAAAAAATGTTTTCTAACATGTTTGTTTAGACAACCTGTTTTAAAAAAAAAAAACAAAAACCAATAAGTACCCCACAGAACATCTGAAATATTCTGGAAAACAACTATACAGTTTACCTGTCTTCTTTTTAAGTCCAGTTTGACATCTCCACCATAGAATTGAATGTTCAAAATAATTTCTGAAATGTACTCACAAGATACTACCTAAATTGTATATGTTTTCTATTTTCTTTTATTTGCCTATTTCTTCTTTCTCTGTCTTCTTTTAGTCTATGTAAGTGAAGGGGCTACAAATTGAAAACAAACATTTTAAAGCCCAAAAGCCCATTTTCCCAATGCATACAAATAAAACGGTATAGAAACTCCACCCAGGATAGTATAGGGATGTAATAAATCTCAAAGGGAAGGCAGAACCTAGGATCACCTGCCGTATCAGCTAAGCATCTGCTGTCATGCCATCATTTACTGAGCCTACAGAAAAGTGGAATGACATACAGAAGCTAAGCCATCAAAAAGAAGTTTAGAGGGGAAAACAAACTAAGATGAAATGTAAGAACTCTGCTTCATAGCAAAAAGAAGATCTAGATAAAGTCATCTAAGTACCAGAAAGATGCAAAGAATGGCATATAATTATGCAAACATGCCAACTATGCAAAAGAAAAAATAACAAAGAAAGAAAGGAACAGATAGAAAAGATGGTCTGGGAGGGGGGCGGAGCAACATGGCGGCGAGGAGACGCTGCGAGTAAGATCTCCCATTAAAAAAAGTGAATAGGGAGGAAAAGCGGCAGGTCCCAGTGAGAACTGGGACACGGAAGATAAACGGGTGACTCCAGCAAACTGCCCGAAGAAGAAAGTGGCCATAAAAGAGGACTAGAAGGGAGGGAAGCGCAGAACCCTGCTCCCCTCCCCCGCCCACAGAGGCGGCACTCTCCGACCCGCAGAGAGGAGGAAACAACACACCAAAACGACCAACAAGAACAAACGACACAGCAAGCGGGACTGTGAGTGGAAAGGAACTATTGCAGCCACCACACCCCGTGAACGGGAGCTGAGGCGAACCCTGCAGGATTCGCCGCAGCGGCGAGCGAACGGCTCCGGGCGCCATTAGAGAAGAACAAAGACCCCGGGAGACGCGCACACAGCCCGGGCTGCCGGTAAGCTGGCGCGGAAACGCGGCACGCTCGGGGAGCTTGAAAAGCAAGTGCAGACCTGGATCGCGGCTGCCCAGGTCCCCGCGCCTGCGACCTAGGCTTGCGGGGAGACGACCTAGGCTTGCGGGGAGACGCGCGGAGGTCCTCACTGAGGTGAAGGTCCCTCCCTGAGTGAGCAGGAACCAGGCGCCCAGGCACGGGAGCGGTGCAAAAGGCGCCATTCCCGCGCCACTGAACTGGGCTACAGCCCGCATCCTGGAACTGAGGGCTTTGAACTGAGACCCGGGGCACGAAAATTCGGGGCGTGGTTTCTCCACGACGGTGGGGCACAAGGCAGACACAGCACCCCAAAGCATGGAGGTG
Organism: Talpa occidentalis; assembly: GCF_014898055.3. NCBI lineage: Eukaryota > Metazoa > Chordata > Mammalia > Eulipotyphla > Talpidae > Talpa > Talpa occidentalis. The sequence continues at coordinate 14,331,817 of NW_023605083.1, forward strand.
TACCCTACCATTCCCGCTCTGTTCTCTGTCCCACGGGGTGGGGGGAGGCGAAAAACAGCCCCCCAAGGACAATAGGAGAGATCTCTGGCGCCACCTAGTGACCAGGAAAAAAAAAAAGTCACTAACACCCTATAAAACAGGACATTTCTTAAGACTGCTTGAAAAGGGCAGAAGGTTTCTGGAGGACCCAGTGGCCAGCCGGGAAGTTATTCCACGCCAGGCCCCTTCCGACCAGCAGTCTGAGCCCACAGAGGGAGCAGGCACCCACGTCTGGGGCAGACTGGGTGCGCAGAAGAGTGTGCCTGAAACCGGAGGCGCAGGGACTGCATCCCGCTTCGCCATTTGAGAACAGGGACATTTCTTCAGTAAAAACTGCCTAAAACCAGCAGAAAGCTCCCCCAGAAGACAGAGATGGCTCCTGGAAGAGCCAGAGGGGAGCGGAGAAGTTCACCCAAGATGTCAGTCAGTCCGAGCAACACAGTGTCCCAACGCATACGACAAATTAGAAAACAGACAGTAGGGAGTAGAAGAACCACACGCAACCTAACAACTCCTCAGGAAAGAAGCACACCACAAAAAGAAAACCACTCCCCAGATTGCAACGACAGCAACTTGGAAGAACTTCTGAGCCTTCCAGAAAGAGAATTTAAAATTGCCATGATTAAAAAAGTGATAGATCAGAAGAAGGAAATTGAGTCCCTAAAGAGGGAAGTAAGAGAAATGCAGGAGATCAAAGAATTAATGGAGGAACTAAAGAACTCTGGGAAAAGCAATGAAAGCAGAATAGATGAAATGGAAGAACGAATAAGTAATCTTGAAGACACAGAAATAAAAAGAACCAAAACAGAAAAGGAAAGAGAAGTACGAAGGAAAAAGAATGAAGAAAGACTTCGGGAACTATCTGACTCCATGAGGAAAGGAAATATAAGAGTTATAGGAATTCCAGAAGGAGAGGAGAGAGATGTAGGAACAGAGAAAATATTCATGGATATAATTGAAGAGAACTTCCCAAATGAGAAGAAGGAGCTGAAAATTGATATACAAGAAGCAAGAAGAACACCAAACTTCCACGACGAAAGGAAAAACACAGCAAGACACATAATAGTAAAGCTCCCAAGAATCCAGGACAAGGAAAAAATAATGAAGCTGACAAGAGGGAAGAAACAGATAACATTCAGAGGAAAACCAATCAGGCTGACATCAGACTTCTCTGAAGAAACACTACGGGCAAGGAGAGAGTGGAGGGACATAGTCAACAGACTCCAAGAAAACAGATGCCAACCAAGAATACTCTATCCCGCAAAGCTCTCTTTCCTCCATGAAGAAAGAATATGGACCTTCCCAGACAAAGAGAAACTCCGGAATTTCATTGCGACTAAACCCCCACTCCAAAAAATACTACAAGGAATCCTAAAGCCAGAACCTCAGAGGGACGAATAACAACGAAAGAAGACCAAAAAAAAAAAAAAAGTTATTAAAAGAATAAATAAATAAAATCAAAGGAAAGACAAACATAATGGCAAATACAGATGCTAACATATCAATATTAACTCTAAATGTAAATGGACTAAACTCTTCAATAAAAAGACACAGAGTTGCAGCCTGGATTAAGAAACAAAACCCAACCTTTTGCTGTCTCCAGGAAACACATTTAGCTACAAAAGATAAAAATAGGCTCAAAGTCAAAGGATGGAAAACAATCCTACAAGCAAATGGGCCAAAAAAGAAAGCAGGAACAGCTATACTTATATCAGATAAAACAGACTTCAAACTCAAAAAAATAAAAAGAGACCCCAATGGTCACTACATTATGATTAAGGGGACAATACTTCAAGAAGAAATAACACTCATTAACATATACTCACCAAACGAAAGAGCACCAAAATATATCAGACAACTGTTGTCCTCTCTGAAAACAGACATCAGAGAAAACACATATGTAGTGGAAGACTTCAACACACCACTATCAACAATGGATAGATCAACAAGACAAAAAATAAGTAAAGAAACTAAAGCTCTAAATAAGGACCTAGAGCATTTGGGCTTAACAGACATCTATAGAACACTAAACCCAAAAAAAACGGAGTACACATTTTTCTCAAGCGCACACAGATCATTCTCCAGGATCGATCACATACTGGGGCACAAGACAAACATCAACAGATACACCAAGATTGAAATCATACCAACCATCTTTTCTGACCACGAAGGCATCAAACTAGAAATAAATCATAAAAAGAAGGCAAGGTACTATCCTACCTCATGGAGATTAAAAGCCACACTACTGGAAGACCACTGGACTAACGAGGAGATCAAAGAAGAAATTAAAAAATTCTTTGAATTGAATGACAAGGAGGACACCAATATCCTAAATGTATGGGATGCAGCAAAAGCAGTAATAAGAGGAAAATATATAGCAATAGAAGCTCACATCAAAAAACAAGAAAGAACTCAAAGAAACAACCTAATCTCGAAGCTCAAAGATCTAGAAAAAGAACAACAAAAAAACCCCAGAACCAGTAGAAGAAAAGAAATAATAAAAACCAAAGCAGAAATAAATGAAATTGAAACTAAAAAAACAATCCAAAAGATCAATGAAACCAAGAGCTGGTTCTTTGAAAAAATAAATAAAATAGACAAACCCCTAGCCAGGCTCACAAAGGAAAAAAGGGAGAAAGCACAAATACACAGAATAATAAATGAAAGAGGAGAAATCATAACGGACACAGCAGAAATCAAAAGAATAATCAGTAACTACTATGAACAGTTATATGGAAACAAGTTCAACAATCTAGAGGAGATGGACAAATTCCTACAACTCTACAATCACCCAAAGCTAGATAAAGAAGAAATAGAACACCTAAACAGACCAATTACAAGCAGCGAAATTGAAATGGTAATTAAAAACCTCCCCAAAAACAAAAGCCCAGGGCCTGATGGATTTACAAATGAATTCTACCAAACATTCAGAGACGAATTAGTGCCTATCCTTCATAAACTCTTCCAAAAAATTGAGAAGGAAGGGACAATACCAAACACGTTCTATGAAGCCAATATTACACTAATACCAAAACCGAATAAGGACAACACAAAAAAGGAAAACTATAGGCCAATCTCCCTAATGAACACTGATGCAAAAGTCCTCAATAAAATTTTAGCTATCAGAATCCAACAATGTATCCATAAGATAATTCACCACGACCAAGTTGGATTCATTCCAGGGGCACAAGGATGGTTTAACATCCGAAAATCAATCAACGTTATCCAACACATCAACAAAAAGAAATATAAAAACCATATGATAATATCAATAGATGCTGAGAAAGCTTTCGACAAAGTGCAACACCCATTCATGATAAAAGCCCTTGAAATTCTGGGGATACAAGGAACATACCTCAACATCATAAAGGCCATCTATGACAAGCCAACAGCCAGTATCATTCTCAATGGTGAAAAGCTGAAAGCAATTCCATTAAGATCTGGAACAAGACAAGGATGTCCACTCTCACCACTGCTTTTCAATATAATACTGGAAGTCCTAGCCAGAGCAATAAGACAAGAGAAAGACATCCAAGGAATCCAAATAGGAAAAGAAGAAGTCAAACTATCACTATTTGCAGATGATATGATAATATACATAGAGAACCCAAAATCTCCACAGAAAAACTAATTCAACTCATCAATCAATTCAGTAAAGTGGCAGGATACAAAATCAACACGCAAAAGTCAGTAGCCTTCCTATACACAAACAATAAATCTGAAGAAGAAGAAATCAAAAAAACCACCCCTTTTATTATCGAAACAAAAAAAATCAAATATTTGGGAATAAATCTAACAAAAGAGGTAAAGGACCTATACAAAGAAAACTATAAAACACTGTTAAAAGAAATAGAAGAAGACACAAAGAAATGGAAAGACATCCCCTGCTCATGGATTGGAAGAATAAACATTATTAAAATGGCCATCCTACCAAAAGCAATATACAGATTCAATGCTATTCCAATCAAAATCTCAATGGCATTCTTCAAAGAAATAGAACAATTATTGATGAAATTCATATGGAATCACCAAAAACCCCGAATAGCCAAAGCTCTACTGAAAAAAAAAGAAAGGAAATGGAGGCATCACACTCCAGACTTCAAACTATACTACAAAGCCATAATCATCAAAACTGCATGGTATTGGAACAAGAACAGACATACAGACCAATGGAATCGAATAGAAAATCCAGAAATAAACCCACAGATTTATGGTCAACTAATCTTTGACAAAGGAGCAAAGACTATGCATTGGAGCAAAGAAAGTTTGTTCAATAAATGGTGCTGGGAAAACTGGGTCGCTACATGCAAAAGAATGAAGCTTGACCACTACCTCACACCATACACAAAAATCAACTCAAAATGGATTAAAGAACTAGACATAAGACCTGAAACCATAAAATACATAGAAGGAAATATAGGCGAAACACTACGGGATTTGCACATCAAAGACATCTTTACAGACACATCACCCAAAGCAGTGATAGTGAAGAGAAAGATAAACAGCTGGGACTACATCAAATTAAAAAGCTTCTGCACAGCAAAAGAGACAATAACAAAAACAAAGAGAAACCCCACCAACTGGGAGAACATTTTTGCACCCAACACTAATGATAAAGGACTGATCACAAAAATCTGCAAAGAGCTGATGAGACTCAGCAACAACAAAGAAAATAATCCAGTCAAAAAATGGGCAGAAGAGCTAAAAAGAAACTTCTCTGAAGAGGAAATGCAAATGGCCAACAGACATATGAAAAAATGTTCAACATCACTTGTAATCAGGGAAATGCAAATCAAAACTACCATGAGATACCATCTCACACCAGTGAGAATGGCACATATTAAAAAAACTAGCAACAACAAATGTTGGCGAGGATGTGGAGAAAAAGGAACTCTTGTGCACTGTTGGTGGGAGTGCAAACTGGTCCAACCACTATGGAGAGCTGTGTGGAGATTTCTGGACCTACTAAACATAGAGCTTCCATATGATCCAGCAATTCCACTCCTAGGTATTTACCCAAAGGACACAGAAACATCAATTCCAAAGAGCACCTGCACTCCTATGTTTATAGCAGCACTGTTTACAATAGCTAAGCTTTGGAAACAACCCAAATGCCCAAAAATAGATGACTGGATCAAGAAGATGTGGTACATATATACCATGGAATATTACTCAGCATTCAAAAAAGATAAACACATGCAATTTGCAGCAACATGGATGGCACTGGAAGGGATCATGCTCAGCGAAATAAGCCAAAAAGAAAAAGAAAAATACCGGATGGTCTCACTCATAGCAGGAATCTAGAAAACTTCAATAAGGGACCAGGAAAATGAATATAAGAAAGTGAAAATCAAAATCAACAAAAAACTATGAACCAGAGACACTTTTGGGGGGTGGGGGGCGGGAGGGGAAGGATTGGGGTCAGAATGGGGCGTTTGCAATTGTATGGGGGAATATAAAAATAAAATTTAATATTTAAAAAAAAAAAAAAAAAAAAAAAGAAAGGAACATAATTTATGAAAGACAACGAGCCCAATGAAGAAAAAGATCAAAACTCAAGGAACAGAGGGAATTCTTCATGAAAGTTCCAGATTATAATATGCTTTTAATACTAAGGATGTTCAGTAAAACCAGAAATCAAATATGAGATGGAAATTGTGAGACTGCATGTCTATCAGATCATAAGTAGAAAAGCAAAAAGAGGGAACCAGCAATTTTACAGATTGGATCTGTAAAGCATCTCTGCTTGCTCCAAAACCCCCATTTCAGTGAAAATAAAAGAATAAAAATGAAAGGCAGAGAAGATGAGTCACCAACAGATGCCAAAAGCAACTCTAGAAAATATAAAGCAAAAGCTATCTGAATCTTTAGAGTGAAAAAGAAAGCAGTAGGTATTTCGATGTAGGGTATGGGGTGCTTGTGTATCAAATAAAATCATGTCTTGACATTGGCATTTCAGGGAGTTTTACTTTTCGCCACTAGAGGGAGGTGTTGGCCTTAATTTTTTTTCTTAATGAGGTTTGTGAACTGACATCACAGGAAACCCACATTGTGCTGTTATAAAATTAATTTTCTTTCTTTCCAAATCTACCAGGAACAGCCCAAAAAATATGATTCTTTATATGTACTCATATAAATATTTCTCAAGTCCAAAACATGGTTCTAATTCCAGAGATGTACAGAAGTATAGTTAGAAATGTGACAGAGCTAAAATATTTCTTTTTCTTAACTTGTCAAATATCAATATAGCTAGTTACAACCTTAATCTGGTACATAATTATCTCCTGAGACAGCCAGAACAAGATCCTCCTAATTTCCAAAGCCAGCACTGCTGCTGAATATAAATTGTTACTAACCTTCTGCAACACCTATTGTAATTATAAATCCATAAGCATGGAGACCAAAAATTATACATCTCGCCATTTATACAGCTACTCACTTGTATATTGGCTCAAAGATATGGAAAGGAATACTAGTGAATCCTTTTTAATTAGAGCAAAAGCTTGAAGGAAATAAAATATCCATCAAGAAGCAATTCCTTAAATATGTTTAGAACTTAAGCATGACAGAATGAATACCATGCAAATACCACAAGAATGATATATGGGCATCAAAAGATAAGACTCCAAATAGTATTGAGGCATACAATTTCATTTATGTATTTATAATAATATATTTTATATATCCTTAGGAAATAAGTATGATTGGAGAAGGCAAGACTTTCATTTCATGCTTTTAAATTTCCCTAAATTAAGGGTATTTTTACAGTGAGAAAAATATATAGCAATTTTATAAACCGAACAATGTATTTCCAGTTCAGAAAAAAACAAGTTTGAAAAGACAGGTAGTGCCAAGTCTCTTCCTATGCACCAGTGGGCAGTTTTCCAGAAAGTCAAAAAGAAATATTCCTTGCTGTGCTATATCACGTAAGACAAACTTTGTGAACACTTTCTTTTCAGGTAACTTTCTCCACACTGTTCCTAGATCACAATGTGTTCATCAAGTCAACCTGTGACGTGGTGCACCCCAATTCCTACCAGCTTCCTTATCAGCCTGCCAATGACTAAATCAGATCTGTTGCCTTCCTTTATTGCCCCCCCACCCCAACTCTTCTCTTTCATTTATTGCATTCTTTGCAATTTACATTTCCCACATTCTTTGTCATCACTAATTCCCCCAAAACCTTAATCATGAGAAACATACGCCAAATTTAGTCAATAAATGAAGAAAGGATTGTTTTATTCCCTGGCTGAGTCACAAAATTTTGTAAATGAAATAAATATTAAAAAAAAAAAACCACTGAAATGAACTGGAAAAATGACCTTACTGGTTTACTGGTTTAAATGGCTTACTGGTTTAAAAACAAAGCTTTACCAAAGCCCATCCCACACCATTTAAAATAGAAAAACTTAGAGTAAATAAGTATCATCAAAATTCACAATGCTATGCAGGAATTAAAAAAACAAACAAATATTCATTTTAAATAAAAAATTGAAATAGAGATAAAAAATTAAAGAACACTGTCTTCATGCTCAACATAGAGACTGTATTCTAAATTTACCATAGCTTTGATTTGTTTTGGAATTTCAAATTATGCTGAAGACAGACATGAAATTTTTATTTCTAAAAAGAGGACATACATTTAAAAAATGGGAAAGTATCTTAAAATGAGGGAATTTTTGAGGTGACTACTAAGAATTCCTATTAATATTCCAGAAACGTATATGTCTATTTAGAGCTTCAATTACGGGAAACAAAGGGAACATGGCATAAAATTGAGACTTTCTTTTAATAGTGGGTCTGAATTCTAAAGCCCAGATGAGGGAAATATTATACCAGCTTTGTTTGTTAAAGACGACATTTCACTAAAAGGTTTTTTGTTTTTTTTTAACTAATTTTACAACTACACAAAGAGAACACTATATGATACTAACACCTAATTATAGGATGGAAACCTAAACCCATCAACAGTCAATAGAGAATTTCACTCTATTCCTCAAGTTGTTTATAAAAAAGAGTTTATGTATATATATATATATATATATATATATATACACACACGCACATATATGCATACATATATATACACACATATGGCTTCTTAAACTTGCTTTTATACAAGGAAGAGCAGTTTTGTTAATATAAAAAGGACAAGAAACAGTTCTAAACATTTCAGCTACAAAATACAATAAAATTGATCTTACAAAAGATGTCATTAACTGAGAATTTTATATCCCTTATTTCTCTACACATAATAAAGACTGAAACAAAAGTTTAAATTCTTTTACTATTATATAATATAAAGTATGGAATAGCTACTCACATTTCATCTGAGAGCTACAGGATTGACCAGAAAACTACCAAAATGACATCATCCACACATTTAAATACAGGTCTCAGAACCTTATCTTACAAGGTTCAGACTTCCAAGCAGAGGTACTGGAGACTTTTGAGTGCTTAGAAATGAAGAGATTGTCTTCATTTACTAACATGTGCCTGTTTGTTATAGCATAATTATCAACAACAGCTCAAATGTCATCTTCTCTCTGATGACTTCTCCAATTCCCCAGTTGTTCAATTTCTCTTTCATGGTCTCATACAATTTTGTTCCAAATTTTATTGTAACAATACTGGTTTCCCTTGCTATCCAAAAAATAGGACGTTCCTACTTGGTATGATTTGGTAGGTTAATATTGGGTCTCGGAATGCTCAAAAAAATTTCCACATAAATTAACAGTAATAGCATTTCCAGATCCCAAATATAATCTGCTAAATAATACAAAATAGGAACAATCTACTTTCAGATAGCAGAAGAAACCAGTATGTTTCTTCTCTTTATATGTCTATGTTAAAAGATCATCCAGGACAGAAATCATATCTTAATCAAATTTATATCCTTGGCACACACAGCAGAAACTCAGTTAAGAAGTTAGGGAAGAAAGGAAAGGAGGGGAAGAGAGAAGAGAACTAAACAAGTTACAAACAGATACACAAACTACATAAATTACAAACAGATGCTAACAATACAATGCAATCTAAAGAGTGACTGCAATGACCTTCCAGATTCTAGAGAAGTGCTGAGAAGAAAAGCATTGCCCAAAAGCAAAGGTTAGGGGCCTCCCGGTGGCGCAGCGGTTGAGCGCTGGGTTGCGAAGCTGCCCGCGGCCTCTATGGCACCAGTTCGATCCCCAGCTGCTCCCCGGCCACTGGAGGAGGGTCCCACATGGCGCGCAGACCTCTCCTGCCACCCGCTACTCCCCTCAGCAGTGTACCTTGGTCCTTCTGCCTGCTCTGCTCCCTGCTCTGGCTCTGGTGAATTCTCTCACCCTCCCGCACTCCTGACTGTACCCAATGCATGTACAAACAAACAAACAAATAAATAAATAAAACATGCCTTTATAAAAATAAATAAATAAATAAATAAATAAAAGCAAAGGTTAGGGTAAGTGGTGATTTCCTTGGTATTTTGTAGACTTACATAGATACCAAATTTTGGAAATTCAGTATTTCCAAATTTCATTGCCATCTTTCCCTCTTAAGGAAATAAGGTACCTCCTGTTCTCTGAATGTTTTTTGACATTTGTCTGGTTTAGTATCAAGGTGATATGTTTGAAAATATTCCCTTTTCAATCTTTTGCAAAGCACTGAGAAGGACAGGTACTAGTTCCTCTTAAAAGGTCTGGTAGAACTCACTATTAAAACCATCTGGTCCTGGGCTTTTGTTTTGGAGGAGACTTTTTTGACTACTGTTTCAATCTTCTTACTTATAACTGGTCAGTTCAGGTTTTCTATTTCTTGTTGATTTAGTCACACATGTAGTCTGTTTCTAAGAATTCATCCATTTCAGTTGTATATTTCTAGGAATTTGTCTATCTCATCTTAGTTATTCACCTTACTGGCACATACATGTTCCTAGTAATCTCTTGTGAGCTTCCAAATTTCTGAGATGTGTGTTGTAACTTCTTTTTTGTTTCTAATTGAGTTCTCACTCAAAGCTAGAGCTTTGTCTATTTTATTTATTTTTTTCAAGAACCAGCTTCTCATTTCATTAATATTTTGGACTCTTTTTTAATTTCTAATTCATTTATTTTTGCCCTAATTTTTATTATTCCCTTCCTTTTCTGGCTTTTGGCTTTGTTCATTATTCTTTTTTCTGGCTCCTTACAGTGAGAGACAACATTATTTATTTGAGTTCTTTCTTGTTTCATGATATGGGCCTCTACTGCTATATACTTCCCTGTCCTGCTTTTGCTGTCACATAGGTTCTGTTAGGTTCTGTTCTCAGTTTCATTTGTATTAAGGTATTTTTAATTTTCTTCTCTGATTTCCTCATTAACCCAATACTCATTCAATAGTGTGTTGTTCAGTCTCTACATATTAGGATTTTTCCCTGCTTTCTTTTTGTGGTTGATTTCTCACTTGATACCACTGTCTTCACAGAAGATGCTTGATAGAATTTCATTAGTCATGAATTCATTGATACCTCTTTTATAACCAATATTTGGCCTATTTTGGAGACTATCCCACATGCTCTTGAGAAGAATATGTTTTCAGCTTTTTTGTGGTGGAGTGCCCTATAAATGTCTATTATGTCCATGTGCTCTCATTCTTTGATTAAGGCAATTGTTGCCTGGTTTGTTTTCTGTCTGGTTGATCTATCCATTGACGAAAGCCGGGTGCTAAAGTCCCCAACCACTTTCATGTCATTGCCAATGTCTGTTTTCAGAGTTCATAATTGTCATATATTTTGATGTTCCTTCATTTGGTAGGTATATATTGATGAGTGTTATGCCTTCCTGATATATTGTTCTCTTAATCATTATGTATTATTCCCATAATAGTTATATATAGTGTCCAACCATGTTTCTTGTTTATTTTTAAGTTGGAAACCTATTTAATCTGATCTAAGTATGACTGTCCCTGTTCTTTTTAGGGTATGATTTGCTTCTAGATTGTTTTCCAACACTTTACTTTGAGCCTATTTTTCTCTGGTGCTCAGATGCATTTCCTGGAAACAACAGAAAGTTAGGCTTGTTTGTTTGTTTGTGCCTTTTGGTTGGTGAATTCAATCCATTTACATTTAGGATAATTACTCACAAATGAAGAGTCTGTTGTTGCTATTTAGTCCCCAGTTTCTGATTCTACTTTCTTGTTCAATTTTTTGTGGCTGTCCTTGTCTTCAATTTTGATATGAAAGCACCTCTCAACATTTCTTGTAGGGGTCTAGTGTTTGCACACTCCTTTAGCTTCTGTTTATCTATGAAGGTCTTTATTTCTCCCTCATATATGAAAGAGAGTCTTGCAGGATATTCTTGGCTGGCAGTTTTTATCTTTAGATATTTTTATCACATCATTTCATTCTCTACTTACCCACAGAGTTTCTTCAGAGAAGTCAGATGTCAGATTGATCTGAGTTACTTTATAGGTTATCTGTTTCTGGCCCCTAGCCAACTTCCATACTTTTTCTTAATCTTGAACTCTTGGAAATTTTACCACTTTGTGTCATGGTTTAGGTCTCATTACATTTAGGTAACCTGATGTTTGGGCTTTCTGTTTGTTTTCTTTTTTTTTCCAACTTAGTTCCTTCTATGGGTTTGGGAAGATTTCTTCTATTATTTCTTTGAATTAGTTCTCTGTTCCCTTCTCTCTCTCTTCTCCTTCCTGGAATACCTGTTACTCTTACATTACCTTTCCTCATGGAGTCTGATAAAGCTTGAAGTGTTTCTCTATTTTCTTCTTCAGATTTCTCTTTTCTGTCCACCTGAATTTTTGTGTATTACCAACTTCAAAGTCACTGATTTGATCTTCCCTTTGGTCTAGTCTACCTCCACATCTTTTCTTCAGAATTTTTTATCTCCTCTATTGATCATTTTTACATCAGTTTATTGATCATTTTTACATCAGTTTACATTTTATTGACCATTTTATATCAGTTTCTAACTTCTGTTCATTAACTTTATTTCTCAGGGCATTCATTTGTTTTTCTGAGTTTTCTAGTATATTTTTGATCAGGTTTTCTGTGTTTTCCATTTCCTTGAATTCTTTATCATGGCAATATTGAACTCTGTATCTTATAGAAAAAAAGATCTTCCATGTCTTTCTGGTTTAATTCTGAAGATTTATTCTCTCTGTGTGGGCAGACTATTCCCTTGAAGACTTAAGTTGTCATATGCTGTAATTTTTCATGTGCCCATTTTGAATTTTTCCAGTTTGCCATTTTTTCCAAAATATCTTAAGGATATAAAACTTCCCCTTTTCCAGCAAATGTTGCTGTGGGGAGTATTGCTGAAGTTGTTTTTAGCTATTCCTGGCTTGCATTTTTAGTACCTTTTATTTTGGAGGTAAGTGATTTAGGCTTCTGATTCACAGAGTGGGAGGAGAGCCTGGATGGGCCCAGTCACTGGTGAAAGTGGTGTGCGGAGGATGGTTTTTATTTGTGGCACAGCTGATAGCCCTCCTTTCTAGGATTCCAGACCTGCATCTTTTTAGTCTGTAGGCTGTAATTTTTCATCTGCCCATTTTGAAGCTTTCCAGTTTGCCATTCTTTCAAAAATATCTTAAGGATATAGAACTTCCCTGTCAGCTGTATTGTCAGCTCAGGATCATCACCAATTGAGAAGGGATCTGGGAGGGCAAGACCCATCCAAAGCCCTGTCCTTTTCACTGAGTATTCAGCCCACCTGGCACACCCCAGTTCCTCCACACTATCTCCCCTCAGTTAAGGATGTACCTCCATAGTAATCAGCTTTCCCCTCTCCAGGGCTGCAAGCCAAACATGGGAGGACAGCTCCAATATTTGTATGGCAGGCACCGGCCCTAGCCATTCTCCAGGCACCTCTCTTAGTCTCTTTTTGTTGAACAGAGTTGAATTTACTCAGAGTCAACTTCTGGCACAGTCATCACTGATGTCCAATGTCCAAGAGGTGCCCTAGTTTTGCCCTAAGTCACCAGACCCTCTAGGCCACATGCCTCTCTGGACCACATTCAATTAATGTCCCAAGAGTAAAGCAGGGAATCTCCTCTGATGCCATCATCTGTCTCCTCTCATCCCATAATATTTCTTTATGCTATTAAAGACTGCTAGAGATCTCACATTTTAAGTTGAAAAATATAATAAGTTTGAAAAAATGCAATACTAAATGTATATATATGCTTCTCAAAATCACGTAATTTATGCAATGAGAGTCACCCAATTCTAACTGTAATGAATGTATTAGTAACAGTGTCCACACTGTCATATAGCTACAAATAAGACATGGCCTTCAGAAGTCAAAGGTTAGGAATTATTTTCACATTGAATAAGTTAATCAAGTATTACATTAATGTAATCTTTAATAGGATAAGCTTTAAAATGATATGCTTAAGGAATTGAATTATTGTTTTTAAATACCTGTACTATAAATTGTAACTCTCTTCTTTCTGCTTCCCATTGTTCTGCTTGTAATCTAAACTCCTCCAATGCTGTCTCCCTGATATGGGATTCCATCTCATTCTTCTCCTGTTGATGATTTTCCACCATCTCCTTCATATGAATAAAATCTTGATTTACTGTCAGATTAATAAAAGTTATCCTTCTTCCTTCATCCCCAGTTTAAATGTACAAAGGGCTCTCCACACTTATCAACTGCTAAAATTCATTAGATTTTATGTTAAATTCATTAATAGAACTATTATTTTTTATCATAATGAGTTATGGTTACTGATTTAATGTAAGCAGTATTTTTATTACATATATATGGGCATATATTTAACCCAATTTTTCAAAATATTTAACTTCAGAGGTTTGAACAAATGCATTATATAATAGAGACAAAAACAAAGATGATTTAATGGAAAATATATGTAAATCTATATTAAAGTAGATGATATGGAAATCTCTAATTACCTATAAACACACTATCTGAATTGTCCCTGAAAATTTATATATAAATTGACAGAGAATACTGGGGAGAAGGAAGAAGTTTTGTACAACATATCAAAATAAAGAAATTCTAGAATGTTAAAATTTTTTAAAGTAAAAAAAAAAATTAGGCTTAGATGTAACTAATTTTTAGCTCTAGAGACAAATATGTACAATAGGCATTTATTTTTTAATTTTCCTAATCTAATTTGGTTCAGAACCTTGAAAATATAAAATGAAGGTTCCCACAGAAGCCCAATTTTCTAACCAATAGGTTTGAAAACTTAGTCCCCATTGATACAAAGAGAAAGATTCTGTGGTTAAGAGAGGTAGAGCTTCCCACTCATATAATAATACCATGGATCTGCATGATAAAGATAACCCTCAGAACTTTCACTAGTGCAAAGCTATCATGAAGAGCCTTAAGGATTTTTTCCTTTAGGGCAAAATATTGACTTCTATTCAGCCCCAAATTCTCCAAATTTGCAGATCGGTTCAAAGGCAATAATGCAAAATCAGAGTAGAATTCTCCTACCAAACAACTGTTCAAGATCATTTATCTTGAGGTGCTGGTTAACTGTGTAGGAAAAGCTGTTATGATTACCTTCTTTCCCTATAGCTCTAAGACATTTTATGTGGGATAGATTATATAAAGCCACCCAGTGACTTGTAATACAAGTCACCATCTAAACTTCCTGACTCCAACACTAATAGAGCCCTTGTGCACATATGAGGTACTCTCTTAAGGTCTAGGAATACAACAATAAAGAAAAGGGACAAACTATGACTACTGATGTAAAGAAAATCAAAAGGAGACTTGCTGACAATGTCTTGGGACATTCAAACCAAAACTTTTGAACTTAGTAAGTAAGTGTTTTTTTTGGTAAAGTTGTTTTTTAGGAAACACTATTTCCAAAATGCCAAAAAGTTATTTATCACAGTAGCAAATTTAGAGCATTTTCACCTTTTTTGTTTTAATTTATATTTCAGAAAATGGGAAATGTAAATGATTCAAAATCTATCTTCTAACTGACTGGCATATTCAATCTTAAATCATACTTTTGAGAGTAAATAAGAAGAGAAAATACTCCTATTATAAACTAAGTTGTTTATAATAATTTCAGTAAAAAGTCAGCAAATTTTTTTATGTATTATATCTAGACAGAATGTGCTCTATGCCTAGATAATAAACAGAATATCTATATCTATAGCCAATCATTAACATTTTTCTATATTTATTATATTTTAGACCAAATCTAAAGTGCTTAATGCTAAAATTCCAAATTTTCACGCTACTGGACCAAAAGGGTTGTAAGTTCTTCTTTATAATATGTCCATTTAAGTGTTTGATTTTAAAATCATAGACCCTAAACTGTCATGCACAAAAGAAACGGGATGTCTATGAATACACCTCTAAAGCATATTACCAAAGAAATGAATAAAAATGTCCCTAAAAAGAAGAAAGAGAGGAAAATAGGGAAAGAGGGTGGGTGAAAGAAGAAGGAAAGAAAGAAGGAAATCTATTTTCTGCTTTCTAATAGTTATTTTCCTTCCCAAAGATAACTTCAGAGTGTACAGCACATATAAATGAAAATTATATTATAAATAGCAAAATGCTTTTATAAAAATATTTTACCTGTAGAGTTTTCTCTAGCCTGCTTTTTTCTCTCATAAGTAAATCATAGTCTCGCTTGCAATTTTGAATTATATTGTCTCTTTCCTCCAAGTCACATTCAAATCTTCTGCATTCTTCTTTCCACTTTTGCTGAGAAGTCTGGAATGCTTTCTCAATCTCATTTGCCTTTCCTTGAAGTTCTGTATTCTGGGCTATTAAAAATATTTGTAAAAATAGGTATATATACAACCATAAAAATGAAATCACTTGGAGTCCCAAAATGTAGGCAATGGAGCTGATTCCACTTACAGCATGATCTTAGGATAAAACGTTTAATCTCTCCCTTCATGCCAGTAAAATCTTGAAAAACTTACTGTCCCAGAACCAATCTATGATATAATTTCTCAATCTCTTTGTTCCCTCCAGACAAATGTGATTTTTTTTAAGTTTTTTATTTATTTATACAAGAACCGGGGTACAGGTCAGATGCGCGGGAGGGTGAGAGGATTCACCAGAGACAGAGTGGGGAACAGAACAGGCAGACTGACTGAAGCACACTGTTGAGGGGAGCAGCGGGTGAGGCAGGAGAGGTCTACTGCGCCATGTGGGAATCTCCCTGGCCGGCCAAGAATCGAACCTGCACTGCAGAAGCTGCAGACAGCTTCACAGCACAGCGCTTAACACACTGTGCCACCAGGGGAGCCCCAGACAAATGTGATTTTGTCATGAAATGGTATGACATATTCCCAGGCACATATCCAAATATAAGCATACTACTAGCACCAACAGCAACTTTACCACTTTTTTTCCTGTACAAGAAAACAATCAGAGTATGACAAGATAGCAACAGAGTGAAGATGCCAGACTAGCTTCCTCCACATAGTCAAAAAATTACAACAAAACAAAGACAACAACCACTGAAGATAAATAAGTATTATTGCATATATCAGGAGCAATGGTGAGGCAAAAAGGGATAAGAAAAATGGCAATTAAACTGTTTTTAGCGCAATACCACAGCAAAATAGCCCATGAGAGGGAGAGACAGTTGCTATATGGAGGCCCTCTGCTATTGTTAATTCACAGACATAAACCTACATCAGGGACTTTAAAAAATAGGCACTACACTGAAGAAAAGTACGCACAGAGTCAGTGTACAGGACAGATGGTACACACTGGAGAACTGTAAGAGAAACAGTGCAAAGTGATAATTACTGGCTTGAATCTGAGGTTATCAAACTAGAATAATTGGAGCCCAAACTGGAGGGAAGAGCCAGGTATGATTACCTATGTCCTCTCATAGAAGACAGTATTATTTGCAAGCCAGTTGTGATATATGAAAGCACTGCCTTATCAAACCTTTAAAAAAGAACCTATGCCCATTTGCTTTAATTATTTCTAAGGGAATACTACCTGATATGTATTATGATGTCAACATTATAGTAATACCCAAACCAGAAAAAGATAGCACAAAAAAAAATATATATAGGCCAATATCCATGATGAACAGTGGTATGAAAATCTTCAACAAAATGCTAGCATTTGAATTCAACACTACATTACAAAAATTACACATCATGATTAGTGGGATTTATACTAGAGATGCAAGGGTGGTTTCATATACATAAATCAATCAATATAATACATTAAATCAACAAAAGAGAAGATAAAATCATATAATGTCAAAAGATGCAGAGAATGGAGATGATAAGATTCAGCACCCGTTTATGATAAAATCTCTAAACTAGATGGGAATAGAAGGGATATACCTGGACATAATAAAGGTCATATATATATATAAATATATATGTATGTATTAAATACTACAGACTATATAATACTGAATAGTGGAAAGCTGAAAACTTCCCTTTAATATCAGTTACAAGACAAGGGTGCCCACTATCACTACTTCCGTAATTTAATATTAGAGGTTTTAGCTTAAGCAGTCTTATCTTAGAGCCATCTTAGCTTAGAAAACAACAGAAAATAAAAGGAATTCAGGTAGGAAAAAAATGAAACTGTCATTATTCACAGATGATACAATAATACCATATATATAGAAAATCACAAATACCCCACCAAAAAAGCTATTAGAAACAATAAATGAACGCAGCAAAGTGGCAGGTTACAAAATCAACATATAAAACTTTGTTGCATTTTTATATACAGCAAATGATAAGAAAAAGAAGAAAATAATTCCATGCACAATCAAAAAAGAATCAAATACCTAGAAATTAATCTAACCATGCTCAAAATGACTATTCTACCAAAAGCAATATACAAATTTCTTGCAATCCCCATCAAAATACCAACAATATTCTCCAAAGAAATTGAACACAAAACATTAATTTTTTTATGAAAGTCCTCAAAATAGCTAATGCAATCCTGAGGGAAAAGAGAAGAAATGGCAGCATCATATTACCTGACTTTTAAACTATACTAAAAAGCAACAGCATCTAAAAAGTATGATGCTGGAATAAAAACAGACATAAGGATTAATTGAACAGAACTGAAAACCCAGAAATAAATCCATGTATATATCAAAACACAATTTATGACAAAGAAGCCAGAACCATGCAGTGGAAAAAGGAGAGTCTCTTTAACAATGTTTCTGGTGCGTGAATAAAATTTACACACACAAAAAAATGGTCCTGGGAAAACTGGATGGCCATGTGTAAAAGAATAAAATTGTATCACTCTGAAACTCCATGCCCAAAGATAAATTCAAAATGGATTAAAGACTTAGATGTAAAACCTGCAACAATAAAATATCAGAAGAAAACAGTGGCAATACAATTTATGACATCAGTAATAAAAATATTTAATACAAGCCTGTATCAAAGGGGAAATATAAGCAAAAATAAACAATTGGGATTACCTCAAATAAAAGAGCTTTTACATAGTGAAAGAACAAAAGATAAGATTTAATCTTACTGATGGGTAAAAATATTTACACATTATACAATCCACAAAGGATTAAATGTAAGATATAGAAAAAAACTTATTCAATTTAACAATTAAAAAACCCAACTAAGGCTATTCAGAAGGCTTGCAGATACATCTTTACTTTTAATAAGGGAGATACAGGTCAAAAATCACAATTTGAGGGCCTTCCCCGTGGTGCAGCGGTTGAGCACTGGGTTGCAAAGCTGCCCGCAGCCTCTACAGGGCAGTTCGATCCCCAGCCACCGGGCGAGGGTCCCACATGGCGTGCAGACCTCTCCTGCGGCCCGCTGCTCTCCTCAGCAGTGTACTTCAGTCCTTCTGCCTGCTCTGCTCCCCGCTCTGGCTCTCGTGAATTCTCTCACCCTCCCACGCTTCTGACTGTACCCAGTGCTTGTGCAACAGGGTGGTCCCCAGGATTGCAACAGGGTGGTCCCCAGGAAAGGGGGAGGTTCCCTGCCCCACCCAAGGGAGGGTGGAGCTGAGCAGGAAGAGGAGAAGCTGGAGAAGAGACTAAAGAAGGAAGCAGGATGGAGCCAGGAGACCTGGAGGAGGCGCATGGAGCCTAGAGACACGTGAAGAAACTGCGCTTGTCTTTTGGTCGTGGACTGGGTGACACAGATGTGGGTGAGACCCGTGGGGAGGTGACAATGGCAGCTTTTATCTTGATGTTGATTTTGCTCTTTTCCTTCTGGGCTTGTCTGATTGTTTCTGACCCTTTGCTGTGGGTCCCCACTGGAAGGTGCTTTAGACTCATGGCAGGCCTTGGGGCCTTGCTCTGGGCCATTCCCATATGGATGGACTTTTACCCACGAGGGGACGGGTAACTTTTGGGTGCTTCACTTAGAAACTAGACTCTTTGCCTTACCTGTATTGTTTCCTAGTTTTATTAAAGTTCCTTCCCATTAAAGTCTCCTATGTTTTGTGTTGATGCGGCGGATGGCAGAACCCATTTAGAATAGGCAGGTTTGCAGGGTTTGGGCTGACCCTCTCCCTGTCCTATAACACTTGTATAAATAAATAAATAAATCTTTTTTAAAAAATCACAATTTGAAATAACATCTCACACCCATGGGGTGACCCAAATTAAAAAGTCCTCCAAAAACAAGTGCTAGTGAGGATGCAAAAAAAGAGGAATTCTAATACAATGTGATGGGGATGTAAACTGTACAGCCATTTAGGAAAGCAATCTGGATTTGCCACAAAAAACTAAAAATAGAAGTACTATATGAGCCAGCAATTCTGCTTTTGAGCATCTATCTGTAGAACATGAAACCACCAACAAAAAATTATATGCTCTACAATTTATTGAGCATTATTTACAATAGTTAGAACATGGAAAGAATCTAAGTGGCCACTGATAGAAGACTGAATTAAGAATATAGAGTGAGGGGCCTTCCTGGTGCCACAGAGGTTAAAGTCTCAGCGCTATCAAGCTATCACCAGCCCCTGAGGCATGAGTTCTATCCCCAGCCAGGATAAGTGCTCTAAAACGTGATTAACAAAATTTTGAGACCTTTTTCCACACCTGCAGAAAATTTTTAAAACTAATGTAAAGTAGGTACATGTTCACATAATTGCCAGAGACTTTACATATATCCACCAGTCTATGCATCAAAGGTCAGTGAGTCAATACTCTGACACAGTATGAAACGAGAATACAACAGTGAACAAAGATATAAATTGAGTCACAACCCTAAGCACCAGAAGAGATAGAAATAGTCTTACCACAGAGTTTTTCTTGGATTTTATGGGCCTCAGCTAATCTTTCTTCAGCAGCCCGTTTTCCAAGACCAGCTTCTTTTCTAGCAACAGCCAGGTCATACTCCAGACTTTGACGCAATGCCTCTCCTTTTTCAACTTCACATCGTAGCTTCGCAATCTGGCTTTCATAGCTTGTCAGCTAAAAACAGATTTCCAATACCATGAACCAATATTAAGCTGAGTCTCCAAACTAATGAGATCATTTACTCAAACATTTAAATTTCTTAGAGAAGCTTGTTACTATAATATTTATAAGACAAAAATTTATAAATTTATACTTTTTTGAAAGACTGGAAAGAAATCTCTAGTCTTACTCACCACATGACACTCATTAATTTTGTTATTTTAGAGAATTCATTAGAAAACAAAAAGAAAAACAAAAAAATTCTTGCATGAACTTTTTATAAAAATAAAAACACAAGCTTTAATCAGAAAGCCATATCTAAGAAATGAAAAAAAAAAAGCATAACACAGAGTAAGCACTTAAAAATTCATCTTTCCTTTCTTCTATTCTTTAAGTAAAATCAAAAAGCAAAGTGCATCAAAATATAGTTTGGTAAGTATTGTCAATATTATTTCTCCTGATTATAATATTATTGATTGAGCATAAAATAATTAAAGTGCCAATATTTCAGGGATTTTAATGAACTAATAACTAAACCTACTGCATCCAACACCCATCCATGAAGTGGCATGACAGAAGACAAGTCAGAGTGTGAACTAGGTAATTTATAAAGTCCTTTCCCACTCTAAAATTCATGATAATCAATGATTCATTGCTGCACCTCCCCCTGCAGTGACCTTTAGGGCTAACCATCCCTAGGTCCGGCTGGGCGACCAGCGCGCAGGGGGAGAACAGCAAAACCCCCTGAAGACATACCTGCTGCACCTCCCCCTGCAGTGACCTTTAGGAATGGCTTTCGCCACAAGGTCCCTAGGTCAGGCTGGGCGACCAGCTTGCAGGGGGAGAACAGCAAAACACCCTGAAGCAGGGGAAGTACAGCGAAGTTCCCTGAAAAGACAGAAGCTTATCAAAAGATAATGACCACCAGGAACCACTACAAGAATCCTAAATAACCTTATCCCGTCTTTCTAGAACTACAAACTTTAATCCCTTATTGTCTTTCTAAACTTCCTTCTTTCTTCTATAAAGGTCATTGCTTGTTAATTAAAAAATCATATGAAATCCTTAAAACAAGGCTGACTCAAATGAAACATTACTAAACCCTGTAATAATTAAAATATAGTATAGGTAAAAAAGTAGTTAATAAAAAATACGATTATATAGTTTAAAAACAAAACTAATGGTCTATCTACTTAGGAATGAGGCTGAGTCCAGATGTAGATCACCGCCCTGTTGGTGATAGGCTGAGCCCATGAGCAAGCTGATTTCATTGATATTCATTGTTCCTGTGCTTTTGGAAAACATATATATACTGGTCACAAACTCAAAGAAAATTACACTCAGATTTTCACTCTTGAAGTGTGTCTGTTTGTCATTTCTTTCACCGACGCCCTGACCACCCTGCACGCTTCTCTCAACCCTGAGGTGGCCTCATCGTCTACTGCTGTGCTGGTCCGCGGCAATTCATTAAATAATATTAAATACTTGCTATGCATCAAGTAGAGTGAAATAAAATATATAAAAATGAATATTATAGAGCACCTGTTCACAAGGAATTAAATGCTACAGAAAGGCATATGGGGTAAGTTTTATAAAAGAGATAAAAATGCTATGATAGTTCAGAGAGGCATCAAAACAGGAGAGGGAAGAGCACCAGGGACTATGGTGATGGTGCATGGGTGAATGGATGGTGGGAATTTTACAGGGACTACATCTGACAGGAGAAAGCAAACATTTACAAATATGAACAATGATGTAAAATATATTAAAAAAAATAAATTTTAAGAATAAATCTTAGTTCCCAGAGGGTAAATACTTCTGCCAGGTGACAAAAAAAATGATCCATTCTCATACATGCTACAACATGGTGGACCTAGCAAACATATGCCTAGTGAATTAAGCCAGGAACAGAAAGACAAATATTGTATGGTGCTGCCCACATGTGGTAAGTACATAGAATATGCAAATTCACAATACAGAAAGTAGATTAGAGGTTACCAGGACTGTGAATGATTAATGCTTAATGGGCAAATAGTTTCTGTTTGGAAGAAGGGAAAAAAATTAAAATAGATACTGGTGATGGTTGCACAGTACTTTAAATATAACTAAATATAACACTTTGAAATGATTAAATAGCAAATGTTAGTTTACATATTTTACCACAACAAAAATACTTTTAAGAAATCCATTAAATTGGAAACTGAGACTATTTTGGGTGGGGTGGCTGATCCTTATTACCATGGAAATAGAGAGGCAGGAAAGACGATGGAAACACGGAAATCCAGTGCTATAACTTGCAGTATATACATATCCACAGAGATCTAACAGAGGCGGTATCATTAAGGAATCAAACATTAAACAAATTGAAGTGTGGTCACTCCACCAAGGCAAACAAATGCTGGCAGAGGGGAAGGGGAACATGCGACACAAGTGGTAAATACCAACTTGTAGCCTTAGAATAAGAACTGCCACAGCTCTGCAAATTTCTCATAAACGTGTATTAAGGTATATTTCTTTGTATCTCACCTATGAAGAATGTTGGTACTATTTAGCCTTTCTATTAAATGTATGAGATACCAAATAACAAAAACCTATCAAAACCTGAGATAGAAAATTAAATAACTTTTCCAAGAACCCCACAACAATAAAATTTCAGGCAAAGTCATTTTCAACACATTTCGTGCCCATCAGCCAACACAGTGCCTTAGTATTCTGGATATCTAAAAAGGCAAATATATGGTCTTAATTAATTTTTTTTCTTAGTTTTATTCCCCCTGCCTTGCTTTGTAAAATATATCTGAGATTCGAAATTATCTCAGGGAAGAGAGATAATTTTCTCAAAGCAGGCCATTGTAATTGGTTCAGCTCGAAGTTTATATGATAATTCATTCTCATTATTTCATTTATTTGTTTCCATGATTTGACTCATATTAGGTAATGATGTTTTATTTAGCCATATAACTTCAAAATATTTTGATCAAATAAAAGAACAAATAGTGTTCTAAGAGAAATTTGATGACAATTATGAATCTATAGGAGAATATATTTAATAGATGAATGATTAATATCACACTAATATTCTCAAGTAAAATGTACATTTGATTTTTAAAATTACATTTTGGAGGTTTTAAGCAATTAGCCTATATTTAACAAATACCACTTTATATTCAATATGTATCATGATAACATAAGTGGAAGCAGTTACTTCAGTTACTTATAAATTATCTCAAATGCCACTGTAAATATAAATAAAACATATAGACATTTCTTGTTAATTTAACTGGAAACTACTGATCCTTAGATACCCTGAAAAAGACACTTTTCCAAGCATTTATTCAAAAACACAAGTAACTGAGGGCCTACCACATCCCAGTAAGTAATAGGACAGATAGAAAGTGTGGTCACTGCTTTCATCTCTCAGGGATCTTATATGGAGTTAAGCATAAAATAAATGTTTTCATTCTAAAGTATCTATAACAGCAATATGTGGGTGAACAAAGAAAAGAGTAATCAGTTTCAAACAAGGAGACTTGAAAAGATTTCCTAGCGTGAGAATTTAGCAAAAAAGGGAAGGAAAATACACTGTTTATTCTTAACTGTCAATAAATTCTTTTTTTAAATTTATTTATTATGCATACAAGAGCTGGGGTACAGGCCAGAGGCGTGGATGCGGGGTAAAGAGGATTCACCAGAGACAGAGTGGGGAACAGAACAGGCAGACTTAAGGAAATACACTGCTGAGGGGAACAGTGGGCTAGGCTGGAGAGGTCTGCTGCGCCATGTGGGTTGCTCTCTGGCCGGGGCTCAAACTCATGCTGCAGAAGCTGCAGACAGCTTCACAGGCTGCATGCTAACCCTTGTGCCACCAGGGAGGCTCAATAAATTCTGTCAGTTACAGTGCAAAGGTACTATACAAACTGTATTTTAATTATCATAAACCTTTGGGACCAGCATTTCACAATGAGAAACCAGTGATGCACAGGATAAAATAACTTGCCCAGTGTCACATATCTTATAAACAGAAGGGCCAGGAATGACTCTAGGTCTGTGTAACTCAAATTTTTTCACTATACTGGCCTGCCTAAGTTGAGCTTTAACAATGGATAAGATTTAAATAAAGAAAAAGAAAAAAGACAACACACAGAAGAAATATAAGGATATAATTTACGAATTATTTTAGAAAGGAAATAGAACTACTGTCCTTGGAATAAATACATACACACATACATTTATATACATGTACTAATTAAAAACAAATGCTATAGGGGTCTCCCTGGTGGCGCAGAGGTTAAGACTTAACCTATGGAGCTCTCTACAGCCACCGCTGCACAAATTCGATCCCCAGCCAGGGAGCAACCCACATGGTGCAGCAGACCTCTCCTAACTCACCTGCTGCTCAACAGTGTATTTCAGTCAGTCTGCCAGCTCTGTTCCCCACTCTGTCTCTGGTGAATCCTCTCACCCCTCACACCTCTGGTCTGTACCCCAGTTCTTGTATGCATAAATAAATAAATCTTTAAAAACAAATGCTTTAATGATATAACAAAACAAAAAGTATCTGTTAACTAATAAATTATACTGAGTAAAAATTTTATATTCATATCAACTATTTAAGAAAGATTTTTTTCCAGATTGTGATCATAAAGAAACCTACATAATAATTTCAAAAAAGTCCAATTTATAAATCCTTTCATTACCAGGTACATTTGTCAATTAGTATTTAGTCCATTAAAATTAATAATTTGCAGATAATATAAAAGACACATAATTCACTGAATTTCTACTTTAACCCTCCTATATAATTCGACTATACTAAAACAAGGGTTTATAATGATAATTCCCTTTTAAAGCATAAAAACACTATGGTAACAAATGTTAAGATGGTATTTGTAAAATAAAATAAATTTAAAATAATCAAACTCTAATTTTAACATTATTTGAAAGGAAAATAAATTCTACCTCTGCATTGTGCTTAGTTGTTATCTCTAATTTTTCTTTCTTAGCCCGATGGAGTTTCTTTCTGAGATCAGCTGCAATATCCAACTCTGTTTCATTTTTAAGCATTTGTCTTACATCAGCTGAAGCATTTTTCAACCTATAAAATAAGTTCAGAATACATATAAATCTCACTAAGCATACTTCACAGCATTTCTGATACTTCTAGATACTTATTTTTCAAAAACCACAGGGATATGATATGGTCCTTGCCCTAACAAAATTTACAATCTAGTCCACTGCAAAAGGTAGGTAGGAAAACAAAGCAGTATGTAACTAGAAACAAACCATTGTCCACTGAGAAACCACCACATTGTTCAAGAATGATTCTTAAAGATTGATCCTATCACAAACTGGATAGTTTGAGTAAACACTGATTTCTTCCCTTTTTTTCCTTTTTAAATAATAAATTTTACTTAATACAAATGTAATACATATTATTAAAAAGAATAAATAAAACAATATATTCCTAATTAAAAATAGACTCTCTTGCCCAACACCCCCCAAAAAAACATTAAA
The DNA here is from genome assembly GCF_014898055.3 of Talpa occidentalis. NCBI lineage: Eukaryota > Metazoa > Chordata > Mammalia > Eulipotyphla > Talpidae > Talpa > Talpa occidentalis. The sequence goes on from NW_023605083.1 coordinate 14,357,713, forward strand.
ATAACAGTGAAGAGAATTTAGAGGTATAAACTCATATAATGATAAAGAGTACAAAAGATGAAGCAATAGCAAAAATATGGGAAACTGGAAAGCAGGTGGGCAAATGGTAACTGGTTTACCTAAGGACACTGACTATAAGCCAATATTGCTTTCCGTAGGGAAAGCAATCTAATTTTTACCAGAGCCCCTCAAAAGCTCTGTAATAGGCAAAAATTCTGAAATGGGGGTAAAAGTAGAGCAGAAAACAGGAGAATTGGTTAAAAGTCTAAAATTTTTAGATCCTCTGCTCCATAGACCACACAACTAGTTACCAATCTCCCCCCGACGCTAGCACAACACTAGAGTTTTTTTCCCTAGAGTACATAAAATAGAGACCTCTGTAGACATAAGATACAAAAGTGGGAAGGGTTTCATACTATAAAGAAGGACTTCAAGTAAAAAGTTTTATAAGTGAGAGACCTGGGCATGTAATACTTCTTGTCTGCCAGAAAAATAGCAGACAAGCAGAAACTAGAAGACTGTTCCCTGGAGAAGCTAAGCAGCAAGGAGAAAAAGACTTAAAGTTGCTGATACTAGCTGTTTTCCAGCTAAATGGTTTTTAGCCAGATCACCCTACCGAGAATGCCACACAAAAATCTTTATACATTGAGTTTCTGATTATATTTTTAGGTCCCTACTTTTAAATATGGACAGCCAAATATTGACAGAAGTTTAGATGCATAGAAGATGAAAGACAAAAAAAATCAAAAATAATCAAATGGAGGGTGAGAGGGAAGTTGATCACTGTACCACAAATGAAAACGCTAGAAATAAACTCATATGTATATGTTTAATTAATTTTCAGCAAAGTCAACACAGAAAAAAGTTTTATCCATTTATTCCCTACCTTGCTCCATAAAGGTAACTTCTAAAGATAGATATAAAATATTTATATAGCAAATCCTATTTATAGGGTAAGAACAGTTAGTCATGGTCTTGTTCCATCCCCACATATTCTTGCTATAAACAGGTGAGCTAAATCAATTATTCTAAACTAAAATGAACAAAGAGTACTCCCCATGATGCTTTTGTAAAATATACAGATTACTAAAAAAATTTTGAACAGAAAAAATATAACCCCAATTGTTTTATTATTAGATTTCACAGAAAATTACTGTTACATGATTATAAGAATTACTAACCATTTACTTTCATTTTCCATAACAATTTCTTTCTAAACCATACTTGGCGTTGCACTTTCTGAAATGGCTCAGTTTTACATTATGGACTCCACCCAACAGGCCCAAGGCAGGCATCCCATCCAAAGGCAAAAAAAAAAAGGGTACAAAAAAAGATAATAGCAATTCTTGGAATATAATTTCAAAGTAAAGGAGCAGTTAGTAGCAGAGGGTAAACCTTATAAAATGTTAAAGAGAAGTCACAAATTAGATTTCTAGCAATTAGGATAGAAAAGGAATTAGAGCCACAAAAATTATGGCCAACTAAATATAATGACCACACCCGAATGTGAGTAAGCAGAAATACTTGAAGAAGATTTAGAGAAGTGGAAAAAATAAACAAGTTTGAAGGGACAGGAGCAAATCACCTAGTGTAACTTTGTGGATTGACTTAAAAAAGAAATAAAGAGCCACACAAGGTATCCAAATCCAGTTCTATTGATAATTCCTATGAGACTTTGCTCTTGCTGCTCCAGTCCATGAAATTTCTGCTTTCCTTCACAAACCGTGAGAATTCCTACCACCAGCTCTTTCAACCACTTAGTTCTCCCTGTACCTGACATCCAAAAGCATTCTTGAACTAATTGGAACCAGGAGGCTTACCTTTGGGTATCACCAGTGGAGTTACTTGAAGGGTTTGAACTCATGATAAGTCTTCCACAGCACTTTCAAGATATCCCACTGCTTCCTAACAATATACTTCGTTATTGATGATTAAACTTTTCAAGATGTTTGTGACTTATAGATTAGATGGGCTGAAATCTGTTAAAATAGAAACAAAATACAACAATTGTTATCCATGTGAATTCTATTAACTATAGATGATTTTTCTTTCTTTCAATTTATTTGCTTTTTTTTTGTTTTTTTGTTTTTTTGTTTTTGTGGGACCCTCGCCGGCAGCCGGGGAACAAACCAGCGCTACAGAGGCTGCGCCAACAGGGGAGACCCTCAATTTATTTGTATTTTTAAAATTACTGCATAACAAATACGTGAATGTTTATTTTTAGAAGCTATAATGTACTATTTCTTTTTTGAAAAAAATTAGAAGAAAAAATGACAAAATGTTACAAAGATGTTCCTTCTTATAAGAATGAGGTTACACAATTAGACTTTTCTTTATTGAAGTAACATTTAACATTGGTTATAAATATTATGCAGCTTTTAGGAATATAGCATTATAGATTGACATGTGTATATGCTACATTATGAGCGCCACCAAATCAAATCAATTGATGCTCTTTACTCATCTTCCCTACCCCTCACACCCTTTCTCCTCTGGTTCTCATAATTTTGGTTCTCAAAATCAGAGTTTTTTCTTGTTTTGTTTGTGAATGTTTTTGTTGCATTTCTCAAATGAAAAAAATTATAATAAAAGAGTGACAAATTTTTCTTGAACTGCAAAAGGAATATGTAGAGACTAGGCAATAAAATTGAGTTTGAAAGAAAGTAAAGTCCAAGAAAATCCATGGGTTCCCAAGGCCCTTCTAATAAAATGAGGTATTTTTAATGTAATGTCACAATAAAATATGCCAAACAAAAGACCCCCATAGTGATTTTCAATCCTTCTCCCAAAGGATTAAAGATAAAGAAGAGGAAGTTTTGGTTACTTACTATGGCTTTCTCTCTGGAATCCTCTTCTGTGGGAGATACTCCAAATTATACAGAGCCAACCAATATAGGTAAGTTTCTTCACAATAATATGAAGGAATCTCTGGGTAAACATTTTAAACAGAGAGATAACAACAATTAAGTCCAAATAGACACAAATATTAAAATACAGTAAGTGTCTCTTAGTATTCCTAGAAGTCCAATATCCTAAGACCATGACGTCTAGAGTCAGAGAAATCTGAGTTAGGATACAAATAATCTTACAAGTACATGGCCATGGGCAAATCACTTAAACTCTCTGAGCCTAGGCTGATAACTATATCAACCTTATGTATTTGAGACTCAAATAATACACACAGCACATATATTTGCTCGATCACTGCCAATATCTATAACTGAACACAGAATCCCATGAGAAAATATAATGATCCCTAATAAAGGGAGTAGGTTATATCACTTGGAGTGATATGGTCTAGAAAAAATATATTAAGAATTGTCTAGCAAAACTGTGGATGTACTAGGATATCTAGAAGACAAAAAAAAAAAAAAAAAAGCCCTTAACAGTTCTGTCCCTGCTCTAAATAAATATGCCTCAAAGAGATAACTGAAAGGGAAGAGACTGATATATAGACTCAGCCATGGTGCTGAGAACTGACTAATGGCTCCTACAGGTAGATAGCAAGGGATATTGAATACAGTCAATAATTCAAGTAACTGATGGAGGAATAGCTTGATATAGAATAAAACAATGGAATTTTAAACAAAGATGGGAAGACAGGCATCCTGTTTCTCCAGGGACCTAAAAAACTAAGTTCAGGAATATTAATACACAAATACCACTGTCATCTATTTATTTGGCACCTACTTTAGTGTTAAGCACTGTAATTGATATTTTACATACAGAACTCTGATCATTGAAACACTGTAAGGTGGAAACTATCCCATTTTCCAAGGGGGAAATCTATAATATTACAAGTCACTTGCCTGGTCACAGTTACAGGATCAAGATTCTATAACTATCTAAAGTCCAAGTTCTTTCTACAAAGTGTTAATACAGTTGCACCATATTTTATCCCAAGTTTATCAAGCACACTTCAATTAAGGAAATTCATCTGATGCAGAGTGGCTAAACAACTTCTCTAAGGCCAGTCAGCTACTAAATGAGGAACTACACTAAAGCCTCAATGAAGTTCCTGTGATACCAAGTACCAAAATCTTTTCACCTTACCACTATGCTCCCAAAGGTCAGACTCCAGAAAAACTGTCTTCAAAAATGGAAGTAAAAGAATTAGAACCTAGAAGAAAAGGACTCTTCTATATACTTCAGAATAATGTCCCAGGCTTAAAAGTACATATATACAATGTTTCTGTTTTTGTGAAATACACACTTACATGTATGTGCATATGTGTTACAACTGGCACAAACAGGAACTCACAGGAAAAGAATTTACATAGGCAGGACTTAATAAGATATGTTATTTTTCATTTTATTTTGTATGGGAAGAGAGAGTTTACAAAATTTTAACAAACGTTTCAAGAAAGCTAAGTTGAAGAATCAGTTTTCAGTGCATTCCGTTGGCATCTAACATCCTCAAATCTGAATGGCTTCTAAAGAGAAAGTGTCTCCTACAGCTCAGAAACAAGCTTCATTGATTTCCAGATCATTAGTACAGACAATGTGGTTGACAGATGGTCCCCCACAATCTCTGCCCCCAGTGTTTCTCTCTTGTATATAACACCCTCCTCGTTTCTGGGCTGAACCTGTGACTTGCTTCTAACCAACAAAATATGCCACTACCAAGATTACATTATGTTATATAAGACTGTCTTAGCAGACTGAAATGACTCTCTCCTGCTGACCTTGAAGAAGCAAGCTGTCGTGCTATGATCAGCCCATGGAGAGACTCACAAGGCAGGGAACTGCTGGCAGGCTCCTGGACCTGATGGCAGCCTCAACCACAGGTAGTAGAGAGAGCCAGATCCCTCAGTCAAATAGATGCCAACAGGAAATAAATTCTACCAACAAGCTGAATGTGCAGGGAAACAGATTTTTCCAGTCAAGCCTGTGGATGAGAACACAACCCAGCCAACATCTTGAATGAAGCCTTGGGAAACTCTGCACAGAGGGTCCAACTAAGCTATGCCCAGACTCCTGACCAAAAGGAACTGTGAGGTAATAAATGAGAAACTATTTTAAGCCACTGAATTTGTGATAACTTGTACACAGTAATGAAAACTAATATGGATAAGAAGCTTGAAAATGCTCTTGGTGGAATTTAAAAGGAAATTTAAAAAAGATGTTGAATAACAGGTAAAATACAAAAATGGGTTATCAATGAGCCCTGCTTGTGTGTGTCTCTTATCATCTCTTTGTTTTCTCTATAGTTGAATTCCTTATTAATTTAAATGAAGGCATTTGTAAAAATCCTTTCTAAGGTAACTAGATTGAGAAACTAGAAAATCATGGGCAACACTTAGAACAAAATGAACCACAAGGAGCTCCATGGTGGCGCAAGGGGTTAAGCACCACACTATGAAGCAATCCGCAGCCTCTGCAGCACAAGTTCAATCCCTGGCTGGCCAGGGAGCAATCCTCATGGCGCAGCACACCTCTCCTGTCTCGCCTGCTTCTCCCCTCAGCAGTGTACTTTGGTCAGTCTGCCTGTTCTGTTCCACACTCTGTCTCTCGTGGATTCTTTCACCCCCACCCCCGCATCTCTGGCCTATACCCCAGCTCTTGTATGCATAAATAAATAAATCTTTTTAAAAAATGAACCACAGGGCCTCCCCGGTGGCGCAGCGGTTGAGCACTGGGTTGCGAAGCTGCCCTCAGTCTATGCGGCGCCGGTTCGATCCCCGGCTGCTCCCCGGCCACCAGAGGAGGGTCCCGCATGGCGCGCAGACCTCTCCTGCCGCCCACTGCTCCCCTCAGCAGTGTACTTCGGTCCTTCTGCCTGCTCTGCTCCCCGCTCTGGCTCTGGTGAATTCTCTCACCCTCCCGCGCTTCTGACTGTATCCAGTGCTTTTATATATAAACAAACAAATAAATAAATAAATCTTTAAAAAAAAAATGAACCACAAAATACAAATGAATAAGAACAAACCACTAATACCAATAATGGCCACAAAACCTGCCTGGGATTAAAGGTATCTATAGAGAAGAAAGCAAAAGGAAACAAGAAGTTATATGTGATAAGACCTGCAAAGAACCAATAGATGTTTAGTTGAAAGCACTACCAGACATCTTGAGAGCGGTAGATGAAACTTGGAGAAGTCTGCCCATTCCAAGAGTTGACACTGAAAACAGGCATATGATAAGACAGTCTTAAATGAGCTGGTAAAATCCAGCCTCATGAACTCTCAAAAATGACCTGTCAGGGGCCTCCCTGTTGGCACAAGAGTTAAAACAGAACCTATGAAGCTATCCTCAGCAACTGCAGCACGAGTTCAATCCCCAGCCAGGGAGCTAGCCACATGGTGCAGCAGACCTCTCCGCACTCACCCGCTGCTCCCCTCAGCAGTGTACTTTGGTCAATCTGCCTGTTCTGTTCCCCACTCTATTGCTGGTGAATCCTCTCACCCTCCCCCTACCCCGCGACTCTGGCCTGTACCCCAGCTCTTGCATGCATGCATAAATAAATAAATCTTAAAAAAAAAAAACAACCTGACCTGGCAAGGACCCCTTCCCAGACAAGGATTCATACTAAGAGAAAACGCTTGGGATAAATCAAAATTGAACAGGATAGGAAAAATTAAAACAAAGCAAACAAACCAGACCAGACTGTAGGAGGACAGAGACAAGAAATTTCAGAAAGCAAGTCACCAATGTTTTTAACATTCCAAAAAATAACATAAGACAAAGTTCCATAAAATTAGAAAATCATTCCTGTACCTTGCCCCATTTGCAAAGACCAAGTAAATGAATCTTCCAGAAAAATAAGCAACAAAAAAAGTGGTCAGATACCATACAATGATAATATAAAGAAAAATGGGAATAAAGAACAGAGCAGAATCCTACAAATGAAAGCATGACAGAAAGGTAAATCCACAAGAGATGAAAACTATATGTACTATTTCAAAATGAACTAAAAGACATTAACACAATGGTATAACATGAAAATACATGATCAAAATTTTAAAACTCAGAAATAAGGTGACGGGGATCAGGAAGAAGTAGAAATAAAAAGTCATTTCAGTGATAAATTAGAGGAACACAAGAGTAAACAGACCCACCAAAAGATATATGAAACAAAAAAGAGGAAAACTTTTGAGTAAAAAAAGGGGGGGAGAGGTCAAAAGGATTTGGGAGGAAGTGATAAAATACTGACAAAGAATCACCAACATGCAGCAACAGGAGTGTACTGGAAATATCAATAGGAGATTGATGCAAGGTAACAGAAACAATACTACAATTGTAATTCAACAAAACTTTCCTGAAACGCAAAAAGATTTTAATTTATATGTTGGAGGAGTAAAAACCTTCTGAGAATACTGACACAATGCAACCAATACCAAGACATATTCTAAAATAATTACTGGACTTAAAAGGAAGCTTGCACATCAATGTTTATAGCAGCATTGTTCATGATAGCTAAAGGTAGTAACAAACTAATTGCCCACCCACTGATCAATAAATTACAAAATTATTCAACCATAAAATGCCAAAACATGAATAAACTTTGAAAACATTATGCTAACTGAAAGCAGTCAGACACAAAAGGCCACATATTACATGACTCCATTTATATGAAATGTCTGTAACAGGCCAGTCCCTAAAAACAGAAAGTAGATTGCGGTGGTTGCCAGAAGGCGGAGAGAATTGACTCTAATTGCCTATAGCTACAAGGTTTCTTTTTATAAACAATCAACTTTTATAAAATTCTGTCTAAAGTCTCCTTTAGCTCACTTTCTCTCTCTCTCTCTCTCTCTCTCTCTCTCTCTCTCTCTTGCTCTTTCGTTTTCTCTCTCTCGCTCTCTCTCGCTCTCATCAGCTCCTGATGTCATCAGGGTACAAGGGTTTAACTGTTTTTGCAAGGCTAGTCAGTTAAGGGGAATGAGGTCTGTGGTTGAATTTAAACTAAGATGGGGTTTCCATGCTATTAAACATGGCAAATAAGATGTAGCAAAATCTCCCCTATATTCCAGGAGGGTGAAAAGGCAGAAGGGAATGATGAGGAAAATAAAGTAGCAGGTACAGTAATGAAATTATCAGTGGAATGGCAAGCTAAGTTAAACAACTGCAACGTCCCCATATAAATATATGTACATAGCTTTCTTTGAAACTTCATTAACTCCACATGATAAATAATAATTTGGCTAATCTATATAAGCTATTAGTCTCTTAAATATGCAATCAATGTCAGTCTTTCTCTTCTTCAGTATCTGTATAATGCTTTAATGTTTTCCATTTGAAAATATTCATTACTATCAACTAATGATCTGATACCTCAAAGCCACTCCTTGTGTTCATCATGTGACAAATATCCTTTCTCTAGGCATCAAGCTTAGTACTTTCTATAGTCTCATTTCACTCTATATCAGCCACAAAAGGAAGATACTTTTAATATTCCCACTTTATACCTGAGGAAACGAGTTTAAAGATATTCAGTCACTTGTTCAGGCTGCACCTCTAATAAGTGACACTAAAGATTCAAATCCAATCTGGCTGACTCTGCTGTGTGTCTTGCTATAGCCTTTGAGCATGGTTCACCTACTCAGGGAACATGCGGGTGATGTGAGCTTGTAAGGGAAGCATTTCTGCTCCCTACCACAGATTTCTCAAACACAGATTATTCCCCTCTTCCAAACTAAGTACAAATCAGGGTCTGCTTAGTGAAAAATGACTCATCCTCCAGTGGATTATCAGACTTGCTGGCACAGCCACATACCTGGACCAAAACCAGGCTATCATGTAGCAGTGATGGATAAATCAGTATCATTTAGTAAAATGGCTTAAATCAGTTTTTATGTTAAAGTGTTAATAGATGAATCTTTTCTTTGTAGCAACGTTGCACTATTTTCACCAAACCTACTAAAATAGATGATGCGATGATATATGTAACACTCTTCAGAGGGAAGTTTTTTAGAATAGGTGTTAGGACAATTGAGGCCAGGGGGCCAATGATCAGGACATCCTGAGAGTAAGTGCAAGACAGAAAAATGATTCTACTTTAGATTTCCAAGCACTACTAGGACAGTATTCCTACCTCTCTTCTGAGTTCTCAGTGGGTTACTCAGAATGGATTCATCTCTCAGTGTCTGCACAGACCAGAGGACAGGGAGGGTTGCAGGGGAATGAATGAAAAGGTAAAAATGACTATTATTGAGCACTTACTTCATGCCAAGTACTAGGCTAAGCACACCCCATCTCATTAAATCCTCCCAATAACCCTATGAGATAATTATGTACCTGTCACAGAGAACAGAGGCTTGAAGAGACAGAATAAGTTGTGTAAAAAGATATCCACAAAGAGGCTAAGAATTCAAGCCCACATCTGGCTCACTCTGATAAAACCACGTGCTCTTCAACAGTCTCTACATCTGTTTTGGGGGATGTCTGCACATTTTTTTATTTCACCCTTAAAGGGGATGTTTGGCTCTTTCCTCAAGCCAAAACCAAGACAACAGGGCTGAGACAAAGGATTTTAGAGATAAATGGGACTTTAGAGACCAAATACTACCACTTTGAAAGATAAAGACTATAATGCCTAGAGAGTTTAGGTGATTTGCCTAAATTGATAGCTGATATATGGACTAGGGCTAATCCAGAAAGCTCGACTGAAGTGCCTTCATCTTTCCTTTTAGCAGGTGGCATTGCCTTTGCAGCCCCTTCAGTTCAAGCAAACCATGTTGTTCATCTCTTGCTGTACCATTGTTTAGTTGTTACTAGGCACTAACTGTTCACTAAGATAAGTGACATGTTGGGTTGTCGCTGAGATTATGAGAACTATAAATCTTCGATAGGCCATGTATTCCAAAGAATTGGACACCCACCAACTGAAATTGTTTCTTGAGTAAAACTGCGCAATGTCATTTGAATCTTCTCAGAACGAATAAATATGTAGTGGCCTGCAATAAACATCACGATAGAATAAAAAACACTCAAAAGAAGGCTCCATTTCTGCACAACATTTACAACCTCAGAAAAACTCAGTCAGCTTTCCTAAGTCTCCTAAGAGTCCTGGAGGGTAAAAGCAATAGAAGCTACAGACTAGCACAACTCATTCTTTTATCAAAAAATGAATGTGTAGTGGGTAGCCGGAATTTTTTTTTCCTAAAATCGAAAAAGGAAGTGGTCCTTGTCCTTTCAGTGCTGACAGATTTCATGAAGGAGAAAGTCCCGCAGTCTGAGTTGTAAACTAAAAAGCAGGTCCAGGTTCAGCGGTCCGGGTCCTGCCCCCTGCTCCTACTCAATCAATCTTCAGGGCACTGTCCAGCGGTCTCTGGCTAGGATGCTCCAGGACACTCTTCCTCCAAGCAGGCGGAAAGGCCCAGCCCAAGATCTTGGAGGCGTATCCCCGCAGACGAGAGGCACATCCCCAAACTAAATCAGGATCCTCACAGTCCTGGCTGCAGCGCCCCACACTTTTCCTATCAACACTGCCCAAGTTTAGGATGCCTCGAAGCCCCGCATCCCGTGGTTACCTCAAGGGGCTCCGGTAGTCCACACCGCACACCCAAGACCCCAGGGGTAGCTTCAAATCAGGGTAGTAAAAGGCCCAGGTCGAGCGCGGTAGGCGCGGGGGAGGGGAGGGAACAAAAACTGTTGAAACTTGACGGACTCTAGGACCCAGGGAGGAGACACAAATAGCAAACGGGGACTGGAGGGGGACAACCCCCAGGGAGGTGAAGTTTACAACGGCCACTTCCGGGAGCTGGGAAGACTCGACTTCCCCCGCAGACCTTGGCCGATCGTCGCCGGCCTGACGACTGCGCCGCGCCGCGCCCCGCCCTCCCGCGGCCCCTTTCCTCCCGCCCTACAGCCCGCCGCTGCGGGATACGCACTCGGAGAACGCCGGGCTCCGATTGGAAGAGCCCGGCCCGCGAAGTTGCGCGGCGCCGCTGGAAGCCTAGCGTGCGCATGCGCCGTTGCTGGGGAGCGGCGGGCTCGCGACCGCGCGCAGTTCCGCGTCAGGCGCGCGCGCCCATTGCTGGAAAACGCGTTCCCGGGCGCTCTCAGGGGGGTGTGCTCGGTGCGAGGGCCCCAAGCCATTGTCTCAGAATGCCCGGAGCGCCAACTGAAAATTCAGATTTCTAATCGCGATTATGTGGAATCTAAAAAAGTCAAACTGATTTGCAGGAAATAGGGCTGTGGGGAGATAAGATTGATGTTTAAAGGTATAAACTTGCAGCCTGTTTTTAATGAGCGATCGTCATCGAATATGCAATATAATGAATACAGGCAGTATTTGGACTATAATTACGTAATGTGACAAATACCGCTACAAAGGCAATTAATTTAGCAAGTAAACAAGGACAATGTTATAAGTGAAGTGTATTGGTTTTTAAATGTAGATTTCTGCGCCCTAGCCTTCGCCCTCCCCTCGCATAAAAATATTAAGAGATCAGATCTAGATCCTATGTGTTTTTTTAAAGATCCGTAAGGTTTTGGGGTTTTTTTAAGATTTGTTTATTTATGCATACAAGAACTGGGGTACAGGCCAGAGATGCGGGGGGTGAGAAGATTCACCAGAGATAGTGGGGAACTGAACAGGCAGATTGACTGAAGGACAATGCTGAGGGGAGCAGCGGGCGAGGCTGGAAAGGTCTGCTGCCATGTGGGTTGCTCCCTGGCCTGCCGGGGATCGAACTCTGTGCTGCAGAGGCTGCGGATTGCTTCATAGGGCGGTGCTTAACCCTTTGCTCCACCAAGGAGGCCCTCAGATCCTGTATTTTTAAACTAACTCTCCTGCTGATCCTTACAACCAGTGCAGCCAGTCGAGGTCTGCCCATTGGTACTAGAGCCAGAGGGATATTGTCTTTAAGCCGGACTTCTGCACCAGCGGCTGGTTTCCTGCTGGTTAGATCACCGTCCCCTGCTGGGCGCTCAGATCCCCTCCTTCAATCCCCATAGTATCCCTGCTTAGGTAGTAAACTGGGAGGTTATAATGCTGGTCAGTGCTCGCATGCTGATGCAGAGGCTTTCGTTGCGAATATTACATAAGGAGGTACCTCGCAGAAAAGTCACAAGAGCTTTAGCATGTGCCCCATCTCTCCTACCTACCCCCGCTTTTCCCCCACCCCCTGAACACACACACACCTTCTCCTGGATAATTTATACTTTGGTTTCTCCCGGTAGCTACTGCACAATCTGCTGCTGCCTCAGGGAGGTTGGAAAGCCAAATCCTCTTTTGTTCCTTCGATTTTGAAAGCCTATTCCCCAAAGAACAATGCAAATTGGCGGAATTCTGATTGAGTATATTTTCAACAACACCTCCTCCTCCACCCCCCAAAAAAGGGTATTTAATACAAAATGAACCTTTTATGTTAAAATCCTCTGTTGATGATAATCAACCTGAAACCAGGTGTAGGCAGGGCTTTACCCTGCCTCCCTCGGGAGCGCAACGGTCATAAATGCAAATATAAAGAGACTAAAACCTCCTTTCCTATCCTATTTTCACGGTGAACTCAGTGTAGTATATACACATGTTAAATATCAGTGGTGCCCACCTGAAACTTACATAATGTAATAATGCAATGTTGTTTCAATAAAAATATAAATAAAATAAAAAGCCTTGTTTCTTGTAGCAGTGAGAATTTAATTGGTTTCGGTTTAGTCATTTAGATTAAAAAAAGAAGACCCATCCCACTTGCTAATAATTTAGCCAATAGAGAGTAATTACTTCAAAGGAAAGAGCTTTAAATGGAAAGGAAAAAATAGCCCACCCTAACATTTACAGACGAAATGGAAAACTACAGCAGACTATGGGGATTAGAGCTTTTTTACTTACAAATTTAAAATAGTATTTATATATTTTCTTATTTATTTTTTAACTAAAGCATTAAAATTTAATGGAAAATGGGTACAACATGAAAACTTGCACTCTACGGTTATTAGTTCATTTAGCATTTATTGAGCATAAACTATATTCCCAGCTTGGAGCTAGGCTAGGTGATACATAAAATAATAGCCCTCCTCCCCGGTGGTGCAGCGGTTGAGCGCTGGGTTGTGAAGCTGTCTGCAGCGCTGGTTTGATCCCCGGCTGCTCCCCGGCCACCAGAGGAGGGTCCCACATGGCGCGCAGACCTCTCCTGCCGCCCGCTGCTCCCCTCAGCAGTGTACTTCGGTCCTTCTGCCTGTTCTGCTCCCCGCCCTGGCTCTGGTGAATTCTCTCACCCTCCCGCGCTTCTGACTGTACCTAGTGCTTGTATAAATAAATAAATAAATCTTTAATAATAATAATAATAATAGCCCTGTGGGAAAAAGAATAAATGATTTTGGTTTTGTTTTCAGAAATTCAAGGTTATTTTTCATGGACAAGCTCTCTCCCCCTTAAAAAGACTGTGGTATTAAAGTAATCACAATCCATATGACAATACACAACTCCCTTTCTATCTGGCAACAAATATACTCAAACATGCTATACAAAGCATAATTTTTATTTTATTTTTTCCCAGAAGATAGTTTTTCTTCTGTCCTTTGGGACTTAGCTCCTTTACATGGGCTTTGGGGGCAGTACCCACAGATCTATTTTTTTTATTTTAATACAAGCACTGGGTACAGTCAGAAGCACAGGAGGGTGAGAGAATTCACCAGAGCCAGAGCGGGGAGCCGCTGGGGATCGAACCGGCGCTGCAGAGGCTGCAGGCAGCCTCGCAACACAGCGCTCAACCGCTGCGCCACTGGGGAGTACCCACAGATCTAAATCAGGATCTAAATAAGAATCCTTTCTAAGATTTGAAGAGAACTTCCTGACTTCCTTGCTGTGAATGGCACAACTCACACAGTAATGTTATTTCACATATAGACTTCATCAGGCACTTTGAAATGTGCCTAATGACTGCAGACTCTGCTATGTTTCTAATGACAAACGTCTTGATAGCCTTGGCCTTGGGTACACAACAGATGCAATCTGCACTGAGTAGGCTGCAAATGACCCCATTCCTTTTTATCCGGACTGTTGGTCCTTCTTCTGTTGTTCATCCTGGTAGCAAGGACCTGAGAGAAGGAGAGAAATGTTAATGTCAACACTGAGCATCTTCAATTTTGAGCAAAGTGTTATATCATCACCAAGCTCGGGTACAATAGGAAGACATGGAAGCTACAAACCCCAGCACAAAAAACAGGATAAGGCATTTGGGAAACTGTCTGAAGCTCTGTAGGAATGAAAGGCAGTGGGAGGCAGGAAATGTGACTGGAGAAGTAAATGGAACCCAGAAAACAGAGGGCCTTTTAGGTCATATTTATCAGGCAACAAAGCTAATAAAGGGTGCTAAGCAGAAATGTTATAATAATTACACAAGAAATCAGACCATTTTAAAATACTTAAAGATTTTCTGTTTTTCTGTTAGTTAGAAGTCAATTCTCTGTTGCCTTTTGCTTGCCTATCATGCCACTATTACTTAAGAGAAACTCTATGTAAAGACACTCTCTAACCCACCTCCCTTTTAGCCTCGAGTCTCAATAGTTACCTCATTCTTCACTCTCTACCAATTCTTCTGAGATACTATTCCATCCCTCCACCCCAGTTCATCAAAATAGCATCCAAAGTCAACAATGACCTTATTTCGAAACCCAGACCCCTTGAATTTACTTACACTTTGATCCTCAGATTTCTCTCCTGCATGATTAGATTCGTAGTTTCTCCAATTCTCTGGCCTCTCTGCTCAGGGAACCATGATTCCCTTCTTGCTCTCAAAGTGGTATTTCCCCACTGCTGCCCTTAACCTTCACATTTTACCTTATAAGCTTCCTTGTTGATGGCATCCATTCCTGCAAGTATGGAGGCCCACATTTTTCAATTCTTTGTGTCCACCTGACATAATACTATAAGCTGAGTGCTGGTTTGAATTTTAACTCCCATTTGAATAATGACTTTTTTTAAAGATTTATTTATTTATGCATACAAGAACTGGGGTGTAAGCCAGAGGTGCAGTGGAGTGGGGGGTGAGAGGATACTCCAGAGACAGAGTGGGGAACAGAACAGGCAGAATGACTGAAATACACTGCTCAGGGGAGCAGCGGGTGAGGCAGGAGAGGTCTGCTGTGCCAGGAGGGTTGCTCCCTAGCAGACTAGATATCAAACTTGTGCTGTAGTGGCTGGTAATAGCTTAATAGCACTGTCTTTAACCCCTTTGCCACCAGGGAAGCCCTGAACAATGACTCTTTAATGTCTGGTAAAATTAATTTCACATATCTAAAACTTAATTATCTTTCTCAATTTCGCACTAGCCCCCCAAACTGCTCCTCTATTTATAAAATTTCTAATCTCTTAGACACCCAAATGACAAAATTCAAACATCTTTCTTCTTTTTCAAGTTTATCAACTCTTACATCTAAGAATCATGAGGTCCTACTTACTTTTCCTCTAAGTCTCCTATATTCTCATTGCTTCATATCCAGACACTTTTCATCAGGGCCTTTGCTATGGCCTAACACAAGTCATTGTTTTATCAGATACAGACCTCAAGAGTGCTAACTTTCATGAGAATGGAAAGCCTTCATTTGCAGTGCAAATCAAGTACATACAACCACAATATGAATTTACTGGGGGGAATTCACATATAATATTATGAGCATGCAATTGAATTGGCAGCAAAAGGGGGAAGGTGATGACTCTCTTGGCAAGGATCAGGAAACTGTCAATACAGAACAGGTGAGGTTTGGCTTGAAGAATTCCTTACAGGCATTCACCTGCAGAAAGGGATTTTTCACTTCTTAAGAGTGACATCCTGTGGCAGCTCTTACCAAAACCTGGAGACTTCCGGACCACAGATATGAAATCCATAGCATCTCAAATTGTCTTAAATTCAGTGCCTATATTTATACCACTTCTGTCCCATATGATCAGGCCCACCAAATAACTTTAATTTAGGAGAGGCCTTTCAGTACAACCAGGTTTTTATCTATCCTTGTCTTTCGCATGTCTGTTTTTCAGAGTCTTCATCAAAAAGAGGTTCTTTTTTAATTGACAACTTAAGTTATCTCTCAACTACCCTCACATCTCAACCAGTCAGGATAATTACAATGTCAGTAACATTGTAAAAGTCACTCACCTTCCAACCTGTGCAAATTCTCAACATTTTTACAACTTGACAACTAAAATAAATGAATAAAATTAATCAAAAATAAATTTTATCAAGGTGACATTGATTTATAATGCTGCATAAATTTAAGATATAGAGTATTATAATTTTATGTCTGTAAGAAATGCATCAGGATCACTACCTAATTTCTAGTTTCCATTCATCACCATATACTTGATTCCCTTTACCCACATAAGTTCCCAACCCCTACTCCTCTAGCAACTGCCTCTCTTCTCTGTATAACAATTTTTGTTTGCTCATTTACTTTGACTTCTAGCTGAGTAGTTTTTGATTATATTTATTGACCACTTCTTTATCCATTCATCCATCATTGGATTTGTAAGCTGTTTCCTTATCTTGGCTATTGTAAATAATACAGCAATGAGCACAGGGGTATATATAATGTTTTCTATTAGTATTTGTATTAGTAAGTCTTCTGTCCATTTTTTAATTAGGTTGTTTGTGTTTTTGTTGTTGAGTTATTTGAGTTCTTTGTTTTTTGGGGTTTTTTTTTGGGTATTAACTCCTCATCAGAAGTATAATTTGCAAGTATCTTCCCCCATCCAGAAAGTTGTCTTTTCATTTTGTTAATCGTTCCTTTTGCTGTGCATTTCTAATAGATTGGTACAGTTCCATTTTTTTTAAATTTTTGCTTATGTTTCCCTTATAGTTGGAGTTGAATCCACAAAGACATCACTAAGTCTACTATTTTTCTAATTATTTTGTAATTGCAAATCTTACATTCAAGATTTTAAGCCATTTTGAATTAAGTTTGTGTATGGTGTAAGGTGCTGGTCTAGTTTCATTGTTTAATATACAGCTGTCCAGTTTTTTTAACTGCAAATATGAGAGGATCAAAAAATAGAAAAAAATGAAAAGAAGGCCTAAAGGCGCATGTGTCACTTCTGACACTAGGAAAGTGTTATGAGCTGATTGTATGCATGTGAGCTTCAGGGTTTTATAAGCACCAAATAAACCACATCCTTTTGACCCTTTAGTAACCTCCCACAGGCAGTTCAAACACTGGTGCTTGATTATTAAAATGCTGCTTTGGTATCAGTTGTTAGAATGACAAGGCCTTGCCATAACTGTTACTCTCAGTGGCCCTCATCCTTTGCTCCTTCAATCCCTGGTCTGTGCATAGAAGAAATGATCTTTCCAAAGAATCACCCTGATTATGCTGCCTTCTTCATTAATTCTTTGAATGGCTCCACAGTGCTTACAGGATAAATTTCAAATGTCCCCTGTCAATCAAAAGCCCCAGCCTATCTAGCCTTATCTTCTCTTATCTCACAATACATCTTCTCTATTATTCCGATTAGCATAGAAAACACAAAATATATGGTAATAAATGTAAGGAGATGAAGGCATGAACATATGTTAAAAGTTTTAAAATATGTAGGTTGAGATAAAAGATTTAAGTACAAACAACATTATTAAACATATATTTACCAAGTATAGTTTCACCCTTATTCTAAGTTTTTCAAAAATGCAAATATCTTTATCATTTTCCATGATAATACATAGTGACATAAGAAATTAGGGAATTTGCAGAAAAGTAAAAGTCTCCCCCAAGTCCCATCATTGTACCGGAGATATAACAATTGTTAGGAGTGTGCATATGTTTTGATGCATAAATAAATATATATTAAAGGAGAGCACAATATGCCCCCCAAAGTGTGCCACTTGGGCATTTAAATTATTTTTACTAATTTATTTTTTAAATGTTTGTGATTATTTACCAAAGTAACATTGATTTACAATACCTCATATGATTTAGGGATATAAGTTCACACCTCTTCAGATGGATGTCACCATAGCACACCCAATAGCTAAGGATCAATATTTTCCACCATAGTCTATTGATTCCCCCTCGCTTTATAGTCCCTACCCCCTAATCTTCCCTTCTGGCAGCCTCAATTAGTCAGAGTTCTAGGATTTATTTTAATTATGTCTGTTCCTTTGCTTTGTTTCTTTATAGTCCACAAGTAAGGAAAATCATCCAGTCTTTGTCTTTGTCTTTCTGACTTATTTCACAGCAGAAGGTTGGGTTTTGTCTTCTGATCCATTCAGCCACTCTGTGCCTTTGGATTAGTAAGCTGAGTCCATTTATATTTAGGATGATTATTGATATGTGAGGATTTGCTATTGTCATTTTTGTCGCAGTGCTGTGAAGCTGTCCGCAGTCTCTGCAGCATGGGTTCGATTCCCGGCCAGCCAGGGAGATACCCACATGGTGGGCAGACCTCTCCTGCCTCGCCCCTTGGTCCGTCTGCCTGTTCTGCTCCCTGCTCTGTCTCTGGTAAATTCTCTCACCCTCCCACGCCTCTGGCCTATATCCCAGTTCTTGTATAAATAAATAAATCTCTAAAAAAAAAATTTCTTTTGGGAGAGGCCTATTGTTGGCAAACTCCTTCAACTTCTATTTGCCTGGGAAGGTTTTTATTTCTCCCGCATATCTGAAAAAGAGTTTTGCAGCCTGTAGTATTCTTGGCATATTTATCTCTAAGTATTTTGAATACATCATTCCATTCTTTCTTTGCCTGTACACTTTCTGCTAAGGCTGATGTAAGACTTATGGAAGTACTTTTATAAGTTACCTGTTTTCCCCCT
The DNA here is from genome assembly GCF_014898055.3 of Talpa occidentalis. Taxonomy (NCBI): domain Eukaryota; kingdom Metazoa; phylum Chordata; class Mammalia; order Eulipotyphla; family Talpidae; genus Talpa; species Talpa occidentalis. The sequence goes on from NW_023605083.1 coordinate 14,376,396, forward strand.
CAATCACCTCCAATATTCTTTCTTTGTTATGAACTCTTGATAATTTCAGTACTGTGTGTCTTGGTGTAATTCTCATGCATTTAAATAACAAGGTGCTCTTTTAGTTTCATGGACTTGTATATTCAGGTCCATATATAAATATGGGAATATCAATAATAACAAAATATACCTTTTCATGGCAGCATTGTAATCTATTTTGTGAATGTCTGTAATTTTTTATCTGATCTTTTGAGTTGTTTCTGATTTTTTTCTTTTAATTTTTAAAAATAGTACTGTCCTTATAGTTATGCTTTATGTATTTATCTTTATAAAGTCATAGAATAAAATTCCTAGAATAGAAATTGATTGATATAAGTTAAGCATTGAAACTAAAGCCAACATAATTACCTGTTCTGACATTAAGTTATAGTAGGATTAGACATACTTTCCTGTATTTATGTTAAACAATTCTGGGGCCAAGCAAAAATAACTTGTTGGGTTTTTGTTGTTGTTTTTTTTTTTTTTTGCTCCACTTATCTTAGAAGATAAGACTGTAACCTTAATAGATAGATTGCTTATGCAGACTAACATTTTATTTGTCAAGTAGTAGTGCAAAACAATACCCTTCTATGCCAACCAATCTAAGGCAATCATAGCATAAATTCTGAACAATCACAATCATTTGCTTGACTTGTAAGAACCTCTTCTAAAATTATTCAGTGCAAGCCCCAAAACCCTACAAATAGTTGTCTCCAATTTTCCTATTTTTTTTTTTTCTTTTAAAGATTTATTTATTTATTTATACAAACACTGGGTACAGTCAAAAGCGCGGGAGGGTGAGAGAATTCACCAGAGCCAGAGCAGGGAGCAGAGCAGGCAGAAGGACCGAAGTACACTGCTGAGGGGAGCAGCGGACGGCAGGAGAGGTCTGCGCACCATGTGGGACCCTCCTCCGATGGCCGGGGAGCAGCCGGGGATCGAACAGGCGCTGCAGAGGCTGCGGGCAGCTTTGCAACCCAGCGCTCAACCGCTGCGCCACCGGGGAGGCCCCATTTTTTTTTTTAAGAGGGATTCAAGAGTCTGTTTTTATTTTTATTTATTTATTTATTTATTTTGTGTGGGACCCTCTCCAGTGGCTGGGGATCGAACTGGCTCTGCAGAGGCTGCGGGCAGCCTCGCAACCCAGTGCTCAACCGCTGCGCCACCAGGGGAGGCCCACATTTTTTTTTTTAACTGCTCGGTCATCTCTCCTCTCTTTTCAAAATGTTCCTGCCTATTCTATGTATTTACTAATTAAGATTCATTAACAAATATTTACTGAACACTGACTATTTGCTTGAATTTGTAAGTGCTAGGATATAAAAGCAAACAATGAAAACAAATATCACTGCTGTTACGGAGCTTATATCTTAGTGAGGGAACACAGGTTAGAACTGAAACCAAGATCACACTTACCACCTGTTACACCACCTGGGACTAAGCATGCTTTCTTGACCCTATAATAAATAATTCTGACACCAAAGAATTTGCCTGTGTGCTCCAGAAAATACCTATTCCAGGAAGATAAGGCTGTGAGCTTATTTATCAAGACTAGCAGTTTCTTATTAACACTTGACTGGAGACCATCCTCTAGGCTGTGCCCAACAATCCAGTCACCTTAAGGAGCTACTTGCTAGCAAAACCCACCTTAAAAAAATCCCTATATAGGGCCTCCCCGGTGGCGCAGCAGTTGAGCGCTGGCTTGCAAAGCAGCCGGCAGCCTCTGCAGCGCCAGTTCGATCCCCGGCTGCCCAGGGAGGGTCCCACATGGCGCGCAGACCTCTCCTGCCGCCCGCTGCTCCCCTCAGCAGTGTACTGCGGTCCCGCTCCCTGTTCTGGCTCTGGTGAATTCTCTCACCCTCCCACGATTCTGACTGTACCCAGTGCTTGTATAAATAAATAAATCTTTAAAAAAAAAAATCCCTATAAAGATCCTTCCTTGATTTCCTCATTGTAAAGCACTATGAGGTGACTATAGGTAATGGCCTTGATAACTAGATAAAAAGAAAAGCTACACAGTTCTTTTGCTATGAGTTGAAGTCCTTTTTTTAAAAGCGTTTCTAGGGGCTTCCCTGGTGGCACAAGGGGTAAAAGCACCAGCACAATAAAGCTATCCGCAGCTACCACAGTGCGAGTTCAATCCCCGGCCAGGGAGGTGACCCACATGGCGCAGCAGACCTCTCCTGACTTGGCCGCTGCTCCCCTCAGCAATGTATTTCAATACATCTGCTGGTTCTGCTCCCCACTCAGTTTCTGATGAATCCTCTTACCCCCTGCATCTCTGGCCTGCACCCCAGCTCTTGAATGCATAAATAAATAAATCTTTAAATATATATATATATAATTGTGTTTCGCTAAATGAAATTGCATTAATGGATGTTTTTAAAGGATTTATTTCATGGATTCTCATATTACATATATATCTAACTCTCTTTATGAAACATATATATGTAATATATATACAACAGTGTTACAGTACACATAAGAACTCAAAGTATAATTTCGAGATTCTAGTTAACTTTAAGACCTAAATGTATATTAAAATAAGCTAATTAGGGCCTCCCTGGTGGCACAGGGGTTAAAGTCTTAGCGTTATCAAGCTATAGCCAGTCATGTGGGCATGAGTTCAATCACAGTCAGGGGGCTAACCCTCCTGGCCCAGCCGACCTTTCCTGTCTTAGGAAAGGTCTGCTCCCCTCAGAAGTATGTTCCAGTAAATCTTCCTGTTCTGCTCCCCACTCTGTCTCTGCTGAGTCCTCTCTCCCCATCCACCTCTGGTCTATATCCCAGTTCTTGTATGCATAAATAAATAAAAATAAGTCTTTTTTTTAAAAAAAAGAAGAAAATTAAATTAGCTAATTAGCAAATATATAGTGGTTACTCTAACTCTTATGCAAAAATATATAAACATAGATGACTAAACAGTTTTACTTTATTCTTGCACTTTACTTCTGTATGTGGAATAGCTATACATTAGCAGATGGAAAAATATTTTCAACTATTACACATATATATCCATACACACCCCCATATTTACACATATATAATTCTGACACCTAAAAAAATAGTGCAATATATCTACTCAATGGAAAAAGTTATTAATGTAGTTCTTGGTTTCCTTCCTACCTTTCTAATTTCTTTTGATTACTCTAGTTAAAGTTTGTAATAATGAGAAAAAGTGTTGTGAAAATTCTTAATGAAATTTAGAATAAAAATAATAAGTATTTTCCAATAGCTATGAACCTCTTATGTGTCAATTACTTAATACTATTGCTCCACTCCAAATCTACTTTTTTTTCTTTTGGTCCTGATTTGTGATACTAGCATTGGATCCTATAATCCTTTCTCCTTTGCCAGCAGATGAGATGATATAGTTGATCAGCAGAGGGCAATGGAGTGACACTGCATGACCAGAACAGCTGGAAGACACTTTTCTTTTGGGCTCTACACCTCTGTTACTATTCTTCAACAAAGGAACCCAATTGAGAAGCTCCAGTTGTAACCTCAGGCTATGCTCCCTCATCTTGGCTACTTTATACCTGGGCAAGTTGACCTACATCCTCTGACAACAGCTGGCCATCTTTTCAGACTGACCCAGTTTGCCCATACTCTCCATTAAATGGTGAATCACTTCTGCAGATCCCTCTAGCAAGATTCTCAACCTCCCTTGCTCCCAAACCCCCATCCCTCAAAGGCTGTGTGTGAGCAGGCATGTCCTCTTTGAAGAGCTCTGCATCTGAACTTTGTGGAATAATAGTAAACGGAAGGAGGCTTCCCTCCTAATCCTTAGTTTCTTTTTATTCATTCTTCCTGAGCTGCCTTTCTGAACCTGCTACTTCTGGATCCCTTGGAGTCTTCTTTTATCTCTACTTCCAACTAGTTAATAATTCTTTATATTCAAATTTCCCTACTTAAAAAACTGATAAATTTTCTACCACCCAACCAGTCTCTGACTGACTTAGCTTCATACTTTTGCTCATGCCCAGGGACTGGTGCAATATCTGACTCCAAAAAAGATTTTTTTCCTAGGCTATTCATTTCCAATGTCTGTGTCTATCAGGAAACATCATAATATACTTTGTGGTAGTCAAGAAGTCTTTAAGACTACTTCCTATTCATGCTACGTTTCTATTCCCAGGATAATTGACTATATCTTTACATATTAATGGTCTGTTATATCTCAAAAAAGAATTCTAGTCTTTTCTAATAATATGCAGAGAGATTTAATCTTGAAGGGGTCTTGGAAAATAGCCTTTGTGCTTTGATGAAAAGGAACTTGCCAGTTACTGTAAATAACAAACACAACAGCAAAACTTTAAAGTATTAATCCTTAGAACTACTTCTCTCATATACAGAGATTTAAGTTACCCTTTAGTTACTGAAAACTGACCAAAAACTATAAGATCAGGAAAAGTCAGTTTCTACTTAAGGTTTTCAGATCAAAACATGATTGCATAAAGTAATAATTTCCACCCAAGGCTCATGAAATAAAGTCCAGATGATTGCAGTCACAGATGCCATGCTTCCATTTTCTTTTCTCTTGGTCTCTCTCTCTTTTAAAGATTTATTTATTTATTATTTATTTATTTATTTATGCATACAAGAGCTAGGGTACAGGCCAGAGGTGTGGGGGGGGGGTTGGTGAGAGGATTCACCAGGGACAGAGTGGGGAGCAGAACAGGAAGATCTACTCAAATACACTGCTGAGGGGAGCATTGGTCGAGGCAGAAGAGGTTTGCTTGCACCATGTGGGTAGCTCCCTGGCCGGGGATTGAACTTGTGCTGCAGCAGCTATGGATAGCTTCACAGGTTGCAGCTTAACCCCTTGCGCCACCAGGGAGGCCTCTCTTTATGGTTCTGAATTGTTAACTATGGTATCTATTAGACCCCTATTCTTAAAAATGCTTTTTGCAGCCATAGTCACTACTTGGTAAAATCCCAATTGTTCGGCTATAATTTTCTAATTGTCTTGTGATTTGGCTAAAACACAAAATCAGATGAACTCTTGGATTTATATTCTTGTTCCTTTGGATGCCACTCTTTTCCTTTCAAATTAATTCCTTATAATAATCCTTTTAACTTCCTGGATAATTGAATTCAATCACTAAGGGGCTTTTTGAGAACATAATAGATCAGGTAAATTAAAAATTCCCTATCATATTCTCCTCCAAAGAAACAATATTTGGGGATTAAGTAATAAAAATTTGGCTGGTTTTGCCCCCAGTTCCTAGAAGATAATCTCTAAACATTTATAATTTTCTGAGTGATAGGAGTGTGTTTTTGTTATTCATGGTGGACCCCTTAGACTACACCTGACAGTTTATACTCATGAGATGGCTCAGATGGCAGTGACTGTGCCAGAAAGACCAAACATGTGATTAGAGGATTGGGGCTTTGAGCCATGTGATATCATCTTGACTCTGGGGAAGAACGAGGGCCTGAAAATTGAGTCCAATCACACAGACAATAGTTTAATCAAATGTGCCTACCTAACAAAATTTCCCAAAAAATTCTGGACACTGAAACTCAGGTGCACTTTCTTTGTTGGCAACACACTGAGTGTTTTCACACTGTGATTCTGGGCAGGTAACATATCCTTGAGGATGATGAAACTCTCCCAGACGTCACTGCATTATCTCTTCTTTTGGCTGGTAGTCTTGCTATAATAGAACTGTAATCTTAAGTACAGCTCTTGCTTTGAGTACTGTGAGACTTATAGTGAATTATCAGAACTTAGGGTGGTGTTTGGAAGCCCTGGATGGTGTGGTAGCCAACTGGCCAAAAGTGAGAGTAACCTTAGATACATCCTAATTCAATGCTGGTATAATAAGTGGGGGCAGTCTTATAGAAGACAGTCCCCTCAGAATTTGTGTTTTGACAAACCAATCACAGGAAAGAGCAGAAAATAGCCTTTGCAAACTATGGAAATAGAGCCTGAAAAGGGTTTAAAAACAGGTGGAATATATTCAAAAGACTGTTCACTTTTATAGATCTTACAAGAAAGGTACACTAATGGACTTCACACCAAACTCTTAATTTAGAACCACCTAGTTACCTCTTTATTAGAAACATAATTGCTTGACACCAACACATTTATATATAATGTTAGTTACAAAATATTACCATACCATTTGACAGCTCCAAAGGATATTATCATCAAAAATGTACCATTGGTTGAGTCCTGCAATGAGTATTAAATTTGTGGAACTGTTATAGGACAGGGAGAGGGGCAGCCCAAACCCCGCAAACCTGCCTATTCTAAATGGGTTCTGCCATCCGCCACATCAACACAAAACATATGAGACTTTAATGGGAAGGAACTTTAATAAAACTAGGAAACAATACAGGTAAGGCAAAGAGTCTAGTTTCTAAGTGAAGCACCCAAAGTTACCCGTCCCCTCGTGGGTAAAAGTCCATCCAAATGGGATTGGCCCAGAGCAAGGCCCCAAAGCCTGCCATGAGTCTAAAGCACCTTCCAGTGGGGACCCACAGAAAAGGGTCAGAAACAATCAGACAAGCCCAGAAGGAAAAGAGCAAAATCAACATCAAGATAAAAGCTGCCATTGTCACCTCCCCACGGGTCTCACCCACATCTGTGTCACCCAGTCCACGACCAAAAGACAAGCGCAGTTTCTTCACATGTCTCTAGGCTCCATGCGCCTCCTCCAGGTCTCCTGGCTCCATCCTGCTTCTTTCCTCAGTCTCTTCTGCAGCTTCTCCTCTTCCTGCTCAGCTCCACCCTCCCTTGGGTGGGGCAGGGAACCTCCCCCTTTCCTGGGGACCACCCTGTTACAGAACTACCTAGCATTCAACCACATCAAATCAAAGAAATTGCAGATATGTTGTCAAAGAAAATGGTTCTCCAGATTAGTCTGCAAAATGAAAAGAGGGGGACCTCAGAATTTTTTTAAAGATTTATTTATTTATGCATATAGAAACTGGGGTATGGGCCAGAGATGTGGGGGGTGAGAGGATTCACCAGAGACAGAGTGGGAAACTGAACAAACAGATTGACTGAAATACACTGCTGAGGGGAGCAGGGGACGAGTCAGGAGTGGTCTGCTGCACTATGTGGGTAGTTCCCTGGGCAGTGTGGTGGGGCGGAGTGGGTGGGGGGAATCGAACTCGTGCTGCAGTGGCTGCGGATAGTTTCATAGGCTGTGCTGCCACCTGGGATGCCCAGAGCTCAGAATTTAAACTAATATAATATCAAATCCCTGTGTTAAAAAAAAAAGAACAACCAAACACATTAAATTATTAGTTGTTGCTTGGAGGAATATCACCTGAATTAAACAAACAGCTTTTTTTGTATGTGTTTCAACTGGAATTTGCAATGATACCAGTTCACATTTTGTTGTCAATTACACTGAAAGTTTTTTTTTAATCAAAACTACTAGCTCATCAAGACTCATCTCAAAACTCTTGTTTCATCGAACCCACTATTCCAAGGCTATTACATCATAAGCACTATTATTCCCAACAAGTTCCCTACCCTGCAAGATCTGACTTAAAATCACCTCGGAGGGTCTAAGTTCCTATAAATGACCTTCCCCAATTTCCTCATTTTAAGGCTCCCCTTAGACTCTGTCATGGTGATGTTTTCCCTCAAGTAAAAATAAAATAATGTATTTCATCAACATATTCTGTGTGTTTGTGTGCCTGTGTGTATTTCAGAGGAGGTCAATAGTTGATACAAGCAGTAAACAAGTAAAATATATAGAGAACATGGCAGATGGGAACAAGTGCTGTGAAAAAAAGAATTAAAAAAATGGGAAAGGGACTGCCTGTGGGTGGTGAGGGTAAGGTGGGTTGTTCCAATTTTAGATTAGGTAATCAGGAAAGCCCTCTCTGAGTGGATGGTATTTGAGCAAAGACCTGTGGGTGGTGAGGGAGTAAGCATTTGGCTATTTAGGGAAAGAGCATTCCAGAAAGAACTAGCAATCTCAAAGGGTGTGAAGCAAGAGCTTGCCTGGCTTGTTGAAGAAGCAGGGGCAAGAGAGAGAAAAAGAGAAAAGAGAACAAATGGCAGAGAGGTAGGATATTAACCATTTGAGTTAATAATAAACAAGTTGCATCTTCTCTAGATGAGTTGGGGAAATATCCAGGTGATCTTCAGAATCAATGTATCAAGGAATTACATGAAATATTTAGCTGATTCAGGGGATAATTGACATTTTTATGACATTGAGTCTTCCTATGCAAGAATATGTTATAATGCTCCATTTATTTTATTGCAAATTTACTTTTATTTATTTTTTTAAAGATTTATTTATTTATGCATACAAGAGCTGGGGTACAGTCTAGAGGTGTGGAGGGTGAGAGGATTCACCAGAGACAGAGCAGGGAACAGAACAGGCAGACTGACTGAAATACACTGCTGAGGGGAGCAGCGGGCCAGACAGGAGAAGTCTTCTGTGCCATGTGGGTATCTCCCTGGCGGGGCTCAGGCCAGGAGGCTGTGATAGCTTCATATGCTGTGCTTAACCCCCTGCGCCACAAGGGAGGCCCTCCAGATTTACATTTAAATACTTCAGTAAACCTTCTATTTTTGTCTTCTTAATCTTATACATTTCTGTTAAGTTTATTACTAGGTTTGACAGTTTAGTTTTTGTTGGGCTTGCTTTTCGCTATTATAAAGAGGATTTCCTCTCTCCAATTATATTCTCTAACTGGACCACCTCTGGATCATCTCTGTCATTCTAAATTTAACCACCATCCTCATTTCTTTCAAGACAGGTTAGTTTTACCTATTTTTCATCTTTATATGAAAATAGTCATGCATATTTAGAAAAACTACTAACTTTAATATACTAACTTTTTAAATAACTTTTAAAACTACTAACTTTTAATATAGAATTCTTATAGGCAATTACCTTAAGATGGTTCAGAATTAATTCTAATATCCATTTAGTTCATTCTCTTGGAATATTTTGGTAATAATTACATGGCCTCTAAATAATGACAATTTATTCTCCTAATCTTGATAGTTATGTCACTCTGTTTCTTGCTCCATGCATTGGATAGAATTCTCAGAACAATTTTAAATAAATGAGGTGATAACTTTTATTCATGACATGAATGTGAAATAATTCTTACATTTAGTCCCTTTAAATAGAATTTTGACTACCTATTAGAAATTATTTTTCTGCTAAGAAAGTATTTTTTGCTTATTAATTTCCAATTTTTTTAACTAAAAATCTTTTTTGCATTTATAACAAGCACTTTAACTGATATATTGAACAAATAAAGCAGTGAAAGTAATCAAGATGGCCCTAATATGTTGTTTGCATGGTCCCTTTTAAAAGTATCTGGTGGGCAAGATTTAGTCCTCCCCCAATGAAACTCACGTTTGACTTTTCTGATCATTCTTACATAATAGGAAGCCCAGGTATCATTGTAGGAGGCAAAATCTATTTCTAATTCAGTAGTTAGAATGTCTTGTCCAGCATATGAATCATTAATATATATGAACACTTTAGTCTGTCTTCAAAGGTGAGATTTCTAAACCCACACACTTAGGTAGGAGGTGGTTCTAGGTGGAATGCTTGTTTCATGGAAGGAGATATAGTTCACTTCTTCACTCTTTTTATACTCATTCCCTGGGTGGAAGCAGCAAAAAGTGATCAGAAAATTTATATTTATATATAAATTTTATTCTTTTAAGATGACCTTCTAAGTAATTGGAAGATCTGAAGAAAAAAGCTTTTGGTGGAGTATAATAGTCAGTTACATTGAAGGTCTATAATGAACTGCACCTCTTTGTAGTCAAACCTGTACCTTGAAACTGGAATCCCCATGACTTATGTTAACCATTAGACTTCAGTGAAGTGGCACTGTATCAGTTCTGGGCCTACATTTTTGGAAGGTCTGGCAACCATTGCTCTTAAACTTGGAGAAGCTCTCCACATATAAGAAATCTGGTTACACGATAGGAAAAAGCAGAGGTTAAAACCACATGTAGATGTGGAGGCACAGACTTGATAGTGAAGAACTAAAGAATCCAACCAGGGCCTCCCTGGTGGCGTAGGGGTTAAGATGCAACCTATGAAGAAATTCGCAGCCCACTGCAGCACGATTTCGATTCTCGGCCAGCCAGGGAGAAACCCACATGGCAGGACAGACCTCTCCTGTCTTGCCCGCTGCTCCCCTCAGCAGTGTACTTCAGTCCATCTGCCTGTTCTGTTCCCCACTCTGTCTCTGGTGGGTCCTCTCACCCCTTGCATCTCTGGCCTATACTCCAATTCTTGTGTAGAAATTAATAAATCTTTAAAAAAAAAAAAAAGAATCCAACTCATCATGAGAACCATATATCCATATCCCTTGTTGACTTCTTCCATCCAACCTCCTGCCATTTGAGTTATGCTAACTGAGGCACCAGATATGTCAGTGGAAAGACCATCTTGGATGGCCCAGCCTCTACAGGCACTACGGCATATATGGAACTCTGTTCTATGTCCACTTTGAATTCCCGACCCACAGTATCATAAGAATTCATAACACAGTTGTTTGAAGTCATTAAATTTTGATATAACTTATTACATAGCAATAAATAACCAGGAAAATTTCCAAAATTTGAGGGAAAATAACCTCCAAAATCGTAACACAAAATTGACCTTGTAAGAAAGTTGCCATCATGGATCTTGGAAATGTGCCACCTCTGGAACACTTCTACCAGCGAAATGGCTGCTCCCAGACCTGTGTCCTCACATCTGAGTCAAAGATTCATGCAAATGTTTCTGATTGGCAGGACTTAGATCACAAGTCTAAGAATAAGAGAGGTTGAGAAATAAGCTCTGGGATTCTAATTTGAGAAAACAGATTCCTACTCTAGAGAGATCTCAAAATTTGAATATGCTGTTTAAGTTTCCAAGCAGCTAAAGAAACATTAACCCTAGAGAACTGTCCTTGAAAGTCTAAGTGTTTGAAGTTCACACTAAAAGTTCTTCTTATTTTTTAAAATAAGCTGTGTGATATTTTGTCTTGTGAACATTAATATCTGTAGAAAACATTTTTATTGTTAGTATAGACATTAACAGGTTATATTAAATATTTTTTCCAGTATTGTAATATATAAAATCAGGATCATCTGCAAGGATGTTGCATGGCTACAGCAAAGTGTTCCAAAAAGCAAAAACACAGCCTTTTATTTATTTTTATTTTTTAAATTTTATTTATTTATGCATACAAGAGCTGGGGTGCAGGCCACAGGTGGGGGAGTTAAAGATTCACCAGAGACAGAATGTGGAGCAGAACAGGTGGATTGACTGAAATATACTGCTGAGAAGAGCAGCAGGCGAGACAGAAATGTCTGCTGCGTGATCTGGGTAGCTCCCTATCCAGGATGGGGATCGAACTCATGCTGTAGTGGCTGTGGTTGTGCTACCAGGGAAGCCCCAAAACACAACCTTTTAATAGGGAATGAACAACATGGGGATATTTGTCTAAGGTTAATATTACGTTGGGGGGCCTCCCTGGTGGCGCAGGAGTTAAAGACAGTGCTATCAAGCTATCAGCAACCACTACAGCATGAGTTTGATTCCCTGACCAGCCTGGGAGGCGACCCATATGGCACAGCAGACCTCTCCTGTCTCGCCAGCTGCTCTCCTCAGCAGTGTATTTCAGTAGGTCTGCTTGTTCTGCTCCCCACTCTGTCTCTGGTGAATCCTTTCACACTCCCCCTGACCCCAGCACCTCTGGCCTACACCCTAGTTCTTGGATGCATAAATAAATAAATCTTTGGGAAAAAAATAATAAGTTGTATATTAAAGTTCTTATTTTTATTTCTGATATGGTTTATTACTGTTGTTTTATAATAACATATTATTCTTATATCCTGCCTCTACTCCCACCTCATCTCTCATTTCAGCTCCTATTAAATTAAGAGTAGATGTCAGAAGCAAAATGCAAGAGAACCTTGAAGCAGCAGACACAGAGAATTCTGCAAGTGTTGGTGAAGGTTTAAAGTCCTATGTTCATTCTAGAACTGCTTAACCTTTCTGTCACCTCTAAGGGTGTATTTTTTTTAAAAGATTTATTTACTTTTTTTTTTTTATTTATACAATACCTGGGGTACAGGCCAGAGGTGCGGGAAGGTGAGAGGATTCACCAGAGACAGAGGGGAGGGCAGAACAGGCAGAAGGACCGAAATACACTGTTGAGGGGAGCAGCTAGTGAGACAGGAGAGGTCTGCCTCACCATGCGGAAATCTCCCTGGCAGGCCGGGAATCGAACCCATGTGCAGAGGCTACGGACAGCTTCACAGCACTGTGCTCAACCTGCTGTGCCATCAGAGAGGCCCTCTAAGGGTGTATTTTGACTCTGGTTTTAGAAATAGTCCTTGTTTGGGCCTCCCCAGTGGCGCAGCGCTTGAGTGCTGGGTTGCAAAGATGCCCACAGCTTCTGCAGCGCCAGTTCGATCCCCGGCTGCCCAGGGAGGGTCCCACATGGCGCGCAGACCTCTCCTGCCGCCCGCTGCTCCCCTCAGCAGTGTACTTCAGTCCTTCTGCCTGCTCTGCTCCCTGCTCTGGCTCTGGTGAATTCTCTCACCCTCCCGTACTTATGACTGTACCCAGTGCTTGTATAAATAAATAAATAAATCTTTAAAAAAAAGAAAAAAAAAGAAATAGTCCTTGTTTGTACTCCCATTTTTCAAAGCAAATTTATTGAAGTTTATTTTATATGGCAGAAAGTTTACCCACTGCAGTGTATAAAAAAATTGTTTTTTATTGTCTTTTGTGAATTTATATAGAGATGCAACCATCATCACAATCCAGTTTTATAATGTTTTCAGCCCCTCCCCACTCTAGGATGCCACTGATTTGCTTTCTGTTTCTGTAATTTGCCATTTATTGACATTTCACATGTGTGGAATCATATATCATCTCCATTAAAAAATTCATATTTATTTTTACTAAAGTAGTATTTGTTTGTACTAGAATCCTTAGAAGTTCCAGTTAAAAAATAAGAGAAAACCATAGAAACAGATTGTAACTCCATAAACAGGAGCTAACGACAGTTAATATATCATCATATACAAAAAAGAGAGAGTAAAGTCCAAACCCTTTCTTGTGGTCTGCAGGCCCCGAATGATCTGGAGTCTTTCAATGTCATCTAATGCGGTGTTCCCACCCCCTCTCTCCACTCCAGTCAAACAGGTTTTATTTCAGTTTCAGGAATATTTCAAGCTCTTTTTACATGCTATTCATCTTGCCTGGAACTTGCCCTCCACCCTTTGAATGAATAGCTCTTTCTCTTCCCTTAAGGGACTGTTAAAACCTCATCTCCACAGAGAGGTCATTCCCAATTACCCTGCCTAAATTAGTCTCAAACTCACCCACCTCTTCAAATGTTTCCCTCATACCCTGATTTGATCTGAATTTATTATATTCATTTACTTTTTTGTTTGTTTCCTGCACTTGACTGTAAATTTCACTACAGCAGAATGGCCAATATCAATTATGTTTAGTGGTATAGCTCTTGCAGCTCCCATTAAAAAGATAATTGTTAGTGGAATTGATTAGATGAATAGTAATCTCTGTGCCACAATTTCCTCATCAGAAAATGGGGGCCGGGGGCCTCCCTCATGGCCTAGGGGTTAAGTCTCATTGCTCTCACCACTGGGGCCTAAATTTGATTCCGGGCCAGGGAGCTAACCCATGTGTGGCGCAGTAGCTCCTGACTCACCCGCTGCTCCCCTCAGCAGTGTGTTTCAGTAAATCTGTCTGTTTGCTCCCCACTCTGTGGTAAATCCTCTCACCCCCTCCACCTCTGGCCTATACCCAGTTCTATGCAAAAAAAAAAAAAGAAAGAAAAAAGAAAAAAGAAAAAAGAAAATGGGTGGGAGGGATTATACCTTCCTCATAGGATTTCTATTATGAGCATATAACTGAGCTCTCAATTATTTATTATCATTTTTGTCATTATCAATATTTTAGAATCGTCTGGAAAGGCTATTGCAATTACTATGTTCTCATTGAACTTTTAAGTTTTTATTTTGGTTTTGTGATTTCCCTCTCTTGGAATGTCCTGTTACTTTGGTAGCTTTATCCTTTTCCCTTCTAGCTGATACAGTAAGAAGGACTAGAGATTCATGCTCCTACCTTTTTCCTTTCAAAAAGACCAGGGAGAATTCAGAATGGGCCCCAAGATTAAAAAGACAAAGAGCATGAGATGTCCTATTCCAGTTACATTTCAAGACATGCTCCCTTTTCTTTATCCCTTTTTTTCTTAGCTTCCTCTTCCTGAGCCTCTTCTACAGAAAAGTTTTCACAGCCATTAGACTAGCAAAATTTGGCCTGTTTATAATGAAGTTCGAGGCTCTAGGGATTGTTATTTTTTTTTAAAGATTTATTTATTTATTTATACATACATGCACTGGGTACAGTCAGAAGCACAGGAGGGTGAGAGAATTCACCAGAGCCAGAGCGGAGAGCAGAGCAGGCAGAAGGACCGAAGTACACTGCTGGGGGGAGCAGCGGGCGACAGGAGAGGTCTGCGCGCCATGCGGGACCCTCCTCCGGTGGCCGGGGAGCAGCCGGGGATCGAACCAGCGCTGTAGAGGCTGCGGGCAGCTTCGCAACCCAGCGCTCAACCACTGCGCCACCGGGGAGGCCCTCTAGGGATTTTTAAAACTACTACAAGATAACCTGAGATTCAACCCAGCTCAACAGATCCTAGGATTATGCTTACAGGGTCAGAGAGAGGACGCCATGGCAAGCAACAGTGTGCATTCTGCGAGCTGGTCTCTGTGCATATTCCTCTCCCTGAGTTCTGGCTGTAGCCCACTGACCAAAGTCAGAACTCTCCTGCAATTCTCTTTCCGTTAGGGACATGATTAACACACAGAATATACTATTTTCCTCTGACTTCCTCTCTACTTCCAATACCCTACTGTCCTACTAGTGAATGAGGACAGGAAGTGTCCCTTTTAGGATGAGGAAAGAGTTCTGGAGAGTGTTGACAATTAAACCACAATGTAAATGTACTTACTGCCATTGAATTGTACATGGAAAAATGGCTAAAACAGTAAATTTTATGTCATATACACAGTACCACAATTTAAAAAAAAGGAGTGTTATTTTAATACAGCTACTCTAGTTTTTGTTAGTTACCCTGAAATAGTAAAAAAAAAATCCCTTGAAAATCTTATGTGCCATATTGATAGAAAATCAGAAAAGAGGTAGAAATAAAAAATTTGAAAAATCTCTTTTTCCTTTTTTATCTTACCCTAGCCAAGAGGCAAACTATAGGTTGATAAAAAAGAAAAAAAAGGATAGTGAAGTGAACTTGAAAGCTTGACCATTCTAATGAAAAGACTATACTGAATGAGAAACTGAATTTTGCATTCTTCAGAATAATTCTGTGTTAAAAATTTCTCCTTACCTAAAATGTCAGAGAAGAAAACACATGACAATTTTTCATCTCTGTTGTGGTACAAGATTTATAACCATTTCCTCAGTCCTACAGACATAAACCTCATGCATATATAAATCCACCTTGAACTTCATAATGACCATGGTCATATTTTCCTTTTCTATTCATTTACACCACTGTGAAACTATAAGCACAGTCTAGCAAGCTTATGATATTCAATTTTTATATAAAGGAGAAATGTAGAACTACATTAACAATATATAATTCCATATATCCGTATAGTCCCTCAAAAAGTTGCCCTGGCATTCATCAGTGATGATGATGTCACATACAGATAAAACAGTCAGAAACTACTATCAATGTATTGCTTACTTGTGCCATAAAATTACAGAATTTATGATGAGAAAAGTTAAGTTTGAATGAACGTGTACAACACTAAATAATTCTGAGTCCCAGAAGTCCTTGTCATTGAAACATTGAAAAAGGAAAATAATATCTGGAGTCATTAGAAATAACATCATAGCCTAGCTTTGTATTATATTTTCACAGTGTTTCTTCTATTTTCACATAGGTTAAAACTGTTAGTTATATTTTCCTTTACAAATAAAACTTATATGGCTTTTTCTTACACTGTTTATTTTATATGTAAATCTTGTGTACTAAATTTACTGCTTTACTAAGTTTTCTAGCTAACTTGTAAATACTAGGGCAATACTATCAAGATTTGGAAATCTTATACAAAATTGCTTGGGCAGAAAAAAATAAAGTATACACAAGGAGACAGAATTTAATCCCCTTCTCTGAATTCTGAGAGCAATTTATTTGTTGCTTCATGTTGGTATTTTTTACTTCCTCTTTTGTTTTACAGGTGTTGGTACTTTCAGTTCCCATGGAGGATAGGATGATATCTCAGATATTTAACAAATATCTGCAGCTGAATATAAAGTAGTTAGTTGAAACAAAAAAGGGAGAACTATGTCAACCAAAGATAAATCACTAGCAAGAAATTACGGCTCATGAGCAAACATGCTTAGACCAGAGAGAAAAGCATGGAAATACTGGAGAACATACAGGAAGTATTCCCTGAAGTTTCCTGAACAGAGAAATAGGACACAAATGTCAATTAAAATGTAAGAACCAAGAGCAAAAACAAGACCAGTAATAATTAAAAGACAAGAATGCCTGGGCAATGTGTATGATCTAAATCCAACAAAGGGACTCCTTTTTCCCTCTAGGAGATAGGTGCCAGGGAAGAGGAAAGCTAACTTACACTGTGAGATTCAAACTCTTAACTAGGATAAAAGGAACAAAAAATACAGATTAAGGCAGATCCCAGATCCCCAGGCATATTTTCAATTTAGTACCTCAGTGATAAGAGATTCAATTCCATTTCTATAGCTTACTTGGTGTAGTGGTTTGTTCTGGATCAACTTGATTAAACTGGATTACATTTCTCAAAATCCTTTCCCTGGAGGGTTCCAAGTTAGAGTTAGTCAAAGAATTTGAGATCGATTTGGAAGGTGGAAGTGAAGCAGCAGCCATTACACTGAAGTTCACGGTGTGGTGAGATACAGGCAGACACAGGACAGAAGGATCCAACTTGTCCTCACTCAGCTCCAATCCACATCTGGTTCTTCTAACAAACTCCTAACCCTGTTGACCAATAATGTCCCAGGCACAGTGCTAAATGCTTGTTAGTTAACGCACGGAAGTGGAAGCTGAACAGATCTCTAAAGCCTTCCCTACATAGTCCTGTTTTGGCAGCTGGACATGACAGGTTTCTCAGACTGACAAAAACACCCTTCTAATTTCCAGTATACCTCTTGGAACTTTATTTCTGCAATTCCTCCCATAATTGTGTCTACATCTTATGAAAAAGAAAGAGAGAAAAGAAACTATTCTCCTATAGTTTAGAGAGATTCTGCTTTCTTAACTGGAAAAGTTACAAATTTCAGAGGTAACTAAGCTGATTGAAAATTTCTGAAATAGGGCCTCCCTGGTGGTGCAAGGAGTTAAGCACTGCACTATGAAGCAATCCGCAGCCTCTGCAGCACGAGTTGGATCCCCGGTCTGCCAGGGAACAACCCCACATGGCATAGCAGATCTCTCCTGACTCACCTGCTGCTCCCTTCAGCAATGTATTTCAGTCAGTCTGCCTGTTCTGTTCCCCCACTCCCTGGTGAATCCTCTCACCCCATGCATCTCTGGCATGTACCCCAGCTCTTGTATGCATAAATAAATAAATAAATAAATCTTTAAAAAAAGAAAGAAAGAAAGAAAAGCCTTATCAGAACTTTAGGGGGAAAAAATTCTGAAATAATTATTTTTGGTATAAGGTCCCCATTTGTTGCTTATAGTAGAAATATATTAAATAAAGAGAACCCTTACAATCATCTGATGTTAAGTATAAAATGACTAATCCCAATTGGATCTCTGTTTTCACAGATTTCCAAAGTAGTTAGGAAGACACAAGATTTACCCAATGGATTATATAGGTATGCATGCATATGTATAGCAGATATCACTGTTTGAATACTAAATATTAACACCCTTTCTCACTTGTACTTTCTAGCTATGGAGTGGCTGTATTGTAGAAATTAGCCACTGAGACAAAATAAGAAGTCAGCTGGCTGTGACTTCTGGGAGAACCTCTCTTTTCTAAATTATGTTTGATGATTGAGGCAAAAATTATAGGTCTGTGTGATGTTGTTCTCAAGGTATGCACGGGAATCTGTGAGACAATGATATTATAAATGGCAGAGGTTAAAGGGCCTTAGAGGGAGGTAAGATTACTACACTTGACCAAAGTGGTAAACGTCAACAGAAATAAACTATGATAAATTGTGACTGTATAATGTAATACCTAGAGCAAAAACTGAAAAGTTAATATAAAGAAATATACTCAAAAGCAATAGGAAAAAGAGAATAAACAGCTTTTCACAAAGATGGCACTAAAAACAACAAAGGAAGTATCAGCCCCTCCCAAAGATGAAGCTAAAGCAAAAACTTTGAAGGTTAAGAGAGCAATACTGAAAGGCACATCCATAGCCACAAAAAAAGATAAGCATGTCTCCCACCTCCCTATAACCTAAGACCTGTAATTCCAAAGGCAGCCCAAATATCCTCAGGAGAACAGCCCAGGAGAAACAAATTTGACCATTATGCCATCTCCCCTGACCACCAACGAAACCATGAAGAAGATAGAAGACAACAAATCTATGTTCATTTCACAATCATACCAATGCCAAAAAAAACAGATCAAATGAACTGTGAAGAAGTTCTATGATATTGACCAAGGCCAAGGTCAACACCTTGATCAGACATGATGGAGAGAAGAAGAGGCATATGCTACAATGGCTCGTAAGTATAATACATTGGATGTACCCAACAAAATTGGGATCATGTAAACTGAGTACAGCTGGTTAATTAGCAATATAATTTTTGTCACTATAACAAAAGGAGAACAAACAAAAAAGAGAGAAAAACCAAACATAAAATGCCACAATTAAGTTTTAATATGTTAATAATTATATCATTTACAAATAGTCTAAACACATCAATTAAAAGACAAAAATTAGCAGCATGGATTAAATAAAAAAGGCACCTTACTATCTGCTGTCTGTAAGAAACACGCTTCAAATACAAAAACAGGTCAGTAAAAGACAGAAAAAATCTTTTATCTAAAGAAAGCAGGAATAGGTATACTCATATCAGATAAAGTAGAAATTGCCAGAGAGAGAGAAAAAATGAAAATAGTAATAAAAGAGCTCATTCATCAAGAAAACATAGCAATTCTAAGTGCATTTACACCAAATAACAGGTCTACAACATGAAGCAGAAACTGATCAAACAATAAGAAGTAGATAAATTCAAAATTATAATTGAATGTTTCAACATCTTTTAACAATTGTTAGAACAACTAAAATAAAATAATGAAGGATATACAAGAACTCAAAAACAGTATAAGCCAATAGAACATAATTGACATTTATTGAATATTCCACTCAACAAAAGCAGAATATACAGTCTCTTCAGTTGCAAATAGAAGATAGCAAAGATAGATCACACCCACATAACAGAAAGTGGAAATACATAGACTTTATTTCATAAAACAATCCCCCCAAAATTTAAAAGAACCAAAATCATAGAGTGTGTGCACTCTCTTCAGTTGCTTTAGTTTCTACATAATTGTTTATATAGAAAATTTAAGAAATCCACGAAAAATACCCTCCAAAAATAAGTTTAGTAGGCTCTCAAATAAAACAAGATAAACATACAAAAGTCAACTGTATGTAGTAGGGATGAACACATAGACGTTGAAACTAAAACTATAATGGCTCAAGAACATCAAATACTTCATTGCAAATCTAACAAACCACGATTCAAGGTTCAGACTTATTACTGCAA
This sequence comes from Talpa occidentalis, assembly GCF_014898055.3. Lineage (NCBI taxonomy): Eukaryota > Metazoa > Chordata > Mammalia > Eulipotyphla > Talpidae > Talpa > Talpa occidentalis. The sequence continues at coordinate 14,396,193 of NW_023605083.1, forward strand.
AAAACAAAATGCTAATAAAAGAAATTAAAGACTATCTAAATTAGTGAAGAGATATACCGTGTTTATGGATTAGAAGACTCAACCTTGTAAAGTTATCAACTTTCCCCAAATTGATAAATGTTTAACAAAATTCCTATAAAAACGCCAGGAATATTTAAAAATAGATACATGTGAGCTTATTTTAAAATTTAATGGAAAAACAAAGGAACTAGAAGTCAGAAAAAATTTGAAAAACAAGAATAATTTTGAAGGACATACTCTGTCTGATTTTATGATTTACTACAGAGCTTCAGTAATCAAGACCATTTGGCATTACTTTAATAATCAAGACTATGGCTCAAACAGAAAGATACAGTGATCAATTAAGCAAATTAGAGAAATAAGCCCACACAACAAAAAGTGCAAATACACAGACTTTATTTCTCCCCTTGAGTATTTTAAATCATGTATTCAAGGGCCTCCCTGGTGGCGCAAGGGGTTGAGACGAAACCTATGAAGCAATACACAGCCACTGCAGCATGAGTTGGATCCCCCGCCAGGAAATACCCAGATGGTGCAGCAGACCTCTCCCGTCTCGCCCACTGCTCCCCTCAGCAGTGTATTTCAGTCAATCTGTCTGTTCTGCTCCCCACTGTGTCTGGTGAATCCTCTCACCGCACCCATTCCTCTGGCCTGTACCCCAGTTCTTGTTTGCATAAATAAATAAATCTTTAAAAAAATAAATAAATCATGTTTCAAAAGTATGGCAAAGTGATTTTTGACAAAGGTAAAAAAGCAATTCAATGAAACAAGGATAGTTTTCAACATAGGTGCTAGAGAATTTGGACATCAATAAGCCAAAAGAAAAAAAAAATCTAAACCTCATACCATACTCAGAAATAACTCAAAATGGATCATAGATTTAAATATAGGATATTAAATTTTCAAACTTATAGAAGAAAGCATAGAAGAAAAAATCTTTGGGACCTGTGACTTGGTGAGGATTTCTGAAATATATCAACAAAAGCATAATCCATTAAAGAAGAAAATTGATAAACTAGACTTCAACAAAATACAACTTTTAGTCTGTGAAGGACCCTGTAAAAAGGATGAAAAGACAAGTTACAGATTGGAAGAAAATATCTGCAAATCACATCTGACAACAGATTTTTATCTCAATATATACAGAACGTTGAAAGTTCAAAAATAAAAACCAATCCAATTAGAAAATGTGAAAAGGACATGAAAAGACATTTCACCAAAGAGGATATACAGATGGTAAATGAGCACATGAAAAGATATTTCATATCACTAATGATTAGAGAAATAGAAGTTAAGACCTACACCTACTTAGAACAGCAAAAAGCGATAATTCCAAATGGTGATGGGAGGTGTGGATCTCTAAAACATTGTTGGTGGGAATGTAAAATCGTATGGTCAGTCTGGAAAATGCACAGTTTTTTTTAAAAAAAAACTAAATATACAATTAACATTGGGTTCAGTAATTGCACTCCTGGGCATGTATCCCAGAGGAATAAAAAAGTTATATATATTTACACAAAAACTGTAAATGAATGTTCATACCAGTTTTATTTTTAATAGCAAAAATCTGGAAATAACCAAATTTTCCTCCAGTAGGTTAATGGTTAAACAAATGGTACATCTATACCAGGGAATCCTGTCAGATGAACTGTTGATACACAGAACTTGGATGGATTTCAAAAGCATTAAGATGAGTGGGGAAAGTCTATTTCAAAAGGTTACATGCTGTAGGATTCCGTATAAATAATGGCATACAATGACAAAATTCCAAATAATAAAATTATAGGAGTGGGAAAATGATTAGTGATTGCCAACGGTCAGTAATTGTGAGGGAAGGGTGGTTGGGAGAGGCTAATATAAAGTGTAACTATCCATGACTCTGTATTTAGTTCAAAATAAAAAGTGAAAAAATTAGGTTTGTATATTGTTGAAAGATCAAGAGAAAGTTTTTGTTTCAAGCAAGGAGAATCTGCTTGTATTTATAGCTATCTGGAAGTTATTAGGAATAGCAGAGAAAGAGAAAAAAACATGTATAGTATTTTCTCAACTGTTTTTTTTTTTAAAGGTGTTCCTTACACTGCCTCCTTTTTTTATAATTTACATATTCCTTCAATATAGTTTTTCCAGAATTTTGTTCCCTTGAGTTTTTATTATGAAAACCATTGGTATAATGAATACATGATTACCAAATGGAAGAATTAACTTAGATAGAAATTCTTAACTTAGAAATTCTTAACATCTTCACATGAAGCAACAGGGATAAAGGTGGGTCCTTGGCGTTGAATAAAGATTGATGACAGATTTTTTTTCCTGCGAGGCACATGGTTACTGCCAAGGCTGAGGATGAGTCAAGGTTAACAGTGGACTTCAGAAGTACTGACATAATTTGAAAAGTCATAGTGGGATTTATAATAGGGTGGAGACAAAATTTAGTAAAGGAACACATGAGCTATCATGAGCATTCATTTGAAAAATGGTAGAATACTTTCTTTAACTGTATTAATCTTTCTCTGATTTTCTTTTGTTTTTCTATCTGATACTATAACATTTTTTTTCTTTTTTTTAAGAATTGGGGTACAGGCCAGAGATGCGGGGGTGAGAGGATTCACTAGAGACAGAGTGGGAAACAGAACAGGCAGACGGACTGAAGTACACTGCTGAGGGGAGCAGCGGGCGAGATAGGAGAGGTCTGTCCTGCCATGTGGGTTTCTCCCTGGCTGGCCGAGAATCGAACTTGTGCTGCAGTGGCTGTAGATTGCTTCATAGGTTGCATCTTAACTCCTGCACCACCAGGGAGGCCCTGATACTATAACATTTAAAGGACCAGGCAGTCAACAAATTCTGAGTATAAGGTTTCTGTAAACATTCAGTGCACCATATAAGCCTACAGAATTCTTGTGAAGTTTTAGGAAGAGGAAGGGAATTCCCATTAGGGATATTTAATTTCCTGTCTGTCTGTAGTATTGCATTTAGTTACGGTTTTTTTTTTAAGATTTATTTTTATTTATTTATGCATAGAATAACTGGGGTGTAGGCCAGAGGTGCGGGAGAAGGAGTGTTTAGAGGATTCACCAGAGACAGTGTGTGGAGCAGAACAGGTGGATTTGTTATAGGACAGGGAGAGGGGCAGCCCAAACCCCGCAAACCTGCCTATTCTACATGGGTTCTGCCATCTGCCGCATCAACAGAAAACATAGGAGACTTTAAGGGGAAGGAACTTTAATAAAACTAGGAAACAATACAGGAAAGGCAAATAATCTAGTTTCTAAATCAAGCACCCAAAGTTACCGGTCCCCTCATGGGTAAAAGTCCATCCATATGGGATTGGCCCAGAGCAAGGCCCCAAAGCCTGCCACAAGTCTAAAGCATCTTCCAGTGGGGACCCACAGCAAAGGGTCAGAAACAAGCAGACAAGCCCGGAAGGAAAAGAGCAAAATCAACATCAAGATAAAAGCTGCCATTGTCACCTCCCCATGGGTCTCACCCACATCTGTGTCACCCAGTCCACGACCAAAAGACAAGCGCAGTTTCTTCACGTGTCTCTAGGCTCCATGCGCCTCCTCCAGGTCTCCTTCTGGCTCCATCCTGCTTCCTTCCTCAGTCTCTTCTGCAGCTTCTCCTCCTGCTCAGCTCCACCCTTCCTTGGGTGGGGCAGGGAACGTGGAACCTCCCCCTTTCCTGGAGACCACCCTGTTACAGATTGACTGAAATACTCTGCCGAGGGGAGCAGCGGGCAAGACAGGAGACATTTGCTGAGCCATGTGGGTTAGCTCCCTGGCCAGGGATTGAACTCATGGGGCAGTGGCTGGCAGAGCTTGAGAGCACTGAGACTTTAACCTCTGTGCCACCAGGGAGGCCCCTGGAGTCAGAATTATGTTTTGAGAAAAAAAAAGAAAGAAGTAAATGTTTCTTACATAGCTATGCTTATGAAAACAGCTTCAAATGTGCCACATTAATATGAATTTTAACTTAAAGGATCTGGATGATTTGCTATTTACTTTCTTCTTTTTTTGTTTTTGTTTTTGTTTTTTTACAGCTGAAGAGAAAGAGAACAGCAATCATGCGGAATAAAGAAGGCAAAGATTTAGAAGAAGGGAGAAGAAAAAGAAGAATAAACTCATGCAGAAGAAACAAGATAGAAGATAATGACTTAGAAATGGACACAGAGGAAGTAAAAGAGGAATCCTCTTATCTTGAATGAAGAAGGGCAAGCCGAAGAAGAAAAGAAGAAAAAGATGAAGAAGATGAATAAACTAATGTGGAAGAAACAAGAAAGAAGATAATGACCTCAAAATGGACACAGCGGAAGAGAAAGAGGAATACTCTTCTCTGGAAGGAAGAAGGGCAAGCTGAAGAAGAAGAGAAGAAGAAAAACGTGAAGAAGATGAATAAACTCATGTAGAATCAACAAGATATAAGAGGATGACGTAGAAATGGACGCAGCAATAGAGAAAGTGGAATGGTCTTAGCTGGATTGAAGAAGGGCAAACTGAAGAAGAAGAGAAGAAGAAAAAGATGAAGAAGATGAATAAAATCAAGTAGAATCAACAAGATACAAGATGATGACGTAGAAAAGGACACAGCTGAAGAGATAGAGGACAGCAATCATGCGGAATCAAGAAGGGCAAGATATGAAGAAGGGAGAAGAAAAGGATGAATAAACTCATATAGATGCAACAAGAAAGAAGATATTGACCTAGAAATGGACACAGCGGAAGAGAAAGTGGAATTCTCTTATTCTGATTGAAGAAGAGTAAGCTAAAGTAGAAGAGAAGAAGAAAAAGATGAAGAAGATGAATAAACTTATGTAGAAGCAACAAGAAAGAAGATAATGACGTAGAAATGGACACAGAGGAAGAGAAAGAGGACAGATTTGCTATTTACTTTCAAGCATCACTTGTGGTGTTGGAGAAAGAAACAGATGGTGGTCAAGTTCTGCCTCTTCCATGTTTAGAGTTGTGTAAAAACAGTAAGAAAGACTCCCAAAGGAGCAAAACAACATGGTATTGATAAGAAATACAGAGCATTAAAGTGTTTCCTTTTCCATTCAAATAGGCAATTCTTTTCAGCTATTCTGACTCCTCATCTCTAAGATTTGTTATGAGCTGGTAAACAAATCATCTCTGAACCGACGAAACAGTATATTAGTGAGGTTTGATTCTTAAAATGTAACTAGAAAGATTCCTGGGACTACTAAATATTCCAGGTACATTGATTAAAATCCAAGATAAAAAATGTAAGAATATTTCAAATTGAATGTGTTAATCAATAATGTATTTTTAAAACCTATGATATCATGTAAAATGTTGCTAATTTATCATTATGTTATCCTATAAAATGTTGAAAAATTTCTACCTCCTAGTAACAAAAATTGAAATATATTTTACCCGCCAACCTGAACATTATTTACCATATATGTCTTCTCCTTTAATGAAATATTATACTTAGAAAAAAATGGAGCAAGATTTATCTACATAAAAAAGCATTTCCAGCATAATTGTCATGATGAATAATTTACCAAACTGCATAATACATGTGTTCTTTTGATTAGTTGTTTTGACTAATTGTAGTGAAAATCCAATTCAGGAAAAAAAAAAAACTGTGCTTATAATCACAAGAATTCTATTTATATACATATTACTATCAAGAAAGTACTTTGAAGCATAAAATACATTGTATTAGAACAAAGATCTGTAAGTCAACTAAAATGGAAATACGAGTTGAAGGAGAACAGGAAAAACGCAAACTTTTTAAACGCTCAATAAGCATGTGTTCACGTTTTTGAAATGAATTAATAGTGGCTATCAAATCATTATGGAACTTATACGGCATTTTATGTAACATTTTTGTGTTTAAATGTCTATATAATGTGCTAGAAACAGCATCCTATGTGAAAACTTAGGTTAAAAAATATTAGGTTTCAACTAAAAATGCTTGGTGGGGGAAGACTATTGTCACAGACTTCAAGTGAAGCAGAAGGGGACTAATAAAGTGAGAAAGTGGGAAGGATAAAAGACTTAAAGTCAAGCTGACTGAGAAGAAAAGATTCAACGGGTAGAATAGTGCTGGTGAGTTGCCGGATTATGATCATAGAAGAAAGCCTTAGATTTGAAAAGAGTTTTCTGCTAAGTAAAAAGGGCATGTTTAAGCAGGTACCAAAGTGGTACTGATTTTTTAAGTGATAAATCTTTGCTCTTTGGAGCAAAATTTCAAAAATCAAGTAATGTAATCCATCACATTATTAAAAATTTAAAAATTGCATCATTGTATTAATAGATGTAGAAAAGGCAGCTGATAAAATACAGAAGTCATTCATGATTAAAATTCTTAGTAAACTGGGAATACAGGGAAACTTTCTTAACTTGTTTAAGACTTGTGTATAAGGTTTTTGTGTAAAAATGCTATATATAGTTAGTGCATACTTAATGGTGAGAAACTAGAAGATTTCCCACTACAATGGAGTACAAGGTAAGGAAATACCCCTTTACCACTCCTTTTCAACATTGTACGATAAGCTAAAGGTAAAACAAAAAAAGGAAAGGGGGGAAAAAGTATACAGATTGGGAAGGAGAAACAAAACTGTCTTTGTTCATAGATGATATGATGATTTATATAGAAAATCCAAAAGAATAGACCAAAAAAACCACCAACAAAACAAACCTGGAACTAATAAGCTATTATAGCAAGGTTGCAGGATACAAGGTTAATATATAAATGGCAATTATTTTTCATTATACCAAGGATGAACAAGTGTAATTTGAAATTAAAAACACAAAACCATTTACATTAGCACCTCCCACCCCAAAACCAAACTAAGCAAAAAATTAAAAACCTCTAATATGTGCAATATTTAAAGACTATTTAAGTATACTATAGTATACCCAGTAACGCAGTCATTAATAACAACATTTATAGACAGGAAAAAAAGAGACAAATCTTCCTTAGAGAATTCCAAATTATATATGTAGATACTCCCCCTATCCAGGAGGTAAAATAGTACATACATAGTAATACTTCAGATTATGGAGTATTAGTCAGTACTTAGGAAACTACTAAGCCCTGGAAAGCTCTGGAGGAACCATAAATGCATAACACTAAGACAACAATCTGAAAAGGGTACATAAATGTTTGATTCCAAGTATATGACCTGTGGAAAAGGCAAAGCTATGGAGACAGTACAAGGGTCAGTGGCTGTCAGGGATTAGGGGGACAGGAGTGATGAACAGGTAGAGTACAGAAGAATTTCAGGGCAGTGAAACTATTCTGTATGAAACTATGAATGGTGGACTTTCATGTTAAAATCCATAGAATGTATAGTACCAGGAGCAAACCCTAATGTAAACTATGGGCTTTTGTTGATAAAAACAACAAACTAGCAAAGTGATTTCAGTAATTTGTCATCAATTAGACTTAAAAGTACAGTTCTAGTAGTGAATTCTTCCCTCTCTAGCTGGACTATATACAGTCATAACATAATCCTATACATACATGAAAACTACTTTTTCTAGACTGTAAATACTTGAAAGAAGTTTCAACTAGACACTATACCACACACATTACATATTTATTATCTAATTTAATCCTCACAGCAGGATTTTAAGATAAGGGCTATTATTGCATTCCAATGATAAGAAAAATCAACTGAAATGAAAAGACTTACCTAATATCACATGTGTAGGAACTGACAGGGCCTGATCACATCCCATTTGCCTCCCAAACCTGTATTCTTTTCCTATTCCACATCAGGCCTCACAGCTCCTATCTATCATTAGACCATAGGAAAACACATCACCAAAATGCAGCAGAGTATAATATTTTCCATCATTGTTTCTACATGAGGGGTCTTAAAAAAAAACAAACCCAAGAGTTCCATTATCAAGTTAACTTTGAAATGATAGATAAAAGCCCACCTTAGAAATTTACAAAGAAAGTTAATATATTAATGACTCTGAGAACTCCTACTCCAAAGATAACTGATTAACTTTATTTCAACATCTCCCAAACACACACTACTCTACAGATTTCCCCGAATCCCAATTTATATCACTTAACTTCTCAAGATATACGATTGTTCTCAGAACATACCAAAGGCATAAAGATTAAAAAACAAACAAAACAAAACAAAACAAAACAAAACAAAAAAACAAGTGCCTCCCTGGTGGCTCAGCGGGTTGAGCGAGTTGTGAAGCTGTCCACAGCCTCTGCAGCATCTGTTCAATTCCTGGCCGGCAGGGAGATTCCCACATGGTGAGGCACACCTCTCCTGTCTTGCCCGCTGCTCCCCTCAGCAGTGTACTTCGGTCCTTCTGCCTGTTCTGCTTCCTGCTCTGTCTCTGGTGAATTCTCTCACCCTCCCGTACCTCTGGCCTGTACCCCAGTGCTTGTATAAATAAATAAATTAGAAAAAAACCCAAAAAACAAAAAGACTAAAACTAAACTAAACAAACAGTAGTACACCTGTAGATCAGAACAAAGGACCATTTCATTTACAGAGAGCTACACCTCTCCGGTGCCAAAGTCAGGAAGTGAGAACACGCAGGAAACGGAGGATGAATATTCAAAAAAGAATAAGATGATGAAGAAGGGGGAAGGCGCAAAAAATAGGGAGAAGAGTAAAGAAAAGCTTGGTTCACAGACATGTGGGATGAGAAGACTTACTTGAGACTGGCTGTGGTAGGAAGAAGCAAACTAAGAGTTTAAGAGGAGAAGTGATTACAGAGAAGCTGGTACAGTGATTTAAAAAATTTGGCTTCTCTTGTCCTATGAGTCTGAGAATCGTGCTCCAGCTCAGCAATTTATCTAGTCACTGCTTCACAAGCTAGTATATCTTGGTTTTGCCCCTTCTAAGGGCCAAAGTTCCAAATGCTTATTGATTTCCAGAAGCTAGTCCTAGACCAGATTTATGACATTTCTGACCAAAGTAGCTTTTTGATTAATGCTCTTTCTCTTCCCTATACTTTTACTAATATCTCTATCACAAAGCTGAAAATATTACACATAACAAACAGTTTGGTAATTGCTATTTATACAAGTAAATTAAGGAATGTTCCTAACACTGTATTAAGGTGGGGAATCCCAATAGCTCTCCCTTATCATGAGGGGTACTCTCCAAGACCCTGCCATGGGTACCTGAAATCGTCTTAGTACTGAACCCTATGTATACCACGTTTTCCCCACATATACATATCTTTGACTTAGTTTAATATATACATTAGGTACAGTAAGAGATTAACAACAGTAATAGTAAAGTAGAACAGTTATAACAATATACAGTAATAAAAGTTATGTGAATGTGATCTTACATTCTCTCTCAAACTGTCTTACTAAACATAAAATTTTTAGATAGCAATTGACCTTGGGTAACTGAAGCTTTGGGAAGTGAAGCCCCCAGGTAAGGTGGGGGAGTCTACTGTATGACTATTCTATGTAAAATGTGTGTATGTAGGGATTATTGTTGCTAAATTTGTTGAATAAAAATCAAATATTATTTGGAAAGATTTCCAGTAAGATGTTTAAAATGAGTGTATTGTAGTTAATGAAAAATATCAGTATTTTAAACGGTTAACCTTTAAGTACCTCAGCAACTCACAAAATGAAAACAAAAATACCCTCAAGTGTCTTATCTGATTCTCTTGCTATCAAGGCTTTCTCCTTCCCCTCATTTGTTCAACAAAGATCTATTGAGAAAAATTTTATGGAATGCCTGCTAAATGCCAAGACCGGTGATTAACAGAGTGCCTACTCCTAAATGTTTACAGACTGGTTGGAAAGGCTGTAAATAAGAAATTTGGCTACAGTCAGATAAGACAATGAGTCTTTCCAGAGGTTGAGTCCTTCAGTTCTAGAAGGAGTTAAACACTATGGACTGGTGGTGGGGACAAGCTGGGGAATGGGGTAGGGTAGAAAAAGTTTGTAAGGAAATTTGAAGCTGGGAATACTTTCCAGTCCAAAGATTGAAGGTGGAAGTGTGCTGAGCTCCTTTAACTTCCAGCATCTTTTTTTAATTATAAGCTTTTCTGCCTGTATGGTTGCTGGTCCCCTGCTCCACCTAGAGGTCATGTGGGATCAGACAAAGGCCTGGACATGAGAACAGAGGAGCTGAAATGTTGCCATGACCACAGACTAGGTGTGTGGTTCAAGCCAAGTTGCTAAACTTCTATGAACCTGTTTTCTCATCTGTAAAATGGGGATAGCAGCATCTGGATAAAATGAGAGAATGTAAGTCAAGCTCTTGCTTCAATTCATTTAGATCTCCTTTCCTCCTCCTCCTTGCTTCAGTTGTTTTGGAAATTATATTCTTTCTCCTTACTGCTTTCTCCTCGCTCCTCAAATTTCTATCTTGTTACTTTTTCTGTCATCTTCACTCACAAGGCTCACTATGGGGGAGGGATGCATCAGGCAGGGGTAGAGAGGAGCATAGGCTTGTAAGTCTAGAAAAGCTCTAAATGGTTAGGATGAGCCCTCGCTTCCCTCCTTCCTCTTCCTTGCCCCTCCCCCTCTGACTCAGCACTGCTGTTTCCAGGGATCCTGGGTTTTTGTTCTCTGGAGGCTTAAACTACCACCTGTTTCATTGTTTAAATCCTGACTTGTTTAGTATCACCTGTTTTCTACAGACTACCACAGATTAAAAGTGCACAAATTTAAATACAGCAAGAGCTAAGTTGTACTTTCTTTTAAAAATATTAACACTAGACCTTTTTTCCCCAAAGCTTTTCCAAGTTCCCTCTATTTTCCATTTCTTTTCTAGGACCCTCCACTCATGGGAAACACTCCGTTTTTACTTGGTACTTTCATTTAGCACTAATAAAATAATGTTATATACATTTTATCTATTCTATTTGTCTTCCCTACTCGATTTTAAGTAGTGGCCTCTACAGCACAAGTTTCCCAAACTTGAATATGCATAGCATCACCTGGGGATCTTGTTAAATGCAGATTCTGATTTAGCAGGTTAGGGGAGGGACAGAGTTTCTTCTAATGAGCTCCCTGATGAAGCCATTGAGCCTAGGCCCTGGATCACACTTGGGGCTGCAAAGCTTGATTCGACTTGGAACAAAGGAGGTGCACAAGAAATGGTTACTGCATGATGCCTTGGTCTCTCTTACTAGTGTCTACCCGTTTTCTTCCATACAACTTTCTCCATTTTTTCCTGTGCATGATTTATGCCTAATATCGGACAATTATTCCTTTGGTAGCTGTGCCTTCCTTCTCTTTTTCGTAGTCACTAGTTTTGACCCGAAATGGGTAATAAAGGGAGTAAGTACTACAGTAACCTCCAGCCTCTTTCTCCTGTCATCTACCTTGTAGCGGCAAGAATAACTTTTCAAAGAATCAGTTTCACCCCTTTCTTGCGCACCCCTTTCTTGCGCAACAACCGATAGTAGGCTCCAGTATATATCATATCAAACTCAAACCCAGGATGAGATGTTTTTAAGACATTTCACTAGCCCTTACCTCTTCTTTGCTAGTCAATTACTCCTTTTGCACCATTGAATCCCTCTGCATGTGGCCAAGATAAGAGTTAGGCTCTTGAAATTCTTTTCAGGACATTTTACATTGGGACTATCCTCTTTCATTCCTTTTAAAGGAATTTCTCCATCAAAAAAAAATTCTCAATTTCCTTCTACAAAATAAAGCTGTTTCTGATTTAGTTCCAGCTGTAAGTCCTTCACTTAAAAGACTAGGTATTAATTAGCTAGGTGCATTCCTTATTTTAATATTGTTACTTTTTCATATTTTCAGTCTGTTTTAAATAGGAGTTACCTATGCTTGTTCATGGATGTATCACTATCACCTAAGAATGCTTGACTCCAAAACATAGTTAAGCTCTGGGGGTTGGGGAGGAGTTGGGTGGAGGGGGAGCTCAATGAAGGATTAAACAAAACTTAGATTAATTTTCACCAGTTTCATAATGCCTTATTTACTGGAACTTGGAGGCACGTTAATGGTTAAATAAGACAAGTCTGGTAGCATAGTTCTGATACTGTAAAAATATTAAGTATCAGCTCACACCAGACGGTTGGGAAACATCAACATGTCAAAAAAAAAGTATTGGCCAAAGGCTAAAAAATAATGTTAGAAATCCCATGAGGAGTATTTTACTCCTCATGGAGTATTTTAAGAGATAAAAAAAAAAAATTGACATTTAGTCACACTTCTACACTGGACCACGGCCACCATCGCCACCACCCTACTAGTAAAACAACAGTTAGAAACAGCTACAGTTTAATACCGGCCCCAAACCCACATCCTATCTAAAAGGCTGATGCTTTCCTGTCATTGTTTTCTATTCCTCACCCTTTGCATGCACTAGCACTGCATTTTTCTTCATAGTTCTTGATGCCTTAAATGCAAATTAAATCATCTAGGACTTTCCCATATTACAATTTCAAGGAAAAGAGGACTGCGAGGCCCGCTCAGCGAGGTCCAAGAGGCCTACACAGGAGGCACACCCTGCAACCGCTTCGTGCTCCGATTTCATCTATGCGTTTTTATACATTTTTTTCTTTTTTTTGGCTGGTGCAAACCGCGCAAGTGCAGCATTAAAACCTCCCCACCCTGGGAAACGATACAAGAACATGCAGCTGAAGTGCCAGGTTCTCCCAAACACACAGTCGAGGGCTGGAGGCCCGGATACCCGCCCCCAAACCCGGTCCACAACAATCGTTTCCTCCCTCCCCGCCTTTTACATACAGTACACATACAAATACACACACGCAGCCCGGCCAGCAGGGGCGGGCCGGGCCCGACCACTGCGCGAGCCGTGGGGGGGGCCGCCGCGGGCCCAACTATTTTCAGCACGCTGATGCTCCTTCTCCCCCACCTCTCCCTCCGTCTGGAGGACACGGCTGGAGCAAGGAAACTTGGGGCCGTACGGTCTTCGGATATTCCGCTTGGGCGCCGCACCCCTCGCGCAGGGGTTGTGCTCGCCCCCCTCTTTTCCGGGAGCAGTTGGTTCCGCCCCAGCGCTAGCGGGCGCCGAGCGGGAGCCGCGCGGGAGCAGCGCAGCGACGGCGGCGGCAGCGGCGACGGCGGTTGCCATTCCGAGCCGTTGAGACGCCTCTGCGGCAGCTGGTGGCGCAGGTGGCTTGCGTGGACGCGAGCGCAGGCGGCCGGCCCGCCACCGCAGCCTCGGCGCCCGTGGCCCCGGCAGGTGAGCGGGCGGCGGGGACTCGCCCCGCCCCCCCTCGGTGGCCTCGCTCGGGGCTGTAGCGGGGAAGTGGCCGCGGCCCGCCGGGAGCCCGCGGGCGGCCCGAGGCGGCGACGCCGGGAGGCAGGTTGGGGGGGCGGCCGTGTGGAGACGGGGCGGGGGGAAACACTCCCCTTTCTTCGGGCGTCTTTTCTCTCTTCCCTCAGGCCCCCCCTCCCTTTGGGGTTTGAGCCGGCTGCAAAAAAGCCCGGAGGAAGATGGGGCGGGAGAACAGGGGGGTTTGGGGCCGGGGAGCATCTCTGCCTCAGGTGGTGGCGTCGTTTCGGTCGTCGAGCGAGGACCTGCCGAGACCTGAGGGGCCGGCCCTGGGGCTGCGGAGGCCGAGCTGGGGGGTGGGGGGGTGGGGGGAGGAGCGGGAGGCGGCTCTCCCCTCACTCTCCATCCCCACCCCGCCCCCACCCCACCCCCTCAAGGTCCTCCTCCCCTCAGGCCCTCCCCCCCTCAGGCCCTCCCCCCTCAGACCCTCCCCCCTCTCGGTCCTCCTCCCCGGTCCTCCCACCTCATGGTCCTCCCCCCATGGCCCCCCCCATGATCCTTCCCGCCATGGTCCTCCCCCATGGCCCCCCCATGGTCCTCCCCCCTCATAGTCCTCCCCCCCCACCTCCTCCAGCCCCTCCCCTCGGGTTTCTTCGCTTTAACCGCCCTCCGTGCTCTCCCTCTCCCTCGCAGGCGCGTTGGGGCACCCCCCAGGCATCCTCCCCGCGGCAGCCGCCCCGGTGGCCGGAGCTCCCGCCCGCCCCTCGCCCCCCGCATCCCCTCGCGCTCCGTCCCGCCGCACCTCACTTCCCTGGGCTTCGGACCTTCGGCCTCGCCCCCGAAACATGACTCGCGATTTCAAACCCGGAGACCTCATCTTCGCCAAGATGAAAGGGTATCCTCACTGGCCGGCTCGAGTAAGTGATTTTTTCGCCTTCGCCTTTCATTAGCTGTGCTCCCGTCCTCGGAGGCCTACTTCCTACCCGATCTCGGAACCTTTTTTTTTTTTAAACTCCCCCCACCCAAACCCCCCCCCCACCCCAGTCTTTTCTCCCTGTTGCTTTCCTGTGTCTCGTTTTGTAACTTGCCCTTGGTGTTCGTTTTTTTGGCCCGGTAATCGCCCGTTTAATTGTAATCCAGGTGTTCCTGCACGCGGTCTTTATTTCCCTTTGGTTTGTAGATTTATTTGACAGGCTTTGACAGGTTTTCTTAATAGGGAATATTGAGATGCGATGCCATTAACGTTCCATTGTAGGTGGGGGAAAAAATCAGGTATGGGTTTTAGGTTGAAAAATGGGTGAAACCTTGGCATTGACTTCGTTGTGAGTAAAATGCAAAGTATCAATGAAGTCTATGCAAATTGCATGTCAACTCCTGCAAGTCGAATCTGTGTGTCATTAAATGAGGCTTGCAGGTATTTTTCATATTTGTCGCTGATGAGGCGTTCCGAATTTGCTTGTTTAATGGAGAGATTTTAGGGTTGGATATTTTTGAAAAAATATGTAAGTTAGTGCCAGGGAAGGCCCAGAAAATTGATTTTTACGGTTTTTTTTTGGTAGTGAGGTTGTCTTTTTGACCTTGAAGAAGTTATTTTACTTCTTTGTTTCCCAGAGGCAAACGCATGAGTAGAACCAGGTGTGTGGGTTCCTGTCCTGTGGTACAAAAGAACTACCCCGGATTTTTGGTGACATTTAGGAATTGAGATTGCTTGAATATCTAAGCAACATTTTCTTCTCTTTTTTTTTAATATGATTTATTTATTTATACAAGCATTGGGTACAGTCAGATGTGCGGGAGGGTGAGAGAATTCACCAGAGCCAGAGCAGGGAGCAGAACAGGCAGACTGACGAAATAACGAGCAGTGGGCGCAGCAGGAGAGGTCTGCGTGCCATGTGGGCCCCTCGCAGGTGGCCGGGGATCGAACCGGCGCTGCAGAGGCTGCTGGCAGCTTTGCAACCCAATGCTCAACCACTGCGCCACTGGGGAGGCCCTCTAAGCAACATTTTCAGGAAAAAGCCTCTTTGTTATTTTATGAAAGGTCTCTCAGCTTTTAAGATAAGTGATAGGTCCTAAAAAATGTTGAAACCTGTTAGACAAGTAAACCTCATGGTCATTTTTAAATGTATAAGCGATATTCCAAAATTGTAATTTACTTTAACTTGCTGTTGTTAGAAAAGTGTATTTTTAAAAAATAATGAAACCCTTTAGTTTTAATCAAGGCAACTGGCAAGAAAAAACAACCCATTGGTTATGGAGAAAGATGGAGTTGCTGCATGCCATCCATATATAAAATGTCCACTGTTTCTTGATTTTTTTAACATCCAGCTCCTTAACACACTGGTTTTCCTTCACCAACCTGAAAAGATTTTTCTCCCTCTGTGTTGTCTGCTTTTTCAGTGGAACCTTATTTGAACAATCCTTAATCATAAATCTAGTCTGTGTATTTGGTACTCTGGTATCTGTTTCCTTTGTGAAGACCTTTTATTTGTACTCTTACATGCATGGTTTGACTTTCAAATAGAGCGTAAGCTTCTTGAGGGCAATAGCCATAAGTCAAATTTGTTTATACCCCTCATTGTCCTCAGTGCATAATAATGTACTTATACTGTATTTCATGTTTAATTAGAGAGTAGGTACACTGGACAGATTTAAGACCGCTTCAAGATACTTTTTTTTATGGTTTCAGCATCTTTATTTTCTTAAGAGGTATTAACATCTGCGTTTGTGTGATGCATCTATATTCAGATTTCTGTGCTACAATGCAGTTAAAAGCATGAAAACAAAAAAATGATCTACTCTTCCAAATCACCTTCCCTACATGCTTCAGTGTTCGGTGACTGAGAGTTAGTACTGATACAAGCTAAATAAAGTAGCCTTAGGAGGACCAGAGTATTGTCCCTATTTAACAATTAGCTCTATTACCAACCTCTCTTGAATTGGACTGGGAAATTTTATCTCCTTTCCCCTTTTTTCTTAGAAGCAGATGAATTTGGTTTCGCTATTGTCTGTATCCAAGAATTATATTCCTTTTTCTTTTTTCCAGTCTCTCTTTGCTTTAGAGTGTTTAGAGTATAAAGTTTCAGCTATGAAGGTGACCGCCATTGTTACAATTTTGAGTATCATTTTCTGTCTACATATCCCAAATTTCATTAATTTTTAAGTCTTGCACAGTCTTATAATCCTGTACCAGTAATAATTGTTTTAAAAGTCAACTTAAAAAAATTTGCCTAAGATTTCTTAAATTTCTGTAGGTGCTAGACATTTGCATAAACTTTTAAAGCTGTTTGCTAGCAGAAAGAAATATATGAACTGGGTTGACAGAAATAAGATCTCCAAGGATTTTAACAGTTCTTGGGGTCTTCATCACATAGGTGAGGAAATTAAAGTCCCTAAAGGTATTGGCTGGCATGATTCTATCCATGTCTCAAACCTTCAAACTGCCAAACTCTTTATCCTCCAGGTCTTCCGTTCAACATGGTAATGCATACAGAGTATAGTATGTTCTCTGTGGTCAGCTCCCTTTTTAACAAAGTCGGCTGATTTTTTTTTTTTACATTAAAGTGGATTTGAAATTATGAAAACTGTGAAATCGTTATGAGATGAAATAAAATAGAAGTGTTGCTAAATTCTACCTAGCTTTAACTCTGAAATCTGCTTTCCCTTTGTTGAGATGGGAAAGTAACAAGTATCACAGAAGTGTTAGTAATAACAGCACCTGAGACTTAATTAGGAAGATTGAAAGAGATGGAAAAGGAACAGGTAACTTCAGGTGATTCAGCCATATAGGCATAAGATCATTTCAGAATATGTGTTTCAGGCTTTGAGAAATACTGCTTTATTAAACTTTTATTAATAATGTCTGCTTTTATGTTACTCTTTTATCTGTAGGTCTCACTGCAGAAATACCATTTAAAATTTTTGAATAGGTTCAGGTTTCCTGAAATGCATAGTGCTAGATTTGTTTTAAACTTTAGAATTTGGGGATTTTAGAAAGGTAATGTTTGCTCTTGTTAAGGTCTGGGATAGCATGTGTTAATATAACTATTTCGGCAGAGACACATCAATAGAAACACAGGGTAGATAAAAGAAACAACAGAATAGCCTCAGTGTCAGTACAGCTTTTGCAACTGAATGAGTTTTTAGAAATACTCTGGTTTTCAGAGGTGGTTTTGTTTGTGAACTCTAGGGATAAGGAATTGTGGATCTGTAAAACTGGTCCACTTTATATTAGATGTTTTATTTCAGCTTATTATACTGTGTTGAGGTATGTATGATTTAAAAAGATGTTAATTTTTTTGATCTTTCTTTTAGGTAGATGAAGTTCCAGATGGAGCTGTAAAACCACCCACAAACAAACTACCCATATTCTTTTTTGGAACTCATGAGACGTAAGTCCTTTTAGCTCTCAAGGCAAATCAGAGTTAATTTAGCTGGGTCATTGGATGTAAAATGCAAAACAAATAGAGATTAATTCAAAGGAAAAATAGGAGTAACTTAGGAACCTTAAGAATTATCTTTGAACTTAGGAAAAAGTCCTCAAGTCAGCCGTTGTAAATGTATTTTTAAGGTAGAAAAAATTAGACACTGCAGGTTTAACTCTTTGGAATAGATGGTTCCTTAATCATGAAAGGAAGAATTACATGGCTCTTCTCAGCAGTCAGAATGACTGATGGATAAATGTATGTAAGGAAAGTTTTAATACTTATATTTAGTATTTTCAGTGCTATTCATGAGAACAACTATCATCCAAATAGTCTTTGCAATATTAGCTACACAAATGGTATGTTATGGGAAAGATAAGAAAAAGAAATTTGAATAGTTCTCACTCTATATGCATACATGGTTCTGAGAGCCACTGTGATTGCTCTGCAGCCCCTGGTGGATATGTGGGTGAAGCAAGTCAATTTTCAAAAGTTGCTCCTGAATATTGAACTGTTACTTCTGGGTGCATGGGACTACTCTAAGGGCTGTCTCATTCGTTTTGGAAATACTATCCCACCTGTAATTCAGTAGTCCTTACAAGTATTATGTAACCTCGCTGATTTTAGACTTGAAGTTTAGAATTTGCCGTAATTCTGGTAAAGTGGGCTCTTTACCTGGGGTCAGGAGAAACAAAGCTGTTGATATTCTAATTAAAATTATATAATCCTGAGAATGTCTAATGGCAACATTTGATTTCATGTTACTAAGCTACTGCATGAACTTTCACGTAAATTTTTTTTAAAGGTATAATCTTTTATTTATTTTTCCCCCCAAAGATTTATTTATTTATGCATACAAGAACTGGGGTACAGGCCAGAGTTGTGGGGGGTGAGAGGATTTACCAGAGACAGAGTGGAGAGCAGAACAGGCAGATTGACTGAAATACACTGCTGAGGGGAGCAGCGGGCAAGTCAGGAGAGGTCTGCTGTGTGGTTAGCTTCATAGTGCTGTGCTTAACCCCTTGCACCACAGAGAGGCTCAGGAATTGATCTTTTTTTAAATTTGTTTATTTTTAAGTGAGGTAACATTGGGTGAGGTAACATTGGGTGAGGTAACATTGGGTGCATTGGGTACGGTAACAAGTGAGGTAACAAGTGAGGTAAGGTAACAAGTGAGGTAACAAGTGAGGTAACAAGTGAGGTAACATTGGGTGCAAATTTAGGTATATTAAATTGATCTTTACTACAGTTGTTTTGAGTTGGGTTCAGGTATATTCTGTTATAAAAATGTATAAGAAATGATGAATTTTTGCATAGGATAATCTACCATTAAAAAAAAACAACAGGGGGCCTCCCCAGTGGCGCAGCGGTTGAGCGTTGGGCTGCGAAGCTGCCCACAGCCTCTGCAGTGCCAGTTCAATCCCCGGCCACCGGTGAGGGTCCCACATGGCGCACAGACCTCTCCTGCTGCGCCCGCTGCTCCCCTCAGCAGTGTCCTCCGTGTCTGCCTGTTCTGCTCCCCACTCTGACTCTGGTGGATTCTCTCACCCTCCCGCGCTTCTGACTGTACCCAGTGCTTGTATAAATAAATAAATAAATATTTAAAAAAAAAAAAAAAAACAACAGGGCCTCCCCGGTGGTGCAGTGGTTGAGCACTGGGTTGCAAAGCTGCCCGCAACCTCTGCAGTGCCGGTTCTATCCCCGGCTGCTGGGTGAGGGTCCCATATGGCACGCAGACCACTCCTGCCGCCCACTGCTCCCCTCAGCAGTGTACTTCTTCAGTCTGCCTGCTCGGCTTTCCCCTCTGGCTATGGTGAATTCTCTTACCCTCCTGCACTTCTGACTGTACCCAGTGATTGTATAAATAAATCTTAAAAAAAAAAAAAAAAACAACTCTAAGCTTAATAGGGAAAAATTGTGTACTAGAGTAGGGGCTTTTAAAGTGTGGCAGGTCTACCTACACCAGCATCACATGGAAATTTTAGTTACATACACAAATTCATGAACCCCCACCTACTGCCTTCTGAAGCAAAATCTAAGCTAAGATATGGGGTCCAGCAGTGTTTTTTTTTTTTTTAAAGATTTATTTATTTATTTATTTATTTATTTATTTATTTATTTATTTATTTATTTATACAAGCACTGGGTATAGTCAGAAGCACAGGAGGGTGAGAGAATTCACCAGAGCGGGGAGCAGAGCAGGCAGAAGGACCAAAGTACACTGCTTGAGGGGAACAGCGGGCGGCAGGAGAGGTCTGCGAGCCATTCAGGACCCTCCTCCAGTGGATGGGGAGCAGCCGGGGATTGAACCAGCCTGCAGAGGCTGCGGGCAGTCTTACAACCCTGCGCTCAACCGCTGCGCCACCGGGGAGACCCCCAGCAGTGTTTTAACAAGCTTTCCACATGATTCTGACACAAGCGAAGTTTGAAAATACTTTATTGGAATAATGTGAATAGATACTTTTTTATAATTCTAATTTGCTTGTTCTTAAATTGGACAGATTTTATACTATTATAAATGTGCTTATAGTTTTATAGAAAACCTTCATTCTTGTTAAATTTGGAAGACTAGTCATCACTTCCCAACATTTAAAAATGAATTTTGCATTCTAGGTATCTGTAAATTTTAAATAAAAACAAAACCAAATGATAAAATTTTCATAAGCATTGTTAGGTTAAAACATCACAATGCCATTAAGTGATTAATAAAGACAATTACTAATGCTCAAGGAATTAGAATGAAACTTCAAAATTAAACTGGTGATAAAGAATTTTTTATTTCAGAGTACATTTAAAATGTTTTGTACCTTAGTGTTCTCCTAAGTATATACCATTTATCTTTGGAAAGGCAGTTTTCCTATGTTTTGGTGTGGTGACTTAAGTTTTTTTTGTACTTCAGGTTAATTCTTAGAAACGATACCTCTGTAGTAATTTTGCCTACCCCCATCCCCCATCAAAGGTTGGGGGGGTAGTTATTTAAACATTTTCAATTTTAATTTAACAGCCTATAGTTAGAGAAGGAAAAGCAAAAATGTAGAAGAAGAAATGGCAGTTTGGAACACTGTACTAGTTCATAATTGATTTATAGATTAATATGTATTTTCTTGTCAATTTAGAGCAGAATCCTTTTGTAATTGTTTTTCTTGACTTAGAAGCATCTAATTTTTCTTCATGTTTTATGACAGTCACATTAAATTCCTGCAGCAATCAAGTTTTGAGTATTATATAATGAGATCTTAGGTATACCAACTGTGACCGTCAACTAGATGTCTTAAAACTAACATTTTCTAAACATTCTTAGTGAATGAGATTCACATGGATCCAATACTTTGCTGAAGTCCGAAGTCTTGGTGTTATCCTTATTTAATTGTTTTCCCCTTCCTCCCCAGATCTAGTTAGTCAACAAATCTTGTATTTTCCTTTAAATTGCATTTTGATCTGTCCGTGCTCCATCTCTGCAACTTAAGTCAGTGCCACAGTTTCTCTTAAAATTACTGCACTAACCCTATTTGGTCTTCAGTTTTCACTCATTTTGTGTAAACAAAGTAATCTATATCCCAATCACATTGTGTCATTCCCCTGTCCAAAAACAATGGTTCACATATTAAGATTGCTAGGAAATACTACAACCTCCCAGTTTTATTTACAAATGCTATTGATAAGAACCTAGGTGAACTAGATTATGCTAACCTTCTAATCTCACATTTTTTCATCATTATACAAGTACACATCATCTTATTTCAGATCCTCCCCTTTTTCCCTTGCAAAATATATATCTTCAGATTTGCAAACTCATTTGGATGTTTTCTCAGATCTTTTTTTTTTTTAAAGATTTATTTATTTATGCATACAAGAACTGGAGTACAGGCCAGAGGTCTGGGAGGTGAGAAGAGTCCCCAGAGACAGAACGGGGAACAGAACAAGGAGATTGACTGAAATACGCTGCTGAGGGGATCAGCAGCGGGTGAGTTAGGAGAGGTCTGCTACTCCATGTGGGTTGCTCTCTTGGCTGGGGATTGAACTCAAGCTGCAGTGGCTGCCGACAGCTTCATAGGTTGAGTCTTAACCCCTTGCACCACCAGGGAGGCCCTCGTATCTTCTTTTTAATGCTTATTTTCTTCATTGCAGTTCTCTTTTTCCTTCACACAAAAGTGAAGAGGTTGGAGAACCAGGGACACTGTCTTGTTTGTCGTAATTTACTTAATTTACTATGCTTGGTGCATAGTAGCTGATAAATATTTGGTGATAGGTTGAAAGCTCTATGCTCATATTAAAGCAAATGTTTGTTATGAATTTGCTATTCATAAACCAGCATTTGTATGGTGTTCGAGACAACTAGATCAGAAAGCTGGCTGTTTTTGAATCCTGACAGCCATTTTACCTGCTATTTATTTAACCTTGGATGGGCTGCTTAGCTTTATCTCCTTTTCTTCCTAATCTTAAAATAGAATAATACCATTTTTACTTCAGAATTTTGATGTGCATAAGATACTACAGAAAAAAATGTTTAAAACAGTTTTTGCATGTATTAAACACTAAATGTCAGCTATTTTGAAGATTATGATGCATATTTTTCCAATTCAGTATTTACTAAATTGTTTGAAATGTTAGCTATAATAAAGATTAATACTGCATATTTTTCCAAGACTAACACTTGGAGTGTTTGTTGTTTGAAATGCAATTTGAGTTTTGCTGACTAATTCCCAATGCTACTTGAGAGAATATTCTCATCTAGATCTATATTCTGAAGTCTGGAAAACTTACGATGTGTTTTTGCTGGTTTTCTCTCTTATTTTCTTACTGTTGCTTTAATACAAACAGTTCCAGGAAAAATATCCTTCATAGGCTGTTTTAAAAGCTGCCTAATTACAATTTTATGAGTTCAGGTGAATAGGGAGATGGTGATCAGCTTTTTTTTTTGTATCAGTTGTTCACAAGAAAGGAGTAAATCAAAGGATGGATAGGGTTTTAATTTCTTACATATTTGTTCGTTAATATAACCTCTGTACTATAACCATGGCTACATAGTTGGTGTGAGACTCCTAAAATTCTTTCAAGCCTTCCAATAAATAATGAGAAGGGAACTATATACATCTCTTTATACCAGCTGGTTCATGGCATTTAGTAAAGATACATTCAGTTGTCTGTGGAATCATCTTGTGTTACAAAATAATACATGCTGTTATAAAGCAGTCACTTTCATATTTTGTGATTTAATGATGATAAGTAGCAAGTTAGAATCAATGTTATAAAGAATTATGACTTTCTGTATAGTAATTGGCAACAATTAAAAAATTTTTGAGCTTTATATTTTCAGCTGTGACAAGTTTCTCATTTTTAATGTGCAAGTTAATTACATGTAAGGGATGGTTCTAAGTATGGTAACAGTGTTTATGAGGGATATATGTATATGTTCTTGTGGGTATACACATTGTCGACAAAAAAAGGAAACAGAAATAACTGCTTTTTTGTGTATTAATATTCTCTGAAAATTAGGATACACAACACAGCACCTTTAGGAGTATACCATGTAAGAAGCACACCTGTAAGGTCTAAGTTGCTTAAGAACTTTGCAGTTAATGTAATTAATCCTTTGCACTCCGCTGTCCCCTCTCAGGGGACATCGGAATTCTAGCATATCACTCGGATGTCTCCTCTCAGGGGACATTGCAATTTATTAGTGATTACAGGGAATTGAGGTTATTTCAACGCAACTTTTTGAGACATGCATGTTTCCCTGAAGTTTTATCTTGAAATGGCACAAGAAATTAAATCAAAATATTGTAAAATGGTTCGGAGTGCAAAGGGTTAATATTGTGTAATTAATATATCATCTAATGATTTGCTAATATTTTACACTTGCCTTGATTCTTTCTGTCAAATGTCTTTGAATTCAATGTGTAGAATACAGCAACAATATATATTAGATGTTGCAAAGACCGTATTATAGTAAATAAAGGAAACACTTTTTCTGAGGAACTCAATACAGAGTTAAGCTCTGCTAATAATAGCTAGGTAATCTTACCTGAGTTAATCTTTATAATCTGCAGGTTTTTTTTTTTTTATATTTTTTTTCTATTTTTTTAAAGATTTGTTTATTTTTTGCATATAAGAACTGGTGTGTAGGCCAGAGGTGGCGGAGGGGTGAGAGGATTCACCAGAGACAGAGCGGGGAGCAGAACAGGTGTATCTACTGAAATATACTGCTTGGGGGAGACAGGAGAGGTCTGCTGCGCCATGTAGGTTAGTCCCTCCAGGCCAGGGATCGAACTAATAGCTTGATAGCGCCGAGTCTTTAACCTGTGCACCATCAAGGAGGTCCTTCAGTTTTATTTTTTAAGTGAGAGTTTCGGTGAATTCCCCAAGTTTCTGTTGAGCTCTGGAGTTAGGTAACTTACTTTGAATTAATGTATTTTTTTTCCATTGTTAAAAAGTTTTTAAACTGCTACAATAGAAACAAATCGTTGTACTCTTATTTTTTAGAAACAGCCCTCAAACTTGTTCACTTTTTGGTATATTTTCTTTGAGACTTACATGTCATTTTAAAATGGAATGTTTTAAAGAGTGAATCAGAACCATAATCACGTAAGGTTGTGCTCTTGTGGGCACTAATGGTGGCTATTGAAACAACAACCACTTGTGGGGTTTTATCCCCAGGGAGTTTTCTGCGCGTGTGCGTGCGTGCATGCGTGTGAGTGTTAATGGAAATGTAATTGCCATTAACGTGTGCATTGGTACATTTATATATTGAAGTATGATTTTTTTCCATCATGTCCCATAATTGCCACTTCTTTCTTGTGCTCTGAACATTGGAGGATTCTTTTCTCGTCCACCAGAGTTTTTTAAACCTTATTATGGAGCCCTTTAGTCTGAGCAGATACTTTGACCCAACATTTCTACTTAGAATTTATTATGGAAATATGTGCGGAGATTGAGCAATATGTTTTGTAGCTGCATTATTTAATAATAAAAAATTTAATGTAGAAAATGATCTAACCATAGACAGATTGATTTTGGGATAGCCATTCAGTGAAGTAGTATGTAACTGTTAAGTAATTGTTGACATGCAAAGATGTTCATTTTAATTTGAAAGTATTTATTTTCTTTTAAAGATTTATTTTATTTTTTTTATTTATACAAGCACTGGGTACAATCAGAAGCGCGGGAGGGTGAGAGAATTCACCAGAGCCAGAGTGGGGAGCAGAACAGGCAGAAGAACCGAAGTACACTGCTGAGTGGAGCAGCGGGCGACAGGAAAGGTCTGCGCGCCATGTGGGACCCTCCTTCGGTGGCCGGGGAGCAGACGGGGATCTAAATGGCGCTGCAGAGGCTGCGGGCAGCTTTGCAACCCAGCGCTCAACCGCTGCGCCACCAGGGAGGCCCATTTGAAAGTGTTTATAATTATCACTTCATTGAGGAGGTTTCATATATATAAATAAATTATGTTTAATGTATAAAACTAAAAAGTCAACTGAAAACAGGCTGTAGTTGGTACAATTATGCATCATTTTGTTTTCTTTGATAGGATGTTCATAGAAAAATATTTTAGCTTTTTGAGGTACAGTTAATATCCCAAACAATTTTATCCATTTAAAATGATACTTTAGGGCCTCCCCGGTGGCGCAGCAGTTGAGCTCTGGGTTGCGAAGCTACCCGCAGCCTTTGTGGCCCCAGTTCAATCCTCGGCTGCTCCCTGGCCACCGGAGGAGGGTCCCGCAAGGCGCGCAGACCTCTCCTGCCGCCCGCTGCGCCCCTCAGCAGTGTACTTTGGTCCTTCTGCCTGCTCTGCTCCCGGCTCTGGCTCTGGTGAATTCTCTCACCCTCCCGCGCTTCTGACTCTATACCCAGTGTTTGTATAAATAAATAAATTAAAAAAAAATTAAGCTAGATCCTTTTAAAAATAAATAAATAAATAAAATGACACTTTAGTAAATTTTGGTGTATCTGAAGAGCAGTGCAGCCATTGGCACAATGTTAGAACATCTTGAAAAGAAACACTATACATTAGCAGATATTTCCTTATTATCCTCAATCCTCCCTCCTCAGGGCATTTCTTATATAATTCTTTTGAGATTTATTTATTTATGCATACAAGAACTGAGGTATAGGCCAGAGGTGCAGGGGGTAAGAGGATTCACAAGAACAGGTAGATCTACACTGCTGAGTGGAACAGCCAGAGAGACAGAGAGGTCTGCTGCGCCATGTGGGTTAGCTCCCTGGCTGGGGATGGAACTCTGCTGCAGTGGCTGGTGATAGCTTGATAGGGGTGAGATTTTAACCTCTTCGCCACCAGGGAGGCTCAGGGGGTGAATTTTTTTAAAGTCTCTTTTCAGCAGAATTTAGAATAAAGGTTAAGTATAAGAAAGAGGTATGTGTAAAACAAGGTGGTGTCAGTAAGAAAAAATATGAAACAATTATCTTGTGTGAATAGGTAGAATTCTTCTAAGACTACAGATTGGATTTGCCTTATTTTGTAAGATATGGTTCAAAAAAGAGAGACACATCACCAAGTTACAAAGGATGCAAGAATAACAATATTGATGTGTGATAAAAGTAGAATTTCAAATCAAAGGAGACGAAGGTACAGGCAGTTTGGCAGTCCTTTTGCATACGTATCATTATGAATGAACTTTGGTTATCTTGGTTTAATTAACAATTGCCCACCAACATGGTTCAGATTTCACTAATCCTGGAATATTAATATTCACTGCATCGACTGCAAAATTTGCTGCTAGCTCATCCATATACAAATCAAGATGTAAATAACAGATGGCATATTATGTCACTGTTTCTAAAGACTCTTGGTGATTGGCTTGTGTGCATTTGTTTCTCAATGCATGCATGGAGAGCAATGTGTGTAGTTGTGTTGTTGCCTTTGTTTCTTGGTGATATACCCACCCAGGTTGCATGAAGGAAGAATAATAGGCAATTGCCAACAAAGATGAAAATGTAGCAGAGAAACTAATAGTGTTATAAGTGAATTGAATTTAAATGGAGTTAGAATTCCTAACCTTGTGAATGTAGATGTGCTGCATTTGGAGAGACTAGATAAGCAACCAGAGGAACATAATAAAGGCAACCTTATCAACATAGATGAAGGAAGTGGTTGTAGTAAGGAGGATAAAGATATCCCAGAGGAAGTGATGCTAAATAAAACTAGTTATTTCACAATAGTGGAGGTTGGTCAGACTTACAATGGAATATGGCAGTTGAGTAAGGCGTAGAAAATACTCATTTTCTATCATAATTTAATGAGAAAGCAGATGATGTGCAAACTACTGTTAAGTTTTTTGCTAAGACATGCTTTAATTTCACTGTATCTAAAGTAGATTGCAATATACTAAATAAGTACTAGTTTTACTATTTTTCATTTCCTTATACACATCTAGTATTTAATGTTTTCAGTTTTTTTTTTTTTTTATAGAGGCATGTTTTATTTATTTGTTTGTTTGTTTGTTTATACATGCACTGGGCACAGTCAGAAGTGCGGGAGGGTGAGAGAATTCACCAGAGCGGAGAACAGAACAGGCAGAAGGACCGAAGGACAATGCTGAGGGGAGCAGCGGGTGGCCAGAGAGGTCTGCATGCCATGTGGGACCCTCCTCTGGTGGCTGGGGAGCAGCCGGGGATCGAACCCATGCCGCAGAGGTCGCGGGCAGCTTTGCAACCCAGCACTCAACCGCTGCGCCACTGGGGAGGCCCTGTTTTCAGTTTTTTAAAGTTACAAAATAGTCGTACTTTTTCCCTTTGTTAGGATTGCTTGACATGGTCATTTTTTATGTTCATTCAAAGTGAGGACTGCCTATTTTGAGATAAGGAAAAATAATTCTTATAAATTTAAGCTGTCAAACCTTTGCACTTAAAATGAAATCATTGTAGGGCCTCCCCGGTGGCGCAGCGGTTGAGCGCTGGGTTGCGATGCTGCCCGCAGCCTCTGCAGCGCTGGTTCGATCCCTGGCTGCTCCCCGGCCACCGGCGGAGGGTCCCACATGGCGTGCAGACCTCTCCTGCCACCCGCTGCTCCCCTCAGCAGTGTACTTCGGTCCTTCTGCCTGTTCTGCTCCCCTCTCTGGCTCTGGTGAATTCTTATCACCCTTCCGCGCTTCTGACTGTACCCAGTGCATGTATAAACAAAACAAATAAACAAACAAATAAATAAATAAACATGCCTCTATTTAAAAAAAACAACTTTAAAAAAATGAAATCATTATAGAATCAGTCTTTTGAATAGCTTAGATTTAAAGGCATATGGAAAAGTGCCCTGTGCTTGAGGTTTTATAATATTTTCTTGTAGTTTATTAAGTATTTAATATCACTCCCACTTGAAATTCCTGATGCGACCAATTTTGAATCCTTGGAGGATTTTGAACTATCTTGAGGGTACTGTCTACATTTCTGCTTAATGGCTTTATCCATATTCTTTCTAGTTTCCAAATTTATGTTGATATTATCCCATCTTTGGCCTTACATGTTTTGTGGGTTTTTAGAAGAGAGAATGTGTGTTGAATAATTGTCTTGCTCCAATTAGAATATTTTATTTTTTTTAAAGATTTATTTATTCATACCAAAACTGGGGTATAGGCCAGAGGTGTAGGGGGGTGAGATGATTCACCGGAGACAGAGCAGGGAGCAGGACAGGCAGATTGAGTGAAATACACTGCTGAGGGGAGCAGCGGATGAGTTAGGAGAGGTCTGCTGGGCCATGTGGGTTGCTCCCTAGCTAGGGATTGAACTCATGCTACAATGGTTGCAGACAGCCCCATAGGTTGCGTCTTAACCCCTTGCGCCATCGGGGAGGCCCCCTAGAATATTTCACTTTATTTTTTTTTTTTAAGATTTATTTATACAAGAACCGGGGTATAGGCCAGAGATGAGATGCGGGAGGGTGAGAGGATTCACCAGAGACAGAGCGGGGAACAGAACAGGCAGATTTTTTTTTTTTTTATAATAAATTTTATTTTTATATTCCCCATACAATTGCAGCCCCCCCATTCTGACCCCAATCTCTCCCCTCCCACCCCCGCCCCCTTAAAAGTGTCTCTGGTTCGTAGTTTTTTGTTGATTTTGATTTTCACTTTCTTACAGTTATTTGTTTTCCTGGTCCCTTATTTAAGTTTTCTAGATTCCTGCTATGAGTGAGACCATCCGGTATTTTTCTTTTTCTTTTTGGCTTATTTCACTGAGCATGATCCCTTCCAGTGCCATCCATGTTGCTGCAAATTGCATGTGTTTATCTTTCTTTGAATGCTGAGTAATATTCCATGGAGTATATGTACCACATCTTCTTGATCCAGTCATCTATTTTTGGGCATTTGGGTTGTTTCCAAAGCTTAGCTATTGTAAACAGTGCTGCTATAAACATAGGGGTGCAGGTAGAACAGGCAGATTGACTGAAATACACTGCTGAGGGGAGCAGCGGGCGAGCCAAGAGAGGTCTGCTGCACCTGTGGGAGCCTCACTGGCTGGCCGGGATTGAACCGGCACTGCAGAGGCTGTGGATAGCTTCACAGTGCAGCGCTCAACTGCCTGTGCCGCCAGGGAGGCCCAATATTTTATTTTATTTTTTTTTAAAGATTTATTTATTTATACAAGCACTGGGTACAGTCAGAAGCACAGGAGGGTGAGAGAATTCACCAGAGCCAGCGCGGGAAGCAGAACAGGCAGAAAGACCGAAGTACACTGCTGAGGGGAGCAGCGGGTGGCTGGAGAGGTCTGCGCACCATGCGGGACCCTCCTCCGGTGGCGGGGGAGCAGCCGGGGATCTAACCAGCACTGCAGAGGCTGTGGGCAGCTTCGCAACCCAGTGCTCAACCGCTGCGCCACCAGGGAGGCCCCAATATTTTATTTTTGATGGAGGTTTATCTCAAGTCATTTATGTGGAATTTGAAATTGATTACATAGGAGGAATTGTGTTTACTTGTTTTAACC
The DNA here is from genome assembly GCF_014898055.3 of Talpa occidentalis. Lineage (NCBI taxonomy): Eukaryota > Metazoa > Chordata > Mammalia > Eulipotyphla > Talpidae > Talpa > Talpa occidentalis. Next base: position 14,425,749 of record NW_023605083.1, read on the forward strand.
AAATGTATTGACTTCAGAGATTATGAACAGAAATGACAGATGTTTAGTAAGTTTTAATTTCTAGATCAAGTGATGTAATGACATTTAAGAATTCCTTAATGTGCAGTTAAAATACGGGGATACAATGAGTATTCCTGAATTACAGAATTTAAATAATAAAGCTTGTTTTTATGTGCTCGGAATATATTTTAATAGAATTCTAGCTCTCGTTTTAATTGGGATTTTATCTTAAAATCTTTTAAAATATTAACTATTGGAATGGTAACTAGTTATCTTAGTTCTTAATTCTAATTTCAGTAGATAAGGAATTTGTGACATATTTAGTATTTAATCATAAATTGTAGTACTTTTTTAAAAAAGATTTATTTGTGCATACAAGAACTGGAGTATAGGTCAGAGGTGCAGGGGAGGTGAGAGGATTCGCTAGAGACAGTAGGAGCAGAATAGGCAGATGTACTGAAACATACTGCTGAGAAGCAGTGGGCGAGGCAGGAGAGGTCTACAGCATCATGTGGGTCACATTCCTGCCAGACCAGGGATCAAACTTGTGTTGCAGCGATTGGCTATAGCTTGATAGTGCTATGACTTTAACCTGCGCCGCCAGGGAGGCCCCAAATGTAGTACATTTTAGAGGAAATAGATAGCAATTTGATTTCCCTCTTGCTTTGTAGAATGTATGTGTATCACTCGTAATACCAAAAAACTCATACATGCTGTGCTTCTGCCTTTTAGAATTGATTTCTATATAACTGACTGGCATAGGGAAATAAAGGGGTCTGTTTTAGAGGACATACCCAAATATATGTAAATGTACACATATTATCAGTTGATTCTCATCATTTGAAGTGTTCATATTTCTGAATATGCCTGCTCATTAAAATTTATTTGTAATTCTAAATACTAGTTGACACCTTTGTAGTTAATTTTATATGCAAAATGGTAAAAACTTTGAGTCACTTGAAGCAGTATTTCTAAGTGAGGGCTGAACAAGGTAGCGCCTTGCCTTGCTTGCATCAACTCTCATCTGGTAAACAAGTATCCTTTGTTGCTGACTGTTTAATTCCATGGATTTTGAATTTTTGTGCAATTAATTGGTCATCTAGCTGTTTATAGTAGTCCCCAAATATAGTGCCAAAATGCTGTTTAGCACTAGTTCCTAAGTGCTTCATGGACAATGTATGTGTTATATAAGCTGCTAACTGCAGGCTAAATGTTAATGAATTATCAATAAAATAAATTGTCTTTTAACAACACAGAAAATACGGTTATATATTTACTAGTTGATAAAAATGGTGTGACCACAGGCTCACAGGAAACCTGCCTTATTGACTAAGTAGTCACTAATTCTTGCTCTGTCTCCCATTCCCTCTCCCCACACGCATGAACCAGTTACAGGATCTGATTTCTTCATTGAATAAAGTCAAATCCTTAACGCAATCATTTTATTTTATTAACATTTATATGCAAATATGAAAATATAGACAGTCATATGCCTTATTGATAGTGTTTTATGAGTTGTGTAATACACCAAATCACTCTGAAATAAGATTATACTTGGAGTGTATTTGAATGTATTGATTGACGCAATTGTGTGTTATGGTGGTAAAATATACATAAAATTTACCTTTTTAATCATTTTAAGTGTACAGTTCAAATTCATTGTGCAGCTTGCATGTATTTTAAGAGGAGGACTGTGGCTCTAGGGGCTTGTGGCTGAAAGGGAAGTACTTGTAATAATTCTATATAATTACATCTTTTTGTCAACCTTTATGTAAGGTTTTTAGTGTGTTCTAGATAAGGAGTTTTTCATAATTGCATCATTCAGTAGACCTATGTAATAATTTCTATGTTTTGATAGTGCTTTCCATTCATATTTTGCTCTTCTCTTTTTTTAGTGCTTTTTTAGGTCCAAAGGATATATTTCCTTATTCTGAAAATAAAGAAAAGTATGGCAAGCCAAATAAACGAAAAGGCTTTAACGAAGGTTTATGGGAGATAGATAACAATCCGAAAGTGAAATTTTCAAGTCAACAGGTAAGTCATATCACATAAAATTTTGTATTTACTCAGTCTTGGGGAATAATCGCTGTAGCAGAATACACATTTAAGAGCTTGTGAGTTTCATTCTTATTTGTGAGATTGAATATTGACTTCATATATCCTAGATAAAGTGATGAAAATTTTACCTGCAGGGTTTAACAGATCTCAGAAAAGTGGGAGTCATTTAATGACTTTTAATTGAATTTATTTAATGTATCATTGAATGTAAAGTCAAGTACTGTTCTTATAAATTCAGGTTTTGTAACTTGAAGGGTGTGTTTGAGGTGTTTCATACATTTTAATTTCTAAGTTCAAAAATTGTAGAATGTGAAGCATGGAATGTGAGAACCCCTGAGAGCATGGGTTAAATTAAATGACAAAAGGTATCTGTAGCATTATGCAAATTATATTTGATGATTTTGGTATCTACAAGAGCAGTTTTTAAACTTTCTATTCTGCTTTTTTATGTGTGTGTCCAGACCTTATGTTTATTTACGTTACATTTAAGGTACTAAAAATTAGGAAGAATCTAAATCAACCTAAAAAAGGAGACAGTAACAAATTGCAATATTCTGTTAAGCCTATATATTCTTTAAAATTCATTTTCTGTGCCATGCTTTTTCTCTCACCAGTGAGAGCCTTTCAGATACTATTCTGTCTGGAACATGTCAGTCTTTCATTGATGCCTCAGGGCTACATCATATGATTCTTAAGTGTCTTCATTACCACCCAGAACTTGTTGTAGTGTTCATACCATATCACATTTGCTTCTGTACTTAATGGCCACAGCCTGTTGGCTTCATGAACAAAGAAGTTGTATGGTCCATGTGCCTGATGTTGTTAAATGTGGGGAAAGAAAAGGTACTCACTAAACGTTTCTTGAATGAATACAAAAATGGATGGCCAGTTCCCATCGTTACTGCTTTGACTGTGTAGTGGGCATCCAAGAGAGGGAATCGATTCCAGAAACTTGACATTTTGTAACTTCACTTAGATTATATATCCTTCATGGTCTTTTTCATTTTTCAGATTGCCTAGCACAGTCATGCTGTCCTCTGTTCCTAATCTACCTACTTTATCTCAAGGTGGTTTTTACCATATGTACTTGGAATTTTCCATCTTACAATGAAATTTTTGGTAGTGTGTGTATGAAACCCAGTATTTTCTGTGCTCAACAAAAGGAATGATTTTGCTGGTTTGATATACTCTCTTGCAAGCTCAGACATCCTCAGTGGAACTTTCGGAGGTTTTTGTGAAAAGTAGTGATGACTAAATTTTTACAAAACAAACTAGAAAATCAACCATCTTAACCTGTAAAATTTTATATACTGCTATAAGTAATTTGGGGGGCATTTTACATTTTTCTGTTGTAACTAATAATTTTGAGGGTTTTCCAGGAAAAGCATTGTCTTTTTTATAAAAGAGGAAATATAGAAGAGGAAATAGATTTATAGTTTTAAAGATTTACCAAAGAAAACAGCTGGAAGGGGGCACAGTTTGAATTAGAATGCTATCATCCCATAGATTACTGCTTAACCTCACCTCTGGCTATATATTCTGTGTTTTTTCTGCTGTTCATCATTTAGGTTGGTATTACTAAGCTCTGGGGCCCGTAGAACAACCGTTTATCGATCACTGGTGATACTTTTTAAAACTGAATAATGATTACTGGACTTGGCAGTCAGCACTTGTTAAATCAGAATCACTTAAGTTTGGGTCTCATGAATCTGCATTTATAATAAACTAAGTTTAAGATAATAGATCAAAGCCTTTAATATATAGTTGTGATATATGTCTCCTGCTAATTCTATTTGTTTTAGGGTACATAGATAACTTTCTCTCTAGAATATTTTAGTAGAATACAGTATATGCCTGTGGTATTCTAATCAGCTTTCACTGTATATTATTGGGGATTTGTTGGTTAGAGCATCAGAGTGGTATTCTGTGTAATTATACTTTCATTTCTGCCTCACTATTTTAATCTTTGCTGGTATACATTCAGTTGCAGGAATATACAATCCCTTCTAAGACTTTTCTACAGAAAATAGTAGCTTTTAATATTCCAAAATTGTATGTATTAAAGGTCTTCAAAGGAACTTGGAGCCGTTACTTTTCTAATTTTGTTGCAAACAAGCTTTTGATTTTTCTTGGGTTAAATATTTTAAGTTGGGATAAAATCTTAATTTTTTAAATTAAGACTTGATTGTTCATAGGCATCAACTAAACAGTCAAATACATCATCTGATGTTGAAGTTGAAGAAAAAGAAACTAGTCTTTCAAAGGATGATACTGATCATGAAGAAAAAGCCAGCAATGAGGTGTGTTTAATTTCTCTTGCATTCTAAACTCACTATTGCAAGGAAAAAATTGTAAAATGAATTGATCATAGTGAAATAGAAAGTACTCTTTAAAGTAGTTAAGTAATGAATAAGAAAACATTTAAGACTTCTTTTCATGTTAAAATTTTGCATCTTCATAAGATGCATGCATATTTTTATTTGAAGTTACTTTGCTGTGCGCATGCACAATAGCACAATATGAGGAGTTGAATTACTGTTTGCTAGGAATATTTTTAAAGAAGGTTATTGTGGAATGGTTGTATTGAAAAGGCAGCGCCGGCTCTATCCCCAGCTGCCAGCGCGGGTCCCACATGGCGTGCAGACCTCTCCTGCCGCCTGCTGCTCCCCTCAGCAGTGTACTTTGGTCCTTCTACCTGTTCTGTTCCCTGCTCTGGCTCTGGTGAATTCTCTCACCCTCCCACGCTTCCGACTGTACCCAGTGCTTGTATAAATACATAAATAAAAATCTTTAAAAAAAAAAAATGTTTACTACCAAAAGCCACTTTTTGTATTTGACCTGACAAAGGAAAAAACTGTTTTAGGTGAAGATACCGTCATTTATAATTACAATGTTAAGACTTTTGATCAAGGTTATAATTTCAAAGGTCAGAGAAACAAAACAGGTTTTCCTTGTACTTCTTTTTTTTAAAAAGAATTATTTTACTGGGGTGTAGGCCAGAGGTGTGGGGGCAGTGAGAGGATTCACCAGAGACAGACACAGAGTGGGGAGCAGAACAGGCAGATCGACTGAAATACACTGCTGAGGGAGCAGTGGATGAGACAGGAGAGATCTGCCACACCATGTGGGAAGCTCCCTGGCCGGGGATCGACCTCATGCTGCAATGGCTGTGGAAGCTTCATAGTGCTGAGACTTAACTACTACCCTTGCACCATCAGGGAGGTCCCATCCCTAGTACTTTGAATGAAATGTGCAAGTGAATTTGTGCTTAAAAAGTTTTTTTTATCAGTCTTGGCATATTGCAATTTCATATGTATTTTTATTTTAGGATCTGACTAAAGCAATTGATATAACCACTCCAAAAGCTGCCAGAAGAGGGAGAAAGAGAAAGGTAATTTTTCTTCTTGACCCACAGGGATGGAGGAAGAGAGTAGCTGTAACCTTATGATTTAATTTAATTTAAACTTGGCCTTTTACACTTAAGTTTTGAAAATTTTTAAAGAGCAGATTATCCTGTTTATCAAAATTATGTGATTGAATGATAAAAAAAATACCAATTTTCATTTTTTTAATAATTCTGCCTTGTTTTCTGTAAAATACATACACATATGAGTTGTTGAGAGTATTAAGTATTCATGATAAATTCTGATATTAGAGATCACAGGTCCTTGAATAGTTTTTAGTTACAACATTTTGATGACAAAAAAATAATTCCAGACATCATCAAAAGAAACATTATTCAGAGATGTTTTCATTATTTCATTTGGCTTAAAGTTGCAGTTTACATGAACCTGTACTTTGAGGACATATTCACAGTATGTGTTCATTATTACATGTTCATTACTACATTTTTATTTTACTTCACTGTTGTGTATTATGCATGAAACATGTGTTAACCTCTTGGTACATTGTAGGCTTTTACTTAATCCTCTATGAAATTTGTTCATGTCTTTTTTTCTGACCTTTTTATGTTCCAGACTTATTTGCCAAAGATACAAAGAAAACTTAAGATTTAAAATATCTCATGAGGAAGTCAGATATAGTGGGTTTTTTTTTCTTTTTTTTTTTTACCCCTGTGAGGGGTGTGTGTAAGGGCCTGTGATAACTTTTATAAGACGTTAAGCGCAGAATTCTATTAGGCAGGTGAAGGAAGGATAGACATGTGAAGCAATTTGAGTAGTATATGTAGAGGCATAGAAAAAATTTCATTTCATGCATTTCGGGTATTACATTTCAATGTTACAAAGTTTGAGGGGTAAGAATACAAAAAACCACAGTGTTATTCTGAACAACTTGAATTGTTAGGGAAGCTATTAAACCATTGTAAATTTCAGATATCTCTTAAAATGCAGTGCGATTAATGATGATTGGAACCAGGCAGAGAGACAAGTTTTCTTATACATTCAGAATTTTACTGCTAACTTCTGGCCCAAGCAGAGTGATGGTTTAAAAATACATTACTATGTTCCAATTATAAAAGCAACAAGTATGTTTAAAAAACTAACAAAAAAATGGATATTGGAAGTGGGATTGCTAAGTCACATTTGCATATTCTTTATTACTGATATGCTTGAATACTTCAGTATTCAATGATACAGTTAATGCTGAATTCTAAACAGTTGGGGATGGGATAGCAGAAGGAAGTCCTCCCTACGTTCTCTTCACTGTTTCTTTCCTTTTTCAATTAGTATTGGTTGTGTTTACATTTCCTTTCTAATTGGTGCCTCTTAACCTTTGTTATAATGCTTGAGTCAATAAAACTGATTCTTACTTGTGGCTGTTTGTCTCTTTCAGGGACATTATAATTTTCAAAGTGTAATTATAAAGATCCCTGTTAATGAAAAATAAGAGTAACTCCTAGAGAAGGACAGTGAATCTCTGTCTGAAAATTTAAGGAATAAGAAATACCAGCAATTTAATTTTTGGCCTTTTGTAGTATATTAGAATATTGCGTTCTGCAACATAGTACATGTGTAATTTGTTTACATTTTGAGATACATTATGAAAGCACACTTATGAGCAGTGTGTGGGTTGTTACAGGGTAATTACATTGTGGTTTATTCCCTATTTTGTTTTAAGAATATTAACTTTATTTTAACAAATGACCTATGTGGTTTGAGAAATTTTTTATCTTTTTTTTAAGTTGTCAATAGAATTACAAGCTAAGTTTGAGGATGTTACTGTGATAAATTGGCAGTTGAAATAGTGAAAATCATATAGAAATTAAGCTTATACTTGAACTTACATTGGCATATTTCTACCATTGAATAAACTTGGAATGCCTACTGTTTGCTAAACAAGTTAATTAAATCTTTGTGATTCAGGCTGAAAAACAAGTAGAAACAGAGGAGTCAGGAGTAGTGACAACAGCAACATCATCTGTTAATCTAAAATCGAGTCCTAAAAGAGGACGACCTGCAGGTAGGATTATTAATGCTTAAACCTCTGATTTGTGATTAATCTTCTAATCTAGTAAAGTGTTTCTGCCTCAGATACTTTGGAATAGGTGGTTAGCAATGTAATAAAATATTTAATTTGAAATAATTGCTTGGAACTTTTTTTTAATGCATGCATTACATATATAAGACTCTGAAGTTTAAATTCCAAGAATGATGGGTTTATTTTAAATGGAATTATAATGAAAGCTAAAGAAACAACATTTGAGTAATTCATGGCTATTAATATTTTCAATTATATTGTATTTATTAGGGTTTTTACAATATGCATGCAGTCTCTTTTGTATTGCCTGTTTTCCTATTTTGGCAGGATCTGTCAAATAGTTTGGAGGGATCTGCCTCTGGTACAAAAAGTAAAACAAAGAATGTTAACCAAAATAGAGCCCTTTTTTTCCTTTCATAACAGAAGACGCATAAGTAATGCCCAGGAAAGAAAAAGAACCGAGATTTTGTTTACATGTTTTCTATTTTGAAATTTAATATTATAATGGACCAAATTAATGGTGATATTCAATGAATTCTGATAGATTTTCAAAGATATGAATGTATTACTTGTTATATTGTAAAATATGTATGCATATTGATTATAAATGCTACTGTCTGTATTATAAAGTTGAATTTTGTGATAGTGCTGTTAAAACAATAATGAAAGATGTTCTTTTAAGTCCTCTTAGCCATACTCGGGAGAAATTAACAATTATGCTGTTGATTTTTCTCTTTAAATTTTCTGTTGCTAATTGGAATGAGTAGGGAGAGATACTGTCTTTACAAATTAAAATAATGTCTGTAGTAAACCACTACATTTAATGTATAATCACTACATTTCATGTATACATTTCATGTATAACCTTTATATGTGAGATTTGCATCTTAAAGGGGAAGTTGGTTAAAATTTGTGTTTTTTTGTTTCCTGTGACTGTTAGCTACAGAAGTCAAGATTCCAAAACCGAGAGGCAGACCCAAAATGGTAAAACAGCCCTGTCCTTCAGAGAGTGACATGTGAGTTTATTTAAAGTTTTCTTTCTTTTTTTTTTTGATTTTAATTTATTTTTGCATAGAAGAATTGGGGTGCAGGCCAGAGGTACAGGGGGTGAGAGGGTCATCAGAGGCAGAGTAGGGAACAGACAGGCGGATTTACTGAAATACACTGGCAAGGGGAACATCAGCGGGTGATGCAGGAGAGGTCTGCTGCACCATGTGAATAGCTCCGTGGCCAGGGATTGAACTCAGGCCATTGTGATAGCACTGAGACATAACCCTAAGGCCACAATTGGGGCCCCTGAGTTTATTTTTAATGTATAATTATTTAAGCAATAAATATCTTTGCATTTTTTAAAAAAAGATTTATTTATTTATACAAGCACTGGGTACAGTCAGAAGTGCAGGAAGGTGAGAGAATTCACCAGAGCCAGAGTGGGGAACAGAACAGGCAGACTGATGAAGTACACTGCTGAGGGGAGCAGCAGGCAGCAGGAGAGGTCTGCGAAGCCATGTGGCATCCTCGCTGGCAGAGGCTGTGGGCAGCCTTGCAGCCCAGCGCTCAACCGCTTTGCCACCAGGGGAGGCCCTCACTTTGCATTTTTACCAGTTTAATGTACAAGCTATTTATTGTTGTTACTACAGTATTTTATATTCTAAGATTTATGAGAAAACAAAAGTATTTAAAAATAAAAAAAAAAAGATAGGAAATCAAGACAAATCTGATGATTATCACAGTTAATCTAACAGTTTTATCAGTATATAAATATTCTTGGATAATGCAGATAAATTCTATGATAGGGAAATTGGACAAGATAGGTTTGTTTGCTTAAGGAAGTTTTAGACAAGGTATTTTTGAAATTATTTCTACCAATCTCAGTTCTTCCAGAGTAATTCTTTTGCTTTAAAATAATACTAAAATTATTTTATAATTCAGGTTTTAAAGTACTTTTGAGTGACTACATAATGGTCAACAAAATAATCCTTTTTTTTTTCTTCCCCCCTTTCCACATATGTATCTTGGTTTTGTTGGCTATTCTGGGTGGAAATCTTACCAGAGAAATGTATATTTAAACAAAAAGGGCAGCTTTTGTAGCTATTGTATTTTAAGATTTTATAGAGCGGATTCAAGTGAATATTACAAATGTATTTATAGTAGTTTGAATGAGATGTTTTTATAGGACACTTACTTGTAGAACAATGTACATTTGATACTTTTCATCCAAAATAATTTTTAAAGAGCTTTATCTTACCGCCAAGCTAGTAGTTAAATTATAAATGTACAATATTTATATTTTAAATATAAAAATTAGCGACACAGAATTTCAATGTGGTATAACTTCTATAGTGAGATGAAATAAATTAAGTACGGGCAGATGAATTTCTGTTTTTATAAATAACCAGATAAATATCACTCATTCCCTCAAGATTTTTTTCTCCTAGTTATTGTCACAAAGTCCAGGATTTCATGGTCAACATAAGGCCTGAAGACTTGGGAACAGCATACATAAGTCCTCTGCTTTGCTCTTCTCTTTATAATACACACATAGATCTGGGGGAGGTGGGGGGGGGTGGTTCATAATAAATACTCCCATTTGGAAAAGAAAATATTTAGAGTCACCCAGCAGTCATTGGTTGCTAGTAATTCTGAGATTTTTCTGGGAAAATATGGTGAGAGCCCCCTATCCTAGATGTAAGGAATGTTTTAAGCCCCAGTTTTTCCTTGACTGTATCTTTTTCGGTATTATCCTTAGTTGCTTCTGAAACTGTCATTGGGAAATATGACCCTTCTTTTCAGCTGAGCAGTTTTCTCAACCTGCTTTTCACTGTCAGGAGTTGGGGCCCAAGGTTCTTTTTCAGATCGCCATTGTTTATCTTAATGGAGGTTGATGTGATTTTTGAGAATAACACTTTATTGTTAGTGCGTATATCTGTGTTTCATTCCAGTCAGCTTCAGTTGCATTGGTCTCATCAGATTTTCCCTGACATTCTTGTATTTTTATACTTAATTTTGGGCATTTTGAGTTTACAGGTGTTCTTCCAAAAACCACCCCTTTGTCTCTTCCTAAAATCATTGCCATCTGAAGGATCAAGATAGTTTAGTGATACCAATTTCTCTATTAGTGATCTTTTTACAGAGGTGATGGAAAACCTTAAAATAGCAGTTGCTTACAATTTTTGTCATTCATGCTCTGTAAAAGCTGGGCATTAGCTAATGACTAGACTGTAGATCTGACCACAAACTCATACAAACTCATTGGCGTGCAGAGCTTAACTACATAAGCTCTTTTGAAACTCAATACCATGAGAGGTTGTTACTGACAACATTGTGGGTCCTAAAATGACAGGGCAGTAGAATAAAACCTAGAGGAGCTGTTAAAACTACGTCAAAGTATAAGCCACTGAGATACTTGGGGTTTGCATTCATCTTTGTATATGTTACTATATTAAAAAACTAAAGAAATTTCCAAATGAATTTTTTTTTTTTTTGTGGGACCCTCGCTGGTGCCCGGGGATTGAACCAGTGCTGCAGAGGCTGCCGGCAGCCTCGCAACCCAGTGCTCAGCCGCTGCGCCACCAGGGGAGGCCCTTTCCAAATGAATTTTTATTGTACCATGACCTATTAAAAAAGGGAATTGTCACTGTGGGGAAGTCTGTTTTTCATGGAAGGGTTAGGGAGGACACTACCCTGGGAAAAGACTTAATTTGTAGCAAGCAGTGATAGTTACCTTTATGAAAATTCTGTTTTGAATACTGTCCAAAAAAATCTTGAAATAATCCTGCTTGCTAAAACCTTATACACTTTTAATCTGTCTAAAAAAACTATGACTTTAAAGATCTATCCTTTGTGTGGAATCACTTTAAAAACATCATATATTGTTTTGTACATGCACAGGTATACTGATTAGAACACATTGCTAGCGGCAGATTGGCTGGGTGAAAGGGTACTTACATTTTTAATACCTGCATCCTTTTATAGGTGGTAACATCTTGGGGTTGGCAATTGGTTGATATCCTTTAAGATCCTTGAAAATGCTATTCATATTTGACTTTGTTCCCATCTCTGAAATTATCAAAATATTTACTTTTTGAGATATTGAAGAAAGTTAGATGATTTTACATTCCATGCTTTCTTTTCCATTAATTAAAAATAAAGGATGATTTGAAAATAAATATACCCAATGATAGTTACGAGACAGAAGTTTGAGTAGATAAATTCATCTTTTCAGTTTAATCTAAATGTTCAAGGAAGTAGTTGGTAGGAAATCGGTTGGATTTGTAACTTAAGGTATTAGGCTAATTGAACTATTGTTTTCTCATTTGTCAAATAGAATGGGTTAGACTAGATCTGAGATTGAGGTTATAGATTTAATTACATGATTTGTGAATGTCTCAGTGAAATTCTTTGAACAGAAAAAAGATTTGTTTTAAGTAACTCATCCAAGCTTCAAGATACATTCCTCTATGGGGTTGCTTTAGTTGAATACATACACCATAAAAGTAATTGAGGTTATCACTGGCATCATTTGAATTTCCTTCTACATAGCCTGTTAAAACATACTCTCTTTCTACTCTACAAGTAGCCATAAATATTACCCAGTGGTAATATTAGGATTAATGAGCAATTTAAGTAGTCTTGTTTTAGTGATATTTATAAAATCCATTAGTGATTCAGATGTTTAGGTGCTAGTGAGTTGAGCGTTGTTTGATATTATGTTTAATTGGCAATATAGTTTACCACTATATGTTTTAAGCTGGGTGACTTTTACCTTGCAGAGAAAATGTCTTTGAATTCTAAAATAACTGTTATTTTATTAAATGCAATTCACATCTGCAGTTCTATTTTTCCCAGCCTGTTTACTCTTTAAACATAATTTTTTCTTTTAAATATGTAGAATATGAGTTCAGGAATCTCTACCAACTTTATACACTGCTATATCCTGAGTCAAGAATGGTGCCTTGGTTCATGAAGTTCATACTTTATTAACAGTTTTCATTGAATTAATAACGTTAAAAAAATTTGGGAACTAAAAGGGAAATACGAATTTTCTATCCCAATGCCACTACAATTTTTGTTTCTAATAAAGAACAGGGATATTCTTTTCCTTTTATAATTGAATGCTAAGGACTCTCATTTTATTTAAAGATGTTTTGAATTTGTCTTTAAGTGAAAAACAATAGCTGGTTGTTACCCAAAATACTCAATTAATGACTGGGAGAATGTGGTTAAATAACAAGTATTAATGATACATAAAAGTTCACTTTTCCATTGTTGCATTCTGAACTAGGGTAACTGAAGAAGACAAAAGTAAGAAAAAGGGGCAGGAGGAAAAACAACCTAAAAAGCAGCTTAAAAAGGATGAAGAGGGCCAGAAGGAAGAAGATAAGCCAAGAAAAGAACCGGACAAAAAAGAGGGGAAGAAAGAAGTTGAATCAAAAAGGAAAAATTTAGCTAAAACAGGGGTTACATCAACCTCTGATTCTGAAGAAGAAGGAGATGATCAAGAAGGTGAAAAGGTAGAATGTACATCAAGTATTTTTCTATTTTTAGTTTCTTCTGTAGTTCCTAATCTTTACCTAGTAAACTTTGGTATCTTTTTGAAAATCTTTGAGTGAGAATAAAAGTTAAACTGAATTTTACTTTGCTGAACAGATGAATAAGCTGTGTTAAAAGGCATATGAAACTTGTACTCTCTAAACACAGCCTACCTTTTTATATGATGACTTGGAAATTCAATGTTATATAGTGCATTTCCAATAACCCCACCTATCTAAATAAGGTAGTAAAGTATTAAGCCAAATAGACTTGAGCATTGAAGACAGGTATAAAAAATGTACATTATATACAGCTTTTTTATTATTTACCTCAAAGACATTCTTGACCATTTTTTTTTCCAGGTCTGTTTAACATATTTCTGTCAGTTGTACCTTATTTGGATACTACAGCTGTTTGAAAATTTCATTAAAGCTATGTGCATCCTTTTCTGAACCCAAGTTTTGTTACGTGTAGCCTTGGAGATACTTGATTATACTTAAAATGCAGTGTATATAAACTTCATTAGGGAATTCTTTATACAGTGTATGTAGAATTGTTTAGATCTTTTGTTTGTATCTGATTTATTAAGACTTTTTGAGGCAAAATTTTAAATGGGAGTGTTGGTGAGTATACATGTCAGTAAATGGGCTCTGAAGTCAAAATCAGTGTATAGGCCAGAAACCTGCCATTTCCTTTAACAGAAGGAAAGCACACATAGAAGAGCAAACATAGATTATAATTCCCCAAATCAAGGGAAAGTAAATTTATATAGCAGCAACATAGTAATGTGGGATTTTTTTTTTTTTTTAATAATTAGTGTTTGTCTCTTAAAACTATTGACAGTTGCACTCCCACCAGCAATGCAGGAGAGTTCCTTTTTCTCCACTACCTCGCCAACATTTGTTGTTGCTAGTTTCTTAAATAGGTGCCATTCTCACTGGTGTAGGACGGTATCTCATTGTAGTTTTGATTTACATTTCCCTGATTACAAATTAAAAAAAAAAAAAAAAACAAACTATTGACAGTTGCTTTTTTCCTACCCAAGCATCAGTTTTTTCCATACAAGCATCAGTTACTGACTTTAAAGTTAACTAAATTAATTCTTCTCAAAACAGAAGAGAAAAGGTGGAAGGAACTTTCAGGCTGCTCATAGAAGGAATATGCTGAAAGGACAACATGAGAAAGAAGCAGCAGATAGAAAACGCAAGCAAGAGGAGCAAATGGAAACTGAGCAGTAAGTATTTTTTATTCTAAATTTGGTTTCTTTTTTAAGCTAGCATGACATTTTTAAACAATAGAATCTCATTTTCCAGACCTATGAATCCTTTCAAAGAAGTGACTTCCCATGTGTTAGAACTTTCAGTATATCATAACCATGTTTCAGGCTTCATTTTTATATCAGTTAAAAGGATGAAATTCACAGAGGTAATCACCCTCTGAAATTATTTTTAATTTAAACAAAGTACAGATAGGACTTAACTGTTGTGACTTTGCAAAAAATGTACTTTTTTTTTTATTTGTATAGTAAATAGAGTGATGATAATATATTGGTGGAAAAAGAATGCAAAATTTTTGTCTTACCACCAGCAAGCCTCCCACCCCACCAAACCAGCAAAAATAACAAAAGCACAGTTGGAAAGCCAAGAAGCCAGTTAAAAGTAAATCTAAAGACTAACAGGATTTGCATAAGTCAAATTTAGAACTGATTCCTCTTAGGTTTTGATACTTGAAGACTATTAATTACTATGGGGAATTTGTTTCCCTTTTAATTTTATTTAATTTTATTAAAAGGAAAATAGCAATGGCAGTGATGATTAGGCTTTCATGTGTTTTATTACATTTTGTTTGCCTAGTAATCTTTAAGCTGTCACTTCTTAGTTCTTTCTCTAAAAAAAAGTTTCTTTGTGAAGTGTCTTGCATTATTCTGACTAAACTTTCTTTGTTGTTTTAGTGAAGTGATTTTTTAAAAACATGCTCTAAGTCACTAAGACAAACGTAGAATGATAAGCAGTGAAATTCTTTTAAGTTTCTGAAATAATTTTGTATTTTTCTTCATATATTTGTAAGCTGAAAGTCTTTAATAGAATAGCATTTGATTATCTGCTTTCTTAGTTTGGAGGCTATATAAGCAGTTTCATCTGCTTGAGGGAGTAATTTAAAAATTGACTTCTAGCTCAGAAATTATGCTCCCTATTAACCTGTTAGAGACTTTGACCTTATCTGTAAATATTAGTTATTTTTTGTTACCTATCCTTTCCTATCCTTTCAGAAAAGTTGTTGGACTATTGTTTTTAACTTCATTGTGCTCCCCAAATTAAGTTATAAAATTAGTTGTTGGTTAGTAAATCTAGCCCAACCCTTCTTCATTATCTCAGAGTTATCTTTATGTGTTTCAATTTCTTTTTGAATGTCCTCCGAATGTAACTTTCTCAAATTCTAATATTTGTGTTTTCTTTCCTTCTCCTGTTATTACAAAACTTTGTACTTGGACAGTTTTGCTCTGTAAAGCATTTCAGATGCAGCTTGTGTGAAATGCATTATGCAAAATAAAGTTTATTGTATTGTATTCCCAGCCAAACAACATGTAATCTACAGTAATAAAAAATATATCTCATTTTGGGCTCAAAGCATTAATCCAGTTTCTGAAAAGAGAATACAAGTGGAGCAAACCAGAGATGAAGATCTCGAGACAGACTCATTGGACTGAATTCCCCCTTCCCCCCCTTTGATGGAAGAATGTTCCAGATTCTAAATTGAGGACTTCACTAATGGCATTATTACTGTGTTATGATTGTTAAAAAACATTTCCTGTAAGGTACACACTACATATTAAGGTCAGCCAACATTCCTGTTAAAAGTTTTTTTACCAAGCTTACAATGAAGCTTTGTGTTTAAAAGTTATAATAAGCTCAGATGAAGATGGTGGTTGTACATTATTTCATTTAGAAAATATTAATTCATTTTGTTTTGAAGCTAGGTGTTAAACTGGAATAGCTATTATACCCCAGAGAATGGGGGCAGTTGTGCCCTTCCCTTGGCATTCCTTTGTTGTTTAATTCTTTAGAATTTAATAATTGTTTTTTTAATCCTGAGAGATTAAGCAGTAGACTTGTTAAGAAAAAAATGAAACTGTAACCAAAATTTTAAAATAAAGTTTTTTTTAAAAAAAACTGATTTTTAGATATTTTTTTGTTCTTGTCTATTTTGATTGGTTTGCAATAAGAACTGAACATCCAAGCCAATGTGCTAGAAATTATTAAAAATTCGTTTTTAAATAGTTATTTTGGTGGTTTACAGTAAAATGGTACCTTTTCATTTGTGAAATGGTATGTAAATGTTAGTGAATGTTATTCAAGTTTGATACATTGGCAGAAAATAATGCCATCTTAATTAGTTTTATCTTCAACATCTATTTAACCTTGAACTAACTTCAAATCCTTCAAATTATCTACCCATTGGAAGCGTGTGGGGAAAAATCAAGTTGGTCTCTTTTGACATGCTACCTTTTTCTAATTGTGATCTAGACTCCACAGACATTTTTAGGCATCCTTTCCCCACTAGGGCCACTGAACCTGAGGTTAGTCTTTTAACGCAAGGAAAATTTCACATGATGGCTTTTAAAATTATTTTGTGGTGCCACTGAAAAATTAAGATGTTTATTTTAGCATGCTAATTTTTACGTCTTGAGGATTATTTTTATTTATACTCAATAATGCCGTGGCATTGCAGAATCCTAAGAATTGAAGTCAATTCTTTGTGATCTAGGCTACCGACTTACTAAGAAAAACATTCATTTTTACATAAAGGATTATGGACATTAGTAGTTGTCAGAGTTCCAATGTTTTGAAATATTTGTGTTAACATTTGATAGGCAGAATAAAGATGAAGGAAAGAAGCCAGAAGTTAAGAAAGTGGAGAAGAAGCGAGGTTAGTTATTTCACTTTCTAAGATATATAAAACTATACATAGAAAGGAAGTTATACACACTTAATTTCTCATATATAGCCTTTGAAATTAGTCTCATTTTGTTAAAACCTACAAATATACTTTTAAATCACTAATGAATTCTGTCTACACTACATTTCAAGTATAAGCTAGTGAACTTATTTTTAAGGTCTTTGTCAGAAGTTAAATGTAAATTGTCAAAAGCTTCATGTTTCTATTTTTGACAAATCTGGTGTCAAATGTTCTGGTTTTGATTACATCTGTAAAGCTGGATTTTAAAGTTGGAATAGACAAGTTAAATATTGTATAGTCTATTTTAGAAACATGCACCTAGATGGCGATATTTTACTTCCATGATGTTGCTTCCTGAAAGAAAATACTAAAAGGCCGATAACAGTGATAGAGGCAGCTTTCTTTTAAATATTTAAAAATTTTACCAAATCTTATTAGATTATATAGAAATACTGGTTTTGAAAAAGTATTTACTGTGTTTCACATTTTAATTTGTAGAAACATCAATGGATTCTCGACTTCAAAGGATACATGCTGAAATTAAAAATTCACTCAAAATTGATAATCTTGTAAGTGTTTATATCATTTAAACATACAGTATCTTAAAGCTTCATATTGTCTCATCACATGATTTTATATGTATAAATTTAAGGTAAAAGGGATTATTGCTAGTTATTTTGTACTGAGTTTTAAGATTTAAAAATTATAGATTATAGATTTATAACCAGTGAATAACAGTTATGAAATTACTATTTTATCATGAAGGATGTGAACAGATGTATTGAGGCCTTGGATGAACTTGCTTCACTTCAGGTCACAATGCAGCAAGCTCAGAAACACACAGAGATGATTACCACACTGAAAAAAGTAAGTGATCATGAGTCATGAAGATTAAAGACTAGCCTTGCCTTATCACCACTTCACTAAAAAGTAACATTTAAAAATTAGGAAAACGGGCCTCCCCTGTGGTTCAGCGGTTGAGCGCTGGGTTGCGAAGCTGCCCGCAGCCTCTGCAGCTCCGGTTCAATCCCCGGGCACCGGGTGAGGGTCCCACATGGCGTGCAGACCTCTCCTGCCGCCCACTGCTCCCTTCAGCAGTGTACTTCATCAGTCTGCCTGCTCTATTCTCCCCTCTGGTTTCTGGTGGATTCGCTCTCTCTCCCGCGCTTCTGACTGTACCCAGTGCTTGTATAAATAAATAAATCTTTAAAAAAAAAAAAAAAATTAGGAAAACACTGAAAAATACATATTTTGTTTTCTCAGATACGGCGATTCAAAGTCAGTCAGGTTATCATGGAAAAGTCTACAATGTTGTATAACAAATTTAAGAATATGTTTTTGGTTGGTGAAGGAGATTCTGTGATCACACAAGTGCTGAATAAGTCTCTTGCCGAACAAAGACAGCATGAGGAAGCAAATAAAACCAAAGATCAAGGGAAGAAAGGGCCAAACAAAAAGCTAGAAAAGGAACAAACAGGTATGTGATAGTAAAGTATTTTTAAGTGGCTTTGATATGTAGTCTCAATACCTTATCCACATTAAGTGACAAAAAGGCACTTTAGAATGTAGTACTCAACTTTCAACATTTAAATCATTTTCAAATTTGTTAATAAAATACTATTTAGTAGTTGCTCTTCATTTAAATTAGGAAAATTTTTTAATCTGTACTCAAGTAGAATGAAATGAACACATTCCCTTCACCCAACTTGAGCTGTTTTATAACCCCATCAAGTTCTCTGACCATATCGATTATTTTGATGCAAAATTACAGATAGGCTATTTTACCATAAATAAAAATTATATCCTGCTAATATATATCAATAAAACTTAATTGTAGTACCGTTATCAGTCCCCTGTTCTGAGCTGTGTATTTGAAACTTTTTGTTCTAAGATAGTAATAAATAGAAAATACTATGATCCATTTTTTCTAACTGCTAGAATAATCCACTTCTGTTATCTATTCACATATGTAGTTCTTTCTGTGTCTCAGCTACCCAAAGGATTATAGTGTAATTTCAAATAAAGTATTCAAATACTTCAATACGTTAGAAATTTTTTATCATGTGTTTTTTGTTATCTTTAGAGAACATTTTAAAGTATTAGAAACTCTTAACAGTTTTCCCTTTTGAATCTTTCTAAAAGTTTCAAAGACTCTAAATGGAGGATCTGATGCTCAAGACAGTAATCAACCACAACATAATGGGGATAGCAATGAAGAAAGCAGAGACAACCACGAGGCCAGCAGTAAGAAAAAGTAAGGACATGTTTCAGTATGTTCATATTCTCAGGTTATCTGTGTAGGGGATTACATTTTCATTAGTAAATTCCTGAATTCAGAAAGCTAAATGCAAATCATAAGGGTGAAAATGTGATTATTTACAATTGAATTGCCACTGTGTAGAAGGGTAGAGTGAGGAGCCAAGAATCCAATTTTTAAAAAAGTATTGATGTTCCTTGGAGTTCTTGTGATCAAACCTTGGGATTTTATTGAAAACTCATACAAAGGGTCTGGTTCATGATGTTCCCCGAATTATTTCTCTTACTCTGCATATTACTTTGGGAGAAAGAATTAGGAATAATAAAAATTTTGAATAAAAAATACAAGTCAACATTAAGAAAACTTTGGGTGATTTTAAAAACATAATGCATTATTTTTTTCCCTCCTGGGGGAAAATACCTAACCCCAGTGGTCACACCTTTCTTTCCCCTTTTCTTCTAGGCCCACTAATGAAGAGAAAGAGACTGAAATATCTCCAAAGGAGTCCACACTAGATACCTAGGTTGACGTACCTGGAATGTAAAGAACATTTGAGAAGTTCGTAATGTTTTTCATTTGAAATAGACAGCTGAAAGTTCTAAATTTTTATAAGCATAGGTTTTGATGTTTAAAAGTTGTTTTGAGGGAGAAAATTCCTTTATCTTTGTTTAAAAGTAATTAAACATTGCTAATTGTACTTGTGCAGTATTAACAGCTACATTATACAATAAATGTGGGGGAAATCCATTTGGGAAATGTTAAACTGCTTTTCCAGACATTGGTTGTAGCATATTTTCAATTTGTGTGTGTGTGTGTGTATGTTAATGTGTAATTGGTAGTAGAAAAGTTAAATTTTAAAAAAAGCTACTTGTATACACCTTCCTCTTTCCCCAAATACTGTGGGTTTTGTGAAGTTTTTACAAATCTTGGGTTTACCAGACTGTCTTTTCACTGTTTGTGGGTTTTGTAGAAGTTATGCATTTTTATGGTAGATAAAATGTTACTTCTATACAAGTACTCACTCCTTTTATCAAAAGTTAATTTTAATCAGTCTATATTGTGTTACATTATCCTGCTGCTTTGTAACAATGTGTGGTGTGTATGCCTTTTTGTATGACAACTAGATATCCAACTGACACTGAACTGATAATGCTGAGGTACAAAACTCATGTTAATATTTGAAGGTAATTTAGTTTTGTGGCAGGGAATTCAGTAAACATCACGTGACTAAAGCAGAGAGTGGAATGGGAGTATATGTTGTAATGAATCTGGCTTTTGGGTTCAACCATGTAAGATTCTTTACAGGCAGTAGTAGCTAAAACTGAAAACTAAAAGAAAACGTTATTTTTGAGAAATGTCTCGAGTTTCTGAAAATTTTTAAGTCACACTTATTAAGGAAATCACAAGTATTTTTTTAATTGGGGAAAAATAATCCATGATGCTTATACAGTAAATAAAAGTAAATACTATGTAAGGAAGAAACTAGGTTATATCAGAAGGGAACTTACATTTTATATCATACATGTGACAGGATTATAAAGAAGTGGAAGCAATTACTCAGAGGCAGTAGACAATGTAGATAGTCTGTATATGGACTAAATCAGGGTGAACCAAGGTTAATACAAATTTTAAGGTAATAAAAGGATAGCATTTCTAAGGTATTTTGAATATTAGGTCAGTTGGTCATTTTCAAGAACTAAAAAGACTTCTCATGTTTTGAAGCTATGAATATGGGGGAAAGGCTTAATACCGGTGTTTGCATGTGAGATGCACTGTAGGTTTGACCCTTTGGATAATTATTTTCATCTATAGATGAAAAATTTCTTATTTCAATAATTGGAGTTCTGCTTTTGTGAGGTCTTACAATTAAACTAGGACCCACTGTATTGCGGGAACTCTTGTCATTATATATAAACCCATCATTATCTGTTTGGTCCTTAATAACAATTTAAATCCGGATAGATTTATTCTAGTTAAGCCACATGTCAACATGTAAACTTGTTTTGATTAAAGAATTTTTCTATTAAACTCTACTAGTAATTCTTTGTTATGAAGTGTGATGGAATTCTGGATTTGCTTCTGAGGGAGAAATTTCTTAGTTGACTTGGTCAAAGAGATTGTGTTGTTTGGAGAGGGTAACATAAGCTCAAAGTGTTAAAAATAAAGGAAATATTTTTGTTCACCCTTTGTTCTTTGACTCAACAGATCCATAGTTTTACCAAAAAAGAAACCATGTAACATCCACCTTCTGAAGATACTATGCAATCTGGCTATATTTGCTTACCTAGGCTTTAGTCTAACCAGTTTATTAATGTTCACCCCCATTTGTCATATAGGTTGATGCACTCAGAAAAAGTTACGAATAATAATCAAGGACTTTCAGGAGCATCGGCTCGATTCTAAATTGTGTATTTGGTCAAAACTCCAGCTGAACAAGTCACTAAATGACATTATACATATTTTTTGTATGTATAAAAATCAATACTTACATCCTGTCACTTTTTAAACCACTGGGTAAGTTATGCAGAGACTAGGAGAATCAAGTTTTGAATTTTGTAGATGTACCATCAATAGGAGAGAGAACCTGAATAGGAGAGACCTTGTATGTGTAAACAGCCTGACTGGAATACCTTAAACCTTATAATAGCAGTTACAGCCTGTGGTTTCAAATAAGGATGACAGATTTTACCCAGTTTTTGGCCCTCAACACACTTACCTGTTTAAAGATGTCAGGCCCAAGATGAAGTTTACCATTTAATCCTGAACAAAAAGCAAAGGCTCTGGAGGGATGCACTAACTAAACTTACTTTGTCCCATTTGTCAAAGTATGACCTATTAGAAATTCCTAAGCCCATTATTACACCTTTCTTAAGAAGCTGCTATAGACGCAGTTTTTGTGTTTGTGCCTTGTAATTTTCTAACTTTACAGATGATAAAGCCAGTGTGATTTGATTGGGAGAAAAGTCAAATTACCCTTAAAGAATCTCAAAGCCTGAAAAAGTTGCAAGGACATTGCTTTCCTAGATAGTGATTTTTGTGCATGTTTAGCCACTAATATTTATTTAGAGATTATTTTTGTATTTGCATTTAATATTTATTAAGTTAGAGATTATTTTTGTATTTGCATTTTCAGTAGATAAAATAATGCATGTAAGATCATACTGTTTATTCTGTTAAACAGTCATGTTGTGTTCAAGTTGAATTTCGCAACTATAAAATCCCCAATTGAGGACACCTTTCTACTCATTTCAAAGTTAGATTTTTCTTTTAATTTGAACTTTTGTGGTTGACATATATAAATGATAAAGAATACATTAACATGTTCTGGGGTTAATCTGGTTTGCCCTTCTTGATTTAACTAGAAAATAATAGAGCAAGGTATCTCAGCCTTTGTAACTTTGGTGAAAATGTTAACCTTAAGAACCAGCAGGATAGTATTTTCAAGGGCTAAACTAAAAACATCAGTAGTAAAGTCATCCACTAAAATTTCTGGAATTTGCTGTTTGAGAATATAAAAATGAACGAAAATAAACAGGTCCTTGTATACTAGTACAAGACTTAATAAGTACGGTTTAATTTTTACCTATGGAATGTTTATGATCTATAGTTTTGCCCAGAAATTTTAACCTCAATATCATTGGAAACAGAAAAGTAAAAATTTAGACAAAAGCTAGTCACTGAGAGCCTATTCTTTATACTGACTCTGGTCTACTGACTCTCTGGCCTACTGAGTCTTTAGGTAAATGACACCACCATTGGACATACCAGGAAATAGGTGTTTGTAATCTACACACCAACTTCGTATGTAGCATATAAATCTTACTATAAAACATTTCATGGTCAACTCTTTTAAATACATGGGATTATAGGCTTCACCAGTTTTTGATTTACATGGTAAATGTTTGTTCTTAGCCATCCAGGAAAGTGGAATTCAGTTGAGCTTAAACATAACCTAGAAGAGAGAAAGTGAAATTTAAATATAATACATTAAAAATGAAATTTACATACTATTCGTAAAAAGTTAAAACTATTTTCCACCAAAAAAGTTCCCAGAGAACATAACATCAATGTAGTTAGCTCTAATATTCTCAGATGGTATAGAGCCCAACTTTATCCTGACAGAACGAGGGAAACCAGAAGAATGAAAGAACTGGGCCACAAAAAATTCTTGTGTTTCTTTTTACTTATACAATACTGGGTATTACTGCCAAAGATAAAGTGAGCCATATCCATCAATCCATATGACCTTGTTTCCCATGTCCCAGTAGTTATATTACATAAAATCTTAATAAAAATACTGATAAACTTTTTCAACTCAGTATGAGTCATAAATTCTTGTCAAGCAAGTTTCAATATAAATGTTAGTTCTAGAAAAATACCAGATGGCCTCACTCAGCAGGAATTTAGAAAACCTAAATAAGGGACCAAGGAAAAGACTAATTATTAAAATAAAGTAAAAATCATAATCAACAAACAACTATAAACCGGAGACACAATGTGTGTGTGTGGGGGGGGATTGTATGGGGACTACAACCAAGATGAAAATGCATACATTGTGCAAAAATGATGTAAAAAATATATAAAATTTTAAAAAATGAAAAAAAAATGTTCTGTGAAGATAGGCATGTATATACATACACAAGATCTTATTACATTCACTATTAACTCAATTAAAAATGTTTGGTATGCTTAGTATCACAAGAGCCCACTGTGATGTTAAATTACACAATAGCCATTTGTATCTTTATTACAAATAATTGAAGGACCTTTACCTTGGAAGCCTGATGGTACAGGGTAGCGCCCAAACTCCTCAAAGAATTTTCAAAACACTTTCGTTACCTGATGTGTCATTAATTGAATCTATCATTAACAGTGCTCTCTGGATACAATGAATAGATTTCATAGACTGGGAGAAAAGCAGGATGCATGTATCTGACAAAGGATTTCTAATCAGCATATGTAAGCACTTCTATAACCAGTAAAACAGCTCACTTAAAAATGGGTAGAAAGCACTAGAAATCTACTTTGGAATAAATGCTTTGGAATAAATCAAAATAATTTGATTTCCAAATTTTTACAGTCAAGTTACTTTATAAGAAATTTTAGGATTTGAACTTGTGGGGATAACTTCAGCAGACTATTTAGGTAGATCCTATTCCTTAATGGCATTTCTTGGAAATAAAGTAGCCATTTAAGAAAACAATTTCACAAGGACACATTTTTGCTGTTAATTAAAGGTTCCAGGATCAACATAAGGATAAGCGAGAAATTCCCCCAGCTTGTTGCCTTCTGAATCATAGTGGAGCATTCGGAAGCAAACGTCACAAAAGAAACATGGGTCTTCTGGTGCGAAACTGTCATTGTTTGTCACCCATCTGTGGTTTGGAAAAAAAAAAGGAATTGCCTCATTACAATCAACTTCTTCATGCTTTAAAGTTACATGCTGTAAGTTAAGCCTGCAGCAACATGTGAACATCCCCACTACTGCCTTATTCTAAATACACTGCAATCCTCTACATAGCGAGATATAGATATGTCCACTACCTGTACTCCAAATAGTAGAATGATATTTCTCTGAAAGACTTGTTAAAGGTAAGTAGAGAAGACTATAAATTAATACTTGAAAACATACACTTTTGCTGAGACAAAGCCATTCTCCAATTATCTGACAATATGAACATAATTTTCTGGTAATAGGCTATCTGAAAAACCATAAAGTGCTACAGATCTGATAAACTTTTACTTCATTTATTTTTCGCATTGGTAAACTAGTACTGTTTAATTAGAAAACTATAGCTGTTTTATCGAGAAATCAGGATAAAGTGTTAGAGTATACAAATGGAAATAGGGATTACATTATTCAACTGAGATTTTGTTTTTTTGGCCGGAGCTGTTACTGGTTGCCATAAGATTAAAATGCTATTTTTCTATTTACCTAGATTCTGCATCTCATGCAATGATACATTTTTCTGATTTCCATTTTGATCAGATAATTCTGAAATATGTTTTCCTATCAATCATCAGTATGCACAGTAGGGAGCCCCAAATTGGTGATTCTTAATTTTTCCTTTCTCACTAAATGTTTGACCCAGTTTCATCAAATCATGCAGAATCACATAAAGCGAAAATTTTTTATAAATGCGATGGTGTGTCCTGTTTTCACTGAGGAGCAACTGAATAAAGCTGATTTTGTATAAACTGCAGAGGCAGAAAGAAAGGTGTTCTACCCCAGAACTTCCGTTATGTGATAATTCATTTTTGTATTACTTAAAAAAACATGGTTTTAACTAAACTGACTTCAGTATTTCCCTTACTACCTTTTTAAATCAGGTTTATATATCATTTATATCCCAAAGTGGAAGTCCTTAAATCCAAAATAGAGAAAAGAACTAAAATACCAAATATCAAAAGTACTTGATTATCGAAAGTCAGTACCTCTCAAGGAGGAAAAATAACTTACCGGGCTGTGTACATTTTACAAACAAAACACTTTCTGGTCCATAGCCAATGCTTCTTGATAAGAAGGGGATAAAGTGTCCTATCCAAGCAGTCATCATGATGCACAAGCCTTTTGTATATGAGAAAATAATCATATTAAAGTGCAAAGTCTTATAAGCTATAAAGAATTAACTAGACCTGCACCTCAACATCAAGAACATATTATATATTTTTTGCCTTGCAAAAGATTTGGGTATAACTGATGTTACATCAGGCTTTACCAAATGTGTTCAACAGAACACTTCCTCCAAAAGAGCACTGTGTTTAAACAAGGTTTTCTTTTCTGTGAAATGTCCCAAATCCCATTATGGTTATGTGCACTGTGACACTAAGAGGAAGATATTGTATGCAGCATTTCTTGAATATTTCCATAGGAGAATCCTTCCTTTGATCAACATTTAACTGCCTTTTTATGAACACAGTTTGAGCAAATCTACTCAGTGCTATTTTACTTAGATCGACAGGTTTTTGTACAACGTAGCTCTTGTTTACTGTCCCCTTTATTAAAATCCAAATCTGGCTCCAAATATAATGTGAATTGATAGGACTTCAGTTTTAGGTGCCACAATTAACAAGCTGTAAGTGGAAGTCAAACTCCACTATGTTACTAACCAGTTGGCTGGCTTTGAGTGAATCCTTCAGATTCTTCATCTGAAAAATGAAGGGAGACTGTACAAGAGTACTTACTCTAAAGGTCCCTGACAATGATAAAATTTGACTTTTTGGGGGTAAGGGTAGCAATATATCAATTTCACTATCAAAAAATGACTAATGTACTTTACAGTTTACCAACTATTAAACTATGGAATGGCATTGAATTTTTAAACCCACCTGTAAGGTAAAAATGACTTACAGTCTAAATTATGTTAAAAAATTCCTAAAAGAAATCCCACATCGCAAAAGTGTAAATTGCCATTCCAAGTTGCCTCAAGTTTAAGGAATGACAATGTGCACAGCAATATGTCTACACTTTTTTTTTTTAGATTTATTGTTATTTATTTATTTATTTATGTATTTATACAAGCACTGGGTATAGTCAGAAGCGTGGGAGGGTGAGAGAATTCACCAGAGCCAGAGCGGGGAGCAGAGCAGACAGAAGGACTGAAGTACACTGCTGAGGGGAGCAGCGGGTGGCAGGAGAGGTCTGCGCGCCATGCGGACCCTCCTCTGGTGGCGGTGGCCGGGGAGCAGCCGGGGATTGAACTGGCGCTGCAGAGGCTGCAGGCAGCTTCGCAACCCAGTGCTCAACCACTGCACCACCGGGGAGGCCATGTCTACACTCTAAAGAAAACTAAAATCACCAGAGAAGTAAGGATTGTCTTTCACTTCATTCTAAATCTGAGACACATTCCACTTATTTGAATGGAAAAGATGACTAGCTTATAAAATATTTAAAGGACACCTGATCAAAGAAATAATTTGAAAGTCATAAATGGCTGAGATTTATGAACTCTTCTGGCTTTCGCTTTAGCAATCCTTCCCTAGGGACGACTGCCTTCCATTCTTTTTTGTTTGTTTGTTTTTAAGATTTATTTTTATTTACTTATGCATATAAGAACTGCAATGTAGACCAGAGGTGCGGGGGGGGGGGGTGGGGGGACGGGCGGTGGTGAGGGTTACCAGAGACAGAGTAGGGAGCAGAACAGCTGATTTACTAAAAGACACCGCTAAGGGGAGCATCCAGTGAGAAAGGAGGGGTCTGCTGTGCCATGTGGGTTAGCTCCCCGGCAGGGGCTGGCAATAGCTTGATAGTGCTGAGACTTAATAACCCCTGTGCCACTTGAGAGGCCCTACTTTCCATTCATAACTGTTTTTCTTTAACTCCTCAGCATCTCTACAGAACTACTATAACATTGATTAAACATATTAAATGGTTAAATTATGACAAATCCTTACTACTTTCTACCCAAACTGGTAGTGACTATAGGTTCTTTATTGTGTCTTTATTGTTCTCTAACTAATTCTCTTATGTTTGCGTTTGCTTGGGTTTCACAGTACCTGTCACTAATTCAGTTTCCTATTTTCCGACAAAGGGTAAACACTCCGTATACATGAAGTCCAGTTCTTCTTGGACAAGCTTCCTTCCTGAGTCCTCCATCTTACGCCAGTCTGTGAACTAAGCTGTTCTATAGGCCTGTTCTATAGGCCATCATCCTTGAATTCCTCTTTTCCATCATTCGAACAGTTCCTTTTATGTTTTATCTACTCTGCTCTGCACTCCATGTTTTGCTTTTTCAAGATTTACTCTTCATGTGAACTACTTCCTCTGGTAGCTTCCTGAGAATAAGAGCATGGGAGGTAAATTTTTGGAGACCTCTGGCTAAGACCCCAAAACAGTGGAAGCAGGGACTTTCTAAAGTTTCTGGTCCTATTACAGGTATGAAAACAGGAGTATATCATTGCTCCACAAAAAGAAACTTAAAGGGCTCCCCTGGTGGCACAGCGGTTGAACGCTGGGCTGAGAAGCTGCCCGTAGCCACAGCAGCGCCGGTTGGATCCCCGGCGGCAGGCGAGGGTCCCACATGGCGCGCAGACCACTCCTGCCGCCTGCTGCTCCCCTCAGCAGTGTGCTTCGGTCCTTCTGCCTGCTCTGCTCCCCACTCTGGCTCTGGTGAATTCTCTCACCCTCCTGCGCTTCTGACTATACCCAGTGCTTGTATAAACAAATAAATAAATCTTTAAAAAAAAAAAAAACTTAAAATTGTCTCTTAGAACCAAACCGGGGATACAGGAGGGTTTATTTCTATATATTTGTCCTTAATAAAATGAATAGCCTTCGTAAAGAGGAAGAGATAGGAGCTATACAACATGACTAATCCCTAAATCTCAGCTAAGACTATGTTAGCTCACTCCCAATAAATCTTTTTCAAAGAATTAAAGCTTCACATGTCAAATATTAGAAATTACTTTTTCCCGATTCTTTACCTCCTTCAAATGTTGGCAAAAAGACAAAAACCCTGGAAATATAGTTGCAAACTTGCAAAGCAGAAAACTCATATGATATACAATGTGAATGACTACTACCTGCCTACTAGCTGTCTAATATACAAATGAGATGCTTTTAAAGCATTGAAATTTTAACTCTCTAAAAAACAATCTTTCTTATTATATAGCTTTTCCAAAGTAACAAACAGAGGATGCAGAGTCAGTCACTGCATGAAAAGCAAACACTTATTTTTGCTTCTCCAAAGTCAAGTTGCAATAATTACAGTACTTTTATTAAAAAAAAAAAAAAAAAAAAAACCAAAAAACAAAAAAAACCTGAAATCTGTTTTTACTATGAAAAGTAAAAGAAAAACAGAACAAACAGAAAAGTGTTATTTGTGCTATCACTTACCTTATGTCAGTAATGACGACAACATGTTCACAGTCTCCCTGGTGACAGTACAAGTAAGGAAAGCCCAGTTTAATATACAAGTCATTGAAGGTGAAGTCTTCCATGTTAGCAGTCTGAAACTTTCCATAGCCTCTGTCATGGGACTCTGACCACTCAATGATAGTTCTGGAGAGGGAGAAGAGAACACACAGATTTATCATTGCTCCACAAAAAACCTAAACATGACAAAAAAGGGTTATGACCAGTATTTTACAAAATCTGGGACATTCAATTAACTGGACAGTTGCCATCTTGATGTGAAAATTACTATAGTTTATGTACATTGAAATATGGAACTCTGAATTTTCTTCATCTATTAGAGCAGTTCTCAAAGTGTAGTTCCTGACACCCAGCAGGGCCTCATGAGATCAAAATTATCCTTACAATAATCCTCAAATATCATTTGCCCTTTCAACTTTCATAAATAACTGCTTTTCTGGCCATATGGAGTATGTTATCGCTTCAGGTTGAATGAAAAATATGTACCAGGGCCTCCCCAGTGGCGCAGCGGTTGAGCGCTGGGTTGCGAAGCTGCCCACAGCCTCTGCAGCACCAGTTCAATACCCAGCTGCTCCCCAGCCGCAGGGCAAGGGTCCCACATGGCGCGCAGACCTCTCCTGCCGCCCGCTGCTCCCCTCAGCAGTGTATTTCGTCAGTCTATCTGTTCTGCTCCCTGCTCTGACTCTGGTGAATTCTCTCACCCTCCTGCACTTCTGACTATACCCAGTGCTTATATAAATAAACAAACAAATAAATAAATAAATCTTAAAAAAAAAAAGAAAGAAAAAGAAAAATATGTACCAGTGACACTCATTTTGTTTTAGAAAAAGTTGTATTTCATAAAAAATGTTATTTGTCTTAACAGTTATGGGACTTAAATGACTATTTTATTTATTTTTTTAAAGATTTATTCATTTATTTATTTATGCAAGCACTGGGTACAGTCAGAAGCGCGGGAGGGTGAGAGAATTCACCAGCGCCAAAGCAGGGAGCAGAGCAGGCAGAAGGACCAAAGTACACTGCTGAGGGGAGCAGCAGGCGGCAGGAGAGGTCTGCGCGCCATGTGGGACCCTCCTCCAGTGGCCGGGGAGCAACAGGGGATCGAACCGGCACTGCAGAGGCCGTGGGCAGCTTCGCAACCCAGAGCTCAACCACTGCGCCACCGGGGAGGCCCTTAAATGACTATTTTAAATATTTTAGTTTCAATTTCTAATATGGTAAATATTGATAGTTAAAGCCCCCGCAAAAAGTTCCTGATTGATTATACCATTGGGATTGCTGAGATCAAGTATGACTGCTGATTGGAATACAGACACAAATGGTTATGCTGAAAGATAATGTTTATAAACACTCAAATACATACAATATATTTTAGATTCTAGGATATTGGTGGTGATATTATAGTTGAATCAACATACTAGGTATTTTTTTTTAAATATTAGAAATTTTTAAATCCATACAGATTTTTCATGTTATATCCTAAATGACACCACACACACACACACACACACACACACACACACACACACACACACACACACACACCCTCCACTCACTTAGGACAAACAGAAAAATAATGAAAGATTGCTGTTACCACCTGAAAATGACAACAGATTGATAAAGTGTTCAAGTAGGACTTAAGTTTTTTTTAGCTGTACCTAAAGTTAAATACAAGATGCACTACAATTTCTAAAACAGTAGACAATGCATTAAAAAATAATGCTGAACCTCCCTGGGAGCCTGGGGGTTAAGTCTCAGTGCTGTCACCACTAAGGCCTGAGTTCGAATCACATATGGTGCAGCAGACCTCTTCTGCTTCGCCCACTGCTCCCTCAGCAGTGTATTTCAGTAAATCCAGCTGTTCTCCCCACTCTGTATCTGGTGAATTCTCTCACCCTCAGCACCTTTGGCCCACATCCCAGCTCTTCTATGCAAAAAAATAAAAAATGATGCTGAGAATATAAACAACTGGGACTTCATTTTACACAGTGAAAGAATCTATCACTAGAACAAAAATACACCCTACTAAATGGGAGAAAAATTTTGCATGTCATACATCTAACAAGGGGCTGATTATCCAAGAACTACAAAGAGCTCATACAACTCAACAAAAAAGAAAACAACCCAATCAAAAAATAAGCAGAAAAGCTAAATAAGTAATTTCTCCAAAGAAGACATACAATGGCCAACAGGCACCTGAATAAAAAGCTCATTGTCGCTCACTATCAGGGAAATACAAGTCAAAACCACAATGAGCTAGCAACTCACACCTGTGAGAATGGCTCATATCTAAAAGGTCAGAAACAAGTGTTGACAAGGATATGGAGAAAATGAACCCTCATTCACTGTTGGTGGGAATGTATGGAGGAAAACGGTATGGAGGTTTCTGAAAATATTTAAAAGGTATGTACCATATATGAGCCAGCAGATCCACTTCTAGGTATGTACCAAAGAATACAAAAGCACTAATTCAAAGGGATATATGCACTCCAACATATATACATTCACTGCATCACCAAGTTATGAAAACAACCTAAATGCCCATCAACAGAAAAGTGGCTAAAAAGACGTGGTACATATACTACTCATTGGAATGCTACTCAGCTACATTAAATTAAAAAAAAAAAAAAAGATGAATTCTTGACCTTTCCAACAACATGGATGGAATTGGAAGGGATTGTGCCAAGCAAAGTAAGTCAGAAGGTGAAAGACAAAAATATGATGGTGTCACTTACATGTGGAATACACAGAAACAAAACAGAGTCAGCTAAAGCCAACCAGTAAGAAAACCCTAGAAATCTGTAGACTGAGGCTACCAGAAGGGGGAGGATGGAGAGTAAAGTGGGAAGGGAGCACAATGGACTATGGCGGAGGACTATGGGGGTCTTGGTGGCAGGTGTGGTGTGAGACCTGCGGGGTATGATCCTATACCTCTACATCATACACATATGGTGTAAACCAATGTTACCTCAGTTAAAAAAAAAACAAACCCTCTCTCTCTCCTCATGTATTCCCCCCCCCCAATATCTATTACCTAATGTGAAAATAATAAAAAAATAGATCTTGAAATGGTCTATGTATTTATATGGTAGGAAAATTTTCTTCCTGGGGTACAAATTTTTATTAACATACTAGTACCAAAGCCAACCAGATGTAAAAACTTGGAAAATACTTCAAAATTCGAGAAAGGTAAATTTTGATCAACCAAACAACAAAACGATGTGACAAAATAATTCCTTGGCAAAGATCTTAACAAACCAGTAAGTGGGTTTGTGGAGATAATTACTATTTGAGAATGAAAAATAGAAAAATCTTTGAGAAAATTTTAGAAACTATACCTGCTCAAGTCTCTGCATTCAGGGTATCGTTTATCATTGTAAAATATTCCTTCAAAATAAAAGAAGGCTGATTTGTATAGGTCCTATAAGAGAACAGATGGCATTGAAAGAAAGCCAACTATTAGCAATTATGAAATTGCTACAAGTATTTAATGCAAAATTTATAACTCATGAAATCACACTAATATGTTATAACAGCCTTATGCAACTTCACAATATATGCACACTCATTAATTTCATATTTAGTGGGAACTTCATAAGTGACAACTATTGTGTTAGTTACTAGGAATAAAGGGGTGAAGACACACTCTGCTGCTGTTCTCAATTTTACCCTGTTGTTCTTTTCATAACTAGTTTTGATTTATATTTTGATGTTCTCCTGAGATTCATTAGAGGAACTCAACTAGAAATAAAATAAACTTCATTATTCCTTTACTATATGCATACACATCAGTGACAGTTATTTTGGATATTAGGACTAAACACTGAACAAAGTCATTTCTTTGGTGTTTTACCAATAATATTAACAGTGATCATGGAATTATATTTCTGTCATTTTTTTCTTTTTGGTATTTTCAATGTGCTTTTATAAAAATTTTATTTCCAGTAATTTATATGTAAATTACATTTACATAGGCAGGCAGGCAGGCTATGAATTTCAATTTTTACTCACACAATCTTGCCTATGATGCCACAATAGTCACACAACTGTTCTGAACCCTCAGGTTTCTTAATTTTCAGTCTACCAAACTTTCCAGCAGAGCGATCTCTTACAACTGCATAACAGAATCACAAAAATACCAAAGACCAATTCTCACCTCAGGTCAATCAAATGCAAATCTCTAAAGATGTGGCTCAGGCACTAGTGTTCCCCTAAACTCCCCAGAAAGCTGTAACATGCAATCAACATTGAAAGCAACTCAAATTCATCCTTCACCATATGCCTAGAATGAGACCCCTGCCGTCGGAAAACCTGTGTCCTTTTCCTTAATCTGCACTTAACTATTCAGATCCTCAAGTTCAAGTTCCTTACCTGTAAAATGAGAATAATGTACACCAACTCATCTTACATGATTATAGTGAAAATCTTATGAACTACAAAAGATATATTTCAGGTATTTAAATAATTTGACCTTAAAATAGCTTAGTATCTCTCTTACTTCTTTGAAACTTTCATTTTTCTTACTTTTTTTCATTCCACCATTTTTTCATTCCACCCAGCATTGACATCAGACACCCTTATAAGATTGGCTGTGCTGTGCACAGCAGGATGTGGCATATGAGATCTACTTGGAGGTGGTTTATGAGAAAGCCAAACCCAGTGAGTGGTGCTTTGGGGTCCCGTCAACTGCAACAACACAGACTATCTCAAGTGTATATGCAAGACAGGGAGTGCTACGCAATTTGAGAGCAGATCTAAACATCCCACCCAGAATATGGGATCACATCTAAATTTGTTGTATATATGGGCTTCCCCGGTAGCGCAGTGGTTGAGTGCTGGGTTTGAAGCTGCCCGTGGCCTCTGCAGGGCCGGTTCGATCCCCGGCTGCTGCCCAGCCACCGGAGGAGGGTCCCACATGGCGCGCAGACCTCTCCTGCCACCCGCTGCTCCCCTCAGCAGTGTACTTTGGTCCTTCTGCCTGCTCTGCTCCCCACTCTGGCTCTGGTGAATTCTCACCCTCCTGCACTTCTGACTGTACCCAGTGCATGTATAAACAAACAAACAAACAAATAAATAAATCATAAATAAATAAAAATACATGCCTCTTTAAAAAAAAATTAAAAATAAAATAAATAAATAAATTTGTTGTATGTAAACAATGGTCTAAAGGTGGGAAGAAGAGTTAGAAATCGCTATAATAGTTCCACGAGAAGATGCAGAAAGTCTGAACTAAAGCCGATGATAATGGATAAAACTGAGTGTGAAGTTATTATGGCAGAATAACTCGGAATAAAAAGGGAGTTTTTCATCTGAACAAAAAGGAGGTGGTAGTATAAGGAAATTAATTTTAATTAAACTTTGAGATTGAGATAGCTATGGTTCATTCATTTATTCAACAGTCACTTGGGTGCTTCCTCTGTGCCAACCACTTGCAGGAATAAAGATAAAATCACTAAACAAAACAAAGTATCTTCATAGAGCTTATATTTAAGTAATAGAAGGTAAACATGTAACATGATGTCAGGTAGTGATGGGTACTAGTAATAAGTACATAGCATGAGTGGGCAAGAGAATACTAATCTCGATGCAGCAGGGAATGACCATTCTATAAGAGGAGATACTTATGATCAAGATGAAATGAAGGAGTGAGCCATCTGAATTATATGAGCAGGGACATTCTAGACTGAGGGAATAGAAAATACCAAGGTTCTGTGCAGAAGTGCATAGTGTATGTGAGCAGCAACAAAGAATGGTAGCGTGGTTTGAAGCAGCAGTAAAGGAAAGGGTGTTAAGGTATGATGCTCAGAGGTAGATAAGACCAAGTAATGGACCACGTGTGGACCACAATAAGGACTATTTTATTCTAGATATAAAAGGAAGCCTTTTGAACTGAAAAAGCAACATGATCCTACCTAACAATGTAATTCTGGCTTGTACAGCAGATAAGCAGAAATATGGAGAGGCAAGAATTGGTAGTAGGATGCTGCCCCAGGAAAGAGTGGTGGGATATCCAGCCTGGTACCTGTGAAAATGCTGAGACATGGCAAGATCCTAAAAATATTTTGAAAGTAGAGTCTAAGTACTTGCTGACACTTTCCAAGTGGGATGAAAAGGAAACAATGATGATTCTAAGGTGTTTAGCCTAAGCAACCAGGTATAGAAAAGGCATATATATTGAGGTGAGAACACTGGGAAAGGTAAAGATTAGAGTTTGATTTTGAACATATTGTTAGATTTCAATAAAATCCATCAAGGAAGCAACTGGATAGATAAGCACACCTTGTCTTGTTGTGCTGCTTCCCAAGCTGAAGGTTAGCAGTAACTTGTGTCAAGCAAGTCTACCAACACTATTTTTCCAACATCAACTAATCATTTTTTTCATTTTTTAGTGATAAAGTATTTTTTAACTTATGTATGTACCTTGTTTTTTAGACAGAATGCTATTGGACCTTTAGACCACAATATAATATAAATATAACTTTTACATGCCCTGGGAAACCAAAAAATTCATGGGATTTTCTATATTGAGATATTTACTTTATTGCAGTGGTAGAGAACAGGATCTGCAATATTCCTGATGTGTGCCTGGGGTTCACAGACAATATTTGAACTAACTGTAAATTTGGGAGTCCTAATATTTGTAACAACGAATCTGGACATGGTTGCCTAGGGAGTATACATAGAGGAAAGGCCTGAGGATTGGCTAACAGGGCATAACAATTTTTAAAGTCAGGAAGATGTCATACAAAGCAATTAAAAGTCAGAGAGGAAGAAAAACAGGTGAGTCTAATGACCAAAAAACCAAGTGATGTGGGCCTCCCCGGTGGCGCAGCGGTTGAGCGCTGGGTTGCGAAGCTGCGCGCGGCCTCTGCGGCGCCGGTTCGATCCCCGGCTGCTCCCCGGCCACCAGAGGAGGGTCCCACATGGCGCGCAGACCTCTCCTGCCGCCCGCTGCTCCCCTCAGCAGTGTACTTCGGTCCTTCTGCCTGCTCTGCTCCCCGCTCTGGCTCTGGTGAATTCTCTCGCCCTCCCGCACTTCTGACTATACCCAGTGCATGTATAAACAAAACAAACAAAGAAACCAGCAAACAAATTAATAAAGCATGCCTCTATAAAAAAAAAAAATAAATAAATAAAAAAATAAAAAAAAAAAAATAAAAAACCAAGTGATGTGCTTCAAGGAAAAAGGAATATTGAATTGTGTCATATGCTGATGAGGTTAAATAAGATGAGAAGAGTCCATGGTAGACCACATTAATAAGAGTGATTTTGGTAAAAAAGAAGTGAGTGTAAGACAAGGTGGGGCAAGAAGGGAAACAATAATTTTAGGTTCATATCTTTAACTATGCCAACTCTTGAGTCAGCTGAGAAGATAAGGTGGTGGCTAAGGGAAGATATATGGTCAAGGATGAGGTTATTAAAATGGGAAATGTTACAGCACATTTATACATGGACAGGCGAGTCAATATAATGGAAAAAAAACTGATGATGCAGGGAAGAGGGGATATTTATAAGAATGAAGTCCTTGATTATGCAGTCAGGGATGGAATCCAGCCTTGGACAGAGAAGATTTATTCCACACATTGCAACAGGTATAGGAAGGTGGAACATATAGACAGATGGGTTGATAGGTAAAAGTGGGCTACAGATGACAGAAAATTCCTTTGTGGTAATTTTATCTTCTCAGTGAAATAAGCAGTTTTCAATTTGGAAAAGATGGTGGCAGTTTCAGAGGGAATGAAACAGACGCTTTGAAAAGCAGCAGAGTAAATTAACTACAGAAATGCAGTAAAAATGCCACATACCCCTGCGCCTAAGTGGATATGTCCAATAGGCACTTAACGGCTAAAAAATCAGGAGAGAAAATGGCTAGAGAGATTTGCAAGGACTGCAGTATACTTAAAACCAAACAGAAAACAAACATAAACTAAACAAAACAAGATTAAAACTTCTGGATTACGCAGTCACCAGACATGAAGTGGGGACAGGTGAATCAGGCAAAGGGGACAACTGTTTGGTGAAAGGCAGAATTGGACTTTTAGAGGTGAGCTTAATGTAATATATACACATGTTGGTTATCAGTGATGCACACTGGAAACTTAATGTTATAATGCAATATTATTCAGTTAAAAAAAACAAAAAAAATCTTAATTTCTTTATCAATAGAGAAAATTCTTATTTAAAAACAAACAAAAAACCCCACAAAAATGGGGAAAAGTCTAGGAAAAAAATTTTGATAAAGTAACTAAGATGGAACCTCAGTTATAACAGTTATTTATGTGGCTGGTGGCACAGGAACCAGCAAAAAAAAAAAGATTGTGTTGGTTCTTGTCCAAACTCTTGATTTCTATTCTAGTTACATGTGCGGGCCAATGGTGCCATGGATGTGTCTGACTATGGATCAGAGGACTCTATTCTAGTTGCTCCAAATATCTTTTTATACTGATTGACAGATATTACTGTTAAGTGGGCCAGTAAATCTGAAGTTCTCTGCCTGAGTTGTACCAGGTAACAGAATTAGTTCAATCTTGCCTTATGATGAAACTCAGAAGGATCAAGGTTTTATTGGCTACTTTATTGGTGAAATAATCCCTCTGAAAACTTTGTGGGTGGCCTGGCACTTTACTCCTTTCTATCTTTATATAGTATGTAGGGTTTTTCTGTGATTTTGAGAGGACCACTCTGGGAAATCTTAGCAACGACCAATACCAGATGTTATGCCCCTGTTTGCTATTTGCACTGACAGGTCTTTTGATGGGCAATGATGGGCAATGATGGGCAATGAGACTTGCAAATGAATCCTGACTCCTTTGCTGGGGGGAAGTTAAGCTAGACTGAAACTCACACAGAGTTTGAAAGAGGAGAAAATGAATAACAAATCCAAATGTTATAATGAAGACAAGTTGAATGAATATAAAAAAGACCAACTGGTTAGATAATTGTTTACTATGTATGACCTTAGAAGGAAGATTATCTGTGGAATGACTGAGAAATTAATGGGAGATGAGGAAATCAAAACTAAGTTTAGCGTAATCATTGAAAAAGTCTTGATGCTATAGAGAAGGGCAATGATAGTACAGTGACATATGGCACAGAAGAAAATATTTACTAGATTATTCATGAGCCTACTAGAGTAATTCCTATTTCCCTAGCTTATTATCATTTTACGGGGGTAAAAAAAATCACCTTACCTTGCTGATGTGCTCAGGGGCTTGGTCAGGAGTATTGCTGAATTCTCCACCAATCTGTAGGTCACTGACACAGCAAATTGAATCCCTCAGTTCTGTGAGTTTTTGACTGCCCAGTACCAACATTGTCTGGTATGGTTTGTGTTCTTTATGCTAAAAGTCAAATGGTAAATAAGTATCCACTTAGGGACAGCAATTCAACTATAAACTCTATAATGATCACATCTAACTAAGTTACTAGTTTTCTTAATTTATCTCTACAGCTTGGCGTTCTGTATTTTCTCAGATTGAGTGTCCATTTGGCATTTTTTAATTATAGGTCCAAACTAATGACCAAAGTTGTTTATATCTCCCCTGTAATCCACCTTCTCTACCTAATTCTCACACACCAAGACAG
Organism: Talpa occidentalis; assembly: GCF_014898055.3. Lineage (NCBI taxonomy): Eukaryota > Metazoa > Chordata > Mammalia > Eulipotyphla > Talpidae > Talpa > Talpa occidentalis. Next base: position 14,464,451 of record NW_023605083.1, read on the forward strand.
TATTTTTCCTAAATCAACCCAGAACCAGCTACTAAACAACAAGGGGCAATCCTGACATTCCAGAGTCCACTGGAATTATTCCAACTACCCATTCCTAAGCTCTTTAACCTGCTTTGCGTTTCCCATGGAAACCCTATGAAGGCTGTGGTCTATGTTTTCCCCTCCCTCCTTTCTGCCTCCTAACACCCTGGTGCTGCATGGAGAAGTACTGTCCTGTCCACTCAGAAAAATGAATGTAATAAAAATCTTTAAATGGCATTGGCCTTCAGTGTTGTCACTCATCTACCTCCATAAATTAAAATCCCATGGGAACAACATGATACCTGGTGATGTATCATGAGTGTTTGTGCTGTTCCTTTCCTCCCTCCCCCATTCACTTTTCACAAAGTGATGTTACTGAGATGGGGACCAGTGGGTGGTCATGAGGGGAAGCCATCATGAATGGGATTAGTGCTCCTGTAAGAGACCCTTCTCCATGTAAGAAGTCTGAGACCCAGAAGAGTGCCCTCAAGCAACTCCACTGGCCCCATGATCTTGGACTACCAGAATTGTGAGAAATAAACTTTTGCTGCTGATAAGCCACGCAGTCTGTGTTTTGTTACAGCAGACTGAACAGACTATGAAGACTATGATATGTGGCAATAAAACTTTTTTTAGGATCCCACTAAAATGACAAATGACAGGATGAAGAGCCTCTGGAGTATAACTTCATTACCACTACTGTCTTTTAAAATTTCTTAGAAGTTACTTCATTAAAGTCAGGCAATTAATCTATACCCTATACTCACATTATAAATCCAGAAATTAAGTTGTATTGATTTTGTTCTACTGTTTCTAATTGATAGAGATACCAGTCTAAAGTAATTAGCACTAAATATATCCAGATGGTTCAAAAAAATCTATTTATCAATAAGTACAATTTATATATAGTAATTTTCAATAAAATCTTGTCAAACTTAATGCCATCTATTTGGAGAATCAAAAATATACAGAATTCTTTTTATTACACATTCCTAAGAAATTCCTGGACCCCAGACCTATAAACTTTCTGCATTTTCATCAAAGAATAACTATGTTCAGTTCATTTAATAACTCCCCAAGTATTCTGAATTACTACACAGATGTCACCCCATTCCTTCAACCAGTCACCTATTCTGCAAAAAAGTCTTAAGAGTTGGGCCTCCCCAGTGGCGCAGCGGTTGAGCGCTGGGTTGCGAAGCTGCCCGCAGCCTCTGCAGCGCCAGTTCGATCCCCCGAGGGTCCCACATGGAGCGCAGATCTCTCCTGCCGCCCACTGCTCCCCTCAGCAATGTACTTTGGTCCTTCTGCCTGCTCTGCTCCCTGCTCTGACTCTGGTGAATTCTCTCACCCTCCTGCGCTTCTGACTGTACCCAGTGCTTATATAAATAAATAAATAAATCTTGAAAAAAAAGAGTCTTGAGAATTCATATAACAGAATTATTGTGGATTTATATATGCTTTCAGTTGTTTATAGTACAGACATCAAATATATATTCCAACACTCTAACTATAACCCAACTAACTATAACCCTATTGATCAAGCATATTTAAATTTTGGTTTTAAAATCAAGTTAAGATATTTATCACTAAAACAAAGAACCCAAGAATATAGACAGGATATTAGATAACATATGCTTATATATATCTTGAACCCTAAGGAATGTGAATTTTCAAATTAAATCCTTTGACAGAAGTTACAAGTTATCAGTGAAGTCCAAAGGTTTTTACTGACCTTAAGAAATATAACAGGATACAAGATATTCACAGATAGGATAAGCTCTCCTTCTTTAATCATGTCAGCTGGGTTTTCAGGCCTTTTCCCTATGGCATGTGACTCCTGAAGAAGGAAAATGAATCAGTAAAAGACCTTAAAATCAGACATTGTGACTCAGATAAGAGGCAGTGTGGAACAATGGCTATAAGCAAGGGCTGAGTCAGACAGCCCTGGGTTTGGCTACTAATTCGACTTCAAGAAAATTGTTAAAACCTTGCTAAGTTTTAACTTTATTTCTGTGAAAAACAGAAAATATTTAATTTTATGGAATTCTTGCTGAGACCATGTACATAAAGCATATAATAAGATGCTTGGCTTATGAACTGATGATAAAGCAGAGATATCAACTAATGGTATAACACTGGCATTCATAGTTACTAATACTTTTACATATTTTGTAAAAGGATATTAAGAAAAGACTTTATGTAGGACCTCCCTGGTGGCGCAAGAGGTTAAGTACAGCACTACAAAGCTATCCATCGGCAGCCTCGGCAGCGCGAATTCCATCCGCATCTGGGGAGGGAGATACCCACATGGCACAGCAGACCTCTCTGTCTCGCCCGCTGCTCCCCTCAGCAGTGTATTTCAGTTAATCTGCCCGTTCTGCTCCCCACTCTGTCTCTGATGAATGCTCTCAATCCCCTGCACCTGGGGCCTGTACCCCAGTTCTAGTATGCATAAATAAATAAATCTTAAAAGAAAAAAAAAGATAAGAATTCCATGCAAACTGGTTCAGCCATATGGAAAACAGTATATTATGAAATATAACAGGATACAAGATATTCACAGATAGGATAAGCTCTCCTTCTTTAATCATGTCAGCTGGGTTTTCAGGCCTTTTCCCTATGACATGTGACTCCTGGTACCTCAAAAGATTAAAAATGAATATGCTATATGACCCAGCAATTCCACCTGTAGGTATCTACCCTGATAAGTCGGAAGATGAAAGACAAATACCAGATGTTATCAGCAATAAGTGGAATATAGAGAAACCAAAGAAAGGGTCAGATAATACCAAACTTAAAAACGAACTCTGGAAAGCTCACTATAGAAGAGAGGCATCCAGAGGGGCAAGAGATAGGGGAGAGAACAAAATGGGGAGGAAACAGAGTGGACTCTGGTGGTGGACTACGGGTGCTGTGATGGAGGGTGTACTGTGTATTAATAACACACGAAGGGGGAGTCTGTACTCCAAAAATGCAAACAACAAAGTAAACTAGAAAAAAAGAAAGAAAACAAAAACAATTCCATTTAAAGAAATACCAAAAGAAATAAAATACTTAGAAATACACACAACCTAAATATTTTGAAAAACATCTCTTCATGGATTGGGAGACGTAATGTTGGTAAAAAAACAATACTACCCAAAAAGATACACAAATTCAATGCAATTCCTATAAAAGTCTCAGTGGTGTTTTCCCCCAGAAATAGAAAAACCCATCCTAAAATTCATATAGAATTTCAAAGGACCATTAACAGTCAAAACAATGCTGAAAAAGGACAAAGTTGAACAGAGGCTACCAAAAGCTACAGGAAGGGAAAATGGGGAATTCATTGTTTAATGCGTTTAAAAATTCTGTTTGGGGGCCTCCCTAGTAGGGCAAGGAGTTAAGTCTCAGCACTACGGGGCTATTGGCAGCCACTGCAGCTCAAGTTTAATCCCTGCCAGGAGGCTGGCCCACATGGTGCAGCAGACCTCTCCTGTCTCAGCCTGTTGCTCCCTTCAGCAGTGCATTTCAATGTATCTACCTATTCTGCTCCCAGCTCTGTCTCTAATAGGTCCTCTCACCCCCACACCTCTGGCCAGCACCCCAGTTCTTGTATGCATAAATAAATAAAAATCTTAAAAAAAAATTCTATTTGGGATGATGAAAAAGTTCTGGAAATAGTGGTGATACACAGCATGTGAATATACTTAAAGTTACTTAATTGAACATTTAAAAATGGTTAAAATACTAAATTTTGTTATGTAAATTTAACCACACACACAAAAAAAGTGGGATAATAGATGCCCTAGTGTATTATCAAGTAACCAACAAAGTATCTGACACACAGTAGGTTCTCTATGTAGTTTAAGAATACATACTAAATGAATTCTTCACAACTTCTTAAATTTCTCTGAGGATTTTTACCTAACAGACAACAGATTTAGGAATGAAGGTGGTTAAAGCAAAAATCAGAATCAGACCAAAACTGCAGTAATTGGGTGCAAAAAGAGCATGAATTAGCCTAACACAAAGAGCAAGACAATACTAAAAACAAAAACAGAGGCAGGAACTTAAGAGTCACATATGCCAGCATTTGGATTCTATGGGCCTTTTCTTCTACTAGCTTCCAGTTCCAGTGAAATTTCTGTAGCTTGTTTTCAACTACACATAGCCAATATAAAGATACAATACAGTCATCCTTAACACTCATCCAGTGATATAGCTTATGTTTCCTGGGAAAAAGTAAAAGATACGATTCTTACCATCTCATAAGCAAATGTTTCTTGTCTGCAGACCCGATCTATCGTTATGGTTTCTTCCCGATGTTCCATAAGTCTCTTTCTAACCCTGTTATAAACATAGGGAATATCAAATTTCAATATGTCTTATTGGGTTTATAAAACATCTTTAATAGCTAACTTTTTAAAAATGAACTATATTTTTTTATATTGAATTAATTTTATATTTAAAAGCCATGTACTGAGGTTAACATAGTGTCCTATTTGTTAATGCATTCATAATTATATTTTCTAGCATCTCCTATAACTTTTTTTTAACATTGTTATATTATTTGGTGTATATATAATCATACATAGTCTATCCTGATGTGGTTTGTGGCTTTTATCATACATTTGTATGATATCATACATTTGTATGCTTTTCACAAAAGAAGTGTTAATAAGTTTATTAAGACTGAGCTCTTATCATGTCTGTTTTCTAATCACAATGGTATGAAACAAGAAATCAAGCACAAAAGGCAAGCTGGAGAGATTTCAGTTATGTGGATGCTGAACAACTAACTGTGCTACTGAATAATTTGCTACTAAATAACTACTAAGTCAATGAAGAAATTAAAGGAGAAATTAAAAATTACTTTGAGAAAAACAAAAATGAAGAAACAAGCTATCAAAATCTATGGGATGCAGGAAAAGTGGTACTTAAGGGCAATTTTATAGCAATACATCAAAAGTCAAGAAAAATTCCAAATGAACAATCTAACTTTACACCTGAAGGAACTAAATAAAAGGAATAAATGAAGTCAAAGTTAGTAGTGGTAAGATGATAAAAATCAGAGCAGAAATAACATAACTCAAAAAGATAATACCAAAGATCAATGAAACCTGCTTCTTTGAAAAGATTAACAAAATTGACAAGTCTTTAGCTAGGTTTATTAAGAAAAAAAGAAACAAGTGTAATAAGCAGAATCAGAAGCAAAAGAATTTGTAATAGATAAGACAGAACTACAAAGGACCACCAGACTACTATGAATGTATATATGACAATAAATTACACAATCTAAAAAGTGGACAAATTCTTAGAATCATACACTCTTTCAAGACTGAATCAGGAGGAAATGGAAAAGCCGAAGAGACTGATCACAAGTAAGGAAATTGAAAGTCTCCCCCCTAAAACAAGAGAATCAAATGGTTTCACCAGTGAGTTCTACCAAATTTTCACATAATATCTTATACCTATCCTTCTCAAACTTTCAAAAAATAGAAAAGGAGAGAGAACACTTCCAAATTCATTTTGCAAGGCAATATAACCCTGATATCAAAAGCAGACTAGGACATCTCAAAAACAGAAAACATAGACCATCCTCAACATAACTTTAGCAAACTGAATTTAACAATACATCAGAAAGATGAAATATCATGACCAAGTATGATTTTCCCAGGGATGGTTCCAACAAACAAGCCAATTTTTTCCAATACACATCAACAAAGGGAAGGATAAAAATCATATAATCATATCAATAGATTCAGAAAAGGTATTTAACAATATTTAACATCTATTTATGATAAAGCTCTCAATAAAATAGGGATAGAAGGAACATATCTTAAATAATAAAGGCCAAGCATGACAAACTCATACTTTACTCAACGAAAAATAACTGAGAGTTTTCCTCTAACATTAGGGACAACATAAAGCTGTCCATGCTTACCATTCAACATAGTATTGTAAGTCTGTGCCAGAGCAATTAAACAAGAAAAAGTAATAAAATGTGTGGAATTTGGAAAAGAAGTAAAATTATTACTACTGGCGGATGATACACAGAAAACCCAAAATATTCCACAAAAAATACATAATACATAAAATGTATATATATATAATGTATGCATGTATACATAAAACATAAAATAAACCAGTACAGTAAAGTGGCAGGCTACAAAATCAATACATAAAAACTGTTGCATTTCCATAGGCAAGCAATAACCTAGAAGGAAAAGAAATTAACAATTCCATTTACAATTACATCAAATATAAATACCTAGAAATTAATCTAACCAAAAAAAGTGAAACATGGGCCTCCTTGGTGGCACAGGAGTTAAAATCAGCACTATCAACCTGTCGCCAGCCACTGCAGCATGAATTCAATCCCCAATCAGGGAGCTGGCCCACATGGTGCAGTAGACCTCTCTTGTCCCACCTATTGCTCCCCTCAGCAGTTGATCCGCCTGTTCTGCCCCTTGTGAATCATCTTAATCCCGCACCTCTGACCTACACTTGTATGCATAAATAAAAATAAATCTTTAAAAAAAAAGTGAAACATATATACTTAAAACTATAAGACACCATGAAAAGAAATAGAAGAAACATAGAAATGAAAAGATAGTATATGTTTATAGATTGGGTGAATCACAATGTTAAAATGGCCATCTTACTTCAAGCAAAATATCAGACACCATAGAACAAACAATACTAAAATTTGTATGGGTACACAAATGATCCTAAAGAACTAAAGAAGAAAAACAGATGCATCATGCGTCCTGCCTTTAAACTATACTACAAAGTTATAGTAATCAAAACAGTATGGTATTGGAATAAAAACAGACACATAAATGAGTGGAAAAGAACTGAGAGCCCAGAAATAAACCCTCATCTATTTGCACAGTTACTTTATAATAAAGGATCAGGAGCATACAACGAGGAGGAAGACTCTGCAGTAAATGAAATTGAGAAAACTGTCACAAAAGCAAAGAACCAAAACTAGACCACTATCTTATACCCAACACAAAAATTAATTCAAAATGAATTAACAAGTTGAAAGACTGAAATCATGAATCACTTAGAAGAAAACAGACAATACGTATATGGACATGGGCCTTAGAGATGTCTTCAGGGATTTAAATTCTTATACAAGGGAAACAAAAACAAAAATAAACAAGTGGAACTATATGTAACTGAAAAGTTTATGTACAGTAAAATAAAAAACCACGGAAATGAAAAGGCAACCTATGGATTGGGAGAAGATATTCACAATCCACCATATGACAAGTGATTAATACCTAGCATATAAAAAGAACAAACAACTCAATCAAAAAATGAGCCGAGATGGTTCCAAAGAGACATTTAGATGGCCAACAGGCACATGAAAAGATCTTCATCATCCCTAATCATCAGGGAAACACAAATCAAAACCATAATGAGATGTCATATCACACCTGTTAAGAATGGTCCCTATCAAAAAGACAAGAAACAAGTGCTGGCAAGGGTATGGAGAAAAAGTCACCCTCATACACTACTGGTGGGAATATAAACTGGCACAGCCACTTTGGAAAACAGTATGGAAATTTCTCAAAAAAATTAAAAATAGAACTTATCACATGACCCTGTAATTCCACTTCTAGTTATACACGGAAACACTATTCAAAAAAGATTTAAACAGTCCTATGTTCATTGTAGCAATAGTTACAACAGCTAAGATATGAAGACAACGTTAACACCCATGACAGATGACAGGATAAAGGAGATGAGCTATAGACACACAATAGAATACACACAATAGAATGCCATCCAGCTATAAAAACTTGGATGGATCTTGAAGGGATTATGCTAAGTACAATAAGTCAGAAAGAGAGAGAGAAATATCAGACAACTTCACTCATATGTAGTATATAAAGAAACTAAGCAAACAAAACAAAAGCAAATCCTTGGATTCTGACACCTGCAGATACCATGGAGGAAAGGGATGGGAAGGGCGAGAGGAATGGCTAGAAGGGGTCAGTTAGAAGGTGGCAGAAGGTTATTAGAACTTTGATGGGAGGGACGGTGTGGTGTACATTTGAAGTTGTACTCCTAAAATTTACAATTTTGTAAACCAATGTTACTTCAATAATTAAAAAAAAAATTGTAATAATAGTACTAAACATGACAGGTTAGTTTCAGTAGCACTCATGTAGTAAAATTATCTATCTCTCCTAAATCTACAAAGTAAAATTCTCTCTTTCGGGGCCTCCCTGGGTGGCGCAAGGGGTTAATTTAAGCACCACACTATGAAGCAATCCTCAGCCTCTAGCGCGAGTTCGATCCCCGGCTGGCCAGGGAGCAACCCATATGGCGCAGCAGACCTCTCCTGGCTCACCTGCTGCTCCCCTCAGCAGTGTACTTTGGTCAATCTGCCTGATCTGTTTCCCGTTCTGTCTTGGGTGAATCCTCTCACCCCCCGCATCTCTGGCCTGTACCCCAGCTCTTATATGCATAAATAAATCAATCTTTAAAAAAAAATAAAATAAAATCCTTTCTTTCATCAAAAAAATTCAAAAGTGGGCCTCCTCGGTGGCGCAGCGGTTGAGTGCTGGGTTGCGAAGCTGCCCACAGCCTCTGCAGCGCCGGTTCGATCCCCGGCTGCTCCCCGGCCACCAGGGGAGGGTCCCACATGGCGGGCAGACCTCTCCTGCCGCCCGCTGCTCCCCTCAGCAGTGTACTTCGGTCCTTCTGCCTGCTCTGCTCCCCGCTCTGGCTCTGGTGAATTCTCTCACCCTCCTGTGCTTCTGACTGTACCCAGTGCTTGTATAAATAAATAAAATAAATAAATAAATAAATAAATTAAAAAAAAAATTCAAAAGTGGTAAAGATAACTTATTTAGCTTGCTATGGAATAAGGAGCAAAAACATGTATCAAAGGAGAATCAATATCTAAGAGATGCCTTTCTCCCCACTTCCTTACATGCACAAAATGAGTCAAGTAGCTCTTTTGCTACACAGGGAAAAGGAAAAAGTGCTAGAAATTTATTTATTTTATTCCACAATAAAGGGATCATGTGCTTTGATTCAGGTTTTATTTTTATATTTTTAAGGTACTGTTAGGGGGAAAAAAGGTAGGTTTATAGAAAAAAGCATAGAGACACAGATTTTGGCTGTTGGCACAAGTTTAATTTACTTGCAGTCCTGTTAAGATTATTATTAGTGCTATCTTAAATGCAGCAGCTTCAAAGAACATCAAAAAATCCCAGTTGAGGAATGCTGTACTAACTCCTTTTATATTACTTCTATAATTCTATCCACATTTCCTAAGGAAAGGACTAGAATAAAGCCAGGGAGATCTTATTGATCTAGTAGCAGAAAACAGCCAGGGGAAGCAAAGTGTAAAGCAGTCTTGAAATTATTATTTAACAAGGGTTAATAAAATCAGTATACGTCAATTAGGATGTTATTAACTATAGCAAAAGATTATTATGCTTTGCTTATAATTATCACCAAAATTCTTTTTCTAGGCAATTTCTAAGACTTCTTCTGGTTTATGAAAATTTCACTTATTCCACTCATTCTATAAATATCTATTCATTCGTTATTATGTGTCAAAGCTATAAGAAATGGAAATATAACAGCGTGTGTAAGACAGATATATCTTATGGAATCTTTTAGTTACGAAAACAGAAAACTCAAAATAAGTATATTATAAATGTGATGAGTATTTTGATTTCAATAGAAAAGTATAGTGGTTACACTATCATAAAATGAGATCTAAATGTAGTCCTCAGAACTTCACCTAAGATTCTAAGGCTGCTCAGAAGTCAGTAAGAGCAGTAAGGAAAAAAAGAAAAAAGACCAGGAGGATAAGGAAGAGTGAATATTTTAGGCAAAGGCTGTAAAAAAGGTTTAGTGCTTTTGGAGCATGGCATAAAGCTAAAAAAGATCAAGATCCATTCTACAGAGGCACTTTTGAGTCACTTAAGAACTCAGGACTTTTGCCTAAGGCACCTGAAAAATTTTAAGTAAGAGAGTTTCACAATCAGATACACTAAATATTCAACAATAGTTAAATAGAAAGCAGCACAATAAGCTTAAGGGCAATATATAGAGGAAGGAGTTCGGATTCTCAAGGAGCCTACAAGGACTTTAGAAATGCTAGAAGAATTCAAAACATTATAAATACACCTATTGAATCCTAAGGACAGGAGATCGGTTTTGGTAATGTTGAAAGGAACCAGGGTCTCAAAGTTAAGGTGAGCTTCAAATGGAAGAGGGCATGTGCATCCTGAACCATTTGGAAAAGAAAGTGGTTGAAAATAAATCTGAAAATGCAGACTGGGATTATATGTGGAAGGCTTCAGATGACTTAAGAAGTCTGAAATATGTAAGAAGTCTGAAATATGTCTACAGGAGAAAGAATCGCTGACAATCTCTCAGCAAAGCAGCAAGATTAGGCAATAACATTATACATAAATCTGAAGGAGAAAACAGTACAGGCTTAGCAAAGAAGCCTTTCACATAGCTCCAAGTATCACTAATACAAATATTTGTCGTGGGTGATAAATTTGCCAGATATTACAAAAGAAACCAAGCAGAGTTGAAACAGTTACAGGGCAGCCCCGATACAAAATGAGTTGCCTGACTGTGGGTCCTCACACATGTGCTTAAAGGGACTTATCAATACTCTACTGCAGGCACACACAAAAGGTTAATAAAAGGTTTATTTACAAAGGAACAGCAAATGAGGAAATGTACAACTCAGGGAGAAAAGTGGGAGATAAAGTTTTAAATGCGTCCTACCCGATCCACCGATCTGGAATCCCAAATGGCTCTCTGAGAGCTGGCCACAAGCCTGGAGCCATGAAGCCAGGAGGTGAGCAAGAGAGCGAGCCCCCCAAGGCCCACATGTTTGGTTTTTATACCAACCCTGGCTGCTTAACTCCACCCTCAGGTCCCAGCAACCTTCCCTTTGGTGGTGACGGGATTTGTCTTTCCCAATGTCCTGATGGCTTTGGTCTGGAGTGGGGGTGGAGTCCACAAAGCCTGCATGGAATTAGCTCAGGACATCCTTTCCCCCTAACAATATGACTGCCTGAATTTTTGAAGTGGACAATAGAAAGAGTTGGACCTACTATGACAGTCATAGCAAAATGGTGTGAAATGGGCTGCAAACTGGAAATTATAAATTTCACCACTACATGCATAATTATATGAAAATTATGTAGTACTATATTATCTACAGTGAGCAGTTTTTCTCAAAGTATGGCTATCAGAATGAATTACCTGTGAGTATTCAGATCAATACAGAGAGAATAACCACTTAAAAACTTTTATAGCAATGTGACAATAATTTTACTTTTTAATGATAAAAAATGTTAGCTTTCTAATATATTTGTCTCTTAATCCCAATTTTTCTAGGAATTCATTTTTACAAAAGTATGCATCTGTAAAAAACAAAACATCCAAACTTGATCTTTTACCAGAGTTTTAAGAAACACTATTTAGCTGCACCGTAAGTCTTAGGTAGATTTCCTTTGTAAACATTCATTTAAAGTAAACACAGGGCCTCCCTGGTGGTGCAAGGGGTTAAGCACCACACTATGAAGCAATCCTCAGACTGCAGGACGAATTCGGATCCCCTGCCAGCCAGGGAACAAACCACATGGCGCAGCAGACCTCTCCTGTCTTGCCTGCTGCTCCCCTCAGCAGTGTATTTCAGTCAGTCTGCCTGTTCTGTTCCCCACTCTGTCTCTGGTGAATCCTCTCTCTCTCTCTCACACACATCTCTGGCCTGTATCCCAGCTCTTATATGCATAAATAAATAAATCTTTAAAAAAGATAAAGTAAACACAAATTTGAATATGGATTGGATATTATTAGAGGTTATGTATTTACTGCTAATTTTCTTAGGTGTAATAATACACTATATGTAAAACAATGATACTTTAAGAAGCTTTATGTCATTGTATTCGGTGGTAAATTATCATATCTAAAACTTAATAGCTCAGCAAGAGAAAAAGACAGCAGGTATTTCAAACACATACTAAACTAAATATAGTCAAATGTTAACAAAGGTTGAGTTTAGGGTGTGAGTATGCAGAAAACAATAATATACTCTCACCTTCGAAATGATATAATGTTGGAAAAAATATTTTAAAAAACAGCACAGGGGCCTTGCTGGCGGCACAAGGGGTTAAGACGCAGCTATCTCCAGCTACTGCAGCACCAGTTTGATCCCGCGCCTGGGAGGGGACCCACATGGCATAGCAGACCTCGTCTGTTTCTCTGCTGCCCCGCTCAGCAGTGTATTTCAGTCAACCCACCTGTTCTGTTCCCCACTCTGTTTGTGAATCCTCTCACCTGCACCCCCCCACCACACCTCTGGCCTGCACCCCAGTTCTTGTATGCATAAATAAATCTTTAAAAAATAAAAAGCACATAATAAAAAGTGAGGTCATTCATACCCCAAAGTCACTAGGTCAGTATTCTCAGGGAGGACTTCTGGATCTTCACCTTCCTCAAGGCACCTTAGTTTATCAAGGCTGAAACAAACAGGAAAGAAAAGAAGGAAATGCAGTCAGGCATCTAGTTTTCAGCAATCAGGTTGGCGTTCTAAATAAATCACTGAATAGTTAAGAAGAAAAAAAATCCAGCAGGCCGCTCAGAGGCCAGAATTCTGTGCAGATTTCTGTACCCACATTCCATAAAGAAAAAGGATATAAGTCGACTGAAGATGGTCATTACTATTAAACACAGAATGACATCATTAAAGGTTATTTTCATATTTTCTCCCCAAACAAGCACTTTTGGGGAAATCGTCAGTAACTGTATACTCGGGAGGTCCCCCAAAGAGACCACAGTTAATCTTGGAAGGAGGTTGCGCCTCCTCCCAGCTCACCAATAACTGAGATTTCTTCATTGCCCAGGTGTTAATGACAAGTACACGTCTCTTCCGTTACTGATTGTTTTTCGATATTAACAAGCACTTTAAAAATAAGAGCTAGAAAAAAATAACCTTTAAGCAACTCCCCCGTTCCTTCATTCCAACTCGCAGAGATTGTGTATTTCGATCGCAGGATTTCTGGTGTTCCGGGAAGGTTCCAGCATGTTGAAAGCTTTCACAGGGCTACTATCCTGGGGTATATAAACCACAGGATCTCCCAAGGATGAGACCCAGGGGAGGGCAGAAAACTAGGCAGCACCCTATTTGGCCCCAGGCAGCAAGAGACCCTCAGCCCCTCACTCACCCGCAGACCGCCTTCAGCTCGGCTGCTGCCTCCAGGCTGCACCCCAGATCCCGGGCCACCGCCGCATCCTCCCGTCCGGAGTCGGCGACCCCCCGGCTCCCGGGCAGCGTGGGTGCCAGGGGCTCTCTCAGAGACATGTCCCCTGCACCGCGTAATCGGCCACGCCACAGCTCCCCGAAAGCGCCCACGTGGAATGCGCGGGTGTTTAGCTCGGGAAGCTCGTACTCGGGGAAGTTGGAGCCCCCACTGTTGGAGAGCAGGTCCTGCCTGCCCCCCACCCCGCTACTCGATGGGCCGCTCCGGACGCCTTCAGCCATGTTCGCCCCACTCCCTTCCTTAGCAAAAGCCGAACGACCAAGGCCTCACGCAGCGTCATGGGACTTGTAGTTGCGTGCGATCACGGACAGCGAGCTGAGGGCTGCGCGAGAGGAATTTCAGAAACTACATTTCCCGGCAGGCCCCGGGGATGGGCATGGCCCCTGCCCCAACCCCGGCCCCGCCCCGCCCCGCCCCCAGGCGCGGCGACCCGAGCCTCAGCATTTAGGCTGAACGCATTGTTCTCAGCCCACGGTCGCGCGGCGGGCGGTTGGGGTTCCCGTGGCGACGCGGCCTGTGAAACTGGCTCTTTGACCTTCACAGTCACGTCGCGTCGCCCTTCGGCAGGGCAAGGTGGCTTCACCATGCCCTTCTGTCCCATGCTTTGCTGTTCTTGGCGCAGGGTGCGGGACTCTAAGGTCGTGGGCTTCGCTCCTACCTCACCTCGCCCCCACAACCTGAGACTTGGGGGGCGAGCTCTGAGATTAGGGGCGCTCTCAGGAGCTCGTTTCTTCACAGCCTCCCTAGTGGCTTCGTGTTCGCGCGCGCGTGTGTGTACATAATTGCTGGTCACATACGCCAGTGTTCGAATGTCTACTGTGTATCAAACATTATTATTGGCCTTAAGCAGATTTGAAAAAAAAAAAAAAAAATCACCAGAGCCCTTTGGTTATGAACTGCTTGGAACATCATGTACAAGTTTTTGTGCAGCCATGTATTTTAATTTCTCTTAGAGCTATATGAGCGAGTTGCTACGTTATATGATGTCTGTTAAACCATTTGAAGCACTGCCCTCAAGTTTTCCAGTGTCTACTCCATTTTACGCTTACAACATCAATGTATGATAATTCTGATTTCTCCACATCCTTGACAACACTTGTTATTACCTTTCTTTTTAATTATAGCCATTCTAGTGGGTAGGAAGTATCTTACGGTTTTGATGTGCTTTTGCTTGATGACTAATGAAATTGAGCATCTTTTCGTGTGTTTACCTTTGAAGGAATGTCCAAGTTCTTTGCCCATTTTTTTTGCCCTGTGCCCATTTTTAAATTATTTATGTTTTTATGGAAGACCTGGTATTTATCCATACATTGTTGTAGGAGACACCTGTTGTTTTTATTTACCTTAGCTCTGCATTACTTAGAATTGACCTTCCTACTCGTTTTGGTCCTCCTGAGACTGTCAGTTATAGAATCCTTCCTATTCTGGCCACATTGAATGACTCAGGATGATCAAGTGACTCAACATAGAGCCAAACAGAAACCTCTTCTGGGTGGATTTTATCTATAGCCTAAGATACTCCCTTTCCTTCCTGAGAACCTAAGGCTATGGCCTAGACCCAGTCTGGGTTGACCAGTGGAAAAGTTAGAAGGGAAAAAATTTAAGTTTAAATAAGAAAAGGCAGAAGATGGAGAAATAAAGGAGTCATGTGACTGGATGGTATTGTGGCAGAGCTTGTCTTGTTCCCCTCAAACTTGCCCTTAGGTAACCCAGTAATTTTTTTTAATTTTAAGTTATTTTGAGTTGGGTTCCTGGAACCTAAAGACAAATAGTCTTCCCAAGAACCGTAAGACTTGGTCCAAATTCCTCAACAGGGGGAGCTCTCACTCCAGGCAATGAGGTCACTTCAGGTGAAAGAATTCTTGTATCTGAATATTTACTAAAATTGATTTCAGAAGAGATGACAAAGGTTCCCAAGCTGCAGTGAGCAGGAACAGGATGGAAATGAGCGACACAGGGAAGGATGGTCTCACATCATGGTGAGGTTTAGCATTAGGAACTTGAGAGGTGTGGACCGCAGGATTTTACCGCAGGGAAAGCAGTAGAACTGAGCAGCAACAGCAGCAGCAATCACAACCTGGCATCAGTTGATTCTTAGCAGCAGAGCCCCCCAACCCTTGGCTGGAAGGGTCCAGAGAAGCCACTAAAACATAAAAGTAATTTTGAGCTGGGCGCATTTGAGAATACTCTCCCCGCCAACTCCCTTATCTACCTAAATGTCAATCCTCCTGTAACAAGAAGTCCCCTCCCCACAACCAGAGAAGACTGACTAGAAGTAGGCAAGCAGACATTGTCACAAGACTAATATCTCCCATCTATACTCCTAAGGGTCCATTAATTTTTCCTGAAACTTGTTAGTTTTCCCACAAATGCCTTTCTCCATTGCCCTGTTTTAGAAGTCTTTCATTTTTCTTAAGTGTTCTTCTCCCCTCCCCCTTCTCTGAAAATGGTCTGTCAGCTCAAATTCTAACTACCTTCCATAGTGACATTTTTCTGGGAACTCTTCCATACGTCATATGTACTTGAATACAAGTCTGCCTTTTCTCTTGCTAATCTATTATTTGTTAGTTTAATTTGCAGGCCTCCAAGAATAAATTTAAAAGGGTAGAGGAAAAGTTTTTCCTCCTCGACATGGCTATGGCAAATGCAGCTCCTGGCCTGTGACAGACAGGAGTAGCTCTAGACCTGGCACTAGGGCAGCAGAAAGGAGGTAGAATAATGCCAAAGACCTCGGGGTAGATATAGACTTCTGTATATATAGACCCCTGTAAAGCTCTGCACAGACCCTAAGGGAGAGAAAAAAACCTAAGATTTATTAGTTGTGAATATCAGAGCCAACCACTGGGTTAAGGTGGTGGTATAGGTTTAGATTCCAGATTCTGTCTGAGCTGTGACACAAACCAACATTAGAAAGTGTCATCTGGCTCTTGGTTTCCCAACTTCACTTATGGAGGAAAAGATTAAGAATCAGGAAGCAGAAGTATAAGGGGAGCCGAGCTCTCAAAGTTTGCTTCTGAGAATTATTAGTTTTTTCACTAGAGAGCTTCATATTGGGCTCAGCTAGTGATGAAAATTGGTTTGCTGGTGGGAACTGGGTGACACCAATATTGGGGGAATAGTAAGTGCTGAGTAAACGCCACCCACTTATATTTTATGGACTCTGTCCTCCACCTCCATGCCGAAGATATCCTGGGCACCAAGGACTACTCCCATCATGCCACGCATGAATCTGCCGTGACTCTTGACTTCTCGAAGCAGGGAATGCAGGGAATTAAGGTTGGAGTTAAGCAGCCATCCTTGGTATAAAACCGAACACAAGTAGGCCTGCAGGGGGCTTGGTTTTGCCTGCCTTCTGCATGAACACAGGGCTCCACCTCAGACAGCTTAAATGGTAGGACATGTTGACTAAGTAATCTCTTTCCTTTCTTTTTCCATGCTCCCCTCTTTTCATTTCCCTTGCAGATGAATATTTTATTAACTTTTCACCGAGTTCCTACCCTTGAGTCTTGTCCTGAGTTTTCAAGCGCGTGGGTGAGAACTCATCTAGGCCGTTCCATTTCCCTTTGGGGAATGAGGGGGTGTAACACCAGCATCTTCATTCTTTTGGCCCCATCTTGTTGAGCAACATTTCCAATTGTGGCACACCACTTGGGAATAGTCTTGTTCTGAGGTGATGCCAGCTTATTTGAGAAAGATCTGTATAATTAGAGACAAAGCAGACATCTTTTCCCCCTCATTTATGAGATATTTATTAAAATAACACGTTTATACATGTATATAACGTATACATCATTACTGAAAAAATATATACCATTATACAAAAAAAGGATTAATTTTGGAAAATGATTGTTAATATGTCATTTTACTTTCAGAAATAAAACCACAAAACAATCTAATTGAATCTTAAAGGCAAGCATGCTGCGCGAGGAATGTTCTTATTCTTTGTAGAAGTTCTTTCTTTACAGTCAGGAACCAGAGCTTTTCTTTTTGGTGTGATTTCAGCTACCAAGTCATCAACAGTAAAGTGTTCTCGTCCTTTTTCTTTAATTACCTCTTTACAGCATACCTTCAATTGATCTTTCTCTCCACGTTCAATTAATTTAGCTGTCAACCACTTTTTGAGTTGTTCTCTTTTTCTAGTTTCTATTTTTTGGTTAATCACTGCTCTCATCTGCGCATCTTTGCTCATCTTGCTAACCATACTCTTCCATATTCTTCAGCTGTAGACCCATTACCTTTGTTTATTTGCCTTCACTGTAGGGATTCATGTAACAAGGTTAAACACTAGGCCCCTCCTTGCCCAGCAGGCAGGTTTGGGAGACTTGAATAGATAAGGAAATCATAAGGTTGCCATGAAAACCGGGCCCTAAGACTGATCATCATGACCAGAAAAACCCAGCTCAGCTCCAAGAATGCAGAAGCAGGGCCAGGACACATTGTGTGTAAAAAGCCAGTGCTTGAGAGCAGACATTCCAGCAGACGACTGGTGCAAACTGGGGCCCCAAGTAAGAAAGCCCATGAAAACAGTGTAAAACAGAGCCTCAAATCCTTTCCATGCAGACATATGTCACCCTTCTTGTCCCCTGCCCCCTTGCAGGTTATGTCAGTATATCTCCCTTTTCTGTTCTCCACTCAGTCCCTGGTGAATTCTTTTATCCCCACATGCCTGGCCTCACTCCAGTATTCCACTGCCACATTCACCTTTGTCACACACACACACACACACACACACACACACACACACACACACACACACACATGATTCTTTTGGTTGGGAATTTTGTTTCAAAACACTGGTGAGCTTTATCTTAAAAATAGAAATTATGTCTCTAAAAGTGTAACAGGGTGGTCCCCAGGAAAGGGGGAGGTTCCCTGCCCCACCCAAGGAAGGGTGGAGCTGAGCAGGAAGAGGAGAAGCTGCAGAAGAGACTGAGAAGGAGTAAGGAGCAGGATGGAGCCAGAAGGAGACCTGGAGGAGGCGCATGGAGCCTAGAAACACGTGAAGAAACTGCGCTTGTCTTTTGGTCGTGGACTAGGTGACACAGATGTGGGTGAGACCCGTGGGGAGGTGACAATGGCAGCTTTTATCTTGATGTTGATTCTGCTCTTTTCCTTCCGGGCTTGTCCGGTTGTTTGTGACCCTTTTCTGTGGGTCCCCACTGGAAGATGTTTTAGACTTGTGGCAGGCTTTGGGGCCTTGCTCTGGGCCGACCCCATATGGATGGAGTTTTACCCACGAGGGGATGGGTAACTTTGGGTGCTTCATTTAGAAACTAGACTCTTTGCCTTTCCTGTATTGTTTCCTAGTTTTATTAAAGATCCTTCCCATTAGTCTCATGTGTTTTGTGTTGATGCGGCGGATGGCAGAACCCATTTAGTATAGGCAGGTTTGCGGGGTTTGGGCTGCCCCTCTCCCTGTCCTATAACAAAAGGATTTAAAAGGACTCTTTTGCATTCAACCATCATCTCAATTGAGCAAAAACCTTTGTTGATGAATTACCAAAATGACACTGTTTGGGGGTCATGTTTTAAAACAATTGATTCTCCAACTACCTACATTTGATCCACAAGAAGTGGGGAACATACCTCAATGCCAAATTTACTTGACAGTCATGGGTGCTTGGTCCTTCTTTCCTTGGGGTTCTGATCAAGTTCAAAGAAGGTCCCTGCAAGAACTACTGTGAAATAGCTGCCACCACAGCCAACTCCTTTGACATTTCTAATGAGACAGGGTAGGGGCAAATGTGTAATCCTCATCTACCCCTTGGACATAGGAGAACTTCAGGAGATTAGAACGTGCCAACTCTTGTCTGCGAAAGGGTCAGGAACTCTTTGAAGATACAAAGAGGAGAAATATCTTTGCTTGGTATTGTTCCTGGAGTCTTTGCAAATTGAATGTTCAGGTGGAGAATTGCTTTCCCGAAGCCAGGAGACCACGTGCCCAAAAAAGGCATAGTAGAAAGGGGATAGTGTGACCTGGAAGTTAGAAGAAATACTCTTAGTCATAAAGGCAGTTGGTAGAATAATAATAACACTTTAGTGAGGAGTTAGATTTATAGCCATTCAGACAACTGACATTAATTGTAAGGAATTATAGCAACTTGAGGTGGAAAACCTTATGTATGTCCTCTTCCATTGTAAGCAATGACTCTTTTCAAGGCTGAAAACTTAATATATATTTGCGTAATGACTTTCTTTTTATTCCTAAATTGCTCCTCCACTAATTGCTTTGGTATATTCAGCTGTTTCTTGTTCTCTCATCACCACCATCTCAGTTCCACTGATAAGTAAAAATTAGGTAATTAGTTCTCCCAAGGACATATCAAATTTGCTATAAGGTGTTTGAAATCTTAGATTAGCAAAGAGAGCAAGAAAGTCTACTGGCAGAAGATACAGAATCAGAAAAAATATCAGAAAACGTTCTGCTCCTTTTGATTATAGGTTCTGTGGATATGCAGAGAGGTTTGGACCAGGACATTGTGTGACTCCTGTAACATGAGGTATCTTCCTCAGATTCTGAGACCAAACATTCTTTTATCTGCGTAAGTTACCCTAGTGCCTCTATGAGACATTCACTTGTAACAGGGTGGTCCCCAGGGAAGGGGGAGTTTCCAGGTTTCCTGTCCTACCCAAGGGAGGGTGGAACTGAGCAGGGAGAGAAGAAGCTGAGAGGAGACTGAGGAAGGAAGGAAGCAAGATGGAGAGCCAGAAGGAGACCTGGAAGAGGCACGTGGAGCAGAGAGACACGTGAAGAAACTGCGCTTGCCTTTTGGTCGTGGACTGGGTGACACAGATGTGGGTGAGAGACCCGTGGGGAGGTGACAATGGCGGTTTTTGTCTTGATGTTGATTTTACTCTTTTCCTTCGAGACTTGTCTGGTTGTTTCTGATCCTTTTCTGTGGGTCCCCACTGGAAGGTGCTTCAGACTTGTGGCAGGCTTTGGGGCCTTACGCTGGGCCAATCCTGCTTGGGTGGACTTTTACCGAGGAGGGGACGGGTAACTTTGGGTGCTTGATTTAGAAACTATGTTCTTTGCCTTTCCTGTATTGTTTACTAATTGTATTAAAGTTCCTTCCCATTAAAGTTTCCTATGTTTTGTGTTGATGCTGTTGATGGCAGAACCTATTTAGAGCAGGCAGGTTTGTGGGGTCTGGGGTGCTCCTCTCTCAGCCCTGTTACACACTGATCTCAAAGGAATTGATCTTGGAAATGGTATAAAATGATTGAAGGCTAGAATCTGTGGGTTCAGATATGAAATAATCTGTGATTCTGCTCCCATCTACAAAAAAAAGCATCTTTGCACTATATTGTGACTTTCCCCTGTTTTTATATGCTACTCTTAGGAAACAAGTCACTCCCCTGGAGTGGGGAGTAGTTCTAGGAATTTTTGGAATTTCTCAATGGACATTTGTCGCTTTTCCATTTATTTAAACATTCACTCTTTTATATCACTGTGGATTCATGAATATTTCATGCATTAGGTTATCATGCAGTATTACGGTATTAACCATGTATTCCTGATGCTTTGACTTTGGGGCCTTGTTGACTCAGGAGAGACTGCTTCTCCCAGGTCTAGTCAATTCCTAGAGATAGTACCAGACTCTCCCTTGAGTGTGCGTCTCAAATGCTAACCTACGAATCCCAAGTCTTTACCCCCACTGCCTCTTCTATCAGGTTCTCACTCTATTGCTACGATACCCCTACCCTATTAACCAGAGCCAATACCACCAGGGACAGCCTGCATTCCCCAGAGCTGCTGAAATTATTCAAACTAGTCAGTCCTAAACTTGCCTAGTCTAGAAAGGGTTCATAACAGGTCTCCGTAAGATGTGCCATTTTGGCAAGAGGATTATTTTCAGCTAAAGGCAACTGAGACCTTGAAGGAGCAAGAGAAATTTTTCCTTTCTCTTAACAACCTGGAAGAATTTCAATAGGAGACCTTGCTCTAAATGAGAAATAATTTTTTATGACATATCTGTATTGCAGGACAAATATCTAATTACTGAACACCGCCCTCCTTATCTTTGTGTCAATTATCTTCCTCTCCCTTTGAAGGTCCAGGCCCCTGTCCCATCCCTTGCCTCAAGATGGCCTATAAACTCCTATCTGACTATCTTTGGACCCCTCCTGTATATGTTGGCTCTCTGTACATATGAAATTTAAAATAATTTTGTTTTTATCCCATTAATCTGTCTTATATCAATTTAATTATTAGACTAGCAAAAGAACCTTGAAGGGTAGAGGAAGAATTTTCCTCCCCTACAATGGCCTCATCTGTTCCTTCTGGCAGAAACCACATGCAGACTCTTTTTTTTTTTTTTAACATCTCAGTAATATATTTTTTTATGTTTTTTCTTTTTATTTTATTTTATATATATTTTTACATCATTTTAAATTTTTGCACAATGTATACATTTTTATCTTGATTATAGTCCCCATACACTCCCCCCCCTTTTTTTTTTATTTATGTTTGTTTGTTTATTTATTTATTCATTCAAGCACTGGGTACAGTCAGAAGCGCGGGAGGGTGAGAGAATTCACCAGAGCCAGAGCGGGGAGCAGAGCAGGCAGAAGGACCGAAGTACACTGCTGAGGGGGGCAGCGGGTGGCAGGAGAGGTCTGCGCGCCATGTGGGACCCTCCTCCGGTGGCCGGGCAGCAGCCGGGGATGAACAGGCGCTGCAGAAGCTGCTGGCAGCTTCGCAACCCAGCGCTCAACCGCTGCGCCACCGGGGAGGCCCCCCCCCTTTTTGAACCTACTCCCTTCCCTACCCCCATAGTGTGTCTCTGCTTTATAGTTGCTTGTTGATTATGATTTTTACTTTATTGTAATTAGCCTTTTTCCTGGTCCCTTATTTAGGTTTTCTAAATTCCTGCAACACAGACTCTTAATTCTCCTCTCTCTCCCTCTGTCTCCTGCTCAACCCTGGTGCTTCCTTGTTGTTCACCCTCTGTGCCACAGCATCCCCCCTCCTTTTAGGAACTGTGAGTAACACATTGTATTTTCGGTGGCTGCAGTCTCCTGATCTTTCAGCCTTCATACATAAATAACAGTAAAAATCTCCATTTAAAAACAACTGTTTATTTATCTTGTTGCTCAAATTTTTCCAGCTTTGGCTACTGGGAGCTCTTTCACATGGTCTCATGTGTCCCTTTGACATGCTCCCTCTCCACTTGTTTTGTGAACACTTTCTTACTTTCTCAAATCACAAGATGCCTGAGACATATGTTCTCTACCAAATGCCAAGAATCAGCTTGTACTCCAAGGAGCCCTGGTTGTCTCTATTGGAGAATGGTATGGCTGTTAATTTTTGTAAATCAGGTTTTATTGGAACCCAGTAATGCTCATTCATTTTCATATTGTCTAGAACTGTTTTTGCAGAGGTCAGTAGTTACAGAAAACTGCATGACATGCAAAGTCTGAAATATCAATATTTTTCCATCTTGCTCTTTATAGAAGCTTACTGGCGCTTTTTGGGGGTGAAGGTAGCTATGCTTATACAAGGATACAGAGAATTCTTATTGAAGTCCAAGATGTAAACCAGTGTTTGGAGATCTGTTAATAGGAATCAACACTACATTCTCTTCCATGTTTTTCTGACTTCTGTTTTACATTTCTGCTCCATTGGATTCCTGTCAGGTGGTACTCACTGTGGACTGCTACAATGAGGGTGGTCCCTCTGTGGACTGCTAAATGTCGGGGGAACTCTCCCCTTCTAATTAGTTAGAAGGGAGGAGATTCATAAATAAAGACCAAGTCAGAGCTGACACCACCCCCTAAGTTAGAAAGCCATGCACACATTTGGCAACAAAGTCAGCCAGAAAAGAAATCTTTCTCAACACCAGTACTTTTTTTGCAACTTGTCAGATTAATGACATTTTCCAGGAATAATATCTTTCTTTTGCATGCAATTAGATTTTGTAGCTGAGAAAAAACTACTCACCTGGGAGAAGTGTGCTTTGCTTTTTAGGTACATTTGAGAATGTCAAGGGTATCTTGGCCTCACCTGCCCAGCTGTGGGGTTGTTCTCACCCTCCCAGTTGTGAGCCATGTGCTCAAGTTTGCAAGCCTTGCAAAAGACAGCTGGCAGTGGGCTATAGTGGAAGACTCTGGTTGCTTTGGTAGGTAGGCTTGGTATGGTGACATACATCTGAGGAGGTATGAACCTATTTCCCTAAATCAATGTTAATGAAACCAATGCTAATAAAAAATAATGCAATTCAAAAACAGAGAGAGAGAGAGAAAGGAGGAATGTCCTCTTCCTATAGGGAGCATAGGGGTTTCTTGAGGGATTGGGTAAGGATAGAGCACCACCTGACTAGGAGTTTCAAAGAGAGTCTATATCACTCAGAGAGGGATTGATTTTTATTTATTTATTTATTTATTTTTGTGGGACCCTCACCAGTGGCCGGGGATCGAACTGGCGCTGCAGATGCTGCGGGCAGCCTCGCAACCCAGCCCTCAACCGCTGCGCCACCAGGGAGGCCCAGAGAGGGATTGAAATGAAGGAAGAGAAGGTACATTTGCATTGGACTCCCTCCTTTTAAAGACCTAATCTGGAAGGCTTTCTCTGGTATGTAGTAGAACAAAGAATAAAATCCAACAGTTAACAGCCTGCATCCTTGGTGATGAGCATCTGTCCCTCATGCATACACAGAATAAGTACAGTGTACATGTGGTTAGGGCAGACTGGGTGGCAAAGATTATTAGGAAGGAACAGCAAGTGCAGTTCTCCAGTTGCTTAGAGAGGCCCCAGCAACAAGAGGGCAGGCGACACACCTACTGTGCCAGCACGAGTCTCCTGGCACTGGAGCCAGCAGGCTGCTTTCCTCCTTAAGGTAGAAAAGGAGAGATCTGCACTGCTTGGCCTGTGTGCTTTATGTTCACCTGCTGCAAAGGGTTCATCACAGGGTTGCCAGACTCAGTAAATGAAAAATATGGAATATCCTCTTAAATATGAATTTCAGATATAAATCATAAATGAGCAACTTTTTAGTAGAAGTCTCAAATACTCCCTGGGATATACTTCTAAGCAGATTTTATTATTGTTGATCTGGAATTCAAATGTAACCATCCTGTATTTTATCTGCAACCCTGTGCCTGATCTAGTCTAATTTATAACCTTTCAGATAAGCTTCTGGAGCTACAAGGAACTTTCTTCGGAATGTCCCAGCCAGGGGCTGAATGAGAGAAGAGAGGATTGGCTCAATTTTGCCTGTTTGGGAAAAGCCCTGCGTGTGAAACTGTGTGTGAGATGTGCTAGGTTACTGGTCAGCATTCAGACCAACCTCCTATCTTCACTTTTGGTCTAATCAGTTGTGGCTACAGTGATGGTTATGTGGAGTGTCGGGGCACGTAGAGTGCTTGTTTCCTTAGATGGAAGGCAGTTAGGCATGTCAGTATGTCCAGTGCGCTTATATCTGCCTGGAGGCTCCCTTACTCCAGTTCTTCCCACCCCCTTTTCAATCTTAGGCCAAAAAAGTCTCCTTTTCTCCCTCTTTTTTTTTTTTAAAAGAGGCTCCTCTACTTGTGCTCCTTCTCCCAACTCCATCTGGGTCCCTTTCCTCACTTAGTCTCAAGACTCTCAGTTATGAAGCTTATGTTTTTAGGCCCACTTAACTGCCTGCTCACACTCACCCCTTGTTCCAGGCAGCTTGACCTTGCCTGCTTCCCTTTCTGTACAAAATATTGTCACTGTTTTCTCTGTTCGCCTAGATTATTTAAGGTTCAACTAAACTTCATCAGTTCTGTGAAGTCTCTGCCACCCAATCTGTAATGTGCAGTCCAAACTTTGTAAGTTGTCCTATATCCTTTACCACCTCAAGCTTAATCATCCTTTGTGTGTTTTTTTTTAAAGATTTATTTATTTATGCATACAAGAGCTGGGGTATAGGCCAGAGATGCAGGGGGGTGAGAGGATTCACCAGAGACAGAGTGGGGAACAGAACAGGCAGACTGACTGAAATACACTGCTGAGGAGAGCAGTGGGAGAGTCTAGAGAGGTCTGCCTTGCCATGTGGGTTACTCCCTGGCCAGGGATCAAACTCGTGCTGCAGAGGCTGTGGATTGCTTCATAGTGTGGTGCTGAACCCCTTGCGCCACCACAGAGGCCCCATCCTTTGTTTCTTAAAATTGAAATCAAAATAGCACTAAAAATGTTGAAATCACTCATAATGTCAATAACTTGAAATGAATTTTTAAAAAAAATATAATAGCTTTCCAAACTTTATAATAAGCACATACAGTTTATGTGGCTGCTGGCTTTCCTGTGTTCATGGCTAAGCTTTTGTGATCTGAGAGGCAAGGCCCCTTCTCCAGCTCCGAAGAGAAACAATATAAGAGGATAATGGAGTCAGCTGGGAATACATGCCTGCCCCGCATAGTGGCCCATTCCTTTGTACCAAAAACGAGGCAAGGGAAATGAGTTACCGTATTTGGCCAGATCTAGATCATCCTATGGCCACGTGATTAGATGCTGTGCTCAACTGTTCCACCAGACTCAAAGTGGTTGGAAGAATTCTCCAAAG
The DNA here is from genome assembly GCF_014898055.3 of Talpa occidentalis. Classification (NCBI taxonomy): domain Eukaryota; kingdom Metazoa; phylum Chordata; class Mammalia; order Eulipotyphla; family Talpidae; genus Talpa; species Talpa occidentalis. The sequence continues at coordinate 14,490,300 of NW_023605083.1, forward strand.
AGGGAAGGTTGTGGCGGGCAGAAAGAAATAATAGCTGTCAACAAAAACAGATTCTTCTGATTTTTGGTAGAATGACCCATTCCTTCCAATATCTGGTCATCCTTCGGTGAATTAAAAACAGAAAGTTTTTGGAGCTAGTAAACTGAGCACTGATTTCTCAGGTAATGCTTATTTTCGGAGGACACTCATTTAAATAGCACTCATTTTATTTACTTACATCTTTTTCCATTTGAGTGTCTGGATGAATTTTGTAATAATCAGATACCATGGAATGTCTAAGAGGGGATTTTTTTCTTTCTTTTTAAAACAGTTTACACAGAGACTACAAAGAATGGGGAAAACATTTTTTTTAAAAGCCCATTGTAATGACTTTCACTGGCTCATTGCCTGGAGAAAGACCTTTTAGACTTGAATTTTATGCTTTCCAGAAGGGAGGCTTCTATTCAGAATTTTAGTGGAATTTTTTAAATTGGAAGATGACTTTACGGCATGCAGTTTTATTTGTTTTTTTTTTTTCCCAGCAAAAACCATCACATTCTTTCAGGAATAAGGCAGAAGAAATGTTATTTAAATGGAATACATACACCCACATAAGAAGAAATAAAAATTCTGCTTCCAAATTTGTATGACAGGTTTCCCTGCCAACTATGTTTTGCCTTTACATCAGCTGTATCTCCACACAGGTCTGTTTTTAAAGGTGCCTATTCTCAGAGTATGTGATTGCTGCCAAAAAAATGAGCTATTAGAGTTTTACTACCCATATAAGAGGGAGGTGATGCAAAACATTCTCCCCTTGTTTTCTTTTGCCAACATGTCTCTGACTCAGAGCACTTAAAAAATAAGTATTGTCTTCTGATCCTGTAGTGAACTTTGCTGTTAATTTTGCAATGTATTCTTTGAAAACATATGTACATTTAAATAGATAATATTTCAATTAAAAAGCATAAAATACAAGTGTTTAGTGAAAAGTCTTGCTCTCACTCGTCTCACTAGCCTTTCAGTTTTCATCTCTCTATGCCCACTGGTCACCACCAGATCAGGTGTGTAAAGTCACATATCACTTGTGATGTTTTGGTCAACAATGGACCACACATACCATGGTGGGGCCAATAGGCTGTTCCATATAGCCTAGTGTGCAGTAGGCTGTGCCATCTAGTTTTCTGTAATTGTACCTTATGATGTCCACACAGGGACAAAATTGCCTGAAGAATGCATTGCTCAGAACACATCCTTATTCAGCAATGCAAGACTGTATACCTATATAGCTTTTTAATATAAATGCAAGCAATCACAAATATATAGTCTCACTTTATCCTATTTATAGCAAAAAGCAAGTATTCTAAATGTTGCTTTAAAAAAAAACAGCATTGTATAGCTTAATCATCATTTAATTAGACCAATTTCATAAAGAGCTTTCTCATTCTTTTTTATAGGTCCATGTTCTTCCATTAAGTTGATTAGTCATATCTACTTAAGCAGTGCTCATTAATTTACAAGTGGGTTGTTTTTAATCTCTCCTTTTTAATTGAGTTTATGCTGGCTTACAACAGTGTATATGATTTAGTGGAATAGCTTCACACCTTTTCATCAGCCCCACCACCAAAGCATCCATAGTCCTTTATCATAAACCATTGGACCTCTTGCCCTCCACCTATTTTTTTTTCTTACATCATTGTTCATTTTTGTACAATATTTGATTTCTCCCCTCAGGTGTAGTCCCCATAAATCTCCCACAATCACATCACCCTGTCAACCATTACCATAATCCCTTGTACTCTTCTCTCCCCTGTTTCGACCCCTCTTCTTGCCCCTCCCCATTCCCTGCTGTAATGTCTCAGATCTATAATTTGCCTGCTAGTTTTGTCTTTTTTTTTCCTGACCCATTGTTTCTTTTCCCTATATTCCTCCTATAAAGGAAACTATCTGATATTTTTCTTTGTCCTTCTGACATATTTCACTGAGCATAATCCCTTCTAGTTCCATCCATGTTGCTGCAAACACTATGGGTTTATCTTTTTGATTGCTGAGTAGTATTCCATTGTGTATGTATATACCACATCTTCTTGATCCAGTCATCTGTTTTTGGGCATTTAGGTTGTTTCTATATCTTACCTATTGTAAATAGTGCTGCAATAAACATAGGGGTTCAGGTTTCCTTTTAAATTACTGTTTTTGTGACCTTTGAGTAGATTCCTAGGAGTTGAATTTATGGGTCATATGGTAGCTCCATTTTTAATAGTTTGAGGGTCCTCCGCAGTGTAAGAGGTTCCCTTTTCCTCCACATCCTCACCAGCCTTTGTTGTTGCTAGTTTTTTTGATAGGCATATAGGCCATTCTCACTGGTGTGAGGTGGTTTCTTCATTGTGGTTTTTTTTTTAAAAGATTTATTTATTTATACAAGAACCGGGGCACAGGCCAGATGTGTGGGAGGGCGAAAGGATTCACCAGAGACAGAGCAGGGAACAGAACAGGCAGACTAATGAAATACACTGCTGAGGGGGTAGTGGGCGAGACAGGAGCAGTCTGCTGTGCCATGTGGGGCCCTCGCCGTCCTGCCGGGATCCAACTGGCACTGCAGAGGCTGCAGACAGCTTCACAGCTCCGCGCACAACTGCCTGCGCCACCAGGGGAGGCCCTTGAGTACAATTTTTTTTTTTAAATAAATTTTATTTTTATATTCCCCATACAATTTCAACCCCCCCATTTTGACCCCAATCCTTACCCTCCCCGCCCCACACCCCCATAGTGTGTCTCTGGTTCATAGTTTTTTGTTGATTTTGATTTTCACTTTCTTATAGTTATTCATTTTCCTGGTCCCTTATTTAAGTTTTCTAGATTCCTGCTATGAGTGAGACCATCCGGTATTTTTCTTTTTCTTTCTGGCTTATTTCGCTGAGCATGATCCCTTCCAGCGCCATCCATGTTGCTGCAAATTGCATGTGTTTATCTTTTTTGAATGCTGAGTAATATTCCATGGTGTATATGTACCACATCTTCTTGATCCAGTCATCTATTTTTGGGCATTTGGGTTGTTTCCAAAGCTTAGCTATTGTAAACAGTGCTGCCATAAACATAGTGGTGCAGGTGTTCTTTGGAATGGATGTTTCTGTGTCCTTTGGGTAAATACCTAGGAGTGGAATTGCTGGATCATATGGAAGCTCTATGTTTAGTAGGTCAAGAAATCTCCAGACAGCTCTCCATAGTGGTTGGACCAGTTTGCACTCCCACCAACAGTGCAGGAGAGTTCCTTTTTTTCCACACCCTCGCCAACATTTGTTGTTGCTAGTTTTTTTTAATATGTGCCATTCTCACTGGTGTGGTATCTCATGAGATACCATGGTATCTCATGGTAGTTTGATTTGCATTTCCCTGATTACAAGTGATGTTGAACATTTTTTCATATGACTGTTGGCCATTTGCATTTCCTCTTCAGAGAAGTTTCTTTTTAGCTCTTCTGCCCATTTTTTGACAGGATTATTTTCTTTGTTGTTGAGTCTCATCAAAATAGGATGGTGTTCTTAATGTCCTCCTCTTCAGACTGATTATTTGCATATAGGAAGAATACTGATTTTTCTGTTTATTTTTTATCCTGCTACTTTGTTAAACTGGTTTATTGTTTTAATTAGTTTTTCTATAGTTTTTAGAGTTCTCTCTCTATATTATCATATCATCTGCACATCATGATAGTTTTACTTCTTCTTTCCCTACTTGGATTCCTTGTATGTCTTTCTCTTGCTTTACTCCTCTCGCTAGGACTTCTAGTATTATACTGAAAATCCGTGGTGAGAGCGGATATCCTTGTCTTATTCCAGCTCTTAAAGGAAAGGTATTCAATTTTTTTTTTACCATTGAGAATGATATTGGCTGTGGGTTTGTCATATATGGCTTTTATTATATTAAGGTATGTTACTTTGATCCCAAGAATTTTGAGGACCTTCATTTTAAATGGATGTTGAACTTTGTCAAATACTTTCTCAACATCTATTGATATGATCATATGGTTTTTATTTTTCTTTTTGTTGATGAATTACATTAATTGATTTTCAGATGTCAAACCATCCTTGTGTCCCTGGAATAAATCCCACTTGGTCATGGGTTTTTTTTTTTTTTAAGATTTATGTGCATACAAGAACTGGGGTACAGGCCAGAGGTGCTAGGGGTGAGAGCAGAACAGGCATATCTACTAAAATACACTGCTGAGGGGAGCAGCAAGTGAGACAGGAGAGGTCTGCTGTGCCATGTGGGCAGCTTCCTGGCTGCTGGGGATGGAACTCATGCTGCAGAGGCTGCAGATAGCTTCACAGTGCTGTGCCCAACCCCACAGTGCTGTGCCCAACCCTTGTGCCACCAGGAAGGCCCAGTTATGGTTATTATCCTTTTGATACATTGTTGAGTTTGGTTTACTAGGATTTTATTGAGGATTTTTGCCTCTGTGTTCATTATCTCCCTCCATTTTTAATCTCTTTTTCAGTGCATCAATGGTCACTTTTATGCGAAAGTCATTTGTCACTTGTACAAATACATCAGTAATATATATGTCAGAATAAGTTTGCAAGGTTGAGTAATTAACAAATTTGCCATTCTTACTGCTTTCTTAAAGAGGTACAATCCTCTTCTCTTGCTGATCTTATCCTTATTCTACAATGTTCATTTTTAAATTTTTAAAATTTTTTTTATTTTTTAAAGATTTATTTATTCATTTTACACAAGAACCAGGGTACAGGCCAGATTGTGGGAGGGTAAGAGGATTCACCAGAGACAGAGCGGGGAACAGAACAGGCAGACTGACGAAATACTCTGCTGAGGGGAGCAGCGGGTGAGACAGGAGAGGTCAGCTGCGCCATGTGGGACCCTCGCCGGCCGGCCAGGAGTGAACCGGCACTGCGGACAGCTTCACAGCTCGATGCTCAACCACCTGCACCACCAGGGGAGGCCCTACAATGTTCATTTTAAACATTAGCGACTTTGTTGAATGTTAACTATTTTCCTGACCACCTTTCTAAAACACACTTGTTTGTTCCCACCTGTGACTTCATTGACCCATATTTGTACCTTAATCCTTTGTATGTTAATTATTTATTGGTGTAGCAGTTACCCTCACTGGTCTATGATGTTGAAACGGAGGGATGCTGTGTACTGTATTTTATAACCCCAGGCCCATGGACAGTGTCTAGTGTGTGGTAGCAAGGTGAGTGGATGGATATGTAGTAAATAAATACAATCAAAGAAATTCTATTACTGAAGTTTCAGGAGAACCTGAGACAAATATCAATGTTAAATATCATCTGTATTGTTGTGTTCTCAAATTTGGTCCAGTTTGGTGAATTCACTGAAAGAGAGTGTAGTGCCAGGATGGGCACAGAGCAGATTCTGTATGATCCAACCAGACGGGGTAAAGGAGGAGTCCTGGAGCCCTCTGTGGCTTTTTCAGGTTTTTATTGCATGTCTACCAGGTACACGGCAGGCAGGGGTGACGGAGTCTTTACTCTTTATGGGCTCTCCTGCATTCTCTTGTGGCCTCTGCTTCTCTACTGGTTCTGTTCTGCTGTTCCACTCTCTCTTGACGCCGCCCTGATAGGCCCAGTCTCAGTCCAGGTGTACCCACCTACGTATGCCCACACCCTACTCCAGGTGCCCGCAATCAGGCATGCATTCAGGACCGCAGGATTCATCATCAATCCTAATGGAAGGAGGGCAGAAAAGCCTGACACTTTACTTACCCTACAATCCACCCCCTCAGGGTTTTCTGCCAGACTGTCTATACAAGTTATATACACGTTTCTTTTGGCAATATGAACACTGCAGCCATGGCCCATAAGAGTAAATAGAATACAATGAATATAACAATAAACAATACAACAGAACACAAATAAGTCCAGGCAGGGCACCAACCTAGTGGCAAAAGACAAGATGATCCATCATGTCTGCTGCCAAAGGTACTGCTCATATGAGGGAGGGGAACCACTCACCACATCTGCCGTCACATGCCAGGAGCCATCAGGCTTCCTGGCCTTCTCTGGCTGTAGTCTGGGCCACAAATCACACACCACACCCACCCCCAGGATACACTCATTCTTGGATTGGCGATTCTGTACTTTTTGGGGGGAATAGCTCAATCCTCAGGGCTCTGTCTGTGGTCACTCCAACACTTGGCTTTCATAGCCACCAATGTGACTCGCAGACCCCTGCACTCAGTCCAGCCCTTTGCACATGCACATGGATTGGGAATCTGTGGATACAAGCTCCACATGCGGCCTCTCTTGAGTCCCCTCTTTGGCTGTGGGCTCCACCACAAGCCACGTTTCCCACCCATCCCCCACGTTTCCCACTGTTGCTCAGCTCCTTACCCTCACTCGACAACGAGCAGGCCATCACCCACAGGTGATTTTGAGAGACTCACTGGCCTTCTTTAGCATACTTAGGCTGCTTAACCACAGCTCAGGGCTTCCCAATCCCAGCACCAGCTTTTGCCTTTCTAAGTTGGCTTTTTGATACATCTCCTGGGGTTTACAAATGTTACTATCTACCCCCAGGGTCCCAAAAATATAACATCAACCTTCTAAGTTTCCTCTGCCTTCTGGCAGAATTATCAGCCCAAGTCCATTGGTCCAAATCCATTGGCTTTTCCCTTTGTTAGCACTGGCGAACTCTGAATCGTGGTCCTTTCTTCCCCGATGATTCTGCTGCCTCAAGGGTCATGGGCTGGTCCTCGCGGGCTGTCTCCTTCTGCACTCGAGGTGTTGTCCCGCAGGTCCAGGACTTTGTCCACCTCCCGTGCTCCTGCAGCATCTTTAGCTCTTCTGGAAGTCCTGGACTTTGGTCACTTCCTGTGCTGCCACAACGCCTTCAGCGTTGTTGTAGGCTCACGGTCTGCTACTCCTCAGTCCCTCCTGAGGTCTTCTGAGGGCTCCATACCCATCTGCATTCGAATCATCCTGCCAACTCTGCCAGTAGTAGCAGCAGGAAGGGCCAGAGCAGGATCTCTATGATCCGAGCAGATGGGGTAAAGGAGGAGTCCTGGAGCCCTCTGTGGCTTTCTCAGGCTTTTACTGCATGTTTACCAGGTACCCGGCAGGCAGGGCTGCCGGTGGGCCGGGAGGCTAGCAGGCCTCCCAGTCCCCTGTGGGTCTTTACTCTTTCTGGGCTCTCTGGTGTTCTCTCGTAGCCTCTGCTTCTCCACTGGTTCTGTTCTGCTGTTCTGCTCTCTATGGCGCCCTTAAAGGTCCAGTCTCAGCCCAGGTGTATCCACTTACATATGCCCGCACCCTACTCCAGGTGCCCGCCATCAGGCATGCATTCAGGACTGCAGGGGTCCATCATCAATCCTACTGGCAGGAGGGCAGAAAAGCCTGACACTTTACTTACCCTACAGAGAGGCTCTGAACTAGGAACAGGACACAGTGAATTTAAGTATCATCGAAATCTATACTGGGTAAGTGTAGTCAAGTCTCAGGCAGGGTAGTAACAGTGTTAGTCCTCTCAAATGGGAAGAACTTGTAAGCATTTTGCTGATGATTACCACAGGTGACTCATCTCCTTCCACTTTGTGTCTCTGTTTAAGATCTCAAAGTTCTCAAGAAAGAACATGATAGGTAAGCAGTCTCTTTTCTTGGGTCATTCAGGTATAACTAAAGGACAGAATGCATGGTCTTTGGGAAAATCATTATGTGCCAGGCAGCCATTATAATTTTTGTCTGGAAAAGGGATTACGGTGACAAGGTAATGGGCTTTCTACCAAGCCTGTGTGGTAGAATGACAAGAAATCAAGGGAAATGAAGAAAGCAAGTCAGTGGGCAGGGAATCAGGTAGGAGAGCAGGCAGACACCCAACCATTAAGACTTGGGCAATCAGTCAGGATTACATTGGCAGCTAAATGCAGAGTTGGAGTCATCTGAGCAATCTGGCCCCAGGTCAAGATTGCCTCTGGGAACTAGAAGAAGACTGAGTCTGCCCTTGGGAAATGAGTGGGGAGCCAGGAGGAGGATGGTGCAGGCTGGAAACCAGGCTGGATCTGGCATGAACCATTCCTCCAACACAGATGTTGGCGCACAGCTACCCATGTATTTCTCTTCACTTACTGCCCAGCTGACACTATGAAAGACAGACTCAGCCTGACTTAATGCCGACAAAGTACACTAATAAAAATGCTCACATAGTTTGTTGTCTCTCAACTATAGGCATTTGTTATTTTTTTCCACTTGGCTTTATTTGGCCTTGAATCTAACTTGTATGCTGGTGTGACTGAGAAAAGGGGAATACTAGTGTTCATTTTGTGCATACTATATTCCAGACATTAAGATAGATTTCATGTGCATTGTTATATTTTAAAATGTCCCCACAATAGGCCTTTGAGGGGAGGATTAGGCCTCTTTTTATAGGTTAATTAATTTAATCTGAGGAAGGTGTCATGGCCACTTGAGCTGCTATAGCAAAATACCACAGACAGGTATAAGGTGGTATGTAATCCACAAGCATTGATTTTTCACAGGTCTAGAGGCTGAGAAGTCCAAGATCAAGTGTCAAGATTCACTTCCTAGTTCACTGTAACTTCACATGGCAGAAGCTGCAAGGGAGCATTCTTATGTGGCCCCCTTTTTTACGGGCACTAATCCACTCATAAGTGTTCTACCCTCGTGACCTAGTTATTCTCTAAAGGGCTCACCTCCTAGGATTATCACTTTAGGAGTCAGGTTTCAACTGATTAATTTTGGGGAGAACTAAACATTCAGATTATAGTAGAAGGTGTACTATCTTGGATAAATCTCTCTCAGTCCCCAAAGCTCATCTCTATCTCTTCACAGTACTCTCTAGATCCTCGCGGGGCCTCATCACATGCTCACTGGGGCCTGACTTGATAGTGACTACATGACAGCCTGATGTCATAGGCAATGGAATGTTCTTAGAGTCAGGAAACCTGACTGTGGTTTCAGCTGTGTTATCAATTAGGTGGTGGCATTGTTTACTCATCAGTAAAGTGAGGGGGTTGAATTAGTTAACATCAGTGTACTTTTATTGCTCTAAAAAAATGGCAGCCTTTGAGGCGATCACTGCTGCTTTAGGGATATTTGCCATGCTGCTGAAATGTTTTGTTAGTATCTGAAAGCTCTGCCATATTCTTGACATTCTTCCTGATTCCTTTGCTGATTTTTCATGTTGTGTGATTCAACAAAGCAGAATTGAGTACACATCAGTGTAGCCTGGAATTCTCAAGGAACTTTTGAACTTACCTATAGTTTCTCTGGAATAAGGTACAGGGCTTTTTTTTTTTTTTAAACTTTTAGGATTTGTCCATATTTTAAAATACCCCCCTCCCCATTTAATAGTGAAAAGTGTTTATCAAATGAAATTCTTTCTTAGCACTCCAAAATGTATACCGTGTGTAACTGGGTGTGAAGTAAAAGTTATTAGATCAACAGCTACGAAAAAAATAATTCTCTCAGGAGAAAAGTGGTTTCTGTTTTGGCCAAGACTTTGATGGCTGGAGAGTGAGGCTTAAACTTTTGTGCTGTGTAAGTGAACAGAAACTTGGAGACAGAGGGATTGCAGAAAAGAGAGTAGAGAAAGGGCTCAGCAGTATAGTGGAAGGTGAAGCTGAAGTTCCCTGAAATGGATGGAAGGAATTTTTTAAGACTGGGGTATAACTAATATTCAGTTTTAAAGTGTTAGGTTTCTGTGATAGAAATCTGTAGTGTAAGTGGCTGACATTAACATTTTCATTGCTGAAACATCCACTTCAAAACATCCATACTGACTAAACACATTGCTAGCATGTGACACAACTACTATTTAAACAACTAGATAAGGAACCGGGCCATCCCGCCCCCATGCATGAAGTTCCCCTTTTAGCAAACCCTAGATAACCAACCACATGGGTGACCTGGCTTTTCCCTTTGTGATCCCTAATTTCTGCCCTTCTGTTTTATATTCACCAATTAAGAGTGACCAGCAAAACCCTAGGTACCCCACTCTCATCCCTCATAAAGACAGAAGCCCAGGTCTGCCCTCATTCCCTCTCTTTCTTCCTAGGACCTGTTGTTTGGCCCTTGATCATATTATGTACTCTGGAGGACCTGAGTGATAAATCTTGTTCTTCCAAGTGCCCAGGTTTTTTGCCTGGACGCATCTTGTAATTGTGACGAGATACATAGCCACAACACTGGCAGTGGGGGAAGTTTAGTCACAAGCAGTCAGGATTCATGACTCAGTATCTCAGGCATTTGTAGGTAATGGCATCACTATCAGCAGACTGAGACCAAGACAAAAATATCCTGTCAGTTTCTTCCACTTTGTCTGCTATGCACATGAAGATCTGTATGTGAGTAAAGCTCTTTGTTTATGCAGGATCCGGTGAGTGGGGATTAAAAGTAAGGGAAAGGGCCTCCCCGGTGGCGCAGCGGTTGAGCGCTGGGTTGCGAAGCTGCCCGCAGCCTCTGCAGCGCCGGTTCGATCCCCGGCTGCTCCCCGGCCACCAGAGGAGGGTCCCACATGGCGCGCAGACCTCTCCTGCCGCCCGCTGCTCCCCTCAGCAGTGTACTTCAGTCCTTCTGCCTGTTCTGCTCCCCGCTCTGGCTCTGGTGAATTCTCTCACCCTCCCGCGCTTCTGACTGTACCCAGTGCTTGTATGCATGTATGTATAAATCAATCAATCAATAAAAATAAATAAATAAATTAAAAAAAAAAATAAAAGTAAGGGAAAGATTGAGTTCTGCATAGAGTAAATTAATTAATTGAGAACAGAAACTATCACTAATCAAATGACTTCCAGGTCACAAGCAATATATTTGGTACATTTAATTTTCTATACAAATCTCTAGGAAGGAGGTATTATTATTATCTATTTTAGGGAAGATAAAACTTAAACCTAGAGAGAATACTTAGCATTGCATTTTTAAAATAGAAAAGATTACATACACTTGAATAGTTTTCTGTCATTATTTCTTTCTGTCACAAGGTGGTAAACACAAGTGGGTGAGATGTTCTGCAGCAAATTCGTAATTGTTCTGATTCTTGAGAATCACGCTCTATCTTGAAGAGAAGACTTCCCAAGAAGAAATTACTCCTTTGGGGGGTTGGGAGTCGCTATTTTCATTCATTCATTCATGAAAGATGCAAACAAATACTTTTTATGCTTCTTTTACTATAAATTATTCTGAGTATATAGATAAGAACGAATTGTCTCTGATCCTGAGAAGCCTAGCGTAGTATGAAGGAAATAAGTATAATACAATGTAGGAAGTGGTAGAGGAAATAAAGAGATTAAGTAAGAGTTGAGTTCAAAGAGGAAAAGGACGAGGTCGACTTTTAAAAGTTTAGGAAAAATCGTGGGACTGATGGCATGTGATCTGACTTTTAGAAAGGCATTTCAGATAAGGGGAAAAAAATGGAAGCAACTTTCCTAGATAGGGAAGTACAGAAAACATTCAGTGATACATTTTGCTTTGGGTCATATTTCTATTGATAACAAAATACTGAGTATACATGCTATCCATTGTGAAAATATTTTTTTCTCTGAGTTTCTTTCCTGTGATAACTCTAAAAAATACATTTAACGGTTTAGTTTCAGTTGATACTGTTTCAAGAGAAGAGATCTTAGCAGCCTCTTGAAATATTTATTTACACACAAAAAAAGCATTTTTGAGCTTTATGGTTGGCCTTCCCTCCACCTCTGCCCCCATCAAATGACCATCCATCAGTAATTACTCTCAAGTTTTGGAAATCTTTCTCCGCAGTGTTTAGTTTATTATGATAGCTTCATGCCACTGAGAGCATTGCTCTCAACCAGAGTTCTTTATTTATCCAACTATTTAACTCATCCTCACCACAAAACACACAAACTACACACCCCCACACACAGACACATAGCTATTTCCCCCAAATTACAAGACAGAGTTAAGGGGGTTGATTTATGGAGGGTTTCTAGTCTCTGTTACTTGTATTTTGAACGGCTTTCTCCCCAATTCTCCTAAGGAGAGGAAGATTGGCCTCTTAATATAAAATCTTGAGCAATTTTGAGGCCAAGATTAGTGTTAGTCCCCTCCCTCTCTCTCTTTCTTTTTGAAGGGCAGATTTATTAGGAATAGCAGAAAGAAAAAGAGAGTCACCTGCATAGTCACAGGTGGACAGAGAGCTGCCCGAGTATCAATTCTCTTTTTTTTTTTTTTTAAATAGAGGCATGTTTTTTATTTATTTATTTGTTTGTTTGTTTGTTTTGTTTATACATGCACTGGGTACAGTCAGAAGCATGGGAGGGTGAGAGAATTCACTAGAGCCAGAGCGGGGAGCAGAGCAGGCAGAAGGACCGAAGTACACTGCTGAGGGGAGCAGCGGGCGGCAGGAGAGGTCTGCGCACCATGTGGGACCCTCCTCTGGTGGCCGGGGAGCAGCTGGGGATCGAACCGGCGCTGCAGAGGCCGCGGGCAGCTTCGCAACCCAGCGCTCAACCGCTGCGCCACCGGGGAGGCCCTATCAATTCTCTTAAAGGTGGATCTCCTTTTTGTCTTTCATTTCTTTCTTTTTTTCTTCATAGATCTCTACTTGTTTAAAATGAACAAGAATTTCTTTCTTACTGAGCTCAACATTTTGATAGTCTTATGGTGGGATTTATATTAAATATTTGTGGATTAAGCAAGAAAGTTTCCAAAATTTGAGTGTTTTGAACTTCCACATTTGACCATAAAGGAGTAAATGGTTTTGTACTTTCCTTTCTACCATAAGGAAATTTAAAGCTGAATAAAATATATGAACTGTTTTCAGGCACTGGACAACGGATAGCGTGGACTATAATCCCTGTGAGAAGGGATTTGACCTTATTGCTATTAAGAGAATTATAACCCAACAACTGTAGAATACACATTCTTTTCAAGTGCATATGGAATTGGTAAAATAGTACTGAGCAAACTCTGAGTTTGTGAGCTACATCCTAAAAGAACTCCACCCCAGTGCTTTCATAGTCCATCCCTACCTCCATGCTGAAGAGATCTAAGGTACTGAAGGTCACAACTCCCAACATGCCATGAATCTGACTTCTTGGGAACTAGAGACAGAGTCACGGAGCCATGCTTGGCTTGTAACTAAACACATGGATGCTCTTGATCTCCTGCTTTCTTGCTTCTGCAGCAAGAAGAGACAGGCAGAGACACTTGGAAGAGATACTTGCAAGTCTTGTGGGTGAGAAACATGTGGAAAGGCTGCTCCTGGTCCAAGGCAGAGACAATGTTAGCTGTTATTTTGAAATATTTAATATTTTGAGTCTCTTCACTGTCCCAGCTCTTTGGAACCTGCCTAACCCCTTTCTTGTGGTTCCTTGCGAAAAGGTACCTTAGATTTGCAGCAAGGATTTGGGTCTCAGTGGCCTGGCTTCAGGCTGAGCCTGTTTGGTTGAGCATTTGCCCATGAAGGGAAGGGTAACTTTTTGAGTTTTAATGGGAAACTATTATTTGAAATCCTTTCTCTCCAGACTAATTATACTAAAGTCTTTCATGCTATGGGTCTGCTTCCTTTGCCACTGTGCACACAAATGGCTGAATTCCTTTTGGAGCATGCACATTTACACATAAATTGGAGAGTAGCTCATTATTGTCTATAAAATAGCTTCTGGGATGTTGAATGGGATTACATTCAATGTACACATATTCTGAGTGTGTGGGATCAACAATTTACTGAGTTTATCAATCCCTGATTGTGTAGTCATCTACTAAATAGGTCTTTAAACTAAACAGTTTTGAGTGTACAGGTATAACATTTATTTCATTAAATTCATGACTAAATATTACATAATTTTAGTACTTTTAAAAAATATTTAGTACAAAAACTGGGGTGTAGGCCAGAGGTGCAGGGAGTGAGAGGATTCACCAGAGACAGAGTGGGAAACAGAACAGCTGGATTTACTGAAATACACTGCTGAGGGGAGCAGCAGGTGAGACAGGAGAGGTCTGCTTTGTCATATGTGGGTTATTTCCCTGGCTGGGTATATTGAACTCAGGCTGCAGCTATGATAGCACTGAGACTTAACTCCTAGGCCACCAGGGAGGCCCTATTTTGGTATTTTAAATTATTGCTTTTTAGTTTTAATGTCCAGCTGTTCTTTGCTATAGTATAGAAATAGTTTATTTTTTCATTATTCATCATGAGCTTTACAACTTTGCTAAGTCACTTATTCTAGTAGCCTCTTTGTAGATTCCTTAGGAATTAATATACAGACAATTGTATTGTTGTAACTAAGATTAATTAACTAAATTGCTTTCAAACCCTAAAGCACACACACTAACAAAACCATCTTACTTTTCTCTTTGAGGTTTGCTTTCACAGGCAGCAGAAGCTGAACCTTATCAGCAAATGCTATACCCAGCCTTAGCATTTGCTAAGGCTGCTATACCCAGCCTTAGTAAAACAGCAGCACCTAATCTTGAGCTGAACTTCAAGGCCTCAGATGGCAAATGCAGAGGAAGGGGGCTGCCCAGAGGTGAGGGGCACACCACAGAAATTCAAAACTCTAGTTATCTGAAGAAAGCCTCTTCATCCTTCTCCATGTACGAACTTCCCTCTAACTTGCAATGAACTTCAACCAATTCCACATTTCTTTTCTTCTAAACTTTTTTTAAGCCAGTAAAGTATAACTCCTTTGCTCTCAACCCCTGTCCCCAAAAATCTATATAACCCCACTGCTTTCTTTTTTTTTAATTTTTTACTTTTTAAGATCTATTTATTTTATACAAGAACTGGGGTACAGGCCATATGCACGGGAGGGTGAGAGGATTCACCAGAGACAGAGTGGGGAACAGAACAGGCAGGCTGACGAAATACACTGCTGAGGGGAGCAGCGGGGGTGACAGGAGAGGTCTGCAGTGCCATGTGGGACCCTTGCCAGCCAGTCAGGATCGAACTGGAGATACAGAGGCTGTGGATAGCTTCATAGTGCATCGCTCAACCGCCTGTGCCATCAGGGGAGGCCCCCCCATTGCTTTCTTAAGTGAGGAGGCAGATTTGAGTTTATCTCCTCTCTCCTTGCCAATTGATTTGTAGTAAAACTTTTATCAAAACCCTGATGTCATAAGAATATGGTCTATGCATAGAGGGTTGTGAGTCCACCACTTGGTAACATTGTGATATTTTTACTTCTATTTCAATCAATAGCTTTTATTTCTTTTTCTTGCTTTATTAAACTAGATAGTTTACTGAATAGAAACAGTAAGAGTGGCCATCTGTCTTAGCCCTTTCAGGCTGCCGTACCCAAATACCATAAACGGATGGCTAATCAACAACAGAAATTTATTTCTTATAGTTCTGGAGACTGGAAGTGTGAGCTCATGGTGCCAGTCTGGTCAGTGAGAACCCTCTTTCAGACTGCAGATGACTAACTTCTTACATCCTCAAGGAAGAAAGAGAGGAAATAAGCTCTCTTGTAATTATTATAAAAACACTAATCCCATTTATGATAGTTCTACTCTCTTGATCTTATCTATTTCAAATTATTTCCCCAAGGCCCCAACTCCTAATACCATTACATTGGAGGGTAGGCCTTCAAAATATGCATAGAAGGAATACAAAAATATTCAGTCTTAAAGCATTCAGTCTTTCATCATTAAGTATAAAATTAGCTGTAATTTTTTTTGTAGGTCTTTTTTTTTTATCAGATTGAGGAAATTGCCTCCTTGTGCTTTGCTAAAATTTTTTATAAGTGGATATTGAATTTATAAATATTTTAGAGTATCTATTGAAATATAATTTTTTTCTTTTTATTCTGTTAATGCAATCGATTATTCTGATCACATTTCTTATATTAAACCAATCAATCTTTTACTCTTTTACATCATGTGGTCATGATGTATTATCCTCATATATATTCCTTGATTCAATTTTCTAATGTTTAGCTAGAGTTTCATGTCTCTGTTTATGTATAGTATAGCCAACATAACTTGAAAGAGGACAAAGTTGGAAAACTTCCTGATTTTAAGGCTTACAATATATCTGTGGCAATAAAGACAATGTAATATTTGTATAATGACAGCAATATCAAGTTCAAAAATAGACCTACACATATATGGTCAATAGAGTATTGTATCAATATGAAAGTATATGCATATACAAAAAAGAACTTCAGTCTTTACCTTAAACAAATTATCTTGAAATAAAGCTACAAACACAAGAGCTAAGACTATAAAATTTCAAGATGAAAACAAAGGAGAAAATCTTTGCTTGTCGGGCTACATAATGCTTTATTAGGTAGGACATAAAAGCACTTACCATAAATGAAAGATTAATAAATATAATCAAAATGAAAAAGTTTTGCCCTTCCAAAGGGCAAACCTAAAAGTTCTTTTGTATCTAAAAGATACATTTTACAATACAATTAGATAAGCAAAGCAATTAAAATGGACAAAAGTGGGCCTCCCTGGCAGTGCAGGGGTCAAAGTCTCAGTGCTATCAAGCTATCACCAGCCACTGCAACATGAGTTCTATCCCCAGCCAAGCATCTAACCCATGTGCCCATGTGGCACAACAGACCTCTCCTATCTCACTGGCTTCTCCCCTCAGCACATACTTCAGTAGATCTGCCTGTTCCTGCTCCCCACTCTATCTGGTGAATCCTCTCACTCCCTGCTCCTCTGGCCTACACCCCAGTTCTTGTAAGCATAAATAACTAAAAAATAATTTAAAAAAAAAAATGGGCAAAGGACTAGAACAGACATCATACTAAATAATATTAAAATAATGGCAATATGCATATGAAAAGGTGCTCAACATTGACTAGGGAAATGCAAATTAAAAATCACAATTAGGGGCCTCCCTGGTGGCACAGTGTTTGAGCACTGGGTTGCAAAGCTGCCCTCAGCCTCCACAGCGCTGGTTCGATCCCTGGCTGCTCCGTGGCCACCGGAGGAGGGTCCCGCATGGCGTGCAGACCTCTCCTGCTGCCCGCTGCTCCCCTCAGCAGTGTGCTTCGGTCCTTCAGCCTGCTCTGCTCCCCGCTCTGGCTCTGGTGAATTCTCTCACCCTGCCGCGCTTCTGACTGTGCCCAGTGCTTGTATAAATAAATAAATAAATCTTTAAAAAAAAATCACAATTAGGCAACCCTAGCCACTAGAATGATAAAATTCAATGAGTGACCACACTAAGTTTTGTAAGGAATGAAACTACTGCTACTCCGATCATCAGTTGTGCTTTAAAAATATATAGTTAAAATATACATCCCAGCAATTTCACTATTCAATATTTACTCATGAGATAAGAAAACTTTCACTCACACAAAAACTTGGCTGTTTATAGCAGCTTTATTCACAATAGCCCCAACAGGAAATAATCCCAAAGTCTAGCAATGGATGAATGAACAAAATGTAATATTTTTTAAAAAAAACAAAAAATCCTCCATTCCATACAGTGGAATATTACTCATCAATAAAATGAAATGGATTGCTGATACATGCAAATAAATGGAATGGACTGCTGATAGATGAATTGCAAAAATACTATCATGCTAAGTGAAAGAAAAATTTCTGTTTGTAACATCGTTGTGATAGAAAAAGGATTAGTGGGTGCTTGGACCTGGGGGTTTAGGGAGGGGAATGCATGATGGCAAAATGACACAAGGGAAGTTTTGGGGGCGGTAAATGAATGTTCTATATTTTGGCTGAGGTCATCGTTAAGGACTACCTACATTTGTCAAAATGTATCAAACTATACACTTAAAATGCATGAATTTTTTGGTATCCTAATTAGGGCTGAGTTAAATTAATTTTTAGGAAAATGTGATTGCCCTTGCAAAGGTATAACTTCACTTATTACATCAAATAAAACACCTTCAGTTTTACTTAAAAAAAAAAGTCTTTAATTTGCATTTAATAATACTCAAAGTGAAACTCCAAAAGCTTTACTAGAAAAAAAGAGATTTACAAAGAGGCTGCTTAGAGAGAGACACCTGGGAATTGATGGACTAAGTTTAATGATATATCACAATAGCCCTGTGCCCCTTAAATTTCATTGTCATTCTTTCCTTTTTTTTTTTTAAACTCATTTAATGACAAATTTATTGGGAAGGATACTAAAGGATACAAGTCAGCATCCAGAGTAAAGAGATGTGTAGGGTAAGGTAAGGGGAAAGCCATACAACTTCCATGCCCTCTTGAGGCACACTATTCTCCCCCAAATCTTCCACTGTTCACCAAGCCAGAAGCTCACTCCCCGAATTTTCAAAAGAGGGTTATTAACACCTGGTGGTCAGAGTAAGCCTGCTGCACTCCTGCGGAGCATGTCTTGGTTAAAGGAAACTATCAGAAGAGGGTTGCCAGGGATCTTCTCTCCACACGCAGAGTAAACCCCAGGAGAGCATACCTTTAAGTGGAAACACAGGCTGTGTTCAGTCCTGGGCTGGCACTGAGGGTTCCCCTAGGGCTGAACACAAAGGCCCAGTTTCAGCTACTCTAAATATCTTATGATGAAAACCAATCTCTTGATAAAAGCTGAACATTACCATTTTAGAATTTTCCAGAATGAAATAACCATACCATATGTTGTTTGTCCCCCTTGGGAGATGCCCTTTAAATTATGTCTTAACACATGAAAGAAGCGTTACTCGGGGGAGAATAAGAAGGGCAGTGGTTCCTTAAAAGACTCCAAATAAAACACCCAATGAGCTAAAACATGAGCCAGCAATTAAGCAGGACACATGAGAGCTTGACACAAAGCAATTCCCAGGAGAAATCTCAGATCTCAGTGCCAAGCTCAGTTGTTTGCAATGTCCAAGCTAAATACACTGATACCAGCTTCAATGATCAGGTGGTGGGGGAGAAACAAAACAAATGATAAACCAAGAAGTGTTGCTTTTACTGTTCTAGCAGCAGCTGGGTACAGAAAGAGTTATGTGGCTTAAGCACTTAACCCTTTTGAGTTGATTCCTGGGTCCACCCCACCTCGATTTCATTCTTGTTAGCCATAACATCTATCCAGGTAAGCTGTTGTGAGATTTAAAGAGAACACCAGCAGGTCTTTTAGCATAATACGTGGCTCCCAGAAGCTCAGTGAATAGTAAATATTAAATGTAGCAGGCCATTAAATATCAAATGTTGAGTATTAAAAAGCACATATATACGTAAAGGATGGGTGAGTGTTTTTTGCGGTCTTCCAGCTAGGGAAGTGATAACATTTCGGGATTAATTCCCCGAGGGGTAGAAAAGAGTAGCAACTCATCATTATCCAGGTGCACTTGCCTTCATCAGGGGACATGGGAGTGAGCATCCTCAATGATAGGGATGGACGATAGGGGTGGCTGTCCCCCTAGATCTATTCTTCTTCCCGGAGACTCTCCCCAGAGGACTCCGTTACTTGCGCTCCCTTGCTGGCTGGTTACCAGTTGGGTTGGCCAGTTTGCAGCAAATCACGGAGCAAGCTGTATTTCTTCCCCGCTGCCTCCCTGCGTTGGCAATGCCTTTGGCAGTGTTCACATCCTTCCAGGACTGCACCATGTTTACAGTGTCAGCTCTCACTGGGTTCTGAAAGATAACTCTCTTTCTCTATAGTTATCTTTCTTAGACTATTTCCTGGCCTATTGCTGAATAAAGAGTTACATTCCCCTGACTTTCATACTCTCCTATCTATATGTAGAGTAAAGTCTTGAGAGTTGGAATGTAGGTTCCTAACTTGAACTTTGAGGGCTAACTTGAATTAACATTGCCAGGTCACAGAGCCAGGCTGCCCCACCCCCATCCATCATTCCCCAGGCGGCTTTGTTTTATAAGTCCTGGTTGATTTAGATTACATTTTTATTTTGGTGGGGGAGTGTATGTGTATATACTTTCTTTTCTTTCTCTCTCTTCCTGCTTTTAAGTTCTCTTATATTTTAAATTCACTAATGGCGAGCCCTCAAAACCCTAGGCCCCTACCTTCATCTTCAACTGAAGTGGAACCCCAGGTCCATACACTCTCTCTACCCATGACCTCACTGTGGCCCAAGTGTACTGTGTAATTTCCAGGTCTTGTGAGTAATAAACTATTTTTAAATTTCCTGATGGTTATTCCTGAAAGGCATCTTGCAATCTGGACCCCAATGGCTGGTCCAGACTAATGATGATTTATAGGGGAAATGTCTGTGGGAAAGACACTGGGGCCAAATGAATATCCCCAGGCATTTCTAGTCAATAGCATTATTATCAATAGATTGATACCAAAGACCATAAAATGACATTTTCTCCTATGTTAAAATGATGTTTATTTTATTTTGCCTTTTGCTTCAGAGTCATTAACAGCCTGCACTACTAACTGTGGCTGAAATGTGTCAACACTCAACACCTCAGTTTCAATACAGCCTCTACAATTGCTCTCAATTTGCTCCATCTTGGTCCCACAACTCTTTATAATGTACACCTGCAATATCTGGTCTTTAGGACATATTTTTGAGTCAAAAGGCTCCTGGGATTGGTGAGTGGTTCCTATAATGCCTATGCCTGGATGACACCTGCTCTCATCAGCCCTGGGTATGCCTACTCACCCTTTGAGACCCAGATAAATATCACCTCGACAAGAACAACTTCAGTCACCCTGGGTGGAATTAGTCACCTCCTTTCTCATCTTAAGAGCTCTTACCTTGACATGCTGTCATTTCTCACTTAACTTGTTTCTTCTGCAGTAGAGGGAGGCACAAATATACTTATTTGTGCCCTTACTGATTAGTACAGTGTCCTGCCATAGTAGGTGTTTATATTAGTCAGTGTTTTCCAGAGAAGCAGAACCCACAGGAAACTGAAGGAAAGGCAATTTTTCTAAAATGATCCCAAATAAAGTGCTGTTTCCTACCAGTTGTTAAGAATGCTACACAGTGCATGCACAGCTGATATTCAGTCCATTTATTTCTTTATTCTTGATTTCAAAAATTCTCTTGTAATGAAAAGTGACTGCTTGGAGAACCTTACAAAAGCATATTTTTTAAAGATTTATTTATTTATGCATATAAAAGCTGGGGTTCAGGCCAGCAATGAGGGTTGCTCCCTCGCCAGCCAGGGGATCGAACTTGTGCTGCAGAGTCTGTGGGCAGCTTCATAGGTTGCGTCCAAACCCCTTGCACCACCGGGGAGGCCCACAAAAGCATATTCTGTTTCATGTTGTTACATGTGCAACCTCTCCAGGGTATCATGTAATAGCTAATTTTCAGATTGACTTTCTCATTATTGTTGCCAACTTCTGGTCTTAGAATTTTTATTTTTAATTGTATGATTTAGACTGTTTAGTTTGTGCTCACATTCTCAAAAATCCAATTTAACAAGGATACAAAATGAGATAATTAGCTAAGGAAGTTAGACTTCCATGTTCATGTTAGTGGTATTAATAAATACAAGCTGTTTGGACATGCATTTTTCTTCCCAGGAAGGAAGTAATAGAAATATCTAGTAGTTTGAATTAGGTTTGATAAATCTGAAAGGAAAACAGACTTTCCTGGTGGCACAAGAGGTTAGGACACAACCTATGAAGCTGACTGCAGCCACTGCAGCACAAGTTCGATCTCCAGCAAGGGAGCATCCCACATGGCACAGCAGTCCTTTCCTGACTCACCTGCTGCTCCCCTCAGCAGTGTATTTCAGCCAGTTTGCCTGTTCTGTTTCCCTCTGTCTCTGGTGAATCCTCTTATATGCCGCACCTCTGGCCTGTACCCCCATTCTTCTATGCATGAATGAATAAATCTTAAAAAAAAGACAACCCAGCACCCATGTTATCTCATTATGGAGACTTTGGTAATTATAGTCAAGTATAAAGAAGAAAATACAATTCAAAATTCCTCCTCTTGAAAGAGTTACTGTGAGCCTTGCAGTGTAAGTTTCCCCCAGCCTAGAAAGAAGTCTTTTTCAGATGGAAAAAATCCAATTGAAAAAATAATTACATGTATGCCTCCCTGGTGGCTCAGGCGGTTGAGTGCTGCACTGTGAAGCTGTCCACAGCCTCTGCAGTGCTGCTTCGATCCCGGCCTGCCGGTGAGAATCCCACATGGCACAGCAGACCTCTCCTGTCTCGCCCACTGTTCCCCTCAGCAGTGTATTTCAGTCTGCCTGTTCTATTCCCCACTCTGTCTCTGGTGAATCCTCTCACCCTCCTGAACATCTGGCCTGTACCCTGGTTCTTGTATAAATAAATAAAATCTTAAAAAAAAAAATGTATCAGTCAAAGGAGAAAGGTGAACTGGCTGGAAAACCTTTTAATGCTTTCTGCCTTTGCTCTGATACAATCATTTCTTAGTCACAGAAGATATTGTGGACTTTAGCATTGTTCTAAAACTCTCAGGTTTTCCTAGATAACTTTTCTACTAGAGTTACTACATTATTTAGCAATAATAGCTAAATTTCAATTTCATCTGATCTTTTTTTCACAATTAGGCTTTCTTTTAGGTATTATAGTAGATGGCCTGGGATTTGGATATTTGGAACTTCTGGGGGGATAATTTTGACTTCAGTGAAACTGACTTACCATGAATTCTATGGGTGCAAACATTTTAGGGAAGGGAAAAATGAATAAAAGATGACTTTATTTTGCATTTGAAGGGGGGAATTTTGCAGGGTGGTGGGGTCAAAGTGAGGAAAGACCAGAGGATGGTGTGGTGCGAGCTCCTGCCTGGCTCTGCACTGGTTGAGCCAGAGCTGGAGGAGTGAATTTGTTCAAAGCCTTTTGGTACATGAGGCCCTGGTGCCATAGGGCCTGGTGGCAGATGATGGCACAGAGTGGGGGTGGAGTGCCATTGGTGCATCTATGGGGAAATCCTCTAAGTAGCATCACTTAGGCAAGAAAAACAGAGGAGAGGAAGAACCTGCAACCAGCAGATTGCTGGATGTGAGACTCTTGAGGACTTCTAGGAATCAGAGTGAAGGTGGAGGGAGGATTTTGCAGGATCCTGTCTGAGTAAAAAGTGCAAAATCAGTAACCAGGTATATTCACTGGGAATTGCATGTGACTGCTAATACTGAGATCTGAAATGACAGAGGCTCAGCCAGTTAGTATAGACAAGAGGCGCCATGGTGGCAGTCATCGCCTGGGTTTGTTCTAACTTTCATCTCCACATTCTTAATAAAGAGCATGGGTTTTTCATGGTTTCACGGTGACTTCTAACTCCTCTGATCACATCTAATCTGAGGTGAGAAGATGGAAGAAGGATGTATTAGTTTACTAGGGTCACCATAACAAAACTTAAACATCAGGTATCTATTATATTACAGTTCTGGGACTTAAAATTCAGAGATCAAGGTATTTCTTCTGAGGCCTCTTTTCTTGACTTGTGGATGGCCACCTTGTGTATTCATATGATCTTCCCTCTTTGTCCCTCTTTGTCTGTATCCTAATCTTTTCTTATAAGGACGCCAGTGGTATTGGATTAGGACTTACCCTACTCAGTATATGCCCATATGTAATGGCCAACTAAGCTATACCAGTAGGCCTATGTATGTAGTAGGGCAGTGCATCTAGGTTTGTGTAATTACCACATCAGGGTTGTACAAGGTATTTGCATAATTCCCTACTGACACCTTTCTCAGAATCTATCCCCTTCATTAAATGATGCATAACTGTAACCCTTATTTTAACTGAAATATCATTTTAAAGGCCCTCTGTCCAAATACAGTCACATTCTAGGTACTGGTAATTCCACATATGAATTTTGGAAGGGATACAATTCAAAGGGGAAACTGCAGAAGGGTAGGTCTCAGTGAATCAGTCCTCTTTAATGGTCTTTCCCTGAAGCCCCAACATCAAAATCAATCACACCTCACTGGCTATCCTTGTGAAGCGGCTGGCAATGCAGCTTTTAAAAATAGCTTGACATGTTGCTGCTCTTACTCAGCTTGGGTTTGGGTTGGTAAAGAGGACGGAGGAAATGGGCATGTGAATAACCTAGCCAGTCAAGGGTCTCGAGGTAAAGAAAGTGCATGCTTGATCATGGTTTCCTATCCACCAGGATCTTACCCTGCAGCCTGTGTTGCTGGGCATGGGGTTGCAGGCATGTGGTCCTTTGTTACAGCCCTGAGTGTCTCCAGAGGTGTGAGGTGTGTGTGGCTGCCTTTGGGAAAGTGGAGAAGAACAACAATGGAAAAGCAAGAGAGAGAAGAAAGGAAGCAGGGAGCTAGGGGGTACAGAATGAGGACAAGAGGGAGGACAGACTGTGAAGGTAAGAGGCAGGATGAGGACCAAGCAGATCCCCCTTTACTGATGCTGCAGCAAGGAGATGGGAGACATCCTGGGGCCAGTTTGCTCGGCAGAACAGACAAAACAGGCAGGCAAGCAGTCATTTCCAATCAGACCTAAGAGGAAACCCAGGCAAACTGAAGAGAATGTAGGAAGAGGAGGAAGGCGAGGGACGAAGGGAGAGGGAGAGAGAAAGACCCTAAATGCAGCAGGGCCAAGCCCTTAGCAGTGCCAGTTGGAAGCAATTCTGGAAACTTGGCAGCATGCTTGTTTGCTGTAGACAGCTCCAACTCTGCTACTTCTTCAGCGAAGAGGAAATTTCCCCCCTTGGTACTAACCCTCTGCTTATCTATGTACTTTGTCAGTCCTGAGTCATCCATTTCCCATGCTGCTAAGGGGTGAAATGATATTAAAGATGATAAACATTGGACTAAAATGCTGCTCTTTTTTGTCAAGGTCACTGTGATCCCTGTGACCCTGGTCCTTGTGCATGTTGGTCATGGAGATTTTCACTTAAAGTATTATTGGTTTCTGATGTAAATGTGGCAGTGCCCTTCCATCAACGAAAGCAGGGTGAGCTCCTCAGAATGAGAATGAGGGATGACTTGTGTTACCATGGTGATGAGATGATAGGCTGAGCATTGAGCAGAGACCTTCCTGTAGAAGGGCAGGAAGAAGTTGTTCCTTACTCTCTTTCCTGCTGAGTCATAGTGGATTTACACACACCCTCTCCCCCTGTTTTTCATTAAAAGCTGACATCTACTAGGGAGGAAAGTTAAGAACAATGGTAAAGGTGGGAAGTGGTTGGTCATCAGCCAACACCTTTTAGTTCTTCTAGTTTTGTGTTTTTGATTAAGATATTGGTCCCTGCTGAGGGCATGCATGAAGTGGATAATTTTTAAAATGTCAGCCAAAACTTGAAGGATGTGATATACTAAGTAGTAAACTACATTGATTCATTATGTAACATTGAGCAGTACTTTTATGTACTCATCTTTTATATTGGTGTTGGAATAAATGTACTTCTCCTAAGGTTGTTACTTGAAAGTAGAAAACACTCCTTTGGATGTTTGTTTTTAAACAAATTCCTGAAGACAGTGTTGGCTTATTTTCTTCATAGCCCCAGTGTTTGTAGCAAATAGTATGCATGGCTTATGGAAAATACAAAGCTAGCTTCATACCTCACACCTTATCCCAGCATAAATTCCAAATAGGCCAAATATTTAAGTGTGAAAAATAAAACCAAAAAAGTTCTATAAGGAAGTGGAAGGAATTCCTTTAAAACCTTGGCATGTGGGCCTCCCCGGTGGCGCAGCGGTTGAGCGCTGGGTTGCGAAGCTGCCCGCGGCCTCTGCGGTGCCGGTTCGATCCCCGGCTGCTCCCCGGCCACCTGAGGAGGGTCCCACATGGCGCGCAGACCTCTCCTGCCGCCCGCTGCTCCCCTCAGCAGTGTACTTCGGTCCTTCTGCCTGCTCTGCTCCCTGCTCTGGCTCTGGTGAATTCTCTCACCCTCCCGCGCTTCTGACTGTACCCAGTGCATGTGTAAACAGAACAAACAAACAAAAAACAAATAAATAAAGAAATAAACATGCCTCTATAAAAAAAAAAAAAAAAAAAAAAAAAAAAAAAACCTTGGCATGAGGGAGGGAGGCCTTTCAAATTATGACTTGAAATTCAGAGGCCTCTAAAGAAAAGTTTGATAAATTGGTTAAATTTATTTAGCCAATAAAATTTTATTTTCACACAAATTTTGATAAAAACAAAGTTTGTGTGAAAATAAAAATAAAAAATAAAGAAAAAGAGACAACTGGGGAACAACCTTTGCAGCTCAGATTTTAGACAATGGGTTGGCTTTCCTAGTATGTAAAGAGCTCTTAGAAATGGAGAAACTAGAGGTTAGTAACCTAATAGAATAATGTGCAAATAATGTGAACATCTGGAAGGTTGGCTAAACCCTCAAATCAGATAACATTTTCAGTGGGTGCAGTTGTGTGGAAATGGTGTTCTCATACTCTGCTAGTGGGAATAATATAAGTTCTCACACTCTGTACAGCCAGGACTTGGTAACATCCATCAAAATGACTAACAGGTACAACCACATTCAGCCTCTGACCTAGAGATTCTACTTTTAGAAATTTATATTACAGATATTCTTACACATGAAAAAATTGTCTCTACAGATTTCTTTGTTGCATCATCACTCGCAAAAGTGAGAGGTAGAAAACAACCAAAAGTCTGTCAGAGGCTGATTGACTAAACATGTATATAGGTGCAGACCATACGTAACATCCACTGAAATGGGAAAGAATTAAGAAATTGTCTATGTGCTGATGTGAAAAACTCTTAAATTACATTTTAAATGAAAAAAAAAAAGCAAGGTGGAGCACACTTTCTGAAAAAAAAAAAATCTCATTTTATATTTGCTGGTATATGTATAAACACACTCTGCAAGGTTATATAAGAAACTAGGAAAAGGGATGACCTGTGGAGAGTAGGCAGTTGGGCACAGAGGAATAAATATGGGAGGGAGTTGGTATTCCTTGTTTCACTTTATGTTTTAGAATTTAGAAATGCCTTTTATTCAGAGAAATAGAGCAAGTAGAGTTCCTGTTACTTCATTTGGGGAATAAAATGAGAGCTTGGCAGGCTCTTTGTAAAGATTACATTCGGTGAGAAGAAAGATCCTATCATCTACTATTCTGTAGAAACAGTTTATAACACTTGATGCAATATAAAATCTCAGGCTATAATCTGAGAACAGTAAATGACTCCCATATGCAGGGGGCCAAAGCAAATCATCCCATAACCCTTTGGGTTCTTCTAGACTGGCAAGTAATCAAATAAGCATCAGGAATATTGATAAGAGAAAAAACACCAGAAAGAAGTTGGAAAATAACATAAATACCTTCTGTATATAGAGAATAGAGCCAGCATTACTGAGTAATTCTGCCATATGGTTTCAGATGCCATCTTAAATAGTTAAGCTAAAGCAGAAGGACTTTAGTGAAGGGGTGAGGGAAGGTCAGTTAAGGAAGTTACCAGGGAAGGCATCATAGACAAAAACATGGGCAGGTTTACCAACGGCCTTCTCCATGAAGAAAAAGAGAAACTAGGTGTTCTAGGTACATAGCCTTGCATTTTACGTGTGAATGCTTTTTTTCTAAAGCAACCTCTACACCTCTACACCTTATTCACAGCCTCTCCCAAGGGAAAAAAAAAAGCAAAAATTGTTCAAAAATGAAATCAGCTGATTTGCAAAGAGACATATTTTGGGGTAGCAGATATTTGTTCTCCAACATTTATATTTTTTAAAATAATCTTTGAAGAAGATAGTCTAACTTGCCCAACTAGGTGTCCACTTTTATTCAGAAATTATGATATCGGCATAAGGATAGACAATTCAACCAATAGAATGGAAAGCAAACTTCCATATGGAGCCATGCGCGTGGAAATATGGCATGTGATAGAGTTAGTGTTGTAGGTCACTTCATACTCAAGCATATAATTAAAGAAGGACTGGAGATTTAATTGTTAAATGCAAAACTCCATATACAAAGAAAATGACAATTTAGAAACAGGATTAAGATATTAACAACTCAGGCACAACTGGAAAAGTGATAGTATCCAAAATATGCATTGGACTTTAACAAATCAATTTTGAAAGTGAAAGAAATCCCATGTGAAAATGGGCAAAGCATAAACAGAGGAGTGCAGATGAAAAAATCAAAGGTGAAATAATTTTATTAGACAAAATTTTAAGACTGGTAGCTTGTGCTGGAGTAGTAAGTACACTCAGTGCTAGTGCAAATGTAAAATGGTACACCTATTTATGAGAGTAATTTCACAATCTTTAGTGAAGTTGATGTTCACTAGATGTCAACACAAAAAAATCCATTTCCAGGTCTCTATCATAGAAAAACTTTCCTGTGCTAAAGGAGACATGTATAAGAAAGTTCTTTAAAAACCTGGAAATAATCTGTATTATCAGCAGGAGCATAGCTATGTTATAATATATTCATATAAAAAAATACTAATAGTTGGGCCTCCCCGGTGGCGCAGTGGTTGGGTGCTGGGTTGCAAAGCTGCCCGCAGCCTCTGAGGCGCCGGTTCGATCCCCGGCTGCTCCCCGGCCACTGGAGGAGGGTCCCACATGGTGCGCAGACCTCTTCTGCCACCCGCTGCTCCCCTCAGCAGTGTGCTTCGGTCCTTCTGCCTGCTCTGCTCCCCGCTCTGTCTCTGGTGAGTTCTCTCACCCTCCTGTGCTTCTGACTGTACCCAGTGCTTGTATGTATAAACAAAACAAACAAACAAATAAATGAACAAATCTTTAAAAAAAAAAAATACTAATAGTGGGGAAATGAATGGCCTATAGCTATATATATCAACATGGATAAATCTCTAAACAATGTTCAGAAAATCATATACCATTTACATAAAGTTTAAAACTTACAAAATAATTCTACCTATTGTTTATGGATACATAAATGTAGCAAAAGAGTAAGAACTTACAGAAGTGTAAACATTAAATTGATGAAAGTAGTTACATTTTTAGTCAGAGTACAAATGGGGCCTTTATAATATCTGTAATATTTTATTTCTTAATATCTGAAGCAAATATGAAATAAGGTAAAGATTTTATAAATCTGGGAGCTGGATCTACAGATATCTGTTACATTTGTTCCTGTATTTTTTTCTGTATGTTTGAAAACCTAATAGGTAAATATATTTTTCAAAACTTTGTAAAAAATGTCTTCCTTCTAATTCATTGTTCCCTCGTTCCCCAGTTTGGAGTACCCCAAATATAAGGTGCTGCTGAATGATAGCTGTTCCCACTGTGTCATCATTTCAAGTCTTTTTGTCATATAAGATGCTTATACTAGTCACTTTGGTTGTATTAAACCACACTGTAAATCCTTAAAGCATCTAATTTAAGATACTATCTAATTTAATACATCTAATTTAAGATACTATCACTTCCACCCCCAACCACCACCATGCCTGTGTCTATAGCCACTTTATTTAAACTAGCATTGGGAAAAACAAATGTTATATTAATGGTTTTGGGTTTTGCAAAAATAGGAGTTGGTTAAATGACTTTTAAATGGTGGCACCATTGACCTTGGTTTTCTTTTCTTCCTAAGTTAATAGCTATTCTGTTCTGTGAGTGAACTGTTTCAACTCTGACTGTCCTTGGGTTGTTAAGAACAAAACAAAACAAAACAAAACAAAACAAAACAAAACAAAACAAAAAATCCAACTCCAACTTTAACCCAGATCAACTGAATCTGAATCTCTGAGATGGGGTTAACTTAGGTTTTTTAAAATTCCCATAACAAATTTCTCCCTCTCCCTCCTCTTCTTCTTTTTTTTAATTTTAAATTTTTAAATTTCATTTTATATATTTTTTACATCATTTTTAATTTTTGCACAATGTATGCATTTTCATCTTGGTTATATTCCCCATACAATTCCCACCCCCTTTATTTTGACTCTAATCCCTCCTCTTATTTTGACACTAATCCCCTCCCCCCCAGTGTGTCTCTAGTTTACAGTTGCTTGTTGATTTTGATTTTTACTTTATTATAATTAGTCTTTTTCCTGGTCCCTTATTTAGGTTTTCTAAATTCCTGCTTTGAGTGACACCATCCAGTATTTTTCTTTCTCTTTTTCTTTTTTTTTTTAAATGCACTTCAACTTAACTTTATTGATTTTTTTTTTAAGATTTATTTATTTTTATACAAGAGCTGGGGTACAGAACAGAGGTGTGGGAGGGTGAGAGGATTCACCAAAGACAGAGTGGGGAACAGAACAAGCAGACGACAGAAATACAGTGCTGAGGGGAGCAGTGGGCGCGACAGGAGAGGTCTGTGGCACCATATGGGACCCTCGCCAGCCTGCTGGGATCGAACCTGTACTGTGGAGGCTGTAGACAGCTTCACAACATCGCGCTCGGCCCACTGCGCCACCGGGGAGGCTCCACTATTTTTCTTAATGGAATTTAGAAATAGAGTTAATAATGCATTTATAATTTGTTATGTAACCCTCATTCCCTTACAGATTTTACCACTATCCAGATTTTCGTTTTGTAATTTAGGAGATTTTTAGAGGCTTTTGACTTAAAATTTGACTTACAAGTCTTGTTCTCTTTGCCATTCTCTGAGCACACCTATTAATGTTCCCTGCCATTGAGTAGCTGAGTAGTAACTTCCTGTTCTGAACAATTTCCCTGGACAAAAGATAATTGTTATCAGAGTTTGCTTACTAACAACCTACTAACAGAAGCTTATAGGACCCACAACATTTGCTTAAACCTGATCTAATATATGCAAATTCACCCCAGATTAAACTTGTTATTTTATCCTTTATAGATATTTTTTGTCCCATAATGAATGAAATGGAAGAGATTTTGAAAGTAAATAGCAGCTAGTGAGAACTGTTGACATAGTTGGAAGTTGCACCAGCCACGTTCAATCTCTCTAATTAAGCAAGTCTCCTATGTAGTGTGTGAAAACCCAGGAGGTGTGGCTGCAGAGGGAGTTTGATGGGTCCTGGTTGCTTACAGTTGTTCTGGCTCATACCATGAATGGAGATGTGCTGCTGAGAGAAGTAATTGAGTTCCATGAATAAATAATATTTGATTCAGGAATATATAGGGTGTGAAGTTAAATAAAAGGGAGATAACTGACACTTTAAAAGAAAATAAGGTAAAAAGCAAAGGTTTTAACCAACATAAATTATTGAAATAGGAAACTTTGTTGAAAAGGTGGGAAAGATGTCTCTGATACAGAAAGCAATTCTTGAGAGGTCTAGTGTATTCAAATAGAAGAGTGAAGGGGGTTAGTGTGTTCACCCCACACAGACAACTTAGGTATATTTATTTTGAGCTGAATATAGTAGAGAATCAACAATAGCAGAGAAGGCTGCTCAGAGATTGCCTTACCAGACGGAAAGCAGAAACTTGTGGGAATGAGGGCTGCAGTAAATTCCCTCTCATGGGGGAGTTTATTGGCCATGAAGAAGATGGGATGTGGGCACCAGGCAAACCTGCACAAACAAAACTTACTAAATAGCTCTCGTCTTCCATAAGTTTCCCCATGTGCTTACCTTCTCACAATAGCTGGCCCTAAAGCTAAAAGCACATTTCCTTTCCATTTCACATATTTATTGTGAAACTTAATAAGTAAATGACAAATTTATTTATTGCTTTGTTAAAATGGTATATAAACTTCCAAGGCTGATGACCTCTACAGTTTTCATTTAATATCTTGATTATATGATTATATGTGGAATGATTATATGTGGAATGATTATATGTGGAACAATGATAACATCAAGAGAAGTGGTGTGTTGTCCCCTAAAACAAACATTTCAACTAATATTGAATAAACATTTTTTAAAAGATTTATTTATTTATGCACACAAGAACTGGGGTACAGACCAGAGGTGTGGGGGGTGAGAGGACTCACCAGAGACAGAGTGGGGAACAGAACAGCAGACTGAAATACACTGCTGAGAGGAGCAGCGGGAAAGTCAGGAGAGGTCTGCTGTGCCATGTGGGTAGCTCCCTGGCCTACCCAGGATAGAACTCATGCTGCAGTGGCTGCAGATAGCTTCATAGGTTGCGTCTTTACCCCTTGTGCCACCAGGGAGGCCCCGAATGAGCATTTATTGAGTAACCACTGTATGTCACAAATTGGAAAGTTGTAGAAGAGACATTTATTCATTTGGGTGTCTCTGAACCACTAATATGTGGCATATGACATAAATCTTTTTCCCCAATTAATTTTGTCTTTTTTTCAGTCTAATTTAGAGAGCCTCAAATCATTAACCTAAGAGGATAGAGGAAAAAGCTTTTTCTCCCTCTCTTGCAAGAGTAAAGACTAAAGAGTTATGTTTTCAAAAGAGAGCCACAGGAGCTAAATTTAGCTAAAAAAGCATTTTCTCCTGGGGGAGGGGGGAAGTTGAGTGGGAAATTTTTTTGTGAAGAGTTTGACTATTTAAACAGAGCAGCCAAGAATATATTTCTTAGAAAAGCAGGATGGAAAAATAGTATTTTTCCCATTATTTTTAAACAGTAGTTAGTAGATTTGGATTTTCTGCCCTCATTTGAAAAAAACATTGATGTCTTAGACAGAACACTGCCCCAAGCACCAGTGTCAAAGTCATAGACAGAAATCACATTGAAGAGTGTCTCTGACAAGCAAGAATTCATCTTGTTAGGACTACTAACCAATTAGACTATCATGATTGATTGACACCCCCTCCCCTGAAAAAAAGAAGTTTACAGAGGCCTTCAGAGTCATACAGTGTGGCTTCTCTGAAGCTGTTTTGGAGCCTCCCAGGATTTTCTAAAACCAGTTGTGAGTACTTTTGGGTTTTTCCAAAATGGGTAATCCTTGAGGATTAAGGAAAAATAATCTGGGGCCTCCCTGGTGGCTCAGGGATTAAAGTCTCAGTGCTGTCAAGCTATCCTGGGCCAGGGAGCTAACCCACATGGCATAGCTGACCTCTCCTGTCTCTCCTGCTGCTCCCCTCAGCAGTATATTTCAGTCGATCTGCCTGTTCTGCTCCCCACTCTGTATCTGGTGAATCCTTTCACCCCCTGCTCCTCTGGCCTATATTCCAGTTCATGTGTGCATAAATAAATAAAAATAAATCTTAAAAAATATCTGAAGGACATTATCTTGAAGAGAAATGATTACATGTGGAAAAATGATAATATTAAGTGAAACAGTGTATTGTCCCCTAAAACAAACATTTCAATTAATTCGAATGAACTTTTATTGAGTATCCACTGTATGTCACAAATTCCAAAGTTGTAGAAGAGACATTTATTCATTTGGGTGTCTCTGAACCACTAATATGTGGCAAAACTGGTCTTGGAACTCAGAGCTGTCCTGACGTGCAAAGCCAGCACTGGATAACTAGTATGTTTCAAATGCACACTCACTGTTGGATCTTAATCCTGTATTTCTTAACATTTCCTGTCTGTACCTGTCTCGTCAGTTTGTGCACAAGTATTCCAGGTCACACTTATAGTTCATCAGAGCAATGTTTGTCAAAGTGCAACCTTAAAATAAGCATATTAGAATATGAATCCATTGTGTCTACTTTTCTTGGAATTAAATAAAGCAGACATATTGATCAGAAACAGAATTAAGATACCAGAAATAAATTCACACATATCATGGACAACTAATTATGACAAAGGAGTTAAGAGCATAAAATAGGGTAAGAAAAGTCTTGTTAGTAAATGGTGTTGGGAAAATGAGATGTATATAAGGAAAAAATGAAACTAGACCAGTATCACCATACACAAAAATTAACTCAAAATAGATTAAAAACTTGAAAGTAAGACCTGAAACCATAAAATACATAGAAATAGATGACAATCTGTTCTACATTGGTCTTAGTGATGTCTTTTTGGATACTTTTCCAACGGTAAATAAAAGTGAAAATAAACAGGAGAGTACATCAAACCAAAAAACTTGTTCAGGGAAAGCATCATTAAAATGAAAAGGCAACCTACTGAAAAAGAAAAGATATTTGCAAAATATGTATCAGACAGAGTTAATATGCAAATTTTGTGAAGAACTCAACCACATAAAAGACTAACAACCCAACTAAAAACAGATAGAGGATCTAATAGGTACTTCTTCAAAGAAGTCATACAGATAGCCAATAGACACATTAAAAGATGGTAAATAGCTCTAATTGTTTGAAAAGCGCTAATCAAGGGTCTCCCTGGTGGCGGTGGCGCAGCAGTTGAATGCTGGGTTGCAAAACTGCTTGCAGCCTCTGCAGTGCAGGTTCGATCCCCAGCTGCCGGGTGAGGGGCCCAATTGGCGCGCAGACCTCTCCTGCCGCCCACTGCTCCACTGCTCCCCCACTCCCCCGCAGTGTACTTCGTCAGTCTGGCTGTTCTCTTCCCTGCTCTGACTCTGATGAATTCTCTCACCCTTCCGTGCTTCTGACTGTACCCAGTGCTTGTATAAATAAATAAATAAATCTTAAAAAAAAAGAAAAAGTGCTAATCAATATCATTTCATACCTGTGAGAATGTCTATTATCCAAAGACAAGACACAAGTGTTGGTGAGGATGTAGAGAAAAGAAACCCTTGTGTACTATTGGTGGGAATTTAAATTGGTGTAAATATGGAAAATTCTATGGAGAGTCCTCAAAAAATAAAGAATAGATACTCCACAGGATCCACCATCTCACTTCTGGATATTTATCCAAAGAATACAAAAACACTAATCGGAGGAGATATGTACCCCTGTGTTTATCTCAGGATTATTCACAGTAGCCAAGAGTTATAAACAACCTGAAGACCCATTGATGAGGGATGAGTGGTTAAAAGAGGAGGTATATATATCCAATGGGATACTACCAACATATAGAGAAGATGAAATTTTGCCATTTGTAACAACATGGGTGGATCTAGAGGATATTATGAATATCCCAAATGAAATAAGTCAGAGAAAGACAAACACTGTATGATTTCACTCATTTGGAAGAGAAAACTAAACAAATGAGAGAGTAAAGCAAAACAAAAAAATCTTCTTAGACTACAAGAGCAAAATATGGATTATGAGAAGGAAAGGGGAAGGGAGAAATGAGTAAATTGGGTAAAAAGAATCAATTAGAGGGTGATGGATGGAAACAGAATTTTGGTGATGGGCATAATATAGTATATAGAGATGTTGATATATCGATATAAATTCATGAAACCTATAAAATAAACCAATGTTACTTCAAAAATAAAAGTGAATCCATAGGAAATAATTGAAAAATGCACACACAGTTAACACTGTGAGGATGTCAGCCCTTGCTTAACATTAAAACACTGTTGCTTAAACAACAAATGTTGGCGAGGGTGTGGAGAAAAAGGAACTCTTCTGCACTGTTGGTGGGAGTGCAAACTGGTCCAACCACTATGGAGAGCTGTGTGGAGATTTCTGGACCTACTAAACATAGAGCTTCCATATGATCCAGCAATTCCACTCCTAGGTATTTACCCAAAGGACACAGAAACATCAGTTCCAAAGAGCACCTGCACCCCTATGTTTATAGCAGCACTGTTTACAATAGCTAAGCTTTGGAAACAGCCCAAATGCCCAAAAATAGATGACTGGATCAAGAAGATGTGGTACATATATACCATGGAATATTACTCAGCATTCAAAAAGATAAACACATGCAATTTGTAGCAACATGGATGGCGCTGGAAGGGATCATGCTCAGCGAAATAAGCCAGAAAGAAAAAGAAAAATACCGGATGGTCTTACTCATAGCAGGAATCTAGAAAACTTAAATAAGGGACCAGGAAAATGAATAACTATAAGAAAGTGAAAATCAAAATCAACAAAAATCTATGATCCAGAGACACTTTTGGGGGGGTGGGTGGAGGGAGGGGAGGGATTGGGGTCAAAATGGGGGGGTTGAAATTGTATGGGGAATATAAAAATAAAATTTATTATAAAAAAAAGTTTAAAAAAAATAAAAAAAAAAACCACTGTTGCTTAAAATAAAAGCTGGTCACAAGTGACATGTCTAGTATCTGGGGACTGGTCAAATAAACATAGCAAATCAAATCTATGAATACTATGTAGCTTTTTTAAATGATGTTTTAATTGGGAAAATCTTGATGTAGAAAAGCTGTTCCTGATTTTTATAATATTGTGAAATGAAAATAGACAATAAAATTGCATACTTTATATGATCCTCATTTCATAACTTGATACATGAGAATATTACTCATAAGAAAAAGGTCTGGAATAGTAAATTCCAGTGGATTTTTAATTTTGCTCTCAAGAACTCTAAGATGCCAAAGAGATGCTTCAGAACTCAACTTGAGGGGTGTTTTGAGGGCCAAATCCCTGGACTTTCAGGGAACCCCCTGGATATGTGTTACATATCCAATGTAAGATTCAACTGAAGGTTTCACACTTTTGAAAAAATTGATATATATGATGTCATCTCTAGATGTTTTTCTCTATTTTTTATTTAATCACTCAAGTCCCAACTGACCTATTAGCAGGAAGTTCAATTACCTTAGGATTAATTTCCTTCTTTTTACTTATTTACATTGCCGTATTTTTCTATAATGCAAAAAATTGTTTTTGTAATAAGAAAAGTTATTTTCATTTTTAAAAACTAATGAGAGAAAGACACCATCTAATCCATATAATATGTCATTTAAAGACATCAAACCAGGAAAGCACTCTGTGAAAGAAGTCTTGAAAGTCATTCTTGTTTCTGAGCAAAGCCCAGTTGTTTGTATCCTTGGGTTTACTTGTTTCCATAATAGTAGCTGAGGGCAACTGAGAACAAACAGATAGATTGACTTTTCTGTTAAATATATACTCATTTTCTTGTAAATTAAGTTCTTGCTCTATTTGGCTATGTGGAAGTATGATGACATTTCTGAAGGTCTAGAAATAGACCTTGTCTTTTGTTTGCTTATGGAAATAAGAAATGATCTACTGACATCTAATGAGTCTTACCTGTTAAAATTTAAGTGATTACTCAATGATTTTAGGAAGTTAATGAAAACACTGGTTCATGCTTAGGTGTAGGGGTGATAAGGAGAAAAGTAAATAAAATGTGGATGGAATTGGTTAAAGTAAGTCTACTTAAGTTGAAAATCTTTATCTTTTGACTCTTGCATTAATGAGCATGTCTGCAGGACAACTATTACCAGAAAGTCCAGTAACCTTAAGAGTAATTTCCTATTCTTCTTTTTTACTTACCTGCATTTTCATGTGTTTCTATAGTGCAAAGAAAAATGCAATGCAAAAAAAAAAACACCCAAGAGTTTTTTTCTTTATTAATTCATTCATTCTTCAGCGCAACCACTAGGTTTTTCTTCACTCATTCGTTCGTTCATTCAGCAGTTATTAACTGAGAGTTTCCTAAATGTGAGATTAAATGTCTTTTGAGTAATTAGTAATGGTGTGAAGCATCTATTTCCATTTATAAAGCTCAAAACAGATCAGAAGTTGTTTCACTGTGATGTAGCCTCATGAATATATACTTAGTCAATTTTGGACTTTTCCAAATAAAAGTGAGTCGTGAACTCTTAAGTTAGTAAAGGTTGTGAAACAATGTTAAACTTTTGGAGGACAACCTCTATATAATTTACCTTTTCTTTCTTCCTTTTTTGAAAAGTTGTCCTTCCCCCACTTATCCAAACCTAATTTCTGTACTTCTGGTCTATTACCAGAAACCAGTTCAATTTTCATTTAAATCCATTACATGGGCTTCCCCTGGTGGTGCAGGCTGTTGAGCGCAGCGCTGTGAAGCTGTCCACTGCCTTTGCAGCGCTGGTTCAATCCCAGCCGGCTGGAGAGGGTCCCACATGGCAAGGCAGACCTCTCCTGTCTCGCCGGCCGCTCCCCTCAGGAGTGTATTTTGTCAGTCTGTCTGTTTTGTTCTACACTCTGTCTCTGGTGAATCCTCTCACCCTTCCGCACATCTGGTCTGCACCCCAGTTCTGGTATCAATCAATCAATCAATCAATCAATCAATCAATAAATCTTAAAAAAAATCCATTACACTTGACTCAATACATCGTATACATTACATACTATGACAGAAAGAGGGGTTCAGAGATAAAGACAAAACCCTGAACCTCAATCAGCTCATACAACAGCTTCATAAGTGTCATGATAAAAGCAAACCAAAGTAAATAGGAGGCCTGACGACTGATGAGGAAGCAATTCAGGGAAGACTTCTAGAGAAAGATTGGGCTTCTGTAAATAGGATTTTGTATTTGAATATAAATATTTTCAAAATGAACACACCTAAAACTGAACTCATTATCTTTATCCCCAAATCTGTCCTATGTCTTCTTCTGTGGATACATTATCTATTGTCACCTCCATCCACCTGATCATCTGAGACAGATGGCACCAGCTAGATTCCCTTTCTCCCTTTCCCTGACCTTCTTGAGTAGTGGAACCAACTTATTGGGGTCACCATATATGAGGGAGTCTCTGGGATCTGTGGATCTCAGGTCAATCCAAAGCAGGAGAGGTGTTTTCCTATGACAATATAGCTAAGTGGAGAGAGTTTCTTTCAAATTTATCCATTCATAGCTAGACAAAGAGAATGGAGTACTACGTTTGGAGATGTAGGCAAAAATAAAAGTTGCAAACAAGGATTGAGGCTGGGAGGTTTAAAACCAACATGGTCTAAGGAACAAATACGGGCCTGGGAAGAGTGGATCAGAAGTGAGATTATTGGGCCTCCCCTGGTGGCGCAGGTGGTTGAGCACTGCGCTGTGTAGCTGTCCGCTGCCTCTGCAGCACCGGTTCATATCTGGCCTGCCAGCAAGGGTCCCACATGGGCGCAATAGACCTTACCTGTCTCGCCCGCTGCTACCCTCAGCAGTGTATTTCGTCAGTCTGCCTGTTCTGTTCCCCACTCTGTCTCTGGTGAATCCTCTCACCCTCCCGCACATCTGGCCTGTACCCTGGTTCTCGTATAAATAAATAAATAAATATTTAAAAAAAAAAAAGAAGTGAAATTATTAATGATGGAGTGGGGGAATCTCAGCTTTATTTTATTTTATTTTTTTAATAATAATATTCTTTTTTTTTTTAAAGATTTATATATTTATTTATACAAGCACTGGGTACAGTCAGAAGCGCGGGAGCGTGAAAGAATTCACCAGAGCCAGAGCAGGGAGCAGAGCAGGCAGAAGGACCGAAGTACGCTGCTAAGGGGAGCAGCGGGCGGCAGGAGAGGTCTGCGCGCCATGTGGGACCCTCCTCTGGTGGCCGGGGAGCAGCCGGGGATCGAACCGGTGCGGCAGAGGCTGCGGGCAGCTTCGCAACCCAGCGCTCAACCACTGCGCCACCGCGGAGGCCCTCTCAGCTTTCCTTTAAGTAGAACTAAACTGTATTACTGAGTAGGTGGAGTGTAAATGCTATGTACATATATTTTGCTCCATGACCTTAGTTGTGGTATTTAAATGAAGCTCAGTGGACCCACGATTGGTCTATGAACACAAAAAAATTTTGTTAGAGTTGAAAATCATTTTTTTCCAAAAGGACACAGGCATCATTTAAATTAAAGCATATATGCATACATTGCTTTCTCAAATTTTGATATGGGTTCATGACCTTTCCTTTGAATTTGCATCTGCTTTTGTAATTCTTACCTCTTTCTTGCTTGATAACACCCCCTTAATTTCCACCATCGCAGAAAGTTCTATTAGATGGACCGGGCATCATCCTAACCCCAAAATGGCATGCGAGGGTCTAATGCTTCTCTTTCCAGACTGTCTCTCTGGGGGTCCCTCATGCTCACTTTAGGCTAAAGTCTTACTTAGAGGACTGCTTACAGGTTTACACATGTCATTCATATGTCACTGTACATGCATAGACTACTCCCTTTCAGCTGGAGAGAGCCTGGTGAATTCCTACTGAATCATTTATGATCCAACACAGTTAACAACACTCCTTGTCTTTCCTGGCTATGAGGCATAGGTAGTTGCTTTGTTCTCTTTGTTCTGAAAGCTTTGTGTACATTTTCTACAAATGCACTTTCCACATGCTCTCCTTTCTGGTAGACTGAATTCATGAGGCAGGAACCATGTGAGATTCGTCTTCATATTGCCAGTAGTGAGCCCAAGTCCTGGCCCACAGTAACTGTTTTTAAAAGATTTATTTATTTATGCATGCAAGAGCTGGGGTACAGGCCAGAGGTGTGGGGGTGTGAGAGGATTCACCAGAGACAGAGTGAAGAACAGAACAGGCACACTGACTGAAATACACTGCTGAGGGGAGCAGCACATGAGACAGGAGAGGTCTGCTGCACCATATGGGTAGCTCCCTGGTGGGCTGGGGATCGAACTTGTGCTGCAGAGGCTGTGGATAGCTTCACAGTGCTATGCTTGCTTAACCTCTTGCGCCACCAGGGAGGCCCCACACAGTAAGTTCTTGAGCAAGGTTTATTGAATAAATACTGTCGTAGAGTAGTTTTGCAAGTGTGCTTACATCCAGTGCAAGGCTAAGCTCCATCTCATGTGACAACTGAGATGCTTTCTTGGGAAGGGATGCAAGGCCAGGGCTGAGAGGGGCAGAGTGCTGTGGCTGTGGGCACAGGGAGGACAGCCACAAGCTTGCAGATTCTAGCCTACATCATACCTTTTTCTGTTTCCCTCTGAACAATGCTACAATATTTGGTTCTAATTGAAATGATGCCACATGCAGGAGGATAGATTTCCCACTATAAATAACTTGTCTGGCCAAAATGGATTTCCCATTCATGTATATAGGTAAATCAATCATTTTAAACACTGGCCACATATTAGAGCCATCTGTAGAACTTAAAAATGTTTAATACCTGCGTCCCCCTTCAGGCCAAATAAACCAGAATCTCTGCAATAGATCTAGGCAGCAATACTTTTAAAGGGTTTCCCATGTGACTCTTTTCCTGCCAGAGAGGCAAAGCTTTGAGATATGGCCTGTTTGTAACTTTTTTATCTAGCTCAGATATGAATTTTTCTTTTCTTGAATTCAGAACATAATGGTGGAGCACATCATGTGGTTGTTTTTTTACCAGTGACACTTACCTATTTCACCACTTGTATTTTTTGCATGGGGAGTGGCAGCCAGAGAAAATGACAGTCAGCATTTGGTATCTTTGGTGAAAGAGGAGTCGAGGTCCAATGTAAGGAGAGCTCCAATTTATCAAGTTGATGATTGGTGATATTACATGTTCCTGCTTTATGCTCACCTTGTCCTTGACTCTGGGGAAAAGCGAAAGCTGCAGCGATGTGGCCTTTGCACTCATGGGAGGAAAGTTAAGATGAGGAATGAAGAGTCACAAAGCTATCCCTATGAACTAGGCACTATGCCAGATGCTTTGTGAAAACCTGGAAAATTAGATGCGTCTACCACACTTTACACATAAGAAAGCAGATTCCCTTAATTTCCACTCCAATAAAATGGGAACAATAGTTGTTTTTACCCCCTTTCTTGAAGATTAAATGAATTAATACATTTTTTAGCTTAGAACATACTAAGTATTCAATAAAAGTTAGC
Source organism: Talpa occidentalis (assembly GCF_014898055.3). Taxonomy (NCBI): domain Eukaryota; kingdom Metazoa; phylum Chordata; class Mammalia; order Eulipotyphla; family Talpidae; genus Talpa; species Talpa occidentalis. The sequence continues at coordinate 14,531,502 of NW_023605083.1, forward strand.
AATTGTTATTGCCAAGATGTTCTCAAAACTAGCAAGTGGCAGGAGAGAGTGTGAAACCCAAGGCCATCTGATTCCAGAACCCATGTACTTTCCAACCTGCCTAGGTGGACATTTAAGATAACACCACAAAACTGCAATACATAGTTGCAATGGATGCAACACATAATAAAGTGTCAAAGGGAGTGTAGAGGCAATATCATGAGAACTGCACATGTATACTCAGTTGAGTATAGAACACAGACTATAGAAACCAAAAATCTGCAGCCTTGGGGAGTGACCATCACCCAAGGAGCTTGATGTGTAGACCGTACCTGGTAACCAGCACCCCACTGTCACGGTACCAAAATGCACAGAATTGCAGGTAAAATTGCTTACTGACCATTGATATAACCAATGCATTTCCTGGAGACTTGATCTGTATAGTCTTTGACAACTATTCTACTAATGTTGTGGGAGATGGAAAAATCAGTGAATCTGGGTTTATGGGATAAAGTTAGACAAGATGATGGCACATGATGCCCCCTCAATGATCACTAAACATGCGTCTTCTTACTTTGCTTTTCCCTTGTGAGTTCTGCATCATTTGAAAATGTTCATGTGAATGAAGTGAGACACTATTGTCCCAGTGTTCCCATTGTCCTAGTGGAACCTCTGCTTGATTGACCTTAGGGATGACAAAGACAGAACTGAGAAGCTGAAGAGGAAGCTGACTTCCATCCCTGTCCTGAAGGGTTGATGGTGCTGGGGAGATATGGGCTATAAAATACTGAGCACTTGGCTCTTAACAGTGACATCTCTGAACAGTGTTTGATGAAGCTATTTCAGCAGTTCTCTCCCACGTCCTGTCAGAAGAGGAAGAGAAATTCACCTGCCGTTGTAAATGGCCTAGACTCTTATTTCTTTCACTCTGGGAATATTTATGTACATATATTTTGCTCAAAAACAGTGATATAAAATAATTTGAACTAATCAGTAATGTTAAGAATTCACTTAAAATGTAAAACGTCCACTCTGATTTGAATTTAGTCCTAAAATAGAAGGAAAAAGTCTGGATTCCAATCCTGCTTTCACAACATACTTGCAAATTGATTTTAGTCTAATTGCATCTATAGTGCCCTCAGTGGCAATATTTGCTTGAAATAATAATAACAGTATCTATCTATCTATCTATCTATCTATCTATCTATCTATCTATCTATCTATCTATCTATCTGTCTATTTGTCTACCTATCTGTCTATTTGTCTATCTAAATACTGTTAACAGTATCTTTTTTTGAAAAAGAAAATAACCGTATCTTTTTTTGCAAAAATATGTGATCAAGTAAAAGTGCTATGTGAATTAGATAATTTGTTTTTCATTAGACAGAGGAAAGAATTTGGGGCTAAGACTTAAGAAACAGGGGTGCCAGTGGGTCTTCTGAGAGCTAGCTGTGTCACTTTGGAAAAATTCTCTGATGTCCTTGCTTTTAGCTCACTCCTGCTAAATAAAAAGTCAATCAAGGTTAGCCCTGTCTTTCTCCTTTCAATTTCTTGTAATTTGAAATAATTGTAATAGGTTACTAGTTCACAACTCTGGCTGGGCATCAGAATCATCCATGGAACTTAAAAAAAGAAAGATGCTGATAAATCAGTACATGTGTGGGTTGAAAACCTTGAACTAGATGTTCTGTGAGATTCCTTTATGATCTATGGGCCAGTTATTTTTTAACCTCATAAAGAAAACATGGTGGGCTTAATTTTAATGTATTTCTTTATTTCCTTTTTTCAAATTGTTTGAATTATTTAAAAATATGTAATAATAAAAGGGAAACATGAGGATCAGGGAAACTTGAAAGGTTACTGGGAGGGTGAAGTGATAATGCAGGTAGGTACTTAACATAGGGCCTGGGCAAGGCTTCATAAATGGCAGCAATTGTGAAATGGATGAGTAGATCAACTATTGCATGCAGGTGACTGAGAAACAGAGACACTAAAATTGACAACAGACTGTCCAAAATGGAGATGGAGTGCAGTGGGAGAGCAGAAATCATAAATGTCTACCACACGCGACCACTTGATAACATGAATCTACAACCGCCTATACCACCCTCGACAAAACACATCAAAGCTCAACACCTGAAACTGGGACTTGCAAAGACAGCACCAAGCTTTCCCAAAGACTGATAAGGGCTATTGAACCGCGACTACAAAGAGGACAGTCTTTCCCTTGCACTAACAAGCAGACGTCCCTCCCTCTGCATGGTCTCTTTTCCCTTTAAAGAATTGTGTCTGTTTGCCTGTAGGAGACACAACAGCCCACATAAGCTTTGTATTTTTCTCCCTGCAGAGGAGTACTTACCTGGCATTACCCTGTGTGTTGTTGAACTGCAGTTCTCTAAAGGCCTCAAATAAAAGCCTTGTTTTCTCTTACAGGGGAAGTTCTGACTCTGACTCACAGCTGAATTATTCTTTAACAATAACTCTCCCTAACCAACACTTTTAAAGGTGATGTTTGGGTGAAACACTGGGTAGCTGACTGATTTCTCTAGAACAAGGTGTTGTCTATTACTGATAAAGGGACACTGAAGAAAGTGTAGCATAGCAGAGATAAAAGACTTTCCAGGAGAAGGGGACAAAAGTTGCAGCCTTGGCAGAAGTTCCCAGGTTCTGACTTGGTGTGTCTGGTGATTGAGAGATTAATCTGAGAGATGGCGGTAGTGGAGAAAAGGTCATGTGACAGGGGCCCTGGAAGGCCTAGTGGAGAAATGTAAATTTGGTGTTAGAAGGTGAAATGCGGAGGCTCTGGGGCTGGCTGTGTGGTTGTGGTCACTGCTCAAATATTCATAGAGCTTCCTGTATGAACATCTCATACTTCCAAAGCAAGTATAAGGATGTGTGCATGCTAGATGAGAAAGAGAAGGCATGAAGAGGGCGTTCCACCTTGCTTTCCTTCTGGGGGAAATGAAGTTGTTCAGGACAGTGTTCTACTCTGTTACAGTCTGTATCTCTAAGGGTAAGATACACGTTGTCTGTATTCGCACCTGGCTTCTGTGAACGCATGTTGTTGAGAATCCCTGTCCGCCACTCCCTAAGGCAGTCCAGGGTCACAGGAGCTGGTGGCTTTCTAATGGCTGCCTGCTCCAGGTGTCTGCCACCATCAGGCGAGAACAGCTGAGCAATTGTAGCTCATTTTAAGCTAACTGTTGGGAAGCATTTCACTGTTCCACCAGGGAACCTGTTGCAACTTCGAATAAATGTCCTCACTGGCCTGGTTGATCTTATCTTTAAAATGAAATCCTTTATGTTATAATTTGTGCAGCTCCAACTCCAGCTATTTTCAAATGATTTATAGTCTGTATAGTCCTTCAAGCATCCATTTAGGGTAGGCCCAATGGACTCACCTCCTTTCCTCGTTTGCCTCTTGGTTTCTCATTATTGTTCAAGAGCCTGCGGTCAGGAGCTTCTCTGTTCTTCCATCTGCCTCACCCTCACCTGCCACCATTCCCACCACCACCCCTGGCCTGGACCATGTGCCTGAGGCTGATTGCTGCCTCTGCTGGGAATCTAACAGGGCTTGAGCTTCCTCAATGCAGACAAAATGTACTACCTTGCCATTTATAATAAGCACTGTACTCTTTGTTCAGGAAACTGTTAATGGGCGAGAGGTTTCAGGGGACACCTTGCCTGGGGTGAGGTTAAAGAATTCACAAAGGTAAAAGGGACATATCTTAGCCAAGTGATGCCACATAGACTCCCCTGAGCATGGCAAAGTGGGGGCTTCAGTAGGACAGTAAGCTCCAGAGCTCTGTATGTCAGGAAGTATGGGGTCAGGAGCTGTGGGAACTCCGAGTCCCTTTATGTAACAGGTAGGAACAGGACTGTGATCATGATAAGGCCTAGGGGAGGGTTGTCTATGCTGGCTTGAATGGTGACGCCATAAGAGAAGGCAAACAACTTTCCTTGACACCTTGCCTAAGATTTGGGCTCCACGGTGACAGTGACTTTTAGGTGATGTCACCCATGCAATAGCTTGAAATCATCACTGGCCACTCTTGCCCAAAGCAACATGCAAATTCAATACAATCCCTATCAAAATTCCAATAGCATATTTCATGGAAGTAGAACAAATATTAACATTTTTATGGACTCACAAAGGACCCTGAATAGCTGAAGCAATCTTTTTTTTTTTTTTTTTTAAGATTGATTTATTTATTTATACAGCACTGGGTACAGTCAGAAGCGCGGGAGGGTGAGAGAATTCACCAGAGCCAGAGCGGGGAGCAGAGCAGACAGAAGGACCGAAGTACACTGCTGAGGGGAGCAGTGGGCGGCAGAAGAGGTCTGTGCGCCATGCGGGACCCTCCTCTGGTGGCCGGGGAGTAGCCGGGCATCGACCCGGCGCCGCAGAGGCTGTGGGCGGCTTCGCAACCCAGCACTCAACCACTGCGCCACCGGGGAGGCCCTAGCTAAAGCAATCTTGAGGAAAAAAGAAGAGGATGGATGTATGACGCTTTCTGATACTTAATACTATACTATATAGCAATAATACTATACTATACTATACTATACTATACTATACTATATAGCAATAATAATCAAAACAGTATGGTATTGGAACAAACAAACAAAAAAGCTGTTAGGGATGGAGGGGAATTACCTGAAATTGATAAAGAGCACCTAGAAAAAGCTTGGAGCTAAACTCGTATCACATCGTGAAAGACTGAATCCATACCCTCTAAGATTGGGAAGAAGAAAAGATATTAGCTCTTAACACTCTTATTCAACAAAGTACTGGAAATTTTGGCCACTACACGAAGCAAGGAAAAAATTATGCAGATTATAAAAAGACATGCAGTTTAGAAAAGAAGAAATAAACATATTTCTATTTGCAGATCACATGATTATCTATGAAGAAAATTTGAAAGCCACCATACACACACACACACAAACAAAACAAATCAGGGCTTCCCTGGTGGCACAGGGGTCAACTCTCAATGCTCTCAAGCTATCACCAGCACTATAGCATGAGTTAGATACCTGGCTAGGGAGCTAATCCACAAGGTGCGGTGCAGCAGACCTCTGTTGTCTCCCCACTACTCCCCTCAGCAGTATATTTCAGTAGATCTGCCTGTTCTTCTTCCCACTCTGTTTTTGGTGAATATTCTCACTTCCCACATCTCTGGCCTACACCCCAACTCTTGTATGCATAATAAATAAAAATAAATCTTAAAAAAAAAACAACTCCTGGAACTGAAAATTGAATCCAGCAATTGAAAATGCAAGATCAATAAACCAAAAATCAGTAGCATGTCCAGATATTAATGATGAATATAGACAAAACAAAATTTGAAATGCAAAACCACTTATGATTGTTCCAAAGAAAATGAAATACTCACATATACTCTTAACAAGACATGTACAAGATCTCTATGATGAAAACTATAAAATGTTGATTAAAAAATCAAAGAAGATGTAAATAAATGGACAGAATTAATGTTATCAATTTGGAAAATTCAGGGTAGTAAAGAGTTCGGTTTTCCCCAAATTGATTTGTAGGTTCAATGCAATTCCTATCAAAATCCTAGCAAGCTCTTTGGAGATATCAATGAGATTATTCCAAAATTTAACTGGAAACACATAGATTCCCCCAAATAACTAAATATTCTTGACCAAAGAAGAAAAGAAAAGAAAAGAAAAAGAAATGAAGTGGGAGGAATAACTCTAGCTAATATTAAAGCTTATAATATGTCTGCAGTAATCAAGGCATGTGGAGGGATTACATAAGATCAGTGGATCAAAAACAGAGAAGCCAGAAATAGACTCACACAAAGGTGGAAAAGCAATTAAATAGAGCAATGATAACCTTTTCTGCAAGTAGGGGTAGAGCAGTGGGACATCCATTATCAAGAAATGAAACTTGACCTAAACAAAATTTGATCTAACACAAAAATCAATCTTTGAAAAAATAGGAAAACTTCTTCAAGATCTAGGGTTAGTCAAGGTTTTCTCTGATGGAAGGAGAAATTGATCCATTTGAATTCATGAAAATTAAACATTTTGTTCTCATAATGTAGTATATACAGATGTTGATTTACACACTTGAAAACTATATAGTGTTTTAAACCAGTGTCACTTGAATAAAAATTTTAAAAGAATACTAGTCTTTTGCATGTAAAAAAAAGGAAAAGTTGCTTTGTAAAAGCCCATGTGAAGAGGGTGAAAATACAAGGTACAGAATGGAGAAAAAATAATTGTAAACCACAACTCCAATAAAAGATAAATATCTAGAATACTTTCAAAACCCAAGAGTAAATATATAAGCAACCAAATTAGAAAGTGGGCAAAGACATGAACAGACCTAATTCACCAAATAAGATATTTAGGGGGCAAACAGACACATGAAACGATGTTCTACATTATTAGTCATCAGAGGAATGCAAATAAAAATGACTGCACAACTTTCAGAATGGCTAAAATAAAAAATCGTGGCAACCTACAAGGCTGGTATGGGTATGGAGAAACTGGATCACTCATACATTGCTATGAAAATGTAAAAGTGGTATAGCTGCCATTTATTATAAAACTAAATGCACAATTATCATTAGCAATTGCACTCTTGGGATTTAACTTAGAGGAATGATAACTTATGTTCACAAAGAAACCTAAAGACGAATGATCATAGCAGCTGTATCTAAAGCAGATCAAAACTAGAAACAACCAGATGTTTGTCAACATGTAAATAGTTAAACATCTATGCATACATTCCCTCGTACACTACTCAGTAACAAAAGAACAATTGATTGATGCATTCAAGAACTTGGATGAATCATGAGGGAATTATACTGGGTTAAAAAAACTTAATCTTCCTAATTTCATACTGTATAATTCCACTTGTATAACATTTTTGAAATGACAGAATTTTATTTTATTTTTTATTATAAATTTTATTTTTATATTCCCCATACAATTGCAACCCCCTTATTTTGACCCCAATCCCTCCCCTCCCCACCCCACACCCACCATAGAGTGTCTCTGGTTCATAGTTGTTTGTTGATTTTGATTTTTACTTTCTTAAAGTTGTTCTTTTTCCTGGTCCCTTATTTAAGTTTTCTAGATTCCTGCTATGAGTGAGACCATCCGGTATTTTTCTTTTTCTTTCTGGCTTATTTCGCTGAGCATGATCCCTTCCAGCGCCATCCATGTTGCTACAAATTGCATGTGTTTATCTTTTTTGAATGCTGAGTAATATTCCATGGTGTATATGAACCACATCTTCTTGATCCAGTCATCTATTTTTGGGCATTTGGGTTGTTTCCAAAGCTTAGCTATTGTAAATAGTGCTGCTATAAACATAGGGGTGCAGGTGCTCTTTGGAATTGATGTTTCTGTGTCCTTTGGGTAAATACCTAGGAGTGGAATTGCTGGATCATATGGAAGCTCTATGTTTAGTAGGTCCAGAAATCTCCAGACAGCTCTCCATAGTGGTTGGACCAGTTTGCACTCCCACCAACAGTGCAGGAGAGTTCCTTTTTCTCCACACCCTCGCCAACATTTGTTGTTGCTAGTTTTTTTAATATGTGCCATTCTCACATATTAAAGATGGTGTCTCATGGTAGTTTTGATTTGCATTTCCCTGATTACAAGTGATGTTGAACATTTTTTCATATGCCTGTTGGCCATTTGCATTTCCTCTTCAGAGAAGGTTCTTTTTAGCTCTTCTGCCCATTTTTTGACAGGATTATTTTCTTTGTTGTTGTTGAGTCTCATCAGCTCTTTGTAGATTTTTGTGATCAGCCCTTTATCATTAGTGTTGTGTGCAAAAATGTTCTCCCAGTCGGTGGGGTTTCTCTTTGTTTTTGTTATTGTCTCTTTTTGTTATTGTCTCTTTTTTGTTATTGTCTCTTTTGCTGTTTATCTTTGCCTTCACTGAAATGACAGAATTTTAAAAGGCAAAAGATACATGCGATCAGAAAAGAAAACTGTAGGAAATGACAGAATTTTAGAAATAGAAGATACATTATTGTTTGCCAGGGGCTTAGAAATAGGGTTCAGGGGTAATCTGACATGAAGGGAGGTGGGTGCAGTTATGAAAGGACAACATGAGGCATCTTTGTGGTGTTGGGACTGTTTAAGATCTTGACTGTGCTGGTGGATCCACAAACTTACAATGTCATAAAATTGTATAGAAGAAAATACACACATAAGCACACACAAGTACACATAATACTAGGAAAAGCTAAATAGGTTTAATGAATTGTATCAATGTCAGCATCCTGGCTCTGATTTTACACTAGTTTTGCTAAATGTTACCATTGTGAGAAATTGTAAATGTGATTTAAAAAAAAAAGAGTGGATAGTGGGGATGTTATTGAAAAAGAGCCATGGTCTAGGTTGATTGGTATTGGAATAAACCTCAAATTCTATGTTACATCATTTTGCACTTTATGGCAAGGCTCTAATTTATTTTGCAAGCTATCTTCCAAGACGTGTTTATACAATCCTAACACTATAGCCCTTCTGAATTCCCTGACATTCCTCCAAATTGCCAAAATATCATTGCCAAAATATCCCCCAAATATCATTCCAGTGTAATACGGGAGTGCGTGTGGCTCAGGGCTCTGGTACTGAAGGCGCTCAGGGCGCTGACTCCAGACTGCGCATTGAGTACCGTCCTTCCTCATTCGGTAGAGTGTAGGGATGATGGTAATTGCTTGGATCCATGTAATCACCCATGAACTTGAGGTTCTCACCCTTAATTCTAGTAGCCGACTATTTCTCCAAAGAGTATTGTCTTCTATTCTAGCCAGTGCCTAAGATTTTTATTTATTTATTTATTTTAAAAGATTTATTTATTTATTTATTTGTTTGTTTGTTTATTTATTTATTTATACAAGCACTGGGTACAGTCAGAAGCACGGGAGGGTGAGAGAATTCACGAAAACCAGAGCGGGGAGCAGAGCAGACAGAAGGACCGAAGTACACTGCTGAGGGGAGCAGTGGGCGTGGCAGGAGAGGTCTGTCACGCCATATGGGACCCTCACCAGTGGCCGGGGATTGAACTGGCGCTACAGAGGCTGCGGGCAGATTTGCAGCCCAGCACTCAACCACCGCACCACCAGGGGAGGCCCTGACTAAGATTTTAAAAAAGAAGTCTTGTGTTCTCCTTTTTTTTCTCCTTTTGTCTTCTTTTACTAGTGGCTCCATTGTCTGGCCTTTCCTGCCCCTAGTTCTGCCTATTCCTCTTCTGGTTCCCTTAAAGCTACTTCCTTAGTACCAAGAATATTTAGTAAATATTCTAATGCATCCATTCAGCTAGATGGAATTGCTTCCTTATTTGAAATCTCACAAGTTTATACTCTGTGTTATAATTTGATTGTTCACATACCAATTTCCAGCAGATTGAACAACTGGGGGCAGATTCCAACATCCTTCAGTCCCTCATAACACTGTGTTCTGTGGAGACAGATATCAGTAAAACATATCCTAAGTCCTTGAGGTGGTCAGATGGGTGAGGAAATGGTTTTATCAATATCCATTTATTTTTCACAAGCCAAAAATCTGTGTCCTGTTTCAATTTCTCCTGACAATTCTTGTCATGAGGCCCTAGTCACAGTAAGATGCAGATTAAATCTGTAAGAGTTGATTCTCTCCACATAGAACTTTGTGCCTAGCTTGAGTAGCTGATTCCAGAAACTCAAGAGGAGCAGTCCACTTGGGAGAAGAGATGTGGTGAGTAAAATGATTGATGCAGGAGTTTCATCCCATTTTAGAAGATTGCAAGTCCCTGGCCTTGATATTTGAGACAAAAGACAAAACAATAAAAAAGTAAACATATATTTTGTAACTGAGGCTAAAGGGTTCAATTGCTCTCAGACCCTAGAGTGCACACACACAAAAAAGAAAACCCAAAAAAACTTACCTTTGTCCTTGTCCCCTTTGTCCTTGCTATGCACCTATTTTATCTTTTCTTTCAGATGAAACCAGAAAAACTGGCTAAAGCCAAGATAGAGGTAGAAGTAAGACAAGGGTTAATCCACAACCTCCTTACCATAGTAAAAAGACCCATCAGCACCAAGACAGATCAGGTCAAGAGAAAACCTGGAAGAAATAGGTACATGAATGCAATTCCTGGAACTTTCAGCAACATTTCGTGCGGGTGGGTAAACCCACCAAGTTCTCTAATGGTTCCTGCTGCTTACGTGCTTTTGGGAAAATGCCAGTCTTGCCCTGCAGTCCACACTATGGGACCCTGGTATCATATGTCAAGATAGTGTCAGCTTTCACCAGCTAAGTGTTCAGATTCACCCCTCTCCACCCCTACCACCCCCATTTCACACACCAGTTACAAGCTCAGGTTGTAATCCATTTAGACTATCTGGCTATGGATGGGAGGTCCCGATGATTCTCTCCGTGGGTTCAATGAATTTGCTAGGGAGGCTCACAGAACTGCAGAAAGCACTGAGATACATTTACCAGTTTAATGAAGGAGATGATAATGATACAGATGAACAGCCTGGAAAAGATACACAGGGAAAAGTTTGGGAGGATCCTGAGCCCAGAAGGAGCTTCTGACCCTGTGTGCTTAGGGTTTGTCATTCTCCCAGTGTGGATATGTTTGCCCACCTGAAAGCTTTCCAAACCCCAAACTATTGGGATTTTACGGCGGTTCCTCACATTGGCATTATCAATTATTAACTCTATTTTCAGTGCCACTTCCCTCTTTGGAGAAGGGATAGTGCTGAAAATGCTAAGCTTCTAATGACAACTTCATCTTCTGGGCACCAGCTTTCCATCCAGAAGCCATTAAGGGCCCATCTAGAATCCCTGCAATGAAACAAAAGATGTTTATAGTGCTCTTATCACTTAGGAAATTACAAGGGTTTCAGGAACCCTGTGCCAGGGAGAGACACCAATATGTATTTTCTACAATCTCAGATCACCCAGAGAGAAAACAATGTGGAATAAAAGGGTCAAGACAACTTTGGGATAGGTTTGGGGTAGTGGGGTGAGAGACTCTAGTTCAGGGGAGGAAAAAGAAGGAAAAGAATAGGGAATCTCAATCATAAGATTGCATCTAGCAGAGGGTCTCTGATCTCTATCTCCATGATGTTGTGAATTTCACCAATAACAAATTCCCCTTGATGAAGGAGTGCTTGGAGATTAGAGCATGCCCTAACTAGGATTTTACTATTGGATTGACTTTTTTTTCAGCCTTAATAATAATGCGCTCTGTAATTCAGGTTTTTTTTTTTTAGATTTATTTATCTATGCATACAAGAACTGGGGTACAGGCCAGAGGAGCAGGGGGGTGAGAGGATTCACTAGAGACAGAGCGGGGTACAGAACAGGCAGACTGACTGAAATACACTGCTGAGGGGAGCAGTGGGCAAGCCAAGAGCGGTCTGCCCCACCCTGTGGGTATCTCCCTGGCCGGGGATCAAACTCGTGCTGCAGTGGCTGCGATAGCTTCATAGGTTGCGTCCCAACCCCTTGTGCCACCAGGGAGGCCCTAGAATTCAATTTTGATCTCTTGACCTTTTAGAATGGGCATTTAACTGGAAAAAAAATTGAAAATCATTTGGGAGCAATGAATCTAAAATATAAAAAAAGGAGAATATGTCATTTTTTTAATATATTTTTAAAAGATTTATTTACTTATTTATACAAGCACTGGGTACAGTCAGAAGTGCGGGAGGGTGAGAGAATTCACCAGAGCCAGAGCGGGGAGCAGAGCAGGCAGAAGGACCAAAGTACACTGCTGAGGGGAGCAGCAGGCGGCAGGAGAGGTCTGCGCGCCATGTGGGACCCTCCTCCGGTGGGCAGGGAGCAGCCGGGGATCGAACCGGCGCTGCAGAGGCTGCCAGCAGGTTTGCAACCCAGCGTTCAACCGCTGCACCACCGGGGAGACCCAAGAATATGTCATTTTTAATATCACAGGGAAGACAAACCAAAAGGAAGACAACAATTAAGATTGTGCTTCAGAATGAAAATGGGGTGGTGCTTTGTAAACCTAAATTCTAAACTGGGCAGAAATTCCAGCTCCTCTTCCATTTTTTACCATTTTCTTCATAGGCATTCACTGCTGCTTTAGGCTGTGTTCTCCACAAGAGACCTTCGTACTTTGAACCGACTTCTGAGAGAGTTTACAAGGTGTGTGTGCCCAGAGACAGATTAACTTTATTATCATGATGCTAATGGGATTTAAACTTCCGGCTCTCTCACTTGCTCCAGCTGCTGGGGTGCCGAGAGTTGTTAGGAATTGTAGGGTGTTTCTTCATGGGGAGAAGCCAGAATGTAGCCAGGAAGCATTTCTATGAAAGCAGTTCTGAAATATTGCCAAAAAGGATGTCAGAAGAAAAGGAGGTCTAAGGCTTTGGTGCTTAAAATGATTTACTTTCTCACTCTAAATAAATATTCATTTTCATAATTCATTTTGCACTTCTATTTAATTTTGTATACTAATTTCTCTTTTGCCAAAAGAGTGCTCCCAAATCTCTGCTTTCAGGCACACAAAATATGGATCTGCCTGGTATACGCCAATTTTTATTACTAGCCACTAGTGAGCATTTATTCCTTATCCAAGCCCCATATCTTAGCCACCCTTACATCTCAGCTTCCATACAGTGCTTTGCTCCTAGTTTGTTACATTATATATTTGTTCAATGAACGAATGAATGAAAGTGGAGGAATAAATCATGAGTTAAGGAAAACCTAGAGTTTGGGAAAAGTAGGATGGTTATGGGTTCTAAAACATGTTGAAGTTAATGAGCAGCTCTGCAATCGGGGATCAGAAGAAAAAAATCCACAGTGTTTTCATTTTTGTCTGAGGAAATCAGGACTAGTAGATATGGCAATTTTCTTCCTCCCCCAAACCCCCTACCCTCTCAGCCCCCCCCCACCTATAGTCTAATATAAGCTAAGATTTCCAAAATAATTCACATGTACCTTTCTTCTCCTTGTTGCCAATTGTTGCACCAAAAATTCATAGCAAAGATTACGGTAGAGTTAGGTAGTCTAGTATGTCACTTTATACCCTTACACTGAAAATCAGATTAGAGGGCCTCCCTGGTGATACACTATGAAGCAATCCACAGCCTCTTCAGCATGAGTTCAACCCCTGGCAGGCCAGGGAGAATCCCACATGACATAGCAGACCTCTCCTGTTCTCACCCGCTGCTCCCCTCAGCAGTATTCAGTCAGTCTGCCTGTTCTGTTCCCCACTCTGTCTCTGGTGAGTCCTCTCACCCCCCCCTCCCCCGCCATCTCTGGCCTGTACCCCAGCTCTTGGATGCATAAATAAATAAATCTTTGGGGAAAAAAAAGAAAATCAGATTAGAGATCTTTGCTTTAAGAAATATTTATGATAACAGCCTAGTTCAAGGTTTCTATTTGTGGAGACACCCATAAATAGGTCAGGTATTTTTAGTTCCATTTTATATTATAGGAATCTGAAAGATGATAGCTATCAATTTTATGAAGAATACAAAAAGTAGATAAAATGTCACTAAAAGTTTTCTGCCTTTAAAACAAATCACCAGTTTTAGTTTCTGTAATCAAGCTTCATGTTGTCTAAATTATTTTTGTTTTTGTTCGTTAAAAAAAATGGCTAGGCAGATAAAGTGAGAATCACTGAGATACACAGATTTAAGCAGTTTTAAGTTAAACGTTTAAAGTCTGGGTGTACTTGGATTAGAGACAAAACTTTAGCAAAGAAAATAGAATAGAAATGAATATAGAAAAACAGAAAAGCTGTTTCATCAGATTTGTATTGTTCACAATTAAAATTTTTTTTAATTAATTAATTTATTTATTTATACAAGCAATGGATACAGTCAAAAGCGCAGGAAGGTGAGAGAATTCTCCAGAGAGAGAGTGGGGAACAGAACAGGCAGACTGATGAAATACACTGCTGAGGGGAGCAGCGGGTGGCAGGAGAGGTCTGCGCGCCATGTGGGACCCTTGCCCAGGGGCCGGGGATGGAACCGGTGCTGCAGAGGCTGTGGGCAGCCCAGAGATCAACCGCTTTGCCACCGGGGAGGCCCCACAATTAAAAATGTTTTGAGATGCCTCCTTGTTCAGTTTCAAGTGAGATGGACCCTGCTAACTTGGAGTCTGATTACTCAAAAAGTATATGATGATGTTACTTTTATTTCTTTTAGGTGACAAAAAGGAGTGAAAAAGGATTACAGAGGTTAGAAGTTTACAAAGTGGGGAGGAGAGATAAATCCTGGTATCTGCCCTGAGAAAAATAAGAAGGCCCTTAATGCCTAAAATAGAGAAAATACTGCTTTTACCAAGTTATGAGTGGGAGTGGTCTTCTCCCAGCTCCTTCTGGATTTAACAGAGAACAACCTACATGTGCATACATTAGCCCGGGGTGATCCAACTATGCTGTATTTCCAGTCTCATCATTTACGAGCTGAGTGATTCCATGCAAGTTACCTCTTAAACTTGTTTTATTCATCTGTGAGCAACAACAACATAAAAAACCCAACTAACAGTGGTTTGAATAAGATAAAGATTTATTTCTCTTAGGTGGAAAGAAAATCTGGACAAGGGCAGTAGAGAGCTGATAGGGTGGCTATGTGGTCAACAGAGACTAGAGGTCTTTCTATTTTGTTAGTCCCATGTCCATAGCATACAAGCTCACACACAATAAAAAGAAAGTTGCTTGAGTTCCAGCTGTTAAAACTACATTCCAGCAAATTGAACAGAGAAAGGGACAAAGGAGAAGGAGCAAAGGCAAAGGATAATTACCTTTCAAAGACATTTTGACAAGTCATGCAGCACTTATGCTGGCATATCAGTAACTACATCTTATTGTCACAGTTGGAGAAAATGAATCTGAGAAAAATCTATTTTGGGTGCTTGTACTCAGCTAACAATTAGATTTTCTTTCTTGCTAAAGAAGAGGAGAATGGATATAGGGGTAGTAACTGCATTCTCTGCCATACCTCTTCATGCCTCAATTTCACTTTATCTATAACGTGAAAACCAAAACCACACACAGAAATCCGATAACGTCAATGTAGACTCTTGCACTGTGTATATGCAAAAAGTGCTTGTTATTTGTGGAACAGAAATATGTAATCAAAACTGCAAATTGCCTTTCAAGATTCCAGCTGTTTCCGTCTTGAGTATACAACTGCCTATTCAGAGACTGTATTTCTTACTTTTCTTAGCATGTGACTTTCTTAGCATGTGAATTACAGCTAATGAGATGGGAGAACGGAGGATGTACAACTTGTAGGTTATGTACTTAGAAAGATATTGCTTACTTTCCACTTTCTTTGTCCTCATCCCACAGGTTGGAATTGGAACGGACAGTGACGATCCCGTTTTGACCACCTGGACCAGGGTGACCCCCTAGAGAATGGGGAAGGGACAAAATAGAAGGAATCTGGGCCTCTAAATGACCTTGAGGATCTGTGACACAATGTTTTTTAATTGGGTAACATTATTTTACATTGTTGCTTGTGTTTTAGAAATATAAGGGTCTCCCCCTTTGGGTATTGTTACCACAGGGCACCCACCCCCTAAACACCCACAGTCCACCCCATAATCCAGTGTGCTGTCTCCCCACTTTGTTTTTGCCTCACTGGAAGCCCCAGTTCTATAGGCAGCTCTCAAAGGTTAGTTTTTAGTTTGGCTTTATCTGACCCTTTGTTTAATTTCCCTATATTCCCCATATAAGTGTCATTCAAACTTGCTGGTCTACCTTCTCACCTTGACCTTTAGTCAGAAAATAGCAAACTTTAAGTATTATTAACCTACTGTAATTTTTCTCTATAAATTTACCCTATAAAAGCTGTTGGACTGCGATCCACACTATTATTATCTAGTACGTTATTCTCATTCATGCAAGTGCACATGTGTGTGTATCAGACTTCTTAGCTGTGAGCAACAAAAACCATTTCTTGTAAAAAAGAAGCAGAGAAGGAGTTCATTAAAAGGCTATTAAAAGCCTAATTTGCTTGTTTTCCAGAGGGTTAGAGAATCAAGTCAGAGACTTCACAGCAAGAGAGAATGTAGTGCGGCATTGTCACGCCCGGGCTGAGGCCATGCACACATGCTGCAGCTGGAGCTGCCAGAGCTGTTGACACTAGATAGACCCTGATTCCCTCTGTTAGGACTGTTGCTCCAGCTGTTTCTGTAAGTGTCTTGTAGCAGCTTCCAAGGTCACTGCCCATCTCCAGAACGGATTCTGCAGGATCCCTTCTGGATCATGTCAGGATTTGAATCAACACCTACCTGCCTGGGCGCTTGTGTTTGGGGAAACCCAGGTCATATTGCTCATCCTAGCAACATAGGAAGCTGGAGAAGCAAGTCTATGGTATTTTCAGCTTTTCAAGTGGAAGGGCAATTCCCTTATAGGTGGGACTTCTCTGCACACAGAGTTTTAGATGCCAAGTAACTAAAAATAATGATAGAGGACCGCTCTAGTGGCTCAGGCAATCTGGCTGATTTCCAAACAGTAGCATTTCATTACAGGATTGAGGATAAATCTTTTTATGTCCTGAGGTTAGTCATTCAGAGAAGGGGTGATGGTCAGAAAAAGACACTTATTAAGCATGTACTGTAAGCACTTAGCTGCCTGTGTTGCATTGAGTGCTGAGTGAAAAAAAAAATGTCTATTTTCTACAACTCAAAAAAATTTTTTCTGTTCATTTCAAAAGGTGAAAGCAACTATATGGTCAATCCTCATTATTGGCAGATTCAGTATTTTGAATTCACCTACTTGCTGAAATATGTGGGTAATGCCAAACAATGTCTGTGGCACTTTCTTTTTTCTTTTTTCTTTACAGTCAGCTGCTGTTTATTTAAATTAAAATGTCACCATCCAGAAATAAATTAGGAAGTTGAAAAACGATAAATTTCTTAAACATACAGTACTTTGGCACCTTGTTAAAATAAATCTATTACATTTGTGTTTTTTAGAACTTTACACAGACTATTTCCATTTTGACATTCAGAGTATAGCAGGTTTTGTTTTTGTTTTTGTTCTTCAACTTTCTTTTTCCTTCCCTTTAGCTTTCCCCCTTTCTTGCCTGCCTGCCTCCCTCCCTCCCTCTTACCCATCCTCTCTCCTACTCTCCCTCCCTCCTCCCCAAGCTCTCTTTTTCTGTCTTCATTATCCAATCTATGCTATACGAGACAAGTAATAACACTGTTACACCAATACACAATTATCAGATGCTTTACTTGCATGTCTAAAACATATTGTTCCTCTATGTTTATCTAAATAGAACTAGACTTTTACAGCTTTCAAAATTCACTTCCTACAACTAATCTTTCTCGGTTCTACTATTTGATGCTCCTCCTATATTTGATAGGGAATAAACATGCCCCCTCCAGGAGTTTCCTTCCTGGCTTCCTTTTATTTCAAGGCTAAAATTTTGGCTCCATCACTCAAAGACCTCCCAATTATCATCCATATCCTCAGATATTTTAAGATGGTTATTTGGCTCTGGGTTCAGGGCACAGCAGGTTGTTCTACTTCAGGAGCCAATTTGGTCATAAGTAGGAAGAGAATGACCATCTCAGGAAGAAAAATACTCCCTCTCTGTTCCCCTTTGGATGCTTCTTGCCTGTGACTTTGCAGATCAGAAAGGATGCAAATGCACACTATAATGCAGGTTAATCGAATAGGAGACAGTGGTATACAAACATATTCAGGCAGCCAATGTCCGCATTGACCCACGTTTCAGTGCCAGGGGACCCTTTAAAGATACTGCAACAGTTAAAATTGTTGTTGAAGATGCTGATGAACCTCCTGTTTTCTCTTTGCCAACTTACCTCCTTGAAGTTCATGAAAATGCTGCTCTCAACTCCGTGATTGGACAAGTGACTGCTCGTGACCCGGATATCACTTCTAGTCCTATAAGGTTTTCCATTGACCGGCACACTGACCTGGAGCGACAGTTCAACATTAATGCAGATGATGGGAAGACCACGTTGGCAACATCACTTGACAGAGAATTAAGTGTATGGCACAACATAACAATCATTGCCACCGAAATTAGGAACCACAGTCAGATATTACGAGTACCTGTTGCTATTAAAGTCCTGGATGTCAATGACAACGCCCTTGAATTCGCATCCGAATATGAGGCATTTTTATGTGAAAATGGAAAACCCGGCCAAGTAAATATCTCCATGTTGTTAATGCTGAATATGTCTGTGGCACTTTCTAGGTCTCTCTGTGCTCCTGTGAACCAACGTAGCTATTCTGCTAGCTTCTTTATTAATGAATTAAATAGACTTTAACAGGTGCTCATGATATGTTGTATTAGGGTTATTGGTTTTTTTCACTTTCTAAACATTCTAAAAGCAGAATGTGAATGCTGTATGTTTTAAATTATAGTGTGCGATGCAGTGGAAAATTTGAGTCATTCAATGTTCATGTTCCCAGCTGAGGTTGAACAAGGCACTGCTCTGGCCCTTCATTTCACTCTAAAATACACATTCAGAAATGTTGTAAATACTAGATCTAAAAGAGGTTATGAGAAAAAAATTGAGAAAAAATTGTTGAAGATAATCAGAGATAATTATTCGCTTACTAAAACCATGCATGAAATATAGTGAGAATGTCATTAACAGAAGATACTGGTGTACTTCAGAATATAGAGAATATTTGGCTAATGGAAGACTCTAGTGATCTGAGAGGGATGCATGCCAAAAAAGAAGGCACAACAAAAATCAGAGAAGAGAACCTCCTCAGTGGCGCAGTGGTTGAACGCTGGGTTGTGAGGCTGCCCACAGCCTCTGCAGTGCCAGTTTGATCCCCCGCTGCCGGCGAGGGTCCCACATGGTGCACAGACCTCTCCTGCCATGCCCGCTGCTCCCCTCAGCAGTGTACTTCGTCAGTCTGCGTGCTCTGCTCTCCGCTCTGGCTCCCTTCCCGCATTTCTGACTGTACCCAGTGCTTGTATAAATAAATAAATAAATAAATCTTTAAAAAAAAAAAAAGTCAGAGAAAAAGGACTAGGGAGAACATCTCCTCAGGAGAGAAGTAGTTCATAGACTGCAAAGCTGCTCCACAGCTGTTCCTCTATTCCAGCACTAACTGGAAGTTCTGGATGCCTCAGCTGGAGTGAGTGGGCAGATGTATGGGAAGGTAGAATATCTTATAACCCTTTAATTGAGATGCTTTTATAATTAGATTTGGGTGGCTTTGTTGTTGTTTTTTTCCCCTTGTAACAGAAAACTCAATATAACAATGTCTTAAATTACTGCTCCTCTAGTAGAAATCTGGAAGTTGCTAGTATATCTAGGTGGCCACTCCACAGTTATCAGGAATCCAGACACTTTCAGTCCTATTATTCTGCCATTCTGTGTTATGATTTCCATTTTCAAGGTATCACTTCATGGCACAGCTGGGCAGCAAGAGTGCCAACTGTCATGTCTGCTCCAGGCTGTGGGAAGGAGGGAGAGGCAGGAGGGTAAAAGGGCACATGCCTTAGTTGAGTCATTTCACTTTAAATAGCCTTCCTCGAAGTAAACTATAATGTGTTGCATTGGCTAGAATTTAAAAACATTGGCCATTTCTAGTTGTCACAGAGTCCTTGAAAATGCGCCTCTTTACTGGGCACCAGGCTGGAAACCAGGTTCTCCTACTAATGGAGCAAAGGGACAATGAACAGCAAGGGCCAGGAAGCTGTCTGTGCCAGAGATGCCTTATTTTGTCTCGTTTTTAAATCTTCAACATTCCACATCTAGACCTCTTTGCCAGAGCTCACTACCCTTCCCCACGGCCCCTTCTCCTTTTTGTATTTTTGCTTTTCTCTTCTCTGGGACTCATTTTTCTCATCTGAAAAAATGGGATGACTCTGATTTAAAGAAATATAGTACAAGTAAGAGGGCAATTGAAAAGATTGCATGTTTGTGTGGAAGAAAAATGAACAAATAACTGATAAACAGTGAAAAAGGAATGTTTACCCAGCTCTAATGCCTAGGACAGGGATTTTTTTTTAAAGATTTATTTATTTATGCATGCAAGAACAGGTATAGACCAAAGGTGAGGGGCCGCAGGGCGGGGAGGTGAGAGGACTCACTAGAGACGGAGTGGGGAACAGAACAGGTTGAATAACTGAAATACACTGCTGAGGGGAGCAGTGGGTGAGACAGGAGAGGTCTGCTGCACCATGTGGGTCAGCTCCCTGGCTGGGGATCAAATTTGTGCTGCGTTGGCTGAGGACAGCTTCATAGTGCTGAGGCTTTTTAAGCCCTTGTGCCACCAGGGAGTCCCAGCAGGGATATTCTTAGGGGAGGATTTCAGCCTCCACTAAATAATGAGGGTTTGCCCCCTAGCACCTAAGCCTTTCCCAGTGACCTAAGCCTTTAGGTCACCAAGAGACCCTAAGTGCTTAGGTCTTGTATAATTTTGAAAAACAAACACAAGAAACAAAAACCAAAACAAAGGTGTATACATTAAAGAGGGTCATCATCCCTGCCATATTACCCTAAGAATCAGCATTTACTTTTTAGACTTCATGTAATTTGCATTTTTTAAAAAGATTTTATTTATTTTATTTATGCAAGCACTGGGTACAGTCAGAAGCGCGGGAGGGTGATAAGAATTCACCAGAGCCAGAGTGGCGAGCAGAACAGGCAGACTGATGTACACTGCTGAGGGGAGCAGCAGGCTGCAGGAGAGGTCTAAGCGCCATGTGGGACCCCTGGGACCAGCGCTGCAGTGGCTGCGGGCAGCTTCGCAACCTAGCGCTCAACCACTGCGCCACTGGGGAGGCCCCTGTAATTTGCATTTTTTAATGTCCCTCATTACTACTGATTTTCTCCATTAAAAAAAAACACTACGTTAAAGTATTACAAGGTCTAAACAATAATGTTCTGTGTACAGGGCATTTTTTATACTTTAATTAATTAATTCAATAACCATTTATTAATGTGTTGGACATTGAGGTTTTTGTTGTAGACACAAAACACGAGGTTCTTTCCCTCAGAGTTTACATTTTAGTGTGTAGAGGTTGTTATTGAGAGAGATAGACCGTAAAGAAGTAAACCACGAATAAACAGTGGTGTTTCAGGTAGTGATAAGTGCTAGGAATGCAGAGGAAGGACGTGGCAGCATGTGATTGAGAGGGAGAGGCTTGTTTAGAAGGGGAACTTGTCCTTGAGGAGCTAAGACATGAACATGAAACAAAGTCATTGACAATGCATCATTTACAATGGTTGGTTAATTCATGAATATGAGCTGCTAAAATTTTTCATATGGAAATGCAAAGCCATTCTCCTACAGCACAAATGATGAAGATGCAATTTTTAGCTAAAACCAAACTCCAGTGAAAAAAACTTACATTTGCTGAGGATAGCAGGCTCAGGAAGAGTTAAGATCAGATTGCCTACATTATTAAATTTATTCTGAAACCTAAACAGCTCCCAGAAGCTGTGCCTTCAAAAAAAAAAAAAAATCAGACACAGCCCTTGCTTAATCACTATGCTCGTTACTTTTGGGAAATGGAATATCTGAGTAATCTCACTTGACTGCTGGAGTACAACATTATCAGCAAGCTGGCGAGGAGAACTCTGTTACAAAAAATGAATCCATTCTAATTCTTTTTTGAGAAGAGCTGTCTTAAATTTGTGATTCACAATTTTGTAGCATCACATGTGCAGGAAGAAAGTTGGCAACTGCCAAGAGCAAGGCAAATTTGATTACATGTTCCAGTGGCTAGAACACATTTATTCATTCAGTGTTTATAATTGTCTTCCTCAAAAATATGAATGTTGTTATTTAGTGATACGAATTTCAAACATACAGCACTTCAGATTTGATCATTGATATTAAAAAACAAACCTACGAATTCCATCTACCATAAAAGACTTTTGAAAAGTTAGACTGGATGCTCATTATAACATAATCATGTTACTAATTAGAACCAAGTTCTTTTGTATCTTCAAAATTTGAGGAGTTGAAATTTGTAAGACAGAATAACAAGGCATATGGGAGAGGAAAAAGCCATCAACAAGATGGTTTTACATGAAAAAAATGTGATATTAATTTGGGAACCAATAAACAACAACAAAAAATGGAATCATTCATAAATAACACAGAATAGAATCTGGATCAAGACAGAAAATCTAGCCTCAGAAATTGAAGAAGCATAAATAGGAAGTGAGGAGGGGAAGGAATGGAAACTTTCATGGATATTAGAATTAAATGACCTCAAGGTCCCTTTTAATCCTATATACCTGGTTCTATGAAAACCCAAAGAATATGTTAATTACTTTTAAAAAACAGTTTTATTGCTATGTGGTTCACTAATCATAAGTCATCATTTTAAGTCTATAATGCAATAATTTGTAGGAAATTCAGAGTTGTGCAACCATCATCACAACCTAACCCATTTTTCAAGTTCATGGGGTAGAAACCAATTTATTTTTCTAGTATAAAGGTACATAGTGAGTCATTGAAACTGTAGAGCATATTTCAAGGATACAAGATGACTCATTGAAAATGTGTGGAATAGACATGTGCAGGCAGCTGCTCTACTGAAACAATAGGGAAAAAAGAGAGGGAGGGTGATTGGAGGTCGTGCTGAACAATGGTTACCAGTACCATCCCAGACTCAAGAGACTACTGAAGTTCAGATTCTAACATCTCTGCTTGCTTGATAGTTGTCTGACCTCAAATGAGTTGCTTAAGCTCTCTGAGACTCGATTTGTTCATCTGTAACATGAGCCAGTAAACCTACTTCATGGGGTCATGAAGGATAAATGAGATCATACTTACAAGGGGCTCAGCCTATACTAAGTACATACTAAGTACTCAATAAATATTATATAGTAAATATTCAATAAATGTTAGATGTTTTTATAATTATCACTGGATGACCATTAAATAGTGTTTCACAAGTGAATCATAAAACACCACATACTCTGTGATTCAATTTATATGAAATCTAGACAAGGCAAAACAATGGTGATAGAAAGCAGATCACTGGTTGCCAGAGCCAGGAACTGAAGGTAGCAAATTAACAGCAAAGGGGCACAAGGAACTTGTTGAGGTGTTCTATATTAAGGCCTAGAGAGTTTTGATTTACCACCAAATAACACACTTAAACTTGGTGAATTTAGTGGTATGTAAAATAAAGATGACCAAGAAAACCTCTAAAATGTAGCTTTTAATTTTCCAGCTTTTAATTTTTAATTATAGTTGGATTTTACATATTAGAAGCAAGTATCAGTTTCTAAACTCAGTCAACAAATATTTCTTGAGCACCAACTATGTGCAGGACACTGTACTAGGTGCAGGGATACAATCTTGAAGAAGACAGCATCCCTCTTATCCTCAGGTTGCTTATCCTTCAAGCATGAATTACATACATATAAAAGGGATCAGTGCAGGATGCTATGGGGAATATAAATGTGACAGGTTGTGAGGGGAGGGTAGAGGGCTCCAAGTTGTATATATAAATGTCTGTTCTGTGGTTTTTCTTTAATTTTCAAACATACACAGACGCAAACAGAGTCCCTGCACCTGAAGATGATGCTTCCCACCTACTGTCCAGGTGGATGGCATGACAGAGGCCTCTGGGTGACTGCAGACATTGACCTAAGGCTGCCCTCTTGCCCAACCATCTGCAAAAAACGCAGTGCCCACCTGGTGAGGGCAGTGGCCTGGCAGCAGCCCAAGGACCAGGTGGATGTTTCCACCGGCCTCAGGGGTAGCGTGGCTTTGACCTTGACCTGATGAGCTCCAGGCTGGAGCGCAGGTGCTCGACAGAGAGCATGCATCTGCGACCCTCAAGATACCTTGCAGTGGGTCGGGCCGGGCCGGACTCCCGGTGACAGGAGGTGAGGTGACTCCGCCCACCTCGGGGCCCCGCCCACCTGGAGGGGTGCGAGGCGGAGCCCGCTGAGGGCCGAGGCGCGTTGCAGGCACCTGGTTGGCTGCTGCGAGAGAAGCGGGGTGGGAGGGAGGGGCGAGGCCCGCAGCGGGCGGAGCTCGGAGCTCGGAGGCGGCCTCCTGCCCTCTAGGGAAATGGATCCTGTGTCTGTCTCGGTCCAGGGGGGCGGGGAAAGCGCGGGTGAAGCCGTCCTCTTCCTCCCTCCCTGGTGCAGGGCTGAGCCTGGATCTGAGAAACGGAGTCATCTCTGAGCTCCCCGCTTGGTGTTTGGGCCGCGGCAGTCGGAGGAGGAACATGGCGCTCGTGGGCAACCGGGCAGAGCTGGAGGCGGACGAGGTACAGGCGGGCGGGCGCGCGGCACTGGCCCCGGCGCGCGGGACGGGCGCGCGAGCCCCGTGGCGAGGGCAGGGTCCCGCCCCCTTGCTCCCTAGTCTGGGACCCGAGGACAGGTCAGGGTCCGAAGTGGGGGTACCGGGTCTTGGTAGATGGGCCCTGGGTGAGCGAGAAGGGTCTCTGCGGCGCAGGGAGCGGAGGAGCTCCGAGTTTGGGGCGCCGGCACAGTGGGGTCGGGAGGATGGAGAATCCTGCGTCCCGCCGGCTGCTGAACGGAGGGAGCGCGCGGGAGCGCAGGAGCCAGCCCTGAGCTGCCCTCAGCCTCTCCAGGGACGCTTGGACTTTCCTGAGGTTCCACCTCCAGGGCCCGCCCCTGGCTGGCCCTCTGGGGCTTGTGGAATCTCCTCTCGACCTGGGAACCCACCTTCTTTGGAAGTTTTCTGGAGTCAGAACCGAAAGGCTGGCCGCCCGGGGGAGAGGCGGCCCGTGGGAGGAAGCAGTCCCGGGGGTGTCTGCCCGTGCGCGCCGGGCCGCGGCTGCCCAGGGGGCGCCGGCTGGGGCCGGGCGCGGCACCCCTGGAGCCGGTCCTTTGCCGGCGGTCGCCGGGCCCGGTCTCCACGCAGGTCCCCAGAGATCGTGGGAGACGGAGGAAGGCGCCTCCAGACCGATCCTGACCTCCTGTCGTCACCACTGTGTTTAAATAATTACCCACTTCCTCCTGTGGCCGGCGCGACCGCGTCTGAGCACCCTTGGGCGGGCGCGGCGAACCTGTTGATTGACGAACTGTGTCTTTCTGCACTCGGCAGCTACTGGAGACGCTCTCTCCTGCCTAAAGTTGAGGCCGCCGGTGGTGGTGGCGGCATCCACAGCTGCTGCTGCTGCTGCCATTTTACCTGGCTTGAATTTTACAAGTCGCTGCCTGAGGCATGGTTTCAATTGATGTAATAGTGGAATATCTGGGGGAGGTGGTTTAAGATTCCAGTCCGTCGCTTCAAGGTGGGGAAACTACTGACAATGAGTACTGTATTTTAAATCTGGCCCTAAAAGGAAAAACAAAACAGAACAAAACATGAGCTAAAGCTCCTCTACATCCCTGGGAGACAAGAGGGCAAGCCGGGCAGTCTAGAATATTTCTTCCAGTCTGCCCTTTGCAGTCAGGGCCCCAAGACCACAAACCTGTGACTTACAGCTTGCTGAACTGCCTCCATTTGTTGGTGAAACTTTTAAACTACATATAAAGGCAGATAATGAAATAGCACATTTGTCTTCTGTGACAGACTTTATTTAGCTTTAGGCTGTCTTTTTATTTTATTTTATTTTTTGGCTGTCTTTTTGGTCTGACCTGCAGCCAGCTGTTTTTTTTTTTTGTTCCTCATGCCTTAGTTTTTTGTAGTAACCCTTACATGGTGCTTTGACTATATAGTCAAGGTAGTAACACTTATATGGTGCTTAGACTATACAGTCATCCCCTTTCTCAAAACTTTTTATGGCTCCCTGTTGCTTATTAAATATGCTTATGCCCAGGAAGCTCTCTATAGTATGGTTTCAATCAAGTGTCACCCTTGTCTCCAACTACTTACCCTATTAAACCATTTTGTCAGTGTTATGCCTGTATTGTAAAAGAGGAAACAAGACTGAGAGTAGCTAGTAAATTCAGAGTGCAAATTTTGAATTCTGAGTTGACTTATAAAAGATTTGCTACACCTAAGGTAATATAATTGTCCAGAGCAAGGGATTGTTGAGAAAGGAAGGTGATGCTGTTTATAATTAACACTTGGACAATAGATGTAAACTGGGACTGCCCTGGGCATATTTTTTTAAAGATTTATTTATTTATGCATACAAGAACTGGGGTACAGGTCAGAGGTGTGGGGGTGAGAGGATTCACCAGAGACAGAGTGGGGGGCAGAACAGGCTGATTGACCGAAGTACACTGCTGAGGGAAGTGGTGGGCGAGACTGGAGAGGTCTGCTGTGCGCAGGCTGGGGATGGAACTTGTGCTGCAGAGGCTGCGGATAGCTTCATAGGTTGAGTCTTAACCCCTTGCGCCACCAGGCAGGCCCTGCCCTGGGCATATTGAAACTTATGGCCATCCTAGCTGTGCCCAGTGCCTACAGGATAAACTTAAGTATGGAGCTGCATTAGCTAGGGGGGAGGAGGGCTCTAGGGGAAGTTACGATTTGAACATTAGAGATCCTGACACACAGCTACTTGGTAAATACTTTATTTGTTGAATGAATGAATGACTACCAAAAAAATGTTGCTTAACATTTCTCAGGGTTTTTTTTTTGCCATATCTTTCTTTCATTTCATAAATTTAATAACGATTAGATTCCTATTAATGTTAGGTACTGTACTTGTACTAGGAGATGAGCAAAGTACAAATAGAAGTTTTTGTTTATGCCAGATCCACTTTTTCCCTTCATAGTATACCATTTCCATTGGTACTAACTTAGCAAATATTTATTGAATAATTGTACTCAAGCTTGGTAAGTGCCTTAGAAAGAGAAGACATAGTTTTAGCTCCCTAGGATTCTTGATCTGGGTAGGGAGCTATGACATGTATACTAGAACTTTTGAAAAGAGCTTAAGGAAAGGCACACAAGTAAGAAATAGTGCATTGTACATGGGTACACTTATTTGTATCGATAGAGCAAATCTGTATCAATAAAGCCCCTAACTTTATTATTTTTTTAAAGATTTATTTATTTATTTATTTATTTATTTATTTATTTATTTATTTATTTATTTATACAAGCACTGGGTACAGTCAGAAGCACGGGAGGGTGAGAGAATTCACCAGAGCCAGAGTAGGAGCAGAACAGGCAGACTGACGAAATACACTGCTGAGGGGAGCAGTGGGCGGCAGGAGAGGTCTGCGCGCCATGTGGGACCCTAGCCAGCTGCCGGGGATTGAACCGGTGCTGCAGTGGCTGCGGGCAACTTCGCAACCCAGCGCTCAACCGCTGTGCCACCGTGGAGGCCCAAGTCCCTAACTTTAAAGCCAAAACTAGTGACCTTGATTGAGCAACCTCTCAATCTGTTAGAGCTCTGTCAGTTTCCTCATCTGAAGGAGGAGGGGCTGGATGAGTTCTAAGTGTGTTTCCAACTCTAAAAGTCTGTGCTTTGGTGGGGAGGACACCTTTTGGGGAGAAGGGCTAATAATATGGAAATCCCTTTTCTTCAACGAGAGGAGATCTCACAGAGCTGTGTGATGGGGTATTTTCTTGGGTGAACGAGTATTCTTTTTTGTTTGCTTTAGGTGAAAGGCGGGTAAACGTGGGAGCACAGGTTAGGGCTTACATCCTCAATGGGGCAAAAATAGGTTTTGCAGTAGGGCAAAGCATCTTAGATACTACAATGGTTTGTGACCTTCAAGATTTCATTTCTTAACATTTAAGTTTTTTCATTGAATTTATGTAATACAACAACATTGACATTAGTTCATGGAAGGCTTAAGAAGATATTTTTAATTGTTTTTACTGGAGAGAAAACAGTTCTGAATGTCTCTTAAAATTTTGGTGATTTTGCTATTATGTAGAAATTGGTAACTTGCATATGTAATTTGATATTTATGTTTTACCCTAAAATTATATTAAAAGTTACTCAGAAAATATAGTTATAAAATTAAATGTTAATAGCTTAAATATTTTAAATTTTAACTTAAAGTTTTTGTTTGGCCATTCTGAATGTATCGAATAAAGAGAGAGCTTTCTACTTGCTTTATAATGTAGAAACACAATATATCTCTGTGCTAGTAAAATTTTGTGAAAATGTGATTAAAGAAAAGTGGCTACAGTGGATGTGAGAAACGTATATTATATAACAGCATTATTTATCCTGGTTCAATTCTAACAGGATGTTGTGTCAATTTCATGTTATGATTAATAAAAACATTTCAATAATGACAAAAAAAGTTCTAAAAAGTTTTCTTGAAGAAGAAATGAATGAAAAAAGTCGAGAAACACTGTGTAAGGGAAAGAAATGACTTACATAACACTTGCTAACGCAGTTTGCTTTCTTGGCCCAGGGTTTTTGGATCTAATTCTGATTTAGAACTTTTCCCCATTGGAATTTTAGATGGAGTTTTGATAAAATTGACTGCTAGAATTGTCTTGAATCAGATTCATTCCTTCACTCCACCAGTGTTGGTTGAGTACCTCTCAGGTGGTACGTCTTTAGGTGCTGGAAATACGTACTTAGAGAAGACAGTATATTGCCCTGTGGAACACACCCTTTAGCAAAAGACACATTTACACAAGCAGCTTCTGCTGATTTTGGGTCAGGGTAGATTTTAGGTAGGAGACCATGCAATTAATCATCTATAGCAGGGAATTCTAGAGAAAATGGGCGCTTTGAGTGATGAACCCAGGATGACAGGTGCAAAGAGGGATGGTTGGCCACCCTAGTTGGAGAATGGCAAAGATTTTATTTTATTATTTTATTTTTTATTTTTTAAAGATTTATTTATTTATTTATACAAGCACTGCGTACAGTCAGAATTGCGGGAGGGTGAGAGAATTCACCAGAGCCAGAGCGGGGAACAGAACAGGCAGACTGATGAAGTACACTGCTGAGGGGAGCAGCGGACGTGGCAGGAGAGGTCTGCACACCATGTGGGACCCTCGCTGGCGGTCAGGGATCGAACCCGGTGCTGCAGAGGCTGCGGGCAGCTTCGCAACCCAGAGCTCAACCGCTGCTCCACCGGGGAGGCTCTGGCAAAGATTTTAAAGAAGTCATGGTATTTGAACTGGGTCTTGAAGGGTGTGCAGGGTTTTTGTGGGTGGAACAAGTGCGATAAGGTTCAGACCTACGTGGAACCTGAGATGGACATATTGTGGGTTTAGCAGGGCACTCAGCACATGGGAAGGAGAGAAGTGAGAGGCTGGAACTGTCAAGGCCAGCTTCCTCCTGTGGGCTAGTGTCTAGTGAATCATGCTCAGGAGTTTGGGTTCTGTGATCTAAAAGCTGGGAGTCTGGAAGTTTTGTTTTTTTTAGCTAGGCAAATGTGATAAGATTATTAATTTTAGGAAGATAAATCTGGTGCAGTTGATGCAGTCAGATTGTGGAGGTGGCAGCAGGAAGGGCAAGGTGACCTTGGCAGCAGTTAATGTGAGAGGTGAAGAGGGCTGAAGTAGTGTAGAGGTCGTATTTGTGGGCCTTCTCATTGAGACAATGGAGGAGAAATTGCTTACGGGCCTGATCCCCAGTTTGAAGATCAGTGGTATGGGGAGGGAGTGAAGTGATATATGCATGGCTGGGCAGTGGTGGAGTAGGATTCAACCCAGTCCTTTTTCAGGTGGTTGTAAAGAATTGGGAAGGACATCACACAGAATAAACTCCTCTGTGACTCACTGAATTTTCTTGAGGGAGCATGGGCCATTTGTTTATAAGTACATCAATGTGGGCAAGGTTAAAAAAAAAGTGTTTGTAAATTGATTGTGCAGGTTATTGAGAGGAAGAAAATAGCCTTAACCATCAGCTTCAGCTCTGGCTCCAGTTAACACAGACAATTTTCCTGAAGTGTTCAATCCTAAATCTTAAAATCCCATTTATCTATCTATCTATCTATCTATCTATCTATCTATCTATCTATCTATCTATCTATATGTGTATATATATATATTTGTTGAATTTTATTATAAAATAGTAAGTTAAAGGAATTAGTCTAATTTAATGTGCAGGATATTGTGCTTGGGGTTGGAGAGGAAGTCACAGTTCTCACCCTGAGTTATGATCAAGTGGGGGATGGGGACAGGGATGTAGATAAATATATGCAATGTCTGTGCATAGAGGAGGGATGCCGGCATGGTTTGGGAGCAGAAAGGAGGGTAACTTACCCCAGGGGGATGGGTAGTCAGAGATGGTTTCCTGGAGACTTAGGAATTCTGGTTTTGCAGGATAAATAGGAGTTTGCAATGTAGAAGAGAGTTAGGGATGAGGGAACTCTTATTGTGTGTCCTGGGGGAGGGAACAGCACGCATAATGCGCAGAGGTCAAGGAGAAGAGAATGAAGTTGCAAGAGTACAATGGGCCATTGCGAACCCATGCCAATTGTGGCTATCATGGTGTATATTTAAGGGTCTAAGCTGAGGAGGGGTATGGAGGGACCAGCACTGTAGGTGCATGGAGACTTATTGGAGGGGACAAGGCAGAAGGTGGGGAGACAGGTAGTTTTCTAGTGTTTTCACTTGTTGAAACTGAAGGCCCAACTGAAGGCCCAATTATGCAAAGGTAGCTAAATATTAGAATAACATGATGGATAAGAAATGGTTTTGGGGCCTCCCTGGTGGTCTAGGGGTTAAGTCTCAGTGCTACTATTGTGAAGGTCCACTGAGGTGGCCTGAGTTCCATCCCCGGCCAGGAAGCTAACCCTCATATGGAGCACCAGACCGCTCCTGCTTTTACCTGCTGCTCCCCTCAGCAGTGCATTTCAGTAGATGTGCCTGTTCTGCTCCCTACTCTGTCTCTGGTGAATCCACTCACCCCTGCACCTCTGTCCTACGCCCCAGTTCTTCTACGCAAAAATAAATAAAATCTTAAAAAAAAAATGGTTTTGACCCCCTGGAGCAGATGATCAGGAATGCAGATACAGATAACTCTGACCAACTCTGGACAGCTGTCTGTGGGGAAGAGTCCAGAGAGGGTATAAGCAGACTTGATGCTCTTAGGGGGTGGGTTTTACCTGTAAATCTGCTGACCTGGTTTCTGACCAACTGTGTGACTTAGAGCAAGTCTCTTTTACCCTTTGGGCCTTGGTTTCCTCATTGGTGCCAAGAAAAAATTGAACTTGATGATCTGTTTGTGAAGCTCTTTTTAGCTTGGACATCTGTGATATAGGAGGTGACATTGAAATCTGTACTTTGTGGGGTGGAATTTCAGCATGCAGCCCTTGGAACAGATCAGCTGTTCTGCCTCCAGGCAGAGGGCGTATTGGAGGCAACATGCTCAGGCCTCGATGAGCCTGGTGGAGGTCATAGTGCTGGAGGGGAGGGTGTGTGAGAGTTACCTGGTTGAGGCAAGAGAGCTGGTTGTGTGTTCCGGCAGCTTCTGTTAGGTCTTGAGTACTGCAATAAGGAATCTGGCTTTGTTTTTTGTCTGTTTTATTTTCTGCAGTGTAGGGAGACAGAAGTATCCTCCTGTATTTTGGGAATATGTTTCTTTTTCTCTTCTAACTTTCTTTTTATTTTGATAAAGGAAGAAATGATGATCCCATTACCTGGTTTCATTTTTTTTCTGCTTTCCCAATTATGTTCCCGAAGTACAGCTTTAGACTGCTGACTGCACGCTGCAATGCGGTGGTTAAGGAGACAGACAAGTCAGACATGTTTGAGCAATGCCATAGGCTTATGTTTCATCACATAGACTCTTAGCCTCACTAAGTTCTGTGATACATATGGAACCAGCCTGACATCCTTGCTGATCACCGTGTGGGCAGCAGGACCTGTTGTTATAGGACAGGGAGAGGGGCAGCCCAAACCCCGCAAACCTGCCTATTCTAAATGGGTTCTGCCATCCGCCGCATCAACACAAAACAAGTCACTACAAACAAATTACACACAAACACACAGAATCTTCACAAAGCCCAAGCCAGTTTTTCAACAGCAAATGGACATATGAAACAAACACACCGGAGAAACCGAAAATCACATTTGCGCTTATGGTAGCCAGTGCCATAGGGAAGCCCAATTTCCCCATGGGGCTGACTAACCACGGATGGCTCTGTCCTAAATCTTCGTGGTCGCCAAATCTGTTATAGGACAGGGAGAGGGGCAGCCCAAACCCCGCAAACCTGCCTATTCTAAATGGGTTCTGCCATCCGCCGCATCAACACAAAACATAGGAGACTTTAATGGGAAGGAACTTTAATAAAACTAGGAAACAATACAGGTAAGGCAAAGAGTCTAGTTTCTAAATGAAGCACCCAAAGTTACCCGTCCCCTCGTGGGTAAAAGTCCATCCATATGGGATCGGCCCAGAACAAGGCCCCAAAGTCTGCTACAAGTCTAAAGCATCTTCCAGTGGGGACCCACAGCAAAGGGTCACAAACAACCGGACAAGCCCGGAAGGAAAAGAGCAAAATCAACATCAAGATAAAAGCTGCCATTGTCACCTCCCCACAGGTCTCACCCACATTTGTGTCACCCAGTCCATGACCAAAAGACAAGCGCAGTTTCTTTACGTGTCTCTAGGCTCCATGCGCCTCCTCCAGGTCTCCTTGCTCCATCCTGCTTCCTTCCTTCCTCAGTCTCTTCTCCAGCTTCTCCTCTTCCTGCTCAGCTCCACCCTCCCTTGGGTGGGGCAGGGAAACTCCCCCTTTCCTGGGGACCACCCTGTTGCACTGTCATTATTTCTCTGTGGCCTCAATCCCTCTTTTTTCCCCTCTCTGGGTTCTTAGACCACTTTGTATCAGAGTTCTGAGGTTCCTGGCTTTTTTTTTTTTTTTTCCCAATACATAAACTATGGTCTTTCTACTCAGGACCAAAGTGAACAAACCTCAGAATCCACATTCTTTTTCAGGTCAAATGGGGGTATGATCTTTTGAAGAGGAGGCAGACAAGGCCGATGACTGGGTGGGAGAGTCCTGGAGAGAGGGGAGTGAGGCCTGACTCCAAACCCTCTCCCAGAGGCATTCATATATCATCATCTGTGCAAAAGCATCGACTGAGTGCTCACTGGCCAAGAATAAGAACACTTCCCCTCCTGTCCAGGCAAAGCAGTGTGGAGCTTCTGAGGTGTGACCAGCATAGCTTCTGATCTGGGCTCCCCACGTCCTGTGTGACCCTGGACAGATTATTTAACTTGCTGATGTTCTTCACTTATAAAATGAAAATAATAATAATACCTACCCCATAACTTTGGTGATAAGGATGAAATGAGAATCTACAAAGCACATGGAAATTCTCTTAAAAATGCTAAATCTCTTTTACTTTATGTTTTTACCCTAAGATAGTGCTACCACTGATCATTATTTATGGATTTGATGAAGAATCTGCTGTAAATGTTTTAGTGAGTACACTAGTAGTCATTTGAGAAGAACATTTTGCAGAAGTATACATCTTCAAAATAGGAAGGAAGTGACCTGCCCAAGGTCACTCAGCTTGCTTAGCCACAGAATCATGGTTAGAAGTCAGGAACTCTAACTGCACATTAGTGCCCTTTCCACTAGGTCAGAGGGTGCAACCTGCACTGGAAGCCTGCCCTCCACTCCCCACTTTTGTAAATAAAGTATTATTGGAACACAGCCAAGTTCATGCTTATCACCTGCGGCTGCTTTCACACAACAGCGGTAGAGTTCGTTGGGATACAGAGCAAATTGCCTAAATATTTGTAGGTCCTTTAGGGAAAATGTTTGCCGATCCCTGTACTAGGTGGTTTCTAGGGATATGTGTAAATTTTTTTAATGTGTTGAAAATGTTATGAATTAAATTACTTGTTTCTTTAATACTCATCAATACAAAAAGACTGAGAAAAAATAGAAATCTGCTTGATACATCCCTTGAAGTGCTAACGTAGAAATTCTGGAGTCAGGCAGACATGGGTTGGAATCCTTGCTCTTTTATGTTAAACCTATGTAAGTAAATAATAATAAATAATACTATTATTTATGGATTTGATGAAGACTCTGCAGCAAAAGTTTTAGTGTGTTCACTAAACTGTGGTTTTACTCATTCAAAATAATGTAATTGGGCCTCCCCAGTGGTGCAGCAGGTTGAGTGCAGCGCTAAGAAGCTGTCCGCAGCCTCTGCAGCGCAGGTTCAATTCCCGGTCAACCAGGGAGAGCCCCACATAGCGCGGCAGACCTCTCCTGTCTCTCGCCTGCTGCTCCACTCAGCAGTGTATTTCAGTCCGTCTGCCTGTTCTGCTCCCCGTTCTGTCTCTGGTGAATTTTCTCACCCTCCCACGCCTCTGGCCTATACCCCAGTTCTTGTATAAAAATAAATCTTTTAAAAATAATATTATTTATTACATAAATAATAAAATTATATAAGTAAATTTATGTAAGTAAAGTTTTGTTTCTTCTGTAAAATGAAGACAGTAGAACCTACTTCAGAGGGCTGTTTGAGGACTAAAGCCTATAAATGCCTGGCATATGGGGCTCAAGCATTGATTCTTAGCACTAAATATCTTTAAAATTTTTAATTGACATAACATTGGTTCATATTGTTTTTATTTTGAAAGTATAGGATCCCCCTTTTCATTGCTACCACAGCACTCCCACCACCAGAGCACCATAGTCCACCCACTACCATAGCCCACTGTTTTTAGCACTGTATTATTAAGGCATTATGATGTGGGTGCTTGACATTGCTTTCCCAACCTAATAAGGAGCTGGTGTTGTCTAGAGGTCTCTTCACGGATGAGGTCCTTTAGGATAAGATGCAGTTACTACTCTGGCTAATCCCAGGATTCCAGCTTGGTCAGTTCTGCAGATTTATAGTCCTCTCTTCCCTGAGGGGAGAGGGAAGCCACTTCCCACAAAAAAGACTGGTAAACATGGGTTTCTCTTTAAGCAGAACAGTGTTAATATTTGTTAATAAGGAAAGTGGCAATGTCAATGTTTTGAAAATGACGTTTGCCCACTGACACATAAATGGTATAACTGGTAACATCTATGTTCTCCAAATGTTTTGCTGTGCTGACATTCCTTGCCGCTTTAACATTGGTGCTTGTCATGATTTTCTTACAGGGTTTTCATATAGCACCTAGATTTAATAGGAGGCTGTGACTTGGAGAAAGTATGTTTGAGTGGCCAACTTCATATAAGAGGTTTAAAGGTAAAGGAGAGGTGACAGTGTATGTGCAGTTCTGGGCACAGCTGGACGGAACTTTAGGTTTCTTTCTCTTCTCCAAAGCAATGAACCATGCTAGAGCACTTTTTCTAAAGTTCAAGTGCATTAAAAATCTGTTCACAGCTTCTGTTATGCAAACACTGCCTGGCATATAAGGCCTTACTTAGGATCTTACTTAGTACAGCTTTCACTTTGGTATGCATCAAATTAGTTGGGTTGGGCAGTGGGTGGCTTATAAAATACACATTCCTAGATTCCACCAAGAGGGAGTCTTACTCAGTAGGTCTGAGGTAGTTTCCAGAAGTTTGCATTCCTCGCACAGCCTTTAACATCAGCCATGCTAGTGTAGTTCCCCTTCCCTGCCCTCTTTCTCAAAAGATTGGCCTCTCCCACTTTTCAGCTTTTTCACATGCCATTCCCTTACCTGGTGAATTCCTCTTCATCATTTAAGATCTCCTGGTGGTACCTCTTCTCCTTTGGCCTTTCTAGTTACTTCCTTCTTTCATCTCTTCCAGGAGCTCAGTAACTATTTAGCATTCATTGCTCCCTCGAAAGAGAAATATTTCCCCTAGCACATGCTAGAACCCCCAGCAGGATGGGGCATTGGTGCCTGTGGTTCCAAAAGGAAAAGGTGGCCCTTGGCCCTTCTCCTTCGTAGAAAGCAATAAAGGAACACCCTTGAGTGCTTTCCAGCAATGTGATATTTTTAACCTCTCAGTCAGGAAGAAGACATTACCTGTGTACTCTATTAGCATTATCTCAATATACTTAAAAAAAATAGGCTTATTGAGATACAATTTGCATAGCACAGAATTCACTCCTTTTAAGTGTATATTTCAGTGACTTAATAAATTTACATAGTTGTGCAACCATCATTACATCCAATTAAAGACATTTCCATCATCCTGTAAAGATTTCTTGTGCCCATTTGCTCTTATTTCAATATACTTTTTATACTTCAAATAATTGAGTAATTAAAAATCACCAGGAAAAAATAAAAATGTCAAGATAGAAATAAAAATCAGCAGCCATTATATATGATGGGGAGAGAGTAACAGTGTTAAGCATCAGAAAGTAAGACTGGAGAGCAGAGTGCATTGGGTCAGTGCTTGATGTTGACTTCTTCACCCGTCCGCTGTGACCGGGTCGGAGAGCAGGTGGAGGACTGTGTGAATGACCCCAGGAGGAATGAATAATTTGTCCATTTGCAAGAAAGTGGAAAATATACAGTTTATATGGATGATTATTTTTCCTGATTTTCTAGTTCATTCCAAACACAGATGTTATTTGTCCAACATTTTTGGCTTCTGGATGGGAAGATGAACAAGCAAATTACATTTCTAACTACCACCACTGGAATGAAAAGATTGTCTTCTTAGCTTAAGTACCAAGTAAGACAAAGGTCAAATAGTCTCCTTTCAGGCACCCCTGAATTTCAGATTTGTTGTGTCTCTTCCTAGGAAGGCATGTGTTGAGAAGAAAGAACATGGGTGGACTTGCACTTTAGCAGCTGTGGGTTGGGTTCTGCAGTTTGTTCACAATGTGATCTAGGGCAAACTCGCCACCTGGCCTCCATTAGATTTCTTGAACATTCATCCAACTCCTCATCAGTCCATGGGAATCTTAATGCCCACCTCAGAAAGTTGCTAGTGGCTAGGCCTGGTGCTTCACCCTGTTTCTCCTATACTGTAAATGCTTAGTTGCAGCCATTAATTGGAATAGCAACTCTGTATAGACTTTGTTTTTTATAGTGCAGGGAAGAATAATTGTAAGATTGTTTCTAATATTGCAAGTAGCCATATTGAATATCTTCATATTCAATATTCACAAGGGTAAGGCACCTGGAGCCATGCCTACTGTGGGGCTAGATGAAATAACACATGCAATCTAGTTGGAAAATAAGGAATGTTCGCAAAGTGAGGATGATCATAATTTATTCATACGCTTAATGCTTTTGGAAGCCTGAGTTCACATTTCTCACAATTTGCTTATTTAGTAGTAATGACATGCATATGGTGGTATTTCTCACAGCCTTTCAGAAGAGAAAACATTGAGATCCATGGAATTCTTTCCCATGACATAAAGCAATCTCAGTCTGATTTCAAAAATAGTTGAAATGACTTTACTAAGGTGTGAGACTCCACAAATGAGTCACATCAGTACTTATATTTAAAATTTAAAAAGTAAAGCTGTTAAATTAGCATATTTTTTCCTTCTAAAGATTCAGCTGCTTCTACCTCCATTTGTGGTTTGTACAGGAGGCCATTACATTTTAACTTAGATAAGTTTACAGTTCTGTCTAGGTCAGAACTTTGGGGCTGCGTGCCTAGAGGTGCAGGTTTCTCATGGCAACAGATTAGGCTTCACAGATTAGCACATGTGACATGCTTAAATGAACTTTTATCTCTTTTGTAAAGACCACCGTGCATTCCATTTCAACTGTGGCAATTTGAAGAAAATTGCCCTTTCTCTAATAGTTGCAGGCACAAACTCAGGCTTTAGTAAACAATCCAAAAGAGCATTGCTCAGCCAGAAAAGCTGTCCCCATCCCTCGTCCTTGATTTTCTTCTCTTTTCCCTTCAACTTGACCTACCTTTTTTCTACATATCTGTCATTGGCTGGTCCTGCCCAGTCTTCTGGCAAAAAACGGTGCCATACTGCATACCAACCTCTTCCCTTTCTCCATTATCACCATCGCTCCGTCCACACCAGTCTTCTCTGGGAGATAACAGTAACCTCTGGGAGATAGCATCCTAACTGCTTCCTCTCTGCCTTCTGTAATTCACTTTCCACTCTGCAGTCCAAGGGCTCATTTACAAACATTGATCACATGTTACTCCCTTGCTCAAAACCTTCTAGTGGTTTTCCATAACATTTAGAATAAAATCCACATCCTTCCTGTGGTCTTTGTCGTCTGCTTTTGCCTTCATCCTCTAGTTCACTTCCTGATATTTCTCCCCTTGCTCGTCAGCCTAGTTTCCTTTAGATTTCTTGAACATACTGAGTTCTTTTCCACCATAGTGCTCTTGCCTGGGCTTTTCCCCAGGCTGGCCGACTTTAACCGTCCTTCACATGACTAGCTCCCTATCAGCTTTCTGTCCTCGAATTAAAGATCAGATTCCAAATGTGGCTTTCCTTGGGTTCCGTCTTCAAAGCAGCCTTTCTCTTTATTACATATCCTGTTTATTTCCTCTTAGATATGATCACCATCTGTATTATCTTGTTTATTTTCTTCTCTGTCATCTGTCTCATTCTGACAGGTTTCAGTACAGGAAACAGAAACTGTGGTAGGTAGTTTAAGTAATAAGAGTTGAAAAAGGGAATTAGGTGTTTACAAAAGGCACAGGGGTGGGAAGGGAAACTGAAGAAGTGGTTCTAGGCTGGACTCCAGAAATGACCCTCAGTTCCAGGGGAGGTGTTCATATTCTGTGGCCAATAATTCTGGAGCTAAGAGTTTTCAGCATTTTTGCAGCAGTGATTCAGGGATCTGGAAGCTGTAATTGAGAAACTTCTGCTGCCACTGCCTTTTATACTCCGGAAGTTGGGGAATGGGTGTTGGAACACTGCTGTTAAGACAGCTGCAGTTTTCTCTTGCTTGCTTGACAGCGGGAAAAAATCAGAAAGGGAAAAATGATTTCTGTCTTCCGGATCTTGCTTATGTATATCTTAATGGATATAAATAATTTTCTTGCAATTAATTCACTTCCTTTACAGCCACAAATATACAATGCTCTCAGGAGCTCCTGAGTCTGAATTGTACTAAAGTTCCTCAAGTTTCTGTTTTGACTGACTTCAACTCTATTTGAGTGACTCTTTTCTTTTGCTGCTTCTAAGCTTTTTAATTTTGGCACTTCTTTATTTTCAGATTGGCAGCATATTTTTGCCTGTTTTCACTATAGCTGGCTCTTTCTCTTAATTAAAAAGAAACGATATAAAAAACTGAGTTTAAGATGTGTGCACTATTATTCTCATGTAAATGTCAACAGTCCTTTAATTTCCTCTCCAAGTATTTAGAGCAATCAGTAAACAGCACAGCTTAGAATTAATAATGAAACTGACCTTTAGATGGCAGCAAATCAGGTAGACCCTTATTCTCATTTTAATAAAGCCCATTTTGTGATATACAATGGTGCATTAAGTATTTCAGCCAGTGGCTACATACCTCAGTTTTCATTAAGAGTTGGACAAATGGTTGCGTCATTGCTGAAATTTAGATCTGCTTCAACCGTGTATAATCTTGGCAAAACTGGAGTTTAATATAAGCAAGTCCAAGGCATTATAATTTACTCAGAGGGGTAAATAGAAACTTAAAAGTTACCTAGACAAAAATTGGGATGGTACAAACTTGGAAAAAAATTTAGAACAGTAATGTATTATATAGACTTTTTTGAATAATAGGAATCCTTGAGACCATGTTGATGATAACTAGATAGAAAAATGGGGGAAACTGAAGGACTTTTGCTTTCAGTAGAATATGCCAAGACTGATAAAAGTAGAGGGAATGCTAGAGGTATCAAACTAGTTTTTAGCTATCTTAGTAAAGGTTGAGTTGGGTGGGTAGCCATCACCATAGGTGCGACTAGAGGCACATTTGGGTGAAAAGCATATTTATCTGTTTTTACTTTGTCTCACCAGAGTCCTTATTTGTTGTAAGACAAATATAGTAACTAGACAGTGGAGAAATCAGACAACACTTTGGCCAGGTGATCAAAATTAATGTCACCAAGGAGAGCAGATGAACATCTGTGCCTCCAGATATAAATGACCTGACAAGGACACATTGTCCCTTCTGGAGCAGTCTAACCTGAATCTAATCCTGAGGAAACATCAGAGAGACTTTAAATCAGGAATGTTCTATTTTTAAAAAAAGGAGGCGAGAGCCGTACTCTCCAAAAATGTCAGTGTCATAAAAAACAAATACTGTGAAAATATTTCAGAACAAAGGAGGTTTAGGAGTCATTATAGCTAAATGAAAACATTGACCCTAGGCTAGACCCTGTACTATAAGGGGGAAATGTTATACAAAGAAATTGTTGGGTCAACAGACAACATCAGGATATGGAGTACTTGGAAGTGGTTAGGTGATGTCTAATATATAATTCAAGATAATAATTATATGATCTTTTATACTAATCCCTCTGGCAGGGATTTATGCTACTTTCTGCTAGTTTTGAATGTTTCCATATTTGATTGTTCTCTTGTTAGAAACAAAATGCCAACCTTTCACTTATGATGGAATTTATTGTTAATTTGTTTTATCGTATAGTTTATTTCTCAACGTAATATAAATGTGTAGGTAGGCATTTAACGTCTCCCTGAAATTTTCTTAGGAAATTTTGGTGGGAGTAGAGGAGAATTTAGTCTTGACAGAAATGAGAGTATGATAGTCTTAAGATTTTCTTACTTTGTCCCAAAAGAACAGAATTCAGTTCTCAGCTTCTCTGCTTTGCAAGCACCTATAATTCTCATGAGGGTAGATACCTTGGGAGGCAAAATACTCTCTGAGTGGTGCAATATCTGGACATTGAACTTTCCCCTGCAGTAGCAGTGAAAGTAGTAATTTAATGAGAATTAATATGATTGGGTACTTACTATGGACCAGATATCATGCCAAAAACCTACTTATATCTTATTTAATTCTTCCAGTCTTACAAGTTTGGTATCATTATTCCCATTTTACAATGACGAATATAAGTCTTAAGGAAACTAAATAACTTTCCCAAGGCAAAGTAGTCATGCAGCTGATGGTGGGACTCTCACCCATGTTCTTGGCATTATTTCCCCTTGAGTTTAAAGCTTAAAGACTGGAATTTTTGGTAAATAATTTCAACTGTTTTATATATTGTTCATACCTGTTTCTCACCCTGTCTTTAAAACAACCAAAGGGTAGAGAAGGAAATTTGATGTTTTATCCATTTGTGCGCAGTTAGGCAAACTTTTTCTGTAAATGGTCAGGTAGTGATATTTTTGACTTTGTATATGATGTCCAAGTTGCAGCTACTCAACTCTGTGGTTGTAATAGGAATAAGTAAATGGTGGAGTGTGACGGTGTTCCAGCAAAACTTTATTTGCAAAACCAGTCAATAGACTAGACTGGGCGTATGGGTTTGTTGATCTCTGTTAAGGTGGACTCATCTATTTGGGGGCAGTGGGACATGTTAGCCAGGGGGAGGCTGAGCCAGGATTCTTAGTGCCAACTGCTCTGCCCTCTGCACTCTCCCACCTTTTCCAGGCTCTAGTACATAGTTCCATTCCCCAGTGCTTTTAGAGATTTGTGTCCTAACAATAATATCAGAGTAACTCTTGTATTGTATTGGACGAGATTGAGTGTGTTCAGGGTGCTATGACCATAGACTTGTTTTGTATTGGATGCTTTGTTTTTTGTGCTTCATGAATATATCAGTTAATCTGTGGACAACTCAGTGAGAGAGGAAACTGAGGCACAAACAAGGAAAATAGCATGACCAAGATCACAAACTGTGAGAGGTAAAAACTAGATTTGAACCCAGGCAGGCTGATTCTAAGCACGTGAGCTCAAGTCCTTTTGCCCTGTATCTCTGGCATCAGGGGCTTTTTGGTTTGTGGTCACCTTTGAAACCTTATTCTTCAGGAATTGCCTTTTCTAAGCACTCATATTAAATAACGTGATTCTGTGATCTTTTAAAAAGACTATACTTTGGAGTAGAACTGCCAATGGGAATGCTAACTGCCATTTTTCTTTTATAGCTAGAAAGTTTGAGGGTTGAGCAAGATGAAGCAAGAAGTTTCTTCTTGCTCATCTTTAGGATGTATTGAAGACTTTTGGCTGTTAAGCCATTTAATGGCCAAAAAGATTGTTTATCAGAGTCATGTCAATGCTGTGCTGGGTGCATTGAGTACATTACTTCAGTTATGCCTCACAGCAGTGCTGTAAACTAAGTGGTATTATTCCTATTGCACAAGTGGAAACATGGCAGCTCAGTTATGGAATGTTGGATAAGTTAATTTCTTTTATGGTCCTTTAGAAGATAAAATGTGTTAATGCATGCTAAGGATTTAGAGCAGTGTTTGCCACTTATGGTGTTAGTTATTATTATCATCAAACATAATAATTTGTAGTAATAGTGGAAGTGAAAAGCTCACTTTTTGTGATTGTGAATTAGAAATAAGCATCTAGCAGCTGTTCTCCGGCCCGCCTGTGACTATCAGGTGTGTCTCTTCACCAGCCGTCTCTCTTTGTAAAGCAGCAGAGGCAGCTCCTGCCAAGACTGCTGGCCTGTGACCGTGCAGTCCTTTCTTTTAGCAAACCTGTCCCTTTCAGGGGCAGCTCTTTCTGT
Organism: Talpa occidentalis; assembly: GCF_014898055.3. Classification (NCBI taxonomy): domain Eukaryota; kingdom Metazoa; phylum Chordata; class Mammalia; order Eulipotyphla; family Talpidae; genus Talpa; species Talpa occidentalis. The sequence goes on from NW_023605083.1 coordinate 14,573,793, forward strand.
CTCCTTGTGTCTGTGCAAGCATCCTTTACTTCCCTTCCCTTTTCATAATAAGCCTGCCCTTTTGAATATTATATGTATATGCATCTAAATGTCCAATATAGTACCTTGGTGTTACTAAGTGGGATTTAGGATTATTTATTCATAGGGAGAAATGATATGTTTTGTTCATTTTAATTTTAAAATGCCTAGTGAGAGTTTCAGAATTAAACAATTAAAAATGTTAAAACACAAGTCTTTTGGTTCTGTTTGTTGCTGCTTGCTTGTTAGTGTAAAATTATTCCCAAGCAAAATTGGGGTGCCCTAGGTATTCCTGTGTTTACTCTAGGTTTGATGGGAGGGAGGCTGGGCACTAGTGGATAGGGTGCTTGACATGTAAGTGATTGCCAAGCCTTATTTCACAGCCATAAAAATAGCTGAGGAATATGTACAGAAAAGTAAGTTGCTCATTTATATGAAACAAATTCAACAATACACAATTAAAAATATTATATTTTACCTGTTTATTGCACACCATACATCACTGTACATATTTTATGCTTGTACATACCTTTTCCTCTGTGATGTTATATACAAAACCATGTGCACTTTATTACAATAGCAATTTAAAGTATTTGCTCAATGTTAATTTTGACTGCATGGTTTTCCAGTTAAGTATTGACCTTAGATCTTAACCTCTGCCTTAAGCTGCCATTAAACTCTATAATGAAAATCAGAAAGGGAAAGACTTTTCCCCTTTGTAAAGTTAACTGTTTCGTTTTTTAAAAACATGCTAATTAATCCAATTCAGTTTTTTTTTTTTTTTTTTTTTGTGAGAGTGACATCTGGTGGTTGGTTTCTTTTTAGTTCTCATAGTTTCTCTTTGCTTGGCTCGAAGCTGTTGGAAATTCTAGAATCATTGTGCGAACTGCTTTACTTGATACTTAACACACTAGCTAGCTCTCCAGGATCAAGTTAGTGGCCGTGATACGGCTCAAACTTTGAAAAGCCCAACGTTCCACTTGGATACAGTCCCTCTGCACACCTGTCTTTTCTGAGGGATTTTATTTTAGCATGCCTTATTGGGGAGGATTTCTGTTTAATTCAGAGAATTTAGGATTTTGAGTAAGGGACAGTATGTAGGCAGTTTCTCTGCTTTGCTGATGAGGAAGTTGGAGCCTTGAGAGGTCGCGTGTATTGGCAGGGTTACGCTCTGCTGGCCAAGGTCACACTGCTCCCCAGTGAGCTGAGGGCCTGGGGTCTGTGCCTGTAAGTTATTCTTATTGTGTTGGGTAATTCACTGAGTAAGAAGGAGTAAGAAGTAGTCTTGTATTAAAGGATAAGAGGAGAAGGCATTTTAAGCTGGGGGTGGTAAAGGCAGTTAACATCTGCTATCTGCTATAGATTTTCCAACTTCATTTCTTTTCTCACTTTGGTTTATAAAAGTCTTGTTGAGTTGTTGGGGAAGCACAGTGAGGGATCTCAGCTCAGTATCCATGGTTTCACTGATTCACCCCATATTTGGGAATTTAGTATCCAATGAAATTGGATTTATGGAGCCTGGTTTTGAGTTGGACCTATTCGATGTGCTGTCTCACTAGCATCTCATAATAGTCCTAAGAGACAGCACTTATTTGTGGTAATATTGGAGAACCTAGCTGGGAAATAGCAATGAGAGAGCTACATTAATGCTCTACTTGGAGACTGTGTGAAATTATTTCTCAAGTGATGAATATTTAAAATTATAATTTCAAAGGCAAAGCATTGTTCTACTGGCAACTGATTTTGTTGTTTGTATTATTAAAACATTTTAAAAATTCTGTTTTTAAATAATGTCTCAAAGTGCCAGTTATTTACTAAATGTGTCCAAAGAAATCACATTTTACAAATCTGTGCAGGTTTGGAAGATGAACTCTGTCATGTTCTTTTACTGTTTTGATCTATGTTTGAGAATTGTGTTTATAGTCTGGCTTTTTTAAACTTTGGCAAGGTCAGATTTTGTTCACTGCACAGGTCAGTTTGGGGACTTGAAGTGTGAGTGGTCTCTGGTACATGGGTCCAAATCGCTTTCTTTCTCTTTGATAAAGAGCTCTGTGGGCCAGTTAAGTTCTCAGAGAGCTTGCATTGATGATAATCCTTTAAGAGGAGGATTGATGTTTGCACCCCTCAACTCCAGTAATGGGGATGTTGAAGCTGAGTTTTACATGTGACTTCAGAGGGGTTCAGGGCATTGATGGTCCCTCATAAAATAAGAAATTAAGGGGCCACCCTGGTGGCGCAAGGGGTTAAGACACAACCTATGAAGCTGTCCACAGCCACTGCAGCACAAGTTTGATCCCCAGCCAGGGAGTTACCTACATGGCGCAGCAGACCTCTCCTGTCTCGCCCACTGCTCCCCTTAGCAGTGTATTTCATTCAATCTGCCTATTCTGTTCCCCACTCTGTCTCTGGTGAATCCTTTCACCCCCCACACCTCTTGCCTGTACTCCAGTTCTTGTATGCATAAATAAATAAATCTTTAAAAAAATAAGAAATTAAGGAAAAAAGAGCACTGCATATATGATGGCACTGGTGGGAGCCCTTGTGATCCATTGGAGAATATAAATGCTTCAGTAGGGCATGGGCAACTTCTTGAGCTTGACAAATAGGTTATGGAGAAATGGATGGCAGTATGGGTAGAATGAAAAACTATTCCTTGCAGGTGAACTCAGGGCTCCCCTATTGAAAAAAAAAAGTGATTTGTCCAATATTTCATCTAACACACACTTTATGCACACATAATAAAGATGCCTTTTAAATGAGTTAATCCTTAGAAAAATCAATGCTTTATTGAAGTTATAGGATGATGTCACTTACATTAATCATATTTTTTATATCAATCATATTTCTCACATGACTCCTTTAGCAATGTGTCCTCTTTTTCATGTGAAATGATTTACATTCAGTGTTTAAGGAATTCTCCAGAAATGCCGTAGTGATAATGATAAAGTGTGACAATTAATGTCAGTCCTGGACGTCTTGATTCCCCAGGTGTGAATGCCATGGGCAGGAAGGTTGGCCGTCCTTAGCACCGCAACACCCATGGCTCTTAATCCCTGCCTGAATCATGTGAGATGCTGAATTTATCTTCCCGGGAATGATCCAGATGTGCCCCAGAGCCAGGTGTAGAATCTGTGACTTATCAGCGTTCTCAGCAGCTCTACTCTTTGAGTTCATGGTACCAGACACACAGCTTCATTGGTCAATGGGATGGACTGTTGGGTGAAAGCTCCAGTGGGGAAGGTTGGATACTGTGGAGTGGGGAGTGGGTCTCATTGAAGAGGAAGGTGTCTGCCGAGCCCCAGCAAGCCTATCATCCCTTCCTAGAGAACAGCAGTTCAATAAGAACATGACCCCATCTTTATTGTTAAGGTTTTGGTATATTTCCTATCATTTTCATGCAGTTCTTAAAACATAGCTGAGACTATCTTTTTGCTGTTCCTTTTTTGCTTAAAATAATTATTTTCCTTCTATAGATTTTATAAACTTAAAAAAAATTATATTCCCCATATTAATAAAAACTGGATAAATGTCACTCTAAATGATTGAATCACATGTGCCAAATTGCTTGGCCATTCCTCACAACTGGGCCTTTAGATTACTTGTAATGTTTTGCTATTTAAGAAAAATTTAGTTCCCCCAAAATTAAAAATGGAATCACTATATGATTCAGCAATTTCACTTCTGGATATATGCCCAAAAGCACTGAAAGAAGGGGCTTGAACAGGTATTTGTACACCCATATAATAGCTGTGTTATACACAATAGTCAAAGGTAGAAACAACCCAAGTTGTTGGGTTAAACAACATTTTGTTGGACAAACAAAATGAGGTATATACATAAAATGGAGTATTATTAAAAAAAAAAAAAAAAAAGAACATGGCAGCATCAGCTCACAGACCCATGTGACAGAGGAGAAAAGAAGGGGGGGGAGGAGAGGAGGGTGGGGCAGGAGAGGGGAGGGGGATGGGGGAGGGGGAGAGAATAGGAAGGGGACGGAAGAGGAGGTAAATGGAGTGAGGATGAGCCCCTTGTGAAGTGATTTCACTTTTTTTTTTTGCATTTGTGGTCCCTAGTTTTAATTTTTATCGTGTCCCTTTCTACTTCTTCCGTTTTGGAATAATATTTTCCACATACTCCTATTCACACTGCAAAGTGATTAAAATCAAGAGGGGGAGACCTGAAAAGTTTGTAAACCTATTTGTCCCTCTGGAAATTAATACAGAGTATCTAAATTACTGCTGTTAATAGCATATTTGCTATTTTTATTCTTTGCCTGTCCCCCCTCACCCTTCACCCTACCCCCCCAGGATAAAAAGAATGTAAACTTTTTAACCATTAGTATCTTCATTTAAGATTTTTAAATAAACATTTGTCAAAATAACTTTTTTTTTTTTTTGCTTAAATATACTTAGATGCATTTTTGCTACTCAGATTATGACACAGTTATAGGATGAAAATTGTTTAGAAAGGTCCTAGTAGTTGATGTAGCACCCCTAGCTCCTTTTTTCACTTTTGTATCCATTTCTGTGACCAGGGTCTTCCATCCATCCAGCAGGCTCTGGATTGCTAGCTTTGCATCTGGACGGTCCTCAAGGGAATCTTTCACCTAACAGGGTTAACCCATTTGCTGAACCGCAAAATGAAACCACTCAACATAAAGACCTTCCATCTCAAGATAAGGGTACTCAGCCGGCCAGTCAGCCAACAATTATTTGCTAAGAGCCTATGAAGTGCAGAATACCAGGCTGAGGTATAAAGTACATTCAGAAGGAGTGTGATGGCCCTTGACTCCAGCCAATGAGTCAAGATAGGCTTTTGAAAAAGTCAGGTACCACTTTGAGGCAATACATGAGAAAGAGCTAGGTGCGGCTCAGTTAAATGTCTTATATTGCCCCCAGTGCAGTAGTCCTTCCGGGTTGGCCTGGCATGGGCACTCAGGAGGCAAAGGCAGCTCCTTCCAGGAAGGAAATGAACACTGATGCTTTCCTCTGGAGCATATTACACTTGTCCAACAGCATGAGATTTCCTGCCATACTTTCCTTAAACTGGAAGCACTCCGAATGCTTCTTTGACTGTATTTGTTTCAACTGGAGTCCACATGGTGAGCCTACACACTATAAGGTGGTTTATAGGAATCCACTTGTTGTAATCATTGGGGAAATGAAAACTGACACTGGCGAGGCACTGGGGAGCTTGATGGTAAGTGTGGTGTAGTAGAGACCATAGGTAGGAAAATCTAGTTATTCTGTACATAGGGGTACTTGGTCCTGGATGGGAGGCTGTTAACCAGCACTTTGTTCTAGATCAAGTGTCCAATCCAGGGGTCCTGACGGAAATTCCACAGAGAAAAGCTTTCTGAGCAGCAGTAGGAAAGGGATAGACTTTGAGTGGTGTCAGGAAAAAGACTAATTATAATAAAGTAAAAGTCAAAATTAACAAGCAACTATAAACCAGAGACACACTACGGGGGAGGGGAGGAGGGAGTAGGATCAAAAAAGGGGGGTCGAAAGTGTACGGGAACTATAACCAAAATGAAAGGGCATACGTTGTGCAAAAATGAAAAATGATGTAAAAAATATATAAAATTTAAAAAAAGACAGAAGGAAAAGGAAAAGCCCTGGGTCCTTGGATATATGGCACAGGAGTCTCCTTTAACTTCTAACATTTCACCCCCAGCTGGAGCCCACACTAGTTTTCCCAAAGAGCTGGGAAACTATTTGCAGGTACACCTGGGGAGAATGTATTGTCACTATTAATATCGAATTATAATTTCCCAAAATGAGAGGTGTGACTTTCATAAAAACATAAAATGATCATGTCAGCATTTTATTTAGCTCATCAAGGAGGAAACTAGTGAGGTGGTAAACTCATTCATAGGACATTCAAGAAACTGGGTATTTATAGGTTTTAAAAAAAGATAATGCTCTGCTGTAGATAAAGCTGGGCAATGTCCTATCACCCAATAAATGTATAACCTTTGAGGTAACCTTTTCTACTATTCAGAAGTCTGTAAATGAACATGTAACTTCACAGTATCTGGACTTAATCGGTAAATAGCCCAGTCAAACACACGTGCATTCTCCTAGAGAATTAGTCCCGGGGAGGGCTTGGTCAAAAGTGCTGCAGTTGACCTTGAGAGGATCTACCCTGCCCTCTCCACCACTGTCTTACTTCTGTCCATAGTTCTGCTGGGGGGCAAGGAGGTCCTGAACAAACTCCACAAACAAGACCAAAGAGATCAAGACACCAAAGACTACAAATCCCATAATGCCATCACCACCGAAGGGAGGATTGCTGGGAACTGAGGGTGGAGTTAAGCAGCCAGGCTTGGTATATAACCACACATGTGGACCTTGGGGGGACTTGGTTTTTTGCCTGTTTTCAGCATGATTTTGGGGTCCCAGCTCAGGGGAACTGGTAGGACACATTCACCAATTTATCTCTCCCTCTTTCTCCCTAAGTTTTTCCTTTCTTTATTTTCCCGCTTTTTTTGGTAAAAAAAACCTTTTATAACCCTTTTTGTGTATGCCTACGTTGAAAGTCTCATTATAAGTCCCTTTTAAGTGTGCAGTTGAGGACCCACAGTGAGGCCAACCCATTTCACATTGGGTTGCCCTGTAACAGTTCCAAGTTTTGGACAATTATTTTTATTAATATTTAAAAAATACATAGATGTTAAAGAAATCTGAGATTGAATTCTAATTTCATTTACTAGCTGTATGATGTTGGGCAGACTGGATTATTATGCTGTAAATTGGGAAGAGGAAATGAAATAGCTTTTGTACAGTGGCTAGCACATGATAGGAATGCAATAAATCTCAGTTCTCCTTAACTTTTTTTTTTAAAAAAATGCAAAACACCACTTCACCTTTATCTGACCTTCATAGACAAAAAACTCTTTCCCCTTCCCTCCCTCGACTCCTTTCCTTCCTTCTTTCCTTACCCTTCCACCCTTGCATTAGAATATTCTGGAATTCTGGTGGATATTCTCCATTATTAATGGAGGATCTTTTCAATTCTCACTATTCAGCTAATTTGAAAAAGTAGATTTTTGACTTTTTTTAAATAAAGAAGTATTTTCCCCAGTTTTATTGAGATATAATTAATGTATAACAATGTGTAAGTTTAGGGTATACAGCATAATCTTTTGGTATATGTTTATATTGTGAAATGATTACCATAGTAAGGTGAATTAACATATCTATCACCTCACAGTTGTAACTTTTTTTTTATAACTTTTTTTTTAACTTTAGTTAAGAACTAAGTGAGACTCCCTGGTGGTCTAGGGGTTAAGTCTCAGCACTATCACTACTATGGCCTGAGTTTGAGCCCCTGCCAGGGAGGTAACCCACATATGGTGCAGCAGACCTCTCCTGTCTCACCCACTGCTCCCCTCAGCAGTGTATTTCAGTAGATCCACCTGTTCTGCTCCCCACTCTGTCTCTGGTAAATCCTCTCAGCCCCCGCATCTCTGGCCTACACACCAGTTCTTCTCAAAAAGAAGAAAGAAAGAACTAATTACTGTCTTAGCAGTTTTTAATATACATAGTACTCTTAGCCATGGTGACCATGTTGTGTAATATGCTTTATATGACAAAATGCAGAGATGTTACTTCAGTGAAGATGATTTCTCACTGGATAAGCTTTAGCTTTGTTTTTTTTTCTGAGGGTGCGATTGGAGCATTTTTTTGCTAAAGTTTGAATATTAATTAGCCTTGTCTCCTTTTAAATGGAGAGCTGGTTTTTGAGTCATCCTTTGCAGGCCCACTCAGTAATGTGTTTTGGTTTCTGCTGTGTGCCCTGCTCTTGGCCGAGGCTTATGAGTGAGGACCCACACAGAAGCCTTCCAGCACACTGTTCTCTCCATCCCCCTCACTTGGTAAAGATTGGCTTTGGTGAGGTTAGTGGTACCTGAGGGAATGGGGGCTGTTGTCTGGCAGAGGCCAGCTGATCCTTGTGGCCATATTTGGGTACCTGGAGAACAGGTTTTCTCTCCTGCACAACCCCTTACATGACAACCTGGATGCTGGTGTGTGGGACATGGAACTATCATTCAACATGACAAAATCTGTGATACCAAGAGCCTTTTCAGACTTTTCCTTGAAGAGAAGAGTCTTTTCTAGTTAGGAATTTTTACAGAGGCTAGAGAGCATCTCTTTATTTTTGATTTGGGTTCCTGTGCTTCAGGTATATGTCATTTCTCTTCTAGTAGCTGGCTAATGAGCTTCTGACTTTGCTGTAGTCAATAATCTCTGGAGAGTGAGGATGAGATGGAGTTGCCCTTGATTCTGCCTTCCCTGCAGAGTGTGGTATTAATTTAGATTAATAGATTCAGGGATACCAAATTCTAAAATCAGTTCTGCCACCACTTATAATTTTGTTTTTTATTTTAGTATTTATACTGGAAATAACTACAGAATATAGTACTTATACAGCTTTTTCCTTTCCTGCCTGAATGCAGAGTCTAGTATTGTCTAAACATTGTACAATATTAATGATTATACAAAGGAAAGTTTCTATAATCCTCTTTCATCATAACTACACCTTAGTCTACATGAGGTGACATATCAGTGCTTTGATAGTTCAAGTTTGATTAATTCGTTAACTGGGTAGCATGAATTTATTGTGCAACAACTCAGTGGCAAGACCTGCCTATTTTTCTGTAAACATCTTTAGTAAGAACCTACCCTGATGGAGACAGATAATAGCCAAGTGAACAAACAAGATGATTAGAGATAAGTATTACAAATAAAATAAATCACATGATAAGAAACTATAAGTAAGGCTTTTAGTCTTAGTAATTTTAATTAGGGCTATCAGCAGGAGAGTTGTCTCTTTGATTGGTGACTTTTTGAACTTAAAACAGAAGGGTAAGAATGAGTCAGTCATGGGAAGAGTTGAGTGAAGAACATACTGGGAAAGAGAAGAGAGAGGTGTGGAATGAGTTTGACTTGTTGAAGGAACAGACAGACAGACCTGTGGTTGGAGTGGAGTCAGCAAGGGGGCAGGTACTTGGAGAGGTATTCAGAGACTACCAGGCCATTTAGGATTGTGAAGGTCATGGGAAGGATTTGGGGTTTAAGTGCAATGGAAGTCTCTCAGAGACATCTAGAGCAATGGCATGGTGTGAGCTTATTAACATAAGAGATAGAAAAGAAAAGCATAAGTATAGCTGTTTTGTGAAGAATGAATGGAAGGTTTTGAGTGCAGAAGTAGGGAGACTAGTTAGATCCTGGAGCATGGATGTGGCGATGGTGGTAGATGGTGATGCTCTGAAGACTAGACTAGGTTTAGTCAGTCCAAAATACCTGAATGAGGAGCTTGGATTTGATTTTTGCAGTTATGAGAACTGTTTGTATATGTGTGATTTTGTGAGTGTGTATGTGTAGGGTATAAAAAGTATCAGGTTTTACCGCCCTCCCGCCATTAGGATTGATGATGGATCCTTACAGTCCTGCATGCATGCCTGATGGCGGGCATCTGGAGTAGGGTGTGGGCATATGTAGATGGGATTCACCTGTGCTGAGAGACTGGGCTTATAAGGGTGGAACACAGGGACGCCAGCAGAGAGCAGAACCACGAGAGAAGCAGAGAGAATGCCAGAGAGCCCAGAAAGAGTGAAGTCTTGCTGGGGGCAGGGAGGCCTGCCAGCCTCCCGGCCCCCCAGCACCCCTGTCATCTACCTGGTAAATCCCAATAAAAGCCTGAAAAAGCCACCGAGGGCTCCAGGACTCTCCTTCACCAGTCTGCTCCGGTCATAGATAACCTGCTCAGCATCCTGTCCTTGCGTTACAGTATGATTTTATGTGTAAGACTGAGAACATGTGAGTCAGTGTGTTTGAGTGTGGATTGCATCTGTGAATTTGTGCATACATGTGAGTGTGTGTTCATGTGTATGTGCTTGGGATTTTCTTTTATTATATCGTTTGAACACTCCAGTGGCATGAAGTGGTACAATTTAAATTAGAAGACTAGCTACGAGGGGAGTGAAGTTAGATGTGAAATGAAGACCCTGAGGCTGCTAACTTGATTACCACAGAGAAAAAGAAGACTAAATTGGGAAAGTCTGTTGCTTGTTTTATCCTATATCTACTGTAGGATGAATGAGATTAAGGAGTGAAAAGTAACTCCACTCAAGAAATCATACTCTCTTCAGATTAACCCAGTATTGCTACTCAAATATTTTCCCTGTTGTTTGAAAAAAAAAAATTAAGTTCATGTTTGGTTTCTCTGAAAGGAATTACATTAGAGTTAAGTTGAGTGGTTCTACTGTATCCCACCAATATGGTCTGTCCCCTGTCCCTCTGCCCCCTATCCCTTGCCTCTGCAAACACTTCCTTTGTATTCAGAATTTTGATTATTGAGAAACTCATTGTATTTTTTGTTCTTCCTTCCAGGACATCTTTGAAGATGCCTTGGATACCATCTCTATGTAAGTACTAACATAATAAAAAGTATGGGGTAAAGAAAAAATGTATAGAAATATAAATCATAAATATTTCATTCTAATTTTTTAAGAAAGTAGTGACTTGTCAGAAAAAAGTCACTTCTCTATAGTTTAAGTTAGAATGTGACTGTTTAGGAAAGTTATTAAATATATTCTGAGGATTATTTCTTATAACATTAATTAAAACTAGAAGAAAACATGTTTTCCAACAAGTTAAATTTTATGTCCATAGCTAATCCTTTTACTTCTTATTCATAATTATTACATGTTTAGCATTGTTTTAGATTGTGCTTTGCACATTAACTTTGCAAATAAAGTATTTACGCTTAGTTTTATTATAATCATTTCTTAAAAGCCTACATAGTTTTTATAATAATTTTTAATGACATCATATTACATCAAGTGGAACACCATTATTTACCTATCCATTTTGCCATTGTCATACATTTAGATTGTTATTGGTTTAAAGACTTAAAACTGAATAATGACTATTTTCATGTGTATTACTTTGTCTTATTTCTGACTTGTCTCCAAAGGTTAACTTCATAATTTGGGTTGCTGGATTAAAAGGGATGAATATTTTTATTGTTCTTCATATATTTCAAATTGCCTTTCTGTATTAGCTCCAGCTACCATAACAAAATGCCACAGACTAGGTGGCATAAACAACGGAATTTATTGCCTCCCATTCTGGAGGTTGGAAGTCTAAGATCAGGGTGCGAGCCCTCTCCCTGGCTTGCGGATAGCTGCTTTCTTGTTGCACTTTCATGGGAGAGAGAGCCAGCAAATTCTTTGATGTCTTGTAAGGGTACTAATTCCATTATGAGGGCCTATTCTCAGGACCTCATCTAAACTTAATTATCTACCAAAGGCCTCATCTCCAAATACCATCACATTGGGGGATAGGGCTTCATTGTGTGAATTTTGTTTGGGAGATACAATTCATTCCATAGCACTTTCAAAAGAGTTTATCAGTTCATGTGGTTCTAATACATTATAAGTGAAGTGGTTTAAAATGTAGCATCACTGTCACTGCATTTTGTCTGAAACAGTTTTGCTATTTAAATAATACTTTTAAAAATTTTTCTTCATTATCTTTGTTTAGGAGTTTGCATTTCCTTTTTTATGAATTCTAGTCTTAAGTAAAAAGCTAAATAGAATGAAAAATGAGTAATTCTTTTTCAATCCATAAAAAAAGAGGATATAGATTATATTTGCTGCCCCTAAGGTGGGAGAGACAAATGAGTAGGGAGTCTCTGTTTACCAGAGCAAAGACACTTATGCTGAAATCACAGGGGAGCCAATGTGGTTGAAAAACCTGAAATGTAATTGACTAATTGCAGAGGCTCAGTATAGACAACTTTGAGAACTAAAAACTCCAGGGGGCTTCAGTCATAGGGCGAGCCCACAACACGCTTCCAGGAGCTTGACCAGGTATCCACAGTAAATACTGGAGAAAAATTTCCTTTTGGTCTTCCGGGGTGGGGGGAAGGGGCTAGGGACCATTCTGAAATGAGTTGGTGACTCCACACACTTCTGAAATGAACAGATCCAACAGATGGAAAAACCAATAAGGGCACAGTGAACTTAAAAAAAAAAAAAAAAAGAGAGAGAGAGAAACAAAAGACCTTGAACTTATGTAAATCCTATTTCTAGCAAGAGTCCAAAGTGAGAGAGGAAAGTCTAATATCAGAGTCCGTCATCTAAAAATCGGGCCCATTCAGAGTCCATTTATAATGATTTTCATTTGTTTCTAATAAACTTTGCTTTTTGGCATAATTTTTCCAGCATTCTAAAAGGTATCTTGAGGGGGTAGTTTTGTAAGACAGTGTGTTGACAGTGGCAAAAATGGCAGAAAGAAGAAAAAAAATGACAGATAGTCATAGAGCTCCAAAGCACAGCAACATGGTTTTTGTTTGCTGAGATGCACACACACAGATGTACCTTTCCAGAGAGACAAGCCCTTGGACTTGACATGCAAGCTTGAGCTTCAGTTCCAGCCTGCTACTTACTACCAGGGAGCCCTGGGGTCAGTTTCTCTGAGTCTCAGTTTTTTCATCCTCATAGATTTATTGACAAGATAAAATAAAATTTTATCTTTTTATTTTAAAGTGTGACAATGGGAGCAAAGCACATAGTAGTTGCTCAGTAAATTGGTTTGTTAAATTGATTCTTTAGTGCTTTCCCCACCCTAGTTGCTAACACTTGCCACTGAGAAAATATTTAAAATGTTGTTTCTGAGACATTGAAAAAAAGAGTAAGTTATATCTAGCATTTAGGTAAGTAGAGACTCATGTTTAATATGTTAAGAAATTTCAGAACTGAAAATGTTTGAAGTAACAGTTTGAAAACTAGTCAGATATGCCTTCCTCACAGGGAAAATCTCACTTCGATGACTCTCTTCATTTCCCCAACATAAAGTGTGATTTTTTTTCCGTACTTGACTTTTGCATTATTGACCCCTTTTTAAATTAAAAGTCTTGCAGAAGTAACCTGTTATTCAATATTTTCTGTAAAAAACTGTTTTTCTTCTGATTATGAATACATGTTAATTGTAAAAGATTATTTGAATGTTGTTGGTGTGAACAACTTTTACATTGTTCTAATTTTTTGTTTGTCAATATTTTTTTCTCACTTCCTCTTAAATTTGTGATGTCATGTCATTACCTTTGTGATCAGTGAGCTGTCAAGCTCAGAGCACTATTCTTATGCTAACAAAACTAGACAGTATGGTTTGGAGTGCAGATAGCAGTGCTCTACCCTCTAGCAAGATACAGTCTCCTTGCCAAGCTGATAAATTTTTTCCTGTGAATATTTTCTCCTGAATTTCTTTTTTTTTTCCTTTTTTAAAAGATTTTATTTATTTATTTATACAAGCACTGGGTACAGTCAGAAGTGCAGGAGGGTGAGAGAATTCACCAGAAACAGAGCGGGGAGCAGAGCAGGCAGAAGGACCGAAGTACACTGCTAAGGGGAGCAGCGGGTGGCAGGAGAGGTCTGCCCGCCTTTCAGGATCCTCCTCCGGTGGCCGGGGAGCAGTCGGGTATTGAACCAGCGCCGCAGAGGCTGCGGGCAGCTTCACAACCCAGCGCTCAACCGCTGAGCCACAGGGGAGGCCCTTTCTCCTGAATTTCTAATGAAAAAATTCAAGCTACAGATGAGATAGCCCTTGATTGTGTTCACAAAAGAATTATTTCCTAATCTTTCCTACAACTGTATTATTTATCTGGCTCGCTATTTTGGGAAGTTGCTAAGTTTGCAAACATTAAGCATCACCAATATTTCAAACTGGAGGGAAAATGAGCTATGTGCTAATGGCACATTGAACGTATCCTTTTCAAAGATTTAAAATATTCGTGCATTTTCTCATCTGCTTGGTGTTAAGGAAGTGACCTCTTAGTGAGGGACAGTAAATTAGACTCATTTTATGATCTATAAAAATTTATAATCTATAGATTAGCCCTGCCTTGTATCTTCCTTCATGATTTGATAGTTCCAGGCTGGCCTGATCTTCCTGGTGCTCTGATAACTTGGTCTACTTCTTCCTCACTCAGCACTTTTGCACAACTACCATCTGTGACAGCACAGTCTGTTTATAAATTAACTATGAAATAATACAAGAAAAATAAATGTTTCAGGGATTCCAAAAGAGGGCTGTCTTTTGCTTGGAAGTTTGCAGCTGGCTTTGGTTTTGGGTTTTTTGGGATACCGCGCTTACCTGGGAACCTGTGGACACAAACAAAGTTGGGCCCTGACCTCATTTGAGGGTAAGAGTTGGCCAACCACTTGGAATCATTGTAACTTGGTAGCATTTTTTCATAAAATCACAGTGGGCAACAGGACAAAAATCTTACTGAAAGACCTGTTCGGGTACTAGTTAATCAAGATTTCTTTTTATGGTAGTTTAGAGAAATCTGAAAAAAAACCATCAAATTTATGTTCAAAAACTATTAGAACAGATGCACATTTAATAGTTCTCAGCAGTCATCTCTTATAGTCCATAGCATTTATTGCAATTTTGAATTTATCCTTACATAGACATGTGTATGTATTTAATTAAGTCCTAAGGCTTGCATATGGGATTGCAGTGGGGTTGATTATGTTTATGTGCAAGAACTATGGTGAATTTGTCCTTATCTCTATAAACTGACATTTTTAGCCAGGTACACATTTTTAGCCAGGTGATAATTAGCTTACAATGAAAATAGAAATGTTTTTTAGCAAAGAATTTCTCAGGACTTTTTTCACCTTCACTCTCTTTTGAGCTATGAATTATAGGTTGAAATGAGATAAAGCATTTAAGACCATTTCCTCCTCCCATCAGAGTAGATCAATTCATTATCATGCAATAGTTTGTTCTGTTTCAAGTTATTTAGAGTGAAAATTGGTAAATGATTGTTGGAAAACATCTAGTTAATATTTTTCTTTGTAGTTGTTAAATTATAAATAGTATTTACAGAGTTAGATTTCTCTGTGTGTGTGTGTGTGTGACTATTTATTTTGGCTCAGCACCCCACTTTACGTAAGATAATTGTTGCTCAGGTTGGAGAGGTACCTCTGCTTCCCAAACACCCCTTCCTAATTTTTCTTGACCAGATTTAATTTTTTTATTAGATCTAAGGTGCCATTGATATTGTTAACTTATACACCACACAGAAGGAAAAAATTGGAGAATTTTATAGAAGATCTTGCATAAAGGAAAGGAAAAATAATCTGTCATACAGGAAGACACAGTAGAGAAACTTGCATATTTTAATCAGCCTCGGGAAGGAGGGAAAAACAAACCTCTCATGAGATTCTCTGGCCTGAGAATTTTTTAAACAACTCTATTTCAATATTAATTTATATGCAATAAAATTCCTATTATAAGTTTACAATACATTGATATTTTAGGGTATTCAGAATTTTACAATCTCACTACAATTTTAAAACATTTTTATCACCTGAGTAAGAAACCGTGTGCCCTTTTGGAGTCACTCTGCCCTCTTCCCCCATCCGCAGGCAACCTAATCTGATTTATACCTTCAGATTTGTCTCTATAGCCATTTTGTATAAATAGAATTTTTTGTCTCTGGTTTTTGATGTTCATCCATGTTGTGGCATGTCATTACTTCATTTTGTTTTATGGCTAAGTAATATTCATTTTTATGGATGTAATACTTTTTTTATTCTCTTATAAATTGATGGATATTTGGGTTAATTCCAATTTTGGCCTATTATGAATAACGCTTCTATGAATTGTGTGCAAATCTTTTTGTTGGACATATGTTTGCAGTTTTTTGGCATATATGTATCGTATCTAGGGGTGAATTGATGGGGCCTATGGTGAGCCTATTTTAACAGTTTAGAATGACAAATAAGCTTGTGATTCAAATTCTTAATAGATACCAGTGTGGCCCAAACAAAACTTCCGTCAGGTAATTTAATTGTTAGTGCCTTAGATAATTGGCAGAAGCAAATGCGGATACCCTCTCTAAGATCTAAACTTCAATCTAGGCCACTCAAAATTGCTTTTTTATGGTGCAATATCCCTGTTTTTAGGGATATTACATGATGGAAAATCATCCATCACAGTTGATGAAATATAGTAAATGGATATAAAGTTCTCTAAAAAGCCTAGAGTGACCTGTGCCCAGGATCTTTTCCCTATATTGTTACCACTTGCATTGCTTGTTTTGTATTCTCCTTTCTGCTATTAGATCTCCTTTAATGGTCTACTATTGTATTGGGATTTTCTAAAAAAGAAGTTCTTTATGTGAGGAGGGAGTGTGTATGCATATTTTAAGTCAAAGTGCATGTAGTCTATAAACATTCTCTTTTGTTATGAGAAGGAATGACAGGAAACCTGGAAGAGAGCTCTTCATAGATCCTTTGGTCCAACTGCCTACTCTTATCTGAATACAGCTACCTCTCCATGTTGCTTGGTCTGGGGCCATTTTGATAGTTTTAATGAGAAATAGATCTAATCACTGCTTATGTGATGACCCACTTAGATGTTCTGCAAAGACTGTAATTTATAAATCCCAAAATGAACTCTTGCTATCCACCTCCCTTGTCCTTCTGAAACCTTTCCCTCTCCCAGTCTTTTCCATCCCTGTCAATGTTTCTTTTTTTTCTTCTTTTTTTTTAAAGATTTATTTATTTATTTATGCAAGCACTGAGTACAGTCAGAAGTGTGGGAGGGTGAGAGAATTGACCAGAGTGGGGAACAAAACAGGCAGACTGATGAAATACACTGCTGAGGGGAGCAGCGGGTGCGGCAGGAGAGGTCTGTTGTGCCATGTGGGACCCTCGCCGGTGGCCGGGGATTGAACTGGCGCTGCAGAAGCTGTGGCCAGCTTTTCAGCCCAGCGCTCAACCGCTGCACCACTGGGGAGGCCCATCCCTGTCAATGTTTCTACCCGCTTGTTCAACTCAGATACTTGGGAGACAGTTATGATATCTTCCCTTGTCTTTAACTTCCATATTGCCAATCTGATGATTTCTTCCTTTACCTCCTCATCTGTTCGCTTTTCTCATTTTCATTACATTAGCTCAAGATACTCTCAGATTTTGTGAGTTACTTTAATAGATGCCTAATGTGTTTTCCTGCTTCCTTTGCTCTCTTTCCACCTTCGCAGCTGCACCCCATTCACTCTACACATGGCAGCCAATGTGATCTTACTTTAAAAAGACCTTTAATATGAAAAAATTTAAATCTACACAAAGTAAAGACGATAGTAAAGTGTCACTCCCCTTAGAGTGTTATCAACTCAAGGTCAATCTTACTTCACCTGTAATCCACTCCTAGGTTATTTGGAATCATATTCTAAACATTATAATTTATTTCTACCTCTTAATATTTCAGTATGCTCTTCCTGAAAACAAAGATGTCCTCTTGCATAATTCAAGTTCAGATATCAAGTTCAGGAAATTAACAGAACTATTATCTAACCTCTGTGCCTTATATGGTATCATTTTATCTGTATTTTAGTATGCAAATATAAGATAGATCTCTTTAAATAATCACAAGACTGTTATCACACTTAAAAGTACTACCAATATTCATCAAATGCCCTGTCAATGTTCATGTGTCCCCAATTATCTCATAATTTAATTTTTAACATCATGTTTGAATCAGGACAGAGTGAACCTTTTGAAAATTAAAGTCCATGATGTCACTCCCTTGCTTACAATCAGTTCATGTTTGCATATCTCTGAGGATAAAGACTCCCCTCTATCTCGGTCTACAACTCTTGAGGTGGTCAGGCCCCCACTTTATGCTTCCATCTGGTCTAGGATAACTATCACTCTCATTCACTGCCTGCCAGACACAAACCTCTTTCAGTTTTTTGACCAAACAAAGCCCTTTACTGGTCTAGATTTGAGCATTCTATCATCTGACTAATTGTCTTCCTCCTGCTTTCCCAAGAGCTTCTTCCTGGTGTGTCTTCAGTCCTCAGCTGGTTTATCCTCCCACCTTTCTTAATGACTCTACCTAAATAGGTTACTCCTCCCCCATTTTTCTATCTTGACATCCTGTTTGGTTCTCTCATTTCATTTCTCATTTTGTAGTTAATTGTTACTTGTTTTTGGACCATCTGTTCCTTTGGACTCTGAAGTTCCTTGAGCATTGATATGGTCTATCCTGCGCGTCATGGTGTACTCTGCACCTAAACACCATGCCTGGCACAGAGTAAGTGCTAAGTACTTATTTGCTGAATGAATAGGAAATTAGAAATTATAGATGAATACTCAAAGTAGAGTGCAAAGATTTGCAGCACGTTAAAAATACCCAGCCATCACTTATTGAGAACTCACCAAGCGGAGGGCACAGTGGGGAGTACACAAGGGTTATTGCTATGATTGTTCAAAGGGACAGTGAATTAAGATATCTCTTGGAATATGTACTTATTTTCTTAAATGATTGTTACAGCTGCTTTTGCTAACCCCAATACAGAATAATGAGGTAATTATTTGGGCCTAGTTAGCACTATCTCAATGAGTGACTCACTTTTCACCTCCTGTGTCAATGAGTTATCAGTTTACAGTGAACCTCACTGCCCTTTGTTTTCTACTGCTTTGTTTTCTGCTACATTCACCTAATTTTTCATAAAAATAGCAAACTAAAATGACTAGTAAAATACCCCAAAAGCAGATACATGAGAGTTTTGCCTTTTGAAATGTGTCAAACTTCACCTTTGCTTATGTTTTGACACTTAATGAATTTCTCTTTCTCTTCCTTCTCTTCCTTTTGTCTCATGTTTGTAGAATTCATGGGTTGAACTCCTTAAAGGCAAAGTGATATTTGGATTAGGTTCATTTGTAAAAAAAAATGTAGCTTAGTATCATGTATCATACCTAGCTAATAAATAGTGTGAAGATCTAATAGCCAGAAACAAATCTGAGGGACTCTGAGATTCCTTAAAACTGATGAGGTATTTGGGAATTTATTTATGACTTATGTTAGTTATTTTTATTGTTCCAAAGGAAAGTTTCAATCCAGCATGGTACAATTTTTATTACTTGGAAGGAGAAAATTGTAACAAAAACTCAAAATGTAAAGCCCCATGTAGCGCTGATGAGTTAGCATTTTTAGAGGTATCGGACTAGTTTTGTAATCCCCTGTGGGCAATAACGTTATAAGCTTGTGGTTTTTATTTATTTTAGCAGCTAAGAGTGTTTTCTGCAAGGGTAGCTTGACTTTCATGCAGTTAGGAAAATTGTGTGTGTGTAAAGTTCTGTATGTCAAATCTCTCATTGATTAAAGAGATTTTTTTCAGTGTATGCTATAATTCTCCATAGCTACTATAAGAAAATTAATATCATAATCAACTATTTAAAGTACAGATATTTTGAAAGACTATTCTTGGTCATTTTAGTACAGCTTTATTGTTTAGATAGATCTTTGTATCAGTAGACCTATATTATCAGTAGACCTATATTATCTGTAGACCTTAGTTGCTAAAATGGTATAAGGATTTCTTTTTAGATAATTCAGTGTAAATAAAAAATATTTTGTAATATATATCTTTAACTTACAAAAGAATTTCTTTGAAAGCATTTTGTAAAATTGCAAAGTGTAAAGCAGATGTAATGTATGCATTTGTGATAATATATGTATATGTATATTACTTAATGTACAATGTCAAATTGGGAGCACTTTCCTGCCCAATGTGCAAGAAGTTTTGATAGAGCTTTTTTAATGCAGTTTTACAATGGTCCCCTCAAGATAAAAAAAGCGTTTTAAAAGTAAAAACATAAAAGAATATGACAGATTTTGTGAAATTTAAATACTTCAGAAGTAAGCACAACTGACATCTTTGACCATATCCCTGTTTCTGAGACTTGCCTCATCAGACCAGTGATGTCTTCATGGTTTAAGGAATACTGATTGAGCATATTCTCCATAGCAGTTATTGAGTTAATTTTTTGATGGAGGTGAGGGTAGACTTGACAAAGGGAGCATGGGTGTGGGTGTGGGTTTCCAGGAAGTCTCCAAAAACTTTCCCTTGTCAACATCTCCTTCCTACTCTTGGTGTTGATTCTAACGCAGGAGCTGAAGGATGTAGGGGTATGTTATGGGGGTATGGCTTTGCATAGTTCTTAGTAAAAAAGAAAGAGTTGTTGAAATATTAAAAGCAAATTAAAGCAAGTAATTGTGCATCATCTGGGTTGGTAAGTATGTTTTAAGCCTGATAACAAAAAGTGTGATGGATAGTTTTGACCATTATAAAAAAACTCTCTTAAACTTAAGCAAAAGAGGGGAAAAACTTGAGCATATCTGAAAGACACTGATACCAAAAAACAGAACAAGAAAGAGAATACTTTGATGGAGAAATATATATGTTGATAACTGAAAAGAAGAAATATAGATCAGTAATGCTGTTACTCACCTCACAAGGATATATCACTAGTGCTCAGAAAGTCAGACTCTGAGCTTTTAGATTGTCCCCACAGAGGAAGCCCTTTATTAATACATGGCACAACCCTGGGAGAATGGCAGTTTGTATTTTAAAGTATTTGCCTCTTTGAGTGGTAAGTGAAGGAAGAATATATAGGAAAGAAAAGAATGTGGGTATGTGCAGGGTATGGGTGGAAGGTAGATTTTCTTCATTCTCAGGTCTGGGAGGGTGTTGGGCAGCCTCAGGGAAGTCCATCAAAATGCTATTGATGCATTTCTGGAATAGTTGCTCATGTAGGCACTATGAATTTAAAAAATGGCCTGAAGATGTTCTCAGGCATTGATATTATCAGCATCTTCAGAGGGAACAGAAATATTTCATTAAGCATTAGGCAACCCATCACCATGGCCCTGAGGAGTGTAATGCAGTAGCTTCTAAGGCAGCAGCCAGGTCATTATTCTTGGCTCAGACCCAACTACAAGGCTGCTGTATTAGTTAATCCCCACGTTCCAAGAGGACAGAAGCACCTTTTTTTTTTTTTTAAGATTTATTTTATTTATTTATACAAGCACTGGGTACAGTCAGAAATGCGGGAGTGCGAGAGAATTCACCAGAGCCAGAACAGGGAGCAGAAGCAGAACAGGTAGACAGACGGAGGACATTGCTGAGGGGAGCAGCAGGCGCGGCAGGAGAGGTCTGCGCGCCATGTGGGACCCTCGCCTGGTGGCTAGGGAGAGAACTGGGGATGGAACTGGCGCTGCAGAGGCTGTGGGCAGCTTTGCAGCCAAGCGCTCAACCGCTGTGCCACCGGGGAGGCCCAGAAGCACCTTTCTTTAGGACTTTGACAGACTTATATCCTTTAGTGTTCTTTGTAATAAATCGGCCATTTAATGAGTTTTCTATGAAGTGCTGTAGCAAATTAATTGAACCCAAGAAGGTGGTTGTGCAGACCTCTGAGTTCTATAGCTGGTTGATCAGAAGCACAGGCAACAGCCTGGGCTTTCAACTAGTGTCTGAAATAGAAGCCAGTCACGGGAGTCTGGGACCTTGACCTATAAAATATGATGCTGTTGCTGGGTAGATAGTGTCTGAATTGAGCTGAATTCCTGATCACCCTACTAGTGTCTGAACACTGCTTCCTGGTATGTGGGGAAGCCTCCAGGCCCACTTACACTGGAAATTGATCTTAGGACATCTATTCATTCCTTCTTATAAGGTTACTTGTGATTGATTTTAGGGCCCACTAGGATAATTCAGGTTAATCTCACCTCAAGACCCAATTATACCAGTTAAGTCTCTTTTCTAACAATCATAAATTCCAGAGAGTAAAACCTGGATATTTTGGGGGCTATTATACAGCTTAACACAACTTGAAAAATAGCACATATGGTAGAGTAACACATACACATTTAGTTTGGGGTTGTTTAAATCAACATGGCGGGATTACATGGTACTTATAATTTCAGAAATTTTCCTTTATATCTTTTTGCCTTGTCATCATTTTTGTTGGATGTTTTACTAATGATCAGAAAATATAAAGTTACTTCAACTTGGGAAAGAATTTTTAAAGTCATTATTTTGTAGAAGTTTTAGATTTCAGAAAATTTGAGAGGATAATACAGAAAGTTTCCATATATACTACACCCAGTTTCCCCTATGATTAATACCTTACATTAACATCACAATTGTTTATAATTAATGAACTGATGTTAATACATTATCACTAAAATCCATATGTTTCAGATATACTTAGTTTTAACTTAATTGGTTATGACAGTTTTTTTAGGGTTTTCTTTCCTCTTGATGACCTTGGGCAGTTTTGAGCAGTAGTAGCTGATTATTTTGTAGGATGCCCCTCAGTTGGAATTTGTCTGGTATTTTCCTCATGGTAAGTGGGCCTATGGGTTCTTTGAAGGTAGGCCTCAGAGGTTAAGTACAATTTTATCACATTAGATGAAGGGTAGTATCATTCACATGATTTATCATCGTTAATATTGCCCTTTATCACTTGCCTGGGATTGTTGTGTTCATCAGGTTTCCCCACTGTAAAGTTATTCATGTTGTGGGAATTCTAGGGGGGTGGATTTATGTTCCTCCTCCCCCAGGCATAAATCATTTGCCTGTTGGTTGGTAGGTTGCCTGAAGATGGTCATGTCAGAAATCTATGTCATATTGTCAAATTTCTTACAACATTCTCAAAGGAGTCTTTTTCTTTATATTATTCTGAGTTAATTTTAGGTTGAAGATTTTTTTTTTAACATAATGACACCATTTTCAGGATGTCTGTAATTTCCTGGGCGGGCTACTTGCCATAATTTCTCATATACAAGTTAGATTAATTATTGTTTTACATATTCACAAAGTTTTTTTTGATATAGGAAAAATGAATATCAGATAAAAGGTATTTATATTGATGAGAATTGTCGATGTGAAATAATGCTGTGTTAATAATTTGTAGTTGACCTTATCATTCTCTTTTTATTCCTTGAAAAAACCTGACCTTCATGAGACCAGGTCTTTTATATGTTTCTTTTTTTTTTTTAAGATTTTATTTATGCATACAAGAGCTGGGGTGCAGGGGTGGTGGGTAAGAGGATTCACCAGAGACAGAGTGGGGGACAGAAAAGGTGGATTGACTGAAATACACTGCTGAGGGGAGTAGCAGGTGAGACAGAAGAGGTCTGCTGCACCATGTGGATAGCTCCCTGGCTGGGATGGAACTTGTGCTGCAGTGGCTGCCAATAGCTATATAGTGCTGAGACTTAACTCCTTGCACCGCCAGAGAGGCCCTTTTATATATTTCTAAGGTATTCTATAGTTCTCTCTTTTTTTTTTTTTTTAACAAATTTTTTTTTTATTATTTATTTATTTATTTATACAAGCACTGGGTACAGTCAGAAGCGCGGGGTGAGAGAATTCACCAGAACCAGAGCGGGGAGCAGAGCAGGCAGAAGGACCAAAGTACACTGCTGAGGGGAGCAGTGGGCAGCAGGAGAGGTCTGCGCACCATGTGGGACCCTCCTCCGGTGGCCGGGGAGCAGCCGGGGATTGAACCGGCGCCGCAGAGGCTGCGGGCAGCTTCGCAACCCAGCGCTCAATCGCTGCACCACCGGGGAGGCCCTGTAGTTCTCTTTTGAAGTACAGTGCCTGTCATGGATGCTGCTGTTTGGTGAATGTCTGACTTCTTTGCTGGACTGAGAACTGTGGGGTCACGGAGCTACATGTGCTCCGCTCACTACTGTATTCCTCGGGCCACAGCGTGTCAGAAGCATGCAAAGATTCGTTGACTTACTGTCATTGCATATGCCCTGTCTTTTGAGCACTTTCAGAAATGTAGGTGGTTAACAGTGTGTCCTATTTATGGGTAAATAATTGTAACATAATGCTGTGTCAAACAATAGCATTAAACATAGGAGGAAGAATAGAAGTAAATATTGCAAAAGACTAGCAGTGGTTATCTCTGGGTTATGAGGCTGGCTGATTTAAATTTTCTTCTTTACTTTCCAGTTCTCTCAAGGACTTTATTATTTTATAATCAGGAAATACCAGAATACATTACCTGATACTTTCATAATCAGATAAAATGGTGCATCCCCAGATAAAAACTGTTCAGTTCTATTGATAGTATGTGCAAGATAACAGAAAGTGAGACAAGAAGGTTATCAGGTCCTGATCATCTCAAAGCCTAGTGTTTTTTGTTTCATCAAAAGCAGTTCAAATATTATATATCTAATACTAATTTCAAAGTGCCTTTTCCAACTAAGTTGGTGTGACTGTTAAGACATATGTATATTTAATTCACTTCACTCATTTAATTTTTGTGCATTTAAACTTTTAGACTGAAAACTTCAAAGGACTTTTCCTCATTTAATGATTTTGAAAAGTACCTGGGATATAAAATTCAACTCTAACCTGGGAATATCAACCTGCTTTTATATTTTTCTTAAAACAAAAGAGGCAATTTATTTCATTCTTTAACCAGCCCTCTTTAGGTGAAGGTGAATCCCTGAATTATGTGAAAAATCATTAAAAGACCCTATAGGTTTTATAAATCCAGGTCATTTACATTTTTTTTGCCCATTTCCTTAGTATAATTATACAGAGATAGATTAGAATTAAGCTGCAGCAGAGATTGGGGAAAAGAAATCTCCCGGCATCCCTTCCTGCAGAAGCATCAGCTCCGGCAGTGAGTGTAGCTGCCACTTTAACTGACAAGTCTTAAATTCTGCCCTGGGAATCTCTGGGATGCTGTCAGCCGCCTCCTCAGCAACTTCTTTTCTCATGCCTGATAATTGAGTCTCACCGGAGACCAAGAAATAAAACAGAAATTGAGCATTTTTTGTTGACTTCTAAATTGAGGACTGTCTTTTCTTTTCTGTTTGCTTTTAAAAAATTCTGGTAGAAGCATCTTCACAGTGGGGCCATAGTCATCCCTCCAAAGTTACAGCTGCTCTAAATCTGTGAGTATGTTGCATTTATTTAGCTGTTCCTGGGGGCATGATTGTAATGTTCTCTTTAAATCTGTGAGGATTTAATTTAAGGAAAGCTATGCCAGTTTTAAAAATCGGAGTTGGGTTTGACTGGAGACCTGCAGTTTTTTTAGTTGACATTGTCTTCATTAAAGGTTTCATGTCAAGCCTGCCAGGGGTTCTCCCACTCCTGCGTCCCTCTCCCCCCTTTTCCAACTTCCTAAGGGTGAGTGATGAATCAGAGAAAACAGCAAATCTTGCTGCTACTGAGGATGCGGTTTCCCGTGGATGCCATGACTGGTTTACTGCTGCTGCAAGGTGTGCATGGGGCTGCAGAACAATGGAAGGCCGGTGGCTGCTTACTTTGTATTCACTGTGTTTCTCTTATGTCCTTTGTCGGCTTCATTATAGGATTTTATGTTGTTAGAGTGATAAAACCTTAAAGATTAGGTGGCATCCTCTCAGAATAGCAATCGATAGTCCTAGGCTTCACTTCTTGCTGTGCTGTGCTGGCTTCATTGGCTTCAGCCTCATTGTGACAGATTACAGTAAATAGGAGTCACCAAAAAGTGACCTTTATATGACCACCCTTTTCTAATTGTGTATTTGAATCGGTGCCATTTTTTTTCCTGGTGACGCAGACCCTTTAGTTTAAACATCTGTCCTTAGTCACTGTGTCCCACTTTCCCCCTTTGGAATTCACTGGAGGCTAGAACTTTATCCTTACTGAATTGTGTCAATTTTGAACATTTTGTAAAGATCGAGGGGAGATTTTGGTTCTTACCATAACCCCATGTGTTCTTGATTTGTCTTTATTAAATGAATGTCTTGCTATTTTAGCAAACTCATTCATATCATTTGGTTATTGATATCGTTCCTTTATCTTAAAAATCACATTAGCTGAAGTGATTTCTAAA
This sequence comes from Talpa occidentalis, assembly GCF_014898055.3. NCBI lineage: Eukaryota > Metazoa > Chordata > Mammalia > Eulipotyphla > Talpidae > Talpa > Talpa occidentalis. Next base: position 14,599,528 of record NW_023605083.1, read on the forward strand.
AGTGGATATATTCAGACATCAATAGTCAAAATAATTCTAAACACCAACTGGTAACAGTCATCTTTGTAGATGCTGAATATGTTTGACTTTGGTTGATACATTTTATCAGCTTTGTGGGTAAGTGCCAGTATTTTGGTTGATTTCCTGCAGCATAAAATAAATGAAGGATTAAAAAAAAAAAACAAAACAGAAACTCCACCACCCAGAGATCAAACATCTGCTGTTTTTATTTTTAGACATTTTGTTAAACTTAAATGTAGCAACTTGGAATTTAATTAGGAAGCATTCATAAAAATAGAAAATTATACCTTACCTAAGCTTGCAGAGAACTTACATTCATTCATTAATTCATTCATTTTATTTACTCATTTAACAAATGTTTATATTTATTGCAAAGCTTTTGCCAAGCCCTGGGGTTATGATGCTAAACATAATATTGTATCTGCCCCATGGAACATATTTTTAGTAGGTTGGGGCAACATTCAGAAACTACAAATTAGTTCGTTGCAGTTTTGGTAAATTTTTGACTGTAGAAGTATAGGTATTTTGAAGCCAAACATATGCAGGACATGCTGGGAAGTAATTCAGTCCCAGATCGTCTGAAATCACAGAGCCTTAGAATGCTTGAGTTGGAAAGAGATTTTGGAAATAATTTAATTAAACAAGCATGTAATAGATGTTGTATTACGTGCTGGCTTTAGATCAATGAATAAATGTCCCCTGCTTTGGAGGAGCTCATAGTCGGGTCTGGTCAGAGAGGATGAGAAACTGGTTATGTTTCTGTACTTTAGCATGTTTTGACTCATTATTTCAATAAATATTTATTGAGTGGCTGCTGTAATTCTGGGTGCTGTCATAAGTCACATTGAGCACAGGCTTTGGACTGGAGAATAAGACCTGCTGTGTGGAATGTCTTAAGTGCCATGGTAGAGAAATATCAGGGCGCGTGAGAATATGCAGAAAGGGACTTCACTTGTTTACTGAGCATTTCTGCTGTGGACCAGTCACTAGTTGGTACTCTGTTTACATTTTTCCACCCTTCATTGCTCTAAACTAGTTATTGTCTCTGTTGTAACAGCAAGTAAACCCAGGTACAGAGAGAAAAGTTATGTAATTTGCTTAAGGTTGCATAGCAAGTGAGTGGAGGAATTAGAACTTGATCTCAGGTATTTTTTGATTTAAAATCTCTGCCCCTTTCAGTGGTCCCAAAAATATTTGGGCTGATTGTCCAAAATACCAGAGCTCCAAGGGGGAAATTGTGTTTATTACATGTTTCTTTGGTGACTGTGTGCAGCGAGGCTTCGGAACCAACTTGTACTATTTCCTCAATTCACGGATGGAGAGAGGGAGCATGAAGTGAGTTGGTAGGAATCACAGTGGTTAAAATGGGGCCAATTACCAGGTTTCCTAATTTCCCAACCACTGTTCATTTTTTAAATTGTTTTATGTAATTTATTCATATGTATTTTACATCATGTTCATTTTAGTACAATGTTTGCTTTCTTTTCTCAGGTGTAGTCCCCATAGAATTCCCACCACCAATTCACCCATGCATGATCACCATAGTCCCTTGTGCTCTTCCTGCCCTTGTTTTCATCCTGATCCCTTTCCCACCCCTGCAGGATGTCTCTGATTTATAGTTGCCTGTTTATTTTGTTTTGTTTTGTTTTTATTGTTATAATTTCCCCCATCCCTTATTTGATTTCCCTTTATTCCGCCTATAAGTGAAACCATCCAATATTTTTCTTTTTCCTTCTTACTTATTTCACTGAGCATAATCCTGTCCAGCTCCATCCATGTTGCTGTGAATGGCATTAGTTTATCTTTTTTGATTGCTGAATAGTATTCCATTGCGCGCGTGTGTGTGTGTGTGTGTGTGTGTGTGTGTGTGTGTGTGTGTGTGTGTATTACATCTTTTTGATCCAGTCACCTATTTTTGGGCATGTGAATTGTTTCCATGTTTTACCTATTATAAATAGTGCTGCACTAAATATAGGGGTGCAGGTGTCCTTTTGAATTAATGTTTTTGTGTCCTTTGGGTAGATTCCTAGGAATGGAATTGCTGGGTCATATGGTAGCTCCATTTTTAGTAGTTTGAGGAACCTCCATGCAGCTTCCCATAGTGCCAACCACTGTTCATTCTGTTAACAGTATCTTGGAAGATTCTAAGAACTACAATCAGAATCAGAAGCAAAAACAGACCAAAACAACCAAACTACCAATCACCCACCCATCCAAGTTAAACCAAAATAATAGCAGGAGCCTGAATCGGTAATGGTGGTTAGCTGGTTCTGACTCTGAGGAGGAACTCCTCACCAGACCTCACATACCTGCCCTGACAGACCCTATTCAGAGGTCTCCCCATGCTTCCTGTTGTATTACTTGAAAGTGAACTAGTTAAAGTTTTTTTTTTAACAAAGCAAAGTTTTGACTTCTTAATATTCCTTCAGGCATTTACAATTTATTGGGAGACAGAGTCAAGAGAAACCCTGCCATTGGGATGTAAAAGGATAAGAACCATGGTATGGAGACCTGGCATGTGTGGAAATAGTGATGAGAGGCCCTCAACTTTGGATGATGGCCAGGGTTGGGGGACATGCTGATGTGGTAGGGCTTTCCAGAGATGATCGAGGCAAATATTGCAGTAATCAAATGTAGCATGAGAATTTATAGGTATATGCAAAGGCCATGATATATTTTTCTCTAACCTCTTGAGATCATTGTCTGCGACCCTGCAAATTAAATGGACAAAAGTTACATTAACAATAGGTTAAAAAAACAAGCGTTTACAAAGGACTGTGTCCCAAGGAGGTGGTTATATACTATTTTAACGAAGGATAAGGTATGGAGAAGAGGCTAGACAAAAGAAAGGAGGTTTGTGCTTCTAGAAGGGATAAATTACAGGAGGATTACTGGAAAAGTGTGGTAAGCAAGGGTTGTTTAGCAAGTTTCGTGATGTAGATAAAATCCTTGAGATGATGAGGTATCTCTGGAGTAAGCTGTCTTCCTGGTGTAGAGAGCCATGTACTTTTACACCTTCACAAAGGGAAATTTATGCTCTGCTTTTAGACAGAAAGAGGAGGGGCAAAGAACTAAGTTCCATCAGCTCAAAACAATGTTTACGTCAAAGTGGCATATTTGGGGTGACATACCCTGATCTCCTTCAACACGATCTCTTTAGTGTTTGCCAAGAAGCTTGGGAGGTCTTCTGTTCTAGTGAGTGTAGAAGACTGGTCAGAGGAAGACAGGTGCCTGTGTGCCTTGCCAAGCAGCTGTGGCAAGGGCAGTGACAAGCAGCTGAAGTATTTTCATGGTGAATTACATGGGTTTGTATTAAGACAGCACTCCCTGGCCACAGTGTAGGAACTGAGAGAGGAGATAGTGTGAGTCAGTTCTATAGTATGACACCATCTAGCTCTAATGTGGCCAGTTATTAATGATTTAGGACTTAAATAGACTTTTATGAATTAGGTTGAGAATTTAACATATCTGTGTACAAGTGTATATATATGTATGTGCATGTGTATGTACACAACACATATCTACACATAAATATATATATATATATATATATACACATACAGATATAGGTATAAATCAACCTTTGGTTTTATAGAAAATGTTTTGATTTCCAACCCAGTGATTTTAAAACAAACTTACAGAAAATGGCACATTTATGGCTTGTATAGGTTTTAATCTCTCATTTCTTGCCACCAAATGTCTCATTTGATTGCCAGAGGCTCTGAGGCTTTCATGAGATAGTATATTTTGTGATTCTATGTGGTTTCCTGAAAAGCCAGTGAGAGAAGTTTAACACTTTTTCCACTGTGTTGTCATTTTCATATCTTAATGGAGAAGAAATGAGCTAGACTTTGGAGGTAATGTCTTTTGTGCTAGGCTCAGTTCCTATGGTAGGTGTGTTTCTGCATCTTTAAAAACTCTACTAATTGGTACCATCACTCCCATTTTACAGATGAGGACAACGAGGTGCACAAAAGTTAATTCAGATGCTGACTGACTATCTAGCTAAAAGTTGGCTGATCTTGTGCTCCTCGAAACTCTTGTGTAGCTTAGCTGTAGGTTGATTGGGGGGATATCGCCAACCTCCTCCACTCCCTCTACTCTTTTTTTAGATTAAATCCACAGTGTACACCTCCTGGATACACGTGTTTCAGAAAATGCTTTTTTTTTGGCCTCGTGTGCAGAGATCTTCCTAACATTTTGCACTTGCTTTCCACTTTTAACACCACATTTGCACTTAGGTCTCTGTCTCATTTTAGAAAGGGCAGGACAGCGTCTGTAGCCAGATTACATAAACACGCCTTGATGTGAATTGCATGGTACTTTACTTTCCTTTTGATATTTCATCAGTCCACAGGTGTGGAGAGCCTTTAGTGACCATTCAAGTGGTATGAATAGTATTCTTTGGTGATCATTTTAGATTAGTGTATAAGAGAATATCTTATTTCAAGTCATTACAGGTGGCTTTAGTTTGGAAAGCAGGGAAACATGGGACCAAGACTTGAATTTCTCTTGTGGTTTAGAGCTATAGTCATTATCTTCTTAATTGGTAGGTAGAGCAGAATTTGAGCCTTTCCAGGATGCTGCAAACCAGGCCCTAAATATATAGGACTCCTGTGCCATCCCTCCTCTTTAATATTAGCTTAGGTCTTTTTTTTTTTTTAAAGCAATAACATCCCCATGTGGAAAAACCATATTGTGTACTTGCTGATGTCACAGGATTTATACAGTGCACCAACTATGAAAACAGCCACATATTGAAAAACTAAAGAAAATTATATTTGGGGACTGAATTACTTGTATATTTTATGCTTTCACTTCTATTTCATTTGCCTTTTTTGATGTGGGGATATGTGTGTGTGTGGGGGGGGGAAAGCCTTTGTGTTCACTGAAAGCTGAATTTGAAAAGATACAGGATCTGGTTTTGGTTTCCAACTCTGTCACTGTCCCCTGTGACAATATATTCATGGACACTTTCTTTAAGCTCCATATTACATAAAATGCCAATTCTTGAGACTGTATTTGGCACAAGATGCTAATATACATTCAATAAAAAGGTCATTCATCAAAAACTCATGAGCATCTCTGGGCTAATACAGATTTCCTGTCCTTTAAAAGCTTATAATTGACTCACCACAACTAAAAAGTAGGCCAGTAATCTTACTATGATGAGTTTTAACTTCTGACAAAGAACTCAGAGGAGAGACACATTATGTAGCCTGAAAAAATGACTTTGGTAACCTTTCTTCCCCTCTCATGAGTCATGAGGCAAATGAAAGCAAAACTTATTTTCACTGTTGCTTTTTGGAAAATTTCTTTTACTGCTACCCTGTTTTAGATTGTGATACTTTAAAAGAAGTGATAAACAGCATCTCCTCCCTCCCCCATTTCAGTGTCACCTGGAAACCTGCATCCCACATCCTGCAAATATCTGCATCCCTACTTAGAGGGACTTAATGCAGATGGCAGGGTGCCGGTGACCATAGGAGGCTCAAACTGCTGAGTGGCAGGAAGGATGGCCTGCCTGATGGGAAGGTCTTGGCTCCAGTCACTCAACTCTTTTTAACACATCAGCACCACTGACATTCCCTTACGTTTGTGTGATGTTTCAGTTTAAAAAGTGATCACACACACAGAGCAGAGGAGGGATAACAGTACCTTCCCTGTCTACCTCATAGGGATGCTATAGGAGAAAATGTGAACACATTTCTCTGTGTGTGTGTGTGTGTGTGTGTGTGTGTGTCTGTTGAACTCTCTCCCTTCCCTTTTATTGTGGTACACATAACAAAATTTATCATCTTAATCATTTTTTTTAAGATTTATTTTATTTATACAAGCACTGGGTACAGTCAGAAGCATGGGAGGGTGAGAGAATTCATCAGAGCCAGAGCAGGGAACAGAACAGGCAGACTGACGAAGTACACTGCTGAGGGGAGCAGCGGGAGGCAGGCAGGAGATGTCTGCGCGCCATGTGGGACCCTCGCCAGCGGCCAGGGATGGAACTGGCTCTGCAGAGGCTTCGGGCAGTTTCGCAGCCCAGCGCTCAACTGCTGCGCCACCAGGGGAGGCCTTCATCTTAATCATTTTTTAGCTCAGTGTTCTTAGATACTTTCATAATGCTGTGCAACCATCTTCACTGTTTATCTTTGTAACTTCATCATTTAAAACTGAAACTCTATATCCATCAAACCATAACTTCCCCACCTTGTCCCCCCAGCTCCTGGCTACTACCAGTCTCCTTTCTGTCTCCTGATTTTATGCCTCCTCTGTTTGGGCAGATGAGGACACTGAGGCCCACAGAGATGAATGTTCCAAAGTCATACTGCTTGCCAGTGACAGGCACACTGGAGACAGAAACCAGCATCTGCCTTGTGCCTAGTGCACTTTCTCCTAAGTCACTTAGAGTTGGGCAATGAGAAAGGATAATTATTAGATAAGGTAGAAGCACAAAGAATTTGTTAGAAATAAGAGAGGTTTTTCTTTTGTAAATTCAAAAATATGTATAAGCAATGAAACCAGCATATTGAAACAGGAACTATGCGTATCTCTTGCCAATCTAACATTACATTGTGATTTGTTCTAGATAATGTGAAGGAGTACAAGTTGCTTTGCCTAAGGAAAGAATTTGAAAAGATACAGGATCTGTTTTTAATTTCCAACTCTGTCACAGATTTGCTGTGGCTGGGGTCAAGGAAAACAGCATCTATTGGGGTAGTTTCTTTTCTTTTTAAAAAAGATTTATTTATGCATACAAGAACTGGGGTATAGGCCAGAGGTGTGGGGGGTGAGGGGATTCACCAGAATCAGACTGGGGAGATCTACTGAATAGGCAGAATAGGCAGATCTACTGAAATACACTGCTGAGGGGAGCAGCGGACAAGTCAGGAGCAGTCTGCTGTGCCATGTGGGTAGCTCCCCGGGAAGGGATTGAACTCGGTGCAGTGGCTGCAGATAGCTTCATAGGCTTCATCTTAACCCTTGCGCCACCAGGGAGGCCCTATTGGGGTAGTTTCTTTTTTTCCAAAGGGATAGTCCTGCCCTCCATTTTCTTAGTGAGTAGGATCTGAAGCATTCTTTCTATTTTATACAAAAATGAAATTTTTCTTTCCAGCTCTTCTCACTTTGCCCTGGAACTCTCATCCCCTTGGAGGATGGAAAAACATAACAATTAAGGATGACAGTCTGTGTTCAAAATCCAAAGTCTCTTTTGGAGGGACTCAGGCTTTCTTGGGGGTGTGGGAGAGGTCACTGCCCCGTCAAGAAAAGTCTACATTCTTCTTCAGGCCTCCAGCTCCCTCCTTGAAGCTCCTGTCTCCTTCTTCCTTCTGCCCCTGCATTGGCGTGCAGGAAGATGCCTGCTCCAGGCATGGTTCTCGGATGGTGGTCTCATTTGCTTGTCTTTGCAGTGACTTCTGCCCTTGCCCCGGAAGCATGTGTGAAGCCTGGCTCTGTTGTGTGCTGGGACCCCACGGGCTGGGCGTTCTCCACAAGCATTGACTAGCGCCCGAGGTCTAGTGGCCATTCATGTTTGATTGCTGACTCTGCCCTTGACTAAGGGTCCTCTAGGCTGTATTTTAAAAATAACTTATTTACATTAGTTCCAAACTTAGTGAAAGAGTAGGAGAATAATGCAGAGAGCTTCAATTGTCCCTTAGTCCCTTTTTAATATTTTGTCATTTTGGTTTATTATTCTCTCTCCTATGCATTAGTATGTATTTTTTTTTTTTTTTGAGTCATTTGGGAGTAGGATGCAGCTTCAGAGAAGGTCTAGAGGGATGAGTGCAAAGCTTCCAAGTGAACACACAAGTGAGTGTTTGGAAATAACTTTCACTTTCTTTCTTTTTCTCTTTCTTTTACCCCTCCTTCCTTCCAAGTTAACTCCTCCCCGTCCTTGAGTTTTTCTTTCTTTGAATTGGCTTTGAGTCCTTCCTCTCCTGGATTGTTGGCTTCTAGCTGCACTTCCAGTTGTTGATGTTCTTAGCACCAAGTGTCTAGAACACGAGAGTGGCCGGGTGTGGTTGGTAGACTGATGGAATGGCACTTCCCTCCATTAGCTGCTTTGTTTGTCCAGCAGTGTAGTGTTACTGCGGGTGTCCACTGGCTCAGCCCTCAATTGGGAGCTGTGATGCAATCCTGCCTTTAAGGGCTTACACTGTGATGGGGAGGTGTGCATGTGTGTGTGTGTGTGTGTGTGTGTATGTGTGTGTGTATGTGTTTAATTAAAAGAAATTTAGGCCAGATTTTTATTTTCCTCTTTATGGATTCTATGCTGCTTTTAATATAGCTGAAATTGTACTGGGTTAGTATCTTGTTGTGTTCATAAATTCACTTTGAAATAATTCACAACTTTTTACTATCCTGTTGCAAAGTAACATCTTTTTTATTGACTATTTACTCAGTTGGAGTTTTGATTCTGATTCAGGAACTTATGTATGTATTCTTACTCAGTTGTCATTGAGAGCAAGAACTATGTGATTTTGTGTATCTTAACACCTGATTATGCCTGAATATGGTACTCCTAGTTGTTTACAAGTAGAAATTTAAACTTTGCTAAATTTCATCAGTTCATTTAGATTATGGTCCATTCCGTGCTATCTGTCCTGGCTGTATTTTTTTTTTTAAAGATTTATTTATTTATACAAACACTGGGTACAGTCAGAAGTGCTGGAGGATGAGATAATTCACCAGAGCCAGAGTGGAGAGCAGAACAGGCAGACTGACGAAATACACTGCTGAGGGGAGCAGCGGGGGGCAGGAGAGGTCTGTGCATCATGTGGGACCCTCGCCGGCAGCCGGGGATCGGGGATCGAACCGGTGCTGCAGAGGCTGTGGGCAGCTTTGCAACCCAGCGCTCAACCACTGCGCCACCAGGGAGGCCCCCATTCCTGGCTGTATTTTTTTTCTGCAGAGTTGGTTAGCTTGTTTTTTTCTGCCTTAATCTCAGTTTCTGATAAAAATATGGAATTGGACAGAATGAAGGAAACTACCTTTTGCTTGAAGCTGTTCACTTCATTGTAAGTCCATCTATTTTACTGGGCAGGTCACTTCCCATCCTGCAGGTGGAACAAGGGGGACACCTGATAGTTTGTTGACATGCATGCAGGTTCTGTTCTGCCTTTCTGTGATCTGCCAAAGATGGAAAAGAGACTGTAATAGAGAATGCGGCATAGTGCAAACTGACTGCCCCCCTCTAAGCTTCCCAGGAGGGCCAGTTCCCTCTAATAGAAATGCCATAGTTCATTTTCAGCAAAGGAGGATACATTAAAAATCAGGTCAAGACTATAAGTGTTTATATAAAGTAATAAATTTGAAGGCAATTTGGAAATATATTAGTTGTAGTTTTAAAACTTAAGCCAGCACTGAAGCATGTTACCTATGTAGGAAAGAGAATGGGAAATGTTCACAAATAAACCCCACATCATTTAAGAATTGATTTTTTCCAAAGTAGTAAAAATTTGGAAGAGTTCTAAAATTACATTATAAACACATTGGGTGGTGATACGTTCTGGCTTCTTTATTTGAAAAGGGGTAAAAATAATGTACTGTTCTTGCATATTTTTAGAACTTTTTAAAGCCATGTGTAATATAAGAGAAGTGATTAGAAGGTGTCTTCTTTAATATTTGAATATTCCCTTCACAAATTGAACTTAAATTGCTGAAAATATATACTTGACTATTATTTTAATAATCAGGAAAAAGTTATTTTTGAAAATTTAAACAGAACATAGAAAAGCAGAAAGAATATAAAAACCACCTAAACCATATAGGTAATATTAAGGTTTATAGTTTTGATTGAGGAAGTTTTGTAATAAGTCTAAGCATAAGTGATATATGAACAGATTATCTAATTTATCAATTCAACAGTGTCTTATTAGAATAATTACATCATTGTTGGTTCTTGTTCTTTGGCTATTTTCAGCTTTATAAATCTTTCCTCTATAGGAATAGGACCAGAGTGGTAAGAAGATGTGGAAATAACCCACATAGCCATCAGTGAATGAACTGATAAAATGTTATATATACACATGGAATATTATTTTGCAATAAAAAGGAACAAAGTACTGAGACATGCAGCAATGTGAATGACTCTTAAAAACATACTGAGTCATGAAATAAGCCAGAAAGAAAAAGAAAAATACCGGATGGTCTCACTCATAGCAGGAATTTAGAAAACTTAAATAAGGGACCAGGAGAAAGACTAATTATAGTAAAGTAAAAATCAAAATCAACAAACAACTATAAGCCAGAGACACACTACAGGAGGAGGGGGGGCTAGGAGGGATTAGGGTCAAAATAAGGGGGGGTGGGAATTGTATGGGGACTATAACCAAGATGAAAAAACATACATTGTACAAAAATGAAAAATTAAGTAAAAAAATATATAAAATAGTATATATATAAAAACAATGCTGAAAAGCCACATATTATATGATTCTTTTAATATGAAATATCCAGAGTAGGCAAATCTGTATGTAGATACAGAAAGAAGGGTAGTGGTTATCTAGGAATGGTGTGGTGGGAAAAATTGGGTGTGGTAGATATTAGATCTATACAGGGTATCTTTTTGAGTGACAAAATACTGGAAAATTAGATTGTGGTAATAGTAGCACACTTCTATGAATATACTAAAATCCATTGATTGTATATTACGAATTTTATGGTCTACGAATTAGATCTCAATAAAATTGATTAAAAACTTAAAATATTAGAGGCCAGTAAAGGCAGGGAAAATAATGACTCATATTCTGACATGCTAATACTTGTGATTGAAATATGATGTGTTTGTTTCCTTATGCTCTATAAACCAATAACAATATTTTTCTCTAGATAAAAATATATTTCTTCCAACATCTGAGTATGACATGTAGTCCATGTTAAAGAGTAGAATTGGCAATTCATTCTAATCAGCTAAATGGTCAACTGTGCTTGCTTTGTGGTCATATTCTAAGACTGAAGCAAGGTAAGGAGCATTTAGCATGGGCTTTTATGCAAGGATACATGTACTTCAGTGCAGTGTTCCATATATAAAAACCTTTACTGAAGGAAATAAGGCCTGAATAAATGTGTATAGATGTGACACTGGAATATTCTAAAGATAGCAATTCTCTGCAGATTTCTCTAAATGTGTAATGAAGTCCCAGTGAAAACCCCAGCAGGACTTTCCCTGTAACTTTATAGTAACTGATCCTCCAAATCATAAATCAGAATGAAGTTGCAAAAATAGCAGCCATCTCGAAAGGGAACTTGCTGCATTGGTATTTAGTGTATAAGAAAGCCATGATAATGAAAATTATATTACTGTGCCAGAGATGGGCATATATGTGAGTAGAAGCAGAGTATGTCTGGAAACATCTGTGCCTCTTGATGTCACTTAACCACAGGGCACATTTTGAGAAATGTGTGGTTAGGTGATTTTTATCATGGTGCAAACATCAAAGAGTGTGACTCTACAAACCTAGATGGTATAGCTGCTACCCACCTAGGATATTATGGTACAGTCTGTCAGGACCAACGTTGCATATGTGGTCTGCCTTTGACAGAATGTCATTAATTGATGCATGACTGTATTTGGAAACTTGCTATGGGTTAAAGACTGCAGTATTACTCAGCCTTTCAAAGTATAATAATTAGAGAATGAGTACATGTCAAAGATTTATGCATCAGGGAAGAAATCAGCAAGATGGTAAAACTGGTTCCAAGAGCATCTGGGGGAGAATTCTGGAATGAGATTTGTTGTATACAAAACTGGTTCATCTCTGACAACAAAATAAAACCATAACCTTACCTGGAAAATTTTTGCGTATCTACTGTCAATAGATAAAATCTGCAAGCTAGCATATGATTTTTATAGAATATAGGCTTTATATATATTTGAAACATCTCTCATAGAAGGCATGAACATAGGTTCTTGCGGACATAAATACTAGGCAGTAGTGTAAATGAACGATACTCACATATCTGGTACAATACAAGTCTAACACAAAAGATTTTAGTAGAACTTAATAGAGCTTAGCATTATATGTCAGCTATTTGCTTTTGTCTGATAATCCACTTTTGTTGGTTTAATTTTTGGACCCAGCTAGAGAGGGCTACAATCATATTCCATTTTTATTAAAATATAAAAAATATAGATTCATTTGCAAAAGATGTGGAAGAGACTAATCTTAACTTTGGATGGGAAACTGTGGGGTGATTTCATATTTTTTGGTGTGTACTACACTAAAAAGAAAAAAAATATTTTATGTAGGTTATATTTTGGAAATGTAACTGAGTAGATTTTTGGTACTTGATTTTAAAATGATCAGACGTGGAGGTGAGGTGTACTAGTTGAAGGATTTGTGCTGTATATTTATGTTTGTGTAAATTTTTCCTATAAGACAAAAATAGGGCCTCCCTGGTGGCACAAGGGATTAAGACCCAATCTATGAAGCCATCCACAGCCATTACAGCATAAGTTTGATCCTCAGCCAGGGAGCTACCCACATGGCATGGCAGACCTCTCCTGGCTCACCCACTGCTCCCCTCAGCAGTGCATTTCAGTCACTCTGCCTGTTCTGTTCCCCACTCTGTCCCTGATGAATCCTCTCATCCCCTACACTTCTGGCCTGTACCCCAGTTCTTGTATGCATAAATAAATAAATCTTTAAAAAAACAAAAATAAAAAAACCCTACCTCTGTCTGTTTAATTAACAGGGCACGAACAGTTATGGCAACAAGCAGCCATCACTTGGCATCCCTGGATACAAAACAGGCATCTGGACAGCATGGAACATCTAATGTGAGCAGGTCAGGAAGGGGGTGTGGGCCTTTCTGGGTGGCGGGGGAGAACAATTCAACTCTCCTGTGAATTGTATTGCTGATGTTACAATAAGGGTTTGTGTTTTACCAATCCATGGTTTGCTAACTCATGGTTTAATGTGCATTTTACAAGCTAGGGAAGGAGATTCAGAACAGCTTATGGACTCAGTGACTAGATGACAATGTTACATAAAAGTGAAATAGAACTCAGTTCAACATTTTGGCATACCTCCTTTTGGAGTCTTTTTTTATCTTAAAAAATTTAAATGATATTATGATAAAATAATATACCAAACATCTTAGAAAGAAGAAACATCAACCATAATTATGACCATTGAACACAGAATGTTAGGATGTTGTTGTATTTCATTACAACTTTTCCCCTAGGCTTTTGTTTCTTGCTGTGGATCTGGATATAGCTATAGTTCCTTCATTGAATATTATGATTATTTTTATACTTCTGTTCTTCTCATAACCTTGGCTTGGAAGTACATTTTAAGAAACATTCATTGTTCAGATTTCAAGAAGTAAAGAGAAGCATAAAGGAGAGAATAACATGTCTTACCATCACTGTAACCGACTTTTTGGTTTGCATCTTTTTCTGTTCACATAAAGAGATACTAGCTTATTTTTCTTATTTGGGAAATTAAGTATACTATTTAGTAACCTTTTTTTTAAGTTTAATATATCACTTTCCTTTTCTATTAAATATTTTATTATAATTTATTATAATGCCGTTGCTATTATATATATTATAATTTATTATAATGCAACTGCTAAGTACTGTTCCTTTCCATCCATTCTAAATCTACTTTAGCTGGTTCACTCTTTTTGATGTGTAGGTTGTTTCTTCATCAGTTATTAAGGCACCTCTGTTAAAAATATGTCTTAGTACCATGAGACAGTGCTTCCTTCTATCTTCACAGGTTTATTAAACTTTAAAAAGTTCTGCAGGATTTTGGATTTCTGCATTTCAAATTTCAGCTATTTATGCCTCTGTTCACAATACTCATGTACTTGGCAGTTTCTCTTATGACTCAACCCTCAGGCTATAATGAAGTGGTGCAGCATTATAGGAACTGGCGAATAGAGATGAAGTCGAAAATACCCTCTAAGGATGTTTAGGGATTTATTTTCCACATTACTTTTTTATTCTATATCTCTCTGTGGAAATCTGAACTTTTGTCAGAAATAGTGTCCCTCTCCAGCAATTCCACTCTTAGGTATTTACCCAAAGGACACAGAAACAGTAATTCAAAAGAGCACCTGCACCCCTATGTTTACAGCAACACTACTTACAATAACTAAGCTATGGGAACAACCCAAATGCCCAAAAATAGATGACTGGATCAAGAAGATGTGGTACATATACACAATGGAATATTACTGAGCAATCAAAAAAATAAACTCATGCAATTTGCAGCAACATGGATGGAGCTGGAAGGGATTATGCTCAGTGAAATACGCCAGAAAGAAAAAGAAAAATACTAGATGGTCTCACTCATAGCAGGAATTTAGAAAACCTAAATAAGGAACAAGGAAAAAGACTAATTATAATAAAGAAAAAATCAAAATCAACAAGCAACTATAAACCAGAGACACACTACAAGGGGTGGAGGAGGGAGTAGGATCAAAAAAAAGAGGGGTGGGAATTGTATGGGGACTATAACCAAGATGAAAATGCATACATTGTGCAAAAATGAAAAATGATGTAAAAAAATACAAAATTAAAATAATAAAAAAAGCAAAAAAATAATAAAATATTTACAATTTATAAAATATAAAAAAATGCAAAAAAATAGTGTCCCTCTCTCACCGTTGTCCTCTGATTGGATATTTTCCTAGCTAACTGCTGCATTAACTTTTATAATGTTGAGTTTAAAAGGTAGAATAAAAAAAAAGAGATTACTAAAAGCAGTAATAGATAGAGGGTATGGCATTCAGAGAGATGCTGGGTAAGATCTGTGGGCTGGGAATCTTCCGCCTATGTGAAGTTGTTGAAGTCGTGAACCATAAATGCTATTTCCAAGAGAGCAAAGCAAATGAGAAGAGAATGGAGGAAGGAGACTTTGGAGGACAGAAGGCAGTGAAGGAATGGCCGATGGAACGAGAATTCAAGTATGAATTGTGGAGAAGTGTAAGAGGGAAGACTCAATGAGAAAGTGGCTGCAGACTGGGGAAGGGGCAGTGGAAAAGGGTCTAGGTGTTGCAAAGAGATTGGCTTGCATATAGGCTGAAGAGCCTTGCATTTTGTGGTATTTTAGCTTGGAGGGTTTCGAGGAAGTTAGGGCAGGAACCAAGGTGTGATGGTTGAAGATGAATAGGTGGTAGGGAAGTAAGGGAAGTGAATGTCAACTCTTGGAAGCTCTTGCCTATCAAGGAATGGCCAAGGTTGTGTATAAGGGGAGAGAAAGCAAGGATGAGGGTGAGTAATCTTTTTTTCTCGTTAAATAAAATAAGTGAGATTTGTGTGTGTTTGAGTTTAGAGGGGGTCACAGAGAAGAAGTTGAAGATATATAGAGGAGAGAGATTATGTACCTTCTTTCCCTCTAGGAAAAGGACTAGACCACACATGGCCACTTTTTCTTACTAATATAACTTCTCTCCCAGGGGAGGAATGAAAGGAGAGCTAGTAGTCACAGAATCTCTATAGCCAATGTAAGTTAATATAAATTTTGAATTCTCAGAGGGCAGAGACCACACCTCCAGGTAAATAACTGAAAATGGTCATGGGAATGTGAGGTCTAGTTATCCAGGGCCACAATTTCAGTGAAATTTGAAGATATGGGAAATTATTGGAGCAGAGGGGATCCTCAGTTCCTGAAAAAGTTAGAAACTTTCTCTGGAAGCACTTAGCTTTCTGCTTCCTTAATCCATATTAGCCTTTATCTTTCCCGTCACTCATATGTCCTCAATTCTTCAAAAATAATAAAATGCTTACATGTTGACTGTCTTAAGTCCTTTATATTCTGCTTTTCCACTTCTGACTACCCTTTACAGCTTGTAAGTTTTAATAAGAAAAACTGCTTAGAAAATGCTTCAGATGTTCTGAACTTTTATTTGTTCTCTAACATGTTATCATTTATTCTTTCCTCACTGTGATTACTAACTTGTTTTGTATTATACAATTAATTCCATAAACTATTATTAAAATAAATTTCTTTAGTTATATGCTTGACAGGTCTGATTATTGAAGGTAATTCAGCTACTCATTCAGTCTTTAAGTGAACATATCATCTAAATTAGAAACAGGGAGAAAGAATTTTCACTTTATTGGAGATATAAAGAAAGACACGTGAGTAGGGTTCCAACATATCAAGAATATTTGTGTGTAATGCCTGTGGGATGGGCTGAATGCTCACAACTTTTGTAGAATGATGGTTTTTTTTTTTAAAGATTTATTTATTTATTTATTTATTTGTATATACAAGCACTGGGTACAGTCAGAAGTGCAGGAGGGTGAGAGAATTCACCAGAGCCAGAGCGGGGAGCGGAACAGACAGACTGACGAAATACACTGCTGAGGGGAGCAGGGGCGAGACAGGAGAGGTTTGTGCGCCATGTGGGACCCTCGCCGAGGGCCGGGGATCAAACCGGCATTGCAGAGACTGCGGGCGGCTTTGCAGCCCAGTGCTCAACTACTGCACCACTGGGGAGGCCCCATGGAATGACATGGTTTTAATTTGCATAGGACTTGAAAGTTCACACAGTACACTCATAGCAACCATTGCCTTTGTTTCTCTTGCATACATTGTGAAATGGAAATGCATGATGAACATCAATTCTGATGTGTTTTTTCCATACCACCAAGGAATTAACTCAACTCTGATATTATCTACTAGGTGATTTCATCACCTCCCACAAATTCAGGGCTTAGTTCTACAAAACTGCCCTTTTCCCCTTCAGAAGCCAGTTGGGAGTCCAGATTATTACCTGTGTTTCTGTTCTAACAGCTATCAATATATATTGGAGTATAGAGGCCAAGGGAAAATTTCCCTTTTTCCCCTTCAGGTTCTTCTAGGACTAGTTGAGCAATCAAAATAGCATCAGGCGCATCAGCAGGAGAAAAAGATCAATTTAATTACTTAGTATGAGTAATCTACACAGATAATGAGGATATCACTATCCTGAGTTAAGGAATAGGATAAGTATTCCTTATCTCAGGAGCTTCACGGAGAAAGAGAGGGCAACTCACATGATGAAAGAACCATATATTCTGTAATTACATGTTTGTCTTGCCATCTAGATAGGTTTCTCTGATAGAAAGGCTATTTTTGGAATGAACCCTAAATCTAGGTAATACTCTCAGTTTTTATTCTACCAGGTAGCTAAGGGAGTGATAAATGTTTTCCCTGTATCTACAGAGCCTCAGTTGACCTTCTCTCAAAATAATCTACATGTGAAAGTGGTACATCTAGGGGAGGTCCCTTCTGAGCCCCTTCATGAAGTTCCTTGGTTTTGATTAATTGCTAGAGTAGTTCACAGAGCTCAGGAAAACATTTTACTTACTAGATTATCAGTTTATTATAAAAGGCTGTAACTAAGGAACAGCTAGATGGAAGATTTACATAAGGCAAGCTCTGAGGAGGTCTGCAGATGTTCCCATCCTCCCTGGCTTGCTACTATCCCTGCGTCTCCACTGTTCACTGACCCAGAAGCTCTCTAATGCCTTACTTTTGGTATTTTTATGGAGGCCTCATTACAAAGGCATCCCCGAGGGCCTCCCTGGGGGCGCAAGGGGTTAAGACTCAACCTATGAAGCTGTCCACAGCCTCTGCAGCACGAGTTCTATCCCTGGCCGGCCAGGGAGCAACCCACATGGCGCAGCAGACCTCTCCTGACTCACCCGCTGCTATTTCGGTAGATATATTTCAGTAGATCTGCCTGTTCTGTTCCCCACTCTGTCTCTGGTGAATCCTCTCACCCCCCGTATCTCTGACCTGTACCTCAGTTCTTATATGCATAAATAAATAAATCTTTAAAAAAAACATAAACAAAGGCATACCCAATTAAATCATTGGCTGTTGGAGACTGATTTAATCTGAAGACTCTTTCCCCTTCCTGGAGGTCAGGAGTGGGTGTGGGACTGAAAGTTCCCACCCCACAGTCATTGGATTGGTTTCTCTGGCAACTAGACTTCATTCTTAGGTGAGATGCAAAAGTCACCTCATTAAGATCCCTTGATATGGCTCTCCTTGCTTCAGAAATTTCAAGAGTTTTAGGAGCTCTGTGCTAGGAATGAGATCAAAGACTGGATATGTACTTATTATAAATCACAGCATCACAGGGAGCTTTTAAAAGATGAGGCAGGGGACCCCAGGTGGTTAAGTGACTTTTTGTAAGTCATGCGACTGGTGAATGGCAATCCCGACTTCTGATTTCTAGTCCAGGTGACTTTTCATTACATCATTCCAGACTTGAGGAAGATGCCATGTTGATAAGACTCTTGCAAGATACTTGGCTGTTTTTATAATAGCTTGTCCTTCCAGTCTAGTTGGACAGGTGTGATGTAGCCAGCTTTCTAGGGCCTTAAGACAAACAGAAGAGTTTTTTGTAAGTGTGGGCAGTCATTTTAGGTCCTTAGTCTGAAGAACTAGCGTGATAAATACCTGTTTTAGGAACAGAAGCCTGAGAGTGATATCCAGGATGAATTAAGGCAGAATTAGGACCCTCTGGGAAGATGTTGGGCCACCCAGTTCTACTGAGCCAGAAATTCTGGACATGGGGATCAGCAGTGTTTTATCAAGCCCCACAAGTGAGTCTAAAATTCTCTGAAGTTTGAGAACCCTGAATGAAAGCAGTAATAGGAAGGCATTCTTGGAGATTTTCAGAATTCAGACTTGCAGTGGTAAGAGACTCATTATTGTGAATGGCTGTGGTAGCCAGTGACTCAGAAACATTTGAGAAATCCTTGTTGATAGTAAAGTTGCCCTCTTGGGCATTCCTTGCAGAATGCGTAGCAGAGCCAGTATTCTAGAGAGATTTTAATTCCACATGAACATCTTGACTCACCACTTAAAAGGGTTGAGTTTACTGTGTTTGGAGGTGCTGGGCTCCTGTGCTTGTGTATCCTGTAAACTGGGGCATGTTGTGCATCCTCCCAGGTGACAGTGTGGCCAGCTGAGATGCAGAGGTGGTTGTTTGTTTGGTGAGGGGATCAGTATCTGTCCACAGCCCATTTCCTGTTAATAAAGACTGGGTTGTGACCTGAGAGAACTTGTGGGAGTTAAGATGAAGAGAACAGGTGAGAAGTACAATTGGAAAGCCTTATACTGAAGGGGAGGGGTAATGAGAACATGAGTGGGGATTGCTGAGCCAAAATGTTTTCTTTTGTCCTAGAATAAAAATCCCCCATTGTCACTAGGTTCCTGGTTTCTGGCTGCTTTCTGCCCTCAATTTTTTCCCAGTCTGCCTTGCTCACCAGTGTAGAATCTTCATTCCCAGTTTAGAATCTTCACCTCTTCCCTCAACCTAGATATTCCCAAGGCTGACTGCTTTTGTAGCACTTGGGTGTCACCCTTTGGAGCCTTTTCCATGACCATCTTTGTTAATGTTGGGCCTCACCTTCAACCTCCCAAACCAGTTTCCCTCCCAGACTACTTGTTCCAATCTAAGATGATCTTATTACTGGTCTCCTTATTTAAGTTTGTCCTCCTTCCCCCCAATAATGAAAATCTGGAATCTTGTATGTCTTGCTCATGCTGTATCCCCGGGACCTAGAAGGGTGCCTGACATACAAGCTCCCTAAATATTCATTGAGTGGATTCTAAGCAGAGATTTGATATGGGGGGGGGTGTAGCAGTTGGGTAGAGATGTGTCTGTACACCCCAGGCAGCCAATAACAGCTAACTGAGACTGGGTAATAGAGATGAAGCAGTGTAAATTCAAAAGGTGTTCAGGAAGTGACATTGACAATATTTGGTGATGAACTGATAGGAGAGATATCAAGGAACTTTCTTATGAAAAATATTTCTGTGAAAGGTTTGTGAATGTCTTGCAGTCTTATTTGACCTCTTTATTCACTGGAAACTTAAGAACAAAACAATTCTGTATGTGGGAGTTTTCCAGAGAAACAGGATTAATAGGATATGCATATGAGATTTATTGTAGGAATTGACTCATGTGATTGTAGAGGCCAGGAAATCCCATGATCTGCTGTCTGCAAGTTGGAGAACCAGAAAAGATGGAGTGAATTCCATCTGAGTCTGAAGACATGAGAAGCAAGAGCACAAGAGGGATGGATGTCCCTCTTGTACACAAGAAAATGGATGTCCCATCTTGGACAGACAGCATGACTTCTCCTTCCTCTGCTTTTTGTTTGTTTAGGCCCTCAGAGGACTGGCTGATGTCCATCCACAGTGGGTAGAGGAGAGCTATCTGCTTTTCTCACTTCACCAACTAAGGAAACCTAGAAATAATGTTTTGCCAACTATGCGGATATCATTTAATTCAGTCACGTTGAAGCATCAAATGAACCATCACAAATTCTCTAGCCATCCCTCCACCACGAACTTGCCTTATTTCTAGAGGAGAGATGCCTTCAAACCTTAGACCTGAGGAGTTCTATCTCTAAGCAGAGCAGCTCTACCCACCCACACATCCAACAGTATTTTCTAGATACCACTTGAGTATGTTCTAGATACCACTTGAAGGCCCTGGTGGCACAACAGTGGCTAAATAATTCCTGGCATTTATATCCAAGAGGGAGAAGACCAACCGAGACAAACGTGCGCAGATACTGGCACAAGATACTTTGGGGTGGTAATAAGAACTGTGGCACAAATTAATCAGTGAGACAGGAAGGGGCGGGGTCATCCAGGCAACTCTGTGTTTATGCTTTTTGAGCTGAGATCTGAATAAACAGAAGGAACCAGCTGTGGGGGCGGAAGGTGGTTCCATGCAGTAACTTCAGAACCTATTTCTGGCTGATGAGTAACTGAAATGGGACTTTATTCCCCATGCTTGAAGAATGAATTCAGACAGGTTGCTGGCAGGGACATTCAGCCTTAAATTCTTCAAAATAATCATTATATTGTTCACAATTTTTTAAAAAAAATTTATGCATCAAGAACGTACAGGCCACAGGTGCAGGGGATGAGAGGATTCACCAGAGACAGAGTGGGGAACAGAACAGACAGACTGACTGAAATACATTGCTGAGGGGAGCAGCGGGCAAGACAGGAGAGGTCTGCTGTGCCATGTGGGTTGCTCCCTGGCTGGCCGTGGATCAAACTTATGCTGCAGAGGCTGCAGATCGCTTCATGGTGTGGTGATTAACCCCTTGCGCCACCTGCAAGGCCCTGTTCACAAAATGTTTTCCTACTAAACATTGTTACACAAACCATCTGAGAGGTGGATCTAGTTTTAAAGAGAAAAATTCCTATTGTTCATAAATAATTAACAGATAATTTTCAAAAAGTTAAATGACCCATACAGGTATAAAATGAACATGTTAGCTCACTCATTAATCAATGAGGAAGATGTTATAATAGATTCAAAGGAAAAGTCAAAGCAACACAAATTTATATGCAGTAAAGGAATGGCTAAAATAAATTAGAAAAATCAGGTAAAATCAGCTTCTTCCATCATGAAGGCACCAACTGAGCTCTACTGGTCAGGACAGAATTTACATGTTTTATAGACAACACTTATTTTGTATTGTTATCATTTACTTACTGTTTATAGATACATAGTTTATATTATATGTGCAATAGTTTCCATAGAGTCAAAAGTAAGTAACCTAGAGAGGTCTCTTCTAGAGTCTAGATAACACTTAGTTCTCCACTGAAGTACATTTCTCCTCTTACCTAATCTGAGTAAAAGAAAATAACCTCTGCCTTGATTAAAGGCAGTTCTTATATCTGTGGTCATCAGAGTACACATTTACTTAGTAACCACTAGGAACATATTTGTCAGTTTATTCTATCCATGATGTAGGTGTGATATGACCAATTTACAGGTAAGAAAATCAGACTCCAGGAGGTTAAAGACACTAGTAAGTGCACGGCAGACCTCTCCTGCTGTGCCGCTGCTCCCCTCAGCAGTGTATTTCATCAGTCTGCCTGTTCTGTTCCCCACTTTGGCTCTGGTGAATTCTCTCACCCTCCCGCGCTTCTGACTGTACCCAGTGCTTGTATAAATAAATAAATAAATCTTAAAAAAAAAAAGACAAAAAAAGACTTAAAAAAAAAAAGACACTAGCTCCTTCCCTGTGACAAGTTGCTAACAGTAAAAGCTATATTAATTCTATGTGTTTTTTTCTTTTTCTTCAGGTCACCATCAAGTAAGGTGGATCTCAAGAGTGGCCTAGAAGAATGTGCAGTGGCATTGAATTTATTTCTTAGTAACAAATTTACAGATGCCTTAGAATTGCTTCGACCATGGTAATTTATTCTTATTTCTTTTAGATAAAATATATTTTTTCAGATGTTTCTATCTTTGATGTTGTAGAGGAGGAAGATGCCCCTTTTCTAGGTTCTTTCACTAATCTAGTAATTAAATTGATGTGAGACCGATCAATAGGAGAAATACGAATTTAATTTCATACATAAGGAACCCCAAGTTCTGAGGCCCAAAGAAGTGACCAAAACAGGCAACTTTTATACCATTTAGACAAAGATAAGGTAAATTTGTAAAGAATTGATAAGACAAAGAGATTTGATAAGACAAAGAGGGTGTTAGCATACAACCATGGGATCTCTTGGGATCCCCCAAATTTGCACACTCCGAAGGGGTCTGGCTTTCTGTGCACACAAAGACAAAGTGTGCAAGAACTTTATTGGGATTAGCATGCATAGGAAAAGAAGAGAAGAAATGATAGCTTCCCAATAAAACACCCAAAGTTACCCATCCTTTTGTGAGCAAATGCCCAGCCAAACAGGGTTGACCCCAAATGGGGCTGTTGAGGCTTGAAAATTTCCCACAAGTCTAAGGCACCTTCTGGCAGTGAACCATAGGAAAGGGGTTCTGAAATAGGTACCCAAAACCTGGGACAAAAGAAGATACCTCATCAGAACAATGGCTGCCATTGTCAGCCAAGGGTCTGTCACCCATGTGCACTTCAAGTGACTCTACATGTCTTTCCTGTGTGTCTGCTACTTCTCCAGCAGTACCAGGGTGTAAGTCAGGCTATAGAAGCAAAAGTTCTCCCTGTTCTTTTCCCTTGGAGCCCACCTGCCTGCTGTGTTGGAGAGCTCCAGTTGCCCAGATCCAGGTGACATTAAATGGGAGCAGGAAAAATGTACCTCCCCTTTTATGGAGTTGTCTCTGTAACTGGGATAGTACATTAGTGAAGAATTAGCTGGGATTGTCTTACAGTCTCCTAGGCCCTGCATTCCCTATCTCTGGTGATCAGATGTCTCTCTTACCTTTTGTACCAGGGAGCTTGATTTCTTCCTTTCAGGAGACAAAGGAGGCTCAGAATCCTTCTTGAACTGGCTGTTTATTATATAATTTTAATGCAAAATAATTAATATGCCAAAGTGGCATGTTTTGGGGTGACATATTCTACTCTCCTTCAAGAGAGACATTGTCACATTTGTCAGTTTTTCTGCATTTCTACCTGAATATAAGTGAATTGGTTTGCGACCCTTTACTGTTGACCCATTTTAATAT
Source organism: Talpa occidentalis (assembly GCF_014898055.3). Taxonomy (NCBI): domain Eukaryota; kingdom Metazoa; phylum Chordata; class Mammalia; order Eulipotyphla; family Talpidae; genus Talpa; species Talpa occidentalis. Next base: position 14,622,961 of record NW_023605083.1, read on the forward strand.
CCAGTTAAGAAAGTTGTCTTTTCCAGTGTAATCAATAGAACATTTGATTCTTATCTTTTCATTTCTGCTGTAGTTTTCAAGAGCTTCATTTTACTTTCTTCAGAGAAATATTTTTATGGGTATTGCTCTTAAGCTTAAATATCACTAAAAAAGTTTCCTGTGAAATGGGAAAGGGAAGAACTACAATAAGCTAATCTCAAATGATAAAAAGAAATTTAAGGTAATAGAAATATTATTGGAGCTCCTTATTTATATGATAGTGGCATTAAACTGTCTAATTTCAATTACACATTTGGTTAATTTTTAAAATGTGGCAGCAAATCCTGGACTCACTTTTACTACAGTTCCACCTCTACAATGTAATCTCTCTCTCTATCTTTTTTTTTTTTAAAGATTTATTTATTTATGCATACAAGAGCTGGGGTAAAGGTCAGAGATACGGGGGGTGAGAGGACCCACCAGTGACAAAGTAGGGAAAAGAACAGGCAGACTGACTGAAATACACTGCTGAGGGGAGCAGCGGGCGAGTCAGGAGAGGTCTGCTTTGCCATGTGGGTTTCTCTCTGGCCGGTCTGGGATTGAACTTGTGCTGCAGAGGCGGCGAACTGCTTCATAATGCAGAGCTTAACCCCTTGTGACACCAGGGAGGCCCTCTAATCTCTTTTTTATTTTACTCAAAGACTCAATTTTATTTTTCTACCCCAGGACAAGACGTTTAACAAATCAACATTTGTCTTGTAATGGATCATCATCTCCTTTGCCAAGTAAAACTATAGAATACATCTTGTATGTCACAGATATGCCCGCTTTCAGTTTTGATGAGAAAAAGGGGTTTAATCCTGTAACAGTCTCTTTCCCATAGAAGAATGGTCACAGGAATAGTCTTACACTGTGTCATCAACACAGTCACTTGGGTGAAACTTAGACTTCATATAACAAAATAAGGGGATTGCAATTATATGGGCATAAAAGTGAGAATCTCATTCCTTCAAGTGGTCAGCAGGGTGATATGACACTGATTATTGACCTTGAATCTTAGAGATTAATTTACCTACTGAAGAACTGATGGTTAGTAATTCTATCAAGATTTAGAAGAATTGCGAGCAATTCAACTTATGTTGAATTATGTCAGCGGAACAGATGATAAGTAGGTGGTGACACATATAGCCTAAGTAAATTGTCCAGTGTTGTCTCCAACCCATGATCACAACCTCTCCTTTGCCTGTCTTCTGCCTTTCCCCCACCCCTGCAATCCTTCTCTGTCCCTCAGACTTCTCTCTTTCTATCTTCTGTGTCTACCTCCATCTGTCTTCCTCTCTCTACCTGTCTTTCCTTCTTATCTCTTCTCCCTCAAACTGCCTGTCTCCTTTGGTTTTTACTCAAACAAGTCTCCTTTTTTCTCTGCCACTGACCTCCAGCTGGTCATAATATGGAATGAGAATATGTTATTTAGTATATTATTTCACTGAGATTTTTTTATCCCGTAATCTTCATGCACATTCCATTGTTAAACATACATTTTTCTAACAAGTATTTTTTTTTCCTGTCTGGAGCTTTCAGTTTAAAATGTGAGGTTTCAAACTACACTTACTGATTAACTCAAGGATGCCTTTATGCCTTTTAGTTTTTTTTTGATAATCAGTGCCCTCGGTTTTTTTGTTGGGAGGAGCAACCTGCAAATTAACCAAAGGATGTTTAGACTGTGTCCATGGGGAAAAAGAGTAATGTGTCTTGCCTTTGTTTTGCATAGCAGCAGGCTGTAGGGGGTTATATTTGAATTAAAAGCAGTACTATGAGTTGTTGATATTTTAAATCTTATTAAAAATTAGCATAATTTAAGAAGTTTTGAGAGAAGATAGTGAGGTTTTCACAGCCTGAGAATCTGGGATGTCTGCCATACATTAGGATGAATTGACTTCAAGAATTGAAGTAGCTCTCACTGATAACTTCGATAATTGGAATGATCAGTAATTATCAGCTAATGGGTTTCGATTGGAGAGGAAGTCTAAAACTGTACTTTTTGTCGGGGACCTTTATGGCCAACCTAATTCATGCAAATATCATGCTACTTCTTGGTCTCCCTTGGGAGAGGAAACGGGAATATTTTATTCAAATTTTTTTAAATTTATATATTTTTTACATTGTTGTTCATTTTTGCACAATGTTCAATTACTCCTCTCAAGTGTAATTCCCATAAAATTCCTGCCATCAAGACACCCATTAACTGTCACCATAGATGCTTGTTTTGATCCCTTTCTCTCTCCTGCTGAATGTCTCTGATTTATAATTTGCCAGCTAGTTTTGTTTTTTTTTTCCTGATTGAAAGGGGAATATTTTAAACAAGGCTTTATCTTTCACAAAACATAGCAGAATCTCTCTGTCACAGAATACATCCCTGGAGATCTTTATTTTAGCACTTATTTCGGAGCTAAAGAAGGCCTATTGCTGCTGCTTGTGGAACTGGGAAAAATGGCTTTGCTTTGAAACATTTCCTAGGAAATGAATCCGCAGGCTGCCCCCTTGTGCTAAAACAAGGGAAAAGCACGTCCTGGTCAGCTTCTGCTTCAACATTTTGCTCTGTGTTGTGGGCTTTACACTGGAGAGTCCTTGACATTTGAGGTTTTAGGACATGTTTTCACGGTCCTCATTATTTCAGTAATTATGATGAAGTCAAAGTTAATACTGTGAAAGGCATGAATTCATTTACTAGGATTTCTTGTGATCTGGCAAGACAGGAATGCTTTGCGGTTGAATTGAAATGTGCTAACTCCCTGTGTCCTCCCCAGGGCTAAAGACAGCATGTACCATGCCCTGGGCTACAGTACCATTGTCGTGTTGCAGGCTGTCATGACCTTTGAGCAACAGGACATCCAAAATGGCATATCCGCCATGAGGGACGCCTTACAAACCTGCCAAAAGTAAGAACCAAGTCAATTCATGCTGGAGATATGATTACCAGCCTTTAGATCTTTGGGGTAAAATGAGTGTGGTTTGACTGAGAGCTCTGTTTGAAGTTAGACACAGTTACGGAAAAGGTCTTGGGCTAGACCATTTCATGTAGTTTTATGTAATAGAGTCAACACTATTGTCTGATATTTATCTGGCCAAGCACTCAGCATCGCTGCCTTTCACCTTTCTTTCTGATAATTTGAGCTACAGAAAAAGGCAGAAGCAGATATCAATGGGGTTAGCAGCAAGCATCTAAATATCTTCCTGTGGTGGACGAGTTCAGCTTTTCAACTACCTGCTAAACCAGACCAAGCAAGGAATATTCTCTTATGTGGGAAATGCTGCACATTTAGAAAGAAGGGTTTTATTTGTTTAGAAAGCACGCATTTGAATATTCTTTGCTGGTGAAAATGAGATCGATCTCTATTTTTACTTTTATCTTTGCTCTGTGTATATAGCAAGACCTGAGCAAAAGCTGTTAACTGGCATTGGTGAATTTCAACACGGATGAAAGTATGGCCTCATGTAATTATATTGGAAATTTCACAAGTGAAGAGTTTCCAAACACTGTACTCTAAAGCCCTTCTTCACGTGTCTTACTTCATACTGATTTTAGCCATACAGGTGCTTGACAGGGTTAGTGTTCACTGTTCCTTGTAGGAATGTTCACTTGGGGTCAGCGAACATGGATTTAATGTGCACTGAATGCCAGTCAGCACTGACATCTGGGTTTGCAGTGTTAAAGAGGGTTGTCTTTCGCCTACAGACTTTAGGGTTTAGACTTAGGCCTCAGTGACTCTTAGATGTGTGATTGTGATTGAAATGAATGTCAAAAAAAAAAATGAACTTTGTCTGATATATTGTTATTTTTTCCATTTCCCATCTCCCCTTCTACTTATTTTATGCAGATATAGAAAAAAATGCACAGTTGTGGAAACCTTTTCAAGTCTTCTTTCTAGAGGATCATTTGAACAGCTGACTGAAGGTACGAGTCATCTAAAAGATTAACTTTTTCCTTTCTTTGAAAAATTAAAACACGACCATACTCATAAAACCCAGTATTTAAGTGTTTGATATAAAGTAAATGGAATTTCTTTTTGTCTTCCCAGCCTACTCACCTTCCAGAAGTAACCATTGTTAATTTTTGGTTTTGAAGCCTTGCAGAATTTTCTGTTTACATATGTAAACATATATGCAAATTGCGTATATTGTTGTAGTTGTTCATTTTTTGCATGTGATACCATTACTCTACAATGTGTTTTTTTCCCTATGTGGATACCTATAAACCCTATTTCATTCTATTTAATAGCTATATAATGTTCTTTTGCTATGGGGAACCCATGTATTGTTTATTCTGTATTATTAATATTATATTGTTTTTATTTTTTCATATACAAATAATGCTGTCTTACTATTTATGTTAAGTATGTGTTCATGCATTTCTGCAACTATGACAGAGGCCTAAAAACAGAAAATTGAAAATATTTAGGTACAGCCAATATTTTCTCTGAAGAGTTAGGTCAGTTTATAGGTGTATCATTCATGAATGAGAGTTTCTGTTTTTCCACAAGCTATAATTTTACCTCAAGATAAAATAATTCTGGTACCTTTGAAAATATGGTTACTGTTTCTCAGTATGGGAAATGTTTGGTTTGTGGACATTTGGGGATAATCAACAATCCAGGTATGGCTACAGTGTCCTATCAGATGGGTGGGAGAAAATAACTACTTTTGCTGTCAAATGCTTCATGCCTCACCTGCAGATAGGGCAGATTAGCTGTTTTATGTGTCACACTTCTGTCAGAGGCTTATAAGAAAGGAGTATCTAGATATTCCTATAGAAGAGAAAATTATATCCTTCAGAGGTAGACTATAGTTCTTGCTATCTAAGGAGAATTTGTGTCTGTGTTGTTATGGTCAAATTTGTTCTCTGGAATAGGAGACACAAAATACTAAAATTTGTAGCAAGCAAAATGTCTTCAGCAGGTGGATGAACAAATTAATGGTGGTACATCAAAGCTATGAAATATTCTGCACTAAAAGAAAGAGCTATCAAGTCATGAAAGCTGGGAAGAGCCTTTACCAATCGAAATAAGCCATTCTAGGGCCTCCCCTGGTGGTGCAGCGGTTGAGCGCTGGGTTGCGAAGCTGCCCTCGGCCTCTGTGGCACCGGTTCAATCTCCAGCTGCTCCCCGGCCACCGGAGGAGGGTCCCACATGGCGCGCAGACCTCTCCTGCCGCCCGCTGCTCCCCCCAGCAGTGTACTTCGGTCCTTCTGCCTGCTCTGCTCCCTGCTCTGGCTCTGGTGAATTCTCTCACCCTCCCGCGCTTCTGACTGTACCCAGTGCATGCATAAACAAAACAAACAAACAAACAAATAAATAAATAAAACATGCCTCTATAAAAAAAAACAAAAAACAAAATAAGCCATTCTAAAAAGGCTACATACTGTGTGATTCCAATTGTATGACTTCCTAGAAAAGGCAAAACTATGTAGAGTGTAAAAAGAATAGTGGCTGTCAGGGATAGAGTGTGGGGGGAGGGCATAAGGAGAGAAAGGCAGGGAACAGTTGATTTTTAGGGCAGTGAAAATACTCTGTGTGATTAATGATAGGTACATAGCGTTTTACATTTGTTCAAACTTGCAGAATATACAACACCAAGAGTGAACCCTAAGGTATACTAAGGACACGGGATGATTGTGACTCATATGTTATCATCAGTTGTACAAATGTACCACTTTGGTGGGGAATGTTGGCAATGGGGAAAGCTGTACATGTGTGGGGCCTATAGTATTGGTACAGAAGGTACAGAAATTTCTGTACCTTCTGCTCGGTTTTGTTGTGAACGTAAAATTGTTCTTAAAAAGTAATGCCTTAATCAAAAGAAAATTAGCTGGTGACCCTAGCCTATTCTGAAATACCGGCTTATTTTGACTTTTATATCTAAAGACATAGATAAATTTCACTGCAATCATGAAGCTGTTTCCTTCAGTGGACTAAGGAATTTATAATTAAGAAACATTCTGATAGGTACATTCTCTTAAATGCCATATAGCTAATTTTGAGAACCAAGGAACTGCCTAATGTAAATCAACCAGAGTGAAGAAATAAGACTTTTATGAATTAAGTTGCATTTTATTCCTAATGAGTTTGGCTGTCACTGCAACCCAAACAGATTTTGTGTTCAGGGGAGCATGTCATAACATTGTAGCTTTGGTATGTGATTTGTTTTTCCTCTTAGTAATTTTCATTTACATCCTTGAGTGGCTGGTTGTCTGAGGAGTGAGTATATTTAATTAAACTTTTCATGGGTTTAACAGGAAACAGTCCTGTTCTTCTTCTCCTGTGGTTGGCATATTGCCTTTAAAAAAGAGATAATTAAATACAGTGCTTAGGAAGTGAAAGAGATTTAACATGAAGAATACTTACAAATGGAAGACAGAGTTTAAATTTTCTTGCCTTTTATCTCTACCTTCTTGTGACATCCTTATGGCCCATTTGTTGCATATAGATTTGTCCATCTTTAACTGAAGCCCCACCTAGCCACTATTCTGCTCAGATATCTTCAAGGATTTGCTGTTTCCTGCTGAATTAAGCCCCAACTCTGACGTTCAAGGCTGTCCATAGTTTAGCCCCAACTTGCCTTAGGACTAAATGCCCACTCCTCTCCTTATACACCTTGTGCTTGCCTGCAGGGGCTTTGTGCTTTCCTAGCTCCGTGCCTTTGCGTATGCTGGTCCTCTCCCAGCAGCAGTGTCCTTCCCTCGGCTCAGATCCAAGTCAGCAATGAGCAAGCTTTCAAAGTGAATAATTGCTAACATTTCCTACTTTCTTACAAATTGAACAAAGAAGGGGATATTCAGGTGTCTCTGTAAAGATAAAAGTTATCCTTTTTGATCCCCTTGAACACACTGAGAAAATCCAGAGACACACTCTGAGGTTAGGTGTTTTCAAGGACTGAGGTCTTGGCTGTTGCTCCTGCCAGAATGTGCAGGAGCCGTAACTCTTCAGGTTGGCCTGTTATGGGCTTGGCTGCTCTCGGGAATTGCATAGTTGTGTCTTTGTAGAGTCAACCTTTGGAAAATGAGAATGATGGGGAGTTGAATCATTTTATGAGAACTAGTGGGGTGTGTGTGTGTGTGTTGGGTGGGGGGGTTCTGTTTGTGTAAGTGAAAGAAATAAAATACTAATTCTTATCCAGTTTGATTCAACAGCATTCCTGACAACACAGAAATATCCTATTTATCAGTTACTTACTTGACATAAAATGTACTTTCTGAGCTTTTACCAAAAAGTATGACATGAGAGTGACCTTAGTGCTGGGAACTAACATATCGAATGATGGGAACTAACATATCGAGTGCTAACTCTGCACATGCAGCCCCTCACTTCATTCTTCAGCTATGAAGGAGAGACATTACTAGCTGGTCTTTGCAGATGAAGTCAGGAGAGAGGGACAGGGTAGTTTGCTTGAGACCCTATGAGTAGCCTTGTCTCCAACCCAGGCTGATAAATAATCCAAGCATATTTGCTTAAATATAATACCAATTTGCCTCCCATGGACAAAGCAGGAAGCTATTGATTTTATTTATGCAAAAATGCAGAGCTCTCTCTTCCCCTCAATCTCTGCAACTATGGTGGATTGAGTAGAAAGACAGGCCATGTATTTTGGGACGTACTACATGTCCATGGCATATACAGAGCTTTGCAAAGTCCCTTTTGTGAGCGCCTGGCTCCTGATCAGTACTAATGCTGACTCTTTCTACATGGAGTCTCCTGTGTGTGAGGCCTCTGTGGGCATGCAGAACTCTTAAGAGAGCTGCTCCTCTCTCTCCATGTTGATAATGTGCCTCATCATTGTCATGATTAACATATCTTCATATTTTAGAAGCCAGGATTCATAAAGTTGTTTTTGTCAATTTTTATGACTGCTAAGATTGCTTGGTATTAAGTTAAAAAATAAGTGGTTTCATTTTTTAAAGATTGCGTCTAAATTTTGGTTTCCTTTTGTGAGCTAATTTTGGGTCTGTGACACCTAATGCCTGAGTCTTTGCAGTTATAGAATGGGGCCAAAGCTGACTTCCCTGAACCATTTTCCCACATTCTGGGAATGTCTTGTTGAGGGACCAAGAGCTGAGATCCTCGGTCACTTTTATGGAAGCACCAGAGCAATCTAGATTTTTGTCCCTCTTGGACTCATTTATCTACCAGTCTTTTCTGAACATCTCAGAGCAGTTACTGGGACATGGGATTTTTCCTAATGTATTCTTATTTGTTTTTAATAGAGGAAATGCATGCTGAAATCTGTTATGCCGAGTGTCTCCTACAGAAAGCAGCACTCACGTTTGTTCAGGTAATGAACGTCTGGCTTAGAATCGGTATTGCTGGGGAAACTTGTCAGTAGATAGAGAAAAAATGTGGCTCATGCTATGTCAGTGCCTCAGTTCTTTGGACTTTAAGAGTTGCAATGAAAGATATTTGCTGTTCTGATATCCCTCTTATATTTGCTAATGGAGTACCTGGCAGAGGAAGTTCCTTAATCCCTGGCTACTCCAATCTCCCACCAGATGCAATAGCAAAGCTCAGTTATGCATGGATAGAAAGCCAAACTTTTCATGTATACTTGTTTTTATTTTCCCCCTCTTTCTATTCTCATTCCCCATTTCTTGCTTTTATTTCTTCCTTTGGAAGAGCAGTTTTAAAAGTCAGTAAACAAAACAATCAGTCCTTTCTTTATGGGCATTTAATATCGCCTCTAGGAACTGTTACAACAGCATTTTGCCTGTCATTGTATCTGCTGGTGCTGCTAAAAACATGCATTTTGTCATCGTGGTTGCCCAGTGATGAGACTATAAATGGGTAGAAACTCAACTGTAAAGTGGAAAATCTCCCTCAATTCCAATGTTTTACATTGTGTTGAGAGTTGCTTTTCTCTTTTTCTAGAGATTGACTTCTTAGTTTGGATTCTGGTTTAGTAAAACTGAAAAAATCTAATCTGTGACCATGTTTCCTAAAACTCTGCATGTTATCAGCACTGACTGGAAACAATATTCTTGTTGCCTCAGTAAACACCGTGCTAATCATGGAGGCCCTACTCTTTTTCTGACGTGTTTTCCAAATGAACACTTGACAGTCAAATCTGGGATTTGATGGCTTATTTTATAATTGGGGATTTGCAATTAAATACCCTCCTGCCTCCATATTCCGTTTCATGGTCGTGCCTTTATTTATTTGATTTAATCTTTTAAAGCAGCCACCGTAGCTCTTCCTCTCTGTTCTGACAATGGTTGTTCTGTGGCAGTGCTCATCCAGTCTTCCCTAGACTGCACAGCAATCTAATGACCCTCCCTCTCATTTCTCTTACCTCAAAGCTCATCCTCTATTGTAAAATTGAGCACCCTCTCAAAGATGAAAAATCTCGCCTTCTGTCATTTCTCTGCTTCAGCATTTAGTAGCTGTCATTGACATTTGTTCTGTATGAGAATGTCTGAAATAGGGGAGGTCTTTTCAAACTAAACTGGTATCTGCTCCCCCTCCCACAGTGGCCTACTCCCCTCTTAGCAATGTCCTCAGATGCTACTGGCATGTATGTTGCATACTTGAGTGGCATGGGTAGAGACTGCTTTCTTACTCCTTATTCATTCCCTTCTTTGCAGCAGATTCTGCAGCGGTGCTGAGTTACATAAACACAGATGGTCAAGTACACATGATCTTTAGAGCTTCCCTGCCTTTCCATTAGAGTTCTCCTTTGCTTGCAAGCTTCACATCTGCTTTGCCCCCTTTAATCTAACCACTTCCTAATCATTTTTTGGTGCTTTTAGCACTGATGCTTCCAGGAGGTTTTTGTAGACCTCTCCATGCCCCACCTTTTACCCCTTTTGTGCTTTCATGACATCCTGTGCATGTCTCCATTTGTGTGCATGTTTCCAACTCTTAGCACAGTGTATTGCTTCTGTCTGATTTTGCTTTCAGGTGCCTGGTATAAAATAGGCATTCAGTAAATGTTTGGTGAATTATGAAATGAAAAATTTTTATTTGAGGTAGATTTTAATCTAATTTAATAAATTCGTGGTCAGTATTGGAACTTATGTGATCTTAAGTTTCCTTAAAATAAGAAGATTAAGCATTTACTTTGCTTATTTTGTATTAATTAATTCCTATACTAATTCAAATGTTAACTCATTAAATAATTGATGAAAATTTCAAATTAAGATTAGCTTTTCTTTTGCTTTGGAGGGATGCATGTTTCTGATACTAATAGAGCAGAAAAACTTTTATGGAATTGTGAAACATGCAGCCATCTCCATTAGCACTTTGTTTTAGAGCAACTTCCTTCAAGCAGTTATTTGATGTAATTTATTAAGAGATCCTTTTGGAATTCTAGAATATTGACCCGGAAAATCATAGTCATCTAGACCTACTGCTTCAATTTTTTGGTTCATGACCAGCAGGCAAAGAGAAGTGAAATATTTCCCCCCAAAGCCAAAATTGCATATCAGTGAAAAGTTTAGAATCTGAATTATTTCTGGTCTGGAAATAAACATAAATGAAATTCACAATGTTCATTAGACTTTGCCTGATAAAGTAACCTGCAAAAGAAGAACTATTACCCATTTAGTGGAGTTAGACAGGAAAATTTGACCTTAGAGCACATCCTTAAATCAGTCATTTTGGATTCTATTGAATCCAGAAGAAAATCGCTCACTAAAAGATGATATTGATTAAAATAGGTTTGGACTAACCTACATGGCCCCATAATTGGTGAGGATTACTCCTTTAATTACTTCCTTAAAGTTTATAAAACTTTAAAAAACTTTCTTTTTTGTTGACATTAAACTTGGAAGAAAAATTACATAAAAACCTCTCATATGTAAAAAAAAATATTATTTTAATTTAAAAATTATGTCATCAAAAGGGAGTGTTTGGTTCTAACCATACAAATACATAGCTGTGGGGATAGTTTAAGAGTCTTCTGCTAAATGATCTAATTATTCAATTGTATTGTTTTTAGGATGAAAATATGATCAACTTCATCAAAGGTGGACTCAAAATTAGAACAAGTTACCAAATATATAAGTAAGTTAAAAATTAAGATGTAGTGTTTAAATGATTCTGGTACAGCGTGCCACTTTGTACTTTGAAATTCTCATTAAGTAAGACTACTTTTTAAAAAACTCGGTGTTGGTAAAAATGCACTTGATTTTTGCCATACTGAGTCTGTATTCAATGCCTTATGACAAAATTGTATTTCAATACAATTTTGAAAAAATAACTGAAAGCTGCTTACATAATTTCAGATTAGATAATTATTATTTCTCTCTCCTAAAAATAATTTGTATATTTAAAATGACAGGTATGTTTTGGTTGAGACTCTAAAGTAGCAATGCAAAATAGAATTTTCTATAGTGATTCAAATATTTAATTAAGGTGGACCAGAGTGGAGTTCATGATTTCTATATCCATACTAATTTTTTCTAATTATCCTATCATTTACTGCAGTGTCAAAAATCTCTAGCTTTGATTCTGGAGTCATCATTTGTCCTGTTAATTCTATCAGTGTTTGTTTGACATATTTAGAACCTCTATTATTAAATTTAGGTATACTTAAAGCTCTTTTTTTTATTTTTCTAGTGAATTGCTCTTTTTATCATTTTGAGTGTCCCTACTTAATTCCTTATAGCTTTTCTGTCTTGAAATCTGTTTTGTTTACAGTATGACAGTTACTCATGTTTTTTTGAAATTAGTGTCTGCATGGTATATATTCTTTTACTTGAAACCTATCTTTGTTTTTTAATTTAAGTTGCATTTCTTGTTGATGTGCATACTTGGGTCTTGCTTTTTTTTTCAGTGTGACAATTGGTATGTTTCCACTTTTGACTACTATTTTGCCTTTTTGCTTCATTTATTTTCTTGCCTTTTTCTGTCTTCATTTACATTAGTAGATTTTTATGTGCATACATACATATAGATGTATGTACACACACATAAATTCCATTGTAATCCCTCTGTTGTTTTCTTAGTTGTAAGTCTCTTTAATTTTTTTTAAATGGTTGTACTATTGGTTATAGTATACTCCTTAACTTATAACAATTAACTTACAGTTAATGTTGTTCCATTACACATAAAATGAAAAGATGGCAAAAGTATAGTTTAATTTACCACCTATTACCTTATATACTATTTTAAGTAATTCCATTGATAGCACAGGGGCATATATTATAAACCTCACAATGAACTGTCAAACTTTTGCTTTAAACAATTGTATGTTATAGTCTTTTCTGTGTACTCATATCTTGATCATTTTTAATATTTTCCATTTCTTATAAACTTACAAACTGAAAATTGTCTTTTAGCATTTTTTTTGCACTGTGCATATCTGCATTCAACAATTTTGTATTAATTTATCTGAAGACATCTTTATTTTTGAAGGTTATTTTTGCTTAGTATAATATTCTGAGTTACAAGGTTTTTTTCCCTTCTCCTTTCATTCTTTTAAAACTATCAATCCAATAAAATTGGCTTCTATTGTTTCAGAACAGAAGTCAGCTGTTATTTGCAATATTGTTACCCTGTCTGTAATGTGTCTTTTTGTGGCTCCTTTGAAGACTTTTCATATCTTTGGCCCCTAGCAGTTTGACTATGATGCACTTAAGTGTAACTTAAAGAATTTGTGTGCATTATTTCTTTAAATACCTTTTCTGCACATTCTCACTTTCTCCTCTCCTTCTGAGAGTCCCATTACATGTTAGTTAGTCTGATTTTATTTAGTAGGTCAGCAAGGTGCTGTGCATTTGGAAAAAAAGATTATTTTTCTCAGATTGGATATTATTTCAATATCTGGGCCTTTTGTCAATTTCTATTGCTATATTTGCTTTATTCACTTTTTTCTATTCTCATGTCAGTAAGTTTTCAGTTGTATACTATATATTGATTCATTGTAGAGACTCAGGATTCTATTATCTTTCTCAGAAGAGAGATGATTTTTGGTCTGGGAAGCATTTAACTTGACTAGACTTCAGCTTCAGTCTCTTACTCTAGCAGTCGTTAACATCTGAAATCTAGGCTTATTATTCTGTCTCATTAATGCTTTTTTCTGAAGACTTCCTGGTACTGACATAGTTCATAGGTCAGCCAACAATTTGGAGTTTTAACATAGACTTGGTGTTTCCTTCCTCTGAGATTCTCCTGTATCTGAAATTTACCCCTTTATCACCATTCTGGCAGTCTTGAACTCTGTACTCTGACTTTTTAAACCAATAAGAGTGTGGCTTTCTGTATAAGCTCTAGGCACCTCATGTTGAATGTATTTGGCTTAATATAGTAATTTTATTCCATTCAAAATCTCAAAGGAGACTGGAGGTGGGGATTTGGGGAACTTGACATTTCATTTAGTTTTCCTTTCAGATTGTTATTTTGGAAGGTATACAAAATTCTGGAAGCATTGATTGCTTTTGTAGTTACCAAAACTTACAAAACTGAGTTAAAATATTCTTGTGATGGCGCAGATATCTATATATCATTGAAATGGAACTTTAGGTTTTGAAATAGTGTGTGAAAGCTTACCCAAACATCTGTGTATATGCATATGTGCTTATACCACACACACACACACACACACACACACACACACACACACAAGTACACACACAAGTATCTACCTGGGAATTCAAAATATACTAAATTCCTATATATAGATAGATCCCTTTCAAATCAGCAGAGAAAGATGGGTACTTTAATAAATTGTTTTGGGAAAGTTGTCTCTTCATTTTGGAAAAATAGACTATACAAAAATAAATAACATAGATTCAAATTAAAATATTGTTTAAAGAATACTAATAAAACATAAAGTATTTTTTAAGGAAATTATTTTTATAGCCCTAAAGTTTATTTTATTTTAATTTTATTTTATTTTTTAATTTAAATGTTATTTTTATATTCCCCATACAATTACAACCCCCTTATTTTGACCCCAATCTCTCCTTTCCCCACCCCCACCCCCCATAGAGTGTCTCTGGTTCATAGTTGTTTGTTGATTTTGATATCTTCTTTCTTATAGTTATTCTTTTTTCTGGTTCCTTATTTAAGTTTTCTAGATTCCTGCTATGAGTGAGACCATCCTGTGTTTTTCTTTTTCTTTCTGGCTTATTTTGCTGAGCATGATCCCTTCCAGCTTCATCCATGTTGCTGCAAATTGCATGTGTTTATCTTTTTTGAATGCTGAGTAATATCCCATGGTGTATATGTACCACATCTTCTTGATCCAGTCATCTATTTTTGGGCATTTGGGTTGTTTCCAAAGCTTAGGATAGCCCTAAAGTTTTAAGGTCTTTCAATGTTTCTTTATTTAAAAATTTTTCACATTGAAATGATTTCAAAATTTCTACTAAGAATTTTCCTATATATTTTCACTAGGATTCATAAATGTTATAGAGCTATAATATAGATATTAAAATCAAGAAAACTAACATTAACAGAAATTAGTAACTGTTGACATTACTTATACATCTCTAATTTTCTTGTCAATGTTCTCACCAACCCAGACCTATGATCCTGGATGTTGAATTTAATTGCTGTGTTTCCTTAGCCTATTAATCTGTAAGAGTCTCTCAGTCTTTGTCCTTCATGACTGAGACATTTTTTTTTTTTTTATAAATTTTATTGTTATATTCCCCATACAATTGCAGCCCCCCCATTCTGACCCCAATCCCTCCCTCCCGCCCCGCCCCCCTAAAAGTGTCTCTGGTTCATAGTTTTTTGTTGATTTTGATTTTCACTTTCTTATATTCATTTTCCTGGTCCCTTATTTAAGTTTTCTAGATTCCTGCTATGAGTGAGACCATCCGGTATTTTTCTTTTTCTTTTGGCTTATTTCGCTGAGCATGATCCCTTCCAGCGCCATCCATGTTGCTGCAAATTGCATGTGTTTATCTTTTTTGAATGCTGAGTAATATTCCATGGTATATATGTACCACATCTTCTTGATCCAGTCATCTATTTTGGGCATTGGGTTGTTTCCAAAGCTTAGCTATTGTAAACAGTGCTGCTATAAACATAGGGGTGCAGGTGTTCTTTGGAATTGATGTTTCTGTGTCCTTTGGGTAAATACCTAGGAGTGGAATTGCTGGATCATATGGAAGCTCTATGTTTAGTAGGTCCAGAAATCTCCACACAGCTCTCCACAGTGGTTGGACCAGTTTGCACTCCCACCAACAGTGCAGAAGAGTTCCTTTTTCTCCACACCCTCGCCAGCATTTGTTGTTGCTAGTTTTTTTAATATGTGCCATTCTCACTGGTGTAAGATGGTATCTCATGGTAGTTTTGATTTGCATTTCCCTGATGGCAAGTGATGTTGAACATTTTTTCATATGCCTGTTGGCCATTTGCATTTCCTCTTCAGAGAAGTTTCTTTTTAGCTCTTCTGCCCATTTTTTGACTGGATTATTTTCTTTGTTGTTGCTGAGTCGACTGAGACATTTTTGAAGAATACAGGCCAGTTACTTTGTAGAACATCTCTCAATGTGTACTTATCTAATGTTTCTTCATGATAAAAATTGAGATTTTGCATCACTACAAGAAAAACATAAGGGTGATGGATGTTGTGCCCTTCTCAGTTCATCATATCAGTTGATACCTGATGTCTACATCAGAAGCCTTTTAAAGGATGACATAAAACTAGGAAACATAAAGATTGCCCTGACCAAATAAACATTACATTTCATTATGGCAAAATATATCATAATAAAAAATACAAATAGAACTGTAATAGAAATGACTCCAGGCAAATGGCTGTGAGAGCGAGCTCATAGGTTGGTGGGAGTCTAAACTGATAAAGAGTTTTTTCTATCTGAAGGATGTTGTCGGTCAGTGCATATCAAGATTTAGAACGAGTATCACCTTTAATCTCAGAAGTCCTGTTTTAAGAATTTAATTTAAGGACAGTTAGGATAGTGTAACTACAGTCATGTGTTGCTTAAAGACATTTCAGTGAATGATAAATGACACTGGGCCCAATAGACTAGGTGTATAGTATGCTATACCATCTCAGTTTTTGTAATTGCACTCTATGACATTCACACAATGACAAAATCACCTAATGATGCATCATATCCCTATTGTTAAGTGACACATCTCTGTATAACTGTAGTATTTGGTGTGAAAAACGTACTTCACAAATGTACAAAACACCCTAGCAGAATTGCTTATAATATGGAAGATTTGGAAACAAATATTTAACAAAAGAAATGTGGGTAAATAAATTATTCCACAGAATGGAGTAATATGCACTCATAAATGAATAAGGTAGCTTTCATGGAAAATTGTCATCATCACTTACAGAACAATGCTTACTATATGATCCCATTTGTGTATGCTCAAGGATTGTAATCTTAGAAAAGTATAAAATCACCTAAGAATTTATGCACCAGGCTATCAACTGTGACCATCTCTCTGGGGGTAGTTTTGTAGGGATACTTATGTGTTCTTCACATTATTTGAAAATTTTGTAATACTCATCTATTATCAGCATGTAGAAAATAGAGTCTCTGCAGTGTACACAGTAGCTGAGGAGCTGAGCTCTTCCAGGAAGCCTCTTGTAAACTGCTGCAGTGAAGCCCCAAGGTTGCCATCCTGTGGCTCCTGAGTTGTGTTTAGTGATGTTTGAACTCTCTTAATTTAAGCCCAGAAAGACTTGTCTTGATAAACAGTGTAGTAACAGGTACATCATATTTTATTAATGATTATTGCTCAGTGACCTCAGGAATAAACTCACCCCAGTACATCCATTTAAAAATTCTGTCGTATTTTGGCTAATGACATTTATTTTATAAGGTATAACTGTGAAATTGGGCAGCATTCATTTTCAGTCATGGTAAATTTGTGCTTTAACTTTTTTCCCCTATCCAGAGAATGTCTTTCTATCCTGAATGTAATTCAGAACAAAAAAGTTGAACAACAGTTTTTCTATGAATTTGAAGGGGGTGTCAAGCTTGGAATAGGGGCCTTTAATTTGGTAAGTAGAAAATTATAAAGCTACCAGAATCTTTTTTTAAAAGAACCTAAAGTTTTGAAGAATCTAAGTGCCTTCTGTACTGCATTTGACCCTCTGCCCGGGTTTGACTAACAAGGAATTAGAGTGGGGTCAGCTTTCCTGTGTTGTAATCCACTAGGGCTGTCCTCAGCACACACTGTGATGTTCTCTGCACATGCTCAGACTAGTTTGTAGTACAGTCGGGTATCGTAGCACTGTCCATGGATGGTAATGTTCTGGATAACACGGAGCTTGGGATCCAGTTCCATTTCCACAACAAAAATATTATTGCTATTCCATATACTTTGACATTTGTATACACTATATAATAATCACCACCAAAAGTGTAGTTTTGATCCCATTTACCCACTTCAGCCACACCCCAAACCCCTTCTCCACTGTTAACCTACCCATCTCTTCTCTGTGTCTTAGTTTGTTTTTGTTTCATTTTGTTAGCTTATTTACTTGCTCTCTTTGTATTCTACTGATGACTTAAATCATAAGATATTTTAAAAAACACAGGATTTCCTTTCATCATTTTGTCAGACATGCATAGAGCTGGCATCTCCTGAAGTGTTGCCTTCCCAGCACTTCCTCACTCCACATAAAAGGAACAAATATTTTAGAGTATGCCGAAAAGACCTTTTTTTAATATTTATTTTTAAGGTTCTTTATCTTAGCTATATGAAATTAATTCATAAGTAATGAGTATAATATGTACAGCAAGTGGTTGCAACATATCTAGTAGTTTAAGGTTGGTTCTAATTTTTCTGTTACTGAAAGTGAAATTTTTTTTTATTTACATATTTTTTACAATGTTTGATTTCTCCTCTCAGGCAGTAATTTTATGGGAATACACCTGAGAGGAGAACGCATACAAACATACATTGTACTGAAATGAACAATGCTGTAAAATATATATAGAAGTAAATATTAAAAAAAATACCGCCACCAAGACACCCATGAACTGTTTGAAAGTGAAATTTTAAATTGTTTGGTTTAGACCATTTATCTATAGATAGATATATTAATAAATCAGTACTCTTGTGTGTTTTTTTTTTTCTCTTACAGATGCTGTCTCTTTTACCAGCACGGATTATCAGGCTACTAGAATTTATAGGATTTTCTGGAAATAGGGTACAAATTTAATTTTATCTTAATTTTGACAGGGAAGTTATTTATTAACAATTATTGAATATATTGGTAATGGAAAATGTTCCAATAGCTAGCATGACAATTCTTGACAATCTTCTTTGCAGTATAATAAAGAACTTTTGATCTTTGATCACATTTTTCAGGAACTAGAGATGGTTTTTCTATTGAAAGTATTTTGTTACCTAAACTCTGGGATTAAAAACTATGTTTTGTAATATTGCTTCTTGCTATATCTTTATTACTCTTGTGTGACTAAAATATGCTTCCTTATCATTTTTTTGCTACCTCAGAATGCTCTGTGAAACCATCAAATTAGGTTAGATTTCCATGTCCAACATTTTATGATTTTCATGGATCAAATATTATTGCAGTATTTTGGGTTTTCTTTTAAACCCCTTTGTTTTACACTATAAAGCCTGGAAATTTGTTTTCCATGAGTTTTATTCATTGTATTTCTGTGTTGTGGTTTTTGTAGTATATAACATTTATTAATGATAACACTCAATATGCTTTTTATAGGGTCGCCTTACTGTAAAAGCTATCCCTATTAGTCAAGAGAGCAGGCTTTGGGAAATGTCTGAGAATAAGTACAAGAAGTACTTAATTTTACCTCTGTTTATGCTACCCTCTGAGTTTCTCATAAGCTATAATGTATTTATGATGCTATCTTAATAATCTATCGATTCAGATTCTGCATTTCATGGTGACCCGTCTCCTCGACCTTTCACCTTCCATTTTATTCCTTCAGTGGTTCTGAATTTCCTCCTGAATAAAAGTCCAAACTATAGCATGAACTCCAGGGCTCCATAACTTGATTCTTGCCAGTGTTTCCAGCCTTATTACCCATATTTCCCCTCTCTCACAGACCCCCAGACCCCACTGAACCGGGGAATTACCCCACACAGGCCTTCCCTGTGCTTTTCTGTTTTTGTGCCTTTGCTGGTGTTTTTTTGGATGTCCTTCCCAGCCAGCATCCTCCCAAACAACATCTCCAACCACCAGGTTTGAGATAAATGTCATCTATTCCACAAAGATTTCACTTATCCTCTCCCAGTGAAACCCAAGTCCTCCCAACACTCAGAATCTTTTATTTATCTTTTTTATGACACTTACGTATTCTAAAGAAACTGTGTGATTATAATTTCTCTAATGGAAATATCTTTGAAAACATAGAACTGTATTTTTTCATATCCACCATAGTCCCTTGTTTTAATAAATTGACATTTTTTATCAGAGACATACACAATTTTTATGAAACAAGCATTGCCTTTTTCTCTCCCTAGAATCACTTGATAAGGGAATTTATGAGATCAATGTTAATTTAAAGTGTAAAGTTTGTTTCTAATGAGGTGTTATAAGTAAGCTATTGAAAAATATATCCCTTCTCCATGGGGGATGGAGCTCTGTGAACTGGCGTTGTAAAGTGTCTGAGTATGATTTGTTGATAGTGCTCTGCTCATTCTAAAATTCTTTTAATTCCCATAGGAACTGGGCCTCCTGCAGTTACAGGAAGGTGCATCAGGAATGAGCATGCGGTCTCCACTGTGCTGCTTAACTATACTAGCTTTTCATACTTATATCTCCCTAATACTTGGTAAGGACTGCATTGCTTTTTATGTCTTTTAAAATTGACTGCCTTTTATCTGAGTAAATAAGAGTTTAGAAGACTCAGTATGAGCACATAGTCTATATCTGTTTACTTTTTATTTTTTGAATAAAGATAAAAGTGACATTTGTCATAACAACATTTTTTTTTTTTTTTTTTTTTTTTTTATAGAGGCATGTTTTTATTTGTTTGTTTGTTTGTTTGTTCGTTCGTTTTGTTTATACATGCACTGGGTACAGTCAGAAGCGCGGGAGGGTGAGAGAATTCACCAGAGCCAGAGCGGGGAGCAGAGCAGGCAGAAGGACCGAAGTACACTGCTGAGGGGATCTGCGCGCCATGTGGGACCCTCCTCCGGTGGCCGGGAGCAGCCGGGGATCGAACCGGCGCCGCAGAGGTCGCCGGCAGCTTTGCAACCCAGCGCTCAACCGCTGCGCCACCGGGGAGGCCCTGTCATAACAACATTTGATAGCAGAGGTGGAGGGTTTCTTTCATTGAATATTTTAAAATCTGTTCTAAGCTAAAATATTTTTATAAAGCTTGTTTATGGTGATCTACTTTAGCATATTCATATTAAATTTCTTTTCTCATAGAAAAAGAAAATTTTGATTGAAATAAGTTAATACTGTTTTAAGACCACAGATTCCACTTACGGATCTATACCAACCAACCCTGTTCTTAGACTTAGTTTTAGGCTTTTTAAAATGAAAGTCATGGAACTTGTGTTTATTTTATTCCCCAAATGTAAAAATGATAAAATAATAATTTTCATCTTTTCCATGAAGGGGTCTTTGATATATGTTAATGAAATTTAGAGAAGTAGCTGCAAATACCTACCATGTTTCATGAAGACTGAGGCTTTTCCTTTGACTTCTAGGTACAGGAGAAGTGAATGTTGTGGAAGCAGAGAATCTCCTTGCGCCCTTCCTCCAGCAGTTTCCAAATGTATGCTTGCAATTTCAAGTGTATGTTGCAACCATAGTCAGTCAGTCAGCATTAACAGTTGACCACTCTGTTTTCTTCCTTTCTCCACAGGGCTCACTCATGTTGTTTTATCACGCCCGGATACAGCTGCTAAAAGGGAATGTGGAAGAGGTAATTAACTTAGGGGGCATTATGGGGCAGAGGGGTGTTATCTATATGGTGGAGTTGCAGCCATTTAACATAAGTAAATTCAGCTCTATGCTGAAAGAAAAAATGTAATTAAAATGTCGAAGTTTAATTTTGTGTATGCATTCTGTTACATAATAGATTATTCAATATGGTCTTCATGACACATAAACTACACGAGACAATTCAAGATAGAATATATAAAATACAAGTGGGCAATATAAGGGTTTTTTAAAAAACTTAGAGTATTGACAATGTCTGCATTACCTATGACATTAGAATCTAGTCCTACATAAGATACAAGCCCATTGTACTACATGTGCATTCCTCATCAGAGGAAATCATTCCCTAATACTCTTGGAGAAGAGTGAAGAATCTTTCATATAAATATACCCATAACTTTCTTCTATATAAGTGGGGTCAAACATGTATTTTTCTGATTTTTTTCTTTTACTTACATTTTGGATCTCTTTCTAGGTAAGTATCTCTAGAGCTCCCTCATAATTTTTATATGTATGTACTCCTTTGATTATCCATGAGTTAGATATACCATATATACTACTACGGTACTCTCTGTTAATAAGACATAGCTACTATGAACAATGCTGTTTTAAACATTATGGCTGTATTTTGTGAATGGTTGTATTTATATATAAGATAGATTCTGATAACTAGGATTTCTGGGTCAAAGATACTTTTGATAAATTCTGAAAAATTGCCCTCCTAACTTAAGATTATTCCAGTTTAAACTCTGCAAGAGAATACTTATTTTTCATGCTCTTTGCCACATCTGGGCATTATTTTTCTGTTTTATTTTTGCAAATATTATGGCCGAGAAATAACCTAATTTTTAAATAAGTATTTTCCAGTTTAAAAATTTCTTCATATGCATATTTGTCACTTTTTCTCTGATTTGCCAGTTTGTATCTTTGTCAATATTTCCATTGTCTTTTTAAGGCTTTTAAAAAATATGATAAGGCTTAATCCTTTTTAATGATGTAAGTAGTAAGAGATCCTCATGGTCTGCCCTTCACCTTTAACTTTAAGGTATGTTTTTATACTTAAGGGACTTCTGCATTTTATATCTTAACTTGGGAAGTTACTTCACTACTCCCATTTATAAAATTTCATAGTCCCCTCGTGAAGTTAAATGAAGGGGCAGAACTTAACTGTATCACGGCATGTAAGGAAAGGAACATATCATCATGTTGAATGGTTTAACAAGTGATGATTTTGTTCTTTTTGTACAAAGTGTTTTATGTATTTTTCCATTAGGTTATTATCTCCTTGTCTAATATCTGGATGATCAGCTTTATGCAATTGACTTATAGGCACAAGAGACATTTCGAAAATGCATTTCAGCTCAAGAAGAGTGGAAACAGTTTCACCATCTCTGTTACTGGGAGCTGATGTGGATTCATGTATACCAACAAAACTGGATGGAGGCGTATTACTATTCAGATCTGCTTTGCAAAGAGAGTAAATGGTCTAAGGTAAGGTGTAGTATTTTCATTAATGTCATCTGTTTAATATTAATTTGCCAGGATGATTTCAGACTTTTGGTCATAGTATGACATTAACACAGTTTTCCCAACCTGAGATCCATCAAAAGAAGATATATGCATTAAGTGTCTACTGTTTACATATAAGCATTGTCCTCAGCATTATGTGTTTTGAAAGGCATCCAGAGTTCTTTTCAACAAAGAGGCTTTACCTCTGACTTACCTTTAAAAGTTATTAGATATCAATTGTTCTGATAATTTTTTGTAGTCTTTTGATGCCCTGATGACTAAACTTTTTCATAATAATCAAAATGATTTCTGAATCATCTATGAGAAGTTGGTAGATGAGATAATGATCTCTTGTTCACCCTGTCCACTTTCTCACACATGTATGCTGTAGCCTAAACTCGTACACTAGGAAAATGGTTAAAATTAAGTGAAAAGTGTTATTATTTCTTTGATTCCTCTTAAATATTATATCTAGAAGACTTGTGGGTCCTTCCTAATTTGCAAGATAGAAGTGTCATTTATCCAGGGATATTTTATAACTAGCTGCTATTCTTTTGTTCTCAAGGCAACATATGTGTTCTTGAAAGCTGCAATTTTGAGTATGCTTCCAGAGGAGGATGTTGAATCCACTAAAGAGAATATCATAACTTTATTCAGGTAAGTACAATGCTATTTCTATACCAAAGATATCGAATGTATAAAGGAGCACAGAAATATCTCTGGAGATCAGGGCAGGGTGGAGAGTACTTGAAATCATTATTTCCAGAAAGTGGGACAGTGAGGTGGTGAGAGAAACAGAGTAGGGGGCATAAAAGGCAGTACATGGTCCCACCTGAAGTTGGTACTGGCAAATTTATAATGAGACCAGTCTGTTCTCAGTGCAGGTGCAGGGAAGATGGACACTGAGCTTCGTTCAGTGCCTGATTTTTGCCAGATGAGTGCAGCAGGTAGGCAATAGAAATGGGAGTTTAGGAAACAGGCCATAGCATGCACAAGTAAAGAAAAGGGCATTCTAAACAGGAGTGTTTACAGAGAGGGGGAATAAGGAGACTGCTGGATTGGGAGAAACTTGGAAAGCAAGTGGACCAGAATCTTAGTAGAATAGCCAAGTTAAAATGAAGGTGACGGTGTTAAAAGGGTGGTGTGCTTGAATTTGTGCTCTAAGATAGAAAAGTTGTGATGATGAAGTGCTCTAAGATATAACTGTAGAGGTGGATAGTCATAAGAGAAAGGAGGCAATGACCATTGGAAATGAGGAAGTTAAGGTATGGAGAATCCCTTCCACAGTCTTCAAACATAATAGATGGCAAAACCTTTTAAATGAAATACTATATTCTGTGACCCCATGTCTTAGCAAAGCCCTCAGACTGTTGGAACAAATTGAAGGTAGGACCAGGACCAATTTTTATCTTTTTAAAAGATCTTAAAGAAAAATGTATACTACCTGTTAGATTAACATTAGTAGAAACCATGGTATAATAAATGCCACTTCTTACTGGTGAAATGCATTTCCTCATTTCACACAACCAGCAACTGATGGAATGTTAAGATACACTGAAGTTTTAAAAATCCTGTGGGGTAAATAAAGTGTCAGCCTTTTTCCACCTTCCTGCCCAGGGCTGAGAGGCGTGGGCATGGGGCACTGCCTATGATTGTGGAAACCAGGGTGCAGGGAGCATGGGCCTGCACATGTGTAAATTCAGGCACTAGTGACTAGAGGAGAGGGATAAAGGCAGAGGTGGCAGCATGGCGAAGAGGACCACTCGGAGGTGGGACCACAAGATGAGAACGCCAGAGAGAGAGGCGAGAAAGCAGGAAGATTTGCTGGGGGCTGTGACATTTGGTTGCTGCCAGTCTCCTGGCCCCTGTCTGGCCTGCCCAGCCTTTCCTGCTGCCCATCCTGCCTGCCTGCTTGCTTGCAGGTTTGCCCTTAGATAGCCCTTGATTTTCTTGACTTTAGAATAAATTTCCTCCTTATCAATATAATTTCTGTGAAACGTGAAACCAATCTTAAGGGATAAGAAAGGTTGAGGTTTGCTGTATGATACCATCTAAGCTGTTGGGACAGGATGAAGAGTCTCCCAGAAGAACACTGGGATACTGATTTTTAGGTGATATGGTTTCATGTTCAACACAGGCTGCTGACCCCTTCCCTCAAGACCTGCCTCACATTTCACTGCCTCACATTTCTCTGCCTCAGCAGAATGCCTAGTTTAAAATCCCCAAATTGTACCCAAAATAATGATCACAGACTTATACTGGGTTACTTCTCCTGTTTCGTCTTATTTGTTTCTTTCAGTGCTATAACTGATATTTCCCTTAATTCTTTCGTGACAACCTGTTTGATCCATTTGCAAAATCACAGATAAGAAAGTGCTCCAGAAATACCATGTCTCTCCATTCCTGCTTTCATTTTTATGCATTTGTGATTTCACTACTGAAATTCCTTAGAATTTTTGAGAGGAAGTTTGTAAACCTGACTATTTCTAAAATCACCTATATATACTTGGGAATGATTTCTCGAGTTATACATTAACTGGCAGCTATCTTTTGAGCTGTATTATTCTATAGATCTTTGTCACATTTGCATGTGGTCTCAGAAAATGTGCCATTATTATACCCTCTTCCTTCTCTCTGAGGATCTACAATGTAAGTCAATACTTTGGACTCTTTTTTTGCTTATTTGTGAAAATCACCAGTTTTATATCTAAATTTCCTGGGCCATGTTTGACAGATTAAAATATTCGATGAGTTAGTTAGAAATATGTGTCCATCAGTGGTCCCTAAACTTGAGTTTGCATCAGAATCACTTGGCAGCCTCATTCAATCCAGATCACTGCATCTAGTCCTAGAGTTGCCAATTCAGTAGGTTTGGGCTAGGGTCTGAAAGTTTGCATTTAGAACAGGTTTCCAGGTGATGTTGATGTGTGGCATAAAGAATGTCTGTGTTCTACTAATCTTTCCGTGGGCCTCTTTGCAGGCAGGTAGATGGCTTGAAGCAGAGAATTGCTGGGAAATCGATCCCTACTGAGAAGTTTGCTGTGAGGAAGTCTCGTCGTTACTCTGCCTCCTTACCTGCACCTGTGAAACTCACCTTGCCTGCCCTGGTATGCCTTACTGTTTGTGTTCTAGAAAAAAAAAGACTATTCATAGCAACAGGGAGCACATCTAACTTGTGAAGTGTAGTTCACTCAAAAGCCATTGTAAGTGTGTTTGTAAGGTGAACATTTATAAAGAAATTATCAATAATTAAATGATAATAGTTATGTTTTAGACTAGTTGATATGTTCTAGGCATTATAATAAAAGTCATTCTTGAAAATACATCATTTGCTTCTTATAGGAACTCTGAGAAAGTAGTTTTTTCTTTGTAGCCCCATTTAAACAAGGGATTTCAGACAGAGGTAGATGAGTTGACTTAATTGAAGTTGAGTTGAATTATAATGCAAGCCATGGATGTAACTTTAAATTTTCTAGGATCCACATTAAAAATCAAAAGGTGGGCTATTGAAAAGTAAAAAGAAGCATAGATGTATTTTAAGCATTTTTACCTTCTATTTTGTTTATCCCAGTATATGTACAGTTTGTCATTTGAACATGTAATTGGTACAAATGCACTAATGAAATATCTCACATTCCTTTACATTGTACTGATTCCTTGAAATCTGCTATGTTTTATTCTCAGAGCACTCTTGGTTTGGACTGGCCAAGTGGCTAGTGGCTGTGGTATTCTAGCACTGCTAGAGAGATCTCCCATTCTTGGTTATGCCAGTTGGTTTAGACTTCATGAAAAGCATGACTGCAACATAAAATTTTCTTAATGAAGACTTCTTTAGGAAGCACTGAATATATGAAATTACCTTGACTCCTGGGGCCTCTCATTTAGTGTATGTAGCCAGCACAGCAACACCTTTTAGTGCAGCTCACATCTGTGGTCCTCCTTTGGGTTTTCCTGATTTGTTTTGTTTTGTATTCCAGAGTTTACTTAATTATTTCCATTTGACAGTTGTTCCCAGTTTTTATTATTGCAAACATGCTACAAGGAATATTCCTTTATATTCTCTTTTTGTAGATGGGCATGTAATTCTTTGAGAGACAGTTGTAGGAATGGAATTCCTGGTTGAAAGAATTTTCAGTTGCTGTCTACATAGCCTGTACCAATTTAAATTTCCACCAGTAATATTTCACTGTTTAATTTGTATTTCTCTACTGGCATTATTGAACATCTTTTCAGGTGTTTATTTGTTTTTTATTTTTTATTTTTTATTGAAATTACTTAGTCTGAACACCAAGATTGTGACTGCAAAAATGTTGTTTCCATCGAGTCAGGTCATCAATCATTTTCTTCTTCTTTTTTTTTAAATATTTATTTATTTATTTATACATACAAGCACTGGGTACAGTCAGAAGCACAGGAGGGTGAGAGAATTCACCAGAGCCAAAGCGGGGAGCAGAGCAGGCAGAAGGACCAAAGTACACTGCTGAGGGGAGCAGTGGGCGGCAGGAGAGGTCTGCGCGCCATGTGGGACCCTCCTCCGGTGGCCGGGGAGCAGCCGGGGATCGAACTGGCACTGTAGAGGCTGCGGGCAGCTTCGCAACCCAGCGCTCAACCGCTGCGCCACTGGGGAGGCCCTGTTTTTCATTTCTTATACAAATTGTTGTTCATGTCCTCCCTAATTTTTTGTTGGGTTGCTTATTGCTTTATCATTGACTTAGAAGAGCTTCTTATCCATTCTATGAGAAAGAAACTACAGCCCTGACGGGTGTCAGGTAGGAACTAGCCTGTACCTTGTGCCTAGGCCCAAGTATAATCTTATTTGAGAAAAATAGCTCCTGAGAAACAGCATCAGACCAGATTCTCCTGTATCTGTGATGGAACAAGACAAAAATGTGATCACTCTGTAATCATGTCTGAGCACAGATTTAAAAAAACATTCAAATCTTGCAAATCACAAAACCAGCCAACCCTGCACTGCACCCCTCTTCCCATATAAGGTGAGAGTCTGCTGCTGCTTCTCTGATTCCAGCGCTGACTCATTTCTATCAAGTGACTTGTGCTAGGAAAGATTTTCTTTTTATGTCATAGAACTTTCCTGAAAAATGTCCAGAGCATCATAACCCTTTCTCTGCTCTGGAACTGAGATATTAATGTATATATAGCTGTATCCTGCCTTGATTATTAAGGGTCTTGAGGAAGATTATTTCACTGTACTTCTTTCTCCTGATACAGAATTGACTTGAGGTAACTAAGAATTTTACCAAAATCTTATTTTTCATAAAATCTCAGATATGAACTTCTGATGAAGTAGTCCATCAATAAAAGCAAAATTAAAAAAAATCATTATCAGTTAAGAGATGTTTCATTAATTATTGCATTGAGCTTTGATGCTATTAACAACAAGCAGCTCTTAGATGTAAAATAAAAGGGATGGTGATGTGATCTTAGTTTTCAGTAACATAAAGTAAAGGTGACCTTGCCACTTCTCAAATGTATCTTTATTTACACTGCTTCCCTGGAAGAGACTTTTCAAAGAATATCTTCATCATATTTTAAAATTCATTTATTTCCAAGAAGATACTAATTATTCTGCTTATTTCATATCTTTCAAAATATGAACTGCACTACCAGGAAGACTAGAAAAATATTTTCAAGCAAGAGCACTTTTGCTTTTGGTCCAAAAAAAATTCTCATCTGTTAGCCCATTAAATGTGATTTGCAATGAGAAATCATTAGCTTACATTTTCAGGGGCTGTCATTCAGCCATATGGCCTTTAAATAAATGCATTTTTTTCTTTGTATATTGGATTGCATTAGTGGACTGTCACATATTTTTAATGGTGTAAAGGAACTTGAGCCCAGTAAAATATTTCCTATGTTCATTTACAGTGATATTCTTAGAAACATTTTATGTAAACAACTGGCTGATACTTTGAAACGTTCCCTTTACTGAAAAGTGACAACAAAATGGTACATGAATTGTTCATAGTATCAGTTAAAATATTTTATATCCATTTCTTTATTTGTATTCTGTTATCTTCAAAAGGATTGAATATAGTACTTAGTAGATATTTGTAAATGAATGAGTAAATTTTCAGCAAAAATATTTATATGTCAAATTATTTCACAGTATAAAAGACAAAAGAAATATTACAATAAAATGAGAGAAGGGGAAATTATATCACTCAACTCCCAATGAAGAAAGCTAATGAATGTGCTCTCTAAATGTTTTCTTGAGATCCCTAGCAACGGAGGGAAAACACATATATGTAGTTTGTCATCATGAAGGACACTGAATAACCTCATGTAATTGCAAATTTCTTTCTCATTAGGAAATGATGTATGTCTGGAATGGTTTTCCAATAGTGAGCAAAAGAAAAGACCTTTCTGAAAATCTGTTGGTAACTGTTGAAAAGGCTGAGGCAGCTTTACAAAATGACAGTAAGTATGAACACTAAGAGCCCGGAAATCATTACCATAACCACTCTCCTGTCCTCTGCGTGTGCACATCTGCCTGTGTTCATCTGTGCGCAGCATGAGGACAAATGAGCTTAAGCTGAGGGTGCGGGGTGACCACAATGGAGATGAAGGGAGGAACTATACGTGCTGTAACATGACATCAGTCTAAGAGAAAGAAAGTCCGCAGAAGTCTTCATGTTATGTGATTCCATTAATATTAGATATTGGGAATGGTCTAAAAGTTTAAAATATACAGAAAGTAGATCAGGGCTGCCCAGGGATGGGAGAGCTTAGTGTGTGTGATTGCTAAAAAATATGGCATTTCTTTTTTAGTGATGAAAATGACATAAGATTTACAAAATGAAATTATGTAATTATGGCAGTGGTTGCACAACTCTATAATATATTCAAGAACAGTGCATTGTATACTCTAAGTGGGTGAATTTTATGGTATGTGAATTATATCTTACTAAAGTTGTTAGCAAAAATAAAAGATGATAGGAGAAAGACAGTTCAGTAGCCTAAGGAAATTGAGCACTTTTTTTGATTTTAGTTTTTCATCACTTCCTTTACTCTCTGGTGATTTTATAGACATAGAGAATTTAAGTTGAAATCTTACCACAATCCATTACTTTTCCTCATTATTTTTGGTGTACTAGCAGCTCCTCTCCAGCTTTCTAGAAGGGCCATTTCCTGGAATCAGCTGGCGTACTTGAAGGATAGTCGTGATCTGGGCTCCGAGTCCCAGCTGTGGGCTGCATCATTCTGGCCTTGGGTTTCTTTATGATGGGAGCAGTGTTGGACCAGATGATGTCCAAAGTTTTCTTGCTCCGACATTTTCTAATGCTGCAGTCTTAATAGAGGCTTTATCTTTTGATAAACTCTGCCATAATGATAGCCTTTTCATGTTCCATACCAGCCCCCAAATCACAGGTATTATGCCAAGATAGTCCTGTAATATGTTCTAACCACAGGTGTAAAATGAAAACTTCTGTGGTGATTAACATGGTAAAGGGCATAAAAATTCAGGAATAGTCAGGGAAAATTACAGCAGCTAATTCATTTACTTAACTGGAAAAAGATGGGCACTGAAGGAGCGTTGGCTCCATCCTTAGTATACGCTTCCCGTGGGAATGAAATTCCTGAGTATGTCTCTAGGCATGAGGACCTCACCTAATCCTTTGTGTGCTTCGAGCTACAGTATGACACTGAACTGTTCGATGAGATTTCTCTTTACAATTACCTTAAAAAATTAGAGACATAAAAAAGTCACCCATGTTTTTCTGCTACTATAACACCATTAATTTAGAGTTTAATGTGTTGTATCTAGCATTATCTGTATAATCACAGCATCCCTGGACATATACTGGCCTAGTTTTTTCATTTATATCATAAATTTTTTTATTGAGGTATAATTGATGTATACTATTATATTAGATTCAGTATACAACATAATAATTCAATATTTGTATAGATTGTGAAATGATCATAATAAAGTTAATTAGCATCTGTTACCACACACTGATTTTTTTCTTATTATAGAGCTTTCAAAGTCTTAATTAGCAACTTTCAGATATGCAATACAATGTTATTAGCTATAGTCACTATGATGTACATTACAGCTCCATGATTTAATTATTTTATAGCTAGAAAATTATACCTTTTGACATCATGTACCCATTTTGCCCACCCTCTAGCCTGTCTCTGTAACCACCAACCTATTTTCTTATCTATGAGATTTTTTCTTTGTTATTGTTTTTATTTTATTTAGATTCCACCTATTAGTGAGACCATATGTTCTTTGTCTTTCTCTGACTTACTTCATTTACTAAAATGTCTTCAAGGTCCACTCATGGTGTTACAAATGGCAAGATGTCATTCTTTTTTATGACTGAATAATACTGCATTGTGCATCTATGCCAAATTTTTTTTATATGTTCATCCATTGATAGATTCTTGTTTTTTCCATATCTAGGCTACTGTAACTAATGATACAATGATTGTAGATATGTAAATATCTTTTCAAGTTAGTGTTTTTGTTTTCTTTGGATAAATAGAAGAGGAAATGCTGGATCAAGAGGTAGCTCTATTTTTAATCATAAACTTTTAAATTGATGCTAACTAGACTTTTATAATAATTTCAAAAGCTTTATAGCAGACCACAAATAATTAATCATCCCTTTCAGTATCGTTGGGCATTTAAGCTACTTTCCATATTTTTTTTTTAAGATTTTTTTTTTTCATTTATACAAGCACTGGGTACTGTCAGAAGCGCGGGAGGGTGAGAGAATTCACCAGAGCCAGGAACAGAACAGGCAGACTTGACGAAGTACACTGCTAAGGGGGAGCAGCGGGCAGGGCAGGAGAGGTCTGCTCGCCATGTGGGACCCTCACCAGCGGCCGGGGATCGAACCAGCGCTGCAGAGGTTTCAGGCAGCTTAGCAGCCCAGCGCTCAACCGCTGTGCCACTGGGGAGGCCCTACTTTCCATATTTAACATAATTCTAGCTTTAGATTTCCATTATAAGGAGAAAAAATATAAAGGAATGAAAGCCTAATCAGTGGACTTCTTACCTGCTAACAAGCTAAAAGTTTTTGGCTGTATAGCTGTAGAATCAAATCGAACAGACCCTTTCACATGTCCCTAATTAGTCACCTTGCAGATAAAAACCAGAGGTCTTAGGAAGATCACATGATGGAATATTCTACTGTACTATTGCAAAACAGTTACATACAAAGCTCATCTGTGGATGGAGGTGATTATATAGACAATTTGCTCTGTGGACTTTTAGCACTTTCTTTGTGTTTATTGTAGAGGTTCCATCACTAACATATTTTTACATTGATTCTGTTAGTACAGTTATGACAAACTTCTTTACTTTTTTTTTTTCACAATTATCTTTTTAATTTTTTTAATAAAAATTAAATATTTTATTTTTTTCCCAAATTTTTTGCTTTTATTTTTTCTTTGCTGTTTTTGCTTTATCTTTTTAATTTTTAATTGTGATAAAATGCTTGCATATAAAACTTGCCACATTAACCATTTTTAACTGTGCAGTTCAGGAAGTATTAAGTGTATTAACATGGATACATAATCTGTGTTTAGAACTTTTTCATACTCATAAAAAAATAACCCCCATTTCTTCTATCTCTGGTGACCATCATTCTATTTCTAGTCTAGGCATCTAATATAAGTAAAATTATACATTATTTGTCTGCTTGTGACTAGTTTACACTTAGCATAATATCCTCAAGGTTCATCTATGTTGTAGCACGTACAAAATTTCCTCCTCTTTTTTTCACTAAAGGCCGAATAACACTCCACTGTATTATGTACCACATTTTGTTTAGCCATTCATCTGTTGATATTGTATCTATTGATGTATCTAATGTTACTGATACTATTGATATTGTATTTGGGGAGTTTCTACTTTTTGGTTATTGTGAATAATACTATGAATATGGATATGCAGATATTGTTTGAGATCCTGCTTAAGTTTTTTTTTTTTAAAGCTACATGCCCAAAAGTGGAATTACTGGATTATATGGCATTACTATTTTTAGTTTTTTGAGAAATTATACTGTTTTCTTTACAGTGACTGCACCATTTTATTTTCCCAGTGATAGTGCACAAGGGTTCCAGTTTTTCCACACTCCTGCCAATACTTGTAGTTTTCTGTTGTTTTTTTTTTTTATATAGTAGCCATTGTAATGAGTACAAGGTAAACTTTACTATTCTTATTGTAAAATAATTTCAAAAAGGAAAAATATTTCCTTTTAAGTATAAAGAGCACAAAGTCACATCATCTTGAAACTTAAAACTACTTGAAAGTTCATATGAAAATGAGACTTCACAAAACACTTCTATAAAATTCATTTGGGCTTTGAACGAATTTACTAGTATTCATTTGTTTTCAACTCAATTTGGTCATTTTTCATTGAGTTGCTTATTTGAACACTCATATTTTCCATATTAGGTACAGAATTCTGACAGGTAAAGAAAGCATTGTTCCTATTCTTGATTATCTGTAATTACAACCCACATATCCACAAACTAAATGGAATAATGAAGATGTTTTCAAACAATGGATTTGCAAAAACTGGTAGTTAAAGGCAAATCTCTCTCTTTTTTAAAGCAAAACATTTAATAGGGTATTTTTCCTCCAGGAAAATAGGCCATTTTCCCCCTCTGTTTTCTATCGAAGATAAGAGTTTCGGTTTAATAGAATTTTGAATGTCCATCCTCTGTAGTACAGATCGATAGGTACCACCAGAGAGGGGTGTGGTAGCCTATATCAGAACATCTTGACATTTTCAAGAACCATTGGGTTTTTCTATCTGAGCACGCTTTCCATTCCCTACCCCTAAGTTTATTTTGTCCCTCCACTGGTTGTGAGGAAATTTAAAGTAGTAATGTATGCATCAGGCTGTGTATATAAAATGCAAAAGAAGTTTACAGAACCAGGCTGCTCTCTCCAGCTAGTCCTTTCCTTATAGTGACATATTGAGATGATATACTGTATAGAGATATTTAAACATGCTAGGAGGACATGAAACAGACAGACACACCATATTTTGTACAGTTCTGTCTTTGTATGTTTCCTCCAAGATAAAAAAAAAAAGGCTTCTTTTCTGAAGATCACCTTTGCCAGATGTTGTACAAGAAATTTATGATTATCTCTTCCAGGTTCATTGTTTTGTGTAGTAAAATTACCCAGGCCGCCTCCCTCTGGCTGTTATAATCCTGTAGTAATTTAGCTCCTATCCTTCACAATCGGAAAATTCCAAAACTGTTTAAAGGAATGAAGTTGTAAACCTGAGGGGACTAAGCCCCTTTCTCCCCACCCCTCAATTTAGGAATTGGATCTGTTTTTGCTTCTCTTAACTTTGCCAAGTGTCTCTCAGGTAAAATAGAAGATATAATTGATGTTCTCTCTGACAATGCCATATTTATGAAAGGCTGGTCATTGATAAAGGGTAGAATTCTGATTAGAGATATGAAAACACTTGGTAATAAGCCTGGGGTCATTGTTGGTGTTAATCCCAGCAGCTGGGATTGCATTTGAAATCTAGCTAAATTACACATGTAGCCAGAAGTTACTACTGCAGTTCTATTAGAACTATTTGTTGTATTTTATTTGCTCAGTGAAATTATATGGCAAACATCAGAGTTACATAAAAGGGAAGTGTCACTTACATAAGGCTTTCACTTTCTAAATCTATTTCCCAATTTTTCCTTTGGTGCATTTCAACTAGCTTCTAAAAAGTTCTATGTAGATATTTTTATAGTTTGGGCTTCAAACTTTCTTCCACCCCGCCTACCCTCCATTACATTATTAACTTCAGCGGATCTTTTGTGATGAAAATCTACTTTGGCAGCACTGTTGCGTAATGCTCTTGGAATGTAAAATGGAAGCTGTGTTGAAATATTCATCCATGAACTCACTGCTGAGGTCGAGGATTATGACACAGCATTCATATTTTCAAGGAAAATAATCATCTGACAGATAAGTGCTCTGTCAGCTGAGGAAAGAATGGTTTTGCTTTCTAAGGTTTTTGAGGAATGTGGTTATTTTTAATTCATTTTCCACATCTTTAACTCATGATCTAAATAAAAGTCAAGTGTAGCTTTACTGGTACTTTAACTTTCCTTGGACTTTTGTCTGTCCTCAGCAAAATCATTTACTGAGCACCAGAATGGTGTGGTAACATAATGGTTATAAAATGCTCCACAGTGCAATAGAATGCATAAAGACCATACTAAAATCTCCCATCCATTCTGGACCCTAAGACCTTTTGTTCTAAGCCTGAAAAGATTCTGCATCCTGAATGTGTGTTTCAGTGAACAATCCCGATGGATAGATTTTTTTTTTTTTTTTTGGTAGAAAAGTGGTCCTTAAGCAATAGGAAAGGTAATGTGGTATTGATATCTGTTAGTTTCTTGGTGAATAATCTACCAGAGATTTAAAGTGAGAGATGAATGTTGGCTGTTTTCAGCACATAGAAGCAAAGTGAACCCCCTTCTAGTTAGCTAGGTAGCATCGTTAACTTTCCATAGGCAACCAATTTACCAACTAAAACAACAGCATGTGTTAATGGTGTTTTCTGAGGTTTGTACTGAAAGCAGGAGGATTTCAATGTGAGGGACTCCCAGGGCCTCATTAATTTGGTTTTCTTCTCTTCCCCACCTGTGTTGTCACAGCCTGATATGTATAAATTATCAGTCTATCTCACAGTGTCTTCTGAGTTGTGTATAACTTGCAAACCCCCCAAATTCAAAAACAGGAGATGTGGAGTAGCTACCTTTGTCGGATAGCTATCACACATACTATGGTTCCTTCTGTTTAATATTCTACAGCCTTGGGCAGTAGAAGGCAAGAAGTCATTTTCAAAAAGGAAAAAGTGGTGAAAGAAAATTCTTTACATTAGCCCCAAGCAGGTAGAAGTTTGTGGGGATTTAGGTACCTTGCATATACTTCAGAACCATTTTGTCTAATTTTATGAGATAATTTTCCCCCTAAAAGAACGTAACCTGGGAGGATTGATTAGTTGTAAACATAATGATCTGGAGAGGGCATTCTACTTCCTGAATTTTTAATGGGTAGAGGGCCATCTGCTTCTCCATATGGAAGTGTTATCCTCTGCTGCATGAAGCCAACACAGTGAGAAGCCAGAACCATAGGAGGGGGCAGCCTTCTTGCTCCTGATGGCTTTCCCTTTTATAGAATTAATAAAGCTCTTCCTTTAGAGTTCAGGTTTCCCTGCTGTTATATCTCACATCACAGACTCAGCATAGGCAGGCACACCTGAAAAGTTTTATAAGTGGATAGAGCGAACTCCTTACTAAAATGGTGTATTAATGTACGAAAGTCAGTATTCTTTTCATTTAAAATATTTTCATTGTATTTTATTTAGTGAAGCATAACAAATCCCAAAAACATTTTCCTTAATTTTAAATGATTCTTCTGAAACCTAATCACTTTTAGTTTTTTCTCTTAATTAGGAATTTTACAAGTATTTTTCTTTTGGTGTGTGATCTTTGTTTCTTTCATTTTAAGACCTCAATGACTACTCTGTAGATGACGAATGCCTGGTGAAGCTGCTGAAAGGATGCTGTCTGAAGAACTTACAACGGCCTCTGCAAGCAGAATTGTGTTTCAATCATGTTATCCAAAGGTGAAAACAACAGTGAATTCAACATTATGGTTTTTAGGGAGTTACTCTAAGAAAGTAATGCTTTTATCTCCCGCTGCAAACCTTTTAATTGGTGTTACCAAAAAGAGAATCCAGGATGTTCTCTTTATTCTTTGAGGAGAAAATTATAATCTAAGTGGAACATGGTTTTATGTATTTCCACTTGGTGTTTAAAGGCGACTCAGATACTAATTTCATCGTTCAATTAACAGTGTGTATCTAGACTCGGTAGTTGTTCTGCTGAAACAAACACTGTGTATCTAGACTTATGGTGATGTCTTTGTTTTGACTGACACATTTGCCCATTCATTTATTCCACAGATATTTGAGCTCCTACTCTGAGCCAGAGACTGTGCTGGGCCTTAGAGATTCAAAGTAGTGATCCTTTGTCAGATGAAAGGCGCTTCATGTACTCTGTAACTGCTTCCCTCTCGGCAAAGGGCATTTCTTCTGAACGTAAATGAGTGGTGTTCTTGATTGTTTTTACAAAGCAGGAATGATGCTGTCCTCTCTTTTGCTAAACAGAACAGTCAAGATTCTGATTTCTGACCTCTTTTCTGACATTGCAAATTCAGATATCTGCGGGATCCAGACAAGTAGCCTTACTGAGTGGTGGCAGGACTAGGGATTGGTGGACACTGTAGGTTTGGGAGAAGCATGTTCTCTCTAAAGAGCAGCCACTCCTTAGCTCTAAGTGATGATTGCTTTCTAGGATGTCACTTAGTTACAAAAATCCTTACAATTTTGCATGAAAAAACTGGAATATTGATTTTATATTAAAAAAATCTCCTGATTTTCAAATATTGGGTCAAATAGTTTGAAAACATTGAAGCAGAATAGGGTGCAGGCACAGACTGTCAGTTGACACTCTCTGTTCCATATCATGAGCCTTTCTACTCATGGCCCCTGATCCCCTTCTTTCTGATAAATGATGAGAATGTAGGAGGACTGTTGTCCTTATAAGAAGAGGAAAGAGATTATGTCTATTTCCCAAATAGTAATTTACCGTCTTTAGAAAACATGTTAAAGAAATACCCATTGAATTCTATTTCATCAGTGTTCTTATGAGGATCAGAGGATGACCCATTTGTGCTATTTGTTGGGTTTGTTGTATTTCACGGTGAATCGTTTGTTTCTGTGCTTTATTTTGGATGATCATTTCACCTTCAGTGGGGTTTATCTTGAGACACATATGAGGCTCGGATTGCCCAAGAGTCTTTCTCTCAAGTGATTTTGCTTTTATTTCTGCCTGGTGACCCAAAGGCTTTTCTAATCCATGCCCACTTTCACATTAGTTTCATTGCTTAGAGGCTCCTAGATCATTTGGGTGATGTAAATTTGAATTGCAAGTTCTTGTGAAATCAGAATTATTCCTTATGAGTTTCCAAAGAAAAGAGTTTTTTTTTTCCTGACTGCCCTGTCTTCCTTCTATGCCTGTAAGTGGGTTTTTCTAATTTGCCCTTCAAGGGGCTTTCTAGAGAGCTTAGCTTTCTAGAGAGGTTTCAGGTCCCTGGTTTGCGTGGCTGTGTGGCCCCAGGCCTTAGCTCCTGCACTGACACTGAGACACAGAGTTCTGGGCAGTTTGGATTGAAGAAGAGCCCATCACTATTTTGGCATCATCCTGCACACAGCAGGTTGTTTTTGGGTTTTGTTTGTTTCCATTCTAGCTCTGATTTTGGACTTGACATTATTTCTTATGTTCTTGTGTACTGAGCTATGCATTTGAAATATATCATCTATATTGTATTTTTTTCAGTGCTTCTAGTTGCTTTGTGGCCAGAGTTTTCATAATATTGGTAAAAACAGAAATGGTCACTATTTATCTTGATTTTTTAAAAAAGATTTATTTATTTATGCATACAAGAGCTGGGGTACAAGTCAGAGATGTGGGGGGAGAGGGTGAGAGTATCCGTCAGAGACAGAGCGGGGAGCAGAACAGGTAGACTGACTGAAACTTACTGCTGAGGGGAGCAGTGGGCGAGACAGGAGAGGTCTGCTGTGCCATGTGGGTAGCTCCCTGGCTGACCGGGGATTGAACTTGTGTTGCAGAGGCTGTGGATTGCTTCATAGTGCAGTGCTTAACCCCTTGCGCCACCAGGGAGGCCCTTGATCTTTTTTTTTTTTAAAGATTTATTTATTTATTTATACAAGCACTGGGTATAGTCAGAAGCACGGGAGGGTGAGAGGATTCACCAGAGCGGGGAGCAGAGCAGGCAGCCTGACAAAGTACACTGCTGAGGGGAGCAGCGGGCGGCAGGAGAGGTCTGCGCACCATTTGAGACCTTCGCCTGGTGGCCCGGGATCAAACCGGTGCTGCAGAGGCTGCGGGCAGCTTCATAACCCAGTGCTCAACCGCTGCGCCACCGTGGAGGCCCCCTTGATCTTTTTTTAAAGCATTGTAAGACTTAATGATATGAACCTCAGTTAAAAAAAATTTTTTCTTTTTTTCTAAGTAGTCATTTCCTGAACACATTCATATTCATAGAGTGGCCCTATCCTCTCCAGGTTTCATCTTGGAAGATTTCCATGCT
Organism: Talpa occidentalis; assembly: GCF_014898055.3. Lineage (NCBI taxonomy): Eukaryota > Metazoa > Chordata > Mammalia > Eulipotyphla > Talpidae > Talpa > Talpa occidentalis. The sequence goes on from NW_023605083.1 coordinate 14,661,497, forward strand.
CTCATTTACCTAGGGGACAGCAAACTATCCTCAGTGCTAGATTCAGATTAAGGAATAAATAAAGGATTGCTATATTAAAATATACTATTTATTACCATAACTCATTAGATTCTTTGACTACATAATGACATTTTCTCTCTTAAGGGGCTTAGTGCTACATCCATCTGTTTTCTGATGGGTGTTATGTTTCTTCTGCCTTATGGACTTCATTGTTTTTCATTCACTCTTTTAGTGAAAAGCTACTGAAGTATGACCACTACCTAGTGCCATTTACCCTGTTTGAGTTGGCGTGTTTGTACAAAAGCCAAGGGGAAATCGACAAGGCCACAAAGGTCCTGGAGACTGCAAGGTAAGTGACGATGGAAGCTTTTCCTGGATGCTGTGGAATCAGGGATGTCAAGACCATTTTAACAACGGGCAGCAATATACACCTGCAAGTTAAAACACAACTAAAAATGTTAGAAAAAAATGTTACCTTTGCTAAATTATGCTTAGTTTCTACTCATAGCTTTTACTGTAATTGTGCTGTCCCCAACCTCCTCAGTGCCTGTCTCTGTGACTATTTAATAGATAATATCATCTTGAGCATCCATGTGACAGCTCTTTAACCTACTCTCTTCTATATTAGAGGTCAGCAGACCTTTTTTGTAAAGGGTTAGATAGAATTTTTGGTTTTAGGGTATAAGGTCTCCATTGCAACTACTCGATGGTATGGAAAGCAAGCATAGAAGCCTAATTTCTTGGAAGAATCACAGATTTGAAGAGGATGACAGAAATGGGAAAGTGGTGATCTGGTATACTAAGGAATTTTGACATCACAATTTTATTGTTATTGTGTTTAGAAACAACTACAAAGATTACTCTATGGAGTCCAGACTACACTTCAGACTTCAAGCAGCTCTGCACCTCTGGAAAAAACCTTCCTCAGATTGACCAGAATGTGAAGGACACACCAACATCTACTATAGATTAGACCTTGTATTACAAGTGGAAACGTGAATCTTGTGAATGAGAGACAAAGAAAATTCCCTAATTTTATTGTCAATATTTTCTGTCATCTCTGTGGTTTACTGTTGGTCTACATAAATGTTTTTCCCTCCTATGGAATGATACTGTCTAGAAAATTCTTATATTTTGCTTCTCCAAAATGTTGGAGAGTAAAGAAGTCTTTTAAGGGACTCACAGGTACAATAAAGTCTAATTAGATTATTTATTTTTTTAATGTGGAAATTAATATTGTTTAAGTAGCAAATGACTTGTAAGTTAGGCAGTTTTTAGATTTGTTAAATTCCGGAGATACTTTGTTGCTTGGTATTTAAGTTTGAGAGGAGAAATTAAAATCACCTACATTCAAAATAGCTTCATAATAACTTGATGACAATTCCAGAAAAAGAAGGCAATGGTTGTGGACAGGAACAAGATAATATACTTAGTAGGCTGAAGAGTTTTGTATCTAGAAAAGATAATGAAATATTGTATTTTTTTATTCTTTATGTAAGTTAAAAATGGTGACATTTTGAGAGCTTATCCTGTTTTTGAATGTATTTAAGTCTGTTATAATAATTCAAAAAGCTCTGAGTAGCTTAAGGGAAGAAAAAGTCATATTTTATAAATTATCCTCAACCTTAGTTAGCAATGTGAGCTGAAAATAGGAAAGTTCCTGCTGCATTCTTGATATACAAAATATACAAAATATACAAAATATCAATAAGTTTTATACTCATGATGTTGGAGTGTAAGATCCAGTTTTCTAATCTCTCTAGCACTGTGACGGTTCCTTGTAAAATCTGGACTGTGCTTAGTCCCTTAATTGGGAAACACTATCAGAGACATTGAGCAAAGAGAGCCTGACTCTGGTCCTGGTTCTGCTGCTGGTTAGCAGTTAACAGGGTGACCTTTAGGGAGCTCTCTGCTCACTGCCTCACCATGTTTTCTTTGTCTCTGAAATGGAAATTGAACAGTTGACGTTCAAACTCTCTTTCAGTCTTATAGCTGTGAGTCAATGCATTAAGTATTTATTTTTGGCAATTAATGTTAAAATGTTCAATCCCAACCATTCCTATTTAGAGTATGCTTTAATTTGCAATCATCACTATCTCTGTCCCCTCTCCTCCATATGTATGTGTTTATGTATGTGTTATGGCTAAGGACAAGATTGTATCCAGAGATAGGAGAAACAATTTGAGAACTGATGAATCAGGGTTTTGTCTTATTTCTATTTCTATTGTGAGGAAGAATAAGTTGTCATGGAAGCTTCTACAGTTTAGCAGAAACAGCTCCAGATTGGGAGTCAGGTGCTCATATCTGTAAGTTAATGGTTCCCTGAGATGGAGCAAGTCATTCACATGTTTTGAGGTTCAGTTTTCCCAGTGGGGACACCAATATAGTGCTTGGTGCTTGTGAGGGTTAAATTAGATAATGCATAGGACAGTTTTTTGTAAACTGAAAGGCTATGTGAGTTATTGTAATAATTATGGTTTTATGCACTGATCATATCTACTCAAAGGTTTTGGCTGAGCCTCTGATCTTTGATATAAAATTAAAAAGCATGTAAATTCAGATACTTTAACTTTATGAATGTGTTTGGTACTGACCATAGCTCAGAGTGTGAATTCGTTCTCTGTGAATTCGTTCTCTGCTCTTTATTCCTGCCCACTTGAGCCTGTGCTTAGCAGGTTTTTGATCCTGTGTTTTTTAAGTTGCTAATTCTTGAACAGTACTAAGTATGGAGTTAATGCAACTCAAGTCAGAATACCCTCACCCCATCAGATAGTAAAGTGGTAGATCTCAGTATGTGCTGTTAATATGAATGAAATCAATATAACTACAGACGAAAGAGGACATTAAATTAATATATTAAAATTGTGGAAAATGTGGTCAACATTATCTTGTATATTATTTAGAAAAAAGTTTATACATACCTTAGAAAAGTTTTGGTGGCATTATTTTTTTAAAAAACAGAAACACCCATGTGAAATGGAAAGTGAACAGTTGAAATCAGTTGAAACTGCAAATCAGAATGAAAATTTTCTTTCTGGTATAAAATGAAAATTTAAACTAACAATGGTCATTTAAAATTTTTATTTTAACTCTGCATTACCAAGAAAATATGAAATAAATTCATATCTCCCATTTAAATTTTTTCTTTGTTATTCTTTACTCTGTATTTATTAATGCTTCCTAATCATTTTATAGTTACCTGGTAATATGGATAACCTAGTAGATTTTGGTAGATTATCCAGCAGATTTTTACATGGTGTAATATCACATAAAAAAATTTGTTTCCTGCGCCTTGTGTAAGACACCATGCTGGTATCAGTTCCTTGTGACATCAACTAGTATTAGATTTTTGAATTTACTTTGTGATTCAGGGTGATCTGTGAAGAATGAGTACTGAAGTGACAATGTTTTTATCTAATGTTCCCAGGGGCATATGTGATGGGATTTGGCTGCCAGGAAGTCTGTGCAATTTGTGTAGTTCCTGGTATAATTGCCTTTTTTTTTTTAATGGAGAATCAGGATTCTGATTGGGGTTATATAAATTCATTACTCAAATAGAGGTTATACTTTGTAGGACTGGTGACAAGAAGGATGATTTCTCTTTGACATTAATGGAAGATTAACTATATCAGATCTTATATGTACATGTATTTTAATGTTTTCTGTGCTTCTCCTGGATACAAGAAGGTCTCATTTAAGAAGTTTATTGATTCTCTGTCTCTTCAAAAGACAGAAATAAGAAGTGGTAGAAGCTGTAGGGAGGTGAATTCCAGATTAATCAGGCTCAGTGAAGACTTAATCATTGAAACATCCAATCTAACTTGTGTGTGTGTGTGTGCGCGCGTGTGTGCGTGCGTGCAAGGGAATAACTATGGCATTCCTATCTGGCCTGGAAGCTTGAAACTTTCAGGTAACTCTAAGACTCTTTTATTAAACTAATTAAACAAAGGTATTTGTGACCAACTAGAAAGATTTCTAGAACTACTCTAATTCTTCACTGCTTTCCCCCCTATTTTCCTTAGTTATAGTCTTATAATTACTAATCATAAAGTCAAACCCATTTAGCTAATAAAAGCTCCAGTGACCATTTTGAAGCCGTTAGATTTTGTCTTTCATCTGTCTTGGAAAAGGTCTTGAGAAATTAATAGTGCTCTCCCCAAGCTCTAAATAGTGTTGTTTCTCTTTTAGTCCTGCTCTGTCTGACATTTTAGCCACTCTCCACATGTGGCTGTCGAGCCCCTGAAACATGACGAGTGGTACATGTTGGAATGATGTGCCTGTTGGAACTTAAACACACAAGCTCTGTTTTATGTAAATGGCTGTTTCTGTTGTGCTTCCTGAAATTCTGACTTTCACTCGTCCACTATGATTACTATAGTTGCGTTGCCAATTATGTTTCAAATTTATGATGGTTGCTTTTTTGGTTTAAGTGTCCAAAAACCTGCATTTCAGCATGTTTATTTTGCAGGTGATGAGAAGTCACTGGCATGGGTGAGCATTATTTCCTCTTATCCCCAGATGCTGATACACCAGACTGAAAGATGTTATTTTAAGATTATTATTTTATTCTGATTTTATAGACATTCCTCGCTTTTTCAGAAGCAACAGCACAAACTGTTAGAGTTATCGAGAAAGTGACTCGCACTTTTGAGATGTTAGTACATTTTATGATTAAAGTAATATTTTCTAAGGTTAACATTATTTTGAAAAATAGAGCGCTCTTTTTAATTCCTTTATATTATCACTGTTTCATCATTGATTCAGCAAGACCAATATTGCTATGTAAAGGTTTTTAGAGAGTAATTGCCCAGTTAGACTCTATTAGTTGGCATATGGTTTATTTGTTATATATTTTATGCCTTTTGCTGCCTGCTAGTACCATTTTTAATGTGTATGATACCTGCATAGTGTGCATACATATCACTGACATATCTTTAACCTCTTTAGACATTTCTTGATCAGAAAACAACTTACAAATATTAAGTAGACAATCTTTTAGACTGTTTTTCAGAATGAGTTCAGAAAAACTCTATCCTCAGATCAATTACTTACATTTTTTTCATTCATGTGTCAGGTTGCTTGCTGCTGAATCCTTGCTTCCCATTGTGGTAGTTTTGTCTTTTAGCTCCTAGATTTACTTACTTCAGAATATTGAAGTTGAAGTGTAATGGAAAGGACACATCAACATTTATCATGAGGGGAAAACGTCTTCTGTGTTGAGCAGTTGCTGTCCGACCTTGACAGTGTTGAAATTCATTCCAGCATCTTTATAACTCTCCAACTACAGAAAGGATGGATGCAAGGACTATTTAGCAGATTGAGAAAGCTGACCAGGTTCTTAGCCTGAATCATACCAGAGGGACATGTGGTTCTAGCTTTGGAGAAAGTCTAACCCCCATCTGTCCAGCTTACAGGTGAGGCAACATAGCCGTCTGTAAGACCTGTATATGGAAAAATCAAAGCAGCCCCCTCCCTTGTATTTAACTAATCATGAATGCCTACAGATGTCTACAGGTTGGCTATTCAATAGAAAAATTCAAGGTACTTTAATACTGAACTTCATTAAGTAAAACTTATTGCACATTAATATGGAATACACGTTGTATGTGAATCTAGTAATTCTTAGAAACACATTATTTAAATGATGAATGTAAGGGATGCTGGCATATCCCACTGGGAGCTTTTGTTTTATTGCTACTTAAGTATTTTCTAGTAAATAAGTTTTGATTATTGGTAGACTATTTAGGGCCTCCGGGAGAGGGCAGAAGATAGTCTCAGTGTAACATAACTGGTAGTCAGAGAAATCGGATATAATGAAACATGTTAAAGTTGCTTATCATTTCAGTTTTAAAGGAGTTACATTATTTTGAAATGCTGGAAAGTCTTCCATTTGAAAGGATGACACGCCTGCTTTGAAAATCATGTATACATTTAAATGCATTCTTATTTTTACTGGAGTCAAGTGTCCAGGTGGCAATTTTGGGTATAGTAAATAAGTTTAAACAATTTTCATTAATTCACTTTTTTCTGAAGTGATTTTATTGATCATAGTAGGTAATTTCTTCCTATACAGTGACTATTTTTTATTTAATAATGACATGAAAAGAGAGATTATGGTAAACATTATAAATCTTAGGCTATTGATTTAGTGGCTTAAGAAAAACAGTACCGTAGGGTTTTGTTTAACTGAAATTTTCAGAAAGAGAACATGTGTTTCACTGGTATGTGCTAGGAAAATTACTTCATCTCAACAATATGTATGTTCTCATGTGTCAGGGGAAGATTTTATAACTAAATAGTTTATTATTTTTTCCCAATGCTAACTGTTGATATCCAAACACCTGAATGAATACCAGCTGACTCATTGATATACTAGTGTTTTAAAATCTTTATTTGCAAATGTTCATAGAACTCTTGAATTTTTTGACACAAATTGCTAAATCCTATGTAAAGGCAAAATATATATTTAATAAACAAGAATATTTTATTACTGAAATTTATTTCTAACGCAAGCTTATTTTGTAGGTTCTTCACTTGTGAAGTTTTCTGTTGCCTTAAAACACACAAACAAATTAAACCTGTCTTGTCATCTGGTCACCTAAAAACCTGTAACATTCCCTTGACATGTAGAGGGATTTTGAATTTCTTCAATAGTGTGCATTTTCCACCTTTGTTTGAATTAAACAAAAGTAAAATTGGAGGCCATGGCATTTCATAAATCAGTGAATGATTTCCTGTTGAATCATCAAAACTTCCTGTATGTACTTTATAATTCAATGTTTTATTAGTAAAAACTGTCAGCATTTTCTTTTTCTCCTCTTGTTATATTTGAGCTCAACCTATCTTTCCCACTCCCAATCATCACAGTTTTATAGAGCAAAATATTTTTAGAGATTGAAGATGTGCGATGAATGTAAGATCTTCTAAATAAGGTACATGTGTTTGTAGCATCCATCTGCTGATCAAATAGCGTTGGATCTGGTACCAGAAAATGAAATCAATTGTAACTATAAAAGCATTTTATCAATACATGTTGACAAGAAAACTGTGAACTTCTGATATTTGTAATACAAAGACTGTTCCCAATGAGTATTCACTGGCTGATTTTGTGTTAGTTATCATCTATTAATTGTAATTAATGCTGATAGGAGACCTTATTTTTCAACATGAAGACAGCAGTTCTTGTATCCTGTTTTTACCATGAAGGCATTTTTGAAAACTGATGTCATCTTAGAAATTGTATTTTTAAGTGCAAATAAACCTTCACAACTTGAACGTCAACAGGTTTCTTTTCTTTTCCGTCCATATCACAGAATACCCTGCATTATCAAACACATGTTTAATTTGCCAGATATTCTCAGAATAATATATTTTCATATTGCTACCGCCGGCTTACCTACAATGTGCAATTGAATTGTTACTTAAATAAATTACACTTGATGGAGTTAACAGTCTTATTCTGGTTGGTCTATATGTGAAAGATGTACACAAAATGTCTTGTGTTGGTCTTTAATTGTCGTGTGATGTGTGCTTGACTTTTTATTTTTTGGTAAGACTTATTTGCAAGCCTTGACAAGCCTGCATGCTGTCCCTTCTTTGGGTCGTGTCTTGGCTGAGCCTGGGTATGAAGAGACAAATGGAAGGGCACACTTGAAGGGAAGAATGGAGGATTACCTTCTATTTTATCCTTTTATAATCTGTGTAATAGTTCCAAGATTTAGATTTCTGAACTATTAGTTCAGAAGTACTAAATTTAGATCAGCACTACCATGTCCAGTTTAAGAAGGAATCTTAAGCATTCGGTGTAGCATAATAGGAAAAAAAAATGGTGTCTGGGATCAGGAGAGCTGTATTTGAAGATGAATTTGGCTAGAGAGTGGCATGTGGTTCCCCTCTCCAGCAATCTCACTTTTCTGAGCATTGCTGAACCCGTGTAAAATAGGGGCAGTTCCACTACTTCATTTAGCTCTAGGGAGGACCAGAAGTGGAGTTATGCCAGAACCATCCAGGGCTAGGCAAACACACTATACTTTCTTCACTCCTCCCCTGTGAATTAGGTTAACACTTGCCCTAAGCCTGGTATTCCTGCCAATGGGTGGCTTTTCCTGTGACTCAGTACCCCAGGTTCTCTCAGCATCAGGACCTTGCCTTCTTTAGCAGCACATGGCTGCTAAGGTCATCCTGCTTGCTCTTTGGCGAAAAGGCACAGAAGGTCTCCTGAGGGGAAGAAAGTGCATATTACCTGTTTACATACCACTGACTGGAACTGTCACCTTGCTTCACAACGTGATAAGAGAGGCAGAGAAATGCAGTGTAAACGTGGGTCCTGGGAGGAGAGCGTTAGCTTGTCTGCCACATCCCCATTTGGGCTGGATCCACCTTGGTTCTCCCAGAGAGTCCAGTGCTTGCTTTCACATTTGTCTATTGTTCAGTATAAAGAGTTTGATGGGTTCTGGAACACACGAGTTGTAACACTTTGGGTTGAAAGTAAAATCCACTTGAGCTAGTTTTAAAACCTTGAGGCACATGCATTAAATGGATAAAGGGTGTTTTGTGGAATCCAGGAAAGTGGGAGATCCTCAGGATCTGCAATAAAACATTGGATTTGCAATAAAAGAGCTTTAGAGACCATTTTTTCCCTCCGTCTCCTGCATGTCCACTTCCTTTTCAACATATGAGTCTCTGCTAGTGGTTCATGGGCTACATGATGGGATAATGTCCACAGCACAAAGGTTTATTTTTCTTTCTTGCTCCATCACTATTTCAGGCCAGTGAGGGATCACACCACCTTATCCTTTTATGGGGCTCTGAATTTTACCTTTTAGAATCAGGGGGAGAGAGCATGATACTTAGGAATAAGTTCTTAAAGCTTTCACCTGGCTGAGACACATATTTCATATTCTAAGCAAATCACAGAACTTTACCTAATTTCAACTGAGCAGGAAAGTGCAACCCTAGAGTGTGTTTGAAAGAAGTGTCGGAAATAGTTTGTGAACAGCACTAATGACAACTATTGTTGAGATGCTTGGTTCACTCTCCATACTGCACACAAAACACACTCACTTCTGCCTAAAGGGAGATAAAGCCAAGGCCCCACTCTGCAGTGGCATCTCTGTGACATGCCCTGTAGTGTATTTCAAATCCAAATATGGCACCAATTGATCTGGAAGCCACGAACTAAAATATTATTTGCCTTCTACACATAATTTACATACTGCTTGAGCAGAGATAGGATAACCACAATAAACACTCCATTTTAAAAAATGAAAAGTGAAGCATAAGAAATACAGAGCAACTGCGGTCTATCATAATCCTAAAATCTCACATAGAGCTCCCCCATCTTGAGAGTGGAGAATGATCCTGGATTAAGCCTTGATCCCAATTCCTGGGAGTAATGCCCCTGTCCACTGTTGTCTGTGGTTTCTGGCCTCACCTGCTGAGAGATTGTTTTCCATAATTTCTTTAGCCCCATCTGAAGTGATTCTCATTAGGCACTGAGCAACTTTCTTGGCAATTTTCTACTTCATGTTGGGACTAAAGGAACATTTTCAGTTTCAAAAAGTCATATTTCTTTCAGTGCAGGTGGTTCTAGGCAGTACAATTCTCTCAAAAAAAGTATTTAGTTGGCCTTTTATCTATTTGATACAGATCATATGCCAAGTAACCTCACCATAGCCTTTTACATGCACTGTTCTAATTCCTGTCTCCAACCTGCCTTGACCTGACTGACTAAATATTGATTTGAGTTAATACCCTTTCTGGAATCAATTTCTGTATTATCTGGAATGGGATAGGATGTGTTGTCGTAACAAAAAAAAAAAAAAAAACCCAAGTCTCAACAGCTTAAAATAACTATAGTTTACTTCTTTCTCATTCTTCATATGCATTTTAGGTCAGCAGAGAACCTTGTTCTGCACTGTGGAAATAACTGGAACCTCCACTATCCATTGCTGTGGCAAAGTTACACCTGACTTTTTTGTTATTTTACATATCTTTACTGAGGTACAATTTAAATTGCATAACTTTTTTTAAACTATATAAATCTACAGTTAGTAAATGTGTATATATATCCTTTGTGCAGCTGTGAACAATTCAATTTTAAAATGGTTACATTACCTCAAAAAGTTCCCTTTTAAACTCTCCTGCACTGCTAGTGAGAGTGCAAACTGGTCCAACCACCATGGAAAGCTATGTGGAGATTCCTCAACCTACTAAAGATGGAGCTTCCATAGAATCCAGCGATTCCACTCCTAGGTATTTACCCAAAGGACACAGAAACATTAATTCAAAGGGGCACCTGCACCCCTATGTTTATAGCAGCACTGTTTATAATAGCTAAGCTATGGAAACAACCCAAATGCCTAAAAATAGATGACTGGATCAAGACGATGTGGTACATATACATGATGGAATATTACTCAGCATTCAAAAAAGATAAACTCATGCAATTTGCAGCAACATGGATGGAGCTGGAAGGGATCATGCTCAGTGAAATAAGCCAGAAAGAAAAAGAAAAATACTAGATGGTCTCACTCATAGCAGGAATTTAGAAAACCTAAGTAAGGGACCAGGAAAAAGACATAATAAAGTAAAAATCAAAATCAACAAGCAGCTATAAACCAGAGACACACTACAGGGGGGGAGAAGAGGGAGTAGGATCAAAACAAAGGGGGTGGAAATTGTACAGGCACTATAACCAAGATGAAAATGCATACATTGTGCAAAAATGAAAAATGATGTAAAAAAATACAAAATTAAAAAAAAGTTACCTTTTGCCTATTTGCTGTCAATCCCATTTCTAGTCCTCCAGCCATGCAAACAATGAATTCTTTACAATTTTGCCTTAAAAATTTTATATAAATGGAATTACATCTGTTCTTTTTTTCTGGTTACTTTCACTTAGCATGTTTTTGAGAATCCTCCATATTGTTGGGTATATTCAAAATTCATTCCTATTGATGAGTTGTATTCCAATATTAGAATATACCACATCAGTTATCCATTCACCAGTTGAGGAACAGTGTATGGTTTCTGGGTTTTGATTTTCATGAATAATGTCACTATGAACATTCGTGCATAAGTCTTTGTGTGGTCATAAATTTTCATTTCTCTCTCTCTCTTTTTAAAAGATTTATTTACTTATGCACACAAGAACTGGGGTACAGGCCAGAGGTATGGGGGGTGAGAGGATTCACCAAAGACAGAGTGGGGAACAGAACAGGCAGACTGACTGAAATACACTGCTGAGGGTGAGTCAGGAGAGGTCTGCTGCGTCACGTGTGTCAGCTCCCTGGCTGGGGATCGAACTCGTGCTGCAGTGGCCGCGGATAGCTTCACAGCGCTGCATCCTAACCCCTTGCACCACCAGGGAGGCCCCAATTTTCATTTCTCTTGGGTAGACTCCCAGGGGAGAATTTTTGGCCATTACTCTTTAGGAAGCTGCCTGTCTTTCAAATGGGCTGTACCATTTTATGTTCTCACCAGCAGTGTATGAACATTTCCAATTCTCCCCATCTTCACCAATACTTGATGTTGTCAGTCTTTGTTTTAACACTCGTTGATGTTGTAGGATGATGTCACAACTGGGGACCCCCAAACTTAGTGAACCTGAATCTCTCATAATGGGCAATAGACCCCCTGCTCTGAAGGGAGGCATTATCTTTGTCCTATGGGACAGCAAATAAACCAGCCCTCTGCTCTGGAAGGAGATACTCTATTTTCTCAAGCTGCTTGCTAGCCACACTTTTAGGAAAAGATTGTCTCCTAAAGATAGAAGGTAATGGGGCCATTTTAAGAACTTAGACTTTCATGCTGACTGAAATGAGGGACCACTGCAAAATAGTCTGCCAGGAGTGATCTTAACTGGTTATGGAAAGATTATCATAGCTGCCATGCTGAAACAGAGTGAGGTGGACCAGGACAGATGCAGAGAAACTGGAGTAACCCCAGTGAGCCAGACAAGAGGGAACGGTAGCACAGCCAGAGTGGGGTATTTTGAGTTTGGGCCTGTACAGTTGGAAGGGTGGAATTGCATCCACTGAGATGGGGAGGATGACAGAGGGAAGAGGTTGGGAGGAGGGTGCTCAGAAATCTGTTTTGGACGTGAGTTTGAAATAGCAGACATCTTGGTATCAAGAGGGCAGTTGCATAAATGACTGAAATTTGGGAGAGAGGTTGAGATAAAAATTGAGAATCCTTATAGCTGCTCTGGTGGTGGGAGAGCTAAGGTGATCACACCTGAAGAGAGAAATCCTATACTGCCAAAACATTAACAGAAACGACAAAGATGTGAAACTACGGTACTTCATTTTAAAAGAATTGGGAGTCCTTAATGTACATATAACATTGAAAGCCTTACAATTGTCATGAGTATAGCTCAGGGAGTGTCAACAAAAATCAGTCATTACAATTTGGGGTGAAATGTATCTTCTGTATGTCCATAAAACTGAATTGAGCTTGTTGTGGTTCAGGTTGAAATAAAATAAAACATGGATGAATAACATTATGGACAAATTTAAAAATGAGTTCTGATGAAACAAGTACTGGTTTTATCTTTTGCAGACTCCCATCTATCTAAAAGAGGCAGAGTGTTATTTGAACTTTAAAGGGGAAAAAGAAAAGCCAAGCAGGAAATCTGAAATTTTAATTAAGGAAATTTGACAATGTTAAACAAGAAGCAGCTGTGAGGGGGGGAGATTTGTGTGCATTTTTAGCCCCACTTTGAAAGCCTCAGAATGTCTCTGGAGCAGAATGAGCAAATTGTCACAAATCTTGTTTTCTGAGAAACCAGTTATATCAACATTATGGCATGCCACTGCTACAGCCAATATGCCAAAAATAACATGAAAAGAAATGACTGCAAATCTATTTAGAATTAGCCAGTATTTATTGCGTTGGTGATCGTTTCCAAAAATTGTTCCTACCCAGATATTAAATGGAAAATAAGGAGAGCTCATTCTAGTCCTAAAAATTCTGGTCTCATTTTTCTCCTTTTCTTCACTTAACAGTTTATGTTAGTAAACTAATAATAGTTTCAAACCAAGCAGTTCTACTTTGAGATTAAAAGCAAAGACATTTTAATAATACTTTGGAGACTCTATTTTTCTTTTTTACATGAAGAAACAATTTCATTTTCTCAAAATTTCTGTCTGAAGTTGTTTATAACACTAAAGCTTCTTAAAACTCAGATTAAAAGTATGTGATGGTTTCAAGACCTGACACCCCAACTATTTCCTCATCTCTCTGCTGTTATGGAGAAAAATGAATCTCAATTTGGCAAAATACCTATTGGGCAAATGGTGGATGAACATGGAGAAAAGAATGGTGATAATGGAACCATGTAGGAATGGAGTAAAACCCTCTTTTGTCCATAAAATTACTTCTCTGAAAAGAAATGGAATCCTTTATTCTAGAAAAGTAGATATTTTAAAAGGATATCAGCATAATTAGTTAGGAAATTTTCCTTTCTTAGTATTTGTCCAGCTTTTCCCCATACATCTCCATTTTCTCCCTGCAAGTTAAATCCATCAACAGACAATGGAAATATGTATGGTGGTCATTAATCTAGTAGAAAATATGCATAATCTGACATTTCAATGCCATGGGGGATTTGTTTTATTTAGATTTATGCATAAGAATAGTACACATTTCTCCTCCACCCTTTCATAACCAGGTGAGCTTCCTAAGTCCTAATCAGGCAAAGTTTGACCAAAAAGTGACTTACTGATTAACTACCAGAAAGATGGATTTTTCTCTGAAAATTAGCTGTATGATACTCCCCGTGGGTCTTAGAAATGAGCCTTATGTTTGGAAATATCTGGGAAGTTTCAGTTTATTTGTAGAACAAAGACTATTACTGGTGACAGGCTCTTTCAGCCATCTATTGATAGTTTTGTTCATTTTCAGGACCAGAAGCTGTCCTTCAGCTATTTGGCCATCTATGTATGGAAGACCAGCCACCGTGTAGGTTGGTGAGTGATTCTTGGCTTTCGACATCCTAATTCTACAATTTTGGGGTGGTGGTGGTGGCGGTAGTGAGGGAAGTGGGAAGGACGCAGCAAGGCTATCTTCAATTATTATTGCTTAAGCAGAAAGTTAGACGAGGAGGGATGGATTTCAGATTGGTGCACCTCTCCGTACCTCCAGGAAGTCCTCATCTTTTTAGATGATTTCTGTCTCCCTAGACTAAGTTTATATAAATACATTAAAAGTAGAAAATGTCTAAGATTTTGATTTACAAAATCCATGACTGACTAGGCATTCTTAGGTACTATCATTATGTACAATGTGGGGAGCAAGCACATTCCAAATAGCTTGTTAAAACCCTGTTTTTGCCATTGGTTAAAAAGTAACCAGTTAAGGGCCTCCCTGGTGGCGCAGCGGTTGAGTGCTGGGTTGCGAAGATGCCTGCTGCCTCTGCAGCGCCGGTTCGATCCCTGGCTGCTCCCCGGCCACCAGAGGAGGGTCCCACATGGCGCGCAGACCTCTCCTGCCGCCCGCTGCTCCCCTCAGCAGTGTACTTCGGTCCTTCTGCCTGCTCTGCTCCCCGCTCTGGCTCTGGTGAACTCTCTCACCCTCCTGTGCTTCTGACTGTACCCGGTGCTTGTATAAATAAATAAATCTTTAAAAAAAAAAAAAGTAACCAGTTAATGTCAGGTTACTAGAATCCCTGCACTTAGAATTCATTTGCATGGCTCTTACTTAATAAATATTCAAACCACAGGGAAACACAAACTCAACAACTGTTTCATCTTTCCTTCCAGATGAATTCTGGTTCTATATCCCCTAGAGTAATTTTTCCACTAACATTTGATGCTCAGTTTTCATTTCCCATAAAGTAATCCCTGAAAGTCCTCCAGAATCTTAGACAACAAGACAGCTTTGATTTCCCCTTTTCCTTTCTCACCTGTTTTTATCAGAAGGTTGATTTCTTGATTTATTTGAGCAATCTTCTGCCTTTCGAAGGAAAGGTCTGTAAAGCTCAGTCCAAAGGAAAAAGTCCTCTGTTCCAAGACCAGCAAATTTCTTTCTCCAGATGGCCGCTAGCAGTCAGCCAGCTACCAACTGTCCTCTCTTCGCTGTTTTTTGTTGGTTTTCCCGTGAGTACAAGCAATCCCCGACTCTCCAGCAACTTTTAGCTTTTCTGGCAGGAGCCCTTCCTTGGGGAGGACCTGGAGATGAACACTGCTTCCTCTCCTGTTGTTGGACATGTGGCTGCAGAACAACACAGTTCACGGTTTGAGTTGGCGATGGCACTCAGGTGAGGCTTCCAAGCTGTCTACTGGAATAGTCATTGAGGTTGTGCTTCTTTGCTCTGGGTTGTAGTTCACACATTTAGTTACTAAGAATCCTGAGAAGAAGATTTCATAGAACTAAAGGAGAGTCAATTTTAAAAATTAAAGTAACATTGTTTTGTAACATTATATAAGTTTCAAGCGTATATTCTATTCTATCACTCAACATCTATACATACGACGTAATTTCACCACTAAAAGTCTAATTCCATCTTTCACCAGGAAATTTATCCTTCCCAATTTCCCTTCTAGTAATCCTAAATAAGCTTAAAAGGTTTAATTTTGTTATTTAGTTCATCCCCCACCCCCTTTTTTAACCATATGCAAGTGAACTCATAGTTTGTTTTTCTCCACTTGACTTTCACTTAGCATAATTCTCTGGCAGGATATCATCTTTTTTTTTTTAAAGATTTATTTATTTATTTTATATAAGAACCAGGGTACAGGCCAAATGCGTGGGAGGGTGAGAGGATTCACCAGAGACAGAGTGAGCAACAGAACAGGCAGACTGAAGAAATACACTGCTGAGGGGAGCAGCGGGCGAGACAGGAGAGGTCTGCGAGCCATGTGGGGCCCTCGCTGGCCTGCTGGGATCAAACCAGCGCTGCAGAGGCTGCAGAGGCTGTGGACAGCTTCACAGTGCAGCGCTCAACCACCTGTGCCACCAAGGGAGGCCCAGAATCTCATCTTTTATAAACTGCTCAGTAGCATTCCATTGTGTGCATACACATCACCATGTTTATCCTGTCGTCTTTTGATGGGCACTTAGGTTGTTTCCAACCCTTCACCATGGTGAACAGCGCTAAAGTGAATATGGGAGTGCATCTATCTCTTCGAATTAGTGGTTTCATATCCTTTGGGTTAATATCCAGAGTGGGGTAACGATCCTACAGAATTTCTATCTTTAATTTGTTGAGAAATCTTAAGGAAGATTCTTGGTTCTCACCTTTATGAAGATGAGCTGTGTTTCCTGTCGTCACAGATTGTGACTGATGAATGGAAGGAAAAAGCTGGGATCCCTCAGGGTCTTTCAGTCCAAGCTTTTTTTTAGGTCTTATTCAGATAATCCAGTTCATCAATAGAAGTTAAATTCTATCACATACATATTTTGATCTGATGGGGAAAATGGGAAAGGAAGGATCTAAGTGACAGTATCACTTTTCAAGGCCAAGCACCACACTGTAGGGATCTGGACAGGGCAGTGGCTCTTAGGCTACAAATCTCAGAGCTGTGCATCGGCAGCTCTACCTGGTCAGCGTGATGATCCTGCCAGGGGGGCAGGCCACATAGCAGCAGGGACTGGAATATGAGTTTGTTATTTTATGATGCTCCGGGGGAAGACTGGAACTTGCCTTTTGGGTGTGACTGGCTGAGCTATCCTGGTACTTACCGTAGGCCCTTACGGGCCCAGCCACAAGGGCACAAGTACCTGACCAATTCTGCTCACTCATAATTCAACAAAATTCGACTCACTGCACTTCAGTAAACCTTCAAAGTCTGGAGATTTAAACAAATTCAGAAGATGGTCTATTGGCCAAAGGGAAAACATGCCAGACAACATTTGCTTGGAGTTACAAGGCTCCACAAGAGACTTTTTTCCTTCTCATGTACAGTGTATACATGTGTTTGTGTGCACCTGCACACAAGAATCTCTGCCTTGTGCAGACATGTTCCATTCACCCCAAGACTGAATGGGCTGCCCTATGACTTTTCCCTTCCCCCCCTGTCTTAAAGCTGCATGAAGATAATTTCCTGGAGGGGGATGTCTACTGAAGTCTCCCTTTGATTTTATATATTTTTTAAAATTTTTTAAGTATTTATTTACACAAGCACTGGGTACAGTCAGAAGCGAGGGAGGGTAAGAGAATTCACCAGAGCCAGAGTGGGGAACAGAACAGGTAGACTGACGAAACACACTGCTGAGGGGAGCAGCGAGTGCTGCAGGAGAGGTCTGCGCGCCATGTGGGACACACGACATGGGACCCGCACTGCAGAGGCTGCGGGCAGCTTCGCAGCCCAGCGCTCAACCGCTGCGCCACCAGGGGAGTCCCCTCCCTTTGATTTTAGAGCTTCAAGGGGCAGCAGGCCCAGGTAGGTGTCTAAGTCCACTTTTGCCCTGACCTCCGGCTAGGGCAAAAAACATTGCAGTACAATTTTCCTCTTTCAATGTCAACAGAGATTTGATCTATGAAGACAGTTTGGTGGATGCCTCTGATTCCCCTACATGATTGCTTTATGCTGATAATTTTTAGATGTGGAAACTTTGAGAACTTTTATAGTCTCTTGCAAACAGCTCTAGTGAAATGTGGACACCCAATATGTTTTGGGTGAATCAATGGATTAATAGTGACAGGAGACCTATTTTTGACTTGCCTCTGCTTAGTGGACCTCAGGTTGGGTTGCCTTCCAGAAGGACTATATTAAATAGCTGGGAAAAAGATGCCCAAAAGTTGCTTTTGACACATGCCTGAGTATAGAGAATGGGAGGTGGCAAGTGAAGGCAGGTTCCTCTCTAGAACAGTGTCCTGACAAAATGGTTTTACTAGCAAGGTGAATAGAGGGCAGGACATGTTATGGGAATTGCTGAGGATATAAACCCATGCTAGATATTTCATGGTAAGTATTTTTTATTCTTATTTTTTGCTGCTATTGGAATATCATCTGGGATTTGACAGAAATCACTCTAGATATTTGAAGAAAAGGATTTAATACAGGAAACTAGGGGGTTTACAAAATCATCAGAAGGGTTAGACCCCTAAGTTCTAACTGGGTCTCTGACATTGACTCCAGATTAAGGTAGAAGTAACCCGCAAGGGGACATAATTGGGATGGTGGAGAATGAAGAGGCCACCACATTAACCTTGAGTAACAATACATGCTGGGTAGCATAATCCTGGTGTCAAAAAGTTACCTGCTTTCTAGATACACAGAACACTGTTGCAGAAAAATCCTACATCTCCACAACCTTGCTTGCCAGTAGGCGCAGCCCAAGGGGAGTGTGTGTGTGTCGGGGGGGGGTGGAGACAGGGTTGCCTCACTCCTGCCTTCAAACCTCTTATCACAGGATCTAAATGAATTCACCTGCACATCCACAGCAGCAAGCAAATAGGATGGACTTCCACCACTTCACTTTCACAAAAGACCTAAATCAGTGCCTGATTTTGCTAAGGAAAGATACCTGAAGAGGATTTTTGCTTTTACGACAAAGTTGAAAAGTGAAAATGGTGTTCAGTGTTTGGTTTACGGCAGCTGTTCTAGAAGCGGTGTTGGATTGGAGCAGCGAGCAGGCCTGGAAGCTACAAGCTCTTCTCCAGGAACGCCTTTATACAGGTTGGCTTTGTCCTGCCATCCTGCTTTTACTAATGTGAGTGTTTAGGTTTTATGTGTCATTTGGTTATTTTCTGTTTGTTTACATTTTTAAATTTTTGTTGAAGTAGGATTTTCTTCCCTTGTTGTTTGTATTTTGGAAGCATAGGACCACCTACCCATTCCTTCAGGTGGTGTTACTATAGCACTCCCACTTTGGTGGATTATAATTTCCTTATAAATTAATGGTAATTGCTTTTTCACTTTGCCATTAGCAGCTTACAAACGTATTCATAGGAATGCTCTACTGTCAGAAAACAGGGGGAACCTAGGTTTGGGAAAGGTAATTTTTAACATTCAAGCTTCTGTTCAGGAAGGCCCTCTTGAAGGGGTTAGGCTGGATCTGAGTAAAAATATTCTAGAATTCAAAACATATCCAACTGTGGGGGGAGTCCCCTCAGCCTGGCAGCTGCTGCATCTTCCCCGAGCTGAGCTCACCTGGATGTGCCTGGGCAACACGCGTGTTCCTGATGTGGTTTACCAGGGCAGATTCCTTAGCAACCTGGATGCTTGGGACAGCGGTGAGGATGGAGGTCGAGGCAATGATACTGAGATTATGGCAGTTTGTGGCAGGTGAGTAAGAGGCTACAACCAAGTCCTTAGGGATTGTGGTTGGTCAGTGATCTGGCACTCTCTTGGTATTGAGAAGCCTGTCCTGCAATGTTCTTTCTGGTAGAGGCTTTAAGGGAGAAGCTGGGCAAGCAATTGGGAGGAGGGTATTTGCTGACTATCCTCTCTCTAGAACTACCTTCATCATGTGTCTTGTTTGGTAAGTGTTTGAATAGGCAGTTGAGGAATGGGTAACCTTGGGAATGTGGTTCCTTCTGGTGGTGCTCAGGGCTTCAGACTGGCCTTCAGCACAGTGTATGAGAGGTGGTGGGTCACCTGTGCGTGATTAGTGGTTGTGATAAATCCCCTCAAAGAAGGTGCGTGTTCATGGACTGGCTCTAGCTTGCTAAAGGCTCCTCTGTCTGTCAAGTCTTGGCTCTAGCCATGGTGCAGGGGGCTAGTGTTCATGTTGAGAGGGTTACTTCCGAGTTGGGCCATGATAGCTGTCTTCATGCCAGGTCGTGTCAAAGCCTGCTATAAAATTTCCTGCAGTTTCCTATTTGCATGAGGCAAAAGTCCAAGTTCCCTACACAGTTTCCAAAGCCCTGTTTGATCTGAGTGCTCCCTATGTCTGCCTTACCCTCCCTTTTACTGCTCACCATGTCCCAGCCATGCTCCTCTTTTCCCTGTTCCTTTCATGTGTATTTACCTTGCAGACTTTCACCCACCATTTGCTGTGTATGGAGTACCTTTCGATCAGGTCTTTGATTGGTTAATTTCCTTTCGTCAATTGAGTCCTATTCTCAAATCCTCCGAGGTTAGAGTATTGAGTGATACTCTTAAGGAGAAATGTATGATTCTTATTTGAGGAAAGGCAAAAATTTTCGTGAAAGGAATTTGAAAATTTAATTAAGAGATGCACCATTGGTTGTGGGTAGAAAGATGAAATATTGCAAGGGAAATGAACCTCAGTGTTCCCACTCCCAGATAAAATACCAGTGGTATGACAAAATGATTTTTAAACTCATAGTGAAGACTAAATAGGCAATAATAGTTGAGAAATTAAGAAAAAGTTAAAAGTAGTTTATCCTTTGAGCTAATAAAACATAACTCTACTAAATTGAAAATATCTTGTATTTGTAAAAAAAAAAAGTGACAGAACAGTGGAAAAGATTGAGCATCTTGAAACCACTCTTCATATAAATAGGAATTTAATATATGATAAAGGTACACAAATCAGTGGGATCAGGGTACAAAAGAAATCATCCTGGACCCCCATGGGTTCTTCTTAGGCTGGATGGGTAGTCTAAACAACATCAGATTGGTTAGCAAAGGAAACAATGATCAGTTTAATAACATATAGATGGAGAATTCACATAGTTATAAATTCTGAACAATAGTGAAGCAGGCAGGGATATTTATCCTGTGTTTTGGGACCTGGGGCATCAAGGAGGAGGTGGGAAGACTTCACATGACAGACAAGAAGGGAGTGGCCTTGCCCTTACTCTGAGAGTAAAGACCAGTTTCTCAGAACATGTTTACTGATAAACCTAAAATGGTGAAACCCCCAAACTACAGTCTTCTAGGTCATAAAAGTGGGAGCATTGATTGTTTCTTCAGGAGGACAGAAGCATTAGGATGTGCTGATTTCTTCTTAGATTAGGGAAGGCTGAAGGATTTAGGCAGAGACAGAAGCTTTTCCTAGCCTTCAGGGTCCTCGCTCTCCCAACCCAAATAATCTAGATTTTTTAAGTAATGATAATATACCTCCCAAGGCACACAGAGCCTTGATTGACATCTACTTCCCATACCAAGGTGACAAGGGACCCACTCTGAGCCTCTTGAGAAAATCTGACACTTGAGCAGACTGATCCCATGCTGGGAAAGAAATTATTAAACAAAACTTTTGTGTTTCGCTCTAAGGTATAATTATCAATATAAGAGAATTAAAAACATAAGTCCACATAGAATTTGTACATGAATGTTTATAGTAGCATTATTATAATAGCCAAAAAGTAGAAGCAACCCAAAATTCCCCAACTGATAAATGGATAAAAGGTGGTATACCAAAAAAGCGGAGTGGTACTCAGTCAAAAAAGGAATGAAGAAATGATACTTAATCATGTAGCATGAAAACATTATGCTAAATGAAACAAATCTGCTATAAGTCACATATTGTATCATTCCATTATTGTCCAGAATAGACAGAAAGCAGTTTAGTCGTTCCCATGGTTTAGAGGGAGTGATTTCTAATAGGTGCAGAGTTTCTTTCGGGGGTGATGAAGATGTCTTCGAATTAGGTAGTGGGGATGGTTGTACTGTTATAGGGCAACCCCAAAGGCAAATGGATGACCCAAGTTGTGAGTCCTCACCCATGTGTTAAGAATGTGGATAAGACCCAAACGGCAGACACACAGAGAAAAAATTTAAAATAGGCTTATTTAGAAAGGGAATGAGAAGAGGGAGAAGAGAGATAGAGAGAAGATTAATTGGCCAGCATGTCCGCCACACAGTCCGAGCTGAGATACCAGGGTGCAAGTTGAAGCCGGAAAAACAAGAGGGAGTCAGCACACATCTTCAGTTACAAGACAAGCATGGCTGCTTAACTGGCTTCTAGTCCCCAGTGGTCCTCTGCTCAGGAAGAAAGGTTCATGGTCTAGGATTTGTAATTCTATTTATTTATTTATTTATTACATTATTGTTTGTCTTTAAACACTATTTGCTATTCCCCCCTCCCAGGTGTAGTTCCCATAGAATTTCCTTCCCCAATGCACCCGTGCACCATCACCTCAGTCCCCTGTGCTCCTCCCTCCCTCTGATCCCTCTCCTGCCTCCTCCCCTGCAGGATGTCTCTGGTTTATAATTGTCTGTTTGTTTTTATTTTTTTCTGTGTTTTGTATTATTATTATTTTTTTCTCCTGATGTCTTATTTGGTTCCCCTATGTTCCTCCTATAAACCATCCGATATTTTTCTTTTCCCTTCTGACTTATTTCACTGAACATAATTCCTTCTTAGCTCCATCCATGTTGCTGCAAATGGCGTGAGTTTATCTTTTTGATCGCTGAATAGTATTCCATTGTGTACATGTACCACATCTTCTTGATCCAGTCATTTATTTTTGGGCATTCCGGTTGTTTCCAGGTTTTACCTATTATAAATAGTGCTGCAATAAACATAGGGGTACAGATGTTCTTTTGAATCAATGTTTCTGTGTCCTTTGGGTAGCTGGGATTTGTAATTCTTGCTCCTGAGATCTTATTAGCATGGAGATGGGAGTGGGGTCTGTGTGTATGTGGTAGTGGTAGGGGGTAGTTTGTTCAGGATGGCCGTCACTGGCTCAGAGTTTATTCCTTACTATTTCTCTAACAGTACAACTTAGTGAGTATACTAAAAGCCAATAGATTGGACACTTTTAAATGGTGAATTTTACATTATGTGAATTATATTACAATAAACAAGCATTGAGGAAATTAGGGAGAAAATACCAAGTTAGAGCCATACAACGAAATAAATCTTAGATGAATGAAATTACATTAAATATATATGAACAACTCTAAGAATTATGAAATTTTTACTACTACAAGCAAAGCACCACATTTCACTATATAAAAATGAAAAAAAGTGTCTCCCCAGTGGCACAGCAGGTTGAGCGCAGCACTGTGAAGCTGTCTGCAGCCTTTGCAGCACAGGTTTGATTCCCGGCCAGCCAGGGAGACACCCACATGGTGTGGCAGACCTCTCCTGTCTCGCCCACTGCTCCCCTCAGCAGTGTATTTCAGTCAGTCTGCCTGTTCTGCTCCCTGCTCTGTCTCTGGTGAATCCTCTCACCCTCCCGCACCTCTGGCCTCTACCCCAGCTCTTGTATAAATAAATCTTTAAAAAAATGAAAGAAAAATCAAAAAGGTAATTGTAAGAAATGCTATTTTGTAATAAATATGTGAGAATAAGATAATAGTCTTAATATTTTTAAATCTCAGTAATAGTTATAAGAAAATTCTAAGAACTGGGTGGGAAAAAAATGGACCAGGCAGTTCATAAAGAAGGAAACATAAAGTCACAATAACAGGTGAAAAGTGAAAGGAAAAGTCTAACTTTGAGGCATCTTCTTCTCCTCCCACACTAGCAGTGCCCCTATAGCACATGTAATATGATATTATTTCCACCCTTAGCATTTGAAACAAGATGTGAGTGAAACAGACAGGGAAGTTGTGGAGCAGAAGTTACACCCTGTGAACACTGTGGGGGTGCATCATGCTATTTATTTAAAAAATAACCCCAGTGTTTATGTTCCTAACTTTCAGATATAATTACTCAGATTTAACTTGATAAAAGTTTGAGTTTTATTTTTTAAAGAAATAATGTATCATTAGTACATGTATTACTAGTTTTTCATAAAATTTAATCTATACTAACCAGGGTTTGACTTGTTGCCTTCTCTAACACATTTTGTTTTTCATAAAACAAATAGAAAAACATCTCCTTTAAGAACTGCTAAAACTTAACGTTTTCAGCATTGTTAGGATTTTATTCTTTGTCATTTTTATATTGATAGTAGACGATCCATACTTAGACATGTTTTTAAGAGAAGCAACAAAAAGGGTACAACAGCTCTCTTCTCCCCCACCAACTTCAGACTCAATGAAAGTGGAGCGATACTGGTCAGGAAGGTAGTGTGATGAGTGTGTAAAGATCAGCTTCATCGCCTGCCCTGACAGAGTCACATTCATCTCCATTGTCACCTTCTGTGACTCACACAAGCTCACCTCAGACCCAGGAAAACTTGGGGATAGCTCTACAATGCCTTAAAAGCAGCTCATGCTCATTAGATAGGGGGCATTAAATTATGCATACATGTTTTATTATTGGATCTGAGTTCTTCTGATTTGATCGTCTCCCTGTAGAGGCCTGTTGTGTCGTTGTAAAAGAATGATTCTCTGTTATAAGCAAAATTCCAGAATGTGGCCTTATCTGCCTAATTCTGAGTAGGTGGTTCTGGGAAGTTGTGAAAATGGCAAGTATGGACACGAACACAAAATTTGGGATAGGCAAGAAGCAGCCTTTTGTCTGTGCCTGGTCCTTGCTGTCTAGCAGAGGCCTCATCAGGATAATAAGGCTGTTCTATCAGAAAACTGTGCTAATTAGTTGCCGTTTCTCAACATCTTTGGACTGCTTTTGAAAACTAATTACTGGGAACCAGAGAGGGTAAGAGAATACACACGCTGCGGATATGTAGTTAACACACACACCTCTCACAGGCGCGGATGGGACAGGCTACTTAATTTCCCCAAAGAGGATGCACTGGGTTTTCCCCTCCCTGTCTTTTAAGTTTTTCTTTTCTAACAGCTTTGTTAATTTGGGTTAAGTGGTTAGGTTGTCATGGAAACCAGTATTCCTCTCAGGCTGACTGTGTCAAAGGCATCATTAATCTGTTTTCTCAACTGCCTCTTCCTCATCCTTCTAATTGCAGCTCCCCTCCCCCCTCTTTGTATGACATCATTTTAGACATTTTTAGGACACCATATGTGAGATTCAGCACAATTTATTTTCTATTCAGATTCCATATCACTATGCTAATTGTCACATTCCCACCCAGAGGAGGAAGGTGGCTCCCCCATGTGGGGAAATAACATCTCCCAAGGTGAGGTTGAAAGTCACTTAATACCTTTGCTAATTTACACCTCAGGTGCACCTTTGCATCCCAAATAAAGGAGACCCCAACCCCATGCCTATCCTCTTTCTCATCTCCTGGGTTCTCTATTTATGTTGCTTAACTCTTTCTGATGTTCTGGGAGCCATGATCTTTAAAAGAGTAAAAAGACCCTACGCTGACTGGCATAGGGGAGAGGGAGAATGAATCCTGTACACGTGCCATCTTCCTGCTGGGACAGCCTTCAGCCTGGGGAGCGAATATGCAGCCCGGTATATTATCCTCATATTAAAAACTTAAGGGCTCACCTACCCCGTGCACACATATGCTAAAAAATATGCAACCAAGATTTGGAAAGTAAAAGGATGTAGGGTAAATAAAAAGTATCAGGCTTTTCCGCCCTCCCGCCATTAGGATTGATGATGGATCCTTACAGTCCTGAATGCATGCCTGATGGCGGGCACCTGGAATAGGGTGTGGGCATGCGTAGATGGTATTCACCTGGACTGAGAGATTGGGCTTATAAGGGCAGCATCATGGGGATGCCAGCAGAATGAACGGAAGAGCAGAGGAGCAGAGAACACGAGAGAAGGCTGGAAAGCCCAGACAGAGTGAAGACTTTCTGGGGGCTGGGAGGCCTGACAGCCTCCCGGCCCCCTGGCACCTCTGCCTGCTGTGTACCCAGTAATATCCCAATAAAAGCCTGAAAAGCCAAACTGAGGACTCCAGGACTCTCCTCCTTTACCCTGTCTGCTCAGGTCCATTTACCCTGTCTGCCCTGTGTCCATTCCTGCCGCTACAAAGGATTTTAATGTGGAGACAGGTCAGCAGAAGGTAGGAGCCCCAAGATTCAGACCTATCTCCCCAAAAGGCCCAGGAAAGGGAAAATGTTTATATAATATTTTGAGATGTGGAACTCTGGAGAATAAAAGACTTGAATTTCACTGGCCTGGGGGTAGGTTGAGGGCAAAGAACTGTAAGCTTGGCTCAAGTCCATTGGATAGTTACAAATTGAACCACTGGGGAGAGGTCCTTTTCAAATGACCAGATCTTCCTGGTGGATACCTCCCTTGCTTCTAGAATGCTGTCCAGTGGTTCCGCTTCCTGTCCTATTGGTTCTGAGTCAGCAGGAGTTGAAATTCAATTACTTCTGCACATGAAGGTCCAGGGACTCATAGTTGGGAGTCATGCTTTGCTTCTGTAAAGAAAAACTCAGAGTTACCCACACCCACATTTTCCTGCTGTCGTGGCTCAGCCATGGTGTCAGTCCTTTTAACTGAATCCTTCAGGAAATGCTTGAGGTGTGAGATGCTGTATCCTTTGTGTCCTTTTGCCTTGGTGTCCAGTTTTGCACCAACCTTCCCCACGTAGCAAATATGGCACAACATTATAGTCGTTCCCTGCAACTATCTATGGAAAATTTCTCAACTGATTTGTTCTGTTCTGTGTTGATCAGTTAGCATGATTTCCCTGTACGCCTCTTTCCCCAGAGTTCCCAGATTCCTAGCATTATCATGACAGGCTGAGGACAGTGTAGATTCCAAAGAATCTTTGTCTGGCTTCTACTGATAAACCCCCCACAATTTTTGAAAAAGCCAACAGTCTGTTTCAAGTGAGAAACATTTGTGGACCACACAGTAGGAGAGGAGCAGCAACTGCCCTGAGCTGTACTCTTGACCTGAGAGCAGCAGGATTCCTGGTATTATGGGGTTGGTTACCAGAGTGGGATATTGGGGAGCAGCAGCAAAGCCAGTTTTAAGCTGAGTGATACTGGGGCATGTGCAGATAGGCTACATGCTTCTTCATAAGTCCCCTGCCCCATTAGCATCTTGCCTCCACTCAGGGGGTGTGTTTTAGCATGCTAGTGAGTCCTCCAGCACTGATAGCTCTGATCTCTTGGCATCTGCATCTGAGTGGCCATCAGGCTTTCGCTGCTTCTTGAGCCATGGCCTGAAAGCCATCAGGCTTTCGCTGCTTCTTGAGCCATGGCCTGAAAGCAGGAAGCTCGGCAGGGTGCAGGGTCTGTTTGACATTGATGATTGGCTGACTAGGGCTTTGTGCAATTAGCCTGTGGGCTCCATAACAAGTGGTTTGGCAAGCAAGGTCTAGTTCCAAGGTGTCCTATAACAGATCACAGGAGTAGAGCATTTAGGAACCCTTGTATTACCTGGCCTACCTACTCTGTTCCCTCATTCTCTAGATGGAAGAATTTTGAGAATTGTTGGCCTCACCATCTTCCTCTTGGAAAAGTCAAATCTTTTCCCTATCTTGCTACTGTTTTAAGCAAAACAGGGTGGTGGCAAAGAGATGGGAAATAATGTTTATCTTTTACATGCAGTCACATCATTTACTTTTTTTTTAACAAAAAAGTATGTATTTTCCTTCTTATTTCATGACAGCACACACAAATGGCATTCCTAACATTTTGGTGACGGCTATTTAGTTTCAGAAGTTCATATCCTCTTCTCATCTCTATTCCTTAGGTGGATTCATTGCCTCTCCCTGTGTTATCTTCCACTCAGATGTTAATTATAGCATGCATCTCACAAAATTGTAGCTAATTTGAAAGTATGTCTCTCTAGAATATGAGTTATTTGAATTACATTTCTTATCTTCATGCTCAGCAGTGTAACTGACACATATTACTTAGTCAAATGATTTATTGGATAAATAAGTGTTGATTTAGACCAAAACAATTTTAAGTTATAGCTATATCAATCTATGAAAAATACCCATAGGTTTTGATCATCAACAGTAATGGTAGACCTGATTAGGTTTAATATGTTAACCCTCTAAGAAGCATTTCTGTTTTAAGCCAAAGGAAAGCAGCAATGTACAAGAAAACTGCATGAAGCAAGTTGGTGGCTATCCTAGTCTGTTTGGAATATCATAGATATTCTGTTATCTATAACAGAAATTTATTTCTCACAGTTCTGATGTCTGGGAAATCAAAGATCGAGGTGCTGGCAAATTCGTTGTATGATTAGAGCCTGTTTCCTGTTCAGAGGTGGCTGTGCAGTTCATTTGGGACTTTTTGAGTAAAAGACAAAGCAATCATTAGGTTTTGTATTTTTCCTGTTATCTGAATCTTCAGTGCAACTGTATGGAAGCAAAGCACTCAGTATCTCCAAGGCAAGAAGTCACCTCTATCAAGGCAGTTCAACAGTAGAAAGAAAGAAATAAAATATGCAATAAGAGCACTTAGGAGTAAGTACAGTGTAGGAAACAAAATTCATATTTGTAAGAAAGACTATATGTTTTAATTAAGAGAATGCAAGACTCTTTGGTGCCTAGGAAGTCACTCAAATCGAAGGGCAGAAACCAAGGCAGCTACCTCTGTCCACTTGTCTTTTCATTGATTTCCCTGTCTTTCCTTTGTGGCCTCTCTTTGCACATTGATTCCCTTCTTTTCTCTCCTGGCCAGCTTTTTCTGTATCTTCACAGATGCCGATTCTTGAAAATTTCATTGCTTTCAAGAACTGTTTTGGCTACACTTTCTCATCTTGGGATAGTTCCACCATCATCTCTCCAGATCAATAGCATTACTTTTTATTTTCCCAGTTCCAGGATTCTCAGATGAGAATGCTTATTGTCTGTTTGATTTTTGGAGCTGGGGTACAAGGGTTATGGGCAGGGTTACCTGGCTGCCATCTATTCACCCATTTACCAGGTGGATGTGTAAGGGGTACTGCAGAGCAGGCCTTGGGAGGGAAATCTCACTTAAAGCACTGATCACTGCACCCCTTGCAATAAAAATAATTGAACATTTCTCTAGTCACTCCCCCTACAGATTTATCAGTCCAGCGGTATCACACTAACTCTTTTGTCACAATTTTTAATATTATGAGCAGCATGGGCTTCAAGTGGAGATTGTTAAAACTTAACATTTCTGGAATCCTTTTCCAGAACTCATGGAATACTTTTATATTGCCAACTATTTATTGCTTAAAATCCAGACTTTATTTCTTGCTTCTTGCTTAATAATGATTAAGAAGTGCAGTAGGACTTTGACGCCACCAGATGGCACTATTGTAGATGGCATTCCAAACCCCCAGCTTGTATCTGATATTGTTAGTGCAAACACAGGTTTCCCCTTCTATCTAAAAGTATAGTGTTCCTATGAAACAGTCTGTAAGCCAAAGTGGCATAAAGCAAAGAAGCAATTACCATTAATTTATATGGAAAGCATTGTAATGTTCCCAGACCCAAAAATAACCTGCCAAATCAAACCAAATAGCATATAAAACCTAAAATAACATATCGTAATGGCAGGAATGATATGATAAAGACAGCCTGCATGAAGTGGTTCCCAAGGAGGGAGCTTGGTGGTACTACTCTTGCTGCCTTTGGAGCTTGCTGCCTCTAGAACAGCTGCTGCAAAACAAACACTGAATGCTATATATTTTTAAAGATTTAATTATTTATGCATACAAGAACTGGTGTGTAGGCCAGAGGTGTGGGAACAGTGAGAGGATTATGAGAGACAGGGTGGGGAGCAGAACAGGTGGACCTACTGAAATACACTGCTGAGGGGAGCAGCGGGCGAGGCAGGAGAAGTCTGCTGCGCCATGTGGGTTGCTCCCTGGCTGGCTGAGGATCGAACTCATGCTTTAGTGGCTGGCGATAGCTTGATAGCGCTGTCTTTAACCCCTGCACCACCAGGGAGGCCTCTGAATGCTACTTCTGCTTTTTGTTGTAAAAGTGAAAATCTTCTTTGGCATTCTTTTAGTTATTGAAAACAGGTACTAATGTAGGCCATTGGTAAAAGTGAAGTGAATAATATCAACTTTTGGATAGTTGGGAAAACCTCTATTGTAGTAACAATTGATAATCTCTAAGAAGTCACCTAGACTGTCCTTCTGATAGGAGCCACAGTGAACTTGTGAGTTGGTAATTCACCTTTAATGATCTTTAGATAAAAAGAACAATGTCTATAAGGTCTCTTAAACTCTGACCATCTATAAATCAATGTCTGTAAGTCGCCGTAGTCTCTGCCTGCCACTCAACCTTTGAATGCCTTTGCTTTTGTCCACATATAATTGTTTTAGTAAATGGTATATTATACATTCAAAATGGCAGAATTCCTGATAAGGAGAAACAGTAAGAATCCATCACAGGAAGGGCTGTTTGCTGTATATTTGGATAGCTTCCCTTGGCTAAGGAGCCTTAGGCTGGGAGGAACCGAGAGAAGGTCAGTGGTTAAGTGACCCACTTCTCTGATGGCTTGAATGTAGATCAGCTCTGAGATTATTGACAGTGTAGATTGTGGGTGTTAGTTGTGGTTTCACATGCCTTCTCTGCATGTATTCCATTTTATCTTGTCTTCTTTTTGTCTCTTTCCTTTCTTTTTTCCTGTGTTCTTCTATGTACTCCTTTTCTCTGTTGGCCACAATCAACCTTTCATCTTTGCTCTTAGTCCCTGGTGGCTCTGAAGATGTTTCTTAGTCCATAGATAACACCTGATGCTCAAAAAGTTGTAACTCTGGACTCTGATTTCTTGCCTTCTCTAATGTCCTAGATCACCAACGGGAGAGTCCCAACTACTAACTAAGGATGGCAAATCAGGAAAGTGGAGCCTGAGGAATTCCATTGGACTCATGACTGGAGAGGCCTAGCTAACAGGGCCAGTGCTTCTGGAGAAGCTTCTGGTGTGCTCTTTAAGGTGTAGCATGGAAAGGTAGTTCCATGCACAAGTGAATTTAGAATCTCCACAGCCAATATCTTCATCGGGGAGATTTGCAATGTACACAGAAAGTGAAGATTCCAACATGTATTCTAGCAAAGAAACTAGCTTAACTTTCTTAACCCAGCATTACTTACTTAATTTAAACACATGTATATATATGTGTGTGTATATATGTGTGTGTGTGTGTGTGTGTATATATATATATATATATATATATATGTTTGTGTATGTGCATGTATGGCCATTGCTGATTATTCACACCACCTGTCAGGGACCTGCAGAACCAGTGTTCTTGGCCATATACTTTGGGGACTATTCTCTCTGCAGGAAAGTTCTCGAAATCCACTCTTAACAATGTAGTAATCTGAATGCCTTTTCTAGAACAGGTTCAAACTTCTATTTTTGTATTATGGAATGTTGCATTTATAGCAAATATAATAATATATAGGGGATATAACTTTCCTAAGATGTGATTTAACTAAAAAACAACAGTGAATCACTGACAAAATTATAAAACTTTCTTCTCTTTGGAGGACTTTTCATGACTTGAATTAGCTCTGACTTTAGATCGTTAAGTTTAATACTTACAGAGTTCCCACCCTGTGCCCATTACTGTCTTGAATTCATGTGTAGAAAAATAAGACACAATTCTTGTCTCAAAGGAGATTGAGAGATGAATCTTATAGCTGTAATATACTACTTAAGTCTTATAATCTTTTCATTCTGATATTTACTAAAAGAAGTATTGGTTATGACATGCTTACCTCTGTGCCTAGAACAGGGTAAGCTTTAAGCATTATTAGCTGTTCAGTTAAATACTTTGAGTTGTAGAAAACAATATAGATAATTTAGACCCTTATCTCTTAAGAAAACGAAAAACAAAATTCAGACTTCCAATTCTTGTGGTCAAGGTTCTATTTAGAATGGGCAACTCTGAGCTGTAGAAACACTCCTTCATATACTGCCTTCACCATATTCCTTAAAGTCAGGCAATGTACCTGCTTTTGAGATCATCCACTTTGCAGGCATCAAGGCTGAAGAGGTTTGTTTACTGTTGGGAGTGTGGATATTGGAGTGGCCCAAGTAGACCCAGACTTTCCCTCCCCCTCTCCCTTGGACCTTTCACCTCTCCAAGGAAATTAGCATTATTTTCTTAGGTTTTGCCTGAGTTCAACATTCAGGTCCAGTCATTTTACAGGTATAGTGCCTTTTTGTATTCCTAGTGGATATGGATTCCCTTCATTTGGACTTACACAAAATATTAAAAATAATCCCCCCCTTGCCTTTCTCATGGTTGTGCCCTCAAGTCTCAGATACAATGGAGTGTGGGAGTGAGGGCTCTCAAAGACCATCTCTTGGTACCTATATGGGGGTTCCCATGCTGGACCCCATACATCCAGCAAGCTTGGCTCAGGATTCCTGGTCTCTTCGGGAGCTAGCCCTCCAAACTGGCCTTGTTGGAATAAAAAGCAATCATTTTTCCTTACTACTATTAGGTCTAAGGTCAGAGAAAGCCTGATGTATGCTTACTGAATTAACCTGTTCATGAAATATTGTACGTAACCACTTAAAAATGCTCTCTTGTTTGCGAATTTTTTTTTGCAGGATGTTAGCAACTTCTTTGTACATGAATCTGTGATTCTAAAAAGGCATATTCCCACTTGGGACAAAAGCCAACTACAATATCAGTTAAAGTTTAGCTCATACATAAAATGAAAAAAAATCTAAATAGAATATAAGAAATCCCTTTCAAAACTTCTTGATTTATAGACCTTATAAAATGACCCTTGGAAGATAGCATGTAGGATTACGGGATTTATTTTGTGGGTTTGCCATGAGAATGAAATAGAGTTTTGGAATTATTGAGGTCAGACGCAAAGGGAAATTAAATAAGCTCTGTGGATGAAAAGAAAAAAAATATTTAAAGTGCCCTGTAAGACATAGCAGGTAATAAAGCACTAGGGCCAGATGGATACACAGCTGTATTGTACAGAACATTCAGTCATAAATTACTTCCAATTTTAGAAGGGGTTTATAAACATGCTTAGGCACCAAAGAAACTTCTTGTTCCAATTTCACTGGCAAGAGAAAAGAAACATATAGGTTATAAACTCATTTTATTCCTTAGCTCTAACCCAAAATCCATGACTATAAGATTTATAAAGCTATTAAGCTATGTGTTTGCCATGGTCATGTGGATTTATTCTATGGAAAACAATATTTACTACCTAGTTACTATTACAAATGTAAAACTAGATAATTAAAGACTAAGTGTGAAGAAGGTTTTTACTCAGTGAATTGAAGAGCTAAAAAAAAAAGGACTCATCTCAAAGAACTAATCTTAGAGGGATTTTGTAAAAGTTTCAAGACTAGTCTGAATTTAGGCAGAATAAATATAAGTTTTTCATTTTGTAGGTATATGCACCAGAATAATCGTGACTACAATATATTAAACCATTTAGTATCACAGGTGTTCCTTGAAATATGGCTTGGAATAGCAAAAATCTAGAACAACCTTTATGTCCAACACTAGGGCTAATAAATTATGGTATGTTCATTCATAGATATTATTTATTGCAAAGAATATTTAATACCAGAAAAGATGGTATTTTAAATGATAAAAACAGGTTACAAAGTAGTCTATAGAATGATTCATGATGATTCATTGGGTTTCAGCAATGTCCAGTGTGGGTCTTGTTAGAGTCAGTCAGCAGTGAGACTCAAGACTATCAGAGAACACATTTGGCCCAGATGCTGTGGACAAGTCAGACAGTAGCCACAGCCCATCTGCAGGCCTGCACCAGGGGTTCTTTTCAGTGGGATTTTCAGGGATGGCCCTAGGGCAAGGACTAGAGAAATATACCAGGCAGGGCAAGAGCTGCCATTGTCTGTAAGCCTCAGACCTGACAGTAGCTAATTTTTTTAAAAGATTTATTTTTATTTATTTAGGCATACAAGAGCTGGGGCGTAGGCCAGAGGTGCAGGATGTGTGTGTGTGTGTGTGTGTGTGTGTGTGTGTGAGAGAGAGAGAGAGAGAGAGAGAGAGAGAGAGAGAGAGAGGATTCACCAGAGATAGAGTGGGGAGCAGAACAGGTGGATCCACTTAGATACACTGCTGAGGGGAGCAGCGGGAGACATGTGGGTTAGCTCCAAGGCCAGAGATCGAACTCAGCTGCAATGTTCCAAATAGCTTCATAGTTCTGAGACTTAACCCCTTGCACTACCAGGGAGGCCCTCTAATATATATGTTTTACCAATACAGTCGGCTTCCAGAGTCTCCAAGAGGCATTCCAGTTACGAGAATGACTGCACTGAGGTGCCCAGAGCTACGTGTTCTGATCAGATATTTAGAGCACATTGATAGTATTTCCCAGTCCAGATGCAGTTTACCTACCAAGGGTCATCATTATCATCCAGCAATGTTGCTTAGTGCTATAGACTGAATATTTGAGCCCTTCACCCCATTTATAAGTTGAAATCCAAGCCTCAGAGTGGTATTACTAGGTGATGAGGTCTTCGGGTCATGAAGACAGAGTCCGCATGTATGAAATGAGTGCCCTATAAGAGGAAACAGAAAACTTTCTTGTTCCCTTCCCGGCTGTGAGGTTACAGAAAAGATGGTCTATAGCAGCTCTGCTTTCATCACCTTCTGCCAGCACCTTGATCTTGGACTGCCCAGTCTCCAGGACTGTGAGAAGTAAATTTCTATTGTTCATCAGCCACTCAGTCTATGGTATAATTTTTCTAAGAGCCCAAATGAACTGAGACACATAGTGTCATTATTCACCTTCTACCTGTTGAGCAAACAGATGTTTAGGGAGGTCAATTTAAGACAATGAGTCAAACTGAGATTAACAGTC
The DNA here is from genome assembly GCF_014898055.3 of Talpa occidentalis. NCBI lineage: Eukaryota > Metazoa > Chordata > Mammalia > Eulipotyphla > Talpidae > Talpa > Talpa occidentalis. The sequence continues at coordinate 14,695,899 of NW_023605083.1, forward strand.
CAATCTTTATGTTTATTCCTGGACAGGGCAAACCAAAGGGGCTGAAGGAGAGGCACCTGCTCCTCAGGGTTGTACATCCCCCATGGAGTCAGCTTCCTCATCACCTGTATCAGGTCTCCGAAAGGCAGAGCTATAACACTGGGGCAACTTTCATAGAGAAAATCCTTTAACCGTATTGTGTGCTATGTGGACCGCTCACCGGTTCTAGCCTGCAATAGAGCTTCTGCAACATGGAGGTGTTGGGTAGGAGAAAAATTGATGGCCTGGTCCTCCTGAGGAGATGCTTAGTCCCAGACTGAGGTCTGGGGAAAGTGGGAGACTTGTGTTCTTAACTGCACAAGCTTCTATCATGCTGAACTGGGGGTAATGCTACCCATTGTTGTTCTGAGATTTTGTTGATTTTCTTGAATGAATATTTTTCTCTAAAAGCTGTATGTGGGCCTCCCTGGTGGTGCAGGTGGTTGAGCGCAGCACGGTGAAGCTGTCCACAGCCTCTGCAGTATGGGTTTGATCCTGGCTGGCCAGGGAGCTACCCACATGGCTCGGGAGACCTCTCCTGCAGCGCCTGCTGCTCCCCTGGGCAGAGTGTTTCGTCTGTCTGCCTGTTCTGTTCCCCACTCTGTCTCTGGTGAATACTCTCACCCTCCCGCACATCTAGCCTGTACCCCGGTTCTTGTGTGCATGAATAAATAAATCTTTAAAAAAGTAAATAAAAGCTGTATGTTTTCTGGAGACTTATTTTTAAAAGAAAAAAATTACTAGTTATGGCTGCTTTGTTGGCTAGGAGGTTCACAGAGTTCCTCTCTCTGCCATCCTAGAAACTTATGCCCCTTCTTGTTTATAATTCATCTGTGTCTCAAGCACCATTACCTGTAGTAATTTCATTAATACCATACATTTATGATAAAGATGGAGATGATATGCAACCATCTATTAATGATTATCTCTGGATGAGGAATTATATTGCTTTAAATATTCTTATTTTACTTATCTGTATTTTTGTCTTGATCATTTTTTAATGAGAAAAAAAAGGTTTTAATAAAAGAAACACAAAATTTCCCTTGGTGACTGGGAAGGAAAGAGATAACACCAGGCCTGAAATATATTCTCTCCCTTTTATTGAGAGAGTTGCTGGAAAGAAAGATGACTTGGTCAGATCGCCTTATAAACATAGTAAACAACTATGGGGGCAACATGTTTACTTATAAACGTAGTAAACAACTCTCGGGCAACATCCAAATGGCATTCACTAGTGGGAGAGTCCTTAGTTGTAAAATGTTTTTAGCACAGCAGGAGGTATCTGGTCTTAGAATTGATCATGGTAAACAGATCAGGAAAACCTATAAATTTGTAGGGAGTGGCTCCCTGCGAAAATTGACATGTTATGTAACTACAGGAATATAGTTACAGAAAAGGCTTTCTTTTGTGCAAGTGATTACTGCATATGTTAAATGTTGTCAAAAAGAGGTAAGAAAGCACCTGGGGAACTGTTAGAGGGCTGAATCTCTCTCCCTGCCTGTCCCATAAAGCCTATTATGGGTAAGATCTCTGATTATGGTGAGCCTGATTTGAGAATACTATCATTTGTGCTGTTTCAGTATTAAAATAAGGAAAAGAACAATATTCTTAGGAGCCCTTGTGAATTTAAGCACTTTAACAAGATGGTGTAAGAAGTTAGGGGACTCTTTTTAAGTAAATCATAAGAAGATAAACTGAGGAGAGGCAGGGCCATAGAAGTGGTGTCTTCTCATGGCCAGCATTGTGATTTATGGCATGTTAGGTATCTTTTTTCAAACAAGAGGACAATGCAACTTTAGGTTTTCCTCTTTTTTTTTTTTTATGAAAACCAATTTTTTTCAAGTCAATTTGGCAATTCATTCATATAGTTTCCTGGAAATTGAGTTTTAGTGATTTGGACTGCTTTATACAATACAACTTAATGATAAAAACATTTACCCCCAATTCTTCTGGCATTTCTGTGCTGTGTCATTAGAAGAATTATTGATAGTCCGGGGAAGTGAGTATCCTTTTCCCCAGCTGTGAGGAATTTCATATTTGTATGCTTTGATAGGATGTAAGAAAGGAAAATGACGAAGAGATTTTAGCTGTTAGGTGCATTTATCTCAGTAAGTCACGTAAGTTCCATGATTGAAGGTGAGATGGGGGTGTGGACCTCAGTACTTTCCATGACGAATGGCCAACAACCAGTTAAAGATTACTCCATGATCTAGCTGCCTTCAATTTTATATAAAACATTGCTCATATTTTTATTTTCTTCTGTGCCAAAGAATTGACAGTCACCATTTTACAAAAACATTGTTTTCAAAGGATTTTTTGGTTAGTTTTGATTGACATTTTTCCCACATAAATGCTACTAAAAATAATAGTCTTATTTCCAACAAGATAGTGAAGTAAGAGTTCTAATAATATTATAAATTCTTACTTGTTTTTATATTATAATGAATCTTATGATCTGTTTGGAATCTAAAATTTCAATAACATACCACATATAAATAGCACATAGTAATTCCAGACTTTAAATGCAAATCTCTTTCTTCTGTCTCACTGTCCACAATTTATGGTAAATATACTGTTTTTGTTGTGCTAAGCACATTATGTGGTGTTTACCATGTAATCATGATATCATGTAACCATAATGTAGTGTTCAACTTGTAACCATTTTCCATTTTATATGCAAGCAAAATGAGACTAAGTTAAAGTAACTTGTGCAGAGAAATACAGCTGTTCTAGGTGGAACCAGACAGGTTTCCAAATCTTGTGCTCCTGACTGCCCCCTTGTGACAGCAGTGCTACTAAAGGACAACTCTGGCTGTAACTCAATGCATACTGGCCACATACTGTTTTGTCAGTAAGAATGTCCTTCTGTCCTTCCTCTACCCTTAAACTAGCCTGTTGTCCCCATTTCGGTTCTCACAGCCTTGAAGGTAGAGTACTTGTCTTTAGTACTTTTGTATACTAACATTTGTGTAACAATTTAATTAATGCCTTCTTCCTCTGCTAGGCTTCCAGAGAATCCAGAGTTTACTCTCTGTGCAGTGATTTCTATCTGAACTCTTTCCTCAACCCATAGTTTTAAAAAAATCATTTACTTATTAAAATGTTTTCCATCCTGATTGAGGTATAATTGACAAATAATTTAGCATACATTTAATTTGTACGATGTGATGAGTTGATATATGTATGCGTGAAATGATTCCCACAGTGTTTTTATTTTTATTTTTAATGATTTATTTATGCATGCATGCAAGAGCTGGGGTATAGGCCAGAGGTGTGGGGGTGGTGGGGGTGAGAGGATTCACCAGAGAGTGGGGAACAGAACAGGCAGATTGACCAAAGTACACTGCTGAGGGGAGCAGTGGGCGAGTCAGGAGAGGTCTCCCTGGCTAGCTGGCCAGGAATCAAACTCGAGCTGCAGTGGTTGCGGACAGCTTCATAGGTTGCATCTTAACTCTTGTGTCACCAGGGAGGCCCCACAGTGAGGGCAGTTGAGGGTAATTGAGGGTAGTTTGCTGACCACTTGATTAACCTTTAGGAGTTTCTTTTTGCCTTTCGGGAAATATGCTAATGCATCCGCCCAAGGCCCTTGCTGTCTGATCGCATTGCCAACAAGTTCCTAGTGCAAGCACTCTTCAACAGTCAGTCTCATCTGGAGGTAGGGACCTGTCCTTACCATGTAGAGGTTTTTCTTATATCCACATCTGTATTCAAACTGCTCTTTCCACTTCATATACAGAGCTCACTCCTTTGCTAAATCCTAATGACTCCTCAGGGCCCAGTTAAGCAGCCTCTCCACACAAAGCCTTCCAGCTCAACCCCTGCCATAACCTCAGCTCTAGCCTGCCTAGCAAGTCCCTTATCCATCTTGCCTTCTTTGGGCATAAATTTCTCTCCCTCATAGGATTAGCAACAGCTTTCCTTATTCCCCCATCATTTCCCCCAAGTTGAAGCTGGCTGTAGTACTGCATATTCTTCAGTAGGTGGCAACCTTCACAAGCAGAATTCAGGCAATTGTGTTGGTTTGCTCAACAGGACAGTGTCCCTAATGGGAGTCACAGATGCCCCCAGCAACTACCTCAGCTGATCTTGTTCACTAATTAGAAACATTTGCTTCCTTGGAGTCACAAAAATGTTCCCATTATTATTCTGTTCTGTGAGGGGAAACAATCTGAGTTGTTATTTAAGTGACTCCATTTTCTAGCCCTCATGCGCTTAGAAGATCAGAGGTATCAAAACAAAGCTCTTTATTATTTATTTGCAAAGAATTAGAGGTTAATCATGATTGTTTGTTCAGTGCTGGTATGACATTTTTCTTTTCACAGATGATGATAATGTCAAAACTTTTATATAGGGATCTTTATCATTAAAAACAAGGAGAAGGAGACAAGGTTTTTTTTTTTAAGGATAGGCTGCTTGTTGAAAACAAAGGCATTAAAAAAAAAAAACTGGGCATGTGGTTTAGAATTCTTTCCCTCTTTGACAGCCATATTGGAAAGTTGTTTGCTTTCCCAATTAGAGAAGTTGTCTCTAATGATGTCTTTGGTACCTGGCTTTTCTGCAACAGCGAGTGAGGCCTTGATTGCACTTCTGTAAGAGCACGCTTTAAGGTCATACCTGGGCTGTTTACCACTTACGAAGAGATCTTACTTGGAAAATCCGTTCACTTCCTTTTCTGTGTCCCTCCAGGACTTAGACCCCCAACGTGAATCTTACTTCCTGTAGGACATGTTCCCTTTGCCTTCAAACCTTCTTTACTTATGTGTACGAAGCAAATATACAATGAGGAAACAAGGTCGAAAGTCAGCAAGCAGATCGAAAACTGTACTTTGAAACATGTGTTGTGGTCTTCAAAGAAACCACCGTGGGAGTCCGTGTAATTTATTTTAATCATGATTTAGGGACTTCAACTATCTTTTTTCCCAAGATTTTTCACTGAGATCTATTTAAAAGATTTCAGCTCAGTTGACTGGCTGATGACTGATCAAGGTAAAGGCATCACAGTGGCAAAATCACTTCCCATATACAGTCTGTTTGTTATGATTGTTTGATATCAAAACTGGTTCTTAAACTGCTGTGGTTATGAATGTACTCAGGGTCTCTGTCCCACCTTCAAGGTTCGATTAAGCTCCTCAAATCTGTGAATGTGCAAAATGAAGAAATCCCCACAGCACTTGGCAACCTTGGCAGCTGCGATGTGCATCATGTCCTTATCAATGTAGAAGTCAATCTCAGAGGCTTAATGAAATTCACCATTGGGGGCAGAGATACTGCTGGTCCACACCAGGTTCTTCATTGTGTGTTTGAAGACAAGAAGGTAGATATGGAACTCCTGCTCGGTGAGACCCAGGAAGCTGGCCAGCTTGGCCCCAGGCAGAGGGGTATAGAACTTGAGGAAGCTGCAGCTGGTGGAGAGCTGGGCCTGCTGCTGTACCTCTTTGGAAAAAACCTTCAGGTTCTGCAAGAAGGGCTCCCTATGGTAGCTGGGGTACACGCTGTCATATTTGGGCATCACAGGCCACATGAACCTGGGGATAGCTAAAAAAAGTTGCTCGTAGACCTGTACATCCCCTTTCTGTGTGCATAGCACCTTTGTTCTGGCATTTCTCCTAAAGCTGGAGGTGAATGCTCTCATCCATATGCATGGGGTACATGATGAGTGGGAAGGCCAGCACTGCATAGATCTGCTCATTCTGCTTAATCATCCCACACTTGTATGTGGTCCTCTGAAACATGCTCTTGGTCTTCTGGATGTAGAGCATGATGATGCCAAAGACATGGATGGCATCCTGCTAGTGACACAGCATCAGATATTCAAAACCAATGTAATAGTATGTGGTGACTTGGCACTCGGGCACACAGGAATACACGTTCTTCCCGTTCAGTTCAATATCTCCGGCACCTTGATGGCCTGGGAGTGATCCCTCAGCAGGTAGTGCAGGTACAGAAGCTCCACCAGGCTGAAGTAGGTCAGCATCTTGTAGAGGGTATGCTGCCCATCCTCCCCAGCCACACTCTTGGGGACACCTCCACTTGCGTACACCTCCAGTTGCCAGTTGATGTTGGACTTCTCCACTAGGGGATGAAGGACACTGAGGATACTGTGAACATTCCAGATTTGGGGATTGGAATGAAGGAAGTCAATCTGCTCTGTTGACTTCTTTGCAATCTTACAGTGGTACTAACTAAATGACTGAAACTGATCGATGAACTCATTCTTGACATCTCAGAGCCCCTGGTTGGGTAGTTCAAGGAGAGCAGGGTCATCAGCATTAAGATTGTAGTTGAGGGCCTCCCTGGTGGGCGCAAGGGGTTAAAATGCAGCTAATGGAGCCATCTGCAGCCACTGCAGCATGAGTTCAGTCCCCGCCAGGGGGCTGCCCACATGGCACAGCAGACTTCTCCTGTCTCACCCACTGCTCCCCTCAGCAGTGTATTTCAGTAGGTCCATCTGTTCTGCTTCCCACTCCGTCTCTGTTGAGTCCTCTCATCCCCTGCACCTCTGGCCTGTGTCCCATTTCTTCTACCTCCCCCCAAAATCAACAAAACAAAAACCAAGAGTAGTAACAACAGTCAATCCTTATGATTAACTAGCACCTATCAATCATCATGATTGAATCTTTATGATTGAATAGCACCTATTCTGTCCTGAACACTGTTTGAAGTGCTATATATTTATTTAATCTATAATTATCTCACAAAAATCTGTGAAGGTGATCTTGTTATCATTCTCATTTTATAGTTGAGGAAACAGAAACACAGAGAGTTTAAACAAGTGATTAAGCTGGGATTTGAACCCAGGTAGACTGAATGCCTGGACTGTGGTGTGAATCACTGTGCTATGCTGTCCCTTGAGAGTTGAATTCCCATCGTGAACCAACCACATAATACCCTCCTCATCTCACAATACTTAACCAGATGTAACTAAGTGATTCACATCCATGTGTCCCCAGATGTGTGTATGCCATGGAGCAGTTGTGTGTGAGGCTCTGCAGGTATAAGGCCTCTGCTCGGGCAGAGGGGATTGAAATAGCAACTAAGGGCCACAACTATATTGAAGTAATTGCAACTCTGCATGATGGATGGGTCTTGACAATGTTTATTGCAAAATGCTCTCTTTTTATTTTTTTGTAATTGGGGAAGGCCATAAGATCCTCATTGGTTTAGGTTAAAAAATGCTTAGAACTCTCCCATCTTATTTAGAATTACCTCCATCCGTATCTACAGACTTGACCCCTATTTTCTGTCTAGCTGGGGCTTGCTGAAGACTTACTGTGGGTTCATACACTGGATTCGCCATTTTGTCCTTTGATCCCCATTACCTTGCGTCACACAAGCACTTCTTTGAACATAATTTGATTTTTTTAAAAAGTGTGTATTATTTTGAAACAAAGCATCTTTTTTAAAATCAAAGGCTACTTCATAGACTATTAGAGGGCAGACCCTCAAGCCTGGTGGGGCTACAGCACAATAAATTATGCAGCCTTAGCATTAAGAAATCTCTAATATAGCAAGATCCTTTCAAATTAGAGCTATTTCCTGGTATGGTTAATTGCTTTTGTAGTCAGTTTTGGCATGATTGTGATGTGTTGTTCCAAGTCAAGCTATGGACTAGAGCATTCTGTGCCTTTTGCTCAACTCACACAAGGCAATTTACACTTCATTGTTCTAGTTAAGATGAAAGTGGATGTTCAATTACAAAGTTGTACAACAACAAAAAAAAAAAAAAGAGAGAAGAATAGAAGGAGAGATGAACAACAAATCCTGAGTAAAATAAGCCAGAAGATATTGGTTAAAAAATACCCTTCTCAAGAGCACTTTGTAGCAGGTGTGTGTGTGTGTAGTGTGTTTGAATCACTAAAACAAAGAGTCAGTTTATATTAGCCCGATGTCAGAAGAACTCTCTCCTTAACTTACTCCTTGGTTCTGGCCAGTGCAGATTTCTATTTACACCATACCGCAAAGGGCTCTTGACCTCTGGACTTCGGGTGACAAGCATATCTATTGGGAATGATTGCACCGACACTGTGAGAAAGAACAAACAATTCTACATGGTAAAAACAAAACACTGAAAACAATAGATGAATTAGTCACTTAAAAATTTTCTTTTCACAAAGGGATTGACAAAAGCTCTGAGCCAGGAATGTTGAGAAAGTGGTCCCTTCTCTGCTGCATGTGTTCTTTGTTCTCTGGCTGGTCCTGTACTAGGTGCCTGAGGACTGCCACTCTCTTGCATCACAGCTTTTATTATGATTTGGGACAATTCTCAGTTCTCTTTCTTTGTTTCTATACTTGTTCAGTGGCCTTTAATTTTATTGATTTCTTACTTTTTTTTTTAAGATTTATTCATTCATGCATACAAGAAGCGGGGCGCAGGCCAGATGTGCAGGAGGGTAAAAGGATTTACCGGAGACAGAGAGGGGAACAGACTGACCAAAACACACTGCTGAGGGGAGCAGCGGGCAAGACAGGAGAGGTTTGTTACACCATGTGGGTATCTCCCTGGCCAGCTGGGAATTGAGCCCGTGCTGCAGAGGCTGCGGACAGTTTTACAGTGCTGTGCTCAACCTACTGCGCCACCGGGGAGGCCCTGATTTCTTATTTTATTAATTATTGTATCAAAGTAGTACATGGACATATACTTGAAGTCATCAGTAGGTTCTTTGGAACTGTGACTTTAAGGGAAATGATGTATAAAAGACTCAATTTTACCTTAGACTATTTGACATTAACAAGAGTTAAGTTCCTCCACCATATTTGATTGCAAAACATCATTAAAAACATTTAGATAAGGACCGTAAGCACGTCTAATATTGGACAACAATCTGTATTCATTCGGTCATTCATTTTCAACCTGCTCAGTCCAGCTCAAGGTCCCTGGTGGCAGGAACCTGTCCTGGCAGCTCAGGGAACAAAGTGAGAACCAGGCCTGGACAGGCTGCCCTTCTCACAGGCTGCACTCACACCCTCTCGTGGTGCTCAGACTGGAACAATGCAGCCGTGCAGTCGAACCTATGCGCACATCTTTGGGACATGGGGGGACACTGGAGAAAATCCAGGCATATGGGGAGAACGTACAAACCCAGCACAAACAGTGGCTCTGGCCAGGAATGGATTTTTTTTTTCCCCATCAATGTTACAATGAAACGATTTGTTCAGCAAATGATTTTTGAACACCTACTAGGGCTCTAATATTATTTTATGCTTTGAGATACAGTAATGTGTAAAACATTACCCCTGTTTTATGCATGAGTGTATCTCCAAGGTTTTTTGGCTTGAACCATTTGCTGAGAATGAGAATGGTGTGGGGACCTGGAGGTGAGATATTTGGAGTTCACTTTAGGACAGTGTATTAGTTTTCTAGAGCTGCTGATATATTGCCACAAACTTAATGACTTAAAACAACGCAAATTTGTAACTCAGATGGGCGTGGAGGTCAGAAGTTTCACTGGACTGAAATCATGGTGTGGACAGGGCTGCATTCACTCCCTCCAGAAGCTCTAAGAGACAATCTCTTTGACTTTCCACCTAGAACTGCACTTGCTGCGTTCGTTGGTTCGTGGCCCTTTTTTCCATCCTCAAACTGAATAGCATTGCACCTTATTGTAGTCATCATTAGTCAGTATGTTACTGCTACCTCTGCTGTCAAATCTCCCCTTACTTCCCTCTAATAAGGAAATTTGTAATTATATATAGGGTAACTCAGATAGTTGAGAATAATCTCCCCATGTCAAGATCTCTAACAGCTGCACTTTTTTTGCCATGCAAGGAAATATTTATGGTGCCAGAATTAAATCCTGGATATCTTTGCCAGCCATTATTCAATCTACTACAGGTTTTCCAAATTTTAGATGCCTCTTAGACGCCTAAGTTGATTGTCAAGTGGCAGATGGTATGTGAGTGTGCAGTTCAGGAGACCTGGGATAAAGAAACAGCTTTGGGATCATCAGTTTATAATTCACAAGGAAAGCTGGGTTGATGGAATCATCTAGCAAATGAGAGTGGAGAACTAATAGAGATTCTCAACTTCGGGAAATTCCATGTAGATTTTGGAAAGATGAGAAGAAACCAGCAGACTAATGATGAACAACTGGTGAGGTAGGAGAAGAAGCCAGTGTGAATAAGAGTGTCTTTAAGCATATTAAGAGGGACATGAGAAACTATAAAAATTGGCCACTGAGTTAGGAAATTTGAAGTCATTAGTAATGTAGCCAGCAGTTCTGGTGGTGTTGTGTGGTCATAAGTCTGACTTGAAATGGGGCAGCTAAGAAAGCAGAGGAAGCAGAGTTAGCAAATATAGACAATGCTTTCTGTTGTAAAGGAGCAGATAAGTGGAGAAATAGTTGGAGGAGGAGGTGGTGTCAGGAAATATTTTTTAAATAATCAACTTTACTAAGGCATATAATAACATTCACTTATACAATGTACAGCACTGATGAATGACCGTTTTATTTTCAAATGTGTTTTTCAAATTAAAAAAAAACTTAAATATGTTATCAGTTTCTTTTAGGACTGATTTTTAAGAATGTTTTGTGTAAGAAAAATCTTTGCCTATTCTTAGTTGGTAGTAAAATTTTTCTATATTTTCCTCTAGAAGTTTTATAGTTTTAGCTTTTATGAGTTCATTTTATGCCTAGTATGAGCTTAATTTTTATTCATATGGATAGCCTATTGTCCCAGCATCATTGATAAGACTGTTCAACATTGTCAGGTCTATCAAAAATAAGCTGACATATGTACATGAGTCTGTTTTTGTTTAATTGTTTTTTATGTCTATGCTATACAAATATTACTGCAGTTTATCATAGATCTTAAAGTTGGGTGATATAAAGCTACCAATGTTCTAGAAACAATCTAAGTGTCCAAGGACAGAGGAAAGGATCAGAAAAATGTGCTCTATATTAACAGAATACTACTTTGCTGTTCTAAGGGATGAACTCTTGCCATTTGTGACAACATGGATGGATCTGGAGAAGATAATGCTAAGTGAAATAAGTGAGAAGGAGAAAAGCTAATACTGGATGGTTTCACTTATCTGTGAAATACAGAGAAACAAAACAAAGGGTCAGACAGGGCCAAAGCAATTACAAACCCTTGACATCTGACAGAGAAGCTGATGCAACCTGAAGGGGAGTATAGTGGGGGGGGAACAGGGAAGGGACGGGCCAATAGAGCATGGTGGAGGCTTTGGTGGTGGTGGTGGTTTAGTGTTTATAATCACTTTCTATTTTTAAATTAAACAGATTTTTCTTCCTAGGTTTCATCCCATTTTCTCATTCCTCTTAGATTTTGACTTTGGTGGTGGGTATGGTATGGAAATATGCATTTGCAGAGCTTTGAATTATAATCCCTAAAACACAATAATGTAAACCAACTTTACCTAGGGAAAAAAAAGCTACCAGCTTACACTAGTGTTTGGGGATTCTTGTCTATTTTCTCATTTAAACAATAATCACTTAAAAGTAAATTGTAAGTTAGTGTAGTATGTTGGCTTTGGAGTGTGATATGACTTTTTCGTGGATAGATTCCCTAATATTAATATCTGCAAAGATTTTTTTTAATCCCTCTATGTGGTTCAATTTCTTTGGAAAAACATATTATTTGATTTCCTAGAGGGTGTATTGTTCCCTGTAGTAGCGTACAATCCATGGATGTTGCATCAATCTTTGCTATAAAGTCTTCCTTCACAGTAAGGCTGAGCTCCATGTTTTAGGCCAACGTACTACTACCTGATACTTTTGAATCTCTCTGGTCGATTTATTTCAGAGACTAAAGTTTCAGTGTCCTAAGTGATAGAGTGAATACCAGTGCTCTGGCTACAAGGAATTGAGAAAGGGAACAGTATTTAGTGTTTAATCACTCACTATTTTATTAAACAGGATTTTCTTCCTAGGTTTCATCCCATTTTCTCATTCCAATTATATATATTCCTGAGCCTTTCCATGGTACTGGAGGTGATTTGGATCTGTCTTTAAATTATTTCTCACTCTTAGATACTGGATTCTTCCCTTTGCTAGAATTGTTAATACTCCCTGTCTGCTTGCTTCTTTGAAATTTGTTGACATCACTCAATGGCAGTAGTTCCTTCCCATTTTTTCTTTGTTATTGTCTATCTATGCTTGTGCATCTGTCTATCTTTCTTTCTTCAAATTATGTTTATTAAGGTAAAGTTGATATACATCGTTGTATCTGCTTTGGGGGTTATAAGTTTACACCTACATCTACAAATGTATATTTTATGTTTTCACACTCTGACCACAACCGATGCCCCAATAATCCGCCACCATGCTCCATTGGAGCCCCTCCCTCACCTGCTCCCACTCTTGCCACCACCTCCTTCTGGTTGCCTTAGTTTTGTCTATGCATTTTAAATTCATTTAATTTATTTTAGTGGCATTTCAAAAGGTGGTAGATAATTGCAGTTCTTCTTTTCACCCTGTTATGCCAAATGTGCCCTTTTAAAAGCACTTTAAATAATAAATATTTCATGAATGTTATTTGTAAGGCTGTTTGCTCTCCATAATATGATTTCTAAAATGTCTGTCACTGGCTGTCTGTTCCTGATAGTGACTTATTTTTCAGCTTGCTTAGTGTCATGGTCCTGCTCTCCAACCTATACTTTTTGGACTGGGTACCTGCCTGATTCTGGGTCCTGACTTCTTTGTTATTCAGATGCTTCACCAATGGTAGGCGTGGTTGTTTTTATTTATCAGTGTAAAGATCTACTTAGCTATAATTAATTTTTCCAGAAATACAGGTAACATTAAATATCACCTTGGACTTGAGCAGTTAGGAAGCATTTTCCTACTTTCAGGTAGTCTACATATGCACTTTCAAAGCTTTAAACGTGTTGTAGAAATCTCACATCAACTGGGAGTTCTCATTCCTTTAATGTCTAAAAAGTTTACTTGAATGACTAGAAATCATAGCTTGTAGAAATCTATCCTCAGCAAGACTTCTGCAGATTCGCAGGGAGCTCAAGTTCTGATGGTTTTCTCTGACAACTGCATGCATGTTTTTCTTTGGCCTGCACTGCTACAGCGAGATGTGAAATGCAGACCTTTTCAAATTCCAAAAAAATCTACACTCACAAAGAGCATCTGTAAGCAGAGTTAAATTTAGTTTGGGAACTCAGTTGAACAGTTACTTGAGGAGAGTTTGAATTAGATTGCGTTTGAATGGATTCAAGCATTGAATTGAGGAGTTTTAACTGAGTAAAGATCAAATTGGAAGATTTTGATTTAAGTAGAGATTGAGTGGAGAGAGGCTGAGGTTGTAGAAAGGTTGATTGGACTATAGTGAGCTGAATAGATCTCAGACATGATTGAGTTGTGTTGAGTTTGATTTTTATCAAGATTGAGTTGCGCAGAGAATAAACTGAATAGTTTGGTCAAAGATTTGAATGACATATGGATTAGGGGTCATAGTTCACATAGTAGTGTAAACTAAAAGTCCAAAACAAATTCTCCAAAACCCTTTTAGGCTAGTTCTTCTAGGGTCATCTTTTGGCTTTTTTCACACGGAAAGGCAGGTTTTGGATTTTATCACAAGCTGTTCTTGCTCTGTTCCCTTTTTCCCTTGCCTCCCCTCCTCCACTCATCCTAAAACAACAAAGAAATTCCTCTCCTTGTTTTCCTCACGAGTTTCAAGCTCTTCTCTGACAGCCAGATTCTTACTGTCTCAACTTACACTCCAAGTGCTAATCAAAGTACTTCTCAGAGACTATTTCATTCCCAGGAAAGTATGGTGAAACTGCTAAAATAATACATTTTTTTCCCTTACTTTCTTATCTTAATTTAACTAATAATAAACTACAAAATGCTTCTTTCTCTTTTTTTTCTTTTTCTTTTTTTTGAGTACATTGACTAGAATGCTAGGAGTATGTTTGTCAATATCAACATGCAGAATAAAAAAGGAAAGCTAAATGTTTGCTCCTTGTAAAACTCTAAGATATACTTGTTTATCATCTACACATTGGTACAATCCTCTGTCGTGCCAATAAATAAATTGGTCAAATGGCAATGGTAGTTTATTTAAATGGAATTAACTCAAATTTTCAATGATGAAAAGAGAAAGCTACACTGTACAATCATATCACCACCTATCTAAATCTCTGCATTTAGATTTATGAAGTTATGAATCCCATTTGGTGAGCATACAAGTAGCTGAAGTGACAGTTCCTATGTTAAATATAAATTTCAAAGCAGATTAAGAGAATAGGCACTGAATGTTTACTAGGTGCCTCGCACTTGGGAAGGAAAGATGTATGAGTTACAATTTCTCAGGGAAACTGAGAATCATCCTAGTGGGATCACACAAGTAAATATGACTTTTTGATAATATAAAAGAGCATAAATTTAAGGATGGCTCTGTGGGCTAACGATCTATGTTTTAAGATTTTGGAGAAGGGAAGGTTGTTAGGGTTTAGCCTGACCGAAAGCCTGTGAGAGGGACCTGGAACTTCAACAAACTGTTCCAAGCAGCAAGGGGGGATGTGCTTATGCAGTGAAGGGAAGGGTTTGGACAAAACGAGATTTGTGGGGACGGACTGAGTGAGAGCAAGAAGCAGTAAGGAAAAGACATCCATGGGAGAAGAGTATTTCTTGGGGAATATGAGCAATTGAGTTCTACTGGGTAAGGTGAGCTTTGCTTCAGTCTATGCTGAAGAGCCTGGACTTTTGTCTCACAGAGAGGATGACGCTGCCTGGATGTGACTGCGTGAATTTCAAGGAATGCCAGAATTGTTTAGCTATGAATACCTTTTATAATTGTGGAGTTTTTCATTTGATTTTGCAATGCTTCTGCATCTATTTCAGCAGAAAGAAGAACAATTTTTTCACTCTTGCAATGAGAGTGTGAAGGCAAAATTTTTTTAAGAATTTCAAATTATTTTCGGGTGTATAATGTGGATTAAAATAAAAATGGCTGCTGACTAACATTTTTGCCTGCCTATGTCTGCAGAGGAGCCAGTCCATCTTGAAATGAAATCTGTTTAAAAATTTATTTATCTTTAATAATAGCAGACTTGGGAAGCTGAAGTCTTAGGTTGATGAATATTAGGTTGATGAAGTCTCCCTGGAGGTGCTGGTGCCATCAAAGACCACCATCAATTTCATCAAAGTGAGGAAATCTCTTCTGCTTCTTGTATTTCTTTTGTAAATACAAATTTTATTTTTCAAAGATGGATGTGTACTTATAATTGAGTTTCAGTCTTTTCAGTCTGGCAGACCTATGAAGCTGGAAATGGTCTGGGGAACCAGAGTGCAGGAGGAATGACCTATTTGATCTTCAGAGGCTCCTGAGCTCTTGTGTTAGAACTTATCCCATATCACTCTAAGAAACAAAAAACACACCCATATTCGATGATATATGTGCAATTGTTAGTGGGCAGAATGAGGGGCCCCCTGAGGCCCCCAAACCTGCCTGCTTTAAATGGGTTCTGCTATCCACTGCATTAAGAAAAAACATGCTCTGGTGCATAAGACCTTCAGTGGAAAGGAACTTTACAATTAGTGTGTGATAAAGAGAAGAGAAACAAAAAGAATATAGTTTCCACCCTGAGGATTACACGGTTACACAATATAATTAATATTAATATGGAAATATGATTTGAGTTGATGTAATGTTACACTTGGTGGATGTGAATATTTATTCATTTTAATTTTTAGGGTCTGTGTTAGGCCTAACATATTTACAGACTATTGATTGAACAGACTGGAAGGCTGTGGGCACTGTGTTGTGAGTGCCTAGTGCTTGAAAGAACTCTGTAGGGAGAGCCTCTGGGGATGATCCTGGTGGAGGAAGGAGGGGTTGCCATCTTAATTCACACTCTACAAGAGGGTTTGGTTACTCTAGTGCTGGAGTCTATACCCCTACTAACTCTTCCTCTGAATTCCCTGAGCAGCCCAGGAGAAAGGGGAAAAATGACTGCCAGGTATAATATCTAAAAACTTGTTTTTCCTTTTGACCCTTTAACCTGCTCCCAGGCCAGCCCAGGTCACTTCCTCCAGTTACACATGGCAGAAGGGAGTCTGCCTTTCCTTCTCAGTACTCAAGAGATGACCCAGGTGCTTCCTGGCAATCAGAAGAGAGAGTCTGAGTCTGGGGCAGCAGGGGCACAGTGCAAGGAGTGGGCTTGTAGACTCAGCAAGGCACGAGAAAGTGGTAATCATAATTGACCAGTGAGCATGTGTGAGGTACTCTCTGGAGAACAGGAGAAGTAATTTGGGGGAATTTTTGCATGGGATTAGATTTCTGCCTATAGATGGAAAGTCTTGTTCTCAACACTGTGGTATTATAGTGTTGGTAATACCTCAGATTTATCCATAGACTGGAGAGGTTGAGGCACATTACTTCTTTCTATCAGTCTGTTTTCCTGCCTGCTTTCCTTCTAGCATGTAGGGCTCATGTGTTCATCAAGTAAACTTCAAATTAGAGCTTGGACACATAGATGAACAGTCTGTATGCCTTTTAAAATTTTCCTGGAGGGCCTCCCTGGTGGCCTCGGGGTTAAGACTCAGCACTATCACCTTTAAGGCCTGAGTTCCACCCCCAGCCAGGGAGCTAACCCACAAGGCACAGCAGACTTCTCCTGTCACAGCCTGTTGCTCCTCTCAGCAGTGTTTTTCAGTCAGTCTGCCTGTTTGTTACCTACTCTGTCTCTGGTGACTACTCTCACCCCCTCTCCACACCTCTTGCCCAAACCTCAGTTCTTGAATGCATAAATAAAATAAATCTTTAAAAAAAATTTTTTTCCTGGATTCACAGGAGGAGACATGTATATAATATGACTATGCCTTGGGAGCACTGGCAGAGTAGCTCCTAACACTGCCTAAGCAGGGGCCTAGTGGACAAGGATGGCTTCCCCAGGAGTTTTGAGTGGAGTCTTAGAGGTGAGATAGGTTTGTGAGATGTACAACACCAGGGAGTATCATTTACCTCAACAGGAACCATAGTAACAAAGGTATATGGAAAGTTTGGTTGGACCTGGCCTCTTCTCAAACACCTTAATGACATGATTTCATGTAATCTACCAGAGCCCATAGACTAGAAGATACAAGTAAATGTTGAGTGAGCCATCTTTTGTTATATTTGCTCTAATTTTATTTTTTGTGTTTTTTTTAAGATTTATTTATTCATACATGAACTAGAGTATAAGCCAGAGGTGTGAGGAGTGAGAGGATTCACCAGAGACAGAGTGGGGAATAGAATAGGCAGATTGACTGAAATACACTGCTGAGGGGAGCAGCTGGCGAGACAGGAGAGGTCTGCTGCACCATGTGGGTAGCTCCCTGGCAAGGGATCGAACTCATGCAGCAGTGGCTGGCGACAGCCCTGTGTCTTTAACCCCTGCCGCTACCAGGGAGGCCCCTTTTCATGTTCTTTGATTCATCAAGCTATTACTTCTCCTGTTACCTGCCTATAACATGGCATTTTATACCTCTTGGCACTGAGTTATTCACGCACCTATTTTTTGTCAATGACGATCTAGCCCACTCTTGGCCATTAACCACATTCTCTCAGGACAGCTTTTCGATAATGGGCTTTTCCAAGTGCGCACTCCTCCCTTCTGCTAAGACCACAGGCTTCTTTCTTTGCTCTCTACGACCTAACCCAGAATCACACCCAGGCCAGGTAGATTGGTGGCTGTTATCTATCTTTCAGAACTTCTTACAATCTCGTCAAATTTAGTTTAAGATCTGTGGCACAGAACAAAAACTTCACATGTCTTACCCGGCAGCCATGTGGTGCGCATCAAGTGCCCAGTTTACAAACTCTAATACGGAACATATTTGAAAAGACTCCCAGCTAATCCACACTGAGAATATCTATGTGCTTTTGGGGGGATTTTGGCATGGGCGTTTCTTTTCCGGAACAGGTGGTGAAGCTAAATTTGTTTGGTGTGCTTGACATACTTGGATCCTGATATTAAAAGACTTCAGTGACTGTAATAAACAGTTCTTCCCTTCTTTGTTTACAGGGAATTGGGACTTTCTTTGGGGTGTTGGATTTCTTTTCTGTCTGCCTGCAGGCTGGAAACCATTCTCGGCCTTCGTTCCTCTATAGGGGAAACAGCTGGCTGGATTGGGCTTGGCCGATTACTTGTGCCCCTGACTTTTGACATTTGGGTCAGAATGGATTTTACTAATTCCTTCTGGTCCACAGGAAAAAAAACAGAACCCACACGATTTCTTCAAAATCCTTGTATTTGTGTGCAAGTGCTTCCCTACTGTGTTTCAGTGTCAGGAAGAGGGGGTGAGGTGGCAGAGAGAAGGGGGAGGGCACAGGCAAGGGAAGAGTGGCTTCTTGCTGGATTTGCAAATTCTTCAGATTAAAAGGAGATTATTCAGTTTTGTAGTTGGCTTGCTTCTGCTAAATCAAATGAATGTCCCGGGATCAACTTTGTGATGAAAAGTGAGGCTTAACTGCTAAGGGGAGTGTTGCATGCTAGGGCCTTGAAGAGGCCATACCTGATTTTTTCAAAGTGTAGATTTTGGATTGACTGCTCTCCAGTGTCAGGCTGCAGATGCTGTTGGAACTGGGCTTTTGAAATGTCTTCAGTGAGTGGGATGAGTATGTTGGTGCTGCCACTTGAGATTTCAGCTGGGAAGTGTCCCTGACACAGTGCTATCTCTGTAGATTACTGATAATGGTTGCTTTCCACAGTCATCCTGAATCCAGCCCTTATCAGCAACTGTCAGCATTGTGCTTGCATCATGGAGATTTGTAGAAAACCCCTCCATCATTCCAGCTATTTATTTGTAACGCTCCTTGCAGATGGGGAGGCCTGGGCTTTGAATACAAGGCAGCACAGACTAGCTTCAAACACTGACAGGCTAAAGATAATTTGCATTTAGCACCTTCTGTGGATGCCAGCTTGACCTCATTCTGGCATACCATCTCCTTTGGTTTTTGCACACAGAACTATATCATCAGTAAGAAACTGGGCTTTAGATTCACACAGATTTGGGTTCAAGCAAATACCAGTCTCTGTCAGTTGTAGGTGATGTCACCTGGATAACAAATTATTTACATACAGATTCAGTTGTAGCCAAGAATAAAGCGGCTATGTTACAGACAAACCTCCATTTCCCCTTCACACTTACTTGTAGCCACCTTGGGTTGAAAGTCCTGGTGTGCCATGAACTGGACTTCCCGACCAGGGTTGCTGCTGGGACAAGGGGTGGAGTTAAACAGTCACACTCAGAAGGCAGGCTGGCCCATTGTTCTTGCTTCTGCTACCAAACCTGTCGGGAAGGAGACTTTGGAGAAGATGCCTGGAGAAGAGACATGTAGAGACACTTGGAAGAGGTACTTGAAAGAAACATGTACTTGAAAGAGACACATGGAGAGGCTGTTTTGGGGAGAGATAATGGTAGCCATTATCTTGACTATTTTGTCTTATATTTTGCGTTTTCTCTCCTCTTATACTTTTATTGCATAAGACCTTCAGTCAGGACTTGCCTAACCTCTTTCTTTGGTTCCTTGCCAGAAGACACCTTAGACTTGTGACAAGCTTTTGGGTCTCAGCCTCCTTGCTTCAGGCTGACCCTGATTGGCTGGGCATTTGTTCATGAGAGGATGGGTAATTTTTGGAGTTTTACTGGGAAATTATTATTATGAATATCCTTTCTTCTCCCTTTATGCATGCTAATTATATTAGGAATCTTTCACACTAAGAGTCTGCTTCCTTTGCCTCTTTGCAGTGGTTGGCCGAACCCTTTTTAGAGTATGTAGCCCTTAATAGCTTGAGGTCCATGGATGCCCCTCAGTCTCACACTAGCAGATCCAGGTAAATAGAAGCATATATGCTGCTCATGTAATAGAGTATAAGCTTTAGTGTTGATGCTGTAACTTCATGGTATCTAGAGTTGCTTGTTGTTCTACTATCTTCAACATATAGCTTCTCTTTTATGGCCCAAGATGGTTGCTCTGGTGCCCACTGCCAATTCTGCATCCTAGCTATGGGAAAAGAAGAAAAGTGAGGGGCATATTCCTCTAAGGTAACAACCTAGAAGTCATTCATGTCATTTTAACTCACAGCATATCATTCAGGACTTAATTGCATGTATTGACTTTGTATTTCCAAAATTCACAGGTTGAGCCCTAACTCCCATGGAATAGTATTAGGAAGTGGGGCCTTTGGGACTTAAGTTTAGATAAGCTTGTGAGGGTGGGATCCCCATGATGTAATTTGTGCCCTGAGGAGAAAAGACTAGAAAGTTTGCACCCTTTCTGCTCTGTGAGGATACAAGAAGACAGCTGTCTGTGTGCTAGGAAGAGGACACTTAATAGGAACTGACTCTGTGAGCACCTTGATCTTGGACTACGAGTGTGTAAACCATGAGAAATAATTTCTGTTCTTTTAATCACCTATTCTTTGGTATTTTGGTATAGCAGCTCAAGTTAACACTGGCCACACAAAAAGGTTGGGATATTTCATTAGTTAGGTGGCTATGTGGCCAGCTAAAACTCAGATCTTTATTACAAAAATAAGAGGATAATAATGGGTGTTAGGGGACAATTATCTTCTTTCACAGATGAAAAATTTATATTACATGTGACTCATTTCTTTCATTGGAGAAATTTGAACTGTGAGAATTAAGTGAGATAATGCTTATAAATATGGTTGCTGGGAAATAATAACTATTCAACTAGCTGTGAGTAAAAGACAGTGTGGAGGTTTACTTGGATCCTCACCTTGTTAGGGTAGTTTTTAATTAAATGTTTTTTGGGCTGTGTATTCTTTTTTTTTTGTTTGTTTTTTTAAGATTTATTTATTTATGCATGCAAGAGCTGGGGTACAGGCCAGAGGTGCGAGGGTGGTGAGAGAATTCACCAGAGACAGAGTGGGGAACAGAACAGGCAGACTGACTGAAATACACTGCTGAGGGGAGCAGAGGGGAGACAGGAGAGATCTGCTGTGCCCTGTGGGTCAGCTCCCTGGCTGGGGATCGAACTCGTGTGGCAGAGGCTGTGGATTGCTTCATAGTGCGGTGCTTAACCCCTTGTGCCACCAGGGAGGCCCATGGACTGTATATTTATTCTAAAGCTTTATCTCCTGGAGAAGATTCATGGAATCACAACAGCAATGATGGCTTTACATTTGGGTCAATTTAGAGATTTTTGTGGTGGCATGAGGAGGTTTTGTGGAGGATACAGGGAATCCTGCATCCTTATAAGTTTATGCCATTTCCCTTTTTATCCCTTCAAGAATTGTCTCATTTGTTATCAACATCAAAAATGCCAGAATTTGGAACTCTGGCTTCTGGAAATGAGAAGAACTGATTGTGTATGAATACAAGTCAGAAAGTGGTTACTAGAGCTTCTGAGAAGGAAGAAGCCAAATCCGGAACTCTTTGAAGAGTATTGTAGCCTTCAGCAAGTTAGGATGGAAACTGGCATTTGGCATCTGATAATGCTGGGGTCTCATAATTCTGAGTTACTCTGATTTCTGGAGCAAACTAATTTGTTGAATTTAAGGCCTTGATATGAAATCAAAGCCCCTCATTACTAAGGGGTTCCAGCATTTCAGTTTTATAAGTTGCCATGCAATCTCATCATAAAAGTTTTGCATTTAATAATGAAAGACATTCTCACTAGACTGTTTGAAGCATGACACAGTGTGCAACTCGAACACAGGTTACCAACTCTTGCCTAGATCTTTGATTTAAGAAAACAAGGGTGCACTCATGAGACCTCACATGAGACCTCACTCATGAGAAGCCATCTCCACTGACTTGCTCGTGTAGGAAGGACAGCAAAGGGTCAAGAAGAGCCTCTCCTTCCCTTGAAGGGTATGGAAGCTCATGGTCTCCAAGGCTGTCTTGCAACTGGTGGCCAACTCTGGTCTTGCTCCACTGAATTTGTTTCCAAACCATGTGCTGTGCAATAATTTGGTGAATGTTCTTTAAAAATCGAAGTAGAAAACACAAGAGTGTGTCATAGGCAGGAAGAGAAGTCTGCAATATTAATTTTAATTATAATTATATATTTCTATATATGTGTGTACAGACAGCATGAGATAAATGTTTTTCTTATTGTGGGCCCTGGTCAAAAATGTTTGAAAGTTTTCACTTAGCATAGCAGATGTGGGGCTTGTCACTACAGGATTCTCTTCCTGTGGTTTTAGTTTTCTCTCACCAGATAAGACATGGTAACAGGAAGGTAGGTTTTGTAATCTATAGTTCCCTTTTTTCACAAGATGGGCTGGAGTCATCCTAAAGTCAAAATAGCACAATAGGTTCTAGTCCATAAATAATTGCTAAGCATGAATTGTATACAGTGTGCTGCATGGTGTGGAAGGTACATAAAATCCTTAGCTGCCCTCCAGAGGCTCATAAATTTGGGGGGGGGGGCAGCATATAAGGGTATAACAGATAATTCAACCACCAGACTGACTATAACAAGGAATCTCGTTAGCTTTCATCCAAATCATCGTGAATTAATTTTCACATTTTAATTTAGATAATCAGAATATTCTTATTGCCAAAATATCAATTATTGTATATAAAATACTATTTAAATGTTGAAGGTTATGAAATTTGGTGGATGCAAGTATTTTCAAGGATGTTATTCCATGTATTGTGAAGGGGGTTTTAAATCAGTATCAGTTGGAAAGCAGTTGTGGGCAATATTTGTAGTAATTACAGTAGGTATCAATCCTTCAAAAAATCAGAGGTTTGGGCAAAGATTAGTGTGAAAAGATGTTTATTGAGGCTTTATTTTTTGAAGAAAAAAATAAAAATAATGAGTCACAGGATGAATCTATGAATATTTGCTGGAAGTCACAGTCTCAAGAAATTAGTGAAGACAATGGAAAGTATTTACATGAGACAACAAATTTAAAAAAGCAGTGTAGACAGTATAATCACAATTCTGGAAAAAAAAGAAATCCTATTTGTGCATAAGAAAAACTAGAAAGAAGCTTATGAGTGCATCATATATTATGTGTTTAAATCCTAAATTGTAAGATTTGAGTTATTTCTGTTATCTTCAAGAGTTTATTTATTTATTTTTTTAATAGAGGCATGTTTATTTATTTATTTGTTTGTTTGTTCTGTTTACACATGCACTGGGTACAGTCAGAAGTGCGGGAGGGTGAGAGAATTCACCAGAGCCAGAGCGGGGAGCAGAGCAGGCAGAAGGACCGAAGTACACTGCTGAGGGGAGCAGCGGGCGGCAGGAGAGGTCTGCGCGCCATGTGGGACCCTCCTCCGGTGGCCGGGGAGCAGCCGGGGATCGAACCGGCACCGCAGAGGCCGCAGGCAGCTTCGCAACCCAGCGCTCAACCGCTGCGCCACCGGGGAGGCCCTTCAAGAGTTTATTTTATATAATATGTAATTTTGTGTTTTATAATCAAATAACAGATGCTATTATTATGGAAACTATTAAAACATTAATGCTAACACACTAAGTTAAATCTATTTTTAGATGAGCTTTCTAAGAACTAGGTCTATCTTTCTGGATTTAGTAGGTAGTCTTAATATTTGCCTTCTTTTACTTTGCCATTAGAGGAGGTTTGCTATAACAACAGAAATGCTAGGACACTAACTCATTTCCTTTGCTAAATTCAATTATTAAAATTCAATTAATAAACATAAGGTGGTAGAAAGGGTACCAGACCAGGAATCCAGAAATGTCTATGAAATGTCTCCCAAGCAGTTGGCCCCATCTGTGTACCCATTTACATTTCTTGGAGTGCATTGAACTTAGCTTGCTAGGTCAGGGATAACCAGAAGAACTTCATGCTCTACCATGAGACCAAAAAGCAAGCACTTGAGCTTGATTATGAATGTATTTAATTCATCCATGTTGTCCTTATTTGCCCTCTACTCAGGGTAACCAAAAGAAACTACATTGCCTTTGAAAGAAGAAAGCTTGGTTGTTTTTTGTTTGTTTGTTTGTTTTGTTAACATTCAAAAGACAGAAATATGAACTGCTAATGATTATTGAGTGTTGTTTTAATTTTATTCTTTAATATTTCAATGTAAGTTATTTGCATTATCTCATTTAATTCTCATAATAACCCATTACATATTTCTGATTATTATCACTGTTTTATTTTTTAAAGATTTATTTATCTATGCATACAAGAGCTAGGGTGTAGGTCAGAGGTGAGGGGTGAGTATGTGAGAGGATTCGCCAGAGACAGTGGGGAGCAGAACAGGTGGATTGACTGAAATCCACTGCTGAAGGGAGCAGCGGGTGAGACAGGAGAGGTCTGCTGTGCCATGTGGGTAACATCCCTGGCTGGGATCGAACCCTTACTGCAGTGTCTACTGACAGCTCCATAGTGAAGAGACTTATTCCCTTGTGCCACAAGGGAGGCCCTATCACCATTTTATAACCAAGGCACCTGATATCTAAAGAGGTTAAATAACTTGTCCAGAGTCATGTTAACTGGAAGTAGTAAAGTTGGATCCAGGCTCATGGGGAAGCTGAGTCCAAGTTCTTAGATTATATCCTGTTTGACATTCCTGTGAATTCCTTCCAATTCCCACTGAGACCCACTGTGACTCTCGTGTAGAGGCTAGGTAATCATTTTTAAGAATTCCAATGTCAGCAAAGAAATTCTATCATGAGACTATTGCCATAATGACTAAATTATTCCGAATTGATTAGGAATGCCAGATGTCTTCAGGTTCATTCTATTAAAATTAGCTTTGAATTTTTCTGCCCTACACTCAGTGAAACTCTTGTTTTAATCTCTTTGCAGTTTCAGAAAGAAAAAAAAAAACATAAAATCATTTTATTGCCAGTAAAAATCTTCTAGGTTTAGTCAAAGCAAGTTATAATTTCTGGTGCTCCTTGGCTCATTAGTTCTTCCAGATGGTGCATGTAAACATGGCAGAAGCTGCAAATTGTGTGAAGGCTGAAATGTAAATCAAGAAATAAGTATTCATTATAATTTGTGTGACAAATGGAAAGGCTATAAAGCGAAACAGTGCATTGCTCAATCAATTTCATCCCATTACTTTTGGGATCCTCCAGAGAATATTTTTGTAGATGGACTTCCCGATTTTGTCAAGGTCAATTGTCATTACAGTGTCTAGAGAAGTCCTCAGTCCAGCTCAGAGTTATTAGGTGGTATCACAGTAGCATTCTTTTTGTTCTATGCATTGATCTTAGTTCTTCAAGGATGAAAGGGAAAGAGGAAAGGGAGAGAGAAAAATGTGATTTTATTTGAAAAGAAAAGGAGACTGATTATGAGTGTTCTCATGTCCACTGTAGTGGAGGTGATTATGCCCTGTCCTGATTTCCCCTCCCCCAGGATGGAGTTACTCATTCCACTGTCCTGTTGGGAGTATTGATGGCTGGTGACTCAGCTGGCCACAGTCATGTGTCTTCTGGGCATCTATTGACTGGTTGATGTGAAAGAATATGGATCCAGGATCCCCTGGTTCAACCTTCACTCTCCTTGGCTGGGATAAATGTGAATGTTCTTTTTCCAGAGCTGCTCTTAGGGTTGACTGAGGCCTTTGTAACTACTGTATCACAATTCTACTCTCTGCCCAACTTGTAATAATTGAGTTCCCAATGTAACAATTAACATGAGGTGGAAGAAAGGGTAACAGATGAGGAATCCAGAAATCCTGGCTCTAATGCAAGCTTTGCTACTATTAAGCTCTAAGATCTTGAACAAGTAATTTGCCTTCTATGTGCCTTAATTTTCTTACATTTTAAGTTAAATCTTGGCTCCAATCAGCAATTCTTATCCATGGATCTCCTTCAGTGGGTGTTCTTTGACTGTGATATTAAGCAAACTCTCTGCATTTTTCTGGCAAAAGGGGTCATAACTCGTTCGGTTCTCAAAGGACTCCACAGAAATTTAGGAACCAAGGCACTAGGTTGTTATCAAGTTATTCCTGATTTCATCTAAATATTGATGCTTTTATGAATACTATGAGAATTAAAATGAACATTATTAAACATTAATATTTCTGTGTAGAATCTATAGTGAAGAGACATTTCACTGATTTTGGCTTCTAGAGTGTGGGGCTAAACAAGAAAAATGAAATTTCTTTTTTTTTTTCTTTTATATATTTTTTACATCATTCTTCATTTTTGTACAATGTGTGCTTTCTCATCTCAGTTACATTCCTGGTGAAATTCCCACCACCAAATTCACCCATATACATCACCATAGTCCCTTGTGTGCAAAAGGAAATTTCAATCTGCAAGGACTGGGAGAAACTTTAGAAGAAGGCAGTTTTTCTAGAAGTTCTCTGGTAATTTCTATGAAAACCTGCACAGAATTGTGGCTCATTGGATCTTCAGGAAGTGGGGACTTTGAGAGATGTTCTTCTTCAGCAATTTGAGGGTGTCTGGCTACATATTACTAGTATACCTGTGACAAGAGAAGGCTTACCACCATGCTAGGAGAGATTTGAAGAGCTTGACAGCTTATTGGAGTGAGCAGAGTAAGGAAAAGAAGTACCCTCCATATTTGTTTCCTGGAAAGAACAGATAGAACTTGTTTTACAAAAGGGAAAGTGTCAAAGTAAGCATCAGATGTTGCAGAGATGGGCAAGGCCTATCATCAGAAATGTTGAAGCCAAGGCAGAGAAACCAACTGAAGAGACATTGAAGGGATTCCTGCCCCAGAAGGAAGGCTGGAGTAAGCTGTTTTATAATCACCAGAGTCAGGGTTTTTGTGAAGCTGGTGAGATATTCTGACTTATTATTACTGTATGTGGAAGCCAAAATTATAGTAAGGACACAACACTTAGAATGTGATGCAATGATAAGGAAAAAATTGTAAAACAAATCAAGGAATAATATCCAATTGCCTTGGAAGGAAATGGCACTTGATGGATACAGCTAAAACTCAGAGGTTTCCTGTTTGTCTCTTATAATACATCAATAGATTATGAACATTTTTTCAGTTTATGAGCATATACTGTTCACATCCAGAGGGTGGTTGACAATCTGTCACTGAAGAACAGACTGCATGGGGTGAAACAAATGGAAAGAATAATGTGTCTTGGATTTTCCTACATAAATCACGTTGAGTGCTCTCTACAGATACTCAAACACCATGATGGAGCCATCTTTGCTTATTTTGGAGAAAATATTCCCTCTACCACATTTCAGTGTTTCATTCTTCCCGTCAGCCCTACAGTGACTTCTTCATTTATCTTGAACACTGTGTTAAATCTTCCAGCTGATAGGAACTTGTCATTTATAAGTAGAGATTTGGGTCCAATATGGATTTTATCTCCTTGGTGCGTGATCTTTGATCTCTTGGGAGATTTTGAGTCAATGTATTAGGCTTTCTAATTGTGTCAATCATGGGTCATTTTTTGTGTTTCTCTAAAATGGATCTCTCTGAACACTTCAAAAATTTAAATAGCCTACGGCCTCCCTGGTGGCACAAGAGGTTAGGTCTTAGCACTATGAAGCTATCGTCAGCCACTGTGGCATGAGTTCGATCCCTAGCCAGGGAGCTAACCCACATGGCGTAGCAGACTCTCCTGTTTCTTCTGCTTCTCCCCTCAGCAGTGTATTTCAATAGATCTGCCTCTTCTGCTCCCCACTCTGTCTCTGGTGAATGCTCTGGCCTGTACCCCAGTTCTACATAAAAATAAATAAAATCTTTAAAAAAATTTAAATAGCATAGTTCTATATCAAATGGGCCACTTATTTTTATATGTTTTAATATATTATGTAAAGCATATATGTATTTTTATAATATATTTTTTAAATGAACTGCTGTTCATTTATTTTCTGTTAGGAAAGTCATCTAAAGACAGCCACAAATGGTCTTTTCCTTCATATGTTTGAAATGAGCTCTGTAACAATTTCTGTCAATATGTAATTTATTTTTACTGGGCTTGATTTTTTTATCCTTGGGTATTACTTTGCAGTATCTTAACTAGTTTTTTTAAAGTATTTTTTAAAATATTCAATATAGAATTTCCTTTAAATTATCAAATAATTTCTAATATCTTATTGACAATCTATGAGATGATATTTCTGACAGACAACTTCATTAGCTGAATTCCCATTTCATTAGCTTCTTTTTTTGCAGGAAGCCTCAAAATGCCTCAAGCTATACAGGAATTGAAAATGACAGGAAAGCTACCTGCAGAACCAAACACACCAATATATCTATTATGTCTTGTTACCTTTCATCCTTTCCCTCATTACCAGAGGCTGCACAGGCAGGTTCTTCATATGCATTGATACATTCAGTCCTCACAAATTCCTAATGAGGCATTATCCCCTTTATATATGCCTGAACATTAAGTAAAGATTTGCATAAATATATCACTTCTTTTTATTTTCATGGTTAATCATCCCTCAAACATCTTCATGCCCAGGCAGTCCCCTCTCCCCTCTCTCCTTTTTTTCCCTCCCTTCCATCCTTGCCATTCTCACTGCTTAGATCAAATCATAACTTCTCACCTGGACTATAATAGTAGCCTCTGAAATGGTACACTGTTTTCTGCTTTTCAGCTGGTTTTGTTTATCTAAATATAATAGTCCTCCCTTATAAGTCAGATGTTTCTGTTTGCAATTAAGTATAACCCAACTCAAGTGATATTAAGCAAATCAGGGAGTTTATTGGATCACATCAGAAGGAAATCCAAGAGATGGGTCTCACTCAACACTCTGGTATCAAAGGTTCCTATTGACATAGGATTTCAAATCTACTAACTGCTGGATATGTTGGTTAACCAGCTGCACAGCCCAGCAGAAATAGAATCTCTTTCCACTTTGTTTTGGCAGGAAGTTGCCAAGGAGGGTTGCTGCTCTATCACTGCATCAAATGCTGATGCTTAAGTCATTGAGACCTCTCTTTGGGCTGACTGCTATGTCTTCAGTTAGCCACACCCAAACCCAAGGAATGGGTTCTGTTATCAACCAAAGGGAGGAGAGAGCCTTGGCAGGCGAACACAACAGATGTCCATGACATTCTATGTTTAAAGTCTCCCAACAACTCCCAAATGTCTTTGGATAATTGCCAGCCCCTTAGCATGCTACAGACTGCACCTACCTGTATAGTTTTGTTTCTGCATCTCTTTCCTTGACTGACAACCTGTCTAAAGTTCAATTTAGGGCCTCCCTGGTGGCGCAGCAGTTGAGTGCTGGGTTGCGAAGTTGCCCGCAGCCTCTGCAGTGCCGGTTCAATACCCAGCCACCGGGTGAGTGTCCCACATGGTGAGCAGACCTCTCCTGCCTCCCGCTGCTCCCCTCTGCAGTGTACTTTGTCAGTCTGTCTGCTAGGCTTTCTGCTCTGACTCTGGTGAATTCTCTCACCCTCCTGCGCTTCTGACTGTACCAGTGCTTATATGAATAAATATGAATAAATAAACATGAATAAGTAAATAAAACAGTATGTCACAACTTCCTTCTGGATTGTCAAACTGGGTTAGACCTTGTCTGTAATTCCATAGCACCCCAAAACTCTGGTATCATAGTCTTGAAAATACTTCTTTATCTATATAATCAGTAATTATCCACCCTGAAATTACTAGATGATCTTCTACTGGAGACTTTAAAATACACCCATGTGCCCGACTCTACCAGAGCTGAAGTCCATCAGAATCTTGGAGTAGGAAATTGGGGGGGCTCTTTTGTTTTCTCTGCCTCTCCTTTTCTCTTCCCTCTATCCATCTAACCTTTGTAAAAGCTCTCTCAGTGATTCTGAGATATAACTACACTTGAGAACCATTGAGTTACATCACTAATATTGCATGCAGATCTAAAATTCTGTGACTCTAACTCAAGATTTGGTAAGAGTATTATCTCCTCTTCGTTCTCTCTCTTGTTTCTTCTTTCCTCTATTCCCCCTGCCACCTTCTAGTTCCAGCTATTGCACTTAGAGATGTCACAGTCACACTTCTACTAAAATGCAGAGTATTTTCTCTTCACTTTTATTTCATTTGCCTTTAGGTGCTTTAAAACTATCTCAGTGAGATTATCTGAGTTATTCCAGAGTGAGTTACTTTGTGGCTTCCTTATACTTACTCAGCCCTGTCCCTCCTTGCATGAGGCCCAGTTCTGGAACTGTGCCTGGGGGCCCTTTATAATTATGTCTCAACAGCAGGACCAGTCAGACCTACAGTGAACAGTCATTCGAGGCGCTTCCTGTAATGTTTCAAACTGTTGTGTTGTTGACATTCAGTGCATGTGTTTGTCATTGACACACAGACTTCCATTCCAGCTGGAAAGCCTTGTCTTTCATGTTGAAGCTGTTTAAAGGAAATGTTCCTACTTATCTCAAAGCCAGAAAGAGTAGATGGGAGGGAGAGTTTGTTTGCCCACATCTTCAAACGTACTGCATTTTGGGGATGCCATCAGGACTGCTTTAATTTGCTCCCCACAAAGACAGACTTCTGCTGCTTTTCCTGAATTCCTGATGGAAGAGTGTTTGTCTTTAATGTCATGAGACGAGATAGTGCAGCTGTGTTTATGGTGGGAGTTACCTGTAATTTATGTTCTAACTTAAACATTTAAACAGATTAGCTGTTTCCTTTCATTTAAAGACCTGAATTCTTTCTTTCTTTTTTAAAAATTCAATTCCTACAAATTTTTTAAGTACCGGAGAGACATTTGGAAAATCAGGATTTCTGTTCTTTTATACAGAATTGCAATTATTGAAATGGCAGCATTTTAGAAAGGAAACACAAACTTCCTTCAATCCAGAAAAGCACAAGCAACTGAAAAAAAAACTAGCCAAGCTGATTAGCTGAATGAGTGTAGGGCATTTCTTAAGATTTTTAAAATTTATTTATGCATACAAGAACTGGGGTGCAGGCCAGAGGTGGGGGCTTGTGAGAGGATTCACCAGGCTGAGTGCGGAGCAGAACAGATGGATCTACTGAAATACACTGCTGAGGGGAGCAGCGGGTGAGACAGGAGAGGTCTGCTGCGCCATGTGGGTCCAGGCATTTCTTAGGAGCTTTGTGAGACCCAAGCTCATCATATGATGGGTATCTCTTCTCACTTACTGTTCAGCTCTCTGTAGTTCAGATCATGCTAAGGTTTATTATCCTGAAAAATTGACTTCCAGAGATAATACGAAATGTGAAATGAACCAACAGCACTTAGATCTTAGCTCTAGGAATAGGGGTGCAGGGAATAGTGACTGTCGGTAGACTGATTGAATCTAATAGAAGCCCAAGTTTTGTTTTATAAGCACCAATAGATGAATTCCTTCCCTCACCTCTAGGCACTCAAGAGGAAAAATCAATTTCCCCTTCCTCTGCTAATAGAAGTCAGAGCCCTTTGTTCATATTTGTCTTTAGGGTTTGTTCTCTAAAAACTAACCTTCCATTGGGAGAAGTTCACTAGACTCTCCAAAGAAAATTAAAATGTAGTATCATTTATTTATCCATTCGTTAAGCAAATACTATTTGCTAGTAGTTAGGCAAACCTAATGTGTGTGGACTTGTGGAAGTGATAAGAGATTAGAGCGGTGCTTTCTCTACAGAAACACATTTGATAAATTATAACAAACACTTTAGAAGCCAACAAACACAATTGCTACTGGTCACAGATATCAAAAAAGACATAAAATATTTTGATGAGATCTAGAGTTAGCCTGCCTATAATGTCTTCTTATTCTATAAATCTTGGGGCCCTTTGATAAAGGTCAAAGAGGTTAATCTGGCCGGACTCATTTTTATGAGCTTATATTGTCTCATAGTGCTGCTATTTTACTTACTAAAATTTCCAAATTCTGAGTAGTAGTTAATTCTAGAATTTTCCTGACATTGATTGTTAATTTCACTGGTTTATACTTTTCAAAATCTCTGTCTGTCTGAACACTGATCATTTATGTTTCTTTACCATTCCTGTGTAAGCAGGCCTATTCATCATTCCTCACACAGAGAGATCTCCTATCAGTCCTGTAGGTAGACTTCTTTTCCAAAATCTTTTCTCTAACAGTGTGTAAGGCTCCTACCTTCAGTTAGCGTGGACAGAAACATCCTCTCTGCTGCAGACCCAAATTATCCACTTGTAAGTTGGGTAGACTCATCATTAAGTTCTTTGCCCATTTTTGATCCAGTTATTTTTGCCACATAATTAGCTGGCCAGCAGCAAATTTGCTGTAAAAGATATAATAACTGATTGGCAGTTTGGTTTGATAGTTTGATTTCAAGTTTGGTTTGAATTGGTGCATACTATACTGGAAAGAGAAGTCATATCAGTTTGCAAATCTTGTAGCGAACAGGTCATTCCTCCCACCTAACAAAACCAAAAGTTTACCAAGCCATGGGAAGTCTAAAAGGGGTGGCTAGTAATTCCCAGCAGTCCTTGAGAGCAGTAACTATCAATTCTTTTTGTCCCATAGAAAGCAGAAAAATAATTTATTCTAAAATATTGCACAAATAAATTCATCCTGAAAATATACTTTGATGCCATTCTATTGGCAGAGCTCTTCCCTTTTAATATGCTTCTCTCCTGCCAGTGGTGACTGGTTTTTTAAATAAGTTTTTAGGCATTTCACTTTTACCATGTTGTGAGCAGGCAGGAGCCATCTTTAAATCCACAGGCCCCTAGGAGAGAGTGAGACACTTCTCAGAGGACTAGCACCTTCTATCTCAAAAGAGTACATGAACATTTAGTAGGGTCAGTGTAGTTTAGGGTAAGAAGTTACATAATTCATCCATGTGTAAAATGGAGACAGGTAAAAATACTGCATTGTAAAAAAGATACTCAAATGTGGTGTGAATATTTAAAGCAGTTGATGATTAAAATAGGTGAGTCAAAAGGGCCTCCCTGGTGGCATAGGGGTTAAGTCTCAGTGCTATCACCATGAAGGCCAGAGTTCAATCCCCAGCCAGGGAGCTGACCCACATATGGCACAACAGACCTCTTCTGTCATGCCTGCTGCTCCCCTCAGAAGTGTATTTTAGTAAATCTGCCTGATCTACTCCCCCCTCTGTCTCTGGTGAATCCTCTCACCCCTGCACCTCTGGTCTACACCCCAGTTCTTTTATGCATAGATAAATAAATAAAAATAAAAAAATATATATAGGTGAGTCAAAGAAGTTGGTCTGGTTTGAGGTGATTTTGCATTTTAGAAATCCTCTCTGTGGCCTCAGTAGCTGAGCACTGAGGGCAGGACTTCTTCCTTAAGGCCATTGAGGCTTCAGATACCAGATGGCTTCATTTTTCAACTGTAGTTCAAAAAGAAGATTGAGTTGGTACAGAATTGCAATCATCTAAAAGAGATAGCAGCAAGCTTAACAGGTCACCAACATGGTGATGCTAACTCCCTGGCGGGGGCCCTTTGGCACTAGGAAGCCAACAAAGGCCCAGAGCACAGTCATCACAACGAGATGTACCATGAGGCCATTGTAGTCTGTGGCTGTTCCTGGGCTGTCAGAGGCTGCCCTCTAAGTATTCATTCTTAGGCTACTTTGGATATAACAGCTGTTCTCTGATGCCATTTTTACCAAATCCATCATGCAGTATTAGAAGTTGTAAGCAAAAGAAAAATCAAGTTCTTTCCATCACTCCAAAAGGAATGATTACGTGAATCCTACTGAGTATAGGTTTTTTGTAAATGGCAAATATTTGTTTGCTCTTTGATAGAGGAGAACGTGATAGAGACAGAATTTTGGTATTTGGTATAGACATTAGTTCAGATGTTTTGGTGAAACATCTGAAGCCAAGTCCAGGGCAAGTGATGGGACACTTAATATAGTCCATATGTGCACTACCAGTTATGTTACATACAGTGACAAGAAATAGCAGCGTTGCTTGTCTGTTTGTTTTACTTTTCGGGAAATCTGAAGAGACAGCAGATTTTGTTAATATCGTGAAGAAAGTACCTCTGACATTAGATCCTGAAGCTTTAATGATCAGGTTTAAGAAAGGAAGTGTTGTTGCTTTCTCTAAGATACAACTGAATATGACTGAACTGTCACCAGCTATTTTATCTTTTATGGCAGAATTATCTCATGGTCAATTATTTATGTGGTGAAAAGGATTGTAGTGAAAATGCTTATGGCAAAAATCTTATAGTGAAACTATTTCTACTTCCAAGTTCCATTTGGAAAGTTCCTGTTCTTTATTAACACTTATGCTACAGTCTCACCTGGAAGCACAACGAGAGGAAGTTGGATTGCTGGGTGAGCACACCGATTCCTCAACTATGGTACTGGTAAATTTCAGGTCCCATTTGAACAGAAGCGTGACTTGTGGCTCACAATTTGTGCATCTGACTCTGTCACTTTGGACATTTTTTTTTAAGATTTATTTATTTATGCATACAAGAACTGGGGTACAGGCCAGAGGTGTGGGAGGTGAGAGGATTCACCAGAGTCAGGGTGGGGAGCAGAACAGGAGGACTGACCGAAATACATTGCTGAGGGGAGCAGCAGGTGAGTCAGGAGAGGTCTGCTGCGCCATGTGGGTAGCTCTCTGCCCGGGGATCGAACTCATGCTGCAGTGGCTGTGGGTAGCTTCAAAGTGCTGCATTTTAACTTCTTGCACCACCAGGGAGGCCCCCACTTCTAACATTTCTATCTTATAATAAAGAAGTTGGAGGATGCGTTTACTGATCCCCGGAGATTCATGCTCCTGTCCCTTCATTGTGAAACCTTCTTTTGCTTCCTGAGCAAATTTTCAGTTTCTCCTGGGCTTAGTTAAAATAGTGTATGAGTCTTTCTAAAAATATGGCCTAGTTGCCTTGACAGCTCTCTCTGTACACTTCCCCCCCTACTATACTGCAAAAACTGTCTGAACTTGCTTGATGTCTTATTTATTTTTATGTTTCTTCACTTAAAATAGTACCTGATATATAGATTGTGCTTGATTAAAGTTTAGCATTGTTAGTTTCCTCTCTACAGAAATATTTATATAAAACAATAAGTGAAAAATGTGAATTTTACTTTATATTGAATAGCTATGTTAATCCTATAATGCACCTGTGTTACAGATAAAGTATGAAATGCTGTTAAAAAGAAAAGGAAAATCTTCTGAATTATGCTTTCTAGATTATCACTGATAATGATGATGATGGTGATGGTGGGGGAGGGGACATTTTTTTAGTACTCACTATTTGCTAGGTATAATGCTAAATATTTTCAAAAAGACTTTTTCGCTTAATCCACTAGTTATCACTAGGTTTAATTCACTAGGAAGACAAATAACTTGCTCAAGATCACATGTCTGGTGAGAAGCTTAGCCTGGATTTGAATGCATGTAATGTGAGTCCAAGCACACATGAGTCAAAACAGCAGTGATCAAAGTGCATACCTCCAGAATCTACCACCTGGGTTGAATCCCAGTTCTTTCACTTAAAAACTATTTGACTTTAGGTACACTAATTAATCTTTGTGCCTCATTCCTAGTCCCTCATCTGTAAAATGGGATTAATAATATTAGCCCAAAGCTCTGCTGAGGGTTGCAATGAGAATGAAATGAAGTAATTTATGTGAAGTACTTAATGACAACTTAGAATAAATTGTCAATAACCATTAGCTCTTATATTACTATATATACTTTAATTAAAAATTATCACACTATAATCCTCTTTGTAACTTTTTTCCTTATTCACTTTATGCTGTGAACATTTTCATTTATAAACTCGCACCACATTATTTATAGACCCATACGATCATCCACTCTTAGTATACACCGTAATTTACGTAACTAATTTCCTGCTTCTCTAGGATATGAGCTTCTTGGAATGGAAGCTGGTACAAATCCTATGGTTTTTCTGTGTCTAGAACAAGGCTAGCACAAGGTAGGTCCTTAATAAATATTTGTTGAATAAATGAATGTTATTAAAATTATTTCCAATATTTTTCTATTTGTTATAGTTTAAAAATTCTTTTTACTTATAGGAGGTTTTGAAGTTTAAACATTTTTTGGGGTAGGCATATATAACCTTGTCATTGCTTAAGAATCAAAATGTAATTTCTATACTGATGTAAAATCATGTTGCATCTAGGAGCTGGAAGGGATCATGCTCTGTGAAATAAGCCAGAAAGAAAAAGAAAAATACCGGATGGTCTCACTCATAGCAGGAATTTAGAAAACCTAAATAAGGGACCAGGAAAAAAGCTAATTATAATAAAGTATAAATCAAAATCAACAAGCAACTATAAACCAGAGACACACCATGGGGGGGGGGAGAAGGGAGTAGGATCAAAACAAGGGGGGTGGGAATTGTATGGGGACTATAACCAAGATGAAAATGCATACATTGTGCAAAAATGAAAAATGATGTAAAAATATATAAAATAAAATAAAATTTAAAATAATAAAAGCAAAAAAAAAAATCATGTTGCATCTAAGTATACCCATTTGGTCCAAGAGAAAAAAATACTCCGACTAAGTCAAGATGCATGGTTATATTTAAAATAATAAGTTTAAAAGTCTCTTTCATGAAATTGTTTTTCAAAGAGTGTTTTACCATGTGGGTAAATGTTAACAAAAATTGCTCAAATTAACTCCAAGTACAATGACATGCATAATGCTTTGATTACACATATGAAATTCATTTAGTCAAAGGAGATGTTGAGTAGGAAAAATGCAACTTTGTAAAAAAAAAAAAATCCCCATTACTATAATGATAGAGTAGTTCCCCAAGATCTAATCACATGCACATTTAGAAGAAAGCGTTTTATAGGCTCTGTAACAGCAACATCTGGTGACTTTCTGACTATTCCAAAACAGCTTCACTCTGCTTTCAAATTTCCATTTTGTGTTCTATCAATCTATAAAGTTGCCTGCAGAGACTTAGTAAACTTGGAAAATTTTCAGCTTAACTTGAAAAATGTGCTACTTATTACTCAATCCCTTGAGCTAGGGAGGAAAATAATGAACGGAAAGCCAGGATGACTAAGGCTAGGAGAACCACTTCACTTATTGTTATGATGTAGGAAACACCTCAGAGAATTTTTTTTCAGGAGGTGATGAGACTGGTTAACAGAACTTACTAGAGGGACGATAGACTGGGAAAGACCTGAGAAACAGATGTAACGAAGGCGTGTTCTGGAGAGGACAGACATCTAGAACAAAACTGTACATACTTTATCAGTGGAGAATGCATCACAGCTCTATTATACATCTGGATAGGTGTTATTTAGTTTTTAGCATTGAACTAAAGTGTAAATAAGCCTAGTATTTCCTCAGGTAGTGTTAGCATTACTTCTGGCCTGAGGGTTAGTTTAGCCTTTGTTTTGGTTTGCTCAGGGTGAAAACAGAAGCCCCCAGAGAGCTACAAAGTCACCTGAACAGTAATTTTTCCAAATAGCTACTGTAGTTACATCTGTTGGAAACAAGGCCCTGAAAATTTAATAAGACACATTGGTGAACAACAGCCAAACAGTTAAATGGGCTTTTTGAAAGCGAATAATCAATTGATAGTTTGGCCTAAACTCTACTCACAACCTAAAGCCAGAGTGCTATGTAAAATAATCTCATTAGGATTTCTTTTCTTTTCTTTTCTTTTCTTTTTAGTTTTTTGTCCTGTTTTCCCTTCTGATTCTTTCTCTTCTTCCCTTCCCCACCTAAATGTATTTTTTTTCTTTTTTTTTAAGATTTTATACAAGCACTGGGGTACAGGCCAGAGGCACGGGAGGGTGAGAGAATTCACCAGAAACAGAGCAGGGAGCAGAACAGGCAGAAGGACCGCTGAGGGGAGCAGCGGGAGAGGCAGGAGAGGTCTGCCACACCATGTGGGTATCTCCCTAGCTGGGCCGGGAATCGAACCCGCGCTGCAGAGGCTGTGGACAGATTCACAGTGCTGCGCTCAACATGCTGCACCACCGGGGAGGCCCCCTAAATGTATTTTCATCTTTTTCCTTTCCTCCCTCCCACGTGCTGCTGCCCTCCTTTGCCTTTCTTTCCTGTCCCTGGTTCTCCCCTCTCATTTTTCAAACTGCCCATGGAACCGAAGTATTATTTTGATGATAGTTGTAAAATAGTTTTACTACTTGATATTTTAAAAATAGTTTGAGGAAAATGTTTATTTTCCAAGGGGAAAATTGGACTTCACTTTCTGACCTTAACTTTTATTACCTAATGTAAAGCACTTGAATAGAATCTGGCACAGAAAAAGACACTACAGTAAACCTTGCCAATTAGTGTTCCTTTGATCCACTTTATCCTTTAGATTGTTGGCCTTTAAAGAAAAAAAATTCCTGTTTTCTCTGAACTACCCATGATGAGCAGTAGCTTTTGTCCTCTTCGGCATCTTACAGGATGGAGTTTTCGTCCTTTCTGTCCTATTTCAGTGGATCATTATCTGTCTACCAAACTTGCTTGCTAAGTAATTTATTCTTGTATTCTTTTGCTTGAGTCTTAGTGGAAAGAACAAATGGACAATGACCTCCTTGTGGCAACAGAAAAATGACTCTTGAGCCACTTTGGACCTTGTATAGCATAGTTCATGGGCAGAACATAGCTCTGGAGCCTGGCACAATGGGACTTATACCCTGTCTGCATCTGATTCCCTATCTTTAAAACACACTCAGAGGATTTTGTGAGAGTTAAATGAGTCCAGGCTGACAGAGCATTTAGCACGATGCCTAACAGTGGTGATAAATGGCAGCAGAACCCCCAGCACCCACACTGTAGGAGATTTTTCTCTTGGGAATGCTACCGATTGCCTAAGTGGGGACAAGATGCTCCCTCTGACCTCTCCATGACCCATACATAATGAGGGTGATCTGAGAATAGTATGACTTAAGACATGAAAGAGCATTAAAGGTTGAGAGGAGAAACAGAGTTGGAGTGCCAATCTGCCCACCTACCTCGTGCCCCTGGGCTCAGAGACCACCTCTTTGGCAGCTGAGAGACTAAACTTGGGAGCTTCTCAATGTCGATTTTGGAGAAATAGTGGGCCTAGCATTTGCTGAATTAAATTTAAAAAATATATTTATTTATGCATACAAGAACTGGGATGCAGGCCAGAGGTGAGGAGAGGTGAGAGGATTCACCAGAGATAGAGTTGGGGAGCAGAACAGGCAGATTGACTGAAATACACTGCTGAGGGGAGCAGTGGGCAAGACAGGCGAGGTCTGCTGTGCCATGTGGGTTAACTCCCTGGCCGGGGATCCAACTCCTGCTGTAGTGGCTGGGGATAGCTTCATAGTGCTGAGACTTAACCTCTTATGTCACCACGGAGGGCCCAGAACTAAATGTTTTGAAATACATTGTGTAAGGGGATCTCCCCCTGGGGTGCCCCCAGTCCACCTCTCTGGAGGCATTGCACAACAATGGTGTGTGTGTGTGTCTGTGTGTGTGTGAGAGAGAGAGATAGGTTAATAGAGTTAAACCCTTCTCTTAGCAAGACTTGAAATGCCCCTCAAACTTTAAAATTCTCAGTAACAGTTTCTTGGCACTTTCTCTAAGTTAATCTAAAAATGGTGAGACCAATTCTGATTCAGTCAGGAAATGTTTTTATGGAAATTTATATTGGTTACACTCTGAAGGTTTCAATAGTTCTTAATTGCAGGTCATTGTTCGCTGCTGTGCTGCCTGCGGTCAACTGTGAGGTGTGTTGCCAACAATTTAATAGTAACACCATTAGTAACATGGTCAAGCTTTCAAACCATTTCCTTTCTAACCAAATAGATGAGAATAAACTAAATTTTTTCTCTATGACATCACTTTTACTTGCTTTAATCATGTTTTTTTTTGGTGAAGAAAGAAAGAGGTGGCATTATGGTTGCATGTGGAAATTTTTTGACCCAAGTTGTTAGCATCATTGGTCATGGCTGTTGCAAACAGTTACATAAAGATAAACCTGGCATAAAATGGGATGTGCTGGGCCAGTATTAATTCTGGGGTAGAATTGTTAAAGGGCAGGGTGAGGGGCACCTCAGGACCCCCAAATCTGCCTGCTCTAAATAGGTTCTGCCATCTGCTGCATTAAGACAAATATAGTCTAGTGCTTAAGACCTTTAATGGAAAGGAACTTGACAAAAATAGTTTCCAAATCAAGCCCCTGAAATAGCCCAATCCCCTTATGCATAAATGCCCAGCCAAACAGGATTGGCCTAAAGCAGGAACTGAAAGTTCCTGAGGCCTGAAAGTCTGCCACAAGTCCAAGGTACCTCCTGGTGGGGACCCATAGAAAGGGGCAGAAGAGGCCAGACATGTCTGGAAGGAAAAGAGCAAAATCAAAGTCAAGATGAGTGCTGCCATTGTTAGCCTTCCCACAGGTCTCTCCCCCACAAATGTCTTCTTCCATGTCCCTCAAGTCCCTAGTACAAGTCCAAGGCTGAGAAGCAAGTACAGCTTCTTCCCATGTCTTTCTGCTCCATGTGCCGCCTCCAGGTCTCCTCCTTGCTCTCTCTCCTTCTTTCCTTCTCCCAGTCTCCTCTCCAGATTCCCCTTCTCCCTGCTCAACTCCACCCTTCCTTGGGTGGGGCAGGGAACCTGGAACCTCCCATTTCCCCGGGACCACCCTGTTACAGAAGTGCAATATTTTAATAGTTTAGTGTTTTGCTTGCTGAAGTCCAAGACTTTCAGGAATATCCACGCATTTAGGGACAGTGCATTGATGAGACAGAACTGAGATAATGGATCTTTGTGGGGGAGGAGTTCTGTACATGGTACAGTGTATTTCTGGATCTGTCAAGACCACAAGAGAGAGATGAAGGTTAGACACCGAAGGAGCAGCAGATTAAAGCCATGGAAAACTAGTATTTTAGGGAGCTGAGGGAAGGAAGAATAGCTACTTTTCCTTTTGGGCAATCATAGAAGAGATTCTGTGAGATGATAACCCTTATTTTTGAAATGGTATAAGAATTTCAGAGTCCGGGGAATTCTTCACAGGCCATGGGCTTCAAAGATGGCATGAGCTAGGCTGTGGAAAGGGTCTGAGACCATTCTCTGGAGTCTCCTTTCTCTACAGTTGAAGGAGAGAACTAAATGCCAGGTAAAAGAATAGCAGTGTGAGAGGAAATACTGGGAGAGACAGACTTCTGTAGTTATCTTGTACGCCTACATATCTTGCTGAGTATGTCAAGAGGGCAAGGCCAACATCACTTTATCACAGGGCCATTTCTCAGGTTGGTATGTGGTGAAGAACCTTGAAGGTTTTAATTATGTCATTCTCAGGGGCAAAGAGCAGGCTGGCTTACTGCTTCCTATGAAATGGCGAGTTCTTCAAGCCCAGTGTTCCTCTCCTACAGGGCAATCCACTGTGTGCAGGCATTCACTTGGGCCCTCCTGGCCACCTCTGTGGGACTTGGAACTGAGGCATACACACTAATACTTGCATCACTTGCTACACCATGAGTCAAGTCCTTTGTCTCCAGCTCAGGACCTCATGTCTTCTGTTAGTCTCCATGAAATGATAACAGGGTAACTTACCAATTTGTTGACAGCTTAAAATCCGCTTTAAGACCTTACAGGAGGGGACTCCCCGGTGG
The DNA here is from genome assembly GCF_014898055.3 of Talpa occidentalis. Classification (NCBI taxonomy): domain Eukaryota; kingdom Metazoa; phylum Chordata; class Mammalia; order Eulipotyphla; family Talpidae; genus Talpa; species Talpa occidentalis. The sequence continues at coordinate 14,737,268 of NW_023605083.1, forward strand.
CGCAGCGGTTGAGCGCTGGGTTGTGAAGCTTCCCACAGCCACTGTAGCGCCGGTTGGATCCCCGGCCGGCCGCCAGGCGAGGGTCCCACATGGCGCGCAGACCTCTCCTGCCGCCCGCTGCTCCCCTCAGCAGTGTACTTCGGTCCTTCTGCCTGTTCTGTTCCCCACTCTGGCTCTGGTGAATTCTCTCACTCTCCCGCGCTTCTGGCTGTACCCAGTGCTTGTATAAATAAATAAATCTTTTTTTTAAAAAAAAGATACTACAGGAAAGGAATACAAACGTTTACAGAAATTTTTTCAATCAACTTGAGTCTTCCCAAAGTGCTTTGTTTTTTTCTGTCCTCCTAAGGTTGTTCACTCATCCTTAAAAACCATTAAAGCTCTGGGGTTCTTGGCAGTGCTGTAGAATTCTTGGACTCCTTAACTTTGACCTCGAAAGCCACTGAACTTCCTGAATTCTTTCTGAGGCACATGAAAGATGCTGTGTGTGTTTGATACCAGACTACTGGGGTCCTGGTGAGGTCATCCAGCCATTTTTGCCTTCGGGCTACTCTTAAATCAGTTCAGTTTTCAAACATCTCCAAAGAGTAAGTGTAACCATATTCCTTCAGGAGTTCATTAAAACATTTCACCTTTTCCTTTTTTAGAACAGTTCTCTGTTTTATAATTAAAATAGATTTAAACAGAAAAGCAAGTGACTTATTTAAATTTTTCCTTTTATGGGCTTCTGTGCGTATTTAGAAAACTGTTCATATCCTGAGAGGAAAAAAATCTTGAAATTCATGGTCATTGTCTTTTCTCAAAACTGAATGTCAGTCCAATTTTATTGCAAAAGCTTTCATCATCAGTCTATTTTAATTGTTTTCTGCTGGTTTTCTAAAGGAAAATAGGAAAAAATCTCTCGTATTGTCTCAAGGTCTTTTGTTTACTTTATCAAACCTTCCATATATGTTCTTTCTGCCAGAGACTATCATGACTAACGTCTTCTAGGGATTTTGTTAATTTTTCACTTGGGTAGTTGATTAGGTTTCAAGATTACTTCCAACATAAGGTTTTTGAGTTTATATTATTTGGGGGCATCACAAAATCCCTACTATATACATATGTGTAGAGTGTCTTTACCCTCCATCCACTTTATGTGAAATCACTCTGGATAGCATGACCCCATTTGCTGTGATTTGTGTAACAGGGCATGTGGTTCCAAGGAATAATACAAGAAATTCACCGTTTTCATAAAGTTCCTTTATAGATATGCTTTTTTTTTTGTGCTTCAATTTTAGTCAACTCATCGTTAGTGATATTGGTATCTGGTAATTAAGAAAAATCAATCTTCATTATTTTAATCTTCTACAAACTAACTGTCTACCAGAGAAAACTAACAGAGAAACAGAGAAACACTGAAACTGTATTCTTTTTTGTCCTTTTTCTTTGACATTTTCAAGCTGTTTGGCCAAAAGCAGGTCATAGTTTTCCTTCTTGAATTTTCACCCATTCACTTATCAGTCAACCAATGTTTATTTTGGGATTTAGCTTATGCAAGTTGCTGAGATTTAATTATCTGATTGAGTATAGTAACTGAGTATGTAGCTATTAGACATAAAATATTTCCCCCCTTTTAATTCCTTGGTGACGCTCCTTTGGTATAGGACTTCCTAGGTTAGATGTAGAATTAATGTGATAAGGGAAATCGTACAAGGAAGGGGGGGTCTTTGAGAAAGTCCTGAAAGAAAATCACTAAAGCTTTGATTTATTGGATACCTAGCAATATAGTTTCTTTTATTTCCCTATGAATTTTATTTTTCCCTTAGAAGCATTACTTTGGTTCTTACTATAATCAACAATTGTGTTATAACAATCAATCTGCTGGCCAATAGAACATTTTATTTTGTCTGTGACTCTTACACAACCAGGCTTTAGAAGTTCCATCTTAATGTCCTCCTTGCCTCTCATCTTCTAATCTACCTTCTCCACCATATTACTCTAAACCAAAATGTTATTATTGCAGGACTTAAGAAGTCATCCTCAGCAATTCAGTGCCTCAGGTTAGAAAAACAATTTAATTAAAGTATTTTAAATATGGTAAAAATACATATAAAATTATTTACCATCTTTACCACTTTGAAGTATACAGTTGAGTAGTACATTAAGCATATGCACATTGTCATGAAACCAATTTGCAGAACTGAAACTTACCATTAAATAACAGTTCCCCATTTCTCCCTGGCAACAACCATTCTGTTTTCTGGCTTCTTATGAATTTGACTATAATGGGTACATATCATTTAGTATTGATATTCGTCTTCTTGTGACTGACTTATTTCATTTGGCATAATATCCTCAAATTTCATCCATGCTATAGCATGTGTCAATTTCTTTTCATTTTTAAGTTGAATAATGTAAGACAGAAATATTTTAGCATACCCTTTAATGCTATTTTTGATCTTATTCCTGCTCTCTAGCCTCAGGACCTGTATTACATTCACTGTGTCTGTTGATTTATTGGCAGTGCTATGAATAGTTCAACAATTGTTACCTCTTTGCCCATATTTCCTCTGATCAATGGAGCTTGCTTTCCTCTTTTTTTTTTCTTTACCTGACTAGCATTTAGTGTACTCACTACCAAAAAAGCTTTCATTTTGTAATCTATTTTTAAAATTTGAAATAGGTTATCAAGCTATTCCTGCATCATTGTCCCACTGACATATGATTTAATCAGCTTTTTAGTGTTTTGTGATACAGTTACAACACATTTAATGTTTTATAACTGGTGGATAATTCGATTTTATCCTTATTTACTTATTATTAATAATGCTGTAAGAATGATATTCTTCTACTTCTTGCCAGCAGAGTAACTTATACCAACTCCAAACTTTTCTTCCCATCATAAATAACTAAAACTGGGCAAAGTATCTGAGGCACTATATTTAGACTTTGAGCAATAGGCAGTGCAGGACTGTGATCCATGATCCTTGAAATAAGGGAAACATGAGATGAGAACTGTTTTTTACTACTTCTGCCTGGGGCACTTCGCTGACTCCAATGTAGATTGATGTAGTACAGGAACAGCCTGATGATCTCACTGTGGTCTAAGATAATTACCTGTATGTATTGCTTGAAACTTTTCTGTAATGAAAAACTGTTTCTTCTCCCTTATTAATTAATTAATGATCTAGTTAATTAAATAATTTTTATTTGTATCAATATGGGCTTATAGATATTTATTTCATTCTTTGGGTTTCTAACAGAAACATCTTACTAACTCATATGGCTTCAGGTAGCATCTACCCCAGGCAAGCAAACACTGCAGTCCTGTTTCTCGCTTCCTGTTTCTGTCTTCTCCAAGATTTCACATTCTTCTTTTTCCCTGTGATCTCAGTTGTTGAATGGGTTCAAGTAAAGTTTCCATTTTTCTTCTTAGTTATCTTTCTTGTTGTAAAGGTGTGAGAAATGCTTTTTCTAGTTTTCTAGATCTCCAAACTGAAACCAGAAATCTGTTTTGATATAACATGTAATGTATTTCTACAAACCATCATATAATAAACAAATTGTGACAAGATATTTTGAAGGTAAGTAGAGGGAATTTTAATATGAACTAGGTATTACATGATGTTAAGGAACTATTGTTAATTTTGCTAGATGGGATAATGGTATTGCAATATTATAAGATAATATCCTTTATTTTCAGAATGACTTAAGAAGTATTTATGGGTGGAATATCATGATGTTTTTGTCTTGTTTTAATAGAGGTTTTTTAATGTGGCTGTTTCATCATGGCACTCTAAATATTTAAATTGGAAGGTAGATTACCAGAATTTATTGGTATAATTGAAAAAAACTGGACCTGGTTTACTTCAGGGCTGAATTGAACCAATGACATGAAGAATTGTGACTATTCCTTCAGTCTTCAGATTGGGTCACTTTATAATTCCAGGACCCTTTGAAAAAGAGGCAGATCCATGTGAAAAAGAAACTCTTAATAATATCACAAATATACTTGGGAATTACTTCTCTTAACTTTCCCCTAAAGGGGACATTTTTCATCCTCACTGCACACTGAGAATAGGTAAATAACTCTGTCCTTCTGAAACAACTCTGGTATCTGAGCACACAGAATACCATTCTAGTACAAGTTTGAGGAACCAGAAATTATGAGATAAAAGAAGTTTTCTAGCCCATCAGTAAGCTCAGTGTAACCCTCAGTGGAGCGGAATATATCTTTTTTTTTTTTTTTTGTGGGACCCTTGCCGGCAGCCGGGGAATGAACCAGTGCTGCAGCGCTCAACCGCTGCACCACTAGGGGAGGCCTGGAGTGGAATATATCTTATGGTTAACTTTCTTGTTTCTGTGTGGTAGTTTAAGTAGCTATATTCAACACTAATTCAAAAAGAAGCCTGCACTCCTATGTTTATTGCAGCTCTATTTACAATAGCCAAGAAATGGAAACAATTCAAATGCCCCAAAGCAGATGAATAGATCAAAAAGTTGCGTTATATTTATACAGTGGAACGTTACTCAGCTATCAAAAAAGACAAACTCATGCCATTTACAGCAAAATGGATGGAGCTGGAAGGGATTATACTAAGTGAATTAAGTCAGAAGGAAAAAAGGTAAATATTGGATGGTCTCACTTACATGCAGAATATAGAAAAACTGAACAAAAGGTCAAGAAAAAGACAAAACTAGCAAGTTGACCACAGATCTGATGCATACAGCAGGGGGGTGGGGGAGGGAGGTAGGTCAAAACATGGGAACACTAGGAAACAGGTGATGGTTCATGGGTGAGATGGGGCAGGAGAGCTATGGTGACTACACATCTGAGGGGAGAAACCAATTACTATACAAAAATGAACAACAACATAAGAAAACAGAAATATTTTTTAAAAGCTATAATCAGTAAATAGTAAAATCCTCACTTTGGCTCCCTGACTCTTATGGTAAGACTATTATGATCTAAAAAGACTGAAAGGAACCATATGGGGTCTGACTTCCCCACAAAAAAAGTTAATCAAAAGCATTTCTACATCCCTTTGGGAAGCAGAGGCAGAGGTGTCAGAATCAACACCAGAGTTGGGAAGGAGGTGGGTGGTCTGCCACATCCCCAATTTTAATCTTCTGTTTGGGCAGTGCTCAAAATGGAAAGACTTCAGAGAGTAACCATGGATTTTCTTAATCTTAATTAAGAGGTGACTTCACAGCAGCTGCTATTCTAAATGTATTTTCCTAATCTGGAATAAATGGATTCAGTTTTGGCTTCTGGATGAAACAGCTGAACTGGCATTTCTCATATATTCCATTAGCAGAAGATATCAGGAACCATTTGCTTTCACCTCAAAGGAACAGCAATAAACTGTAGACAAATTTCCTCACATGATAGTAGCTTCATGATTTTATGCCATTCTTGAGGGCCATTGGGACCTTGTCCATTCTCACTCTGAAGCAGGACATTATATTGGTTCACTCCACTGATGACATTACACTGGGACCAGCTGAGGTACAAAGAATACCAATATGCTTTGGTAAGATACTCCTGTACAAGCAGTGAGACACTATATATCAAAAGGTAGGAAACAAAAACAAAAAACAAAACCAAACAAAGCTAACTCCAAAAGGCAGGAAACAAAGTCTTCAAAAATACAGGATCTTCTTGTTTATACTTTAAATGCTCTCTGCCTCTTGACACTGTAGAATAAGATGACCAGAGGTGTGTGGCCTTTGACCAGCTTCTGGTGGGTCAGTCTGATAGCACCCCACCCTGGGCTGTGTGTCATGTGCTTCTTGCTCCTCAACCTGGCAATTTGGTGACACTGCAGCCTGGGACACCTGTAGGAAACTTGGCATCATAAATAGGTAACTGGTTAGGGTGAGAGTTATTGCTCCATAGAAATGTGACCCAGGGTTGGTCCAGTTGGTGTCCCTTGCCTAGGATTTTGACACTTGAGGACGTGGCACAGAGATGCAGGGACAGCCGGTGACTAATTACAGGGTCATGGAGGGGAGAGTGCACAGTGAGGGTGCAGGTTGGTACCTCTATGGGCAGAGTTCAAACCAGCCACCAGGAATGATACTGGCTTTGTCTCAGTTGGCCCTCTCCTTTGATTCTTGCTCATTCTTTCAGCTTTGTTTTTCATCTTCAAGTTGTTTTTATGAGCTATCCACTAGCTTTCTAATAAATAACATTTTTCAAAAAATTTAATTTAATTGTATTCTTTTTGTGTGTACAAGAGCTGGGGTGTAGGCCAGATGTGCAGGGGTGGTGGTGAGAGGATTCACCAGAGACAGAGTGGGGAGCAGAACAGATAGATCTACTGAAATACACTGCTGAGGGGAGCAGCGGGTGAGACAGGAGAGGTGTGCTGCGCCACATGTGGGTAGCATCCTGGTCAGGGATCCAACTCAGGTCCTAAAGGTGACAGAGCTGAGACTTAACCCTTAGGTCACCAGGGAGGCCCCCAATAAATAACACTTCTGCTTAACTAGTTTCTTTTGTTTGCAACTTCAAACTGTGAATGTAAAATGAAAACATAAGACTAAATGATCTCTATATGATTACCTCATCTTTTTTCCCCACTCTGTTTCTAATGTTATTTCCATTGCATTAATATGTGTGTTTTCGTGAAGTTCCTTTTCCCTTAAGAAAAAAATTTAAATAAAAATGGTGAAGGCGAGCAGACCTCTCCTGTCTCGCCCGCTGCTCTCCTCAGCAGTGTATTTTGTCAGTCTGCCTGTTCTGCTCCTCACTCTGTCTCTGGTGAATCCTCTCACCCTCCTGCCCATCTGGCCTGCACCCCAGTTCTTGTATAAATAAATCTTTAAAAAAATAGTGAAATACAATAAATAATATAAATCTAATATTGAATATAAATATATGTAAATATGTAAAGCAACTATACAGATCATGCATTTATAATATTTATATAGTATAAATAATAAATATTAAAGTAGTGTAAATGCAACATAAAATAAAATAATAATAAGGGTAATGCTTTATTAAGCTTAAATTTTTAGTTTTTGGGGGAGCTGTCTTTTGAGAAGTATGGCGAGTAGAGAATTGAGGAAATTTCATTATAGTCCTTAACTGTGTGTGACCATGAGGTCATTTTATTTTGTTTTATTTTTTATAAAGATTTTTTTATTTATACAAGAACTGGGGTACAGATCAGAGGCGTGTGAGGGTGAGAGAATTCACCAGAGACAGAGCGGGGAGCAGAACAGGCAGACAGACCGAAGGCACTGCTGAGGGGAGCAGCGGGTGAGACAGGAGAGGTCTGCCGCGCCATATGGGTTTCTCCCTGGCCAGCCGGGGATTGAACCTGCACTGCAGAGGCTGCGGACGGCCTCACAGTGTGGCACTCAATCCACTGCGCCACCGGGGAGGCCTTGTGAGGTCATTTTAGTTTGATGTTTTGAATTAATATTGGCTAGCACTCAATGGGACATTTTATTACAAGTTAATGGTGTGATTTTCTGTTCCTTTCTGTTGGGTAGGTTAGTTCTGGGTTTTAATTATTGCAAAACCACAATATAAAAATTTCCACATGTGAGCAAGAAAAAAATAAGATTTTGATGTTATTGTTATATGCTAATAACACAACTGAATTCATGGTAACTGGAGAGCTGATGTTTGCTGGTCTTTTTAATGCTGGGATAGTCTGAAGGGACAGATTGAACCTAAATCTTTAGCTCTGCTTAAAACCAGAGAGCTACCAGAGAGACTCAAAGGAAAGATTCATGAGTGATATGCTGTGGCTGGAGATTTAGAGTCCACATGGGGTGAGGTCTAAAGAGAGGTGACACTTGGATGGTATCTAAGGAGAAATTTTGGAGAAACGAAATTATGTACTGGGAATTTTTGAAAAGAAAAACTATGTGTGTGATATCAATTGTCACCGTTTCCTCTGAGAAATCACAAGATACATTTTCACTAATACTTGGGGGAAGGAGAGCTTTTACTCTAGATGAGATGAATTGAGGGTGAAAATAGAGACAACATGTAAAGGATTAAACATTTGTGTCACAGAAAGCATTTTTGTCATTGTTCCATAGCTCATTTTTTCACTGTCCTTATGTAGGCCCCAGTCGAACTACAGTTGGAGTCATGCACAAAGGCTCTTTGTACAGATTTAGGTCATTCCCACTATGAGAGAACTAGCATTTCCTGAGAACTACTATGTACTAGTTGCAAGCTAGCCACACACCCTGGTGGGGAGTGGAGCAGTGGAGTTGCCTGTCCTTGTGGGAGAAGGATTTCATCCCTGAGTTATTTAGTGTTGCCTCTGAGTTGTAATAATAAAAAGGAAGTGGATGACTTTTAGTCAGTCTTATTACTGTTTTAGAATTCTCTACAGATGATGCACCATCTTTCTACCTGTGCGTGGGTGTGTGTTTCTTCTCGACATCCACCTTGGTGGCCACTGCTCTGAGCTTTGCAGACATTATGTTTTACGCTTAGAAAACCCTACAATGCATTGTCATCCCCATATTACAGATGAATCTTGAATATACAGAGAACCTTATTGAAAGACATTGCTAGCCAAGAGCAGAGTCAAGATTTCAACCCAGCATCTTAGGCGTGCTGTCCCCACCATCTTAGCCTGTCTCCTCAAGCAGCCTAGGAAGTAAATCAGGTTCTCATTTAAGTTGTTCTTCTATTCTAGAATTTTTTAGATTACTCTTACTCTCTCTTCAGCTTCTACCCTGTAGCTTCCTTGTGGGGTAGCTGTGTTGGAAGCAGTGTGGGAGGAGCAAAAGATTAATCAAAATCCATGTGGAACAATGAGAAGTCAAGAGGGGCTACACTGGAAGTAATGTGCGGCCCCAATCCAAAGGCAACCTCGTATTTATTAGCACTAAGTACACAGGCCAGCAAGTACTTAGGGAGTGTACGTGAGTGGGTGATGGGATTATGGACCAGTATGTTCCTCATACCAGGACTTTTGCCCTTGGTGCAAGGCCTCCTGCATGACCCTTTGCCTAGCAGATTAGCAGGAATGCTGGGCACCAAGACAATATCCCCAAGAACAAGGGGAACTGGGGATTCCATGGCACCCTCATAGAGGTTAGAGTACCAGCTGGGCCTATAGGCAAGTACCCATTCTCTTGCCGGTGACAAAAATACAGTAGTTGTCTTTGGCCTATAAAGTTTTTATGATGTCAGCTTTGATTGTAAAAAGAACTAAGTAAAAGCAGTGACTAAATTTGGAGCGACAGGACAGTGCAGCTGTCCTACTTCTCTAATGCATTTGGCTCATCTTCAAAAAGTAAACATAAATAGCATTATAGCTTGTTGTGATCAAAGGCGAGTGTCTTGCATGAAAAAGTTTATTTTTTAAGAAAAATAGCTTAAAGTAATCCAACTATCATAATGAGATTTCAAAACTAACTTAAAAGGTGCCCTTTCTATAATGCCCAGAGTGAATGGTTACATGCATAATGGAAATGCATTAAGAGCTCAAAGCAGTTGAGAGTATTTGTTTTGAACCAAATTAAAAATCAAGCAACAGTAGAAAAATCCTCCTTAAATACTTTTGAATTGCAACCTCCCCTTTGCTAATTTTCATCATTTTAGCCCCATTTTTCAATTCTGAATAGTTACTATTAAAATATACATATCAAAGGTAGATAAAGTCCTCTTTGGTGTTTCAATGGCAAAAGGTTTTTATTGCTCATAAATTAACACCAAAACCAATTTTGACTCAAGTCTAAATAAGAAAACCATATGGATTAGATTTACTTTGAAGTAAACATGGCTTTAAGGCTTGTCTGTGCTAGTGGTAGCTCAAGGAGAGGGAAGGAAAAATACATTTTGAGCTTCTTTAACATCAGAACACTAAGAAATATTTTTAGGTTGTTCATAACCCCAGCAGCACAGATGTCCTGATTCTTGGAACAATCCTCTATTCAATCAGAATCCTATGACTCTTCTAAGTTGTGGGGTGTGGAGGTGGTGAAGATTAGGGAAAATTTTCCTGCTTTCCTTCCATTTACCCCCCCACTCTCCATAGTTTAGGGTATACATTGACTACAGAGTTATCAACCTCTTAATGTACATTTTTTTTCATATTAAGTTATGTGCCACCCTTAGTTTCTTTTTTGTGCAAATATGATCTATGGACTGTCTGCATCATAGTGACCTATAATATTTGCTAGAAATGCTATCTGAGGTTCCATAGCTATCTTAATGAATCTTCATCTTCACAGGTAGAGCTAGACCTGCATTTAATTTAAACTGGATTCTCAAGCACACCAAAGTTTGAGATATGTGTTTAAAAAAAAATACAAAACTGTGTTGATATACCATTGATTTAGAATTCTTTAAATTTCAAGAGTACAGCTTTACCCTTCTATGTTGTGTATAATTCTCACCTCACCTACCTCTAAAGTTCTTGTACCCCCTCCCACTATCAGATTAATCCCCTCCTACTGTCCCTATTCCCCTTTGGTGACCACTGTATTTTTCAGAGCCTAAGAGTTGTTTTTGTTTTGCTTTGCCTGTTCATTTGTTTTGATTATTCATATTTGAGATGTACTGTTCTAATCACTTAATATTTAACTTAAGGTTTAAGCCTTGTTAAATTATTGGACTTTCTGGGCTAAATTTAGGTAATAATCATTTTAGTTCTGCTTCTGGTCTTAATCACACTAGTATTTATTGATCCCCACAGGATTTTCACAAGCACTATTTCACATAATATTATGTTCTCAAGTGAAGTATTTTATTCTACAATAAAGATGAATTAACTGAGGATCCCAGATATTAAGTGACCTGTCACCCAAGTTTACACGAGGTATTAGTGGAACTAGGATTTGGATCAGGTTTCTCACTCCATAGCTCAACCTCCTTTTTCAAAAAGCATTTACCTAATTTTAATAAATTTATTTTATTTTTTAAAATAAATTCTATTGAGATAACATTGGTTTAGCCCAATGTTGTTTCTTGATTTCTTATTATGTATGCACCAGACGCTATTCTAAATGCTGGAGAGAGAGTAAAAAGAAACAGGAGCTCTAATCCCCTAAACCCCATTCTAATGTGAGAAGGCAGACAATAAACAGTTCAAATGCACTTAAGTACCCAGTTAAAGAAAATATAATAAATGAAGATTCTAACTCTGAAAAAATGACTTTCTTATAATCTTTATTGTCACATAAAACTAAATAAGACATTATTAGTCCCAAGGGCTAATAAAGTCTCATTTTTATATCTAGCAGTTGACATGAGAATTGTCCATAAAAATTAATGAGGATTGTAACCAAGAAGATATATTCTGGAAATTCATTTCTGTCTCATCAATCTTAGCTGTGATCGACTGGTCAGATTGGAAAGAATTTTCAAGCTGTTTAAGCTTTTAACCACGTGACATATTAAGCAAACATTCTTCGCCTATCACCCTGAGCATCTCAGCCTTCAGATCAATGGAAATGGTTTGAAATGAAAAAGAACAGAAGTAACTGTCTCTGTTCCTGACTTAGGCCACAGGGTCATTAATGCTTATTATATTTTTGAAACAAGCTTGAACAATTGTCTTTCTTGCATCTACCCTAGAGCTCTTTTTATTTAAGTCAGTTGTGGTTATGCTCCTCCTGAAAGCAACACTGACATGAGTAAATAGTGTGAAAGAGGAGAGGAAAAGTCTTCCAGATCCCCCCATGCTTTTCCGTGAGTCTGGTGAGCTTACCTGAAAACAATGCACTTAAATTTTCTTTCACCCAGTTGCCTGCTCAACTGTCTTCCTTGACTTCTTTTCTTTAGGATTTTTAGGGAGACCATGAGACAAATAGTCACATGAGGAGTATTTCTGCATCCTCTCAAATAATTTTTCAGACATTGTGCTTTGTTTTCCTGAGCTGTTGTGAGGATCCTGGTGAAGAGGTATTTGAACTTTATGCTCAGAATGGTTTCCTTTAGACCAACTCGACATTGAAAGTCTCTCTGTAAAGGCATGGCTAACTTCTGTTCATTTGACTCAGATATTGCTACTTCCAGAAAGATCCCTCTTGCTTCCTGTCCCCCTTCTAAAGGACTTATTATTCCATATTCCCTGCCCAATCTCTGAATCTTGAACACAGCTTCTATAGCTCAGTTTTTTACCTTGTGTCCTTGTTGATCTTTAGTGTTATTCTGAGGATGACAACTATGACTAAGCTCTTTTTAAGTCCTCAGTGTTCTTCACACCAGGAGCCATGTTAAAGTAATTTAATTCAGGGCCTCCCCAGTGGCACAGCAGGTTGAACGCAGTGCTATGAATCTGTCCGCAGCCTCTGTAGTGCCGGTTTCATGCTCCGCTGGCCAAGGAGATGCCCCCATGGCACGGCAGAACTCGCCTGTCTTGCCTGCTGCTCCCCTCAGCCGTGCCTTCGGTCTGTCTGCCTGTTCTGCTCCCCATTGTTTCTCTGGTGAATCCTCTCACAATCCCGCGCCTCTGGCCTGTGCCCCAGTTATTGTGTAAATAAATAAAAAAAATCTTAAAAAAAGAGTAATTTAATTTATGTATTTTTTAAAATCGAGAAAACATTGACTTATAATGCTGCATATGATTTAGAGGTATTGGATCACACCCTTCAGAGGTGTGTTATCACACAACACCTACCACCAATGCACCCACACAGTGCCACTGGAGTTTATTGTGACCCTCACCATTCGTCTCTTCCCTCCCCCTCTGGCAGCCTCAATTTTACAGTCAGATTTCTAGGTTTGTTGTTGGCTGTCTTTATCTGACCCTTTGTTTTGTATTTCTGTATTCCACAAATAAGTGACATTGTCCAGTATTTGTCTTTCTACTTCTGACTTATTTCACTCAGCCTAATCCCCTTCAATTCCATGCATGTTTTTGAAAATGGCAAGAGCATCTTTTTATAGCTGAGTAGTATTCCAATGTGTATATATACACCAAGTCTTCTTAATCCACTTAACTGTCTTTTAGGACTTAGGTTGTGCTTAATTTGGCTATTATAAATAGTGCTTCAATGACCACAGGAGTGCACACATTCCTTAGATTTAGTGTTTTTGTATACTTTGGATAGTTGCCTAGGAGTTTTATTATTGGATCATATGGTAGATCCATTTTTAATATTTTGCAAAACCTTCGTACTGTTTTCCATTGTGGCTGGACCAGTCTACATTCCCACCAACAATGTATGCATGCTCCTTTTTCTCCATCTCCTCACCAGCACTTATTGTTTCTGGTCCTTTTGATATGGGCCATTGTCACAGATGTGAGGTGATAGCTCACTGTTGTTTTGATTTTCATTTTCCTAATGATTAGTGATGATGACCATTTTTTCATTATGCCTGTTGGTCATATGCATGTCTTCTTTGGAGAAGTACCTACTAGCTCTTCTGCCTATTTTTTATTGGGTTATCTGTTTTCTTTTCGTTGAATTGTACAAGTTCTTTGTAGGTATGGGGTAACCAAGATCTTCAATAGCCTCTTGTGGGATATATAGTATGCAAATATTTTCTCCCATTCAGTAGGGTGTCTTTTTGTATCAGTGACAGTTTCTTTACCATGCACAAGTTTCTTAGTTTGATATAGTCCCAATTGTTTACATTCTCCTTAGTTTCTCTTGCCATTGGCGACAAATCCACAGACATCTTTAAAGCCTATGCATGGAATGTTTTGCTTATGTTTTCTTCTATATATTTTATCTTTTCTGATTATACATTCAAGCCTTTTATTCATTTTGGGTTAATTGTTGTGTGTGGTATGAGACAGTGGTCTAGTTTCATTTTGCATGTGACTGTTCAGTGAAGAAAGTGTTTTTTTAATTCTCCCCGAATTGTTACACGTTTGAAATTAGGAATCAGAGTAAAGTGAATAGGAGTAAGCCTTAAATACTGAAAAGACACAAAGGACACAAAGGACTCAAGTCACAGGTATTTTCCTGGATATAATTCAGGGTACTTCCTATACCCTTGTTCAATTTGTTTCTTCATATTAGAATGCAACTCCCTTTTTTTCTACTACTGTGTACCAAGCAAAATTCTTTAAGATTCAATTCAAATGTTACTTTCTCCAACACCTGTCTCAGAAGTCTATTCTGTAAATAGAGGCAAGAGCATGGGCTTTAGAACCAGTCTGATTCACTCACTAGTTCTGTATCCTTGGGTAAATTACTTAACACTCATTTAGCTTGAGTTTTCTTGTATATAAAAATGGGATAATAATACCTGCCTCATTGGACTATTATGAAGATGAAATGAGAATACATACATGGAACATGTTTACTTCAATGGTTGATATTGAGGCCCTGCTTAAAAATATTTTGGTTTCCTGTAGTATCAGTTTAGAGTCCAGCAAGAAGCAGATGACACATTGAAATTAGGATACTTTGCAAAGTTGGGCAGAGTATAAAAACTACAAGGAACAATGCAGTCATACAGGGCTGTTAAGAGTGGAGAAAGAACTGATACTAGATCTGAAGGGACAAGGTGAGGGAGAAGTGACACAGGAGAGAGCCTTCTAGCAGAAGTGGCCTTGAGATGACCAGGGGCCTGTAGCGGAGGGAGTTAGCTAAATGATCTTGTCAAAAGGGAAATGGGAATAAATTTTGTCACCTCATTCTCTTTTTATTTCCTGGCAGCATTCCCAACAGGAAGCCAGAGGGCCAGGAGCCAGCTGATATTCCCATATAGGTCAGCTTTTCAGGCTATAGAGCAGAGGGTGAAGAAAGAAAAATACATTGAAAGAAGTAGACAAAACAAATCATCTAAACTTTTCCTTTACTGAGCAAGGTTAGTCATTTAATCTCTCTATATGCATATACAAAGAAATGAAGTGTAGTTTAACTGTCCTACCTTCCTATGAACCAACCTCCCTCTCCATTCCTTCAAGTCAGACCATATGAAAATGGTTGTTTTGTAGGTCAAAAGCTGTCAACTATTGGTGCTTTCTTATGGGTAACCCAATAGTAAATTCAACCTGATACAATAATTTAAACAATTTTTTATGCCTGGGTTGGTGAGCACCCACTGACCCTCCAGTCAAGCCTCCCCTTCTCCCTATAATGTATTGGATATCAGGCATAACCTTCAGTTATGCCTGACTGCCCCAACACAAAATAACTGAGAAAGCTGTGCTACCAGCCCACTGTTCTTGATGTTTCTGCAAGTTATCTCTTCTTTGAAGCCACCAGCAGAAGAATAAAAGTTATCTGAGGCCTAACCTTGCCTTCCCTCACTTTCCTTCCATATTCCACCTAGTCCTCAATGTGGAAAGGGTAGATGTTTTCATAACCCTCTTCTTTGACTGCCTGGAACTTTGCCTCTGTCATTTCTTCCTCTTTTCCAGTCTCATGGTTTATTTAATCTTTGTGACACAAGAGAATAGGAAGAAAACCTAAAGGAAACTTCTCCATAAAGGAACAAAAGTAGGAGGCAATTAAAAGTATTGTAACCACTGTATTTGATTTCCTGACACTAATTAGGAGGCAGCATTCCCTTGAATGGGTAGCATATTGAGTTACATCATTAATTTTTATCTTAGTAGAAATCGCCAAAGAACAAATATCCTTTCTTTGAGAGCTGATTTTGGTAGAAGAAGGGGAAAAAAAGTTTGAGGTCAGAAATGTCTATGATGAGGAATGGAGCAAATGAGGGACTGGGGGGCACTTGTCGCCTTTCCTAGTGAAGACACCAAATGGGTCAGACACCACAGGTAGATATCTTGTTTCTAATTTTCCCCTTAGATCCAGACATAGTATAGGGCCAGCCTTATTCATTCATTTATTTCTGACAATTCCCCATCCTGAACTGTTTCAGAATTCCATCGTGTTATGTTTTCTAATATTTTGAGCTAAGTCAGGCTTTCTTTTTTTTGCTCACATTTTAGTGATAAGAATACTTTATTTTCCTGACACTAGTTTTTAACAGACATTCCCATCTTGTCATTGCCTGGCCTGGCTTTTGTCTAGAAAAGACAGTTCACTGAAATTCTTGCCAAATATGAGATAACCGTGATGACTTTCTTTAGGCCCTGGGGAGGTGGGGGAGCATTTTGAGAAAAACTCATGGTGGAGGCAGGATGTGTGTGTATATTTGAAGTCTTTGATTTCTCCATTTTTTCCATCTCAGTTGAATACTTTAGTTGAGGAGTAAGCATGGCAATTTCCTGGTTCATCCACAGGCAAGTAGAGAAAGCTGGAAAAGTAGAGTCTTCAGACATTTAGGAATAAACAAAGTCCCAATAGTTCTTCATGGAATTAGTGGTGAGTTATTTTTCCTGCTTGGTGCAAATAAGATTATAGACAGAAGTCTGATCTCCAGTGGAGTTACTACTTCACTCTAGTGGGTAAAAGCCATCTTCTTTTGGGAGTGAAAGGGAATAATGAATCACTGAAAAATATGGGATCACCACCATTACTTAGTGGATGAGAAAAGGCATGAGCTTTGGATTCAGACAGGAATTGCCACCCAGGCTCCATTACATTCTGCCTGAATGACTGCACAAGTTACATACCTCCTCTGTGTTTCAGTTTCTTCCTGCTGGTACAAAGGCAAAAATAGTATCTAACTCACTGAGTTGTAAAAAGGAACTTGTGACATAGTCTGATCCATGAAGGGTTCAATAGACTCCTTACTGATGTTGATTTTGCTTTCTTTGCAAAGAAGGAAAGCTAAAATGCAGAAAGTTAATGTCGGCACACCCACAAGAGCTGATTTCTCTTAGTAATTATTCACAGTAAATGGCAGGTGACCATTTTCTCAAAATCAGGAGTTCATTCTATGAACTCTCCACCTAAATAAACTTAAAGTAGCCTCTCCAAAATCATAGTGGATTCTATCTCAGAGAAGCCAGTTTTAGCAAAATGCTAAAATTTCCACTTGTTTTAAAAGGAAATAAAATAAGAAAGGCTGGGCATGTAAATAAAATATCATCTTCCTTCAGGCTCCCAAAACAAAGTACCATAGACTAGGTGACTTATAAACAGAGATTTCTCACAGTTCTTAAGCTGTAAGTCTGAATTTGGGGTGCCAGGATGGTCGTGTTCTGATGAGAGCTCTATTCTGAGGTTCAGACAGGCATCTTCTCATTATCCCCTCACATGGCAGAAAGAGAGTGAGAGAGGTCTCAGAGGTCCCTTTTGTGAAAGCACTAATACCACTACTGAGGGCAGAGTCTTCATAACCCAACTACATTCCACATGCCCTCTCTCCTAATACAACCACATTTCAACATTTGAATTCAAGAGTGGGAGTCCCAGAAATATTCAGTTTGTAAAACAAATGATTTTCTTAACAAACTTGTCCAAATTCCTTGCAGAGGAAACCACTGATAACAGAACACCTACTCCATGCTGGATGTTTTCATATATACACCTTCTTTCTAAGTCTGGGCCTCTCTGGTGGTGCAGGGGTTAAAGACCGCACTATCAAGCTATGGCCAGCCACTGCAGTAGATTTCCATCCCCAATAGGCCAGTGAGCAACCCACATGGCACAGCAGACCTCTCCTGTCTCGCCCCCTGCTCCCCTCAACAGTGTGTTTCAGCCAATCTGCCTGTTCTTCTCCTCACTCTCTCTGGTGAATCTTCTAGCCGCCCCCCTCTGGCTTACTCCCCAGATCTTGAAAACATAAATAAATAAATCTTTTAAAAAAAATTAAAAAAATAAAACCTTAAGTCATCTTTAAATATTAACTTGTGACCCTTAGCAAAACATAAATTTTAATTATATATATCAATTTATATATAATATGTAATTATATATAAAATCAAAGCAAAAATTTCATGAAATGATACTTAACAGTATATGTAATATACTCTTGATATTTCATTTTGTTAGTTGTAATTCATATTGATGTTGTGATTTGTTAATGCAGAGCAATTTGCATTTTGAAAACCTCTGCCCTACATCTAGAAACTAGGCTCTCCATTTTGTTTTTTATAGTAGAAATGGACATTCCAAGAGCTTGTGAAATGTGCCCAAAGTCACAGAGCCAGGAAGTGTCAGAGTGTGGAAATGAATCCAAGTTTTATTGTGAAGTCCATGTTGTTTACACCCCACTGCCTTTTGGAGAACTTACCTATCTTTTGTGTGTGTGTGTGTGTGTGTGTGTGTTTCCCAAACACTCTAAGCTGTTCAAATTCCAAGAAGCCATTTGTTGGGCTAGTCCTGACAGCTATTAAAATAATTCCCTAGACATGAAAGACATAGCCTCTAGAAAACTTTTCCTTTGCTGGGTTTTCCCTGAGCACTCTCTACATGCAGTAAGTCTAGTCTCTTTTCTCAGATGTTTAAAAATATCATTTTTCTTTTCCAAGGGAATGTACAAGTTTATGGTTGAAATTGAGGAGAAAAATATCTACTTAGTGTCTACCTTTCCACTTTGCACCTTCTTGGCTTAGAGAAGAAGTAAAATCAAGACACCAATTAAAAAGGGCGATATTGTACTTCTGGATTCATTTTGATGATTTTTTTGCTAAAACATTTGAGCAAATAAAGGAATACGATACACCCACATTTCACAATCTATTATGTTTTTCCAGTAACATGTTATTTTCTGGACTTCATAAAAATAATATGCTTTGCAAATCTAGTATAGAAAGTAACTAGCATGACTATTTAAAAAACCTTTTTATTACAAGAGTCTGGAAAGACTGTTAATATGACCTTGTTTCCATTTGAGGTTTAGATGGAGGGTCTTACCTTACTGGTGA
This sequence comes from Talpa occidentalis, assembly GCF_014898055.3. NCBI lineage: Eukaryota > Metazoa > Chordata > Mammalia > Eulipotyphla > Talpidae > Talpa > Talpa occidentalis. The sequence continues at coordinate 14,755,921 of NW_023605083.1, forward strand.
GGTTTCTCACAACTGAAGTTCAAGAGGAAGTTAAGTAACCTGATTGTGACAGCCATTTCATAATATATATGTGCATGAAGTCATCACGCTGTGCAACTTAAACTTATATACATTATATGTTAATAATGTCTCAATAAATCTGGGTGGGGAGGAATAGCTCCAAGATTCTGACGGCTAAATTCTGCCCATGCCTCACAGACAGCATTGCTGAGATAACTCATTTATGTCCTGTCAGACATAGATCTTGACATTTCAGCCCTAAACCTTCCTGTATAAATTGCTGGTGGGTATAGGTGATTACTGAAATATACTGCAGCTTGTTTCAAAAAAAAAAAAGTGAATAAAGAGATTGCAGGCTTTGATTAATTCAGTAGCTACTAAAGAGTGAACTGCTGCCCACAAGATCAGAAAAATCTCCATTATAACAAGTCATGAACTCAATCAATAAATATGTACCAAGTGTTTATTATGTGCTAGATGCCACGGAAGTTGCCTTTTACCCTGTTCTCAAGGAATGTACTAGTTGCAAAATTTCTTTAGAGCTCTTCTGTTAAGAAAGCATTGAATGATGAATGATGGGAGTTTCCAAGTTTCTGGATCTATACTTCACGCTATGGCATCTCATTGCAGATGAGTGGAGTCAGGGTAGGAATTGAGCAGAAGCAGAGTTGAGCAGTCTCATTTTGTTTAATAAGTAGTTTGTGGAATGTGAAGATATATACCTGTTTCCTGCCATGCATGAGACTAACATAATGATGAGCTTGAAAATTCACTTTTTTTTGTAGAGTACGAGCCCCTGCTTTAAAATTAAAAAAAAAAAAAAATAGAGTTCAGAGGGGTTTGGGGATTGTTACTATAAATGAAGGGGGGTCCTAATTATATATAGGGGTCTGTATATGTGTTTTTATTACTCATTTATTTATTTGAAAAAATGCATATCAATAAAATTGGGGGAAAAAAGAACCATTAAACACACACACACACAGACACACACACACAGAGCAAATAAATCTAAAGACCAAAACAAAATGTCTCCGCCCTCAGAGAGCATCCATTTTTTTCTTTGAAATAATGCCTAATCCAGGGGCCATGTTCCTTTAACAAACTACTTCTCGGGCTTCTTTATAGATTTTTGGTTTCTCTGGAATGAAGATTCCAGAAAGCCATGGACTATATGTGATAAAGCCCAGAAGGGCTATTTATAGATCCACTGAACTAACAATTGTGTTGCAATTGAATTTTAGGGCTAGATTAGAGAGCTGTCCTTTGAAGTAAAATTTTGTTGAACACCTGCCTTGTCTGAAATAGACACCACAAGGAACACAAAAGAAAATCATTAAATATGTTTTGAAAACAATCTATGGATGATTAGTTCTTAGTCCTAATTTTAATGAAAACTGAAAATAGAGTAAACACACACTGATTTTCAGTGACCATTTATTCAACAAATATTGTGTTTGCAATTGGACACTTCTAGATTTTAGCCATTGAGATTAAGTAATCATGACAGAAGTATTGCCTTTGGGTTATATTCCCCATAAAATTGCACCCCCCCTTACCAAAATGAAAATGCATACATTGTGCAAAGATGAAAAAAGATGTAAGAATTATATAAAATAAAATATTTAAATAATAAAAAAAGAAGTATTGCCTTTGGGAATATCTTGAATTTGTAAGTTGAAACCTTAGTGTCACAGCCATGCTCACAAGGGATAACTGTTTTTCAGTGCTTATTCGGTGCAGCTCCCACACTGTTTCTACATAATCACCCCATTTAATCCTCATGACACCCCTGGGTAGTATGGTTATGTTATTTTAATTATCATCTCATTTTTACAGGTGAGGAAACTGAGACTTAGAGAGGTGAAGTAATTTGGCCAAAGTCATAAACAAGGAAGTGGTAAAACCAGGACTTTAATCTTTGTGGGACTTTTAAATTACAGTAGCTTTCAAACCTGAAAGTTAACAGTGACCTTTTGTTGTTAAAAAGCCGCATACTCTTTCACTGGGATTATTTTGTAGGGGAAGGAACTTAAATTGATGGCTGATCTACTCAAGTCTGATAATATAGGCCAATGCTCACATTTAGAGACCTGGGTAATACTGTGCGTGTGTTTTATTAATGACTGCTCTTTAGTTAAACCTTAGGAGTTTGTGTAAATGTCATCATAAATGCCACTGAGACTGGTTTTTAAATATTCCCTTTTCTCAAGTGCTTAAAGGCTTTTCCTGCCAAATCTAGAGGTTTTAATTAAAAGGGCAGAGCCCTGGAAAGGATGGGTGCTCTCTCCAGCCCCGCCCAGACCCGCTGTTCACCCTCTGATCAGAGGAGGGGGCAGTGCAGCTGGGAGGAGAGTGAATGGCGGTCAGAGAAGAGGCTTTTGTTTTCTTCCTTTTCTCCAACCTCCAATCCTTAAACCCCCAGGCCTAGTGCTGCGGTGGCTGCAGAGCCTGTTAGGTGCTAGTGTTTACTCAGGTGGCGAAGGGCTGAACCAGCAACTGGGGAGAGCATGTGTGACTTCTAATAATCTTGCTTCCTGCAAAACAGAGGGAGTGGATTAATAATATTTATTATCCTCTCTGTTGGGCCCAGGATTATGTTCTTGGGTTAAACTCTGAGATATCTCTTACTCTGCTTAATCCCTCTTTCCCTATCAAAGGGCAAAAAAAGAAAGAGCCAACTGAGTTTGTGTTTGGTATTTATTAGTGATCACAGTGGCTCCTTGACTCCACCTTCTCTCTTCCCCTTCTGATCTTTTGGTCAGTCTCTTTCCTCCATTCTGTTTGTACAAAGCCTTGGATGCCAAATGTCTAGTTTGCATCTGTACCTCCTGCAGCTGTCAAGAGGATGAAATGAAAGAAAATAAATTTACTCTCAAAGTTGAAGTAGTATTGTAATCAATGGCAAGTTAATAAATTTTATTTAAAAAAAATAAGTGAAGGGCCTCCCTGGTGGTGCAAGAGGTTAAGCACCACACTATGAAGCAATCCACAGCCTCTGCAGCACGAGTTCGATCCCTGGCCAGCCGGGGAGCTACCCACATGGCAAAGTAGACCTCTCCTGACTTGCCCGCTGCTCCCCTCAGCAGTGTATTTTAGCAGTCTGCCTGTTCTGTTCTCCGCTCTATCTCTGGTGAATCCTCTCACCCCCCGTATCTCTGGCCTGTACCCCAGCTCTTGTATGCATAAATAAATAAATCTTTTTAAAAAATAAGGGAAGAACTTAGCAAGGGCTCTTTAACTGTCATTTCAAGACCGACTTCATGGCTGTAAGACATTGATTTGCACAGGATCTGTGTTGCTCGGTGTAATGTCTTGCCACTGACTTGGAAATCTTGAAGATCTTCAAAGGATGGAAGCCAGATCATTACTTTGCAGTGAGTCTCACCCAGCCTCTACCCAGCCTCTGGGAGTCTTGCTTAGCTGTAAAGGTGGCAAGACCATGTTTCCCCTAGGGATCTCCTCCAGGGCAATTGTTGCTGAAAATAACATGCCACTTACTGTCATCAAGATTTACCTTTGTGAATGTATGTTAGGACACCAAACTTCCTCCCCTTTTGTCGCTACTACAAGAGAGCTGAAAAATCAATCTTGTGTGATGTGTTTAAGACATAATTGGTTTTCACACACCATAAAGAAGTTTGAGTTCCTTTAAAAGCAAATGATTGGCATTTTTAGGGGATTTACAGCATTTCAAAATGCATGGTCCTGATAGGGGAAAAGGATGTCATGAGCAAACTCCATACAGGCTTTGTGGACTCCACCCCCACGACACCGGGAACTACAAATCCCATGATCACCAAAGGGAAGGTTGTGAGGACCTGAGGGAGGAGTTAAGCAACTATGCTCTCAGTTTGGGTATTTAACTGGCCATGTGGCTGGGGGGTCGCTGGCTCGGCCCTGTGGCATGCTAGGTTTTTGCCAGTTCGGTGAATCACTGGGATTCCAGGTTGGTGGAACAGGTAGGACACATTTAGGAACTTATGTCCCTCTTTTTCTCCTTGAGTTATTCATTTCCCCTTCCCCCTTCCCTTGTAAATAAACCTTTTATCAACCTTTTGTGTATGTCTGCAGTTTAGCATTAATAAGTTCCCTCTAAGCATGCGGGTGAGGACCCACAGTCAGGCAACCCCATTTTATATTGGGGTTTGCCCTGTAGCAGTCTCAGGTTCACCTGTTTCTCTGGTTATTAGGACAGAGACAGTTCTGGAGAGAAACAGTGAGGTCCTCTGCATTCACATTATAAAAACAACCAAATGGAGGGCCCTCTTTATTCAGGAATCCATATGTCCCACAAATATCATTTGGGTGCCTTTGAGGTTCAACACAGTCTGACAGAGTCATAGCTGTGAACATGGCAAATCTGGCCCCTGTCTGCCCCGAGCTCTCAGTCTAGAAGGAGAACTCAGACATTGAGAGGAGTGCTGTGATGAAGAGATACTGAGTGCAATTAGGTCTACATGAGGGAGTATACAGCAAGGGGGGATTCAAAGAACCTTCTGGAGGAGGAGATTTCTAAATTGATGTGATACCCAAAGGATGAGAGGACAAGTAGAATGTAATCCTTTTAGAGCTGAGTTTAATGATAGTTTAGGTGAAGACTTTGTATAGAACTTTTAGGTCAGGTTACCTGAATTTGAGTCTCCCTCTTGTTGCTAATTAGCTGTGTGACCTCAGAAAAGTTGCTCTATTTCTCTGAGTCTCTATTTTTTTCATCTGCAAAATGGGGATAATAAAGTACTTACTTCACCTGATTGTGATAAAGATTAAGGAGTTAATTTCCCCCCAATTTCACTTAGTGCTTGGCAAAGGGTAGGTGTTAAATAAATATTGGCTATATTATTTCAAGAGATATTAGCTGTTTCCCTGGCACAGCATCTGTTATTTTTATGATTAAGATGTAAACTTCTGAAGCAACACTGCAGAGATTGATTTAATAATAAGCTTGATTTCTTGTCAGAGTTTGGCCAAAATTTCACTGCTTTTTAGTGCCTCCACCATATCTGAGCAGCCTTTCTACTGTGGGAAAAAGTTTTCACTTTTCAGTATGGAGACACGATGGCCAGGGGCCTCAGAGACAGGGCCAGCCAAGACATCAGACCTACTGTCCTGGGGACACCAAAGTCCCGAAGCCCATCCACTGTGTTTAGCTGAGTTACAAAGAGGAAATGTTGAGGTCAATATACAGGATTGAAAACAAGGATCCTTATTAATATGAATGTTCAAGAGGTAGAAGTCAAAGCCCCAAGGAAGGACCTAGGAACCCCTGTAGCCCCTTTGAAAACTTTGGCTAGATGCAATTTATTTGTAGTTACAGGAGATAGAATCTGGAGGATGTTGAAAACATGAACCTCAGGACTCATCTCTGTTACCTGGTCTCCTAATTATTGTTATTTGCTCTTGCTTCACTGAGTTTCCTGTGACAGGATCATACCTGCCCCGTGCTGACCCAACAGGTCAGCCTGAACAACAGCACAATCCATGACTATTGTTTGTGGCACTCTGCTTAAGAGTCTGCCCATCAGAGTTGATTTCCTCCCAGAAACAGGATGCAGGACTGTTTGGTTTTTCTGGCCTAAATTTTCAGCAAGTTCTGAGCATGGGGTTTGGGGCTTTTGGCCCTGATATGGATCATCTACCTTGCAGAATTTATTCTGAAATTCTCTTCTTGAATCTTTGGACTTCCTGTCCATAGTATTTTTTGCTTTATTACTCATCTACTGATAATCAAAACCTGTCAAAAACATTAGAGAAAGAAAGTTCTCATCTCTGCAATCAAGGAGTTACAATCTGATGGGAGAGATGGAGCAAGCTCACATGAAAGCTGGATTTGTGTATTTGTGTTTAAATCAGGTCTATCCGATAATAATGCGGAGGATGGGAATTATGCTGCAACTTTGATGAACATATGTAATTGTCTAGTAACAGCATTCCAGAGTCCAAAGTTGTTATTATGGAGAAGACTGATTCACCATATTGCTGAGCAAAACTGAGTGATTTAATAACAATGACAATAACATCTGGGTTATCTGCTATTCACCCGCTGCACATCTCAGCTGTTTTCCATGCAATCTTCCCAACAATGCAAGAACTAGTATTTCCTTTTCACACCTAATAAACCATCTCAGAGAGATTAAGTAATTTACCCAAGGCCACATAGCAAGGAAGTGGCAAGGCCTTGGCTGGGACTCATGTCCATCAGTTGATGATTGTGATGTGCTGCTTCCCACCTGTGTGAGGCTAGGCATGTTGCCCTCACCACAGAGGCTGCATTTCCTTTTCTGTAAGATGGGGTAAAAAGACAACTGGTTGTTGTGAAGATTAAAAGAATTAACATATCTAAAAGGGCTTGGAAAATACAAAGTACTATAATGTGCAACAATATTATAAAGAAAACGTACATACAATCTCCCAAACTTATTTTGGCATGTTCTACGCCAAAGCAAATCGGGCTCCCTATGTTTGAACTTGTTGGTGTGACACAGCTGTCTATACATTCAGTAACCTCTAAAACATTTGCCACTAATAACTAGGGCACTCATTTGAGAGATGTTTGCTGAGCTCAGATGCCTATGAAGCAAATGCTGATTTTATGACATGATGGGGTATATGCAGTCACGATGTTGCCTTCAAGGAACTTGTAGCTCCTTGGAGGAAATTAGGACTAAATACAGGAAAAAGCATATACAATTAAATATTCAGACGATGAATATTCTTAAATGGAAAATACCAAAAACCACTTGGGTAGACATAGTTAAGTTGGACAGGAAGTAACTTTTTTAAAAAAAGATTTATTTTTTACATTTTTACTTATTTATGCATCTAAGAACTCATACTGCAGTGGCTGGTGATAACTTGATAGGGCTGAGACTTTAACCCCTGTGCCAACAGGGAGGTCCAGGAAGTAACTTGAGTAAAGGCTCTGTTAACCTGAAACCTAAAGGATGATTGGGAGTTAACTGGATGCAGAGCTGGCAAAAGAATATTCCAGGACCTCCCTGGTGGCAGAGGGGTTAAGTCTCATCACTATTGGTGATAAGGCTTTGTGGCTATCACTGCCGCAACCTGAGTTTGATCCCCAGCCAGGGAGCAACCCACATGGCACAGCAGACCTCTCCTGTCTCATCCGCTGCTCCCCTCAGCAGTGTATTTCAGTCAATCTGCCTGTTCTGCTCCCACTTCATCTCTGGTGAATCCTCTCACCCCCCACACCTCTGACCAACACCCCAGTTTTTTATACACATACACACACACACTCCAGGCATAAGAAAGAAAAATTTAAGGCTCAGTGTAAGGAATTTAATAATAACAACAACTAACATTTAATAAACTTTTATTTTGTACCAAATATTATACCAAGTGCTTGACCTCAAATGCTCTCTATGATAGATGCTGTTTTTATTTCTAAACTACAAATGAGAAAACTGAGGCTAAAAGAGATTAAGTATCTTATCCAAGGTCATACAGTATGTAAGTTCTAGAATGGGGTTCAAATTTAGGGTGATGGGGAAAATGGGATGACTGAAAAACTTACATTTAAGTCACCATCTTTGTCCAGCTAAACAACTGAAAGACAGTAGCTAGTTTAAGGAAGGGGTGATTTAGCAGGCTCTGCTGGGTTTTACAAAATTACTAAAGAGTGGGGAGGGAGGCTAAGGGCTTAGAATCCAGGCAGAGCTTCTAGAAAACAACTGCTACTCGCAGAACCACATTGTTTTTTTTGTTGTTGTTTTTTTGGTGATTGGAAAATAGTTGCTGCTGAAAGAAACTACCACATCTGAAAGTGCAGGCTGCAGAATCATACTGATTCTGGCCCCATGTGCATTGGCAAGATGGATGCTTCATCCTCTGCCTCTTGCTCTCTCACCTGAGGGCCAAAGTCAAGTTTCACACAAATGTTATGATTGGCAGAATTAAATCACATGCTGATCCCTGGGAGCAAGGGGATGGGAAAATTTGACTCATTGTTCTTCTTCTATGCTCTGTAGGGAGGCACACTGGATGTGTGTGGGTGGTCAGCTCATAGCATCCGCACCCGCCTCCCCACAAGTGGGGCTGGAGTGCCTGGAGTTACGGGGAGGTTGGGGAGGTGGATCGGACTTCATCATGAAGGTCACCTGGTTACATTAACCAGCTTATTGTTTACACAGAACACAATGGGAAAGGGAACTAGAATAGATAATTTAGAAGGATTAGCTTGACTGGTATGTAGAAAATAGATTGGAAGGAAGACCATTTACAGGTTATAATGTAGAAAGAATTTGACAGGTTTTAAATATGTTTTGGACACTAAGTGAACATGATGTGATATTGGGTTAGATGTGGATACTTGGGCAAGAAAGATCAAGGAGGACTAGGTTTTAGGTTTGGGAAATTGGGGAGATGGGTGAGCATTTACTGAGAAAGATATGGATCGGTGAGTGGCCCCAGTGGGTGAATCTTGGGGAAAGAACTGGAGAATCAAGAGTTGCAACTTGAATATTTCCAGTTTGAGATAGTTTGTAGACAGATTAGTGGAAAAGTTAAGTGGACAGTTGTAGATCATTCCGGAGTCCCGAGATCAGGATCACAGAGAGAAATTTAGGGGTTATCAGTATATTTTAAAGGCTTGACCCTCGCTGGAATCACATATGCACAGGACACAGTGTAAGAAGGGAAGAGCCCCGAGTTAGCTAGAGTTTGGGTGTAAGGTGTGGCACCAACAAAGAAAACAGAGAGAACCAGAGGGGTAAGCAGCAAAACAGAAGCTAGTTTAAGGAAAGAAGCAAAAGGAAGGTTTTGTGAGGAGAGAACACTTTTGAAAGATTATTGTTTATTTAACTTGACAGGTCTTAGTGACTTTTGGTGACTTGGAATGGGCTGGCAAATGAATTGGAGGTGAGGAATTTCTGAGAAAGAGAGCAGCTGGTGAGGCTATGTGCTTAGCTGACTGTGGGGCCAAAGTTTTATGTCCTTGAAGTGGGTGATTCTAGACCATGTAGAATGCTGATGGGCATCACCCAGTAGGAAGGAAGGACTTGGATTCTGCTGGAATGAGAGCAGCAAACTGAAGGAATGAAGTTCCTACCAGGGACAGAGGGAATGAGATCCTGGCCTATGGTGCAAAGTGGACTTTGATTCTCTTTTTTACAAGAAAGGATAGCCATAGCCACAGGCAGGCTGAGGATTTGGTGGTGAAAGGACTGGAAGGTTTCTCTGTTTTTCAACCAAAGCTTGAGGCCAGGCTTGGCTACCAGTAATTAGAGGAGAGCTTCCTGGTCCATCTGTCTGGAGCATCAGAGCCTTGAGGTCTGGCGCAGTCCAAATGGCTGTCTGCATCTTCCTGTCAGAATAACGTGCTGTTCTTTGTTGAGTGTTTGGGTAACTAATGGACTATTCTGGTGCCTGGCCCCAGTGAAAAGATTTATATTCTGACATGAATTATCCTTTCGATCTCTAGAAACCAAAATCACCTAACAAAACCCAAACAGTGACTACTTTGCTATAATAAAGGAATTTAAGTTTCTCTTCACCAGACACATTAGTGCATGTGCAGCATGTATTTACTGTGCACACTGAGTACTCCCATTTGGAATGGAGAAATGTGAATAATCAGAACAATACCACGCAGAGTGAGATGAGACGTCCTCAGGCCGGGGGAGGTGGGGGTGGGGTGGGAGGGAAATGTCAGGTATGTAGCAAATAAAGAAATCTAACCCCTTTACTCACAGCATATTTTGATTCCAATCTATATTTTCAAAATCTCTAGCCACATTATCCGCAGCTTCCTTCTGGAGAAACTTCTTCCTTGAAAGTAATAGAAATACTTAATAGTAAGTAATATTAGAATATTAAAAGCAGAAAGTTAGCATTATAGGGAGAATCTCCTGGCATTGCGTCCTAATAGATTACCTGTATTTCGAAGTGGACACGAAAACATCATCTCTCCTGATATACTGAAAAGGAAAGGGAGGAAGTTGCTGGATTCTACAGGATGTGGATACCCTATTCTGGCCTAAGGCAAGATGTCCAAATCACTGTTTCCAATCAGAAGTTTCTAAGATACTATGATTTAGCATCTGTTAAAAGGCCTATGTGAACTGTGATTGAATATGAAACAGGACACATGGTTTGTTTTATAATCCATCTGAAGCCTTATAAAGGCCAAATGTTTTGGAGGATGTTTTCGGTTCTGGCAAAGGTCACAAGACTTTAACAGGCAGGAAGCTCAGGCGAACTTTATTAAAATATCAGTTCTTATTTCCCTCCCTGGAGTAGCAAAAACCATGGGTCAAAGAATCAGAGGAGCCTGGGTAATTATATTTGGTATCTTTTTCATTCTCTTTCTTTGATTTACTCCTGCTATTATATTAGCGTTTGGCTTGTTATCTTAACAATTTATAGTAGGAAGACTTCTCACTCAAATGTTCTAGATAGTTTCATGCTTTTTCTTCCCTTCTGTCCCCCACTACATTTGGCATTAATTTCTCTGTCCCTTTCCAGAAGATTTTTCATTGTTTTTTGTATGTAGAATTAAAGTATTTTTTTAAGTCTTGCCTTCCCTTTGTGTGTCTATTTATTGTTGTCAGACATCTCTCTGGGATTCCTATTTTTGTATTTTCTCCTTTTACAATTCACTTTGAATATGTTTCCTTTGAGCTAAAATCCCCAGCAGCTGGCATACAGGAAAATTACTTTCTTGCTCTTCTTTTCAAGGCCACTATTTGGTCTTTTGTTAACTTGTTCTAATTGGTCCAACTTCATTTCAAAGACCCTCAACATTTTTCTGAAGAGTATGTCAGTCACCTTTTACTGTCAACTGAATTTTCTCTTTAACCCACAGAACTGAGGGACTTTGGTTTTCAAGGTCTTAGCTGTCTGTGAAGATAATTCCTTCTTTGAGCCAAAGAATATTCTGAAATAGCCCAGAGTTTATCAGGACTTTAATTTGTGACAGTGTAATAAATTTCATTTAACTCTTTGGGAGGTATAGGGAACTAAACAGGTCCCCTCTGAATTTCAAGGAGAGAATATCAAGTTAAAAAGGATGTATGGGGCCTCCCTGGTGGCACTTGGGGTTAAGTTGCCACACTATGAAGCTATCGGCAGCACTGCAACACAGAGTTCGATCCCCGGCCAGGAAGCTGACACACATGGCGCAGCAGACCTCTCCTGTCTCGTCCGCTGCTCCCCTCAGCAGTGTATTTCAGTCAGTCTGCCTGTTCTGCTCCCCATTCTCTCTGGTGAATCCTCTCACCCCCTGTACCTCTGGCCTGTACCCCAGTTCTTGTATGCATAAATAAATCTTTTTTTAAAAGGATGTATAATGTAATTAAATATGTAATAAAAAGCAGAAATTAATTGCCTAGGATTTGCTTGCTCTATGAGTATGAACCCATCAGTAGAGCTTCCTGACATCAGGAAGAGGAGTTTTGGGGGCAGGTGGGAGCTATTCTCTACCAAAGACTCACGGTGTTGGGGTTTCTCCTTTCCTTCCTTCCTTCCTTCCTTCCTTTTTTAAAGATTTATTTATTTATATAAGAACTGGGGTACAGGCCAGAGGTGTGGGAGGGTGAGAGGATTCACCAGAGACAGAGTGGGGAGCAGAACAGGCAGATTGACTGAAATACCCTGCTGAGGGGAGCAGCAGGTGAGTCATGTGGGTAGCTGAGCCATGTGGGTAGCTCCCTGGCTGGGGATGGAACTCATGATGCAGTGGCTGTGGACAGTTTCATAGGTTGCATCTTAACCCCTTGCGCCACCAGGGAGGTCCTGTCCTTACCTTTCTTAACTCAAGGCCTCACAGACCACAAATGTCAAGTTCTATTTTTGGGGTTTGTGACCTCTCCTAGAGACTGAGTAGGTAATTCTTCACTCTTTGATGACTAGGGGTCCCCTCACTGACTCCACCCCATAGCTGCGTAATATTCAAGACAACTTGCAGCAGTGGAAGGACTGACTGATCCATTGGGGAGAGGTCTTGGTTTTTGCTGAATTTTCTCATTGCTTAAACTTTTAAATGTTTGTAAAGTCTGCTGTTTGTGCATGTGTATATATATATACTTAAAATATAGCAGTACTATAATTATAAATTTAGAAAATGGGATATTTTCATAGGTGCAAATTTGCACCTATTTTCATAGGTGCAAATGGAGGATGATGGTGGGTATATGATGTCACTGTCACCCTCCCTTCCTGAGCCTGGTCACCTTCAAGAAGCCAAAGCTGGCTGTCAATAACAACTGAAGTAGAGCACTTGTTTTCTTTAAGCTGAGTTCCTGACATTCCCTACATTTCCACCCGAACTCATCATAGCCAAAAATTGCAACTCTCCATTTAGAAGAAACAAATAGATTTGGGAATAAATCCTGCTGATTAGGAGGAACAGACCATCCTTTTCAGAGGATGTGGAGATGTGGGAACAAGTTCATTTTCTCCAATTGCATTTCTTTGAAGGGAATTTTGCTGGAGGTAGGGAATGGAAGAGAATTTCCAGGCACTGACCAGAGACAGTGCCTGGAGCGCTGGTGAACATGACCTGATGTTCTAGTCATCCTTGGTCTAGGCTGTCAAGAGCTGGTTGGGGATAGAGGATCTTGGGAAGCATGGACAAGAGTTGCCTCAAACACAGTTGCTCGTCTGGGAATTTTCCACTTGTTTTGGGTTTTCTGACTATTTGTGACCTACTCGTTAAGACTGAAAGTCCCTGAACCCTTAGATTCTTCAGAAGCCTGCAGGATGTGGCCCTCAGCCCTACTTTTGCTCAAAGAAGGGAGGACCCCTGTCATCACAGGACCCCTGTCATTGCTATATTTAGCTCCACCAGGTTTTTGGGTTCCCTCAAGGAGGAACTCTTTCCCTGCCCAATCCTTAGTTTCTTTCTGACCTTATGGTCAGTGATGAACTTGGTCTTTGTCAGTTTCAATATTCTCTTTTTCCACAGAAGCAACTGTAGTATCTAGTGAGTTTGGGCTCTACCCAGGGGTGACCATTATTCAGGCTTTGGGCTATAGATCTTCTTGTCCATTCCTTCTTTCTCAAAGATGAAATAAATACCTCTGGTTATTTTAATAGTTATACTTTGATGAATCCTCTGGCAGAACCTGGGTGTCAGGTTCTTCTTTCCTTCCCATAGATGTCAGCTCTAGGAAACTGATATCCTCAGCCCTGGTGGCCCTCATGGAGAGAGATTAAAGTTAACCCATCTATAGTGGGAGTGGAATAATACCACCTTACCTTTGCAAGATCCTACTTTGTTGCTTCTGCGCCTGTAAAGATGCTGAATGACAAGGAAAATAAGAGACAGACCTATTTTTCACTGTCCTTCTAAGCAACAAGAATATATTCATAATTGAGCGAATTCTGTCATATTCATTAATGAATTATGTGACTTTCTGCACTGACTGAATCAGAAGCTGATTCTTTCCATGCATTCATTGTTAAAGTGGATAATAATATTTGCTACTGATCCTTGAGAAAACTAAAATAAAGAAGAGTTTTCTGCATGTGGTCTTCACTGTTATTAGACTGTGGCCCTGTACTGAAGAAGGACGCAGAATCTCTCTCTGCTCTTTGGGCACACCTATGCCCCATTCTGTATTGAAATTTGCTCTCTCGCACAGTGGAAGTATATCTGCTCAGAGATATCCAGGGGCTCAGCATTGGTCTCCAGATCGGCCTTGAGGAAAGGGGAGACTTGTCCCAGGGACAGCTGAGATAGGAAGGCAGCTCACGAAAGCTGTTGAGACCCTGTTCACCTCAGGTGTCCTGAATTTTTCTAATAAGGAGAAAAATAAAAAAGCCTATTAATATGCCCTTGAGCCATGGTGTTGGGAGTTACTCTGGAATCCTCTATCACCCAGATGGGTGGTCTGTGAGCTTTGGAAAAAAGGCCTGTTTCTCACTCTTCCCCTTGTCCTGCCAAGCTGTTCCAAACTGGATGTTCTAATCTCTGGATTTACTAGTCTCTGTTTCAAGAATCAATTTAACAAAATGGGATGAAAGTGAAAAGTTAAAAACAAGAGTTATTTTTTTTCTGAAAGCTAGATCTGCAGTTCTCCCTGAAGTTTTTATGGTCTTTTTTGAAAATGCTAGATTCCATGGAATGCAGTAACAAGAGAGAGAAAGAAGATCCCAACCCCACACAAAAAGGGAAAGTTGAAACCGAAGTCCTAGGACTTACTAAAAGGGAGAAGCAATCAGTCCATATTCTCCATCTACTGTGTCAGAAGAGGGCCAGAGAGAATGCTACCTTTGGTCTGAGGTTCCAGGTCCGTGGCAGAGAGTTATGGGGCAGCTGAAAGGGCACTTGAGCATGATGAAGGGACAAAAAGAGGAAGGCAAACCCACCTTTCCTCTCCCCCATCTAACCCCACAGATCCCATATTGCTCTATCTCTCTATGCTCCTTATTTTCCTCAGAATATCATACATCTGTATACACCTTGCTGAAGTTTCCTCTTTTATCAGAAATGTAGTGGAGATTTCTTCTCTCCTCCTTTACTCTTTAGAGATACAAACGTGGGCCCCTCCTCACCTTTCACAGCCTTTAGAAGTATGAAGATCTCCCAGGATTTCTTACTGATTTCCAGGGGTTAGTTTTTAAAACCCTTTCAGAAGCCTGATACACTGCTGTGGTCTAATCATGTGTAGAATATACTGTGCATGTTATTGGAAATAAGTCCTGCACATTAAATTTGTAGGGCTCTTATCCCCCTGCTAATAATTCAGTAATTTCTCAATTTTTCAAAGCTTTTTTCTCATAATAGGCAACATCTCCATCACTGCTCACTTCTCCAACCTCGCTATCTTCTGCATGTACTTAGAAAGTACAAAAGTTTTTCTTCTAAGATAGTATATTACTAGAAGATTCAGAAATTATTGCCATATTTCCCTGGATTGTGAATAGAAGTAATTATTTGTAGTTTGTGCAAAGAAATAAGAGTGCATTGCTTTGTACAGCTGGAGATATGTCATGAATGGAATAATTCCTTCTGGAAGAAAGTGGATCTACGTGTGTGTATACATACATACTGAGTAAAGAAGTAGGGGATTTCTCTGGCAAGTCCATATTTTCTTTTCTAACTCAGTTTTCTAACTCAGTTCACAGACTTTAATTAAAAGGTATTCATCCAGGTTTCACTAAGTACTAGTAGTGCTGAGTATTACCAAGCTCCAGTGATTACATGACATGGCATGGAATGGGTAAAGCTCTGGATAGCTTGCATTCAGTCATTCAGTTAGTGTACCTTAGATTTTTTATTTTATTTTTTTTTTTAGATGGTACCTGTTCTCACTGAATATCAAGAGAGGAGAGTCAAGCTCTCAGAAGCAGTGAAACCCTGTATGTCATAAAAAGGACTGTGAGCTAAGATCACATCCATCACCATGCATAAAAGGTATTTGATCCTGTCTGTGTAATTCCCTTCTGTGTAATTACATACATGACTTGAGCCTGTGATATGTGGAGATGAAATTACAATTCCTGGCTCTGTGTTTAATAGTTTTTGTTGCTATCTCCCTCAGAAAGATATTTTAAAATTTGTGGCTTGAAGTCTACACATTTCATAAATTTCACTAACAATTCTTTCATTGCTTGTGAGTAGAAATCAGCTTTCACTGACTGAGCAGGCTATTTAGCTCCTCCTTCTTGGGATCTAGCAGATCATAGCTGTTATAATGGAATCATAGCTGTTATAATGGACGTGTGATGTAGGAAAGTATTCATATAAAATTGTGTGAGAGAATAACACAAAAAGTACGAGGTTTCTGAAAAATGTGTTCACTTTTTATGGGATTCTTCTACCCATGTCATTTTTTAAAAACATAACCAACAAACCAACAACCCCTGCCCTTTGAAGAAAAAAAAAAATTGCCCTATCCATCCCCAGCTCCAAAAGGGATGAGGCAACATTGTATCACACTGTTGTTTTACGTAAAGGCCCAACCCAGTTATAGACAGCTGAGCAAGTGATACTGTCATTCAATGAAAAGTGTCTACTAGAATTTAAAGTACTTATTAAAGCAGTTACAGATGACTTAGTAACTCACAGTATTGCCCCAAAATGCTATACACTATATGCAAGCCTTTTGTATCTTGTTGCTGTTCAACTAGTTGTAATAATGCTTGCCTTTATCTTACACTGATCAAATATAATTGACCCATTTTCCCTTGTTCTAATTGCTCAACCATACTGCCATTTGAAAGATGGCTTAAATACTTCTAACACTTCTGTAATAGTCAATACTTGAGGGCAAAGGAAAACTAAAGTGAAGTTTAGTTTAGAAGTTTATTTAATTTTAGAATTTATTTAGAATATATTTAATTTAGGCGATCTCTAAGTGTTTAATCATAAACTAATGAAGCATGGCAAAAGCAGAGACAAATAAATTTAAAAAATATGTGACATCAGCAAAATGATGGAATAAGGACACCCTAAATTTTCTCCTTCATAAAGCAATGAGAGTATTGGCCAAAGTTGTCAGAAATAATTTTTTTGGATCTCTGAAAATGAACCACGGCTGGTCTATATATATAAGTGGTGTTGCTTTTGAGAAACCCTTCATTTGAGTTTATGATGTAAATTTCAATATACTTAATATATGCCATCAAATGACTTTATGCATAGTATGAACTTCCATGTCCCCTTCCCACCCTGTATGTTAATGTCATTTATTTTACTTATACATGTTGAAACCCCACACTGATTACCCATAGCGCTAGAGCTTGATGCTTTTTGTATTATTTATTTATTTATTTATGCATACAAGAACTGGGCTACGGGCCAGAGGTGTTGGGGGCTGAGAGGATTCACCAGAAACAGAGTGGGGAACAGAACAGGCAGACTGACTGAAATATGCTGCTGAGGGAGCAGTGGGCGAGGCAGGAGAGGTCTGCTGAGCCTTGTGAGTAACTCCCTGACCAGCAGGGTATTAAACCCTTGCTGCAGAGGCTGTGGACAACTTCACAGCATTGTGCTCAACCCCCTGCGCCACCAGGGAGACCCCGGTGCTTTTTATATTTTCATCTGTATCATTTTGCTTCAGTGGGGCTATACTTGTCCCAGGGACTCTAGAGTATAATCTGTTTCTTGCCTCTTTCAGCTTCTGGTTGTGTTGACATTGTTTGGCTTGTGGCCACATAACCCAATTCCTATCTCTGGCCACATCGCCTCTTCTCTGTCTAATCTCCCCCTACCTCTCATTTACAAGAACACCTGTGATTCATACTGGATAATCCAAGATATTATACCTATTTCTAAATCCTTAATTGAATCACACTTACAAAATTCCAGTAACCTGTAAGGTAAACATTCACAGGATCCAGGAATTAGGAACATGTTGGCCTTTGTTCAGCTTACTGTATCCCCCTGTCTTGATTCTTTTTTTGAATGCCTGCTGATTGGATCAATTCTCAACCTTTCTTATCTTCCCTCTCCTATTTTCCTCATGTCTTTTTTTTTTACCTTCTATATTTCTTTTTTTTCCAACACTATTTCCTAAATCATTTTTTAAATTATCTTTGCATAGAACTGGGGTGTAGGCCAGAGGTGCAGGGGGTGAGAGGATTTATCAGAGACAGAGTGGGGAGCGGAACAGGCAAATCTACTGAAATACACTGCTAAGGGGAGCAGCAGGCAAGACAGGAGAGGTCTGCTGTGCCATATGTGGGTAAGGTCCCTGGCCAGGGATAGCACTCAGGCGATAGTGAACTTGGGCAGTAGCACTGATAGGGCTGAGACTTAACCTCTTGGCCACCAGGAAGGCCCCTTAATCTCCTTTTGAATATTCAATTTCTTCTGTCATGTGTTTAATTTTCAAACATTACTTGTTGTTTTCTTAATACTCTTTATGACATTTGGTTCTTGTTTCATGGGTGTACATATCATCAAATGTTAAGATTCTTGGTTATCAATCTAATTCATATTTAAGAGCAAAGCATCTGAAGGTCATTTCTGTGTGGGGCTTATTGTCAGGCAGGAATGTACTATGACTTTATGAGTAGCTGTTTTTCCTCAGCTGTTAATTTTCAATAGAGAGGAAACCTCCAAGATACCACATAAATTTTTTATTTACTCTGCTCTGGTAAATCAGTAGCCATTTATCCACTTGTTTGCCATCTTCTAAATTTTTTCTATCACTCATCTGTTGTGATTATTTTTTAAAAATTGAGATAAACTTTACATACTGTCAAATTAACCCTTTAAAAGTGCACAATTCTGTTGCATTTACTACATTCACAATGTTGTGCAACCACCATATCTATTTAGCTCCTAAATACTTTGATCACTCCTAAAAGAAATCCCATTCCCTTTAAGCAAGTCCCTCCCTAATGTCCCCACCTTTTCCCAAAGCCTGGCAGCCGTCAATCGGCTTTCTGTCACTGTGGATTTAACTGTTCTGAACATCTTATATAAACAGAATCTTAAAATATACAACATTTATGTCTGGTTTCTTTAGCTTAGCATAATGTTTTCAAGGGTCATTCATGTAGCATATATTAACATTTCATTTGCTTTTATGACTGAATAAATTTGATTGTATAGATATGCCCCATTTTGCTTATTCATTCATCAGTTGATAGATTTATCTGTTGTCCTCTTACTATTATAATTCGTGGAGAAAACTGGTACCATTTTATTCTCTCATTGAAATTTTTTGTAGGACTTAAAAAAGCAGCAGAGAAAATTGTGTTCAGTCTGCCTCAATTAACAAAACCTACAGTATACACCATTAGTTTAAATTAATGATACAAGGCCTCTCCAGTGGCGCAGCGGTTGAGCTCTGGGTTGCACAGCTGCCCGCAGCCTCTGCAGCGCTGGTTCGATCCCTGGGCGCTGGGCGCCGGGTGAGGGTCCCACATGGCACGCAGACCTCTCCTGCCACCCGCTGCTCCCCTCAGCAGTGTACTTCGGTCCTTCTGCCTGTTCTGCTCCCTGCTCTGGCTCTGGTGAATTCTCTCACCCTCCTGGGCTTCTGACTGTACCCAGTGCTTGTATAAATAAATAAATAAATCTTTAAAAAAATAAAATAAATTAATGATACAGATGTATTGTGCTTCTTTTAGCTAACACAAAAAAGATTGAGCTTGCACAAAATAAATCAGGATTGATCTCACCCTCTAATAGCCCATAGTTTATAGGCAATAATAATGACTCATGCTGCTGTTCCTTACTATCCTATTCATATTCATATAGCCTTTGCATATTGCAATACCATGGATCTATAACATTGCATAGATTTCAGATATACAGCTCTATACTTAAACATATTTATATATTACACTTGATCACCACCAAAGTTCTAGTTTCCATCCACCTCCATAGCCTCATTTCCAGTTTTATCCTCTCCCCCATTTCTCCTCCTCTCTGGTAACCACCATTCTGTTCTCAGAATCTAATGTTCATTTGCTTTGTTTCTTTACCTTCCCCATGTGAGCAAAATTATATAGTATTTGATTTTCTCCATTTGACTTTCACTTACCATAAACTGCCTCATACTAAGTATTTTTTTGTTTTAAAGATTTATTTCCGCATACAAGAACTGGGGTACAGGCCAGAGGTATGGGGAGTGAGAGGATTCACTAGAGACAGAGTGGGGAACAGAATAGGAAGATTGACCAAAGTAAACTGCTGAGGGAAGCAGTGGGCGAGACAGGAGAGGTCTGCTGCACCATGTGGGTATCTCCCTGGTGGGGGTTCCAACTCATGCTTCAGCGGCCGTGGATAGCTTCAATAGTGCTGTGTCTTAACCCCTTGTGCCACGAGGGAGGCCCATACTTAAATATTCTTAATATGCTGGGGTTGGGGCCTCCCCTGGTGGCGCAGGTGGTTGAGCGCCGCACATGTGAATATGTCCCCAGCCTCTGCAGTGCGGGTTCAATCCCAGCCAGCCGGTGAGGGCCCCACATGGCATGGCACACCTCTCCTGTTGTGCCTGCTGCTCCCCTCAGCAGTGTATTTTGTCAGTCTGCCTGTTCTGTTCCCTGCTCTGTCTCTGGTGAATCCTCTCACCCTCCTGAGCATCTGGCCTGTACCCTGGTTCTTGTATAAATAAATAAATACATAAATACATAAATAAATCTTTTAAAAAATATGTTGGGATTGGCTTTTCATAAGACTTCTTTTAAATTTTTGATTTTTATTTATTTGCTTTTACTTTTTAATTTTGTATAATTATATATTATGGCATCAAGAACTCTCAAATTAGAGAGAATTAACTCTAAAATTGGTCCTATCTTAAGAAACTGCAGCTACTAGAATCAGTAACTCTATAGTTACTTGAAAGTAGTTAGTAAAACTAGTTAAGTCAGAGACCAATTTAATGGTTCCACTCTCCCTCCAGCATAATTATGACATATATTTCATGCTTGATTTTGTTGTGGAAGCTCAGTCTTCTCAAATATCATCTTCTCAATATTTTTAAAATCCTTTCTCCCTCTGATTTTATTTATTCATTTAAAATAAACACAAAATGGCAAACTCCTATAGCCTCTGGCAGCTGGCAGCCTGCATGCTTGGCTGTTCCCACTTTTTTATAAAGATTTATTTATTTATATAAGAGCTGGGGTACAGGACAGAGGGGCAGGAGGGTGAGAGGATTCACCAGAGACAGAGTGGAGAGCAGAACAGGCAGACGAACCAAAAGCACTACTGAGGGGAGCAGTGGGCGAGACAGGAGAGATCTGCCGTGCCATGTGGGTATCTCCCCAGCTGGCTGGGAATCGAACCTGCGCTTGCAGAGGCTGTGGACAGCTTCATGGTGCTGTGCTCAACCCACTGTGCCACCAGGGAGGCCTTGCTGTGAAGATTTTGCTAGAAGTTCATGGATATGTAAAGAAAATATATAAGAATATGTGAAGAATATAAAGAAGGAGAAAAAGAGAGAAAGGTAAAGCAAATATGGCAAAATGATAATAGGTAAATTCTAGTGATGAATGTAGAGAATTCTTAAAAATACTCTTTGAGTTTTCTGTCAGTGAGAAGTTATTTAAAAATAACTTCTTACTGGGTCTGGCACAGGGTCTGGCAAAGAGGGAAAAACTATTCTTAAATGTTATTAAAATAATATAAATAAAATGTCTAAATACCAATAGGTGATCACATTAATTGAGAATATTAGCATGTTAATATCAACATATACATAAAATATTTGATATAAATATATTAATATTTGATCAATATATTGACAATAGCACCGATAAATTAATATTAATACCAATATCATAATGTTTATTTTTGTGGTAAATAATTTTATTAAAATAATATCACACAGTAATTATTGTTTTTTCTAATTAAATTATATCATAAGTAATTTGTTTTAATGATATATTTAGTGATATTTTATTGTTTTTACATGTTTTATGTTATTCTATTTTAATAAATGACATTTATAAATTTATAAAATGCTTCATAAAATTATAAATCTGTCCCTTTTCCTTATTGTGTAAGGTGGGGTCCTTGACATGGTATTGCTGAGTCAAAGGGACACTTAAAAAAACTCTTTAGTTAACTGCCAAATGGCTTTCCAGAAAGATCTGCCTCATTTTCTTTTGCAGTATTAGAATATGAATATCTTTCTCATCTCTTCCTTACCAGCACTGCATATTATCACATGCTTTATTCTTTAGAAGAAGCTGATTTTCAGGAATTAAACTGGTTTTGAGTGGTCTAATTTTGTTAGTTTTTATAACTTCTTGTGTTAAAATTTTCTCTGTTGATTGGTATTTTCCTAAGGAGAATTACAAAGAAAAAAAATTCTTGAAAAAATAAAATGAAAAGATGAGCTTAGTGATCAGAGTAATATGGGAATCAGTGTAGGTTATGAAGGTTCTCCATTCACAAGGAAAATCACTCTGACACCCAGAAAAGTTGGTCTCAAGGTAGATTTCCCAGGAGGATCACATGTATGGTACTATAATTGTCTGGAATCAGATAAGCCTGGGTTTTAGAGTTGGTTCTCTTGCTTACTAACTTCTGACCTTGGGCAAGTTATTGGACCTTTCTAGCCTTTGTGTTTTCCTGGCAAAAGGAATATAAAAGTGCCTTCCTCAGCATATTTAAATGAAGTAATGGGGGAAAAGTGCTGGGTAACATACTGTCTTAGAAATAGAAATGAAAAATATCATCATGTCATGCGTTAACAATAATTTCAGCTACAATCTTGTAAGAAATGAAACAGTAGGTGTTATATGTGTATACTGTGTCCCTTAATATAAGTCAGAAAGGGAATATTGCCCATGTGCTATCCACAAGAAAGTTAATTTTCTAGGTTAAAAATTATCCTGGGATTAGGATCCATGACGCCAGTGACAGCAGATTAGTAATGAACTGAACCAAAGGTCTGCTTTCCATAGAACCACGTCCTAAGTGCTTGATTAAATTAGTGCCCACCAAAGAACAGCTTCCTGCTAATTGAATACTGAGCTAAGACTTTTACATAGGAGAACCTTTATTTGGTTTGCTTCTGAAAGTAACACAGTCAATGGTTTTGTTTGTGCCCAAGAATGTTGTAAAACAGCATTTAAATTAGTTAGGAATTAGCCATGTTTGAAAAGATGTAGCCATTTCAAGTTTCTTTAAATCAGCTTTGCCTTGCAAGTAGATTGAAAAGGTATCTAATATATCGTGCCACCAAAAGACCTCTTAACAGGGTACTCTCTACTTTTAAGTGGCTGTAAAGGAAGTTTATTTCCCTCTAGCTTTAGGTTATCATTATAAAACCAGATCATTACTTGTAAAAGTGCTGTTAACTTAAGCTTTAAAGGAATGGATGTTGAAAAGTTGTTTTTTTTTCCCCTATTTATCTCCCCAGGAAATAGTCATCATAAAATGCATTCCCTCGCCACTTGATAGTTAGCAGATGCTTACCCTCCTTCTCCCACACACGACACAGCCAAAGAAACCTTAGTGTGTGGGGCAGAACCTGCCATAAATGTCTGAAGATATTTACTTAGCCAAGATTTATGTTGCACTGAAATCAAGTTTAATCTTAAAAGAAATAGTCATCTAATTAATATTTATGCATACTAGTGAAACATTTGAAAACATATGCTAAAAATTTCTAATATAAAGTGGCAAGGCAATGTGCCAAAAATATGCATGGACGCAGAAGCACAGAATAAAATTTGATTTAAATAAAGAGGAAATTTCAACACTATTTGATGGTGTTTCTTTTCTAAATTCCTGTTTCAAACGGTGCATATGATGCATCAATTGACATAGAAGATAACTTCTTTTTAATTTCGAGATAAACTTAGTGATACCTAACAATGCCAAGGTGAAGTGTCTTTGCAGGAGTGTAGGGAGAGAGATGGAATTTTACCAGCTGTTTTGATGAACTTGCCTCTCTCACTCTGTCTAAGAGTGCTTTCTTGTGCCAGTAGTTTGGGGCGTATGCAAATATGCTATAGATCCATTTTCAAAACTTTCTTGATCTTGGAATACTCAGATGATATGACTGCCCAAACTGTGAGTGTGGTGGTTGGCATTTTTCTAAAGGGAATTTATTCTTTATGATAAAATTAAATTGCTGCTGAGACATCATGACTTGCTTAGGAGAAAAAAAAAATCAATTCTTGCCTTATTCTTGGCAATCCTTGTGTTCTGTCATTCTGTTATAAACACAGTTCCAAAACACCAAAATTTGGCAATTTTGTGGTTCCATTTTAGTCATGATGGTTATGGCTTAGAATTCTCTATTAAAATTTAAGACGGTAGTTTGAAAGGAAAAATTCTGACCTCCTTCTATTTCAGCCTTCAAGGCCTGATCTTCTAATTCCATGTAGCTTTATAGTAGCAAAATGACTGAATTTTTTTTAAATGTAAAGTTGGAAATTCAACTTCAACTTTAAATATTTAAAATTAATTTGGAGAAGTTGAGAAAGATTATGGTTAGTTCAAGGAATTGACATTTAAAAAGTGATTGCTTATTCATTAATAAATATTAAAATGCTTTCATGTTTAGGAGTATTTGAAGGCTTCTTAACAACCATGCTAATTTTTAAAGATGTTAAAAGTGCTCCCAGCTCTAATTACCTGGTCCAATCACTTCAAATTATTGGTATTCCTGTGAATACAGCAATAATAGAACTTGTCTTCATGATTTGAATTTCTCATTTACCTACTCCAAAACTGAAACTAAGGCTCTTATAAAAAGAATTAAAGTTTTGCATTTATGTGTAATTTTAATTGATTCCTTAAATTAGAAGTTGGCATGCCATTAATCTCAAGTAGAAACGAAAGTGTCAGGCATCACTTAATCATCAACTTAAGAAGTTAATCAAATTGTAGGAGAAAACCTGTCAAATTGTGTAGCACTTCATATAAAAAATAAAATTATCAGCAAATCACAAATAACAATTCAACATTTGATCTTTGGAAATGATTTCAAAATCTTTCTTTCTAAATTTATTTTTAAAAATTTTAATAAGTTCATCTAGCCATTCATCCATCCATCCATCCACCCATCCAAAGTAACATTAGTTTATCAATACATGTTGTTTGTGATTTACAGGTATAGGATCGCCCCTTCAGCTGTTGTTACCATGGCACCCCCACCACCAAAACACCTATATTTCTCCATAGTCCACTTTGCTTCTCCACTTCATTCTGGTCTCTCCCCACTTCCCTTCTGGTAGCTTCAGCTCTACAGCCAGATTTCTAGGGTTTGCTATTGGTTTGGCTTTTTCTGACCCTTTGTTTAGTTTCTCTGTATTCCACATATAAGTGATACCATCTGGTTTTTGTCTTTCTCCTTCTAACTTACCTCACTTAGCATAATCCTCTCCAGTTCCATTAATGTTGTCCCAAATGGCAATATTTTATCTTTTTGATAGCTGAGTAGTATTCCATTATATGTATCTATGCCACATCCTCCTGATTCACTCATCTTTTTTAGGACACTTAGGTTGTTTCCATAGCTTGGATATTGTAAATAGGGCTGTGATGAACACGAGTGTAGATTTCCCTTTGAGGTAATTCTTTTGTATTCTTCAGGGAGATAACCTAGGGCTGGAATTGCTAGGTCATATGGTAGATCCATGTTTAATGTATTGAGAAACCTCCATACTATTTTCCATAGGGATTGGACCAGTCCAGTCTACCCTTAGTGTGCAAGGGTTCCTTTTTTCTCTAATTGCTCTCTAACACTTCTTGATTCTGCTTTTGTTATTAGTTTGTTAGTTAGTTAACAGGTGTAGGTAGTGTCTTATTGTGGTTTTTATTTGCATTTACCTGCTGATAAGTGATGATGAGCACTTTTCCATGTGCTTGTTGGTCATCTGTATCTCTTTGGATAAGTGCCTATTTAATTCTTCTGCCCACTTTTTGGATTGGGTTGCTTTCTTTATGTTGAGTTGTATGAGTTTTATAGATCTTTGATATCAGTATCTCATCAGATGAATGGTGTGCAAATATTTTCTCCCATTCAATATAGTGTCTTTATGTTTTGGTGATGGTTTCTTTCACTGTGCAGAAGAATTTTATTTTGTTGCATTCCCAATTGTTTAACTTCTTTTTTGTTTCTCTTGCCATTGGAAACAAATTCACAAAGAAATCTCTGACACTATGTCATGGAGTGCTTTTCCAGTGTTTTCTTCTATGCATTTTATGGTTGCAGTTCTTATCCAAGTCTTTTATCCATTTTGACTTGATTTTTGTATTTGGTGTGAGATAGTGGTCTAGTTTCATTCTTTTGCATGTGGCTGTTATTTATTGGAGTGGATTTCCTTTCCCTAATGTTTATTCTTGGCTTCTTTGTTGTAAATTAACTATCCATCTAGGTGTGTAATTTTTGAGCTCTTAATTTCATTCCATTGGTCTGTGTGCCTGTTTTTTGTTCTAGTACCATACTGTTTTGATTATTATAATACTTTGTAGAAAAGTTTGAAGTCTAGGAGTGTGATACCATTATTCTTCCTCTTTTCTGTCAGAATTGCTTTGACTGTGCAGGTTCTTTTGTGGTTCAGCACTATTTGCTTCATATCTTTGAAGAATTCCATTGAAATTTTGATAGGGATTGCATTGACTCTGTATATAGCTTTGGATAAGATGGCTACTTGAGAATGTTAATTCTTCTAATCCATACGTAGGGAATATCTTTCCATCTCTTTGTCTTACTCTATTCCTTTTAACAATGCCTTATAATTTTCATTGTAAATGTCCTTCATATCCTTCGTTAATTTTAATCCTAGGTATTTAATTTTTTTTAAAAAGATTTATTTATGCATACAAGAGTTGGGGCACAGGCCAGAGGTGCCAGGGTATGAGAGGATTCACCAGAGACAGAGTGGGGAAAAGAACAGGCAGATTGACCAAAGTACACAGCTGAGGGGAGCAGCGGGCGAGTCAGGAGAAGTCTGCTGCGCCATGTGGGTTGCTCCCTGGCTGGCCGGGGAATTGAACTCGTACTGCAGTGGCTGTGGATAGCTTCATAGGTTGCGTCTTAACCCTTGTGCCACCACGGAGGCCCCGATTTATTTTTGATACAATTGTAAATGGGATTGTTTTCTTGATTTATTCCTCTTCTAGCTAATTGATTGATGTAGGAAGGCAACTGACTTTTTATATTGATTTTATATCCTTCCATTTTGCTGCACTAATTTTTTGTTTCAGTTAATTTTTACTAGAATCTTTTGGGTTCTCTCTCTATATTATCTGTCATCTGCAATAATGATAGCTGTACTTTTTTCCCAGTTTGGGTTCCTTTTATAGTCTCTCTTGCCTTATTGCTCTAGCTAGGACTTCTACTACTTTGTTGAATAGCAGTAATGAAAGTGAACATCCCTGCCTGATACCAGATTTAGTGGAAAAATTTTGTTTGTCACCATTGATAAAGATTTTAGCTGTGGGTTTGTTATATATGGCCTTTACTATGTTGAATTATGTCTCATATATCCCCAGTTTTTTTTTAGAATATTGAATCTTATCAAATAATCTTTCAGCATCTATTGAGATGATCATATAATTTTCATCTTTTATTAATATGGTAAATTGCTATGACTGATTTTTGGATGTTGAACTATCCTTGTGTCCCTGGAATAAATCCCATTTGTACATGGTGTATAATCCTGTCAATGAATTATTGAACTTGGTTAGTTAAGATTTTGTTGAGGATTTTTGAATCTATATTCATTAGGGAGTCTAGTCTGCAATTTTGTTTTTTTGTTGTTGTTGATGTATTTTTGTTTGGTTTTGGTATGAGGAGGATGTTGGCCTCCTAAAATGTGTTTGGAAGTACTTCCTCTTTCTCAGTTTTTAGGAAGAGTTTAAGAAGGATATGTATTACCTTATCTTTAAAAGGTTGGTGTAACTCACTAGTGAAACCTTCTGGTTCTGGACTTTTGTTTTTTTGGAAGACTTTTGATTACCGTTTCAGTTTCCTTGCTTGTAGTTGGCCTGTTCATATTTTTAATTTATTCTTGATTCAGTCTCATATGGCTGCATATTTCTAAGAATTTACACATATCTTCTAGGTTATTCAACTATAAACATACAATTATTCATAGTGATATTTATGATCCTCTGAATTTCTGAGATGTCTGTTGTAATGTCTCATCTTTTATTTTTAATTCTATTTGAGTTTTCTCCCTTTTATTCTTTGTGAGCTTAGCTAGAGATTTTTCTGTTTTTTTCAAAGTAGAGCTTTGAGGGTCATTCACTTACTTTTGCTTGTTTGATTGTTTCCAACTCTTTAATCTTAGCCTATGCCTAGCTTTGGAACTCAGGTGTGTTTCCTGGAGGTAGCAGAAAGTTGGATAATGTTTTCTGATCTGACCAGCCACTCTGCACCTTTCAATTGGTGAGTTCAATCTATTTACATTTAGAATGATTATTGACATTTGAAATTCTGTTACAGCTCTTTTGTCCTTCATTTTGTGATTGTTTTTTTGTGGATGTTCTTTTCTTCCATTTAGAGGAGAGATCCTTTTAACGTTTCTTGAAGTGAAGGTCTAGTATTTGCAAACTGCTTTAGCTTTGTTTTTTTTTTATTATGTGCCATTCTTACTGGTGTAAGGTGGTATCTCAATGTGGTTTTGATTTTCATTTCCCTGATTATAAGGGATGCTGAACATTTTTTCATATGCCTGTTGGCCATTTGCATTTCCTCTCTGGAGAAGTATCTTTTAAGTTCTTCTGCCCATTTCTTGAATTGATTGTTTATTTTGTTTTTGTTGATTGCTATGAGTTCTTTGTATATCTTTGTGATCAGTCCCTTATCAGTTGTATAGAGTGCAAAAATTTTTTCCCAGTCAGTGGGGTTTCTCTCTATTTTGGTTAATGTTTCTTTTGCTGTACAGAAGCTTTTTAGTTTGATGTAATCCCAGGAGTTTATCTTTTCCTTGACTTTCTTTGCTTTGGGTAATGAGTCTTTAAAGATGTTACTGAGATGTATGTCTTGTAGTGTTTTACCTATATGTTCTTGTATGTATTTTATGGTTTCAGGTCCTATGTCCAGTTCTTTTATCCATTTTAATTTGATTTTTGTGCATGGTGAGAGGCAGTGGTTTAGTTTCATTCTTTTGCATGTGGTCCAGTTTTCCCAGCACCATTTATTGAACAAGCTGTCCATGTTTCATTGCATATTTTTTGCTCCTTTGTCAAAGATTAGTTGTTCATGTAAGTGTGGCTTTATTTCTGGGCTCTCTATTCAGTTCCATTGGTCTGTGTGTCTGTTTTTGTGCCAGTACCAAACTGTTTTAATTATTATGGCTTTGTAGTATAGCTTGAAGTTTGGAAGTGTGATACCTCTTTTCTCTTTTGCTTTCATCAGAAGGGCTTTGGCTATTCACTTTTTTTTGTGGTTCCATATGAATTTCGTCAGTATTTGTTCTATTTCTTTGAAGAATGCCATTGAGATTTTTATCAGAATTGTAATGAATCTGTAAATTGCTTTTGGTAGGATGGCCATTTTGATAATGTTAATTCTTCCAATCCATGAGCAGGGGATGTTGCTGACACGACATTTTGCCGGAGGCTGGTCCCCAGCAGGATGTCTTTCCATTTCGTTGTATCTTCTTCTATTTCTTGTAACTGTTTTGTAATTTTCTTTGTATAGCTCCTTCACCTCTTTTGTTAGGTTTATTCCCAAGTGTATTTAATTTCTTTTTGTTTAAATTATAAAAGGGATATTTTTTGATTTTTGATTTCTTCTTCAGATTGATTGTTTTGTGTATAGGAAGGCTACTGATTCTTGTGTGTTGATTTTGTATCCTGCTACTTTACTAAACTGGTCGATTATTTTGAGTAGTTTTTCTGTGGAGCTTTTAGGGTTCTCTATGTATATTATCATATCATCTGCATATAGTGATAGTTTTACTTCTTCTTTCCCTATTTGGATTCCTTGTATGTCTGGAATATATTCTATAACCCTAACTCTTACGTCTATCTTGGAAGATGTTTGCTTCTAACCCAAATTAGTACATGCTTACTTTTAGTGCATACATAGACAAAATGGATATCTAACTTTTTATTCTTTTGAAGTATAATGATACTTCCAGAAAATTAGTTTCTTTTAAGATACTTTTAGGTTTAGTGAAAGTAAGTTTTAGAAAAAGACTTTTTTGAAGGAAAAAAATTTATGAAGATAACGTTAAGAACCATAGAGTTAAAAACACTCAGATTCAAAGTGTACTTAGAGAATATTTGGAGAAAATCCTTTCATTCTGTTACGTGGAAAGCACACGAGATAGTATGCCACAAATATTTACTTTCCAAACTCAGTCCAACCTGTCAGATGTGGGGCCATGAATCAATCACATAACTTTTTCAGTCTGCTTTACTCATCTGTAAATTCATAAATAATGTCTTTTCTTTTTACCCCAAATTGTGAAGATTAAGTAAAATAAAGTAAAAATGATGGCATGAATTATGACACTATTTATAGAGAGAGAAGAAATAAATGCATGATAGCCTATGAGGAGAGTGTATAAACACTGCATTTTAAAATTCAGTCCTTGGTTTCCATAAACCCTATCTTCTTTAATTCAATCTTGGCTACTATAACCATGGCTAACCCAATTTAGTACATGCAGTTGATTCAGGAACTTGTTACATAAGGAAATTGAGGATGTTTATAAGACATTTGCTGAGATTGGTAATTCTCAAACTTTTTATCCCCAAAGTTGCTTTATATGCTACATTTTTTTAAAAGAAATTATTTGTTTGAATTATAGTTATCTATATTTACTACATTAGAATTTAAAACCAAGAAGTTGACACTTATTAATTTATTTCAAAGGAACAACAATGATTTTATCATATATTAGCATAAATATTTTGAAGAAAACTATAATTTTGAAAGCAAAAAAATCACTGAAAAAGTGCCTTTGTTTTATATTTTGGAAAATATTTTTAATGTCTGACTTAATGGAAAACAGCTAGGTTTCTATATTTGCTTCTGCATTCAATCTCTTGCAAATATCACACTTTCTGTTGCCTCTGGAAAACTACATATTATACTCATGAAAGATGTGAATGAATGTGGAAAAGAATATATTAACATGACTGTAAATGTAATGTTGACCTCCAGCAGCCCCTGAAATGGGTTTTGGGGACCCCCAGGTGTTTCTTACTACTTTGAGTACTGCCTGTTTAGAAGATATTCAAGACTATATTGCATGTTGTGTTGTGATAAGGGTCCATAACTTAATCTGATTTAGTGACCTTAAAAATCATTATAGGTATTTATATAAGGACTGGTGAATTAATGATAATCTCCTATGAACTTTATAGTTACTATCTTTTAAAATTGAGATATAACATTGTGTAAGTTTCAGTTATGAAACTGTTGATTTGATAAATTTATATATTACAAAGTGATTGCTACCATAATGTTAGCAATTATTCTTAGTAATTATTCTTAGTAATTATTCTTATAGCTAAACATACTAATTTGTTTATAGGGGAACTGAGTTTTCTGTTCCTTTATTTCTTTTTCTTTTTTTTTAAAGATTTATTTATTTATACAAGAACCAGTGTACAGGCCAGATGCGCTGGAGGGCGAGAGGATTCACCAGTGACAGAGCAGGCAACAGAACAGGCAGACTGACTGAAATACACTGCTGAAGGGAGTGGCGGGCAACAGGAGAGGTCTGCCAGGCTATGTGGGACCCTCGCTGGCCGGCCGGGATCTAACCAGCAGTGCAGAGGCTGCGAACAGCTTCGCAGCACTGCGCTCAACCGCCTGCGCCACCAGGGGAGGCCCTGTTCCTTTATTTCTAAGTAAAAGTATTAAGGATATTTTTTTTGTAGTCAGAAAGGCATCAGGAATCTCCAACATTTTTCTTTTTTTTTTTTTTTTTTTTGGAAGGGGCCTAATTGTTGACTAGATTACAAACTCATTTTCAAACAACACAAGAGGAATAATTTATTTTGATACAAATGTAAGATGATATTATTATTGCAGGTGAGACCCAGGAAGGTGAGAGATTTTTCCCTAATTCACACAACTGCCTGACGGGAAAACTGAACATGGAACTCAATCCTCTAACTCCTCATTCAGTGCTATTATTATTCATTACTAACTACTTAACTTTTAGTAGAGTAGGGAAATGCCCCAGCGCCCTGACCAGTCAGACTCCTTGTTATGGTCTCCCATATGGCTTGCACTTCCCTTTCCACTTTAGGTGTAGCAATATTCAGATTCAGTGTAGTCCTTAATCAAAACTCCAATGGCATGCTTTGCAGAAATAGAACAAAAAATCCTAAAACTGTTTTGTGTGTTACCTTTAATTTTTATTAAAACCCTAAAACTTTGGGCCTCCCCGGTGGCGCAGCAGTTGAGCGCTGGGTTGCGAAGCTGCCCGCAGCCTCTGCAGCACTAGTTCGATCACCGGCTGCTCCCCGACCACCAGAGGAGGGTCCCACATCGCGCCCAGGCCTCTCCTTCAGCCCGCTGCTCCCCTCAGCAGTGTACTTCGGTCCTTCTGCCTGCTCTGCTTCCCGCTCTGGCTCTGGTGAATTCTCTCACCCTCCCGCGCTTCTGACTGTAGCTAGTGCTTGTATAAATAAATAAATAAATCTTAAAAAAAAAAAGTGTGAACTTCATCACAATTATTAAAAAAAACCAAAAACCCTAAAACTTAAGTAGAACCACAAAAGACCTGGAATAGACAAAGCGGTCCTCAGAAAAAGAGCAAAAATTGAACAATCACACTCCTTGGCTTTTAACTATACTACAAAACTGCAGTAGCCAAAACAGTATGGTGTTGCAATAAAAACAGAGAGACAGATCAATGGAACAGAATTAAGAACCCAGAGACAAACCCATATGTCTATATGGACACCTAATTTATGACAAAGAAGTCAAGACATACAATGGAGACTATACAAAAGGAAAGTCTATTCAATAGGTGATGTTGGGAAACTGGACAGCCACATGCAAAAGAATGAAACTAGAGCACTGTCTTACACCATATACACAAATTAACTCAAAATGGATTAAAGACTTGCACGTAAGACCATAAAATATGTAGAAGGAAACAGGTGCTAGGCTCTTATCAGTCCGGGTAATATCCCTGTTGGTTCATCTCTAATGGCCAGAGAAACAAAAGCAAAAATAAACAAATGGAACTGGATTGAGCTAAAATTTTCTGCTTAGCAAAAAACAAACAAGCAAAAATTGGAATTAAAATGAAAATGCAACCTACCGAGTGGGAGAAGATACTTGCAAATCGTGTATCAGAAGAGGGGTTAATTTCCAAAAGATAAAAGCAACTCAGACAGTGTAACAGCAATCACAACAACAACAAAAAACTATATTAAAAAATGTGCAGGAATCTAAATAGATGTTTCACCAAAGACATCCAGATGGTCAATAGACATAGTAAAAGATGTTCTATATTGCTTATCATTAGGAAAATGCAAATGAAAACTACAATGAGATTTCACTTCACAGCCTTGAGAATCACTGTTATGAAAAAGATAAGAAATGGTAATTGTTGTCATGGAGCTGGAGAAACAGGTATCCACTGTTGGTGGGAATGTAAATTTGTGCAGGCATCATGGAAAATTGTGTCGAGGATCCTTAAAAAATTGAAAGTAGGACTACCAGGTGATTCAGCAATTCTACTTTTGGGTATTTATCTGTAGCACATGAAAACACTAATTCAAAAAGATACATGCACCTTTATATGTATTACAGCATTATTCACCATAGACAAGACATGGAAAACACCTAAATGTCAACCAACATTTGAACAGATAAAGATGTGGTATATACAAAATGGACGGTTATGCTCCCATTAAAGGCACTTACCTGGAAATGCTCTGGAAGGGTTATAGTAAGGGAAGCTGAAGGCATCAGGAAATTTTCCACCATTTTTAGAGATAGCATATGTCTTAGAGGAAATTAGATGATAGGAAACTACTGAATTGGCTGTCTTTATCATTCACTGTTAAAACCTGAGGGAACAAAATAAAACTGTTCTAAAGACAGGGAAGTTGATAAATATGTTAAGGAAACATGGTTGGAGTGCTCTTACAGAGGTCAACAATGAGTGTTAGAGTACATTTATTAAAACTGAGAGAAAAGAGCAAACATCCCTGTTGGATTATCAAAGAAGCATATGAAAGGGCAGTTGATGACAACCATACATATTGAGTATTTGTAGAGATTGAGGGGACTACTGACAGACTACTGTATCCTGTCAAAATCACAAAAATAGGTCAAAGAAACATGGATCCCTTTCTGTTCAAATTGATCTATCAAAAGCAGATCTACCCATTTGCTGAAACTCCAACAGCTCTCAAATGCCTACAAAGAAATGACTGAAGGAAGCACAAATATGCTTGACAGGTCTGCCCAGATGCTTTTCCTACCCTCTTCCCTTGCTTCTGTTTGCAAAGTCTTTCCCTAATTTGTTGTTCTCATGTGTCAATATCCATAATCTACTCCTTTCTTGGTTTTAATATGGGTTTTCTGCTAAAACTAATATGAAGATGATGCACTTCCTTTTTGATTGCAAACCATGCAAATGTTGAACTAAGTAGCTGGCAGTCTTTCTTACCACGAAAAAGCCTGTCTCAAACAAGAGAAAATAAGGTTAAAGGGCCTCCCTGGTGGTGCAAGGGGTTGGACACAGCACTGTGAAACTGTCCGCGGCCTCTGCAGCACGAGTTCGATCCCCGGGCAGCCAGGGAGCTACCCACATGGCACAGCTGACCTCTCCTGTCCCTCCCACTGCTCCCCTCAGCAGTGAATTTCAATCAGTCTGCCTGTTCTGTTCCCTACTCTGTCTCTGGTGAATCCTCTCATCCCCTGCACCTCTGGCCTGTACCCCAGTTCTTGTATGCATAAATAAATAAATCTTTAAAACAAATAAGGTTAACATGCAGAGTGAAGCAGTGACAGAGCTTGGTGACAGATGAGAGAGAGAACTAATGCATTGGTTTTACTACTAAGATCCACTCAAGAGATTAGAGTTGTCAGGATTAAATGAGTTAATAAATGAGTGTAAATAACATTGTACATAGTGTGTACATTCTTAGTAGTTGTTAGCTATCTTTAATCAAGTCTCAATATATGATATTCCATGTATTCTTACTTCTCTAACTAGACTATAAAATTATAGAGAGGTGGCACTCTGTCTTACTCATCTCTGTCCCTCCCAAGACTAGCACAAAACCTAACTTATATCAAAGTTCAATAGCCCTTTTAGAAGGGAATTTAATAGATCAGCATGTTGTAGTTCCTCTGAGACTCATTTGGTGTATGATTTTGGCCTCTTCTTTCTAAGCAAGTCTGGGAATTTGCAAGTGCATTTGTGCCATTTTCTTTTATGATATGAAAGGAAGAATTTACCTTGTTTTGTTATTTCCGAGTATTTTGACTTGGGTTAAGCTGCCATGATTTTTAAAATGTAACTACTGTTTTGATTTTTTATGATGCAAAATACATTGCCTTTGAGACAGCTGGGTTTTGGAGATTTTTCTGGAGTCAGTAAGTGAACAATTTAAATCTTTGTGTTATGCTTGGAAAGATAAAATTGTTCCTGGGGCTAAAGTTTGAAAAACAAAATCACTCCCAAATCTCACAAAGATAGTTGAAATGCAAAACATCTTATAATTAAATTGTTTATATCATCTCTGGTGCATTTTCCCCATTCTATAAACTGGGTGGAGATAAAAAGGATTCCTGAGTATTTTTTCATGTTTTTAATGTGTGTGTGTGTCCTAATGTATTTTTACTTTAACAAGCATTTGAAACTGTGTTCAAGTTTATTGTTAATGAGAAAAATGCATTGCCTGTTTGTTTTTCCTTTGTGATGGCAGAGTGTAATGAAATGAGTCAGTTTATTCTGATTTCCTGTATGAATTTAGTGAACAAATGTGGAAATGATAGTGTGATGAGTAGAATTTTAAGTCTGAAGTTTCCATTTTCACAAGAAATAGCCTTTAATTTACAGTATGGGAAATGTTTGCTCAAATTCAGTGAAGTATGTGATTTTATCAGTTCCCATAACATTAGAGGAGCTGAATCTTTTATTCTTTCCCTCTCCAGCTAAATCAATGATTCTAGACATAAAACAAGTGCTGGGAAAATAATTCCTTTTTATCAAACAGCTAAATTTCTTGGTGAACGTGTGTGTATTTGGAAAAATTTGTCCCTGCAATGTTTTTCGTATCAGGAGCACCCTTTTCGAGCATCCTCATTCAGAAAATTTCTTTAAGATATTTTTAGAAAGACTCATATATTTTCCAAATAAAAGGTTTACTTTCTTCTTATTCAATCCTCGGCCTCACTTTTCTCTTGACATGTTTTATTGACCTAACTCACCTATGAAGGATGAAATATGAGGACTGTAGCAGGCATTTTTGTCCTGTTGCTTCTTTAGTGCTAAAATTTTACCATTCAGCATGAGATTTCTGACAGATATCTTTGAAAGGTACAAAAGACTTCTATATTCTCTTCTTATTTGGCTAATCATTTTTTTAAGTAAATAGGTTGATTATTACCAAAAACATTTCTTCTAGGTTTGTTAAGATGATTGTCTAGCTTTTCCTCATTCCTTTAATATGTTAAAATGCTAGATGTTTTCACTTTGAGCCATACTTGCAATCCTGAAATAAAACCTATTGGTTATAATATCTTTTAAAATGCAAAGGTGGATTAGATTTACATATATCTTATTGAAGATTTTGTAATTATGTTTAAAGATAATAAGCCTTTTTGATGTCAAGCACACCTCACTGCTTTTCTTTCTGCCTTGTCAGAAGTTGTTTTCTTCTCTGTTACCTGAGAGCTATCCTGATAGCGCTGAACTCTGAGGTTCAGAGTTCACTGGGTTGTGTTTCTGCCTTTTTCTGACACACAAAGATAATTGCATAGCCTTTATTATTATTTTTTCACTATTTTAGAAATGCATTTATTGTTACACAAATAAAACTTCCTACTAAGTTTCTTGATAGCAAAAATGAAATAAAATTTAGCCACCACAAGCAAATTTAGGAATACAAAACAATAACCAGACAAATTGAATGAAAAAAAAAAAAAAAACCTCTAAGAATCCTTTGACAGCTAAATTGGGATCATAAACTAGGAGTTAGAGCAGTTGATTTGGCATTTACAGGGTAAAAATGAAAGCAGGATGACACAAAACAGGCAGGAAATAATTTTTCTACCAAACCTATTATTCAGATTCTTGTCAGAAAACTGTTTTCCAGGTCAAGAGCTTAAATTCTTTTTATACTCCAGCAGTGGTATTAAGGCTCTTGTTAGAGACAGTCTCCTACCATTGCCTTGGGCATGTCAGAAACTGGATGGGAGTTTGAAGTTGAGCTGTCTGCCCAGGATTTTTGTTTGCTATTCAATTGAATTTTGTTTTCATTTTATTACTTACTTGCTTTTAAGTTGATCTATTTAAATTGTGACCCTTCCACTACTGAACTATATCCCTATAAGATGCAGCACGGTACCCACCCACAGGCATCATGTTTCATAGACTCAGTGAAAAACCCACTCATAGCACGATGGGTAATACTTCTGTGCTGGGCTCCATCGGCACTTAACAGACACATTCCTAATTCTGTTACATGTATGGTTGGTGAAGAGGCTCACTGTGCTTCTCAGAGAATGCAATTAAACAAAAACCAGGCACACTTACAACCCCCAAAGGTTTACCAATCTCCAACTCATGACATTTTTTATTTTTCTCTTACGTCAATCCTGAGGTTAGAAACAGAAAGATTTTTTTTTTTGAAGATTTATTATATTTGTGCATACAAGAACTGGGGTGTAGGCCAGAGGTGCAGGGGGTGAGAGGATTCACCAGAGAGAGTGGGGAGCAGAACAAGAAGATATACTGAAATACACTGCTGCAGGAGACAGGAGAGTCTGCTGCACCATGTGGGTTGCTCCCTGGCCTGTGGGGATTGAACTCATGCTGCAATGGCTGCTAATAGCTTGATAGCGCTGTGTCTTTAACCCCTGTGCCACCAGGGAGGCCCAGAAAGATTTCTTTAAAATGTGTTTTGTTCCAGCACTAAACTCAGCAGCATATGCTTTTAAGGGAAGAACTCTGTTGTTTCTTCAGCTAGTTTCTTTTAAATCCTCTAGCTTTGCATTTCAACCTGTCCAAAGAGCCCTTTATTAAAATTTGTAATTGTATTATTCCAACAGCCCCATTTGTGGAAGACATAAGAGAATCATTTATTTTATATTCAAATATTTCAGATTTTAAGACATTTTCCAACTATGTCTAGTCTAAAGTATGTTCTGGGGACGATTAAGTCAAATACCACATATATAATTAACTTTACAAAAGTTTTATTTCCTGCGGATATTTTGAAACGCATTGGAATCAGTGTTGTTTTCTTGTTTAGAAAACTGAAGGTTATGAAAACTATTTATTTCTGTTTATAGATTAATTCATAGACTGTATTTAACCCGGATGTTAAGAGATGCACATCAGTGCATCCAATTTTACAACTACCTGTTATCATTTCTTTGTCAATTAAATTTCATGTCTCAACCAATAGTATCTAGAGTCATTTTTTTCAGGTGAGATATTCAAAATTTGAGCAATTTTAAATTCAATCAAGAATAAAATTGTGATGTTGTATCTATTAGTAAGGTTTGTTTTGCTTTTTAAAGACAGTATAGGAATCATGTATTGTCACTGTATTTTATTCCATAACTGTGTTTAGTTATGTTTGTTTACTTACAGAGAGTGTAGTGATTTCTCAAGAAGTTTCATCCATTTATTCTCAGGGCAAATAGAAAGAATCAAGAAATTCTTGAAGATTTAGAACTTCTGGTGACTTAGAAGTATACTGCACTATCATTACTCAAGTATTGGTAAAACATGTTTTTCTTTCTTTTGCATTTCTTTCTTTTCCTCCTTTCATACTTCTGCTTTACCTATTTCCTTCCTACCTTCTTTATTTGATTTTCTTCTATTTCTTTACCATTTCCCTCTCTCTTCCCCTCATTGCTTCCAAGGCAAGGGATATAGCGTCATGAACTTTCTAGGGGAAACCGCAATCGAAGTTGAATTGGTTTATAGTGCCTTGTACTTTTGGCTGAGCTTTAGAATAACCAGACAGGTCTCAATATAAACATTTCTCCCAAAGTGAGATAAAACTCCAACTTCTCTATATATGGTCAATCTAAAAGTTAGGCCAGATAGTATAGCACTATTTACTTTTTTCTGGGGGAAATGACGTTCAGGAAAGAAATTGATTATCTAGTAGTTAAGGAATAAGATTTTTATTCCCCCATTGAATCCTGACAAGTTTGATTGTGTCTCCATTGAGAGGACATTTCTTGACCTGTGACATATCTGAGTCAGTGGGGTCATGAGCTGCATGCAAATGAGGCGAGGTTAATGGAATTATAAAGAACCAGATACAGGAAAAGCCTTATAAACTGAAGAACTAAGGCGGTACTTGAGAAATTGTATCTTTGAATTGCTCATCTTTTCCTTTAAAAGCGGCCAGTCCATACCCCTTCTTCCTTCCTTCTGAATGCTGGGCATCTAGTGTGAACATAAATAAAAACCTTTCAGGATTGTAGTTTGTTCAAAGGAAAGAGATTAAGGAAAAAAGTGTGTTTGAAGAATTGGAAGGTTCAGAGAAACAGCAAATATGTGTATGGGTGGCTGTGAGCACGTGTGTGTACCCATGTGTGTATAGTATGTGTGAATTTGCACACACATGGGTGTGTGAATCCTATGGAGGCATTTGTGTGTGGGTGCGTACGCCTGCATGTGCACACGGGGGCCTGTGTGTGCCTGGCCTGCGCGTGGCTCTGTGTGGCATGTTGGGGTGACTGTATGCAGTGTGTTTGTGTGTGTGTGTATGTGTGTGTGTGTGCTGCAGGCAGGAGAAGCAGCTTTGACTCAGCCAGTGGCAGAGCAGTTAGTACATAACTAATAGTGAGAAAGGGAGCTAGGGAGAGACGCAACCGACCTTATTAACAAAAGCTCAGTTTTGTCCCTGCGGACCCAACCAGCAGAAGGGACTGGACGAGCTGTGGCTCTCTGCCAGGGAGGTCGGGCTCTCTGCAAACAGTTGCAGGCATCCTTTATCATGCCCTTCACAGAGGGAGTCCTGAGGCTTGGCTATCGGGAAGTTTTCAGAGCCGCAGCAGCAGCAGCAGCAGCAGCCTTGGAGAAGACCAGCAAAGAGAGTGGAGTGTGTATGTGAACTTGATTCTATATTTTCTTGTTGGGAGGGTTAATGGATTTTTTAGTACAAAGAAAGCTAAAACTCAGCTGACCTGAAAGACTGGAATTTCAGCTCTCTTTCCTTCCTGGGTTGTTTTTCCTCCCGCTTCCTCTCAAAGCCCTTTAAACCAGAGATTACCGGGTCAGTGACGCTTATCCCGCCCGCCTGGGCCAAGGGTTTCTAGCTTTTTTGGCTTGGAAAGGAAAACCACTACCTGTAAGTATCTGCTTTATGTGCGTCCTCTCATCTTGACTGTGAATGTTCTGTTAGCACAATGCCCCAGAGGTTGTTTTCATGGTGGTAGCATTAATTCCAAGGAACTAGGCAAGAAGTGTATGCAAAGTCAGCTTGCAAAAGTTTAATTCTCTTGTAAACTCTGAACAGGGCAATGTGCAGTGTTTAAAAAAAAAAAAAGCATATGACAAAAATGGAATTTATTTTCTTAACACAAATGTATAACTCTCTTCTGAATCCATGCCCAGTGGCACTCACCAATGAAGTAACCAATTTTAAATTTTGTAATTTCTTTCCTGAAATCAGAATGTTTCTCTTCAATCTAGTGGAATGGAAAAGGGAAATAGTACAAAAACTAACAAGATATTATATCCTCCTGGCATAAACATATAGTAATTTGGACAAGACAATTTCTAGAATGTTGGCTTTAGTTATATTTGGATGTATATTTTCAAAAGCATCATTTCTGTGTTTGTGAAGAGGAGAAAGTACTAGAGAGGCAAAGAAATCATATTGTTCTGATGTCTTGGACCGATTTTTAAGTTTTTTTTCTGCTCATTACTCAGACTTGCTCCAGAAACTTTGGTGTTGTAGGAAATAGTTTCTTTTAGTTTTCATCTGGATCACAGAAGTAATTTTCAAGGCATTTAATTTTTGTTTCTGCTGGGTTTTGCTATTGCATTCAGTCTTGTTGCTTGGCGTGAATTACAAAGCTTAAAAAGAGCATTTCTGGCAACTGGTTGGAGTTTATGGCCTGGGAATCTTGCTGGAGAGATTAACCTTTTCAGGCCTGTTTCCCAGAGCAGACCTAGCGATCTAAAAGTACTTCAGGTTTCTGCTTTGGAAAACAGATACTGCCAATTCCCAGTTCTAGTTAAAACTTGAGGAATTGCTTCTTGATACAGCAGTGCCTTGAGCATAGCCCAGAGGAAATTGTTAATTACCTTTGCTCTTTCGCTCCATTGGTTTTCAAAACTCATTGTGCATTGAGATCACCTGGGTGCTTGATGCAAGGCCTATGCCTAGGCCACCCTCCCAAAGGATTTTAGGTCTAGGCTGCCACTTGGAACTTACCCAGGTGATTCTGATGCAGGTGATATCACAGTTGAATATGCATTCCTCTACCTTGTCTTTGGCCATTAAATTCCTCTCACGTACTTGGTTAATATTAAATCTCACATCTGAATAATAAACTTGCGCTTGAGCGGCATTGAACAAAAATTATGTGCAACAAGCTTTTGCATGATTGACTGACAAACCAGGACTTTTAAATTGGCTTTCCCATCAACCTCATCATTCCAAACCCTCCCCTCTCCTCCCACTTTCTTTTCCTCTTCTGTCTTTTTATTTTTATGAGAAAAAGAGTTAGACAAGGTACCTGGACACCATGTTCCCTTGCCCTCAAATTCTGGGCTGTAAGGTCTAACTTGTCTCCGCATTGCCAAGTGATGTTTGTCTTAGAAACTTAAAACCTGAGGCTGTTCTTAATTTTTTATCAGTCTCCTAGGGATACTCTGCTTTTGGGAACTGGCTAGGCTGAGTTGGGCTGAACTGAGCTGAAATTCTTGGAACTCTCAAGGAACAGTCTAATTCCTAGAAAATGAGTTTGGATTAATGAGCCCAGAAGGATGGAGAGAAACAGGAAGTGATGGCTCCATCTTGTTAAGGTCCTCATT
This sequence comes from Talpa occidentalis, assembly GCF_014898055.3. Lineage (NCBI taxonomy): Eukaryota > Metazoa > Chordata > Mammalia > Eulipotyphla > Talpidae > Talpa > Talpa occidentalis. The sequence continues at coordinate 14,797,474 of NW_023605083.1, forward strand.
TGACAACATCTGAAAGTAAGAACTCAGTTCCATCCTTCCCCCAAAGACATTTTGTGGCATTGCCATTTGTAGTAAAAAGAAAATAGGATGTAGTTATCAGCACCCCATTTTTTCTTCTCTCCCCCCAAAAAATATTGGGGGGGGAGCTGGGGTGGTGCTACATACCAGGTTTACTGCTAATTTCCCAAGGACTCCAAAATGATTAATGTGAATAGTATGGAGAGTATTCCTGGCCTCATTGTGTTTCAAATCTTAGTGTTTATTAAACAGCTTCTGCGAGTCATGTGAGTCATGTAATCTCTGTGAGCTTCACTTCCCCCCATCAACAAAATGAAAAGTTTGAAGTAAAAGATTTTGGATATCTTTCCAGCTTTGATGTTTTGACATTGGTCAATATGGCTCAGTCCCCTAAACTCAGAAATCAGGAAGGGGAGCTTTATTTGTTTTTGTGTTGAAAACACGTCCAAGGATTTGACTAACTGCTTTTCTTCAAAATTAGAAAAAAAAAATTAAATTTTCTTTCACAAAGAGAACTTAAACCACTGGTGCAGAGGACAAAGACCACTTTTTCAGAGCATACATTCTTCACAATGGGATCCTGTCGCTCTCTAGAGAGGCTATTTCTCTGGAAGGGTTACATAGGAGCACAGCCTTTTATCTTGTCTGAATCTGGTGCTGCTGCCCCTTTGGAGAGCTGGGTGGTCTGAACAGGAATGACTTCCATACTTGCACAGCTTGCAACCTGACCCTTTCATTCAAGAGATTTAATAGCTTTTGTGCTACTAGGTGAGAGAGGCTCATTCAGAGACCTTTGAGGCACTGGGGGTTGGGGGGAAAACAATTCCCTAATGAAATCTTACATTTTGCCTGTACAGTAGCTGCTCTTACTGCAGTGACTGGGGCAACATTTCAAAGGGTTCTAAAACTTGGCCATCAAGATAAGAAAATACAGCTGTGATCTATGTGTTTTCCTGACAAATGTAGCCTGCAGCTGTCTGAAGAAATTATATCTGGGTAGGAAACTTCTCACTGAAGGACAGTCTACAGGGATCTCAAAAAGTTAGGCTGTTTTAACAAAATATTCTTGGGCTTTCATTGGTTAGTTTAAAGGACATGGGAAAATAATCTTCAGTTTTCCTCTTATCTCTGCTCTTTGTGGGGTTGCTGATATAATGTAAAAACACTCCTTTTGTGCATCATCGAAAGGCTGCTAGGATTGTATATCATTCTTAACTTTATCCTCATAACTTTCCTATCTAGTTTCCTTAAAGGTGGGGCCAGATAACAGTTCTTCCTTGGGTGTTCCACCTCCCTGTGATCCTGTCTCTGCATTCTATCAAGTGATATCTGCTGCTCCATTCTTACAAATGCTCCCTGTATTCTTCTCTTAAAAATAAATAAGCAAGAATTTGGTCTCAAAGATTACACTCAATGCCTTGGTATATTCATCCCAAGGACTATGTTTCTCATTAGCACAACAAAATTCTTTTTTTGTAAATTATGTCAAAACCATTTTGAAGTTATAAGAATTCCAGAAAGAATCAAAATTACCAGATGAGCATCATCCAAATGAGTAGAAGCATGAAGCATATCTTTGAGCTCAAAGATTATAACACAATTAGGGTAGAGAGAGCAAGGAAGATGTGAAAATTCTGTCCTTATTTTTTCCTGACCATCCAGAACTGGAGACTCTTATAATTGTTGCAGATAAATATAAAGAGAATAATCATTTTGCTTTTCTCAAGATTTTGCCCCACTGTAGCAGGGAACCAAGACTGAGCTGACAATGTTTGAAAATTTGAAACTCTGGGGTTACACCATGCTCAGCTTATGAAAACCATCACCAATGGAAAGACAGAGCCAACCACTGATGGTTCTCTTCTCATTCTCTCTGTGTGTCTTTCTCTTCCAGTTTTTCTTATAATTCAATGTTTGCATTAGGCTAGGCAGTCACTCAGCTGCTATTTCTTGAGCTTCTCTGTGCTAGCCTCAATGAGCAGGAATGGAGATGCTTAAGGGAGCAGAACAGTCATAGCTGTTATCTTCAAGGAATTTATAGACAGACATGGAAAATGTGACTGTAAATAAATAAATGGCTGAAGGTATACACTGTGTGTGTGCTAAGGAGTATTGCAGGAATATATAAGAGCAGAGAACGCTGTTCTAGGAGATTGTGAGAATAATTTAGCCAGACAAGTTGGGGGTTTGTGGGTTTCAGAAAGTACGTTCATGGCAGATGAAACAGCTTGGGCCAAACACATAAAGGTTTGCACAGGGCAGTATGGCTAGTTTAAGGAAGGAAAGAAGTCAAGTGTGATCCCAGAAAGCACCTCTGAGACAAGGGTCCTTTCCAGTACCTATACTGGCCATAACTGAACAACTCTGGCCATAACTGAACAACTCTGAAGGAAAGTTCTTTCTAAAAGTAAGTTGAGATTTCACCCATTCTCCCTGGTTTTCTGTACTGGAACTTTATAGTCATTCCTCCAAATATCTGAAGACAGCCTATTTTCTTCATAATTACTGCCAAAGTTGGTCTGGTCTTTCCTGTACATATGCAATTGATTTTGGAAATGTAGCACACTGTGCTTGTTGAAAGCGAATTCATTGGCTTCAGTCCATCATGCTTGCCTCCAGTCATTGAAGTGGTGGATCTTGATTATGTCCTCAGTGATAAGAGTTAGCCCTCCTGGATTTGTGCTGTCTATGAATTGGATAAACATGTCTTCTATGTCTTTGTTTAGAAATCAGAAACTTGTTTAACTAGAGGGAGGCAAAACAGCTATGGGGCACCTCAAGATGCTTGCTTTAAGAAAAGTGGTGTCCCTCATCACTTTTATTTCTTTTTTCTTATAATTTAAGTAACATGCATTGTAACACTACTTAAGTTCCTTTTTAAACATTTTTTGTTGAATAACTTGGTTTATAACATTATATAGTTTTCACATGTGCAAGAGTATTCATTTTTTTTTTTCCTTTTAAAAGAGAAGACAAGATAAAGTATCTTTATCACCCAGATTCATGGGAAACACCTAAATAGGGGGAGCTGAAAAAGATCAATTTATGTTGTTGGTATTTATTCTGACAAAAATGCTAGAGGCACCATTCAACTGTAATTGATGATATCATTTATGATACATATGTTGAATGCACATCCCATGTAACAGACAGTTTTGTCTTTCTGCCTTTTCAAAGTACATAGATAAATAGCCATATCATTAGGTAAGGTACGACAAATTACTTGTGGTGGTTTTAAATAAATTATGACTCTTGCAATTACAAGAAGAGTATGCTTCCAAATGGAATGATTAGGTTTTAGGGCATCTTGCAGGAGACATTTCATGAGACATCAATATGTGAGATGGATTTTATTTTTTATTTTTTCAATTTTTAATTTTTTGAAAAGATTTATTTATGCATACAAGAACTGGGGTATAGGCCAGATGTTCAGGAGGGTGAGAGGATTCACCAGAGACAGAACGGGCAACAGAACAGGCAGACTGACTGAAATACACTGCTGAGGGGAGCAGCGGGTGAGACAGGAGAGGTCTGCTGGGCTATGTGGGACCCTTGCCGGCCTGCAGGGATCCAGCTGGCACTGCAGAGGCTGTCGACAGCTTCACAACGCTGCACTCAACTGCCTGCGCCACCAGGGAGGCCCATGAGAAGGATTTTAATAAGGATGGAAGCAAAGACATGCCAGGCAGATATGAGCAGGGACGTGGAGGTGGGAATTGTCTAGCAGGTCACTGAATGTGTAACTGGATCCTAGGGAGAGGCTGTGACTGGGGTACACATACACCTAGAGGTGATAAGCGAAGGCCATGGGGGTGGATATGTAGTGAGAAGTCAGTTTAAGTCAATTTTTAAGAAATGCCACAACTTTAATGGTACAATGTGACCAAAACAGGAGAAAAAAGAGGGTGAAAACAGAAGAAAGGATAAATAAAAGGGAAGGGGGTATTGATGAGGCAGAAAGAAAATCAGGAGTATATTGAGCCACATAAGCCAGAGGAGAAGCAACTATGCAAACTATGGATGGATGTCACTGTGGGAAGTGACAGAAATTTGGGCGGAATGTCTGAGAAAAGTACTATTTGGTATATCAATTAATAGGTTGCTGCAGCCTTTGGGACACTCAGTGGCTGGGTGGCAGACTAAATCCAGTGGCCCTTTTAGGGAATACAAAGGTGTGCAGAGTGGGTAGAGGCAACATTCCAAGGAGACAGGATGGTTGGTTGAGATGAGGCATTTCGGGGAAGGGGAAAAGAAAATGGTTGATGAGTAGTGTTCCTGAGGGTCAGGACCTTAGCAGTAACAGCCAGGCCACCAGCATTTATTGAATACCCACTATGTGCTGGGTGCTTCCCCATATTTCTTCGTTTGATTCTTACAACATAACTGCAGGTTGGTGTTTTAACCCCTATTTACAGATGAGAAAGCTGAGACCAAGAGAACTTAATTTGGCCAAGACAGTACCAGCAAGGGGCAGAAGCAGCATTCAAATCTAAATTGCTCTCAAATTGCAGCACTCCTAATGCAGACATGACTTCTGGCCTCTAATTAAAGTCCGGTTAACAAAGTGATAATAATAACATAAAGCAAACAGAGATGGGGATCAAAAAGGCAAACGTTCCCAAAGGAGGGGATGGATATTTTCAAGGTCATTTCTAAAATATGAAATACCCTCTTTAACATGAATTCCTTGGCATGTCACATAGAAGAAGTGTTGTGATGTGATGATTACTTGCCCATTGACACCAGCATCCATCAGGTCATTTCAATATGTAGTCACCAGTGTCTTTTCTTTTGTTTGTCTCTCTTTCATTCACCTTACTTTATTCTCCTTTTACTATTTTCCCGGTCTTAAGAAAACCAGACTTCTGTTAACCATATGTCAGTGTAGTTAACCTCCTTACTCTACTGATACGCAAGTTCTGAATGAGACGTCACACATTTCACAAGTGATTTTGCTTAAATTTTAGAAAATAGTTGGTGACTTTAGCCCTTAGAATTCTTGGAACAATAAAAAATAGCTGCTGTGGAGGTATTGATTAGTTATTAAAGGATATCTCGAGGATGATTTATCAGTAGAAGAGGAGCAATAGTTGAATAACTTGTTTATAATCATTGAACTAATAAGTCAAATAGATACCCAAAGAGTTTAACATTGGTCTTTACATCCTCTTCATATCTTGTTTGCTTTGTGTATTAATTGTCTAACTCAGCCATACAAATTACCACTGACTGGATGGCTTAACAGAAATTAATTTTCTTAGAATTCTGGAGCCTAGAAGTCGGACAAATCTCAATTCTGAGATTTGTCTTGTCAAATCTGGTTATCTTCTCCCTGTATATTCCCATAGTGTTCTTTCCACATACCTGTGTCCTAATTTCCTTTTTTTTAAAATAAAGAATGCATTAGTTTATAATTTTTAAATTGCAGTAACATTGGTTTACATTTTTTTTTTTTAGTTTTTTTTTCAAGATTTATTTATTCATGCATACAAGAACCAGGGTACAGGCCAGATGTGCAGGAGGGTGAGAAGATTCGCCAGAGACAGAGTGGGGAACAGAACATGCAGACTGACTGAAACACACCGCTGAGGGGAGCAGCAGGCAAGACAGGAGAGGTCTGCCGTGCCGTGTGGGTATCTCCCCAGCCGGTCATCTGGGATCAAAACCACGCTGCAGAGGCTGTGGACAGCTTCACAGTGCTACGCTCAACCCTCTGTGCCACCAGGGAAACCTGGTTTACATTGTTTTTTTATTTTGGGATTATAGGCTCCCATTTCCGGTGCTATTACTGCTCCTGGTAACTGGAGCTTGGTCAGTCCACCGCCATAGTCCATGGTGCTCCCTCCCTATCTGGTTTCCTCTTTTTGTAAGGATGACAGTCCTATGTGATAAGGCTCCCCACTAATGACCTTCTTTAGGCTTAATTACCTCATTAAAGAAACTATCAGTAGAACCTCCTTGGTAATGCAAGGGGTTAAGTCTCAGTACTATCAAGCTAACTCCAGGCACTATAGCATGAGTTCGATCCCCGGCCAAGGAGCTAACATGAGAAAGCAGACATCTCCTGTCTCACCCGCTGCTTCCTTCTTCAGTGTATTTTGGTTAATCTGCCTGTTCTGCTCCCCACTCTGTCTCTGGTGAATCCTCTCCCCGCCCCTTTACCCCCACACCTCTGGCCTACATCCCAGTTCTTTTTTTTTTTTTTTTTAACATTTATTTATTTATTTATACAAGCACTGGGTACAGTCAGAAGCACGGGAGGGTGAGAGAATTCACCAGAGCCAGAGCGGGGAGCAGAGCAGGCCGAAGGACCGAAGTACACTGCTGAGGGGAGCAGTGGGCGGCAGGAGAGGTCTGCGCGCCATGTGGGACCCTCCTCCAGTGGCCGGGGAGCAGCCGGGGATCGAACCGGCGCTGCAGAGGCTGCGGGGCAGCTTCGCAACCCAGCGCTCAACCGCTGCACCACCGGGGAGGCCCAACATCCCAGTTCTTGTATGCATAAATAAATTAAAAAATATTTTTTAAAGGATTTATTTATTTATTTATTTATTTATACAAGCACTGGGTACAGTCAGAAGCGCAGGAGGGTGAGAGAATTCACCAGAGCCAGAGCAGGGAGCAGAACAGGCAGACTGATGGAAGTACACTGCTCAGGGGAGCAGGTGGCATGGCAGGAGTGGTCTGCGCACCATGTGGGACCCTCGCTGGTGGCCAGGGATCGAACCGGCACTGCAGAGGCTGTGGGCAGCTTCGCAGCCCAGCGCTCAACCGCTGCGCCACCAGGGAGGCCCAATAAAAATAAATCTTAAATAAAAAGAGAAACTATCTCTAAATATAGCCAACTTCTGAGAGGGTTAGTATCTCAAACAGTATAATTTTAGAGGGAACAAAATTCTGTCATTAATACCATGCCACCCACCAAGTTAAGTTCTCTTCCAGGCATTAACTGATCTTCGAAATTCTCAAGACATTACTACAATGAAAGGCACTAGAATACAACCTGTAGCCACAGAAACCCACATTTGAAAATTAATTTATAATTAGAGTTTGGCTTCAGGATTAGGTGACAGGGAAACTTCCTCAGGCAGAGCTTTCTACTTTCCGTAGTCCAGGTAGAACCTGTTTGCCTTTGTGGTGCTGATGACTTGGGTAGAAGGGAACAGTGTGCTGTGAGCACCATTTGCATTAGATGAATTATGACTGCCCTATCAGTGTCGCTCAGTGATGCTGCAGAACTGCTTTTTTCAAAATTGTTGGTCTCTATTTACTCCCAATAAGAAGATGCTTTCTGATCTGTGGCTTTATAAATTTCTTTGACATTAGCCCACTTTTAGTGCAAGGAAATCACAGGATTTGTTGGTAGGAGCCCTCTAGGGTCCTCACATAACCCTTACCCCTCTTACATTAAGAACTACAAATGTTGATCACCATGTGAGCTAATAGAGATATGGCTGGAGATCATACAGTGTTGCACAGCTGGCTTGAAATCATAGTCAGCCCAATGTCTATAGATATGTTTGAATTTTTATCTCTCACCAGAAAAATCTGAAATTAGGACTTTAAGATCTAAAACTTAAGACTTCAGACTTTTAGGACCTAGAATTTTCAGACTTTTTCAGACAACATCTAAGACTTTAAGACAATGACCTGGTGGATCACAGATGCTCATGATGTGAGGACAGTGAAGATTTTTTTATTAAAAGTAACCAAACCAACAAAAGTAATCTTTACAATAGCCTTGTGAAATTAATATGATGTATCTTCACTGTACAGATGATGAGACCAAAGCTGAGAAAGCTTAAATAACATTCATATTGTAGGTTGATATTCTCTCTAGATATTAAAGTGTTCAAATACTGAACATTTAAGTTAAAGCACTTAATCCTTAATTCAAAACCTTTTTGAGCTCTGTTTTTAAAGATATATGTGAACTAAAGTGTGGGACATAATGTCATGCATTATCATCAAACTTCCTTGTTATATGAAAAAAGTTTTATTTTAAAAAAGGAATTCACTCCTTTTCTTTTTACTACAAAACATTGATCTCTCTCTCTCTCTTTCTCTGTGTGTGTGCTGTGGAGTAGAAAAAGCCAAATTGTTGGATTCCAAGCAGAAGGCCTGAGATGGTGAGATAGGCTCAAGACGGTGTAAAGAAGTGTAATGAGAGGCATGAGATAACTGTCATTGTTTCATTGAAGACTTGACAAGAAGTAATTGGTACATAGGAACACAACAGGAAATTAGACTTTAGAGTGACATGAAGAATCTTAATTTACAGAGCAGAGCAGAAGGTTTGGAAGTTTCTGCTCTGCAGCAGATGATGAAGCAGACATTTCTCAGTCTCTTTCTGATCTGATCAATATTGACGTTGATGGTAATTTTAGAAGGATCTGTTGTTTCCTGCCAAACCCCAATTGACCACTTCTATTACATCTTGAAATATCATACTCTGAAAAAAAGCATGGAAAGATAAGAGCCTTGTGAGTAATAAAACTTATTACTAGCTAAACTGTTTTGCCATATATGTGTTTAGATTTATCTTTAAAGAATTGCAGCAAGGGATAAGTTAAAATGCAAAGGCAACTAGACGTAGCACAAAATTTTACTAGTTAAACATTGTTAATTCCTTTTATTTTATACCTTGCTTCTCTTCTGAAAATCGTGCTATTTCTGGAAGCTTCTACCTGTGTCTATACTTCTCACACTTCCTAGGATTGGTCTCTCAGAAAGCAAGGCTGTCAGGAAAAGCTGTCCTTCTGGCCTCCATACTTGGGGCTTCTTGCTTTTTGTTACCTGCTCTTTCTGAGGTCATCCTAGTGCCTTCTCTTCCCCACCCCTCTCTCAGTCACCTCCAAATTAGGTTTTGATTTTAGGCATTCCTGGTACCAGCCATGTAGACCTCATCCTCAACCTAGTTTTCCCCCCACGGACCTCCCCCCCAAGCTTTAGTGCTTTGGGCACTAAAGCTCCTCTTGCCTCTTTTGTTTTAATTGTGTTTTTTTTTTTTTTTTTGAGGTAATGTTGGTTATAACACTGTACATGATTCAGAGTTACAGGTTCACATCTTTTCAAATATATGTTACCACACCCGCCACAAAGTACTCATAGTCCTCCACATGGCCTGTTGGGCCCCCTCCACACTTTGCTCCCCACTCCCACCTGCCCCCTCTGGTAGCCTCAGTTCTGCACAGCTGCTTACAGCAGTGATTCTCAATCCTGGTGGCTCTTAAGAATCACCAGGAGAACTTTTAAATTCAGGTGATTAAATTAGACACATAAAGTCTGAAACACTGGGAGTGGTGCTTGAGTGATCCTAACATGAAGTCAGACGTAGAGGTGACATTAGGCCAGCTCATTCATCTTGGTGAATTTCCCATTGTCCTCACCAATGCAGACCCACCTGCGCCCTCACAAGGGCTGTTTGCATCCTTCCAGGGCAGTGGTCTCAGGCTGAAGCCAGGAGAGTGAAGTCTCTTGCTCAGCCTGTACTTTACCTTAGGCCATGGGAGACACTGGGTGAACTCCCATATTTTACAGCTCAGGGCACACCATGCTGCCTTTGATGACAGCATCCGGAGCCCCTGAAGCATGGTTATAGCATGAACCTACTCTGGAATTTTCTGTGCAGAACTGAGTGAGACTGAGTAAAGAAGTCTCAAAACCTTTAAGAGACAGATATGTTAGTGTGGGTTTCCACAGAAATATGGAGTGCCCAGAGACATCACAGTTTGAACTGTACTTGTCAGCCGGTCTGGTTATTGTGCCATTGGTAAATACATTCTTACATCTAGACATTTGCAAATCAACTATTGTTTTCTCTTTTTATTATTTTTTCCTTACATCATTGTGGTCCCATAGTTCTCCCACCTCCTCATCTCCTGTGAACCATCACCATATTCTCTTATGTTCTTCCCTCCTGCTTTTACCCCCTCTCTTCCTTCCCCTAGCTGTGTGCCTCACATCTGTGGTCAGCCTGCTAGTCTTAACCTTTTCTTTTTTAATTTTATTTTATAATTTTTTACATCATTTTTTATTTTTGTACAATGTATGCATTTTCATCTTAGTTAACCTTTTCTTAACATTTTGTTTGGTTTCTCTATATTTCACATATAAGTGAGACCATCCAATATTTATCTTCTCCTTCTGACTTATTTCAGCTAGCATATTCCCTTCTAGCTCCATCCATGTTGTCAGAAATGGCATGAGTTTGTCTTTTTGATCAATGAGTAATATTATATTGTATAAATACACCACATCTTTTTTTTGTTTTCTAAAAAGATTTATTTATTTATTTATTTATTTATTTATTTATTTATTTAAGAACCAGGGTACTGGCCAGATGTGCAGGAGGGTGAGAGGATTCACCAGAGACAGAATGGGAACAGAACAGGCAGACTGACTGAAATACATTGCTGAGGGGAGCAGCGGATGAGACAGGAGAGGTCTGCCATGCTATGTGGGATACTTGCCGGCTGGCTGGAATTAAACCGGCGCTGCAGAGCCTGCAGACAGCTTCACAGTGCTGTGCTCAACCTGCTGCGCCATCAGGGGAGGCCCAAATACACCACGTCTTTTTGACCCATTTGTCTATTTTGGGGCATTTGGCTTGTTTCCACATCTTGGCTATTATAAATTGTGCTACAATAAACAGAGGAGTGCTGTTTTCCTTTCAAATTAGTGTTTTTTTGGTCCTTTGGGTAGATTCCCAGACATAGAATCGCTGGATCATCTGTAGATATGTTTTTAGTGTTTTGAGGAAACTCCACACAGTTTTTAATAGTGGCTGGACCAGTTGGCATTCCTACCAGCAATGTAAGAGGGTTCCTTTTTCTCCATATCTTTACCAGCATTTGTTGCTTCTGTTTTTTGTTGTTGTTTTTTCTTTTTCTTTTTTTTTTTAAATTTATTTATTTAGTTATACAAGCACTGGGTATAGTCAGAGGCGTGGCAGGGTGACAGAATTCACCAGAGACAGAGCGGGGAACAGAACAGGCAGACTGACGAAGTACACTGCTGAGGGGAGCAGTGGGTGAGGCAGGAGAGGTATGTGTGCCATGTGGGACCCTCGCCGGTGGCTGGGGATTGAACCGGTACTGTAGAGACTGCGGGCAGCTTTGCAGCCCAGTGCTCAACCGCAGAGGCCCTTGTTTTTTTTTTTTTTTTTTTTAATGTGGGCCATTCTCACTGGAGTGATGTGGTATTACAAACAAACCAACTTCTTGAATTTAAACTATGTTTCCTCAAAACTCTAAGGAAGCATTTTGGCCAAGACATCTTGTGTGCTTCATGTTGTGTTGTCTTCTTTTTTTTTTAAGATTCATTTTATTTATTTATGATACAAAAGCTGTGGTGAAGGCCAGAGGTGTGGGTTGGGGATTGAGGGGGGCTGGGGAGAGGATTCACTAGAGTGAGTTATAGAACAGGAGGGTCCACTGAAATACACTGCTGAGGGGAGCAGCGGGTGAAATAGGAGAGGTCTGCTGTGCCATGTGGGGTTAGCTCCATGGCTGGGGATCAAACTCATGCTACAGTGGCTGGTGATAGCTTAATAGCGCTGAGATTTTAACCCCTGTGCCACCAGAGAGGCCCTTCATGTTGTGCTGTCTTTTAAACCATTGCTCTGACTTCCTGGTGTCTGCAATTGTTGACGATACCATTCTTTTTTTTTTTTTTTTTAATGTGTTGTCATTCATACACATTGCTGTATTCTCTTCTACAGGTTTATTCAACACTAAGTCATCTGATCAGACTTTCTTTGCAGGCTGTGATGTTTATGGAGGTTTTGTTTTTGAAGAACTTTTAATCCTGTTGTCTAAGAGCACCCTCTGCCCACCCCCCCCCTTTCTACACCCACCCCAAATTCTGTCCAAGTAAGCAGGTCAGGTCTTACTTAATGTAATTAAGCTCAGTGGGTCCCATCAGCATCAGGGTTAAGTTCAATTATTTGTTGGTTTTAAGAATTACAACATTTTTTGTTTACTCATCTCGGTATATACTATTGGGGTTTACTTTCCATACTCTGCTTGCATTTATGAATAAAGACCAACCACTTAGTCTCGAACCCACATAGCCTCATCCTGACCATGGTGTACTTGTATGTGGACGTGGGATTTCAGGAACCTGGCTCTCCCGTCTGTCTGCTGGGATTGGAATTCCAGTTCCACCCTTGATTACTATTTGCCTTGAAGAAATCAGTTACCTGTTTTCTTAGCTGCAAAATGGAAATAATAGAAGCTACTCCATAGGTACTTGTGAAGATTAAATGAGTTCAGACAGTATCTGACACAAAGTAAATCTATAATCTATCATGACGATGATCATATTTAAAATTTGGAGAAATTCCTTCCAGCTCTAGAATTCTGTGTTTTCTTATATTCTGTGACTTAGGCTCAAGCATTGCACTTTTTTGTCATTTACCACCAAGTTTCTTAAGTCATCAGAAGCATTTCTTTTACAGCAGATCTTTTTTTAATTTTTTGACCATTTTTATCAGTTTCAGTGATTCATCTTTTCAGTTCTTACTTAAAAATAGGATACATTAAAGACCTCCTTTTGTGGCTCTATGATGAATGCAACTAACTTTGTATATCAAAAAATAATGAATAATGGCAATAAAATACCAAGACAGTTATAAAAATGGCAATTCAGACTCAAACATAATATTTAACAATGCAATGCAGAGCAATGATCCACCACTATACATAAAAGTGCCACATATGAGAACACGCAGGTGATATATCCAGTCCAGTACTGGCTTATGCTTCATAGTCTTTAAAAACACAGAAGGTCCTTTTTTTTTTTTTTTTTAAAGATTTATTCATTTATACAAGCACTGGGTACAGTCAGAAGCATGGGAGAGTGAGAGAATTCACCAGAGCCAGAGCCGGGAGCAGAACAGGCAGACTGATGAAGTACACTGCTGAGGGGAGCAGTGGGCCTGGCAGGAGAGGTCTGTGTGCCATTCGGGACCCTTGCCGAGGGCCGGGGATGGAACGGGCACTGCAGAGGCTGCGGGCAGTTTCCCAGCCCAGTGCTCAACCGCTGACCCACCAGGGGAGGCCCCAGAAAGGCTTTTTTACTGCCTAGAAAGGGTCACATATGCAAAACAGTACAAAACAGTACAACAGTATAAGTTAAAGAATGAAAATTTTATTGTATAAAAGCAGAAATGATATATATTGAAGACATAAAAACAATAGCAGATCTTGTAACAAGAATATTTGTGATGGTTGGTCTCTTTTCTGCTCTAGAAATCTGTGAGTTTGAATTTTGTCACTCGCTATGGCATGCTAATAAAGTTATATTACATTCTAGGAGCAATGCTGAGTAGTTTTCTGAATGTCTGAGCAATCATTTTACAACAAAGTTTTCTCATCCTGAATAGTGGAAGTTCTTTAAGTATATATTTCTGACTTTGATGAACTCAGAGCATTTTGATCATATGCTCATTCCAGGATCATTTCGTGTTGGAAAATACTTGATTAGAAATGTCTCTCCCTGGGCCTCCCCGGTGGCGCAGCGGTCGAGCGCTGGGTTGCGAAGCTGCCCGCAGCCTCTGCAGCGCCTGTTCAATCCCCAGCTGCTCCCCGGCCACCAGAGGAGGGTCCCACATGGCGCGCAGACCTCTCCTGCTGCCCGCTGCTCCCTTCAGCAGTGTACTTGGGTCCTTCTGCCTGCTCTGCACCCCGCTCTGGCTCTGGTGAATTCTCTCGCCCTCCCACCCTTCTGACTGTGCCCAGTGCTTGTATAAATAAATTAAAAAAAAAAAAAAGGATAATTAAAAAAAAAAGAAATGTCTCTCCCACAAGACCTTGATCTCTCAAAGTTAGAGCTCATTTTCTAGTCAATTTTTATGCATCCAGCACCTCTTTACTGTTTTATACAAAACCCCTGCTTCTGACATGAAATCTATTTGTTGATTCTTTGTACCACAGAGGGAGTGGTCAATTCCCTCTATCAAAGATGCCCTCTTTCATCTTTCTAAATCCTATTTGTTTTTCAAAGTTCTATTCCCTTCAAAGAAGCTTCTCCTAGGCCATCTCTGAGCCAAATACTGTCTCCCCATTTATTTATTCCTGTACCACACACTGTAATCCATCATTTACCTTCCCCTTTTTTACCATTCTTTTTTGAATTTTAAGTTTATTTGTCTGTCTTTCTGCATTATGCTGTAAACTTTTCAAGGGCAAGAAGTTTTTGTTTTTTTTCTCTTTGTAATCCTAGTATTTAGTGTTGCCCTGGTCACAAAGTGCATACTCAGTACTTACACAATAAAAGAACACTACAGATGTCATATCCAAATAGAGAACCAGGATGTGCTTTAAAAATGGAATTGTTCTCAGAAGATGAATTTTTGAATGTGATTTGATGTGAATTTAAGCAGAAATTCATTATTGAACAATTTTTTTCTTATGAAGTAAGAGATGCAGCATTCATGCATGAAGAAGAAAAAAAATTTGATTTTCAGAGTGACTCTAGTTAGGAAGGCCTAGATGTGAGTTTGGGAACATATCTATGGTTAGTCCCAGGTGAGAAAAGGTATAGCCAGCCATAGTGAATGTGTTTTTATCTGTTAAAGTTCTTCAATGAAAGCAAATGGTTGTGAAAATATGTATGGTATAATCCTCTGACTAAAAGCAAAATGAACTTAAATTCCGGTCAATTCCTAATCTTCAAGAAAATGCTTTTGATGGTTTGAGGAACTTTAATAGTCATTAAAAAGAGAACTTTTAGTTGAAGGCACATAATCTTTTCTATCTGCAATAAGTTTCCTCTACCTTTCAAAGTTGTTTTAGTAGAAAGTCCCCATAGAGAAGGACCAGGTACCTGGATTCCAAAGAGTAACCTGGAATTTAAATTTTTGAAGTAGATTCATTAAATAGAGATTTGTGGATTAAAGCCATGACCAGAAATTTTGTAGTTACTGTGTGGCTATTTTAATCATTTAAATTCTCTAGCTTAGTGTCTCTTGAATGATTTCTCAAAGAACCTGGATTTTTTATGAAACAAAATGAAAAGCTTTTCTGTAAGTTTGCAAACTTTGAGCTGACAAAGTTTCCTTCCTCAGGACTTTTAGGAGCCTTTTAAAGTGTTCAAATTACATAGTGAATCTTTGAAAGGATAGTTTAGCATGCTGTGCTTCAAATAAATTTGATTATGGAAGACTTTCTGTGGAAAACTTTTAACAGTTCTGAAATGTGCATTTTAAGAAGCACAATTTGTAAAATGTGGCCTGTCTCCTCAGGACAGACATTGAACTGTTGAAAAATCTAAGAAAAGCAACCTTCTAATGAGTTTATGTGGTAGTCAAAGGTCCATCTTTGCAACCTAGCCCGAGGAAGGGCCTTCTGTTTCTAGTTCTGAGAATCTGTCGGAACTTCCTGAAGATCTGGAAAGGGAGTAAGTACTGAATGGGTTATTTCTGGACTGACCATCTGTGATTTAAGGAAGCTGCTTGGGGTAATGGTCATGCAATGGTCTGGATGTCAGATGAAATGAGATTCAGACCTAGGCTTGGTTTCTAGATAGCTTTGTAATCTTGATAAAATCACCTAACTGCCAAAGGAATTGTTTTCTTCTGTAAAACAAAATAGCTTCTAGAAAAGAAAATACAAATGGATAATCACATTAAAAAAAAAAACAAAAACGTTAAGTATCCCAAGTAAACAAAAGAAAGCATATTAAAATAGTGACAGAATCCACATTTTACTTTGGAAGTGAGTCAAGATGGAAAGAGATGGTGTTGAATGTTAGCAGTAAGCAAGATTAGTAAGAGTATCAATTAGTACCATCTTTCTAAAAAAAAAGCATCTCAAAAACCTTAAAATCAGTTTATACCCTTTGATCTTATAGTCCTGCTTTGAGAAAACTATCAAAAGAAAACACAGAAATAGATTGATTTATAATGAAGGCATATTCATCACAATCTATTGACAAAGTAACTACTTCAGCCTAACAGTGCAATGCCTATAGAAATCATAGGACGTCCATGGAATAGATATAGTGCTCAGAGGAAGAAGATCACAGGGAATGTTCAATCAGATGGAAAATGCTTATGGCAGAATACCATGTTAATAGAAACGAATGATACGCAGCTCTTTTTAAATTATGGTTCTAAGTAAGTTTAAAAAAACTATATGCATTTACATACATTAAAAAGCTAAGGATATTTTCTTTGAGAAAGTGTATTTTCCCATTTTCTTTATGATTCTGTATTTTTATTCTTTAATGAATATATATTTCATACATGTTAAAGGGATTTAGAAAAAGCAAATATATTGATAAATAAAATAAAGGCTATGGACTTAGTTGATTTTTTTTTTAAAAGACATTTATTTATTTATACGTGCACTGGGTACAGTCAGAAGCGCAGGAGGGTGAGAGAATTCACCAGAGCCAGAGCAGGGAGCAGAACAGGCAGAAGGACCGAAGTACACTGCTGAGGGGAGCAGCGGGCAGCAGGAGAGGTCGTGCGCCATGTGGGACCCTCCTCCAGTGGCCGGGGAGCAGCTGGGGATTGAACCGGCGCTGCAGAGGCTGCGGGCAGCTTCGCAACCCAGCGCTCAACCGCTGCTCCACCGGGGAGGCCCAGGACTTAGTTGATTTCAAATGTTTCTCCTAAGTTATGTATTCTGTGATTTTGATGCATTAGAAGAAATTTCAGAGTGGAGGAAGCAGAATGTTACAAAAATTAACACATTTTATTGATTTAATAGGCTGGAATTTTGAAGTTGCCTGTTTACCTCGAGGCCTTTAAAGATGTGCTTTTAGTGTGAGCAAATGGAACTCTGAGAGGTTGGTGAACAGGGACTCTGAGTTAATTTTAATTATATGCTGTTAAAGTAACCACATCTTCCTTGAGAGAACATTGCCTCAAGTGAAACTTTAACTTGGGTACCAGTCAATTGCTGTCTGGTACCATAAAGGAAGTTGTTACCGTTTGTGGACTATAAGAAACTCTTTACTCCAGGGGTAGCGAAGTAATTGCAAAGAGTGTATAAGACTTTGTTGTCATACAAAGCAGTATAATATAGTGGTGAGCTGTAAAGGTTCTGAAGTTGGGCAAAACCAGGTTATAATTACAAGGATGAACTCCTTAAACCGATGACCTTGTACAAATTATTTTAATATCTTTGCATTTCATTTTCCAAATGTGTAAAGCCACTATCAATCTCCTAAAACCATTGTAGGAATTAAATAAAATGTATGTGTAAAGTACTTTGATTATGTCACTTCTTCAAGTCACTATTTATAAATTTGGAATAATAATAGAAATGACTTTTTAGATTTGTTTTGGGAAATAAATGAAAACATGCATAAAAGAAAATACCCCATTGTCTGTATATTGTAAGTAAATAGTACCAGCAATCAAAATAGGAGAAAAGGAATATACAAAAAAAAAAATTGTTAAAGAAAAAAATCTTGGAAGTCACAACCTCCTTTTCCACATTTCTATTCTCCCTGAGAGAATTCACTCTGGAAATCCTATCTTGGGCAAGATCACCAAGGATTTTCCAGGCTGGCCTGCCATCCAACAATTAAAATTCCCTAAGAGGTTATGAGTTTCTTAAAAAGACCCCGTCTCACAGCTGTGACTTTCCAATGCCAAAAACTCAGAAATCAGATTTCTTTAACAAAGAACTTTATTGCCTGACAAGCAATGGAGAAGGGGAAACTATGTTCAAAAGTATCTTCTCCCTGAGCCTCCGGGAGGGTCTCCTTTTATTTGGGAGGATGAATTAAGAGTGGAGTCTGGGCAGCCATATACAGCAGGTTGCCTTTGGCACCTGGCACTTTATTTTTTTTTCCATTTATTTATTTATATATATTTTACATCATTGTTCCTTTTTAAACAATGATGTAGTGTAGTCCCCATAAAATTTCCTCCACCTGGCATTTTTTCATGGGGACATTCTGCTCCCATCTTGGGGATAACTAGTTGAGTTCAGTTGTGGTTACTGCTCTCCCATTTACCTTCTTGTAAAAGAGCACAGCTTGGTGCAGAGATTTATCCATTTGCATCTCTATCCAAAGGTTACAATGCAGGCCTGCTTCTCCCACAGCACTGCTGCTTCTGGCTATGCTGTGAGAAAAGTCTTAGAATATGGACTCCTTATTGGTTACAACAAAGAGCAATTACACTTTCTTATCCCCCTTACAGTGGTAAGGGCAGAGGAGGCAGTGGATCTGAAGTTCAGGTCTATTGAAGTCTTAATTTCCTCAATTAAAACACAAGAAGAGAAGCGCTTTCTCTAAGTATAGACTTAGCCATTCCCTGTTCATGTGTCAATACTTCTTCTGATTTCCAGTTCACTGCTCCACAGTGACTCAGCTCCTGTCACATGTGATTTAGATTTCAATTCAGCTGTCCCGTGGATAATTGTATTCAGCTACAAGTTTATGCTTAAACTTTTGCATTTGATTTATATGAATTTGGAGATTATGTAAGTTATGATGATTTCAGAAATCCTTCATAAAAAAATTCCATGATGTCCTCTAAGTTCATGCTGACTGTCATATAAGAGATTCTGATGTGGAGTAGAAGACAGAGAAATTTCACTGTTTTTTCCTACCAGTCTAGTCAAGAATATCAAAATCTCTGTTTGGGTGGGTAGGAATGAGTTGCTTCTGAGTTGGCTGTTTTACTTAAAATGGTACTTATTTTTAGTTTAGTTTTTTTTTTTTTCCTAAAGACTATAGGGTACTTGTAAGATTTAAAGCCATGGGTCAGGGGTAACAGTTGTCAGCACAGGGAAGGCCAACTGCTCCCTTGTTTATGGCATCTTTGGTTGAATGGTAATAACTATCTGGAGCACCAGATGAGAGGAATATCAGGCCATATAGGAGTTGGGGAAACAACAAAGCAAGCAAACAAAAAACTGTTATAGAGTACTGATAACTTGATGTCTGTGCTGGGGAAGGTATGTCCTGATGTTTTGTAGCTGCCGTTGCAAAAACCCCAAAGAGGAACAGTAGTATATATGACTCTTACTACAGCACATCATTATTGCTGCCCATTGAGAATTTCCATTGCATTGAGCCGGGCTCCACTTTTTTTTTTTTTTATTGTGCACGGATTATCTTAGATTAGTACCAAGAATGTTTATAGCAACATGAAGACTAGATGTACTTATAGTTAAGCCAAATGTGTAATTATGAAATAAATACTAGTTTACATTTCCCCTCCAGCAAATGAAATGTTTCTTAATCATTTTCTGCTGTTTCACAAAAACTTTTAAGAAAAAGTTTTGTTTAAGAAAGCTTTTGAATTTTTATAAGAACTCAAGACTATAGTTTTCCACTTTTTAGAACATCTTTTGACACACTTTTATTGAGTTGTACAGATATACTTAGAATGCATAATTCCCTCATGAAGGAAAAAAGCAGTGGTGGGGAAATAGTCTGTAAGGGTAGAACTGATTTGTAGTCATGTCATGAGGATTTTGAAATGCTGAGAAACAGCTGAACCCGCAAGCAAGCCGAGACAGGATTTGTTTCTATTGCAAAATCAAATTAAGTCTGATATGGCAAAAATCAGCTATAGGTCTCTTGAGAAATCAAGTCAAGTGCCCATTCTACTTCTACTCCCACTCCCACGGATTCTGCTGACCCTCACGATGCCCACATCAGCAACCAGAGCAAGCTGTGGGCAAATGGACTCTGAGGCTCTGACTTAATCCTGTGCTGGGCTCAAGAAAATGGACTTGTCAGAATGTGCTAACTTTCCCACTGAGTGTGGCCAAGGAAATAGTGGCTGCTTATGGCAATCATAATTTTTGTATCAGAGAAAAGACAATTACTATCGTTTTATTTGGGGGGTAGATAAAAGCCCCATTATCATCTATGAAATCTTGTTTGATTCAGGACTTTGACTTCTTTTGCAATTGTACTGTTTTTTTTTTTTTGTAAGATTTATTCATTTTTGCATATAAGAACTGGGGTACAGGCCAGAGTGGGGAACAGAACAGGCAGACTGACTGAAACACACTGGTGAGGGGAGCAGCAGGTGAGACAGGAGAGGTCTGCTGCACCATGTGGGTAGCTCCTTGGCTGGGGATTGAACTCGTGCTGCCGCAGCTGTGGATAGCTTCATAGGTTGTTTCTTAACCCCTTGCACCATCTGGGAGGCCCTGTTTTTTTTCTGGTTTGTTTTGACCTTTTTTATTCAGTCTGTTCATCCAACATATTTCCCCTTCTCTGCCACCTTCTTCAAGTGAAACATTAGAATACTTTACATGGAATATTCACTACTTGATATTTCTCAACACCTAGAGATAAATGAAAGAGCAGCATTAGCATGTAAATAACATTGCAAGTAAAATCCAAGTAAAGCATTTTGATCTTTATTGCATCTAATTTTGTAGCCTTCATCAAGTCTTAGTTCATGGAAGGGTAAGTTTTATTTGATTTTGAATTTGGAAATTGTTACTCTTATACTCTTCTTCCCAATTTTGTTGCTTCAAATTGTGTATCAAATATTAGAATTCATTTTTTGCTACTATATATTGCCCTTGACAATGAGGAATGCAAAGAGAATATTAGAATGTAAATAAAACACATTCTATTTGCTTTTTACTGAAACTAATTCTCCTGGCTTCACCAAGGCCCAATTCCTGCCATTCTATTTTTCCTGAGACAAATTCTTTTTTATTTTGATATGTTTTATAACATTAGTGTTACATTCATACTTGGCTTCACAACTAGGAAAATATTCAGAACTAGGAAAATATTTTCATGTAAAGTATTTTATTTGGTTTCTTATGGAAATTTGGGAGATTTTAGAATCCAGATTTTCAGGGCCTCCCTGGTGGTGCAAGGGGTTAAGATGCAACTTAAGAAGCTGTCCTCAGCCACTGCAGCACGAGTTCAATCCCCACCTGGCCAAGGGAGCTACCCACATGGCACAGCAGACCTTTCCTGACTCACCTGCTGCTCCCCTCAGCAGTGTATTTCAGTCAATCTGCCTGTTCTGTTTCCACTCTGTCTCTGGTGAATCCTCTCACACCCCCCAACCTACCCCCCCGCCACTACTCTGGCCTGTTCTTGTATGCATAATAAATAATTCTTTAAAAAAAATGAATCCAGGTTTTCAGAATTCAAATGTACTCTTGGAACACCATTGTAGCCAGGGAGCCACAGAAATAGGCTTTCTCTGTTTCTTCCTGGTAGGTGAACATTAGAATCTTGGTCTTGGGGTCCTCCCCTGGTGGCGCAGTGGTTGAGCGCTGGGCTGCGAAGCTGCCCGCAGCCTCTGCAGTGCTGATTCGATCCCCGGCCCCTGGGCGAGGGTCCCACATGGCACACAGACCTCTCCTGCCACCTGCTGCTCCCCTTAGCAGTGTACTTTGTCACTCTGCCTGTTCTGCTCTCCACTCTGGCTCTGGTGAATTCTCTCACTCTCCTGCGCTTCTGACTGTACCCAGTGCTTGTATAAATAAATAAATAAATCTTTAAAAAAGAATAATAATAAAATGCTTAAAAAAAAAGGAATCTTGGTCTTTGACCTTATTTCTTTATTATAGGCACAATAGAGCATGAGCTATTGTCCCATATTCTGTTAGGTAAGAAGATACACTATTAGCTGATTTGTTACTAAGCTAAATTAATAGAAAAACTTTAAGAATAAGATCATTATTAAAGGTATAGTCAAAATTTGGCCATGAGTAACAATTTGAACCCACAATAGCATAGGGTTGAACAGGAAAGAAATTAATAGTGTCTGCCATGTAAATTCTGGAAGAATGTACTGGTGTGGGAATTCAGCTTTGCTAATGACCCAAAGAGGCCCAGACTCCCTCTAATTCACAGCTCTGCTGGCCTACAGTGTGACCCCATTTGTCATGTACAAGGAGCATCCTCAAGTGGACAGTGGGATGGAGGAAAGCATAAAGATAAATCATGTATAAAAACGGTACAAATTCTCACCTTTACGAGGGAGATGACAATAAACAGCATAAATAAGCAAATGTGCTATTTTAGATGTTTATAAGTGCTAAGGTTTAAAGAAAAAGCAGAAGAGCAAGCTGGGGATGAGAGTGCCACTGTTCAATGGGGTAGTTAGATGTGATCTCACAGCAAATGTGACCTTTGAGGGAAAGCTTATAGTGGTGATGTAGACAGAAGGGTTCTGGGGGAAGAATATTGGTGTTAGAGGAAGTAACAAGAGGGAAAATTGATCTTGATTTATTTAGAAAAAGTGAAGGTGCTAGGTTGGCTGGAGCAGAGTGAGAAAAGGGGAAGCAAAGAAGAGATGGAAGTTAAGAAGGAAACACAATCCTTGGTTCCTTACGGCTCACTGTGAGGACCTCAGCTTTTACTCTAAGATGAGAAATCATCTAAAGCTTGGGCAGAGAAGTGGCAGGATATAAGTAATATTTGAAGGAACCTCAGCCTCCATGCTGAGATATGCCCATCAGGGAGACAAGAGGAGAAACAGGGAGGTCATAAGATGCTATCAGAATCATCTGGCAGTTGGTATTGGCTTTGACCAGGGTGATAACAAAGGGAATAGCAAGAAGTAGTTGGTTTCTGGGAGTGTTTGGAAGGAAGAGTGCATTCAATTTATATTGCTGTGTAAACAAATTACTACAAACTTAATGTCTTAAAAAACAAACTTATCTCACAGTTTTCACGGGTCAGGATTCTGGTCATGGCAGACTTGCATTCTCTGCTTCATGTTGTCATCAGGCTGCATTCAAAGTCTTGATTTGGCTTCATTTTCTTTTTGTTGTTTTTTTTAAACTTATATTTATTGACATTGTTGATTTACATGACAGTATCTGTCTTAGGGGTAGAGGTTTACGCCGCTATAATTGCATATTATTTCACCACAACCACCACCAAAAACCCAGTAATCCTCCATCACACCCTCTGTTCCCACCTACCACATCTCTGTCTGGTAGCTTTAGTCCAATATGCTCTCCCCCATTTCCTATTTTCATCCCTTTCCCTCTCCCTTTCTCTTGCCTAACCCTACTCCCTCATCCCTACACCAATGCCTTGGCCCTATGATCATATTCCAAGGTTTGTCTTTGTATGATATTGTGTTTGGTTTCTTTATACTCCATATATAAGTGAAACCAGCCTGTATTTATCTTTCTTATTCTAATTTATATTGCTTCGTGTAATCTCTTCCACCTCAATCCATGTGATATAATTACATAAGGGCTCAGTGATCAAAATGATAAACTCATGATGGGCTCCATTTTCATCTGGAGGTTTGTCTTAGGAAGAATCATCTCCTAAGCTCATTCAAGTTGTTGCAGAATTCCTTTCCTAGTGACAGTAGAACGCATGGACACTCCTCTAAGTTCAGGAGACATCCTCTGCTCCTATCTACTGAGAGACTCTTGATTACAACATGATGTCATCACAGGAATGAACCCCATCAGCTTTGCCTTATACTGTTGGCTAGAGGTGTTATACATTCTAGGGGGAGGGAACTTCTGGATGGTATGAGTCTATAATTAAGGGAGGTTACTCTAAGTTCTTTTCACTACAATGAACAAACAGAAAATTTTTTTATAGATTTATTCATTTATGCATACAAGAACTGGGGTACAGGCTAGAGGTGTGGGGGTAAGAGGATTCACCAGAGACAGAATGGGGAGAAGAACAGGTGGAGTGACTGAAATATGCTGCTGAGGGGAGCAGGAGCAGCAGGTGAGTCAGGAGAGGTCTGCTGTGCCATGAGGGTAACTCCCTGCCCGGGGATGGAACTCGTGCTGCAGTGGCTGTAAATACCTTCATAGGTTGCGTCTTAACCCTTTGCACCACCAGGGAGGCCCCCACAAACAGAGCATTCTTGATTGTTTAGATGAAAAGTATGACACTAAGAATAGAGCAACTAGAGAGTTGGAGTTGTCGTTACCTAAGCTAGGGAAGGGAGAAAGATGAAGAGATTGATTTGTGCACATAAAGTATGAGTGCCCGTCACACACCTATATGGAGATGTAAACTAGACATCTGAATACACAAATGCAGAGTTGGAGGGTGGGGAGGAGGAAGTTAGAGATATAAATTTGGGACACATTAGTATATAAGTAGTATTTATTTATTTATTTATTTTTAAAGATTTATTTATTTGTTTGTTTGTTTATTTATTTATTTTTACAAGCACTGGGCACAGTCAGAAGCACAGGAGGGTGAGAGAATTCACCAGAGCCAGAGCGGGGAGCAGAGTAGGCAGAAGGACCGAAGTACACTGCTGAGGGGAGCAGCGGGCGGCAGGAGAGATCTACGCGCCATGTGGGACCCTCCTCCAGTGGCCGGGGAGCAGCTGGGGATTGAACCGGCGTCGCAGAGGCTGCGGGCAGCTTCGCAACCCAGCGCTCAACCGCTGCGCCACCGGGGAGGCCCTATAAGTAGTATTTAAAGCGAAGGAAGGGGCCTCCCCGGTGGCGCAGCGGTTGAGCACTGGGTTGCGAAGCTGCCCGCGGCCTCTGCAGCACCGGTTCGATCCCCGGCTGCTCCCCGGCCACTGGAGGAGGGTCCCACATGGCGAGCAGACCTCTCCTGCCGCCCGCTGCTCCCCTCAGCAGTGTACTTCGGTCCTTCTGCCTGCTCTGCTCCCCGCTCTGGCTCTGGTGAATTCTCTCACCCTCCCGCGCTTCTGACTGTACCCAGTGCATGTATAAACAAAACAAACAAACAAATAAATAAATAAATAAAGCATGCCTCTATAAAAAAAAAAAAATTTAAAAAAAAAATAAATAAAATAAAGCGAAGGAAGGAGATCAGTCGGGAGTGAGGGTAGACAAAAACATGTCCAAAGACTGGACCCTAAGCTCAGCAGCATAAAAAATGTCAGATGGAGGTCTAGGAAGAATCAGTGGAGACAAACTGAGATGAGAGGAATGCCCGAAAGGGTAGAATTCTTCCAGTCTTTATGTGTTGATTTAATTCTTTTAAATCTCAAAAAGAAAATTTTTTTCCTTATATCTTAGCTTGGGAAAACACCTACTTATGTGTCTCTTCCCTCTGAATGTGCTGCTTTTTTTTTTTAGATTTTTTCTTAGAATTTTATTTATTTTCTAATTTTGTATTTTTTATATTTTATTTTATATAATTCTTAGAATCATTTTTCATTTTTGCACAATGTATGCATTTTCATTTTGGTTATATTCCCCATACAATTGCACCCCCCCCCTTATTTTGACCCTAATCCTTCCTCTCCTGCCCCTCCCCCGCCCCACCCCCATAGTGTATCTCTGGTTTATAGTTGCTTGTTGATTTTGATTTTTACTTTGTTTTAATTAGTCTTTTTCCTGGTCCCTTATTTAGGTTTTCTAAATTCCTGCTATGAGTGAGACCATCTGGTATTTTTCTTTTTCTTTCTGACTTATTTCGCTGAGCATGATCCTTTCCAGCTCCATCCATGTTGCTGCAAACTGCATGTGTTTATCTTTTTTGACTGCTGAGTAATATTCCATGGTGTATATGTACCACATCTTCTTGATCCAGTCATCTATTTTTGGGCATTTGGGTTGTTTCCATAGCTTAGCTATTGTAAATAGTGCTGCTATAAACATAGGGATGCAGGTGCCCTTTGGAATTAATGTTTCTGTGTCCTTTGGGTAAATACCTAGGAGTGGAATTGATGGATCATATGGAAGCTCTATCTTTAGTAGGTCAAGAAATCTCCTCACAGCTCTCCATAGTGGTTGAACCAGTTTGTACTCCCACCAGCAGTGCAGGAGAGTTCCTTTTTCTCTGCAACCTCGCCAACATTTGTTGTAGCTAGTTTTTTTTTAATATGTGCCATTCTCACTGGTGTAAGACGGTTTCTCATTGTAGTTTTGATTTGCATTTCCCTGATTACAAGTGATGTTGAACATTTTTTCATATGCCTGTTGGCCATTTGCATTTCCTCTTTGGAGAAGTTTCTTTTTAGCTCTTGGGCCCATTTTTGGACTGGATTGTTTTCTTTATTTTGTTGAGTCTCATCAGCTCTTTGTAGATTTTTGTGATCAGCCCTTTATCATTAGTGTGTGCAAAAATGTTCTCCCAGTCGGTGGGATTTCTCTTTGTTTTGGTTGTTGTCTCTTTTGCTGTGCAGAAGCTCTTTAATTTGATGTAGTCCCAGCTGTTCATCTTTGCCCTCACTATGCTTTTGCCTTCACAAAAGCTAATGGTGGTTTATTTTGCCAGTAGAAAGACCTTACATTTTAATGATAATAATGTTTTCTGTAACTAAACAATGGATACTGAAACAATGTTTTTAGCAGGGTGTGGCAAACATGGCCCTGTCATCCACATCTAATATATTAGAAGACTCCTTCTTTTGAGTCATTTCAATAGGGAGGGAGTACATGAGATGAGTCACGAGAGGGTATATGCTTCACTGTGCTTCACAAAAAGCAGCATCATAAAGGCCATATATGTGCTGCTTTTTTTTTTTTTTAATGGTTTTAGATGCCAAATGTGAACCAAAACAAGATTTTATTTTGTTGCGAAAGTTCAGCAATCCAGTTTGGATTCTTGCCCAAACAACCAAACCTAATTCAGTCTGAGCGTGCGCAACATGGTCAGTGGGAGTGTGTGAACAGCTTTATTTTGGGACTAACACCATAAAAACCAGGCTGCTCTGTAAAGCATATAACCTCTCGTGACTCATCTCATGTACTCCCTCCCCCATTGAAATACTCAAAAGAACGAGTCTTCTAATGTATTAGATGTGGATGACAGGGCCAAGTTTGCCACACCCTGCTAAAAACATTGTTTCAGTATCCATTGTTTAGTTACAGAAAACATTATTATCATTAAAATGTAAGGTCTTTCTACTGGCATAATAAACCACCATTAGCTCACCTAATCATACCTTGAATTTAAGGATATATTTCAATACATTTTACTTTGGATACAATTATTTCCATCTTTATAGGACACAGAGAAATCATTACGAAATTCTAAGTAGACAAAACTCTACTTGTGCAAATTTAATAAGTATAAAGTAATTATTATTGTAAATAATGGTGCATACACCTGGCCATTAGCTGTATACATCGAAGGTATGTTAGTCAATTCCTTGTCCTTTTAACACATGAATAAAGACTTGACTGTTTTCTTAGAAAAAATAGTTTCTCCATTTATACTTAAATAGTTCTCTGGTGTCTTGATTGTCCAGCAAAGCCATATGTGTGCCCAAGTGACAAAAATATTAATTAAGTCTATTTCTTACTTTGGTGGCATCGACTGAGAAATAATCCTGGTGTTGAATAGTATGCAAATAATTTTGTCAGCTCCCTGACACATGCTAGGTTACAGTCCCCATTTAAGAAATGAGGAAACAGAAGCAGCTCTCTGAACTCTGAGCCCCAAGCACTGCACTTGAGCAGGGAGGTTGGCTGGGTCCTGTCAGACCACACGACTGACCTTGGCACTGGAGACTGCCCATCCGGAAGCAGGAGTTACAAGCAGGACAATGAAATGCTGCATTGCCTTTCTGGTGGGCCTAGAGGTCAACTTACTTTATTTGTTTTTAATTGAGCTGAAATTATAGGCTGGTTGAAAGATTCCTTTGTGGGACGGGATCTTTGGAATAGCCACACAAACCTATTGGTCTCTCTCCCTCCCCCTTCAACCCTTCTCCTGTTTGCAGGATTAGACAGCCACGGGCTTCTTGTTAATCTCGCCGGCGTTGTCAGAAGTGATCAGCGAGTTTTATTAAAGTCCTCAGATTGCCTGAAAGGCCTCCTTGTCTGAGTTTGAACTGAAAGGGGCATGTTAAGATCTTGGGGCATATTGTTGGGACCCCTTGTCCTGCCCTTTAGACTGTGAGGTGGCATCCCCAGAGGAAGCACAGAAATCCTCCTTCATTGTACGGATTTCATCGCTGGACTGATACGAGTGGCCGGCCCTTGCCAGCATGCCCTCTCTGCATTGGGGTGGACCATCTGTCCCGCTGATGCTGCTTCTCTTGGGCTGGGCCAGCCCCACCTTCATCAGCATTAACCGTGGGATCAATGTGATGAAGGGCAGTTCTGCTTTCCTGTCCGGAGATGACCTGAAGTTTGCCATTCCCAAAGAGAAAGATGCTTGCAAGGTGGAAGTGGTGATGAATGAGCCAATAACGCAGAGGGTTGGCACACTTACACCACAGGTATGTTCTAGCTAAAACTGACTATTTAACCATGTGTAGAAATGTGACTGTGAAAGAGTGTAAAGGGACAGAGAGAGAGATGTCAGAGGCCTCCCTTGAAACTGCCAAAGGTGAGTAATGCAAGATGTTCATAGTTATATTGGAGTAACACTTAGCAGGCTTAAATTGTGCTGTTTTACTATGCAAGGTAGCACCTGTTTAAAACCATTTTTAAAATTGAGGTATAATTGACACTAGTTTCAAGTATACAATGTAATGATCTAATATTGATAAAAATTGTTTTTGAATGTGAATTACAACTTGAAACCAGTGGAATTTACTCCTGTTTGCACTAACACCTGTGGAGGAAGGCAGATTCTAACGAATATGGATTATTTTTTATTTATAAGGTGTCAAATCAATGTCTTTCCAATTTATCCTCTTTTATGGATGAGAACTCTTATAAATCATACCCTCTGCTTGACTTTATAGAGCAGCTAATCATTCAGGAAAGGGCATAATATAAAAAAATTACACACTTTTCATTTTAGATCTATTAAGAGGGAGAGGGTGAGAGAGATTGGAGACTGAGAAGTGTGGAAAATAGGTATCGAGATAGTTTACTTTAAATAATCTTCTTCCAAAATATTGATAACATTTTTTTCTTTAATCAAAATTCAGAGACCTTGTCATTTATGGGGTATGCTATGCTCACTCCTTTTGTAAGGTGAAGAATTGTCTTCTAATTTATTGGGTTTAAAAAAATCTGTATTATCACTTAATATATTTGACTAAAGTAGGAGTTTATCTCCTCACATAATAGAAATTGCTTTTGGTTTTATTACTTGTTTCTGCTGTGGCTTAAAGTTCTCCCCAATGCAAACAATTCTGAGAATATTCAATGCTGGATGCTGCTTCTGGAAAAATACACCATCCCCATTGCTGAACTATGAACATTAATTTCTTTCTCCATTTGGCTAAAAAAAATTCCACATAGTCCATGAGGTTATTCAAAAGTGGCCTTGATGTTGTAGAGATGAACTAAGAGATTGAGATAGATGCTAGCTAAAACTGACCTTTCTAGATAACCTATTCATGACACTTTGAGAGTCTAATTCTGAAACACATCAGAATTCTATAGAAGGTGCTCCCACTTTGGGAATATTCCTGTGGTAAAAGTCACCAGATGTCACCTTCTAGTTTCCTATGACATTTTCTGTTGTCAGTCCAGAATCAGCAGGGTTTCTGAAAGATATTAGAGAATAATAGCCCCAGTTCTTGAGATGTTATATTCCAAGTGTTTGGTAATTGAAACCCATAACTCTAGACTTTTTTCCAACATAACTTACAATGTGGAGGTATATTTGGCATCTATCAGTCAGGATTAGCACACATGTACCTGGAGCCCAGATATATTAAGTGGAATGAATAGGTGACATGGATAATTCCCAAAGCAGGCCATGAAGAGCCACCCACAGGGAAAGGAGTCAAAAGCAAATCCTGGGAGTTTTAGGAAGAGCAAGAGAGGATCCTGATCTTAGAGGACTTGGGTCCCAGTTTAGGTTGGGGATGGGGGCGCATATGCTGTACTTTGTAAGGACTGGATGTATTTTTCTCATTTAGTTCCCTTTCAAATCAACATGTATTTTAAAAAATGTTCAACATTTATTTAAAAGTGAGACTATTTCATGGGGAAAGAGGAATGAAATTTCCTCCTGGGAGCACCCTGGAGCAACCTGTGCAGCTGTGTTTAGCTCTGGCCCCAAGCATGCATTCTCTACTAAGCAAAACAAAGCCCAGTTCTTCACCAGATTCTCCCTTAGAAAACAATTTGGGAAGGATGTCCTGGTACTTAAGACAATCTGAGGGGTATCCTTTTCCCATTCCAAATAACTTGTGAGTGCTAAATATATATAGTGCTTTCTCTGGGATCAATGAAATTATCTCCATTATACATTTTTAATGATGTTTGAATGTCCTCATCATTTGATCAGCATTAAGACATTTACAAAGAGAAAGGGATCTATCTGACTGACTAAGCCTGGGTAAAAATCTTTTGATCGCAAGGATCATGGGTTATAATAGATCTCCAAATCTTCTACATCTCCAACTTCTGTGGATTTTAAGGAAAAATTGAATTGCTAGAAAGACAATGTGGAAAAGAAATGACTTGCCTGGTTGATTTTGTCTGGACTGCTAGGGTATTTCCAGAGGTAAATCTGATACCACAAATAAATATATGTTCTCTAAAGTAGATATTGGATTTATGTCTTCTAAAATTTAGCCTATGGAAAAGAAGTCCATTAAATTGTGGAGTTTTATCACTTTATGGTCAAATATTGGAATTTTGTTTCACAAAGAAATGTATAAATCTGGAAAACTTTGCTTATCAAACTGCCAGGTGATCTTCCTACTTTTTATTATAATAATTTAAGCAAAGACAAGATTCCCAAGTAAAGTCTACCTTTTTGGAATTTTTAATTCAGGCTTATTTAACCTTTCCTAGAAACTTATTTTTTATGGAGTTTTTGAAATTAAACATATCATGCATGGGTGCACACTCACACACACACGCGCGCACACACACACACAGCTTAAACATTATTCTTTAATAGAGCTTAATAGTAAGTTGAAAGCAAGGCTTATGTGAACCCATTTCTAGCAAGACAACTGTATTAACAACACCCTGCTGTGTAATGAACAGTTTCATGTGATTTGCACAGAAAATGTTTTGTTTAACATCTGTTCAATTAGTGTTTTCATTTCATTACTGAAGTTTGTCTTAGGACCAACAGGTTCATTTTCCTATTGGATATTTGGAGAGGGATTTCAGTCGGTGCACACCAGTACCTTCTGTTTAGATAACCCTCTTGATGTAGTCAATTAGATAAGGTTGAGGGCAATATGTTTTCTCATGTTTTAGGACAAGAGATGTCCACACAGTGCTTCCCACACCTGTCTCAGAGCAAGAAATTTACAGGTGGAAAAGTTCTCCAGTTTAGCTCTGAGCTTGCCCTTTTCAATAGGATATACAGTGGGAAGAAAATATCTCCAGTTTTAACCAGTTTACTGTCATTAAAGTGAGTAATGAGTTAGGAATGTGTGACAATTTAATTATAAATTGTAATTGAAAAGCAGTTGAAGTGGAAAAAAACAAAGCTAGACAGTAATTAGAAAAGGATTTAGCTCTCCTTTGTTTTAGTTAGTGAATTTATGGACAATTATGGTTGTCGCCTTTTATAAAAGGAAAACATATTAGGAAACATAAAACAGATGTTTCTTTTAACAAAGCAGATTGTCTCTTTATTACCGTGACTATTTGTCAATGATATGGGGAGGGTCTTTCCTTTATTTTCTTCCTTGTTGTCAATTACAAAAGGGAACCAGCAATGTCTATGGGAAAAGAGCATTTGTATTCGTGATAAAGTCATCACAGAGAGGATCATGTTGTCTGAAAATATTTGGAGATTTTGTAAAAAGGTATGGCTAAATACTATGAACTCAATAGTGACCACGTGTGACTACCTCAAGGATGTTTCTCAGAAATCTATCAAGTCAGATTGGACAGAATGGAGGTCATGGTGTGGGTGAAAGAGAAAGTTCTTCTTCTAAAAACTAAGATTCTCAAAATATAACAGCATTCTTCTTCACAGTTCTGAGTGAGATGAAACAATTAATTATAATTTTATTTGAAGAGAGGAAATTGTCTTTAGATTTCTATTTGTCTCATCAGTCATCTTTGCTATTATGTAATTAGTAAAAGCAATCTTTGGCAATATGAAAAGGAACTGTTGCTCATATTTGACTCTGATGGTGTCCATAATCAGTGGCTTTACTTTTGAACACAAAAATAGTATTTGGAAAAGAAAGACATGAAAGGAGAAGAAAAACATGAACAGAACTAATACAGTGTGTTTGGAGGATAATACACAACTTTTCATGCATACACACAGGTAGATCTGTCTAATAGTTGCTATGAACCCTTGAGAGTGTGTGTAAATAATATTTTGGTAAATGGGACCATATTTTATTTTATTTTTAAGGTTCATTTATTTATTTATACAAGCACTGGGTACAGTCAGAAGCGCGGGAGGATGAGAGAATTCACCAGAGCCAGAGCGGGGAACAGAACAGGCAGACTGACAAAATATACTGCTGAGGGAAGCAGCGAGCGTGGCAGAAGAGGTCTGTTGCACCATGTGGGACCCTCACTGGTGGCTGGGGATCGAACCAGCACTGCAGAGGCTGTGGGCAGTTTCGCAGCCCAGTGCTCAACTGCTGTGCCACCAGGGGAGGCCCTGGGACCATATTTTAAATGCATTATAGACTGTAAAATACATTCATTTAGAGAGATAGTCCTTTATTTGTTTGGATTTTCTTAATTTAGATATTCTCAAAGCAAGGCACAACTATGCAATCAGATGGTGTATGACCATCGGAGTGGAGAGAGGTGTTGGCAGTTAAAACACACACACACAGACGAAGAGGCATACAAATACTAATAGATCATAATTTCTGCAGGCAGTGCTCTATTGCTGGAAAAATTAAATTATGCACTCATTTTCTCACAGATATTTATCCATTTTTTCATGTAAACTAGGTATTTGACTGCCATTTCCTTCCCAATGAAGTAAAGTATGTTCACAATGGTTGCCCAATTCTCGATGAAGACACTGTGAAACTTAGACTTTACAGGTAAGCAGAACAGGACCATTATCTATTCTTTGCCAGACAACCATCCTGTGGACTTCTTTGGACCTTTTCCCTGAATAGATATTTCCATGAAGGGAGTTCCTAGATTCCAAACAAGAAAGCAATCAGTAAAAATTGGAGGTGTGAAGGGTGAGGCAAGAATTGCAGTCGATTGTCAGTTATCTGTTTATAGCCTCTTCCTTGGAGCTTTTCTGTAGCAAATTATTAGCTATGCTGTTTTCTTTAGCGTTCTTATATCGCTGGGATTTACACCTCCACTTATGATGGGAAATAAAAATTACACGCTAGAAATTCCTAAGGAGAATTAGGAGAAAAATACATTCCAATATTGAATGAAGTTCTTTTTGATTTTTAGCTTCATCATAACAGGAAGTATAGTGTCATATTTTAAAATATTAAATAATAAAAATATCCTCAACTTGACCATAAAGCTAAACACAGAATGATCATATGATGAAGCAGTTCTACTCCTAGATTTATGTGTAAGAGAAGTAAAATCCAAGTTCACAAATACTTGTACGCAAATGCTCATTGCAGCATTACTGACTAGCCACATAGTTGAGCTGACGAATGCAGTTCAACAGTGGCATATACATACCATGGAATAGTATTCAGCCATAAAACTCAATGAAGTACTGATATGTGCTAAAATATGAATAAATCTTCACACCATTGTGCTAAGTAAAAGAAGCCAGACACAAAAGGTCACATCGTATGATTTCATTTACATGTGATATCCAGAAAAGGCAAGTCCATTAAGACAAAAAGCTGCTGGGGTTAGGGGTAGGATGAAAAGGGAGTGACTGCTGATGGGTGTGCATTCTTTTTTGAAGTATGAAAATAATAGATATTGTGGTTTCATAACCTTACGGATATACTAAAGGCTATTCATTATGTACTTTAAGAAGTTAAGTTTTATGATTAATTATATCTCAATAAAAAGTTAATTTGAAAACTAAGCACATGATTGTGGTATTGCTCACTTTATGAAAGCAAATGGGAATTCAGTGTAGGTAGAGTAAAACTTTAGATAGGTTTTTTTTAAAGATTTATTTATTTATGTATACAAGAGCTGGGGTATAGGTCAGAGGTGGGTCGGGAGTGAGAGAATTCACCAGAGACAGATTGGGGAGAATAGATAGACTGATCAAAGTACGTTGCTCAGGGGAGAGGCGGGTGAGACAGAAGAGGTCTGCTGCGCCATGTGGGTCAGCTCCCTGGCCAGGAATTGAACTCATGCTGCAGTGGCTGCTGAAGCTTCAGAGTGCTGTGACTTAACCCCTTGCACTCTTAGGGAGGCCCTAGATAGATTTTTTTTTCTTATTTGATTTTACTGTTCTTAGGAATATTTGGCTAAAATACCTCTGTAAATTTCTCATAAGTACTAGACGAATACAAAAGAGATTTGTAAAAGACATTGGAACAATGAATCATAATCATTCTTGTGATCACCTACTCTATAGTTCAAGACCCTATGTGGGGATAGGAAATACAAGATGAGAATGCGTGGACTCTTGATATCTATAGTCTGATGCAATTGATGGGTAATTGGTGTGGTGCAGAAAGACAGTAGCCAAAAAGAAGCATGACAAGATAGGTAGTGTGCTTGGAACATGAAATGGTACCTGAGGATTCCTTGGGAAGCTATACAACCAGTCTGCAGAGGCATATGATATTTTTAAGATTTTAAAATTAAAAAACTAACTTCAGAGAGTTTTCTGGAAGGGCTGTGATGAATTCTGGTTGCTTCCATTTCTTCCTTGAGTTTCTAAGGCATGAAGAGGGTGGAGAAGCACATTCAAGGACAGAGTTAGAGGAGCTATTGATTTTCTTGGTCTTGAGAACATTTAAAATAAAAAATTCTGGGCCTCCCTGGCTCCGCAAGGGGTTAAGAAACAACCTATGAATCTATCCACAGCCACTGCAGCACGAGTTCAATGCCCACCCAGACAGGGAGCTACCCACATGGCGCAGCAGACCTCTCCTGACTTGCCTGCTGCTCCCCTCAGCACTGTATTTCAGTCAATCTGCCTATTCTGTTCCCCACTCTGACTCTTGTAAATCCTCTCACCCCCGACACCTCTGCCTGTACCCCAGTTCTTGTATGCATAAATAAATCTTTTTAAAAAATAAATAAAAGATTCTGAGAAGTTGGAGTCAGAAATCAGAGAACATATTTATTCCCCCCCTTACCTTCTCTTCAGCCCCTTTGTCAAGCTCCTTGACCTCTCTATGCTTCAGTTTCTTCATCTGTAAAATGGGATTAACTGGAGTGGAGAGTTTAGCATATATCTGAGCCATAATAAAAGGAACTGCATATCCATCACTCACTAATTTTCCTTTTGCAAATGACTGATGATTCTCCGTTTAGTCTGTACGTATATGCTGAGGATGTAGTTGCTCAGGGAATGGAAGTAACATCACTGAATAATTTTTACATGCCAAGCACTAACCTGGGTACTCAATGACTGCTCAGATAGTGGTGTTTATAAAGAGCAAAAGGCCATGCTGTTTATCCTTTTACTCCTGAATTAAAACTTGATCCATAAATTATACAAATTTAATATTGAAATTGCAGATGTGCTAGATGTGAGACATGTAGCTTACAGTCATTAAACTTAGGTACGGAGGATGGATTTCCGAAAGAAATTGAAAGAAAGGTCAATGGAGAGGTAGAAAAAGGGGATGACAATTAGAAAGGAAAAGAACAGAGAGCTTGGGTTTAGTGTATAAAGTAAAATCCACACTCTGCTCAATGTACAAATTTTGTGAAGGTCAAGCTTCACACTGCAAGCCAGCATGTGCATATATATCAGAAGTACCTGAGTACCAATAAATATCACCTTTGCTCTGTTCTCTCCCACAGATTTACTGAGACAGACACCTTCATAGAAAACTTTATCCTGCGGGTCTACCTCCTGGAACCAGACTGTAACATCATTCGTATGAGTAACAATGTACTGGAGGTGTCTGAATTCTATGGCCTGTCCCGCACCATTGATAAGAACCTGCTCAGATTTGATTATGATAGGACAGCCAGCCTGGAATGCACAGTCAGGCTGGACCCTGTGGGAACTCGGCTGCCAGCTCATGGCCAGATGGTTCTGGTGGAGCCTCGGCCAGAAGAACCTCGTGGAGATCAGCCACATAGTTTTTTTCCTGAGCCTCGTATGACATATTTTAATACTTACCTGGAATTTACTAAAACTGACAAAAATGGTCATCTTGCACTATGGCAGAGAGTTTTACATAGTGTAACTTGTAGTTGATTGAAAAATGCAGCTTAATGGTTAAGAGTATGGACTCGGAAGCATAAAGACCTGGGTTTGAAAACTGCCTCTGCTTGTTATTTCCTGTGTGATTTTAGACAAGTTACTTAAGCCTCTGTAAAATGGGTGAAGAGATAGTTGTTCCATCTCCACAGAGTGGTGTGAATATGGAGTGAGTGAGAATACCCACACAAGTGCTCAACACAGTGTTCTTCATAGCAAGTGTCAGCTGTTATTAGTAATAGTAGCTATGGCAGCAGTTGTAAGAATAGTTGGTGTGTTTATTACATGATTTTAGATTGTGAGCAGGTTTGAGGTAGAGTTGATGGGCAGCAGCCATGGTTTACATCAGGAAGAGTTGATCGGTAATGTTCTTTCTATTAATCATTCTATCAGTATGTTTTGGGTACCTCTTATATGTATAAAAGCATTCTGGGCATGATGAGAAGACCAAGAAATATAGTGATTATCATATTCATACTAATAACTTGAAATCTGGACAGTAGTTTATAACTAAAGACATGTTTATATGTAAATCATGTCATTCAGTCTTCATAGCCATCTGATCATGAAGTAGAATACCCATTTGTATATCAGGGAAATATATAAATGCCACTTGAAAATTAAGTGGCCTGTATGTATCATAGATCCCACAGGAGTAAAAAATACAGTTGGTTAGAGACAAGATAACTATTGGAGAGATATGTATGGTTTTCCATGGGAGAGAGCAGATTGGTGCTGGCAGCTAAAGAATGTTTATGGGAAGTTTCAGTAAAAAGGTAAAGTGGATCAGGAAAGACATTTAGAATTTTAGGGTGTGATCAGCAAAATGGAAAGAGATTTTCAGTGACTATAGTCTAGCAGAGATTGCACTATTGAGCCATAGAAGTGGAAGCTGTAAAGGAAGACAGGAGCTGGACTGTACAACGCTTCCAGGGAGGCATTGGCTTGGATGTAAACAGATATTTAGGAGCAAGATAACACATTTTGTTTCATTTTTTTTTTTTGCAGTAATTTTAGTTTACATCAGTTTGTATATTAGAAGCATAGGCTCTTCCTCTCAGGTATTGTTACCCATACACGTCCGCTGCTAAGATACCTGTAATCCACAACCGTTGTTCATTATGCCCCCTCTTTACCTAGTTCTCACCCTTCCCTGCTTGCAGCCTCAGCTCTACAGTCAGCTTTCTAGGGTTCACTTAGTTTGGCTTTATCTGGCCCTTTGTTTTTGTTTTTGTTTTTTTTTAAAAGATTTGTTTATTTATTTATACAAGCACTGGGTACAGTCAGAAGCGCAGGAGAGTGAGAGAATTCAACAGAGCCAGAGTGGGGAACAGAACAGGCAGACTGACGAAATACGCTGCTGAGGGGAGCAGCAGGCGGCAGGAGAGGTCTGCACACCTGGGACCCTCGCTGGCGGCTGGGGATCAAACCGGTGCTGCAGAGGCTGTGGGCAGCTTCGCAGCCAAGCGCTCAACCACTGTGTCACTGGGGAGGCCCTATCTGACCCTTTGTCTGGTCTCTCTGTATTCCACATATAAGTGACACCATCTGGTCTATGTCTTTTTCCTTCTAACTTATTTCACTTAGCAAAATCCTCTCCAGCTCCATCCATGTTACTGAAAATGACAAGAGTTTGTAATTTTTGATAGTTGAGTGGCATTCCATTGTGTATATATGAACTGTATCTTCCTGATCCACTCATCTGTATCTGGGCATTTAGGTTGTTTCCATAGTTTGG
The DNA here is from genome assembly GCF_014898055.3 of Talpa occidentalis. NCBI lineage: Eukaryota > Metazoa > Chordata > Mammalia > Eulipotyphla > Talpidae > Talpa > Talpa occidentalis. The sequence continues at coordinate 14,835,293 of NW_023605083.1, forward strand.
CTGTGGTAAATAGTGCTGCAATGAACATAGAGTGTGTGTTTGTTTCCCTTCAAATTATTGCTTTTGTATTCTTTGGGCGGATACCTACAGGTAGAATTGCTGTGTTGCATGGCAGATCCATGTTTAGTCTTTTGAGAAAAATTCATACTGCAGAAAACACATTTTATTTTCCTCTCAGTGTTTCTTTTTGTGGGTAAGGACCTGATGAGACAAATGGTCAGGTTTTATTTTCAGTAAAGGAAATGATAAGCTTTCATAATAATCATGATTCACCCAATGAATGACTAGAGGCTACAAATAGATATTCATGAGTGAGAGTATTCTCTATGGGAGAAAAGATTGGTTGTTAATTTTATATGAACTTGTTTTGTTCAAATGGCTACTATCTTAATTCAGCACTGTACATTCCAGAATTGGGGACAGAATTGAAGTGTCCAGGTGGAAGCTGTGCCCTGGGACTGAGGAAAATAGGAAGTCTCAAAGTGAGCTGTGAGGAGTTCCTGCTGATGGGGCTTCGCTATCAACATATGAGTCCTCCTTCTCCCAATGTTGACTATATCTCCATCCGACTGGATCTCACAGATAGCAGAAGTAAAATCATATACAAGGTAGAGCTTGGGTTATGTGTGTGTCTCCAGATGATCCCAGCAAGACAGCCAGTACTCTGGGGGTACCCAGGCTGTCTGTCATGCCAGGGGGAGCTTCAGTGCAGTCATGGGTAGAACTGCCCAGTAACTCACTGGAACTGTGGACTTGGTTATTTTATCAGTAAATGCCTAAAACAGTAACTTTTGTGTAGATCAATAAATAATTTCCTTCCACTAGCTCTTGTCTAGGTGTACCATGACTCAGTCAACTTTGGAAAAATCCTTTTTCCTGTTTTCTTTGTCATGTCATTTGATTTTCATCTTTCCTTCATGCTTCATTTCCCCCTACTTTATTTGAAGCTCTTTTCACCTGTTAGAGAATATCAGAGTCCATATGTTCACTCTGCAAGAGAGGCTGATGGAAATTGGGAGGAAGAGGAACCAATCTCACTTTTATGGATATAGTAGATTGTATCATTTTCACCCTTCTAGACTTTGAGATGAAGGGCTGGGCCACCAAGAGGCAGGTCCCCAGAGCACTCCTTCAATTTCTGATCTTGCAAGTTCTCCTGTCGCTTCCTCCTCTTGATTTCTTCATTTTGAGATAATGGCAGAAAATGGAATCAATTTACATGAAATATTTAACATACTGCTCTGCTTATTCATGTACTCTGTATCTGGCTTATTTGGGAAGCCAGGGTGACTGTACCTGCTGAAATAGCTCACATTTTGTACTGCTCTACGGTGATCCAAGGTTACATTTGTGCATGACCTCCATCTTTCACAACCTGACTTTTCATTGGGTTTTTCTTAAGAGATGCAAATATTGAATATTATTATCCCAAAGAATTGGCAAAGCAATGATAAAGAATAAGCCATCAAATTATAGACTCTTAGAATTGGATTTGGAAAAAAAAATTGAGGCTGGTCAAATTGACCGGATAAATTACTTAGGGATCCTCCAAAGGATGAATTTGAATTTAATATGAATAATTAAGAGTATGAACACTGGGCCCAGGTTGGAAGATTTCAAATGTTAGTTGTGTGACTTTGAACTTTATATCTCATTTTTGAAAATCTTAAAATGGGGTGTGATAGCACCTGCTTCTTAGTACAATTTAGATTGAATGAGATAACATTTATAAGGCACTTGCCATAAAACCTCACATATAGTAAGAATTATGCATATTTTGCAAGTTAAAGAGCTACCCAAAAAAAGATTGATCATCAACAAATTTGGAAGTGGTTGGTTTAGTCCCAGTAACTTATTTTATAGTGGTGACAAGGAAATCACATAGCCTGCCCATGGGAATAAAGCTGTTCATGGCTGAGCCCAGACTGAAACTCGAGGTTTCCTAATGATTTCTTAGCTCAATAAGTGAAATTGCAGCCATTTTTCTTCCTGACTGATTTCTCTTCTTTTTCCTCTCTTTGCATTGCATTAGGGCTTTATTTGTTTATATTTTAAATCTTAATTTTGTTGAATGTTCATCCTTTCAGTGATCTTGTTTTACTTAGAATTAACCTATTCCACAGTCATTTGGCATGACATTATTTTATGATTAGAAAATCATGTGCTCACTGTAAAAAATATTTTTTAAAAACACAGATATATAAAGCCCCAAAGCTATATGCTATATGCAATATGACTACCATTTTAAAATACCTACACATATGCACATTGTGGGAAGATATGCACATTAGAGTTGGTTTTGTCTTATTGCTATTGAATTTGTGCTATATTAGCATTTTAGCCTCTTTATTTTATTTTTATGCTTTTACAACCCATCCTTATCAAGTGACTTGACTAGAAACCCATAATTTCTGCTACATTTTAAGGTTTTCTCATTAATATTTGCCTTGCGAATTCACTTGAAATAAATTTTATTATATTGTGAAATATACAGAACAGTTTTTTTTACCCCAAGAAGTCACATTTTCAACATCATTTGCTGAATAATCTATTTCCCATTGATTTTTGATGATTCTTCTATTATATAGGAAGCTATTATGTATATTATTTCAAGGCTAGCTCTTTTGTTCCTTAGATTTGTCTCCTTGTTCTTACGCCAGTACCATGTTACTTTAAATATAATAGATCTGTGTATTACACTTTAGTATTACACTTTACAAGCCAGTTTTTCTTCCTCACTCCTTTTCAAAACTTCCTTCTCTATTCTCACCTATATTTAGTTCCAGATAAATAATCAAGTCATTTATATCATGATTGGATTAAAGCTATAAATTATTTTGGGAATAATTGAAGTATTAGAACATTCACCATATGGAGTCTTATCCAGAAATGAGGCATCTCATGTCATCTAGGCAAATGATCTTTGATATGTTTCTGGAAAGTTTGCTGTTTTCTTCATGTGGCTGGAGCAATTATTAAGTCCAGTCCTAGACAGTTTGTTTCTGTAAAATTATTGTGAATAAACTCTTTCCCCTCCATTATATCTTCTCATTGCTACAGCTGATAATAAGAAAGCTATTTTTTGGTATAATTTTCTTTTATGTGGCTTCTTTCTTGAATTCAATTATTCTAAGAATTTTTCATTTCTTTTCCTCTTAAAGACCATAATTACATCTTGCACTGATGATAATAATTTTGTCCTCTCTTTTTCAGTAATCATTCCTCTTATTTCTATTCTATTCTCCACTGGTTTGACCAGAATAATATTAAATATAATGATGCTTACAACAATCCTTGTCTTGTATCGTTCATCAATATCAACTGCATCCATGCCAATGAGAATAATTTTTCTCATTGGTCCTTTCTAATGCTTCTTGCCTTGAATTCATCTTTCTTTGAAATGAATATGGCTGTTAATGCATCCTTCCTTACATGATAACCTTGGATCATCCTTTTACTTTTAATCTGTGTGTATTTTTATTTTGAGTACCTCTACTGTCAGGCATACATAATTGGATATTAATTTCAGAAATTTGTCTTGAACAGGGAATACAAGTTATATTTTTGTAATAATGGATACGTGGATTTTTATCTATCATTTTGCTTTCTGCTGCTTGCTAATTTAAATAAATGACTTGCATTATGGCTTATGTTTTCTTTGCCTTTACTTATTTGAGACTTTTTTGTTCACTTTATGTTTGATTAGGATTTGATTAGGATTTAAAAAATTCTTTAACATCTATTCTCAATATTTAAAGACACAAAATGACATGAGGTCTTTTGACTCTTCTTAAATGAGGGTTGAGCCCATTTATCCTTTCTCTTGGCAATTGCCCACCCCTTATGCAGTTTTAGTTCTAGCACATGATTTTAATACCTAATTGTTTCATTTATCATCTTTTGCTTCACATAATTTCTTCTGACACTTGTATCCATTTTTTAAAACATCTTTAAAATAACATGCCTATTTGGGCTTCACTCTAGGCTTAACTGGTTTTATTGTCCAGCTCCAGTGCTCTTATATCATGATATCCCAATTCTTGAATTTTCAAATGATGCATCGTCAAATAACTTTTCTCATTGGCATGTGAAGAATGGGTCCTCTAAACCCTGGCATGTCTCAACATATCCTTCATTTGTCTTCATAACCAGCAGTGGGAAGGGAAGTGTTCATCTCTGTACTTGTCTCTTCTGAGATTTATTGGCTAGTTTCTGAACTTCCAGACTAGAGGCTTGGTAGTTTGGGGGATCATTAAGGGGGTACGTCTGATTTGATCAGGCACTGATGGAATAAGACTTCATGCTCTCTGAGTCTGGCAGATGTTTCAAGCCCCATCTTTGTCTCTGGGGCAATTTCCTGGTTCCTCAGGAGAACTTAAATCATAGAGGGCTCTCACCCGCAGAGCTCTCTTCTTGGGAGGATGAGTTTCTAGCTTGAGTGGTTACTTGTGATTCCTCCTGTAGTTTGCAGGATATGATTTCCACCTCCAGCTTCTTGCTGCTGGGATTCTTTGGCCTCTCAAGGATGCACCCTAAAGATTAGGGTGCAGGATGACCCCCAATGAACCCTCTGTCCCTCTTGGCCCATATCTAGAGGCAAACATCTATGTTTTTTTGCTGCCACAAACAAGGGTTATAGGCTGATACCCACATAGCCACCTTGGGCTTCTGTCTGGTTGCTTAGTCTTCTTGGGTATAAGAACAGCATCAGTCCTCCATGTGAATCACCTATGAAAAGCATTTTAAGGCTGGTCTCAACTTGGAAACTTCTCCCCTGACACTCAGACATGGGGTGTAACATTGCCCCAGCTTTTCTGCTTCATGGAGGTGTGTGGTATTGGGGATGGAGGATTAGGGTTGTAACTCAGCACAATACAGGACTTCTTTCCAACAAGTCTCTTTTTCTTTACCTCTCTCAACTCTCTTATATTCCTAGAGTGGGCTAGAGGATTCTAGAGTCTGGAACTGTTTCTAGACATTTGCTTCATAATTTATGATTCTCATTCACTTTGAAATCTGCTGTCTCTTTTCTTGGTCCATTTGAGAATGGACCAAGAACAATTCCATTTTTTAAACATTCTGTTATATACAGATATAACTCCTAGTCCAATGTTCAGCAGTATTGAACCAATGTGACTCTGATAATTGAGCATGGTCCTCTTGATAATTAAATACATTCAATAATATGATGACCTGCATCTGTAACTATGAGGATTCTTTTTGCCTGCAGCACTCATTGAGATTTCAGATCTCATGGCGCAAGTTCATGCTATCTCTGGAGACCCTTATCATGAGAATATCATCCTCACAGCTCTCTCATTTGAGGAGAGAACCATGGTCTTAACTTACTAGACAGCTGTGCAGCCATCTTTCTGCTGTATGAGTATTCAGTGATAAATACATTTTTCTTCATCTTTCCCCTTGCCTCTTTAAAAGACAGTCAGAAGTAGGGTGACCAGAGGAGATTGGCAAAGTGACACTGCTAAGTGTGTGACTTTCACTATCTCATTATTTGCTGTCTAGGTTTTCTGATTTATATATGGGGAAAGGGAGACTTGGAGTTAAATAACTTGGTGTAGAAGTTATGGTTGGTGTAGAAGGCTACACTAATCATAAATGTTGGAGGTAGAATCCTAAGCACATTACTTTTGATGCCAAAATTGGTGTCTCTTCTGAGCTCTGGCTGCATATGAGCCACTAGAGAGCTTTAAAAATACCAGTTTTGTGGTCCCCTCCTTGAAACAATTAAATTAGAACCTCTGGAGGTAGAGCTTGGCTTTAATATGAATTAAAAACTCCCAAGATGCTTTTAATATTCACCGCAGGTACACTATCTAGGCTGTGGCTTTATGTTAATCATCATGCTGTTAACCCTGTATGTGATAGCTTCATTCATATACTATTTCCCCTTTCATATTTTATTTTGCCTTCAAAAGTCAGAAAGCGCGTGGTTGCCTGTCTACATCAGAGCTGGCATTACTAATCAGATTCCAAGAGCTGCGTTCATGGCCATGTTTATTCTGGAAGTGGATCAGTTTATCCTGACCTCGTTGACGACCTCAGTTCTGGACTGTGAAGTGGATGAGACCCCCAAGCCCCTGTTGGTGTTCAACATCACCAAACCCCCGCTCCAGGGTTACGTGACTCACTTGTTGGATCACACCAGACCAGTCTCCTCATTCACCTGGCAAGATCTAAGTGACATGCAGATTGCCTACCAGCCACCAAACAGCAGCCACTCTGAGAGGAGACATTACGAGGTAAGAAGGAAGAGACAAAGCTTCTAGCCTACTTGGTATTCACAGACTTTCTTAAGAGGCCACTTGCTTAGCTTTCAGGATAGTTTGTATATTCGTTACCCCTGAAGCTAGTCAGTCACTGTAAATCAGGATGCTGACTCTAGTGCCATGGGGAGCCAAACAGGTGACACAAATAAGCAAACCCCTTGGAAGGAGAAGGTGGTCCAAAGAAAGAGCTGGTCCTTTGGGCCAACTTCATTGATTAAAGGCTTGTAAGAATATAGAGTCACCTGGTGTTGCTCCCGTACTCCACTGTCAAGAGACTTGGATAATATACGTATTTTCCATAAAAAAATTTCAATTTTTATTTATTTTTTACTTTAAATTCGAACTATAAACTAAACGTCCTCCTTTCCCTGCTTCCTTCCCTCCTCTCTTCCTTCTGCATAAATAGTTTAAGCAACACATTAATTTTTGGAGCACCTTTACCTACTTATGTTATATTTTAATTAAAATAACAACCAAGAAGAATTTCACAGCCAGTGAAAAAATTAACCCAGATCTTGAAAGGCAGGCAATTTTTTTTTTTCAGGTTAGCAGGCCATTGAAAACACAAGAGGCAGAATAAATTAAAGTTCAAACAAGAAAATGTAAAAAAGCTTCTTTTTAAATCAATAATCCTATATATATTTTTTATTGGGGTAACACTGGCTATAACCAGTATATGTTTCAGAGGTGTAATGACCATCCCCTTCAGGCTTTGTTACTACACCGCGCCCACCCCCAAGGCACCCACAGTCCTCACCATAGCCCATTGTGCCCCCTTCTTATTTACTCTCACCCTCCACCTCCCCTTCTGGTAGCCTCAATTCAATTTTTTAATACAGAAACCTATAAAAAAATTAAAACATTTTGTGACACCTACAAAATATTTCCTTGGGCCACACTTTGCAAGGGATTACCAGTTTGAGGACTCTGGTGTTCGCATCAGCCTTCCTGCATCACATAGACCATTGAATTAGAAATCGACGTTGTTCACAGTTTCATTAAAATTCTCATTCTTTTTGGTTTGTGTGAGCTTTTCACTGGGTTCCTTAATTTCCATTAATAATATTGACTCAGGGCATCTCCGGTGGCTCAGGCGGTTGAGTGCAGCGCTGTGAAGCTGTCTGCAGCCTCTGCAGCGCGGGTTCAATCCCGGCTGGCCAGGGAGCTACCCACATGGTGCGGCAGACCTCTCCTGTCTTGCCCGTTGCTCCCCTCAGCGGTGTGTTTCAGTCAGTCTGCCTGTTTTGTTCCCTGCTCTGTCTCTGGTGAATCCTCTCATCCTCCCGCACATCTGAACTGTACCCCAGTTCTTGTATAAATAAATAAATCTTTAAAAAAATAGTGACGCAGGCCCCCTTTTAATAACTATTGGGTTGTCGGAAAAGACGTGATGCATTTTTGCTTGAAAACCATAGAAAAAATACATTCTGACTTTTCCAACAACCCAATAATTTCACTATCAGTCACCACATCAGGAAAGTTCTCTTTTGGTCTAACTTGAATCCTTTCTGCTGCAGTTTCAACCTCTTTCTTTTTGTATTCAGTGGGAGTGGAGAACAGCTGGTTACAGACTTGCGCATAATAACCCTTCACATACTTAAAGACCTACCAGCAAGTTGATTCAAACAGGATGGAAAATTTAAATGAACAGATTGATACAGACTTAGTTCAGGTTTATTAAGTGTCCCTGGGGTTACCAAATTGTCCTCCATTTAATTTAGGCTTTTTCAGCATTAGGCCTCAAGGGCACACAAAAGAATCCAGACTATAAATGCTTTGCTTTGCCCTTTGCTTTGCTTTTCTTCATTTCATAATAGTTATATGCGTATATGGCAATTTTGCCCTCACCTCTCTCATTCTTTCCATATTCTGAAGTAATTTCTCACGGGACTTCCAGATTTATGTCAAGTTCACAAATAAAGCACTGCTGCTCTGGCTGCTGCTTGGGTGTATTTTCTGGCATTGCATAATGTAATCTTAAAGCAGAAGCTGTCCAAATGTGTGATTATTTTGTGAGATGGTAACATTCAATTTTCTCATTGGGGATAATGTGCTTTTCAGATGGTAGAGGCTAGAAGCCCTGGCTTCTATAAAACTGTGTTCATTTGGCTGCCTGGGGTGGTGCCCACCTGGGGTGGGACAGGGCAGTGCTCCTGAAAGTAGCTGAGCATTCCCTGGGCTCCAAAGCTAAGGCCGTCCTTTCCTTTGGACTTGCAGTTTCAACTTGAAATAATAATAAAATTACAACTCATTTTATAAGGCATTTATTTGAGAAAAAATTTCCATAGGGAGTACATAATATCCAGTTGCGTATGACTCAACCTAATAAATATTTATGTTACACCTCCAGAAAGACATTCCCTGCCTCCTTGTAGTTTCATTTTTTTGCCTGTTATGTTGGTGCTCTTGAATCTGTTTCTTTTGTTATGTACTATTTGCTGATATATTGCTGTTTGGTTGTTTTGCTTATCTTCTCAGACCACACAGAAGCAGGCAGTGTGCCTTCTATTTCTGCATCAAACCTCATCCTTCTCTGTCAACACCTGCTAGCATACATCCATAACATGTAATAAGGCTCAAAACATATCATGGAGCCCCATCTACTAGCTATGGATTTCATGGGGACAAGTAAATCTAGATAGTTAAAAATATATCCAGTGGGATAATTGCCTCAAAAACTATCTGAAGAGCAGCACCATTGACATTTAAGATGGACAATTCTTTCTCTTGGGGCCTGTTCTGTGAGTAGCATCCTGGTCTCTACCTACTAGATGCCAAGAGTATTCCCTTCCTCACCAAAAATGTCCCAGATACTTCCTTTTGTGCCTGGGAGAACAAAATCATCCCCAGCTGAGAACCACTACTCAGGATGCTTTATCTTTGAGAGAGGCCTGAGTGGTCTGATATTAGACTGACATAGTCTCCTGAGCAAATGCAGGGATGCTCTTTTCAGGTTAAGAAATTCTTTTATAGAGATGAAAATTAGAAAATATTGAGAAGCTAAGGAAGATCTGGAGCCTGAAAAAAAGTTAGATCAGCTTGTCAAAAAAGGAGATCAGGCAGCACCAGAAACCTGAATGTGTTTTTGCCTTATATACCCCAGAAGTTACAGTATTTTATATAATACCTTGTCCATCTGTGGTTCTTATGCAACTGTTTGTTTCCAGGTGGAGCTGGAGGTGTATGACTTCTTCTTTGAAAGGAGCGCACCTATCACAGTCCACATCTCCATCAGAACAGCTGATACAGATGCCCCTCGGGTGTCCTGGAACACAGGTGACGCTCCCGACCACACAGGGGTCCAGCAACATCCCCTTGAGGGAAACACGAGAAACTATATGGGTCAGGAAAGCAAGGTCATTGTATTCCCATTCCACACAAAATGCAGCTGAAACCCAGACAAGTTAAAGTCATCAAATAGTTGGATTGTTTTCTTTTCCTAGTGACAGTGCGAGAAATTTATTTATTTATTTATTTATCTATTTATTTATTTATAAAGATTTATTTATTTATGCATACAAGTACTGGGGTACAGGCCAGAGGTGCAGGGGGTGAGAGGATTCACCAGAGACAGAGCGGGGAATAGAACAGGCAGATTGACTGAAATGCACTGCTGAGGGGAGCAGTGGGCACAACAGGAGAGGTCTGCTGCGCCATGTGGGTATCTCCCTGGCCAGGGATCGAACTCTTACTGCAGCGGCTGCATGAACAGCCCCATAGGCTGCGTCTTAACCCCTTGTGCCACCAGGGAGGGCCCAGAGTGAGAAATTTAAATACGTGATTCCCATGTTATGAAGTCAAATTCTTTCCTCTTCGGGAGGTAAGCCAGAAGGATACATTTCACCCAACTGAGGCAAAAAGTGACTATTTGTGATATTGATCTTAGGTTGGATTGTGAGAGAAAAGTTTCCAAATTCAATGATTATTCAGACGAATTAAAGGAAGGTGTAGATTTTAATTAATTTCTTATTTTTAAATTGATTTGTATGGAAACCAAAATTCACGTATATGAGCTAAAGTGACTTTTTAAAAAATAAAGGCTTTACACTGCCTCTCATTTCTGAGTAAACTTATAATGAAGTGTATGTATTTAGGTAAGCTGTTAACGTGGAGTTTTAAGTATTTTTTTCTTTCCAGCATGTCTATCGGTAGCATGCAAACGCATGCATACAGATGGTGGGTGCCATATTCTGTTGAGGGGAAATTACCTGCGTATGGCTTGAATCATCAGATGACACCTCGTGTGTGTGTGTGTGTGTGTCTGTGTCTTGCACATGGACGCATGTACTCAGGCAGATGCATTTAAATATGGGTTTTAGTATAGATGAGGATGTCAGGTGAACAGACTTGATATATTGTTTGGACACTCTATGTCCCTCTCTACCTCTGTTAGCAGGATAAGGAGAGAAATTAAGGACTTGGTAACCCAAATTTTAATAGTGGTCACATGTTAAGTCAATTATTGCTTGCGTTTAGAGACTTAATATCTACGTGTGTGTGTGTGTGTGTGTGTGTGTGTATGTGTGAGCTGTGAACCTCAGGCTTATGGAGACAGCTCTGCATCCGGTTTGGCTGCTTTGGATATTGGGATCCTTTTAAAAATGAATTTTACCTCATTTTCAGCTGAATAGATGTTCATCATTGACAACCTGAAAAATAGGTAAAATAGAATAGTCATGAATAAATAAGTGAAATCATAATGAATAATTTGTTTATTTCTCTACCACGAAGACATGACCACTGATAGTATTTTGTAGATATACTTCCAGTCTTCTTGCTTGCTCTACTGTGTGCCTTGATGCCTTCTCTGTGTTGAAGCCTTTTAGTTAGAATACCCTTATTGCCAGTTCAGAGTCTTTATATGTGCTGGCCCTCATTCTTTTTTTTTAAGATTTATTTATTTATATACAAGAGCTGGGGTAAAGGCTAGAGGGGCAGGAAAGTTAGAGGGTTCACCAGAGACACAGCGGGGAGCAGAACAGATAGAAGGACCGAAAATACTGCTGAGGGGAGCAGTGGGCGAGACAGGAAAGGTCTGCTGTGCCATGAGGGTATCTCCCTTGCAGGCTGGAAATCAAACCCACGCTGCAGAGGCTGTGGACAGCTTCACAGTGTGGCACTCAACCCACTGATCCACCGGGAAGGCCCTAGTCCTCATTCTCTTATTGCCCTCTCCCCTCCCACTGTTGCTGCTATGGCCGCCTCCCTCCCCTCCCCCTGCCTGTCTCCTCCTTCTCCATCACTGTCCCCTTTCCCCATTCTTTCTTCTGTTTTCCACGTATTATATGTCTTAGCCCAGGTTCCCCAGCAAAAAGACCCTGAAGTGCATTGTATGTGCTAACCCTACACTGACAGCGAGTCGGGGGAGGGGAAGGGAAGTCAGGAAGGAAGTAGATGCCGTGGACTGAGCTGGTCACAGCTTCACAAGAACGTAAGCTCTGTAGTGCTGAAATGTCCAGGATGAGATGGAATCACTATGTGTGGGAGGAGTCAGCTGGGGTGCGGAAAGGGTGAACATCTGTCAGCTCCTTCCCATCTCCCACCTCACCTTGGTCAGCTTGCCTCACTGATGCAGCTCCCCACAAATCCAGGTGGTGTTACTTGACCCCTCTTAGCAGCTGCTGACCAGACTTCCTGAGTCCCATGGGGTAGGTGCTGGCCAGGGTCACAAGGGAGGTGATGCCCAAACGACTCTTGCCCAGAAGAGCAGTGGAAGTAACTACCCAGATGAGCAGCTGCAGTAATGGTGGCAGCCAGGGTTTTGCAATTGTGAGGACTGTAGGAACCCTCATGGGGCCACTGCAGCAAGAGAGAGACTAATGGTGGAGACTGGGGAGGCAAGGGAGACTGGACAGATTGAAGGGGAGCGAGCATTCACTGGCTCCACTGTCTTAGTTCTATCAACTCCTTTATTTATTTAAACAGCTCAGATCTGTTTTATGATTCTTTTAATCACTTTGGTTACAAAAGTCCCTTCCTTATTAGATGCTAAACTAAAATATAGGCTTCATTGCAAAATGTCAGAAGCTTTGTGTCTCACATCATTAAAAACTCCCAGGGCATCATTGCTTGTATTTGCATATTTAACCACTTTACATTTTCTGTCCTGTGGGCTGCTTTTGAGCTCACAGTATATATGTAAAAGTACTTCCAATTCTTTGCCTACTTGAAATACCTGGATGTAGCCTTGAAACACTGTGGGCATTTTTGAACTATTGGACACTGAACAGCACATCTATTCTTTCCTTCATTACTTATTTTCTGGCACCATGATGCCTCTAAAGGATATATCATAAGGAACCAGTTATTGAATTGTAGTTAATTGTACTAAAAGTAAGAATATTGCTAAAAATAAAAACTAAATTTCAGCTTCTTAAAAAGCTTTTGAAAATAAAATTTTTCAACCAGTGTATTTGAGTGAAAATTCATGTATCTTGTCTTACATTAGTCAAGTTGGCCTGTAATAGAATTTTCCAGAACACTTTTCTACTTTCTCTTTAGGTCTGAATCTGCTGGAGGGACAGTCTCGACCCATCACTTGGGAACACTTCCAGATTGTTGACAATGATAATATTCGTGCTGTCCAGTTAGTTACCGTGGATGGCTTGCAGCATGGACGGCTTACACTAGGAGGTGAATGATCAATCTTTGTAATCTCGAAAAGCATCTAAGGAGCGTTTTCTCAAAAACAATTTATATTTAATAAGATATGTATAGCATCTCTAGAGCCCCATTTCTAAGTAAATTGTCATATCAGAAAGTGTGGAGATCTTTCGAGGTTGAGAATCTGTTAGGATGCTTCCATCAGTGGCTGAAGAGGATACCTTATGTTTAACTCATGATTTAAATCTCAGTCTTGTTTTCTGGATGCATGTTGGGCTCCTTTTAAATATCCTCCTTAACTGATGATTTTATCCCAGTTGGGAGTGAAAATATTTTTCTCTCATTTCTCTACTTCAGAGAAATATATTGAAAAACAGAAGCACTTCTGTTTCTTAATACTTTAGTAAAAATTATTTGATTGGTAACAGTTTTAAAGAAATGGATTTGCAATTATAAGGATAGTAGTTAACAAGGTAATGGCCCTAATAAAAATAATATTCATATTTTATGATAATAAAATTATTTTACATTCCTTGTAGTGAACTCAGAGGATTTAACTCAATTCCATTGTGTTAGTTTGCCTAACTATAAATCAGAGAGTTCTTATTTGTCAACATTTGTGATTAGGGAATTCTGCAATTAAAAATAAAAAGCTAAGTTCATGGTAAATTTGCTTACCTAATCCCAGGACATTTGGAGGCCAGCTTAAGTCTGGGCATATTAGTTAAGGTAGGCAATTCACCTCCATGCAAAGGAAAGCCAATTACATTGTCTTAAAAATTCATCATTTTCCTAAATGGGCAATTGCCTGGGGGTAGGCATTCTGATCCAATCTGTAAGGCCAGCAGCTCTTTCTGCTCCACCAGTAGTCACAAGATGGCGCTTACACTTCCAGGCTTCAGGTCTGCATTCAAGGACGGAAGAAAGAAAGGAAAATAAAGTTATGCCATTTAAATGGACTCTCTTTAACAACTTTTCCTGGAGCCTGATACAATGACTTGCATTTATATCACCTGCCAACTTATAAACTATCCCTCAGTGCCAACTTATAAACTACCCCACAGAGTCTGGTAACCTCAGTATTTTAAAATGGTTTCATCTATGATTCTGTTACTGAGAAAGAAGCAGTAAGTGGCTGTTGGGCAATAGTTGGAGAGTGAAGCAATGCTAATCAATACTGTGGAAATGGAAAGTGGTAGCCCATCATGCAATGGTGGCCTGGGTTCAGGGATGGTAGAAAATAGTACTTATATTTATTAAGCATTTACTTTGTGTCAGATGCAATGTATTCTATGTAATTTATCTTTATATCAGTTTTCTGTAGTGAGATTCTGTTTTTATAACTATTTTACAAATGAGTAACTGGAAACATACAGAAATTGACTGTTCTAAAATATAGAAAGAGACAGAGATGGGATTTGAACCTAGATCATTTGAAACCACAGTTCTAGCTCTTGATCTATAAACCAGTGATTCTCAAACTTTAGCATGCATTAGACTCTCCTGGAGAACTTGATAAAACACAGATTAATGGGTTCCAACTCCAGCATTTCTGATTCAGAAATTCTGGATCTAAGAACTTTCATTTCCCAGGTGGTGCTGATGCTACTGATTTAAGATTATTCCTCTGAGAAGTTCTGCCATGTGGGATGATAGTAATGAGTTGAAGAATAGATAATATTTATTACAGTTTACCGTTGTTTAAATTCCCTCATTCTTATCAGGAATTATGAGGTGGGTATTATTAATCCTGTTCTATAAATGACACTCAAATAAATACTCAGCACAAGTCTGCACTGGGTAGTGTTACAGCAGGTACTCATGACCACATCTGTGAGTGTCCAGAGCCCACTTAACCAACACTTGTTTTGTCAGCCAAGGGAAGTATTGGCCACATCTTTTCCTCAATACCTTCTTCTGTAGGGCTCTAGCTTTTTCTATAGCTGTCACCTCCACACCTCCCTTTTCAATCAGCTCTCTGCTCTCTCCAACAGGGGGTAAAGGATTTCTCTTCACTGTGGCTGACCTTCAGGCTGGAATTATTCGCTATCATCATGATGACAGTGACTCCACTAAAGATTTTGTGGTCTTCAGAATATTTGATGGCCATCACAGCATCCGCCATAAGTTTCCCATCAATATATTGCCCAAAGATGACAGTCCCCCATTCCTCATAACCAATGTTGTGATTGAATTGGAGGAGGGGCAGACCGTACTGATTCAGGGATCCATGCTAAGAGCTTCAGACATGGACTCTAGTGATGACTACATCTTCTTTAATATCACAAAACCTCCGCAGGCTGGAGAGATCATGAAAAAGCCAGGTCCGGGCCAGATAGGTAAGTTCTGGGCAGTCAAAATCCTTTGTGTCAGAATCTGTGCTATGATGAATATCTTTTTTTAAAATTATTATTCCAGTTTTGTAAATGCGGAGCCTGAGATTTAAGAGTAGTTATCTTTCCAAGGACGTACATGTGGAAAGTTCTACAGCTGAATCTTGAAGTAACTGTTACATTAAGAAAAATTAAATCTGCAAAACAAGATGATAGGACAGATATTTAGCTCCTTCTTGGAAGTAGGTAGAACAGAAATTTGGCAAAATAGGGATCAAGTAGTCAGTGTTACGACTATTTCTTGAAAATACTTTTTCTTATGCTAATTTTTCTAAATAAGTTTAATGTTTGGCTTTTTTTAATTGACACACCTTGACAAAGCATTTAATGAATATTCCCTGGGTCCACACAAACTGCTAGGCAGAGAAGATATTTGGAGATAAATCCAGTATTGTTATACCCCAACATCTGGCAGATACTTACAAAAGTGTATGTGTTTTGTGTACTCAATAGGCTATCCTGTCCCTGGCTTCCTTCAGAGGGATCTATTTAATGGCATTATTTACTATCGTCACTTTGGTGGAGAAATCTTTGAAGATTCTTTTGAATTTGTCCTATGGGATAGTCATGAACCTCCAAATCTCTCAGCACCACAGGTAAAGGTCTATATCTAATACTTTCCCCAGTCTTGTCCATGGATATCAAATCTGGGAGATGTTATTTGGATCTCCCAATAGGAGAATTCAGTGGGAAGAATAAGAGGCTATAAGGGGCATCTATGCTGATGTAGCTTTCATCCTGTTTTATTAGACCGATTTTTACCTGAAGAGATTCTTTGCCTTTATTTCCAGTAAAGGAAGTATGTGGTTTCTGTACATTTCATTGAACAACTGATAGTTGCAGATTATGTTGAATACTTGAAATACATTTTAAATTGTAGGACATTACTAGATGTCCTAGCTGGAAAGACAATCATCAGTCTATATGATCATTTGAGTCCCTTAATAATTGCAGTTTCAAAGATATCAGGAATTTACAACACAAAAAATCTTAACAGAATGCACACATGATGCTTTTTTTTGTTGTTATGCACACATTAATTGCTGGAAACTCTTGAGGAATAAAGCGTTAATACATATTACCTCCCCATTTTAGACCTCCCCCAGTCCATAACAAATATTTGGGTCTTCTTATTTCTTCCTAATTTCAATAAAAGTTGAAAGAACCAAGGTATTCATTTTGGAATCAGCAAACATTTCTTAGGATTCTCTTCTGAGTAAGACATCAATGCCTAAAGACACAGAAATGAATAATTCAGAATTCCTGCCAGCAGTGAGCTCACAACTGATCCAATACAACAAATAATGGCCTCACATTATAGTGATTTCATATTTCATATCAGATGACATAAAAAGACCTAGCCTGGGGTGGGGGTGGAGCTTGCTGAATGATCCACACATCAACAAATCTGTACATATTAGCAAGAAACTTCTCCCTCTTTTTATCTTGGTTGCCATGATTGTCTTAACCACTCAATTTGCTTCAGAAAATTATTTCCTTCTTTATCCTTCTCAGTAGAGGGCTTTAAAGTGCTTAAGCCTGAAGAGATTTTAACCAGGAGAGAATAAAATTACAAGTAAAATGGAAAGTGGGAAATCAGAAGAGGAGAGAGAAGCAAACAGAGGACCGAGAAGTGGAGGGAGAAGGCAGGAGTGTCTCAAAGATCTGTGGGTGCAGTGGAAGGGAGAGGAATGAATGAATATGGCCATAAGAAAGGACAGGCACCCACGGGGGTGGGCATTTATCCAAAGTCAGATCAGAATTTGGGGTGGGCAAAACTGACACTGGAAAAATTTACTGGCAGTGAGATATAGCACTGAGTAGTTTCAAAGGAAGATACCAGATACAGAATCAGGCAGGAATCTCAGCTCCAGGCAGGGAAAAGGGCAACCCAAGCCTACAAGAAAGCCAGATACCAGCTAGTAAAGTGTCATATTGTGAGCTTAATTCTGAGTCAGTCAGGTTTGTCATTCTGTATACCAATTTATCATTTTGTCTTCTGATTCCCTACAAGTCTGTCTGTGGGGGCATGTGGCCATACTAGTCTGGAGAGTAGGAGGTAAAGGCAGCAAGCAAGAGGCCAAAGTTTGGTCTGGGCATTAATTTTCCACTGTCTGGGAATGGATGTTTAATAATGTCTTTGTTAGACAATTTCAGTACAATGAGAACACTTTATTTCTCTGTGGAGTTTGTTAAGATCAGTTTTTCTCACTCACAGACATGCACACAATAATTGTTTAAACATGAATAAATATGTAAAGACACATCAACTAAGGGGATCATAAAGCATGTTGAAAAATGTGCCCTCCAAGAATTACTACAGCGGTATAAAAAAATAGGCTTATACATTCTTTTTACACAAAAAACACATTGGAGAATAAATTAGCATGGAAAATGGTCTCTTTGAAGGCACAATAACTATTGTTTCCTTATTAAATCCAGTTTTTCAATTAAGTGAAGCCTCACTGATCCATACTATGGCTGGGAGATCCCATAGAGAATTTCTGAACTTTGTAGATTAGCAAAAAACTATAATTGAAAAAAAATCTTGACACAGACTCCCAGAGACTGGAGAAATGACTTTCATTGTGTTCCTTTATTTTGGTAACTCGTTTTAGTTTTTAATTATTGAAATGCTTCAGAAGATGCTTAATTTGCTGACATGCATTCAGAAAGCAATGAAGGAGAGATACAGAGAATTGATTTATTGATCACATATTATCAGGTACTTATTGCACTGCTAGCTAACTTGTTTGATCTGGAGAACACTTTGCTGTGATAGTCATCATTATTATTCCTAATGTACAGAGAGAAAAGCTGAATCCCAAAGGAATTAAATAATTTGCTTCAGGGAGCACAGTTTGTAGGCGGCTGAGCTGATATGCCAGACTTTTCTATATCTAAACAAAAACTTAACCATAGTTTAGTTTTTGCGTTGTATGTCATTTTCAAACTGGGTATTGTGAATACCATCATTGTAGACAAAACTGGCATTGCTGATCAATGTTTCAATGATTATATTAAAAAACAAACAACACAACACAACATCAGAGTAAGTACACTTTCATGCCTCAGGCTGTGTCAGCCCAAGCAAATGTACCATTTCAAGAGTGTAAGTAATTGCTTTCTTGCAACCATTTGTGGATTATTGTAAACAAACAGGATGATAAAAGCAGTTGGCAAAGACATCTTGCCCTCTAGCACTATCAATTTTAAGTGTGGTTTTAAGAATTCTTAAAAAGATAAACAGGGGTAAAGGGAGAACTGAGTCATTCGGTTAGCAAACACAAAATACAGTGTCAGATTTTGTGGAGTATAGAGATGAATATAATTGAGCACCTACAACATTCCAGGCATTTTATTTACATAGTGCTGTTTTATCCTTATGACAAATCTATGAGGTTGATGGCATTAAGCTTAACTTACAAATAAGAATGTTTACTCTCAAAAAAGTTTAGTAACTTGTTCAGGATCAATAACTAATGTATACTCAGGACTTTAGCTATTCACTGCCAAATCCCTGTAGTTTGCACTGTACGTCTGTTCTCGTAGGAAAGATTGACATGTAAACTACTAATTTAGAATAAAAAATGTTTACTGAGGGATAAGCAAAATTGAGGAACAATTCCAATTGAGGAACAATTCCAATTCCAATTTCAAGAAATGTGTTCAAGGGTAAGGATGATTCAGATTGCTGGAGAAAGCAGGATGAAAGCATTCTAGATTTAAAAAAACAAAACCAAAAAACAACAACATGGTCCAAAGCATGTTTAAATACTTAGATAGGGTCCATTACACACAATTTCAGTGCTGGATTAATGTTGAAAGGTAAGCAAGATAAAGTTGAAAATTAGAATGTGTCTAAACCGTGGAGAGTCTTGGGTACTATGCTCGGGAGGTTGAATAACTGGTGGTGGTATAAAATTTTTGAGGAGGTGAATAACCTGAGTTGACTTTTATTATTTTAAAGATAACACTAGGGGTATGAAAAATCTATATTAGCTATTATATTCAGGGCTACCAGAGGTGTTACAATAATGTAAGGGAGAAATGAGAGCTGGAGGTAGGTCATTAATGGTAGGAATTAGACATGGGGGTGGAATGGGATGTGATCACTATATAGGCAATTTTATAAGTAGTAACTTTTGGATGTGGTGATGTGTTATATGTATACAGAGAATGAGTGACCAAAAGTTATGTTATGTTTTCTAGGATCAATGAATGATTAGAGGGACATAAAGTAATCACAGATATTGGTGGAAGGAAGTATAGAAATATAATCAGAAACATAGTTTGTGTTTTAGCATTCTATATACTCATGACTGTATAAACTGTAATTGTGAAAATTATATTCTTAAAATATAATGGAGGTTGGAAATATTCCATATTTGGTTCAAATTCTTAACAGCTCCTGAATCATTTAAGTGAAAGCATATTATAAATGTCAGATTTTGAATGTCATCTTAAGTGTAGGTGATTGTGGGGTGTCATCTTTGATGTCTTTTTGGCATTTCAAATTAAAGGTACCAATCATTTTTTTCCAGGTGGTGACAATCCATATCACTCCAGTGAATGACCAGCTTCCAAAAGAGGCTCCTGGAGTTTCTCGACATTTGGTTGTCAAGGAAACTGAGGTGGCCTACATAACTAAGAAACACTTACATTTTATAGATACAGAATCATATGATGGGGAGCTGCTCTACACAATAACAACTCCTCCATTTTTCAACTCCAGTCACAGGTATCTCAGAAAAGTCATCACCTGGGATATTCATTGACGGTTATAATTTAGGATAAGACAGTCAAAATTATCAATATTTAGTACTGTGGTTCAGTTGCTCTGTTGGTTGGACATGAATGTATACTAAATTCAGCATTTACTCGAATCTCAAACTTATGAGAATCATGATGCCCTTTTATGATGGGCAAGCAGAAAATTCTGGACATACTTTTGCAATTATGATGAGAATGCTATTGATGATACTGGACTTAAGATTAGAACCTGGTGTAACTTTTATTTTCCTATTGAGCCTTGTAATTATCAAAAAGTTTGGTAGTGGACTATTCTATTGAATATTTGTATTTGGAAAAATAGCCTATTCGCCCATGTTTCTTTTTAGACACTTGGATGCTGGGAAATTATTCATGGTGGACAGCATACCAAAGCTAACCAAAAATCCTACAGCTGTAGGGCTGACGTCATTCACTCAGGTATGATGTTATGTGCAAATGTTGACAAACGTGATAGAAATGTTCTCCAAGAGAATATAGCAAGTCTAGTGTTGGCCTTTGACATCTGTCTCAAATACTATTATAACTTTGTAATCAGGGACCATGATGCCTCCAGCTTTGTTCTTCTTTCTCAAGGTTGCTCTGGCTATTTGAGATCTTTTGTGGTTCCATACATTTTAGAATTATTTATGCCATTTATGTGATAAATACCTTTGAAACTTTTATAGAGATTGCACTGAATCTGTATATTGCTTTGGGTAGTGTGAAAATTTTAACAATACAAATTCTTTGAGCCCTTTCTCATGGACTCTATTAACATTTACTTATATTTTCCAGTTTCTTTTATCACTGTTTTGTAGTTTACAGTGTGCACGTATTTTATCTCCTTGGTAAAATATATTCCTTTCTTTCTTTTTTTTTTTTTAAATTTTTTAAAGATTTATTTATTTATTTATACAAGCACTGGGTACAGTCAGAAGCGCGGGAGGGTGAGAGAATTCACCAGAGCCAGAGCGGGGAGCAGAGCAGGCAGAAGGACAGAAGTACACTGCTGAGGGGAGCAGCAGTCTGCACGCCATGTGGGACCCTCCTCCGGTGGCCGGGGAGCCGCCGGGGATCGAACCGGCACCACAGAGGCCGCGGGCAGCTTCGCAACCCAGCGCTCAACCACTGCGCCACTGGGGAGGCCCCAAATAAATTCCTTTCTGATGCAATTGTAAATGCAATTGTTTCTTAATTTATTTTATGATAGATTACTGTTAGTATACAGGAATATAATAAATTTTTATATATTGATTTTATATCCTACAACTTTAGTAAATTAATTTGCTAGTTCTAATAGTTTTGTTTTGGTGGAATCTGTAGTTTTCTGCAAATACTGTCATGTTATCTACAAATATTGACAGTTTACTTCTTTTAATTCACATATCTTTTATTTCCTTTTTTTCTAACTGTTGATTTCCAATACTATGTTCAATAAAAGTGGTGAGAGTGGACATCCTTTTCTTGTTGTATACAAACTGTATTGATTCAATTCCCTCTATACCAAGTTTGTTGACCTTTTATCACATATAGATGTTGAATTTTGTCAAGTTCTTTGCATCTATTGAGATGATCATATTATTTTTATCCTTCATTTTGTTAATGTGGTATGTTATACAGATGTTGTGCCATCCTTGCATCTCTTGAATAAATACCATTTGATTATGGTAGATGATCCTTTTTAATGTATTAAAAAATTGATTGCTAATATTTTGCTGAGGATTTTTTATTTATGTTCATCAGGGACACTAGTGTATAATTTTCTTGTCTTGTGGTTTCCTTGTCTTGGTTTTGGCATTGGGGAAATGCTGGCCTTATAAAACCGGGTTAGAGGTGCTACCTCCTCTTCTATTATTTGGAAGAGTTTATGAAGGATTAGTATTAATTCTTATTTGAATGTCTGGTAGAATTCACCAGCAAAGTTATCTTGTCCTGGACTTTTGTTTGTTGGGAGGACAAATGCTTGAGCTAGTCATTCTTTCTGCTTGCATATTTCCAGTAAGCATGTGATATTGATTTGTAAATGTTTGATCAAGTTGAATATTACTTTAAAATCTTGTTATAATTCATCACAGTCTTTTGCATTGTTTTGTGAACAAGACTTAGGGACCTGAGACATGTTTTCATTCCACCAAATTCAGCTTATCCAGTGCCCTACTGCCTTATCCAGTTTTCTAAGGTTGCCATAGCAAAGTACCACAACCTGAGTGATTTGAAACAGACATCTGTTGTCAAATACTTCTGGAGGCTAAAAATCTGAAATCAAGATATTGGCAGAGCTACACTCCTCTGAAATCCTGTAGGGGATGCTTTCCTTGTGTTTTCCTAACTTCTAGTGGTTTGCTGGCCATCTTTGACATTCCTTGGCTTGTATATTATCACTCCAGTCTCCACTTTGCCATCTGTTACCAACCCCTTCTCGTATATCTCTCTCTACATTAAAAAGTATACAATTTATATTGTATCAAACAATTAAATCTGCAACAACTCTATTCCCAAATAATATCATTGTTAGGTATTGAGAATTAGGAGTTCCATACATTTTTGGGGGGAGGGCAGTCTACTGCATTTCAACATCCTTTGTTAACCTTTTCCATACTCTTGTGGATACCAGTGTGAAATCCTACAGGGTCACAATAATGGTGACCAGAACTTAGGCAGCAGCTGCTGATGTGGCTTGGAACTAATGATGCCTAATATAACTGTAGTTTGAGAATGTAAATAAATATATCAACCCCATGTGCTAAATGCTATTATTTTAGTCATTTAACAGATAAGAAAAAGAGGCCTAGTAAGTTTAAGTAGCATGACCACTATCCCATAACTACTTCATGGTGGAACTGGGTTGAAATTCAAATCTCCTATCATTACAGAGTTGGCTGCCTTCAACCACTTGACATATTTACTTATTTTCTTTGTGGTTTTCCTTCCAGATTTTTAGAAAAGGTGACAAAATAGTAGCTTTTTGGAATCTTCAAATTGGTGATGGTGGCATTTACAGTATTCAATGTCATTTAACATGACAGATTTCTTAGATCAAGTCTCTGAGGGTCTCATAAATCAGAACCCACATATCTATCTCAATATATTTTGCAGGATGCTGTAAACTATATGAAAGTGGCCTACATGCCTCCCATGGAAGATATAGGTCCCCATCTACGACATGTTCAGTTCACATTTTCCATCACTAACCAGCATGGGGGCACTTTGTATGGGATCTGCTTCAACATTGTGATTCTTCCAGTGGACAATCAAGTTCCTGAGGTATGTACAGTGTTTGATATGAAGGATGAAAAGGAGGTAAGGCCTAAAAAAAGAAAGACTTTAAGATTTACTGGAAATGCTAACTTTTCTCCAGACTATTTCAAAGAGCTTTTTTATTTTCTAACTACAATATAGGAAAAAAATAAAAAAGCATGGGGAGGGGAAATCTTTTACCTCCCATGGGATTTTCTACCTAAACAGTGAGATTTTCTAGGTGCTGAATTTGACATTATTTTCAAAGCCTTATCAAAATATTCTCCCCTCCCTTCTTCTCTCCATTTTGCATGTTGATCAGGGAAGGGGATTAAATTACAGGTCTTTTAGTAACCAGAGGGCTTATTTGCTCTCACCACAAGATAGTCATGCTGCTCGCTCTGTAATCAAAATAAGCTCTTTAATTTTCCAAAATGAATTATGATAATTTCTTCCATCCTATCTTGTCCAACTCAAAATTTATATAAGCTTTAAAGCAGTTGGATCTTTCATTAAAAACCAACTACAAAAGAGATGCTACCTTTTTCATCGTATCTTCAAGATAAGCATTTAATATATTTGTTTCAGACCCTGCTCCCTCCATATCAGAATGCTTGACAGGGCTTCCCTGGTGGTGCAGGGATTAAGTCTCAGTGCTATCAAGCTATTGCCAGCCACTGTGGCATGAGTTCTATCCCTGCCCAGGGAGCTAACCCACAGGACCTTTCCTGTCTCGCCAGCTGCTCTTCTCAGCAGTGTATTTCAATAGATCCACCTGTTCTGCTCCCCACGCTGTCTCTGGTGAATCTTCTCACCTTCCACACCCTGGCCTATACCCCAGTTCTTGTATGCATCAATCAATCACTCAATCTTACAAAAAGAATATTTGACTTAATTAGTATGGCTATTCCTGGGTATATTTTTTCCCCTCAAAAGCAGAAAGACAAAGTAAGATTTCCTATTCACTAACAGCCAGAGGGGACTGAACCTACATATCTCATCCCTAAGGAAAGAGGTTACCTTTGCAGGTACCTGTCTGGATTATAGCCAGGGAAGCACTAATGTTCCCTTTCCTGCCCACTCCTTACCATCTCTCTACCTGTGCATATTTGTAGGGCAGAGTTCTTATCCTAAAGGACCAAGGGACTTACCCATCCATAAAACTAAACATTATTTTCAAATAGGTAACAGATGCCTACCTAAACATTATTTTTAAATAGGAACATTCTCCTTTCTGGCAATGGCAGCTGCTCTAAAATAGTGGATGCTTTTTGGAGAATGCTATGTCTACTCACTAGCCGGGAATTCACCCCAGACCATCTGAGAGGCCCTTGGTGCCAATAACCTGGCAGCCCAGCTGCATCTACTTGTTTTTGCTTCTATGTAGTGATACAAACATGGGGAAATGATAGGCTAAACAAAACCAAAAGATTTTTCTACTGTAGGATCTCAGAGCATTGAACACTAATGTGCCTTACAAATTTCCAAAGTGAAGATATTGTATGTAATTTTGTAAGCTGATCTCACTGTGAAACACTTCTTACCAGCTTTGAATGAATATGGTGATAAAATATCTCAAGCTCTTCAAACTTATTTTTCACTTACAAATGAATTACTACTTGGTTGAACAGTGGGTTTTTCTAGTTTAAAGAGTTATCTGTATGGCTTTAGTGTTTCAGTCTTATTTTAAATCTCTTTCCTATGGAATCTTTATTTTGCTTGCTCTACTTGCATCTCTAAATATACTCAACAACTCATGCTTAAAAGCTTCAATCCATTTCCCAAGGCTTTAAGGATTTTGGGGGTGAAAAAAGAGGTGTATTCCTTACTGTAGGGGAATTTGATATAGGTTTTGTTCATTTTGTAGATTGAAGTATGTATGTGTTGAGTGAGGATGGGTATGGACATGATGATGAATGTTATTATTTTATCCATTTAGTGTCACTGCTAATAACCAATTGGGTTGCTGCTTCTGCTACACAGATGTCAGCTAGAAATATGTCTTCACCAATTTCTTGAAAAACTAATTGACAATGATAACGGTACTGGAAGTTTTATGTTGACATCATGAGTTTTGATTTCAGGAGTACCTCACTGAACAAGGCTTGAATGTTTCCTTTCTCCTTTCCAGGTATATACCAGCCCTCTGAGAGTGTTTGAGGGAGGTCAAAGTGTCATCAGCACAGAGCATGTTCTGGTTTCTGATGTGGATACAAAACTGGACAACATTCACTTCTCCCTGCAGAGACTGCCTCCATATGGAAGGGTGGAGCTGAATGGATTTCCTCTAAACACAGGGGATACATTTTCTTGGGGAGAGCTTCATACCTTAAAAGTTAGGTTAGAGCATTTACTGGCTTTTTTTTCTTTTAGAGCTTTTGTTGCCGTCTGAATCAATTATGAGGCAGAATAATGTTTGTCCAATGTTTTGAGGGTATACCAATATGGGTACCCTCAAGGGTCATTTGAAAATGACAAATGACAAGGAAAATGACAAATTTCCTATTTCATTTCAGAAATTTCCTTTCCTTCTGGCTTGCTAAGGATATTTGAACAACAAAAATTAATTGCCATGAATATTAAATTTGCTGCAATTACATAAATCACAAGAGGTAACAGTCAAACTTGATGAATATGGACTGAAATAATCTGCAAGACTAGTCTATATAATTGAACCTGGCTTTAAGATAAGCCAATTTCATAATCCTGGAAACTCTGGGATATAATTCTGCTGATTGAGGTCTTTAGTGTAACCTTTGATTTATTCTGCTGGGCTCGGGATTTTCAGCCAAACAAGTAGAGAAGGCTGGGTAAGCAAGACATGGAGCAGGAATAGGGTCTCTGACAGTCAGAGATGGAGAAATCCCTAACTTATGGTACTGCAGTGGTTCCCCTCTCCTTAAGGTCTTTCATTTCTTCTACCAAATGAGACTCTGTAAAAACCATTTTCCATTGTTACTGCGATGACTTGAAGGGCTGCCTTTTGGTTTGGGGAAATGTTGTGAGTATAAATATCACATTTTTTTCAGGATGGAGCAATTTTACCACTAGGGACACTTGAGTGGTTAAATATGTGACTTTACATTTATGCTGAGTTTCTTTTATTATTTATTTATCGATAACATGGCCAAAGACATGGAAGAGCCCTTGTATCTTGCATCTCAATGTGCTCTCACATGGCCTTGAGAGATCAGTGACAAATATCCCCACAGATATCAGCATGATGGATCAGAGGAACTTCAGGATGACATACTCTTGGAGGTTACAGATGGCACAAATTCAGCAGAATGTGTTCTACATATTGAGGTAGGAGGAAAGTTTTCTCTCTGGTTTAGATAGAAATAAAGCTTTGGTTTAGAAACCTCTTAGGGTATTCCCTCATAGAACTTGAACACAGAGTCCAAAGACATGCCTGCTTATGTCTTTGTATAGCAGGACCTTGAACAACATCACTTTCTTCAATGTCATTTTGTTATAACATTGACAAGAAAAAAAAATTGATTCCCAGTTGGACCCACTATGTGGTGTTTGTACCTTTTCCCCAAGTCTGTATGGGTTTTCTTCCATACACCTCAATCCTCCCACACCTTCAAATGGTGAATATTAGATGAACTGGTATGTCTAAATTATCCCACTCAGGGTGAGTTGAGCCTGTGTGTGTGTGTGTGTATGTGTGCGTTTTGGATGGAAGGATGTTCCCTCCAAGGTTGAGTCCCACCTTCTACTCTGAACTGCTGAGATAGGCTTTAACCAGCTACTCCATTTTACAACAAAGGAAATGTGGACCCAAGAAGTTTCACTTTCTTTTCTGAAGTCATTAAAATGACTGTGGAGACCTTGACTGGCATCTCTATTCTCTGGTTTTCTTGACTAGCCCTCTTTTCTGTTCACCACTGCTGTAGTTATAAATTACCAAATGATTACAATGATCATTTTTGCACCTGAAACAATATGATACGTTAATTATACTTCAAGAAAAATAAACATTAAAAAATATCACTTTGGGGGAAGCATAGGGGAAGGAAATGTAGGATTGAGAGTATTTACAGACTAGACTTGATAAATCAACTCACAGCAAACACCAAGTTGTGGTTGTGAACTCAGAGGACAAATGGTTTTCATTTCCATTTAGAAAACATGCCTTTTCAAATTCTGCCTTATCTTTTTAGTTCAGAGAGCCAGTGTGATACCATGAGGCTTTCCTTTTCTTTCTTCTTGGAGCTTTATTTTTATGACAGTGAGAGAAAAATGTTATGTCAAATTGAAACCCTGCATTGATTTAATGGCTATGGTGTTTCAGATCTAACTCAAAATGTTTGAAATGCAGCTGCTGCTTATTGTAAGTCCTGAGAAACTTCCTGGGTGGCAGGAAGTTGAGGTGGAGAAAAGCTTTGTAATCATCAAGTAATTTGAAATATAAATAACTTTGATGTGGTAAATGGAAATGCATCAGACCACAAGGACCAGATTTCGTCTAGAGTATGTGTGAATTTAACAAAGGAGGATGGGCGCTTTGGTGAAGAATGCTTTATATTACATTTATATTTTTTTCTGTCTAGAAACAAATGAGAGCTTTGAGTCCCAAACCATAACTGTACTCTCCCATTCCTACCTAAAATATCTCTCATGTGGGTCATTTCTTGCAAGATGGTTCATATGGGGAAAGTTAAAAGACGCAGACTGTTTGGCCAAATTCCATGGCTATTGTTTCATGTGTCTGGAAGATGGAAAATGCCTGTCATTCCTACATGAGCTATGGGTTACCAGTTGGGCAATTTGTCACTGCTTTCTTTACTTTGAAAACATGCTTTTATTTTTTTCCTATGTAGGTATTCCCTGTAAATGATGAGCCACCAGTGCTTAAGGCTGACCTCATCCCCATGATGCATTGCTTAGAAGGCGAAGAAGTAGTCATATCTTCTGAATATATTTTTGCTACTGATATGGACAGTGATGACTTGAAACTGATGTTTACAATAGTTCAAGAACCTCAGCATGGGGTAGTGAGAAAAGCTGGTGTCCCGGTGGATCAATTCTCTCAAGGAGATGTTATCTCAGGGATGGTGACTTACAAGCACACAGGTAAGTAACAACATCATGACTAGTTTGACTGAGGGGATGCAAGCAACATGGCAAATTTTTAACTTCACTCCTTGCTGAACTCTGACCATCTATTAATCTTAATTTTTGTTTCCAATTTTAAAAAGAAGCTATAACAACTCATATCCCATTTTTCAAGCATGATCACCATATTTAGAAGTATCTCTGACCTCAGTAATACAATGAGATTCCAAGAGTGTAGAGGGAGCAGGTTTTGTTGCCATTTGGTTTCAGGTATGAAACCTCTTAGATCTTTAGCTCTTCCTGGGGTTCGTCTCATTCGCTTTTTGGTCAATCTGAAGAAGACTTTATTCGATTATCACAGCTTCTCCATCATAATCAATCAGAATTGCCTGAAGCTCCATAAGATAAGTATATTAAATAATTTTAAAAGTCTGCTGTTCACCAGCTAGCTTAATCTTGGAAAAAGTTTCATTGATTACCTCCTCATCCTGCTAAGCATAATCCGTATGTTTGAAGTTTCTCAATACTTCTCAAGCATTTATAATTTGGTGCTTCTTTTGGATTTCCCCACTAGATCTCAAATAGACTGGCAGAAAAGGAATTCAAAGATTTATTGTTGTTTTCTATACAATTTTAACATCTTTTACAGGTTAGTGAAGCAAAGATAAATTGGGTAAAATGAAATTGTCTTTTCTTCCATTGTCTTGTCTAAGGTACTAAACAACAGGTATGTTTATAAATCTCATTTGGTGTGAGGATCTTATAAGACCTAATAGGACATTGGACATTTCCCATAAGACCTAAAAGGACATTGGAGCAAATTATTTTTGAGATTTTTTTGCTATGTTTCTAAATTAGAAGAAATACTATATTCAAAAGATGCTTTATTATTTGAATATTATATTTTCTTGTAACATTCGTTCAGTTGGTAGCCATATAGCACTGTGCAAAGATAAATATAAAGACCCACAGTCCTCCCTGGTGGTGCAAGGAGTTAAATACTGCACTATGAAGCAATCCGCAGCCTCTGTTGCACGAGTTCAATCCCCAGCTGGCCAGGGAGCAGCCCACATGGTGCAGCGGATCTCCTGTCTCACCCGCTGCTCCCCTCAGCAGCGTGTTTTGGTCAGTCTGCCTGTTCTGCTCCCCACTCTGTCTCTGGTGAATCCTCTCACCCTCCTGCATCTCTGACCTATACCCTAGCTCTTGCATGCATAAGTAAATAAATCTTTAAACATAAATGAATAAATATAAAGACCCACAGTATTGCAAGATCTACAGTTTCAGTGAGTTCTATGAGCCCCAATCTCTCCTCCATACATTGGTTATCAAGGCCACCCAAGAATAATTTTCTCACCGTTATTTTATTTGCTTTCTATGATTATGAAATAATACATAGTCATTGCATAAAACTTGAAAAATAAGGGAAAGTATAATAAAGTTTTGAAAAATTCACCTTGTTAAACCTCAGAAAGATAATCAATATTAACTTTTCAAAATTACAGTATTTTATTTTCTATTTTATAACCACAGGTTTTTGACATAGTTGCAATCATTTTGTGTACAATTTTGCAGTTTAAAATTTAAAGTATTACTTAAAATGATTATTAAAATAGTTATTAAATATTATAAATATATTGTAAATATGTTTTAGTAATTGAATAATATTTCATAATATGAAAGTGCATTATTAATTTGCTATTCTTTTAATATTAAACATGAAGTCATTCCAAAATTTTCTTTTAATTGTTAACACTCGGGTTAATAGTTCTAAGCATAAATCATGTCCTTAGACTGTATTCCATTTCAAGGTAAAAAATTCTTCCTCCCTTGTACCTTTTTAGCATTTTAATGCTCACCTACTTCTCCAGCTCTTTCTGCAAATGTATCCTATGCTTCCATTGTGTTGAAATTATATTTACTGAATGTACCATGTTTATCTTAAGAACAAAAGCTGTCCTGTCTTCCTATAAGAACTTTCCCATTTCTGTTCTCAAATCACTCTCTTTACATGTCCTCTCTTCCACTTCCCAATTCTCTGCCTTACCTACCTAGAAAACTACTCATTCTTTTACGTCCAGTACAAAATCAACAAAGTCATCTGAAAAGGCTGCTTTGATTTTCTGTGGCATGTGTATCCTGCCTTCATGCCATTGTCAATCAAAATTCTTAGCCTCCTTCACTCTCAGCACTGTGTACATACTCAAACTAAGATATGTGGAGTTGCCATATCACAGGTAAAACAACACGGAAAATTTCATATGGTTCCACTTACTACACATATACAATGATATTCTAGCTAAATTGCATTTCTTTTCTATCATTAGACTATAGTCTGTGCCTAACACATAGTAGTAGGTCTTTTGACATTTTCAAAATGCCTTTTTATCTCTTGGAGCACCCAGAACACTAATTGTTATATAACAGGCATAAAAATTTATTGACTCCATAATCAATACAAATCTTTATGCTAATTTGTTTTTTCATTAATATGATTAGATAAGAGGCCTGCATTTTGGACTTTTCTCAAAGTTGAGGACTGAGTGTTTGATTCTAATTCTGTCACTTTTTTCCTTATGATCCTAGTTTTCTCATCCTATCATTTGGTTGCTTAATAAACTCATCTCTAGTTTTTCCATGTCATTTTTTGAATCGGATAGAATAATGCCAACCGCAATACTCTATAGATTTCACCAATGTGTCTTGTGAAACGAGATGACATCCCTGATAAGTATATGTGACCTAAACTTATCAAAATTTCAAATACAATTGTTTCCTTCTTGGCACTTTTCAAAGTGATACATGAGAATTACCAAAAGTAATCTGTAGGACTTTTTTTTTTTTTTCCTTTTTTTTAAAGATTTATTTATCCATGCATACAAGAGCTGGGGTACAGGCCAGAGATGTGGGATGTGGGGTGGGGAGGTGAGAGGATTCACCAAAGACAGAGTGGGAAACAGAACAGGCAGACTGACTGAAACACACTGCTGAGGGGAGCAGCAGGCGAGACAGGAGAGGTCTACTGCACCATGTGGGCATCTCCCTGGCTGGGGATCAAACTCATGCTGCAGAGGCTGCGGAATGCGCCACCAGGGAGGCTCTGCAGGTCTTTTCTATCCCCATGGGAAGGACACACTCCTACCTAGTAACCCAAAAGCAGATTGTCCTGTGTGCTGATAAACTCTCTAATCCTGACATTTGCTTCCTTCTTCCTCTTACTGTCTAAGTGGAGCCATTTTGAACCCCACTGGTAGAAACCTGAAAAGAAAATTTAAAAAATGTCACTTCTTATCTAGGTGATTTCATCAACATCTTCGCTATTAGATAACGAGGAAAAAATTGAAACAAATGACAAATGTGGACTATCTTCGTATTCACCTATCCGCCTTCTTCTGTTTCTCATAATTACTTCTGTGGTTGATGGTTATTCATTTAAGGTGGTTAATGCAAGTGGAAGACAATTACCAAAGGGACAAGGGTGACTTCTGCTCTCCCTGAGGTTGATCTTAACACTAAACAATTATGAGGGAAGAATGAAACCATCACTAGTCAAGCTTCATGTCTCTCCCTTGTTCATTTGTGAACTGTCAGACCCTTGTTAGCCCCATTTTGCCCCTCCATATGGTGATAGATGACTGGCAGGGATTTCCCCAGAGGCAACAGATGGGCAAGCGTTTTTGTATTTTTTTCATGACTGTATTTAATTTCACAGGGATAAAGCTGTGTTTTACATTTTAGCCACATCAGTTCCTTTCCTTGCCAGTGCATACTTGTAGAAGAGGTGTGAATAGATTTCATCTTGGTATTCTAATTTTTTAAAAAGGCAGGTCTCAGTTATTGTTGTGTCTTCCAGGTGATGAGATTGGCATGGTGCCATGTTTTGACACCATTACATTGGTGGTTTCGGATGGAGAAGCTGGCCCTTTTGTGAATAGCTGTTGCTACAATGGACCACTTCCATCTGTTCCTCTTCATGAGTCCTTTCCAGTGTATGATCTCAACATCACAGTACATCCAGTGGACAACCAACCACCTTCAATCACAATAGGTGACAATTTTTTTCTGTTGAAATCCTGTTATCTCATCCAGTGTCATAACTGTGGTTCAGTGAAATGATGCCCTTTACTATAATCAAAATAGAAAACTTCCTGAAGAATTGCCTCCAAGAATTGTGTCAAAGCAAATTTGTGGAAATCTTCAAATCTATAAAAGATTATAGGGCAAAAAAATATACTTGTTAAACATTTAAATATTTTTGTATATAGAGAGAATGTAAATGTGTATTGGAGAGAGAGAGAGAATAGAGAGAATGATGAAGAATTGGAGTCCTCAAATATTCCATTTTAATTTCACATGGGAAAACATCATTTGCCTGCTAGAGAAAGAGTAGTTTATTTTATCCACAATAATTTCTATTAGAACAGAATGAGTATACCAGAGAGACCATTTATATACATTTAACCTTATTTGCTTTTTAGAAAGTCATCTCTTCATAGGCATTATGTATATGTTCTGTCTCTCAGAAAAAAAATGCAAGCATATGTATGAATGTTATTGTAATTTGCAAACTATCTTCCAAGCAATGTTCTGGAAAGGAAGCATTATCCCAGCAGAATAATTAAGCACAAAGGCACGAAAAAAATGTTCGTTATGAACAATTCATAATAGCTCGCAGGCAATTAACGCTCTGACAAACAGAGGTAACAACTGATCTTGAAGAGTACATAAACTACATTTAGTGGCTTATCATTAAAACAGTTTGGCAATTCTTATTTTCATTTGTCACTTCTATAGAGACACAAGGGAAATCAGAGTTCCTTGAGAATGACTAAAGGGCTGTACTAGAGCATTGAGTATTTTTGCTGTCTTTCCATTATTGTCTGGCTTGCTTGTACAAGAAAGAAAATATAATTCCATAAGTCAAATTAAATTCCACCCATTACCTCTGAATATTTTCACTGTAAGAAGAATTATGCCAAAGGAACATCTCCCATGGAAGTTTATTTGCATATGGGAGTCTTCTCTGAATTGGAATTTAAATCACTCCCATTTGCCCTCACTATTCCGATTAGAGGATTTCACGCTAAGTCATAATTGTGTTATTATTTGTATGCAGGTACCATGTTCGTTGTAGATGAGGGTTTCTCAGCAGCCCTTACCATTAACCATTTGTCTGCCACTGACCCTGACACTGCAGCCGATGACTTGGAATTTGTTTTGGTTTCACCTCCCCAGTTCGGTTACATGGAAAACATACTCCCTTCTGTGGGTTTTGAAAAAAGCAATATGGGCATCAGTATAGGTAAGTCATGGTTTCATGACCAGTGATAACTCATCTGTTGTTTATGAACGTGTTTGGCCCAATCATTCTTTTTTTTTTTTTTTTTTTTGGGACCCTCGCCGGTGGCCGGGGATCGAACTGGCGCTGCAGAGGCTGCGGGCAGCCTCGCAACCCAGCACTCAACTGCTGCACCACCAGGGGAGGCCCTGGCCCAATCATTCTTAATAACTGGGCTAGGACTTCAAAATATTCACATTTTTCTACTTTGAATTTCTCTATATATGCATGTATACTTCAAATTAAAACAATAAACAGCGAAGAAATAATGTTTTTAAAGATTCTCACAATAAATAGAATAAATCTGATAGAGTAAATCTGGTGGGAACTCGCAGAGATTAGGTTTCATAATCTTTTAGCATTATTAATAGGTGTTGGTGGAAAAAATAGGAAATATAGCATGGGAGTAACAGAAAGTCTAAAGATTGAAGCAGATGACATTAAATTTTGAAAACAAATGTGTCTTACACTTAAATAGCTCTTGTATTTCAGACATAAATAAAACAACCAAAGCCAAAACAGAAGCCAAAAACAAAATTATACAGAGACAAAACTTTAGAAGTAAATGATTGTCTAAACTCCTTTTGAGGCATATCCTTTTTAAATATGAGAAAGACCACATAAATAGAATGACTGAATTGGTAGAAAAAGTGAAAATCCAGCTTTATGCTGCCTACAAGAAACTTACTTCAATGTCAAAGAAACAGATTCAAGTGAAGAGATGGAAAAATGAAACTAAAAGTGACTAGAAAAACTATACCTATGTCAGACAAAGCACACTTTAAGTCAAACTGTAGTAAGAGACCATGAAGTTCATTATACAACGGTGAAAGGGTTCAATTCATCAGTTATGTAACAACTGAAAATTTACAGGTGCCTAACATTGGAGAACCTAAATAGATTAAGCAAATATTAACAAATCTTAAGGGAGTAATAGACAACAATACAACATGAACAGGGAATGTCAACTATGGATAGACCATCCAGATTAAAAAGTCAGCAAGGAAACACTGGGAACAGAGGCATAGACTGGTGCAGTAGAACCAAGAATTCACAAATAAACCTATGCATATATGGTCAATAAATATTTGACAAAGGGAGTCAAAAATAATCAATGGAGAAAGAATACTTTCTTCAAAAAATAGTGTTTGGAAAACTGGAGGATGACTTGCAAAATAATGAAACTGGAACCTATCTTGCACTATTAAAAATATTAGCTCAAAAGGAATTTAAGATATAAGATCTGAAACTATAAAATTCCTAGAAGAAAATAAGAAAAAAACATTTTAACATTGGTCTTGACAATGATATTTTTGGATATGACATCAAAAGAACAAGTAACAAAAGCAAAAACATCAACTGGGACTACATCAAATTAAAAAATTCTTGGGGAGGAAGGTATGAAAAAAATAAAGTAAAAACTTCTATACAGAAAAAGAAATCAACAAAATCAAAATGTAATCTATGGAATGAGAGAAGATATTGCCAACCATATACCAGATGAGGAGTTATTATCTAAAATACATAGAGATCTCATGTATTTAATAACAAAACAACAAGCAAACAATTCAATTTAACAAATGGTCAGAAATGGGTCTCCCTGTTGGCTCAGCGTGTTGAGCACCACGCTGTGAAGCTGTCCACAGCCTCTGCAATGAGGGTTCGATTCCCAGCCTACCAGGGAGATATCCACATGGTGCAGCAGACCTCTCCTGCCTCTCCTGCTTTGTCCATCTGCCTGTTCTGCTCCTTGCTCTGTGTCTGGTAAATTCTCTCACCCTCCTGTGCCTCTGGCCTGTACCCCAGTTCTTCTATAAAATAAATAAATCTTAAAAAACTAAAAATAAAATGGTCAAAGGATTTGAATATGTTTCCCCAAAGATGTCTCAATCTCTGAGAGATATATGAAAAGGTATTAAATATCACATATCACCAGAGAAATGCAAATGAGAACCATAAGATATTCCCTCATACCTGTTAGAAAAATTGTCACCAAATTGATAAAAGAGCAAATGCTAGTGAGCATGTAGAGAAAATGGAACCCTTTATGAACTGTTGGTGGGAATCTAAACTGGCGAAGACACTATGGAAAACAGTGTGGAGGCATCTCAAGTTTTTAAAATAAAATATGATATGATTTGGCAATCCCACTTCTAGCTGTACAGTCTAAGGAAGTGAAATCACTATCCCAAACACTTATCTGCATCCCCATGTTTGTGGTAGAATCATTCTTAATAGCCAACATATTAGAAATAACCTATGTACATTTGCTAGTCGAATGGACAAAGAGGTGGTGGTATATAGATACAGTGGAATATTATTCAGCTGTAAAAAGGGAAATCCAGTCATTTGCAATAATACAGATAGACCTGGAGGTACTATGCTAACTAAAATAAGTCAGAAAAAGAAATTAAAAACTGTATGATCTCACTTAAATGTACAATCTAAAAACATCAAACTCATAAAAACATTAGAATTGTAGCTGTCAGGAGTTGGGGACTGGGGGAAATGGGAAGATGTTGATCAAGGGGTACAAACTTGCCATTGTAAAGTGAATAATTTCTGGGAGGTATGATCTATAACGTGACTATAGTTAACAATGCCATATTGTATACTTGAAAATTGCTTTGAGAATAAAATTTTAATGTCCTCACCCTAAAACAACAACAAAATGGTAAACCTATGAGGCGAAAGATATGTTAATTGACCTTATTTTGGTAAACATTTCTTAATACATATGCATCAAAAATAACACTGCATACCTTAAATTTAGCCAGTATTATATACCTGTATATCTTAATAAAACTGAGAGGAAAAGATTAAATGCATTATAGGCTATACAGCTTATACATGATGTAATGTCCAACACATAAAACATTTTTTCTTTTGATGGAAAGCATTGTCAAAGTACCAAATCAGCAGGTCAGTAATTTTACTCAATTCAACCAGTTGCTTCATGTGTACATTAAGTAGGCAGTGATTGACTTTCATTTTACTTTTATATGAAAGATATGGCCTCTTTCTCATTCAAGCATAAGAACTGCTCATTCAGAAGAGGTGGTTTTAATCAACATAAGGTCCCAATGACATTCATTCTAGTGTACGTTATGAAGTCCCCACACATCTGGTTAGCAGTGATTGTCCTTCTGGTGTCCATGTAACTTTTAGTCCTTCTGTGTGATTTATGGATGTCTGTTTTCATGTTGAAGGTTGACAGTCATGACAGCAACCCTGATAACTTGTCATGATTTCTTATTTGCTTTGCTGAGAAATAGGCTATTGGGTTAATGACTGAGGACAAGTATGTTTGGAAGAAATGTTTTTCTTATTTATCTGCTCTATCTTGCTGTATTCCAGCTTCATTTAAGTGGAAAGACATGAAGGCTTTGCATATTAACTATGTGCAGTCGAGGCATCTGTGGATGGAACCAACTGCTGACCAGTTCATGATGTATGTCACAGATGGGAAGCGACGGTCCTTGGAGATACCGTTTCATGTTATAATCAAACCCACAAATGATGAAGTTCCTGACTTTGTGGTGCAGAATATTACTGTAAGAAAAATCAGAATCTGCTATTTCTCTCATCATTATCTGGCTTTTATTTTCACCTTGTCCGCTTATATTAATATGGATGCACTTAACATAGTAAGCTGGTGGAGAATGGAGAGGACAGTAACCTCTGTAATATAATATTATCACTTGAAAAATGGTCACCTAATAATAGTGATCATAGTAATGATAATTATAATTGCTAACATATATCAACTGCATGGATGCAATTATAGTTGTATGTTTATAGGTCGGAATATTTATTTGGTTATAGGTACCATTTCAAGTCCTTTTTTTAAAGGTTTATTTATGCATACAAGAACTGGGGTACTGGTCAGAGGTGTGGGGGGCGGGGGTGAGAGGATTCACCAGAGAGAGTGGGGAGCAGAACAGGCAGATCTACTGAAATACACTGCTGAGGGGAGCAATAGGCAAGACAGCAGAGGTGTGCTGTGCCATGTGGGTCACCTCTCTGGCTAGGCATTGAACTCGTGCTGCTGTAGCTGTGGATAGTTTCATAGTGCTGCGCTTAACCCCTTGCACCACCAGGGAGGCTCCTCAAGTCCTTTATATGTATTTACATGAGTACACATAATAGGGATTTAGGGTGATATTATTATTATTGCCATTTAGTAGCTGAAAACATAGGGCATGAAGAGATTAACTTAGTTTCCCAGGATCACAGAGGTTGGAAGTAAGTGGCACAGAGTGGGTAACACATAAAGGATTTGTTCCCAGGCAGTCTGACTCCACAGCATGCCCTCCTAGCCAGTGCTATAATGACAAGAACTCTTAATTCATGAAGTACAAGCATTTTTACATAGTTATAGAAAATTAAAAAGCATAATTTATTTTCATGCCATTTAAAATTGATTTATATAATAACATTTGTTAGTTGTATTTAAAAATTCAGATGTATAATTAAAATATCACTCTTCAGGTAATTCAGGTTGTCTTTTAAAAAAATAAAAATAAATTTATGCAGTTAAGCTAGTGAGAATGTTGAGAAACATGCAAAGAGAATAGTGAAATTCTCTCTTCAATAGTCCTGTCCATAGTCACTCCCCAGAAGTTTAGTTTTTAGTAATTCATTCCACAAAAACAATTTCTGCACATGCCAGAGATATGTGTATGTATACTCAATTTTTCAGTATGTTTTTCCTTGGAAATTAGGGATCATTATATCCACTACTCTCTGTATTACCTGAAATATTAATTATGTGTATTGGTGATTTTTTTCATTACATGTAATTCTTTTTAAACAATTCCTTTAAATATACCCCCCCACCCCTCACCCCCCCCACACGCACAATTATTTAACCCTGACATATGTATAGCAAATCCTGATTAAATGGATGAACACTGGCTTTGGAATCATAGGGACTTAGGTGTTGCTGTTTACTAACTGTAGAGTTCTGATTATTTTTTTCTATACTTCTACACCTTCATATACAAAATGTGTATCAGATCTTCCTTAAGGGTTAGCATGAAAATCAAGGTGGTCAGGACATATTAGACCCTTAACAAAGAGGTGCCATTTGGATTATTTCTGTTATTGTGTTTGTCATATTTTTTCTAACATTGATCACAGCAAATATCTATTTTGAAACCATTATCTTGCCTTATCTTCACTAAATATCACAAAATCCTCAGTGCAAAAGTATTTGATTTTAATTTTCTACTGAATCTTAATACCATAGGAGAGCTTCTTCAGGATGAGATTTGAAAGCCAGTTCCTGCCTTTCCTCTTCTGTTGGCACATGGTTTTCTCTAGAGAGCCCTTCAGTAATTATGAGAGAAAAAATAATCCACAAATGATACCATCTATACCTACTTCTATTGTCTTATGTGTGTCTAGGGTTGGGGGTTTCTGAAATAATTAAACTGCTGGGAAATTGTCCCTTGCCCTTTGAAAGTAATCATATTTTTACCTGTGCATTCCTTAGAGAAGCTTTTGAAGACTAACAAGTATGGAACCCTGTGTGTTATTGGCAGAGCTGATTTTGAGCTTTAAGTGATTTTTTTTTTAAATTAGGCTATTAAAAATAAGCTATTAAATTATTATAATCCATTTCAAACCAGTCTGCTAGTGAACTGCTTTTTGTGTATATTGATTTAAACTTTTCATTGTATAATGTCAACAATTAAATGTGCAAAAAATCCCACATTTTTTTCAACTGAATTTCCCAAGTCATCTTGTGAACTAATAATGCACCATTTCATAAGTGAGAAAGGTTGCTGTAGAGTGAGTCTGAGGGTCCTAAGCTCTATGAAGAAGGATAGTTAGAATACATTTTAAGATGGTTTTATTAAAGTTGTTGGAGAGGACCTCCCTGGTAGTGCAAGGGGTTGAGCGCAGCGCTGTGAAGCTATCCACAGCCACTGCAGCACGAGTTTGATCCCCCGGCCAGGGAGCTACCCACATGGTGCAGTAGACTTCTCCTGACTCGCCCAATGCTCCCCTCAGCAGTGTACTTTTGTCAGTCTGCCTATTCTGTTCCCTACTCTGTCTCTGGTGAATCCTCTCACCCCAACACCTCTGTCCTGTGCCCCAGCTCTTGTATGCATAAATAAATAAATCTTTTAAAAAAATAAAAAATAAAATGCCCAGGCAGTCATGAGAC
The DNA here is from genome assembly GCF_014898055.3 of Talpa occidentalis. Lineage (NCBI taxonomy): Eukaryota > Metazoa > Chordata > Mammalia > Eulipotyphla > Talpidae > Talpa > Talpa occidentalis. The sequence continues at coordinate 14,875,163 of NW_023605083.1, forward strand.
TGTCCTGATCCCGGGCTCTGAACTTTTTTACTTCTTGTGTATGCATGTCTGTTAATGTTAGACATTTTCTTTCTTGTATTAGATTTACTAGAGCACAGGCCTTCATAATCTCATCTGACTTTGATTCTTTAAAATATTTGTATTCCCCACCATATGTAGAACTGTAACATTGCAGATTCCCATTGTGCGTTGAATTTAAACACTCTTGTTAATCAAATCTTGTTATATTTCAAAGTGTGAAACAAATATTTCTTTGTTCTTTTTTCCTCACTATGAGAAAAAGGAGCTCAGCTAAGTACCATGTCAAGTTCTAAATGACTAGCTCCAACATGAAATGAAAAACATTCAGGTCTCTTTGTTTTTCTATTATGAAATCTGAAGGGGGGCAGGGTGTGCTGGTGGCAAAGGTACTTCAGGAAAATTAGAAGTGTGAAAGCTGGGGAAAGATGAGGAACCCAGAACTAAAATACATATTATTGTACATCCGGAAACACCCTTTTTTTTTAATGGCTGACTGCAACTGAAATAAAGAATTTTTTCTCTACTGCAGTCACAAAATAAAACCCATCGAATATCTTCAGTATATACAGCAGATGTTTGTGCCATTTCTAAACCAGAAACATATGAATTAAAAGCAACAAGTCTAGGAGGTTAAAATAAGAGCTTGATATCTGAAGGTGAAGGGTCCAGATTCAGTACCACAACTGAAATTCTCCGTGACACCACAAGGGAAAAATCTTTTTGGTGGCATCCTCTACTGACCCTAATGTTTGAATTATAAACAATACTTATTTTTACAATACTATATCCTTTGTCCTTCCTGGAAAAATAAAAGGCTTTCAAATCTTTAGAAAAACATGTAAGAGAGATTAACAAATGTGTTCTTTTCTTTTAAGTTCATGTTAAACCTGCAATTTCTATTTAGAACTCATTATATATAAGTCTCATGGACAATCAAAAGTAGCATATCTTGAAATTATATCTTTTTGAAGGGTTTTCCAGAAGAAAGACAATTTTTCTTTCTCATGCAATTGACTTTTCTGATTTGTCCTTGTATAGGTGTGTGAGGGTGGGATGAAAGAACTGGATTCTTCCACCATCAAAGCTTCTGACCAGGACATTCCCGAGGACCCCTTGCTATTCAGCATCACACATAAACCTCGTCATGGCCTCCTCATCAGCGGGTTGGTTAGCAAAGACTCTCCTCTGTATAAGCAGTCAGCCAGCCCCCGCCATGAGCAAGAACTTGTTCACAACTTTTCCATGGACCTTCTCAAGAATGGTATGTGATGTTCCACTTCTATTTCTTTGCTGTTGTTGATTAATTTAACCCAGAGAATGTAAAAATAAGTCACAGAAAAAGTGTGTAAAGATAATAACATTCACCTTCATTAATTACTCAAGAGTTTTCTTTGGTCTGTGGACTGAGGTCGGCATTGAAGCCCTAGCTAGAGAGAAAAGATGCTTTCTCTCACTTTTAGAATATCAATAAAATGCCATTTGTGATTTTTGGTAGTTTTTCTCAAGCTTTCAATGTCATAATAAAAAAAATCCTTTTGAAACTATTGAGATCATGGAACTAAATTTGAAGAGATTTGTCTGCCAAAATTTCCACATTTGAAACAAATATAGAACCACATAATAACTCATTATTCTCTGAGGAGATAATTTGCTCTTTAAGGAAATGACACATTGGAATAACAGTCTGAATTATTTTTAATTACTCTTTTTACAAAATCAATCTTATCCTATTTTCCACATACTTTCAAACTTTGGAGGAGCGTGTGTGATTCTAGAATTACTGCTGCTATCACTCTCCTTCCTTCACATGTTCTGGTTCTTCAACCTGGAAGTTTTTTCCAGTGCTTTGCAGGACCAGTCAATACTGTGCCTGTGGAAGCTGGCCACTGTGGATTTCCCCCTTCCCTTCTCTGCGCTTCCTTCATCTCAGCTTTTGTTCACTTCTGCCTTTTAATTATTTTTTCCCCAATTGAAGTGTGAGCGCTCTGCCCCAAGTTTATTTTGCAATGACTGCAGAATATAATCTCACATTTAAATTAGAAAAGCCAATTAGCATATTTCTCATTTCTGCCAATTTCAAAGAAATAAATTCTGGAATTTAAGGCTAATATTACCAAATCAATAACAATGTGTAGCAAATAATACTATATATATAATTTTTTCAAATTTAAGACAAAACAAAATGGAGCAGTAAGCCAAATTTTAATCTCAAGGAATAATATTTTTAAATTCAATAATATTTAAAATAATCATTATTTGTTATTAAATGATATTCATTTTGTATTATGTTAGTCTACACAGTAATTTTGAAGAAAAAATTCAACTCATTCACATAAATCAATTTTTAGTTATTAGTTTGTTAACATTCTCAGCAATTAGATCTTTGCCTCTATTTTATTTTTGGTAAATTTATAGCTACATTTTATCTAAACTTTATTATATCCTCAAACTCATCCCCCAACACAAAAATGGAGAACTTATAAAGAAGCTTCCATCTTATGGCATCATGGTTTCTTTTCAATGATTATAAACATCTTTTTTCTTTTTCTTTTCTTTTCTTTTTTTTTTTTTAAAGATTTATTTATTTATTTATATAAGCACTGGGTACAGTCAGAAGCACGGGAGGGTAAGAGAATTCACCAGAGCTAGAGCGGGGAGCAGACCAGGCAGACTGATGAAGTACACTGCTGAGGGGAGCAGCAGGCGAGACAGGAGAGGTCTGCACGCCATGTGGGACTCTCGCCTGGTCGCTGGGGATCAAACCAGCACTGCAGAGGCTGTGGGCAGCTTTACAACCCAGCACTCAACGGCTGCACCATCAGGGAGGCCCATCTTTTTTCTTTTTAAATATTAATTGAAAATTAATAACAATGTTTCATTTTATGACCATAGACTATAATTTTTTACAACTATCTCCTATTTTAAAATATCCATATAACTTTTCATTTCCTGATATTCAAGTTATACATCAATAGACCTGATATTCAAATTAAACATGAATAAGCCCATTTCATATCTTTATATAATATAAATCTTGGGGCATATCTCTGTATATTTTGCATAAATTTTTATAATATGATTATAAAATTTATAATACTTTTAGGAGAAAAAAATTACCATTACAACAATGTAGAGGAGCATGTCTATTTAATAAATCATCTGTTACCTTTAGGTCTATGATCCACTATCAGTTAATTTTTATATGTGGTATGAGCTAGGGCCCGATTTTCATTTTTTCATTTTTGAATATTCAGGGGTCCCAGCATCATTTATTGAAAAAACTACTTTTTTCCCATTGACCAGTCTTGGTATCCTTGATAAAAGTTGATTGATCATAACTGTATGGACTTACATCTAGACTCCCTTCTATTAGTTTAATCTATAATGTCTTGATTACTGTAGCTTTGTATTAAGTTCTCAAAATGGGTACTCTGAGCCCTCCAATTTCATTATTCTTCTTCAAGATAATGTGGGATATTCAAGCTCCCTTGCATTTCTATACGGATGCTTGGTGTGTTTTTTAAAAATAGGGAGTTTTTTTACTTAATTTTTCATTCATCTAGAATTTATTTTGGTTATTGACTTGAGGTAGGTATCTAATTATAATTTCCTCCAAGTAACTAACTAATTTTCTCTTTTATTTAAACATCTCATCAACATTATTCTTACACAATTTAGTATATAATCTATCATCTTCTCACTGATTATAAAAAAGAAACTTATTGAATACTAGTGTACTTAAATAAGGAATTTTTAAAGGACTAAGAGGGGGGCCTTCCCGGTGGCGCAGCAGTTCAGTACCACGCTGCAAAGCTGTCCACAGCCTCTGGAGTGCCGGTTCAATTCCCTGCCGGCCAGGGAGAACCCCACATGGCGCAGCAGACCTCTCCTGCCTCGCTGCTGCTCCCTTCAGCAGTGTACTTCGTCAGTCTGCCTGTTCTGTTCCCTGCTCTGGCTCTGGTGAATTCTCTCACCCTCCCGTACTTCTAACCTGTATGCCAGTTCTTGTATAAAATAAATAAATAAATCTTTAAAAAAAAAAAAGGACTAAGAAGGGACTCTAACTTTGTAAAATAAGTTTCATTTTACTCAGTTTCACTGATTAACTCTTGGTAATACCAATGCTTTGGAAATTAAGATAGATCATCCCTGTTTTGCAGTGGTTCTATCCTAAGAAAGATTTGCTTTTTCTTTCTCCTGTTCTTTCAGGGATGAGGTTGATGTATGTGCATGATGACTCAGAAAACCTTATTGATGACTTTACCATCCAGTTGTCAGATGGGAAACATGAGATTCTTAAAACCATTGCAGTAGAGGTCACCCCAGTTAATGATGAGAAACCAATGCTGAACAAGTAAGTTACCAAAAAGAGTCCTTTTCTATAACGTCTTGTGAGGTCTGGAATACCAGGTGTAAATAGTGTGTTTCCCAGAGAATCAAGTCTTTGACAACTCTTTTCTATAATAACTTGTCTCTCCTACTCAGGCACTTAAAATCTTTAGTGCAAATGGTAATTAATATAACATCTCCTTAAGAATTTTTAAATTACTCTTTTAATTATTTGATATTTTTGTAAAAGTTCTAGTTATAAATAATTAAGAACAACTGGAGAGATACAGTATGGAATAAACAGTAGACTAAATATTTTAAAACATGCACTAACATGTTTACACACATTCAGAGCACATACACGCAGGATAGTAATAGTGTCCTCTTGACCTCATGTTATTGCAGGCATTAAATGAATAAAAACATGTATAAGTACTTGAAGACTGGCTACTACATAGTAAGTGCTCATAAGTATTTGTTGTTAACATTATTGCCAGCAAGTATTCTTATTCTGAAACTGAAAGACTGGAGGATATCTTGTGCTTGTCTTCTTCATTTCTGCTCACTGAATCCAACTTCCAACTCTTTGTTAAAATTCCTCCCTTAAAAGTCACCCACTGTTGGGCCTCCCTGGTGGCACAAGGGGTTAAGTCTCAGCACTATCAAGCTATCATCAGCCATTGAAGCATGAGTTTGATCGCTGGCCAGGGAGCTAACCCACAGGGCACAGCAGATCTCTCCTGTCTTGCCCGCTACTCCCCTCAGCAGTGTAATTCAGTCAGTCCGTGTGTTCTGCTCCCCAACTCTGTCTCTGGTGAATCCTCTCACCTCCCCCACACTTCTGGCTTGTGCCCCAGCTCTGGTATGCAAAAATAAATAAATCTTAAAAGAGTCACCCACTGTGGCTCTTCTCATGTTGCTAGACCCCATCAGAGCTTTTTACACCATTTCTTTGATATTCCTTTCAGACACTATAGTAGATTCTTTTGGGTTGCCATGTCATGTCCCCTCAGTTTACCTGATTCTGGTTGCAGTTGTGGTGGAATGCACTATGCACACTCTCAGTGCCCACTGCAAGACTCATGGTACATTGCCCCACTTTTCTGCCTTAGGGCTTCTCTGAACCATCAGTGGCTCATTTACTCCATGTCCAGGTACAATGGAGAACATTGAGGGCAAACTTCAACCTATAGAAGTAGTGGATAAACCCATGTCCCAGCTTCTCACCCCCCAGAAGCACAATTTGAGGCATATTCTACATGGTTCTTCAAAGGAGCCCCAGCAAGATGTAGTCCCAATTGCATAGCAGATACCTTTGTTGCCTTTTACCCCTTCTCGGTCTCATCCCTCACTCATCAAGTATTTGGAAATCACTTTCCAGATAAATAACCTGTACCAAAATCCTGGCCCACAGAACTTTTCAGGGTTCCTCAGACAATACAGACAATGATGCACTTTCTTCTCTCTTGGTTTCTCTGATATTTAATTCTGACACTTTCTTTCTACCAATTTTTTTATCTCCATCATATAGTCTATTTTGATTACTCTGTTTATATTAACTACCACTAATCTACACATACCCTCAACTAACTGGTTAAATGTGGACTTAGTGAGTCCTGGACCTGGGACGCGACGGTGAGGGAAATCAGACATGGGGGACTGTCATGTCCAGCATGCAGTAAATCTTTATTGTCTTAGTGCTCATTATATACTATTTTAATTGCAGCAGGTGTAACATCAAAGCATACATATACTGACAACACGTATGAATGATTAGTCTACTTTCTTACTATTATCTATTTACTTCAGTCAGTAGGGTTCCAGGTGGTTAGTTCTCACACACATAGTCTTATCGCCCCCTAGCTAGAGCTTGGGAAGTTCGCTCATTATTTTTGTTATTCTAAGACTGTGGAGATGTAGAGGCCTGACTCCACTCAGGTCACTTTCCGGGCACTCAACACCAAGTCCTGTCACTCAGAGGTTTTTCTCCAAGACGCATGTGTTTTCACACGCCTTAGGGACTCAGGTCAAGGCCCTTCTGCTCACTGCGTGGTGTCTCTCCCAACAGTTAAACGCTAGAATATGAGATTAATATTCTTCAATAAATAGGTAGGCCAAAGTCACCTCCTATTGTCAGGAAATAGATTATCTCACTCCTGAGTAGGTAAGAAACTTACCCTGAGTAAAAGATGTTAAAGCTGAGGTACCTGGACTTGGACGTCTCAGAGGAGCGGGAGACTGTGGAGAGCGATGCTGAGCCCCAAGTAAACTCCTGAGTTTCTCTCAGAAATAAGCTGTCCAGCTGGACAGAGGCTGTGTGCCACGTGTGATGGCCACAATGAGAACTGAAAACTCAGGCAGTAAGAAAGGCATCTCTCACTTGGCTGAGATCAGGGAAAATGACCACATCGGCCATGAAAACAGCAGCACCAGATTGAACCTGCAAATACCACAGCAGCATTAGAAGCTGCAGCAGCTCACTGATCCAGCCTCCTGATCAAGATGCCAGGACCTGACCTGGCTTCTGCATTTAGAAAAGATAAATTGCTGTTAAGGAGAACAGTAGTTTCCCAGAACATACCAGGGAGAGGGAGAGTGGTGTAGAGGGTGGCAGATTCCTTGAACATCACACAACTCATCATGCAGCATAAAGACTAGAACACCACTAACACAACACCTGTGGATAAGTCTCTAAGTTTCTGCCTGTAAAATTAAAACAGTACCTGGCCCTTTTAATTCATGGAACTGTTATTGTGACTATCAAATGAAATAATGGCAACAAAATCATTTAATAAAATAAATTATTACAAAGTTCAAAGTTCTATGCATGAAAACATCTGCAAGTGTATGAACACCTGGTACCTTGTGCCTGTTGCTGACTGTCTGTTAGGACACTTGTAAAGTCAAGTAAATGCCATTTCATGAGACTGGCTCATCATTTTCAGTACTTTCGGTTTGAGTAACATTCCTTAATTGTTGAAGATTGGAATTGTAATAGTCTTTATGAGTGTCTCCCGCTGAAGCAAGATCTTCTATTTTGATATCAACACAGATATCTTCCTTTTTACAGGAAGGCTGAAATGACAGTAAGTATGGGTGAAACTCGTATTATTTCTAGTGCTGTTCTTTCAGCCAGAGATGAAGACTCACCCAGAGAGAAGATTTATTATATATTTGAAAGGCTTCCCCAAAATGGGCAACTTCAGCTTAAGGTTAGTAGTTTTAATTTTATTTTTTAAAACCAATATAGCAGGTATAAGTTTTCTTAATACATACATTTCTATAATTAAATTTATTATCTAGTAGACATATTTTGCTGAGGAGTAATTTTCCTAATTTGAGGGGAACTCCTCACACTATTCTAAATATTCATTTTCATATTCAACTTATGAAAAACTGAAGTGATATTACATCTCTTCATTGCTTCCTAGTCCCTGTGATTGTACCTAAATTTGGGGGGAGGGAGTTACTGTGGAAAGCAAGATATCTAGTTTTTGATGAGAATTAGGTCCTTTGAGATATCTTCATTTCCACCAGATTTAAGCTTTTAAGAATATATTTTATTTTTAGAGCAATTTGAGGTTCATTACAAATTGACAAGAAAGCACGGGGTTCCCATGTAGCCTTTGTCCCCCTCCCCAAGCACAAGTTCACCTTCATAATCAACCTCCCCCATTAGAGTGAAGCACTTGTTGCATTTGCTAAAGCTACATTGGCATTATCACCCAGAGTCCATAATTTATATTAGGGTTCACTCTTGATGTATTTTTAAATACATTTAAAATTTTTGTCAAATGTATAATAACATGAACCCACACAGAGTAGGGTCATGGCCCAAAAAATCCTCTGTGCTCTGCCTATCCACCCATCCCTCCCCTCAAATCCCTGGTAATCATTGATCTTCTTTGCTGTCTTCATAGTTTTGCCTTTTCCAGAATGTCATATAGTTGGAATCATGCAATGGGTAGCCTTTTCAGATTGGCTTATTTAGCTTAATAATATACATTTCAGGTTCTTCAATGTCTTTTCATGAATTGATAGCTCATTTCTTTTTAGCATTGAGTAATTCCATCGTCTGGAAGTATGGCCATTGATTTAGCCACTCGTCTACTGAAGGACTTCTTGGTTGCTGCCCAGTCTCAACAATTTTAACATATATAAACATCTGTGTGCAGATTTTTATAAGGACAGAGAATGTCAGTTCATCTGGGGAAATCCCAAGAAGTACAGTTGCTAGTATAGTAAAAGTATATTTAAACTAATATGCCAAATTTTTATGAATATATGTGAAATAGATTTAAAAGTCAAAAGGTTTTGTGCCCCTTGTTGTCTACTCTCTCTTCTCCTTGCAGTACCAGAAGCCTCATGTTAAGGTTTAGATAGGCAAAATCTTGAACTAAAAAGTATAGAGTGACACTGATATCATCACAGTCCCCTCATCTCTGTCAGGTTTAACAGTTGCCATATTTGAATCCAGTGAATTGCATGACATTATGAATTAACATTCCTGGATGTTGTGTGTTCTGGAAATGATGTGGTGGAAAGCAAATGCACATGAAAACATTCAAGCATGCTGGGAATAAGGTCATCTGCTTTCATTGCTAAGTCTTCTGACAACTTGCTCTGTGATCTGATAACCATTCCTTACTTCATTTTAGTCCTGGAATAGCAAAATGTCAGCCCGATTCAGACTGTTTGTGTGACATCCAAGGATTAGCCCAACACAAATTATAGATCAGTCACTTGAGAGGGTTATTTGAGTAATCCATCAAAATACTTATGTAAATGGTGGATGAAGACTAGCAACAACAACCATCAGCCATCCCCAGTGTGATTACTTGACTGAATGTTTAACTTTTAATCTAATGTAGACATGGTCCTAGAAAAGCATCAAGGATTCATTCTGTGTGGAACAGCTTGATTGTCTTAGATTGTAGGCACCATAGAGAATCAAAGTGAAGAGCAATCACTGATTTAAATTGAGGTACAGCTGTGTCCTTATTTCATTTCAAAGAGTAATGAAGCAGAAATGCAGTAGCGGCTCACACATTTGGGTGGCTTGGGAACTGAAGTGTTTTGGATATGTGAAAATCCAGATGGGTCCAGGTTCCCAGCATTAGTGCCACATAGTTCTTCCCCTGATCCCTAGGGGTTCTTCAAATTTCTCCAAGGCCAGGGACCAGGACTCCAGGCCTCATGGACTTCCTCAAGGGGTTCTTCTTTTCTTATTGATTTTCTTTAGTTTTCCCCATATTAAGTCTCACTCTTACTTTCTTCTTTTTGGGCTTGCAAATAATTTTGTCAAATCAAAACGTGCATTTGGGAGTGCAAGTGGGGAATTTGATGAATGTGAGCACAAAAGATATTTTTTTGTATTTACTTTCTGGGAAAAAAAATAAATGAAAAAGTTAAGTAGAAGTGCAGGCTGTCGAGTTTAAACTCTAAAAGAGAATCTGCTTTAGAAATTAAATCTGCAAATAGATCTTATGGCAGAAATAAACAGTGAGCTCAATTATTACAATGTAATTAACTTTCATCCAGTGATCATTGGAGCAGAACATAGCTGCACAAACATCAGATGGGCAAGAGTCTTAAAGAAGAGGCAACTTTATTAAATAGAACGACAAAGGGAAATGGTAGCAGAGTGAGGAGTGTGGGAGCAAAGCATTTTGGCAGGAGTTGGAGTCCGTGGGAAGTAAAAACCAAATGATAAAAATTTCTGTTTTTGTCGCTTAAACCAGACAGGAAAAGCACAAGAGAGTAACATAGTAAATTTTTAAAATGACATAGTTTGAATTATGAAAGTGGCTTTCATGAGCTCTTCTTAGGGAAAGCTATGTATCTTAAGAAAATAGCTATAGAATTTTAAACCAGATACAGATTTGCCTTGTTTTGTATCAATTGTCAGTGTCCTTATCCCCAGCATAAGAACCTCTTTTAATTGAAAATGCCACAATTTCTGCGTTGAACTGCTGACAGAATTTATGTTTAATTAATATTTTCTTGCTTTTAGAAGATTCCAATAAAAATAATATATTTGTTGTTGTACTTTTTGCTGTCTCAGAATATAAATGTAGGGAATGATAGGGATCCTGTTATTTTTCTTTGGGCATTAGTAAGGCTGGAAAATATTATGTGGGGTAAATATATCCATTCTATTTTTGTTTTATCTATTTCAAATAACAAAGCAGTTTTAAAAAATTGCACTGACCTGTTGTACAATAATATGAACTAAAAAAGGAAACCCCAAATGAAACACATTTAATTTTTTAAAGATCCTATTCCAGCAGCTCAATTGCCCACCTGCTCTCATTAATTGGAATATTTAATCAGCTATGATTGCCTATGATAAATACCTTGGATGTAGCACTACTATTGAATTACCACATGACTATTAAAAATATTTTTATTGAAGGTAGTTTTTCCCATGGTCTTAAATTATCTTTTTTTTTTAAGATTTATTTATTTATTTATTTATATGAGCACTGGGTACAGTCAGAAGCGTGGGAGGGTGAGAGAATTCACCAGAGCCAGAGTGGGGAGCAGAACAGGCAGACTGACGAAATACACTGCTGAGGGGATCAGCGGGCGAGGCAGGAGAGGGCTGTCGCACCATGTGGAACCCTTGCCAGCGGCCTGGGATTGAACCGGTGCTGCAGAGGCTGCGGGCAGCTTCACAGCCCAGCGCTCAACCGCTGCTCCACCAGGGGAGGCCCGGTCTTAAATTATCTTGATATAGTTCCTTGAAAGGAAAAAAATTAGATAAAATGCTGACAAGTTGAGTCTTGAATGTCCCTGGAATATTCATATTGGTGGTTTTCTGAAGATATGGAAAATGTATACTAACACAGCGTGGGTGGGGGTAAACCAACATAGACACCTGACTAATTATGGCACCTTTCAGATAGGGAGGGAGTGGGCTCCTCTCCACCCTGGCATGAAGTGCACTCAGGAGGAGGTGGATTTGAACTTGCTGAGATATGCTCACACTGGCCCCATGGATTCCCAGAACCAAGACAGCTTCACCTTCTACCTCTGGGATGGCACCAACAGGTCACCTGCATTTGACTGCCACATTACCATCAGGAATATGGAAAAAGGTAAAAGCATTTATAGCAAAGTTTTTGGGGATCAACTTTTATAACCAGAATGGACTGATATAAGCAGTTAAACTGTCCCCTTACCTTTCTTCCCTCGCTCTCTCGCTCCCTCCTTCTTTCTATCCCTTACACCTAAAATCTCATCATTTATGATTCCATGTGATGGTTCCTCACCTGCTTAGCTTGGGATCTATGGGTTCATGACAGCAGCCAATCCATTCCCTATTTGCTCTATTTAAGAACGTTCATTGAAAATCTAGTCTTGCCTGCAACAAGGCTGCATAGTTTACACTAATTGTCTTTTTTTTTTTTTTTGCTTTAAGTTTTACCAAATTAATGTAATAACTCTAGTTTATCTTCAGGAAAAGAATTATTATTTCATAATGAAATTTCAAAGAAAAATATTTCCAATGTAATTAAACAAGGAAATAAAAATAAATACATTTAAAAATAAAAAAGATAACAAAAAGGTGTTTTGTCATTGAAAATGTTGGAATGTTGTTCATTTTACTTTGAAAGTGCTAATATGTACTGTTTAGGGACAAGAGAAAACAATACAAGAGAATAAGTTCTCTTGAATTAATTAAGCAATCTCATTTGCTACGATTTGGCAGTGTATAAATGGTAGGAGAGTGAAAAAAATATTGAAAAGAAAGCTCAGCAAGGAGTGTAAGCTCATGACAATGAAATATCACCACCCCAAAATTTTACATAAAATCTATGTGAGGAGGGTCACATAGTGTTTATCTAAATAGTTCAGGATCTGTGCATTCCCATTACTAAGCAGTCTTAGATTCTCATTTTATACTTGACTACTTTCCTGAATGCTTCCTTTTTTTTTTTTTTTTTTTTTTTGCTTTGGCTGTCAGGAGGCTCAGAGCTAAATTGGATGCATAAGTATAGTAAAGATCTTACTTCATGTGTCTGGTAGAATTAAAATTGTCCCAAATTAAAAAAAAAAATTAAGTCATCTTGATTGATTTTGAGATGTTTATTTTGGGTAGTATAGTAATATATATTATTTGCTATTTACTTCATTGTAAAATATGTTCCTTGAACATATCTAATAAGTGACTCAGATAATTTAGATATTATGGCACACATTTATTTCTCTCTGCTAATGTAATACTGTGTTTATTATATGTCTGGGAGTGTGTTGGGGGTTACTGTTACAAGTGATATATTAGGGTAGACAACTAATATATTAAGGTAGAATGTCTTCACATTGGTTAAGCCAGTGCATTGCTATGGGTAGAAGAGACTTCTGTACTACAGAGCCATTTGGGGCTTCTGTTTAGCTAGAGGATCTTTTGCTATGAAACCTTGGAATCATTCCAAAAATGAGATATGAATGAAAATGAGAGAATTTTATAGGCTAAGTTTAAAAGCAGCTTACTTGTCTTCTACACATCCCAGTGACTGAATTGCAGCCACTTGTCATTCTCAGGGGGGATGGTAATAGAAACTACTCCCAGGAAGAGGAAATGAGACTGGAGAGCAAATCATCAGCATTTATTGCCACCAACATGTGGCTTTGTGAACACTTACAGAGTGGACACCATCACATACTGACATTTTCAAAAGTTTTGGATTTCTTCTCTGTTTCTTTTTTTAAAAAGATTTATTTGTATTTATGCATACAAGAACTGGGGTGTAGGCCAGAGGTGTTGGGTGGGGGGGTGAGGGAGAGGATTCACCAGCGACAGAGTGGAGAACAGGACAGGCGGATTGGCTGAAATACACTGCTGAGGGGAGCAGCGGGTGAGTCAGGAGAGGTCTGCTGCACCCTGTGGGTCACCTCCTGGGATTGAACTCTTGCTGCAGTAGCTGGCAATGGCTTGATAGCACTATGTCTTTAACCCTTGTGCCACCAGGGAGGCCCGCTTCTCTGTTTCTTTTTAAATTATGGTATTTTATTTCTACAGTGTTGTATCTTTTTTTTTTCACTTAGCATGTGTTTTCTCAAGTTGTAGTCTAACTTTATATTTGTTACATATAATTTTACAATTGTTATAATTATGATGACCATAATTTTTATCTGCTAACTAAAATTTTACTCAATTGTTAGCCAAAACCATAACCCTAGTATTGAACATATTGAGCATTTGGGTTATTTCCATTTGGAAACTATTGTAAATAGTATACTTCCCAATTATGCGGTGTCTTCTGATTTGCAAAGTGGCAAAAATGACAAGATGAATTTATATTTTAGTTTAAGTGTATTTATTTTGTTAACTGTATTTTTTGTTGTGGTTTTGTCTGTGTGGTGGTAACATTGGCTTTCAACACCGTGTATGATTTTGGAGTACAGGGTCATACCTCTTCATGCCTCATCACCAAAGCACCCCAATCCTAAACCCTTGTCCTTTAGGTTAATTTCCCCTTTTATCTCCCCATGCCCCCCACCCTTCTGCTCTCATAGCCTGAATTCTACAGTGAGATTTCTAGTGTGTTTTGATTAGTTTTGCCTGTTTCTCTGTCTCATTTATTTCCTACATATGGATAAAATTAGCCTATGTTTGTTTTCTCTCCTTCTGACTTATTTTGTTTAGCATAATCCCTTCTATCTATGTTGTCCCAAATGGCCAGATTTAATCTTTTTTTTAATAGCTCAGTAGTATTCCATTTTGCAAATATATTCCATGTCGTAGTCCTGATATGGTGATCTCTGAGAGAAGTTTAAAGGGTGTCATTTATTATGGACCCTAATCCACACTGTGCCATTATTGTGCTGGGAAAAAAAGGGCATTGAGGGAAAACCCAGATATGCTCGCCTCCAGGTCAGATCCATCTTCTGCTCCTGTGAAATATCTTTTGGGTGATTTTTTGTTTTCCCAGACTTCCTCATTCTTTTCACTTCCTTGATTTTTCAACTAACCTCCCTCTTTACTATGTGGGGCTCATGTTCTGACTTAAAGTAGTCTTTGATTCTACATTGAAGTTTAGCTGCATAGCATTTTGAGCTAAAAGCATAACATACCAAAAAGAACAATTTGATTATCAAGTAGAGTTTCCCAATCTTCACATTACTGAAATTTTGGAATGGAAAATTTTTTATTGTACTTCACTTAGCTACACAGACTTCCTTTTGGGTACCGACCAGGTTAGTGTTGATTTATAAGAACTCCCTATATATTAAAGAGGGCAATAAATCTAATACAGTGTTGGTGTTTGTGCTCTTAAATCAGTTGGTTTGAATTCAAATTCTAGCTCCAACTGCCATTAGATGTATAATTATTAGCAAATTCATTAGCGTTTCTATACCTCATCTATAGTTTACTCATTTATAACCTCGTGGTATTGGTGTGAAGATGTAAGAGTTGGTAGCTCCATGCCTGGCATATAGAAGAAACTCTGTATATTACTTAATTATCACTTTTTATATGAACTTTGAGGAGTGAAAATAGATGACAATCTTTAGTTTCTGGAGCACTGCATCATTAGTCCATGTGACCCACTTCTGCATTGCTTGTTCATACAGTCATTACACATTTTTTTTAAAATACATTCTTTTTAAAAACCTGTGCAACTACCATACAATTCAGACTGGAATATTAACAGTAATGACCATTTTCCCATGTGTTCTTCCCATTCTCCAGAGAGAAATACCATCCTGAATTTTTTGTTAATTATTTTCTTAGGTTTGTTTAGTTTTCTAGGACTTGTTCATGCAGCTAACAAATGTTGATAAAGTACATCTGTGTTGTTGCTTGTAGTTGTAGTCCATTCACTGTGCTACTGTGCAGAATTTCGTTCTATGATTAGATCACAGTTTGTTTATACATTCACCTTTTAAAAAGGCATTTGGATTGTCTCCAGTGTTTTCAATTACAAACAGAGCTGCAATGACCATTCTGGTATAAGTCTGGATACAAGTGCACATGAAAGAATTCTAATACATAGCTGGTGTAGAATCATTGGGTCAAGGTGAATGTGACTGTGTAAGTCTTTATAAAATATTGTGTACTGATTTATATTCCTACCAGAGTCATATGCAAGATTCTCTTGATCTACATACACCCTCTTACCCAGTTGGTATCAGATATTTTCCAGTCACAGGTTACAAGATAATGACATTGTGATCCTGAGCTTAATTTCCATAATCAGTAATGAGACTGAGTATCTTGTGTATTCACTGACCAGATATGTCCCCTTCTGTGTAATATCTTGCTGTCTTTGCATAATTCTTTTATTAGTGATAGTTATATAAGCCTTTCTACATCATGTTAAGTTTGGTTACTGCACAGTTTGGCTTGCTTGGACATTTTAAATAAATTTTTAAATCTGTTTCTTGACTACAACCTTTTCTGCCTGACAGGTGACATTGTCATCCTTGCAAAACCACTTGTGGTATCTAAAGGCAACAGAGGATTCTTGACAACTGCTACTCTTCTTGCTGTGGATGGAACAGACAAGCCTGAAGAATTGCTCTATGTCATCACCTCCTCCCCACGATATGGTCAGGTTGAATATGTCCGCTATCCTGGAGTTCCCATCACAAGCTTCAGCCAAATGGACATAGCAGGGCAGACAGTGTGCTATGTACATAAGGGCAAGGCAGCTGTCCCCAGTGACACATTCAGGTGAGTCCCAAAGAAACTTTTCAGAACCCCTCCCCTAGATAAATATTTAGAAAGTAAAAAGGAGGAGGAAATGAATCCTTTTCCAGCTGTGATTCTTCTTTTACTTCCTAGGTGTAAGAAAGGTGAGGTGCACAGTTAAAATGACAGCAGCAAGGCAAGAAATTAGGGCTTGTTTAAAAATAAACACATAAGCAAATTTAAATGCAAGCTGTTCTTGTATTGTAATGTGAAGACCTGAGGATCCCAGCTAAAGAGAGATGTAGAGAAATAGTTTACCTCTTTTTTGAGCATGTTTTTCGGAGGAAAATATATTTACTAGTAAACATTTGGCATAAGCAGACACTGCCTTTTGACACAATGTGTTCTGGTAACTATATCATAAATCATGTTGTCATAAAGTGGATCATATTTCCCCATAGAAACAAGGTTTTAATTGGTGGCTGTGCACCTGTTCAAGGATTCTGTATCAAATAAATCATTGGGATGAATAACAATCTAGTGAAAAGGCAAAGATACAATAGTAATGAAAGTCTCTATTCATGTGTAAAATATTGAAATCTGTTTCCAGTCACATAAAGGAAGAAAATTCTACAGCACCTATATGTAGCAGTTCTCAAAGCTAGCCAAACTGGAGGTCCTTGATTGAAATATAGATCTCCAGACCTAGAATAGGAACCAGGACGGTTTGGATGAGCCAGCCTTTGGGGGAACCATAGCCCATACCCAACCCTGGATTTTGCCAGTAATGAAGGAGGCTTTGAGACTACTGGTTCATCTGCCGTTTCAGTCAGTTGCAATTCATTATCCATTCTTGGATAATTTTGATCATGTTAGAATACAACCTTCAAAAGAACCCTGTAAAAGAACAAAAATGTAGCATGTTCCTATATTATTCAGTGAGTTCCTATAAAATATTGAGTGTTCTCACATACCCATGTCCAAATAGCACTCTATCATACATTTTATTGACCTAAGTTCAACATATCCGCAATACAAAGCACTGTTTAAATGTCAGTAAAGATTATCTTGCATGCTATTTTAGCATTTCAAATGATGATTTGCATAGTTCAACTGTTAAACAAAAAAAATCCCAGGAAATTTGAATAGCTGCTTTTTTCTCTTGACCTATGACCTTAACAGTATCTTAATAACAATTCAGTGCTTGAGTCTTGGTAGACATTAGCAAAAACATGAGCTGTGAAGATTCCTTTTCATGCTGTTTCTTTTGCTTGAGAAGTGGCATAGTATAGTCACTAAGGAGCATGTGTGGGATCATTTATGGCCCTGTAACTCCTATACCTAGTGGGGTGGATTTACAGCAACTGTGTTACAGTTGAAGCTTTGCTTTGCAGTTTGAGTATTACAGTCAAGTTTATGCTTGTCCCTGGCTTCAGCAGTCCAGGATACATTCTCAAGGAGTGCTTCAGGTTTATGTCCAAAGAACTTTGCTGGGGAGGGCCTCCCCTGGTGGCGCAGACGGTTGAGCGCAGCACTGTGAAGCTGTCTGCAGCCTCTGCAGCTGCCATTAGATCCCTGCCGGCAGGTGAGGGTCCCACATGGCATGCAGACCTCTCCTGTCTCGCCCGCTGCTCCCCCCAGGAGTGTATTTCAGTCAGTCTGCCTGCTCTGTTCCCCACTCTGTCTCTGGTGAATCCTCTCACCCTCCCACACATCTGGCCTGTACCCCAGTTCTTGTGTAAATAAATAAAAAAAAAAACTTAAAAAAAAAAAAGAACTCTGCTGGGTTGCTCCTTATATAGGCAAAAAGGGTTGTTGTGTGTCACTATATGCAAATGAGGTTTTCAGTCATTTGCAATTCTGATTGGTGAAGGTTTGTCAAGCAGGGATTGAATTTCAATTGTGGGCATGGCTTGATGTTGTGATTTCATTTGTGGACAAGTTTGGGCACACCTCAAATGCTGGGGTACCCAGACATGCCTGGGATCTGACCTCCAACAACTTCTGGCCTCAGAATGGCTTAGTTGGTTGGTTGTTACCCAGACTGAGAATGGTTCCACAATTGTTTTTCATTTTATTTTATTTTCCAGCCTCCATACTCCCAACTCTGTCCTTTATGAGTGCCCATTTTCTCTTATATGAAAAGTAATGCTGCTCATGACATCTACCTCAAAGGGTTTTGGGATGGTTTAAATAGATTTATGCATGTAACGTACTTAAAACAATATCTTAGGAGGAACCAAATAACTATTAGCTGCTGCTGCTACTACTACTACTACTACTACTACTACTACTACTACTACTACTACTAATCACATTTGTTCCTTGAGCCTCCTTCCCCCACTTCTTGATCCTTACAACACCAAGCATATCTTGAAGGAAGTAAGAAGTTATAAAGAACAACAATTTTTCTGGTTGCTAATAGATGTTGGCTACTTCTTGATTTCATCCATGTATATAAGATTCAGAGTTTTAAATTTTACACCTGATTTTGGAACTTCTTGCTCCCGTCTAGTCTCTCTTCCCCCAGTCACTACCCACAGAAGAGTCTGCTGAACTCATTAATGTTTGTATTGCAGAAACCAGTAACCTTTGTGGAGGAGCCAGTGAATGAAGGCAAAAGGATGTTCAGAAATGAAGGTTAGGTATTAGTCACCTGGTGATGATTAACTGAGAATGAAAAATAAAATCTTTATATATGAGGATTGTCAAATCTTGTGAAAATAACCTAATTAATATCTATAGTGATTCATAATAGATGGCATTTTGGAAATCATTTATCCTAGCAAATTTCTAATTTTCTCGATCCTCAAGAGAATTATCTGGAAGATTTATAAAAACACAAATCACAAATCCTTGTGATGAGATGACTTTGCAAAGTCCAAGAATTTGTATTTTTAAAAACTCTGCCCGTCAGGACTAGTAACACAGATCTGGTTCAATCCATTGTTCCAAGAATGTTTGTAGGAGCTGTAAGGAGTGCAGAAACCCTCAATGGGCCTTGTAGAGACAAATGATGGTACTCTGATGATGGGCCTCTGGCACCCTCACCCCAATTAACTGATGGAGCTTTGTTTTGCTTTTTAATGGCTTTTTTTTTCAATTTTGGTTTTTAAATGTTTTTTGGCACATTGGGTTTCTGGTCAAGATTTTCTGTTAATAAAAAGTCTGACACACTGTTTCTTAAAGTGATTTGCACCACCAGTGTCACAAAGATGCCAAATGACATGGTTTGGTACAGGAAGAAATAGTAAATGATAGGGGATCAAGAGTGAGAAGTAACTCCCTTGAAGTTTTCTGAATCCTTCTGATTGTTTGAAGAAGGAATTCTCAAGTGGGTGCCAATATATCCTCAATAATTCTTCAATATTCACTCGTTTTCCTTTTTAACAAAGAAAAGTTTTCAGTACCAAGTGTTTGGGCAACAAGATCTAGCTAGAATTAAAACATTGTTTTCTTGCATTTATTTTTGTACTATTCATGGTAATCAAGGTTTTAGTAGTTAAAACTTGCAGCTTTGGGTAGCTAAAGGTTTCCTTTTAAGTGCATTTAAGTAAAAAAGTAAGTTGCTACCAAGCAAAATATTAAGTAATAAAAGTACAGGTAGCACCAAAACATACCAAAAATTATGAAGATGTTGTTTGAATGATTTAAGATTAAGAAACAGATTAACAGGAAGAAAATAAATGACAATTGTCAAAAAACATTGATTTAGCCCAATTTTTTCATTTATATGAGGGAAAGTTAGTATTGCCTGACCACGTGCAATGTTTCAGACAGTGTGCTAGACCCTTGTTTTTATACCATTTCTTGCACTACCACCTTGAAGAGATGGTTTGTTCCCATTGTATCCATGGGAAAACCGAGGTTCCAAGTGGTAAAGAAAGTCACCTAAATGGACATAACTGACTATCAAAATTGAATTTGGACTGAGATCTCATGTTGGAGAGCTCCTTCCATCATACCTTATTTCACCAAAAATTTGTGGAGAATATGAACTTGTGCGAAGGAACCTCCTCAATGTGTCATTCTGATGTTGGGCCAGCAATTTTGCATATTTATAACGGAAGAGCCTAGCATCTGCCTGAGAACCTCGTTTTAATCTTGTCATTTCACTAACCCTATCATGGACTGCTGTGTTGTTTGTCAAGTGGCACTAAACCAAAGCTGAAAGCCTGTTTTAATGAAAGTGTGATCATGGTGCTTTTTAAAAATTAAATATATGCAACCAATCTAACCACCTAAATTTATGTTGCTTGCTGTTAAATCTGGCAAGGAATTTGGCTGGGTGAAAGAGATAAATTCTATGGTAGTGGATTTTCCCCCTTTCTCTTTTTAACGTAAGATATGGCAGCATTAATTAAACGGGGGAGTTTAATGGTCAGATTTTACCTTCTGCAAAAATATTTTGTGAATCATAAATTTCTCCTGCATTGTTTGGTGCTGCTGGCCTGGAAGAAAGATTTGGCAGCACATTCTAGGACAGATGACACCAAGTGATTAGCAAGCTGACTTCAGCTGCTGGCAGCCGGGTACTAAAAGAACATGCTAATGTCCTCCATTTTGACATGCCGGCTGGACTTTTTTTTTTTTCCTGAGGAACTGGCTCTATTTATGATTCCATTTTTATCTTTTAAATGCCATGACAGATGGCAGATTCTTCAGCCAACTCTATTGCCAGGAAATGCAGAAAGCTTGAAAGCACCATGGTAATGGTGAAATCAGACCAGGCAGGCACCCCAGACAGATCTGAAAGTCATTCCCCAAATTTCATGAGAACAGTGGTCAACTTGGCCGTGTCTCTTCTCAGGGGGCAGAATAAAGGAAATTAAACAAAATGGACCCACAGAAGGAGCTGCTACCTCGACACACCAGTTTCTTAACCTTGGAATGGACGCCATTATAGCAATGGCTCTGTTGTTTTAAAAATTGAGAATGTGTTTGGAGGGTTTCTTTGTAAGAGGGGGGCATTTAGAAGATCATCTGGTCAACCTTTGCAAACAGGAAAAGCCCTGGTTGCACTTGTTCTGCTTGGTTTCTTGGGACTGGGAAGTCAACCATGGCCGTTCATCCTGGCTCTCTCTCTGATAATGTGTCTCTGTGAATAGTTTGTGCTGTTAATCATGAAAACAAAATGATGTTTTTGATCCAGTCATGTTTAAAAATTGCATCCTTTTCACCACTGGCTTATTAGCTTTAGTTCAGTGCAGACAGCTGCCTTGGTGCCTCAGCTGAGAACACTGACCTCAGTAAACATATTTCTTACTCTTAGATGGTCCCTGGCCCGCTTGCCCTCACTCCCATCTGTCTGATGGCACGCTGCCGAGTTCCGGCATGTCGGTTCCCTACCATCACTCAGGAAGGAGTTTGACATAGGCAACCTGGACCATGAGTCAACTTGAGTGCTCTCACATAGGTCATGCATGCGTAGATAAAGGCCGCTGTCCTGAGACTGAACTTTGAGGACCCACTCAGGAAATTTTCAAATTCAGTCTCCAGAAAGGAAAGTTGGAATCAGATACTCTTTGCCCCACATTCGTGGCTCTCCCTTTATTTCCCCTTTCCTTTTCCTATCTTTCCTACCAATACTTGAAATGTCTTTAATGGGAACCAAGTCTTTAATTCCACAATTAATGCTAATGCTGAAAATACATGTCCTATGGCTTAAAATTATGCTATACTATAAATGTCTGGTTTAACACTCTTCACAGGGCACATTTTGATATGGGGGTCTGGAAAGGAATGGAGAGTCACTTTACTTGTGAAAGAGGGTAAAAAGGAAGCATGAAACATAATTTTGTCTGGATGTGTGAAGCAGAAAAAGGAGAAATTAGAGGCAATGAGGGAATACCTTGCTTCCTCGTTATATTATCTTGTGTCAGATTTGAGGCTACAGAGACGAAACATGAAAAAAATAAAAGGAAACAATGGAATAATGGCATAATTTCATGAAAAATTTTCCCTGAGAAATAGAACATGACTTTTATAACTAAAAGTGCATATCACTTGACTTTTGAAACTGTTGATGGGACTAAAAGTTGAACATGCATATTTTTCTGAATGTGCTGTTCTTTTTTTTAATTTTACAAATTAATAAACGTTGTAAGTACTTCATGATCCAGCAATGAAGTTTCCTGAGCACATATTTATGAAAAGTTTTACTTACCAAAGAAAAGCTGTTTTTTTTTAAAGAAAATGATGTGATTTTGCTTAATCAAAATTTTAAATTTAATTCAATACCTTTATTCAAAGTAGAAACAATGCAGTGGTGGTAGTGGAGAGGAGTAGGAAACAGGTTGTATTCTTTATAAATCTAGGTGTATGAAATAGCAAAATTTGCTTTATGTTATATTTCACAACACTTTTAACTTTTCAGACATAGATTCTTTTTTCTATCATATCATATTTTCCTTATAGACAGTCTTATCAACTAGATAGCTACAAAGCTGAAAAGGGTTAGTCTAGCCTTCAAAGCAAAATCTGTACTCACTCAAATACATCTTCCTCTACTTTTTGTCCAGCTTTGTTAAGCTCTTCCTCCTGAGTCCTTTGCTCCAGGCAAGCTGTTTGACTCACTGCGCTCAGACAATCTGGTATCAGGTTCCTTTGTGGTCAGAAGTAAACATCAATCCTCAAATACTGAAGGACAGGACAGGCCACATGTTACAAAGTATTAATAACTCACTGGTCAACTTTATTGGATTAGTAAAATAAATATAAACCCCATCTCTTCTCTAAGTAAAAGAACCTTCCAAAACATTCTTACATAAGTCAGTGTTATATTCCACTAACTTTATTTTTAGTTTTATATCCATGGAGTAAAGAGTGTATTCTCTATGAATATTTCTAGCACTATGGTGCATGGGAAAAACTATTAGACGCAACTCTGCAATTATTTCAAAGTGCACTTTTTTGATCTGTGTTGAATTTGTCAGTTCCACTTAAAAGTAATGATTTCCTAACTTTTCCAGCTTAATAGTATGTTTTGTTTGCTTAAGATATTAATACTCTCAATTATCCTTAGCAATTACATTTTGAAAATTTCTAAAGATAACTTAAATTAGTTTTAATTTGAGATTGGCAGTGGTGGGCAGAATGTGATTTACTGATCAGTGTAACCAGAAGCACATGCTGGTATCACAAATCCACACTAGTGAGAGAGAATGTGCTTACCTTCCATTTGTGTCATTTCAGCTTTCTCTTTAGAGTTCTATGGCAGTGATCAGGCCTGACAGCATTTTCTAAGTGGATTGCTGAGCAGGCATTTATTAAAAACTATAAGAGCAGCGGTATGAGGTCAAAAACCTGAGTTCTCCTCCCTACCTTGTACTCTTCCACCAAGTTTCTGGACCTTTCTGCTATAAATTTCTTTCCTTTAAAGCAGGGAACTAATCCTTTTCCAGGATAGCTTGCATATATCTTAATAGGTGTGAATATAGAAACACAAGAAAATATAATGGATTAGCACATCCTATGATGTTTTAGACTTATGTAGTCCATCTTTTACTTTACAAAAGATAGTGCAAAGGAGGTTTAAAAAGGGGGAGATGGGGCCTCCCTGGGGGCACAAGGAATTAAGCACAGCACTGCGAAGCTATCTGCAGCCTCTGCAACTTGAGTTTGTTCTCAGTCCTGCCAGGGATCTAACCACATGGCTCAGCAGACCTCTCCTATTTCGCCTGCTGCTCCCCTCAGCAATGTATTTCAACCTATCTGCCTGTTTGTTCCCCACTCTACTCTGGTGAATCCTCCACCCCCAGCAGCTCTGGCCTGTACCCCAGTTCTTGTGCATAAATAAATAAATCTTTTAAAAAATGAAATAAAAAGGGGGGAGATTAAAGAGCTCTTCTTAAGAAATTTACCTTGAGGGCCCTCCCTGGTGGCCTAGCGGTTGAGCGCTGGGTTGCGAAGCTGCCCACAGCCTCTGCAGCACCGGTTTGATCCCTGGCTGCTCCCCGGCCACCACAGGGGGAATCCCACATGGCGCACAGATCTCTCCTGCCTCCCGCTGCTCCCCTCAGCAGTGTACTTTGGTCCTTCTGCCTGCTCTGCTCCCCGCTCTGGCTCTGGTGAATTCTCTCACCCTGCCATGCTTCTGACTGTACCCAGTGCTTGTATAAATAAATAAAAATAAATCTTAAAAAAAAAAAAGAAATTTACCTTGAAAATTTATGAATACAATAAAATAGGCTTCATAATATTTTAACAATTTAACTTATTAAATGCCAAGAAAATACATTGCCAGTTGTAAATATATAAAATGAGTGTACTCTTCAAACTCATGCAATGGGTCTAATTAGATGTGAAATGCTTATTTGGGGCAAGGAACTATACTAAGTACCAACAACTTGGGAAATAGTATTGGCAGGATTAGCCTGCTCCATCACTTGAGCTGAGAAACACAATGTTGCTGAGAAAATACTTTGGGGTGTAGAATGGTTAATTTGTGTGTTAACTGGCAACTGCATTAATGCACAGAATGGTGTCCTGAAAGAATTGCCCTTGAGTTTTCATTTGAGTCACAATACAGCATGTCCTTTAGTAAAGGTGTGTATTGTTATCATTTCATTCCAGTAGATGGTGACACCAGAATCCATGCTGAAGGCTACCTTGCCTCTCTTTGCCAGATTCATCATCAGCAATGGACTGCAGACCAAGCACGGGGTATTTGAGATCACAGTGGAGACTGTGGACAGAGCCTTACCTGTGGTGACCAGGAACAAGGGGCTGAGAGTAGCCGAAGGGGCCATGGGCCTGCTTTCCTCTGACCTCCTTCAGCTGACAGATCCTGACACAGCAGCAGAAAACCTCACCTTCCTTGTGGCTCAGCTCCCCCAGTATGGCCAACTCTACCTGAGGGGGACAATACTGCTTCAACACAACTTTACTCAACAAGATGTGGACAGCAAGAATGTGGCCTATAGCCACTTGGGAGGGGACTCCCAGGTTGACCACTTCACTTTTGTGGCCACAGACAGGACAAACCAAGGCTTTATTGTGGATGGGAGAGTGTGGCAAGACCCTGTTTCATTCACCATCCAGGTTAGTATGATAAATATACAATTCATTGTCAGAGATGTGGAAAAAATGACTTCAAAGAGAACTGATTTTTCCTTTTCTTTCATTCAAATATGTACTGTGCTTCTACAGCATGCCAACCATTATACAAGGCACCAGGCACATTAATATGAGCAAAGCAGATGTAGTCCCTGCATAGAGGCTAATGACTGACCTCAAGAGTCAGTGGTAGAACAAAAAACAGCAAAATTTGGAATTTTTGTTTTGTCATTTTTTTGTTGTGTGGCCTTCAAAACAATTCTTTAACTCTTCTGATTATACTTTTCTTTCTTTGTAAAATAATTTCAGCAAGAATTAAATAAGACTATGTAGCATATTATCTTACATATAGTAAATATTCTGTATCTTGTAACTACTCATGATACCTAACTATATATTATGCTAATGCTTGTTGGTCTATGCAATTTTAATGGTTTTCAATTAAACACATAAAAACCTATAAAGCAGCATCATTTCACATGTAATAATGGGAAGGAACATACTTGTAGCAAGCTATAATTGTTGGAGTGTCACATTACATAAATCTCATTTAGCTCTCATAAAAATCCTATGAGGTAAGTTTTATAATCTCAAATTTATAATATTCAGTTCAGTTTATGTATTTGGTCCAATACATAAAAGACTCAAGTTTTTCTGATCCCAGACATATATGTCTCTTCTCTGGCAATAAACCACCTCATTTGTGTTGACTACTGTGATGATTTTTGGAGGACATAATGTTTTTTTCTTTTTTAGTCAAAATGCATCATCTATGCTCTCATTCTCAGACTCTTGAATCCATGCTCCTTGGTTCACCCTATTCTACATAATTCCACTAACCATAAAGAAGATAAAGCTATTTGTTACTTCAAGATGCATTCTCATTATATAAAGTAATCATAATACTCTCTTTCTCTTTAGTTTTTGGGTTGGTTGGTCAGGGTTTTTCAGGGAAATAGGACCAATAGTTGTGTGTGTGTGTGTGTGTGTGTGTGTGTGAGAGAGAGAGAGAGAGAGAGAGAGAGAGAGAGAGAGAGAGAGAGAAGATTGATTTATTTTTAGGACTTGGCTGATGCAATTGGGGTCTGACAATACAGGACAGGACAGCAGTCTGGAAATTTCAGCAGCAGTTGATGTTGTTGTCTTGACTTCAAAGGCAGTCTGGAGGATGAATTCCTTTCTCTTTAGGGGAGTTTAATGTTTTCTCTTATAACCTTCAACTGTTTGGATAAGATCCACCACATTATGGAGGGTAGTCTGCTATAGTCACAGTTTACTGATTTAAATATTAATCAATCTAAATGCAAAATGACCTACACCAAGACACATCATTATTAAAGTATCAAAAATCAAAGATACAGAAAAAATTATAGGTATCCAGAGAAAAGAAGATATTATAAAAAGGCATCCAAATTAGGCTTTCCTTGGATTTCACCCCAGTCACCCTCCAGGCAAGAAGAGAGTAGAATGAAGTATTCACAATCCTAAAAGACAAGAACTGCCAGCCAAGAATACTCTATCCTGCAAAATTATCATGCAGATATGCAAGTGAAATAAAGGCTTTCTTAGACAAATAGAAGTAAATGGGGTTGATAAGCATCAAACCTGCCCTACAAGAAATGTTGGAAGGCATTCTACAAGAAAAAAACAAAACACAAAACTCTGAGTCAAATGACAATAGGAATATGAAATCAGAAGCACGAACAAGAATATTATGAGTCAATAACAAAACACTAAACGGGAGGAAGGACAGGATAAAACCTACATAGTTAAATGTTGGAGAGTTGATGTGAGCTCATAAATGTTAATCAACTCTTAAAAATACCTCCACAAAAACATATATATATATATATATATATATATATATCCCTTTCTAAGGAAAATATAAATGGATATATATGTGTGTGTGTGTGTGTGTGTGTTAAAAAAAAAACACAAAGCTAAGGAGAAACATCTAAAAAAAACACCTCCACAGCAATATCTAGCTGGGTGTTTGACCAAACAAGTGGACATTATAGACTAACCAAATTGACACAAAAATTAGTCATCATGGTCTCTATTTAAGGTAGGATCTGAGTAGAAAGGTGAGGGAGTCATGATAATATATAATGCATACATCATGAATCTTTGGCAGTAGAGAGCTTTAGGAAATGTAATGAAATAATGGTGTACTGGAAGAAGTCAGAAGATATTGCTAGAACTGACATGGTGTGTGAGAAGTACTGTTTATACAGTAACATAATTATGGTTTTTGTTATATATTTTAATGCTATTACTCACACTTTTTAGTGTATTAATAGTCATTTTCTTGATTCCTGACTCCCCACACTAGGTAGGGGAATGTCATTGTGCTGTCCAACCAAGAATAATCTTCTGGGGGTCTACTTGGCTGTATTTGTAGGAGTTATCCATTATGAGTGCAGACACAAGTGTTCTTTCCTATACTCCAGAGAAGAGAAGGAAAGGTGTAGAGTGTAGAGAAGTACTAGAATTTAAATCAAGTCTTTCCAATATCAATACTCATCTTACAGAACATAGTTATCATAGAGAGGTACCCACTACAAGTTACAGAATTTACTGATAGAAAAATGTTGGATATATGTTGTAAAGATTCGCAAGGATTTCCATGCCAAAAAAACAAAAACATGGTTAAAAGCCTCACAGGGAGAGCCTCACATTTTCACCCATAATTCCAGCTCCCCAATTTCTTTGAGTTGAGTGCTCAAGCCATTTAGAAAGTGACTGGTCCCCATCAGCAGTGGGGGAGATGCCCCTTCAGTCTCTTTTTGGCAAGGCAATATGATATTAACCACCTCAAAGTGATGACTCTGTCCAAATAAATCTCCCAAGTGTGGGTATACCACTCTAAATGTACCAATTGGGGTAAGCAAGGAAGGGTAAAGCTTCAAGACTTGTCAAGTGTAAAACACAGGTGCATTTCACTGATACCAGTAGACACTAATCTGACATTTATTATACAGGAAATCGTGTCTGTCTGACCAAGATAATGAAATCTTGCAGCAGTCATTCCTGTGATCTTCCTTAAAAGCGGGTGCAGTTGGAGGTGAGGGAGAAAGGGTCAACCAGTCCCTGCTTCCTATAGTTTAGGCAAGTCTGAGATGATTTTCAGAAAATACAATACAAGTGATTACAAGAGTGTAGCCTTTCCTTTTATAAAATGTCTTGTATTCTAATCTTTTAAAAATGCTTTTAGTATACTGAGCCAAAGACCTGCTTTTGAAGAAGCTGGACATTTAATAATATTAGGATACATTTTATTACAAATATGAGTAAAGACACAAAAGGAAACATGTAACAAGAGTTTAGGTAATAATGTTTTTTTTAAAAAACAAGTGGTCACCAAAGGTATTTGGTTTTCAAGGGAAATCTAGCATTAAAACCCCCCTATACTTAGCTAGTTATTGATTTTGTGGAATTTTTTTAATGATTCATCTATTCTCTTAATCTTTTTAATAGTTGCAGAGAATTCTTTTATGTTATCATACAAACAATATATAGGCCTTGTCATTAACAATTATTCTTTTCTTTGCTAATGTGAACTGAGATTCCCATAATATTATTTTTGAGTAAATGAATGATTAGGAGTAAAGGGAATGAAGACAGCATTGTTATTGTACCTGTTTTCTAGTTTCAGTGGTAAATTGTGCTAAACATACTTCCTCTGTAACCTACAATAATCATTTGCAATAAGGACTGCCCTCCATGCCCGACCTGGATGGCTGACACATCTAATTAGATGGTGTAGAATTTGAACCTATATTTTTCTTCTTACTCATGAGTGAGTAATTATCCATCCACCATCTTCACAAATTGAATCTGCCCGTTTAGTTAACTTGGTTCTCATCCTCAATGAAACAAATGCACAAATACCTATAACTGATCACCTGACATTTTTTTTCTTGTTGAAGTATTTTTATTAATACTTAGGCCATTTGAACAAAGATACATTAAAAAATGTTTAATGCATTTGTAAAACCTTAGAACTTTGTTACTATAAATTACCAAATACTAGGAAAATGGGGAATCCTGTGCAGCTAACATTAAGCTGGCAATACAATTCCTGGGTCAGTTTTACTGTTGTCATTCAACAACTTTTCCTAGAGCTTCTGTTATGGTTCAGGCACTGTGCCAGCAGTAGGGAATAGAGAAGAAAAAAAAGACCTGGTCTTTGCTCTCATGGGGCTTATGTCTTAGTGGGGGAGTTAGACAACAGACACATGAAAGAAGGTCAAAGTTTGCAGTGGAAAATTGGATTCTCTTTTAGGCATCATGACAGTTGCTGAAGAAATGGTGAAGAAGACAGTTTTTAGCAGAAATTAGCAATTAAAGGGAATGAAAATTTGAAATTTGGGAAGTTTGTTGACTCTTTAAAGTCCTATGCATCGGGATGCAGAGCCTCTATATAATAATTTATATGATTATTGATGATTCAGGTGGACCAGCAGGACAAAACACCCCCTCACATCACGCACTTGCACCCCCCTTCTCAAGTGGTGCTCCTGAAAAATGGCTGTTATGGGATTTATATTTCTTCCCGGGTGTTGAAGGCATCGGATCCTGACACTGATGATGATCATATCATCTTTAAGATTTTACAAGCACCCCAACATGGACATCTGGAGAACACAACCACAGGTACTGACTTCTTTAATCCTTGTAATTATTCATTTTAAAATACCCAGTAGCTGCTGATGCTAGAGAGTAATTTAAGTGGAAACCCATTTGGTAGACACTCTCTTGGGCTTACTGATAGATGTAGTTTATAAACAAATATTGGTGCTACAGAAGGCTTGATGCTGAACTTTCCCAAATTCATTTTGAGTGGGAGAATGAAATACTGGTCCATAGCTGTTTATTGTTTCTAAGTTATTTTCAATAGCCTGACTGTAATATATCAGGAGGAACACACAGTATGAGGACCAATCTCAAATTTGTAACTAATTTTTTAATCATGAATTCTAAATGATGTCAAGCAGTTAGTTTAGAAAATTCTGAATTGGGTGTTTTTTTGTGCATAATGATTTTTGTGCATTGTTTATTATTTGTGCTTTATGAAGACGGTATCAAGTTAGATCACGAAACAGAATGGCATAGAATTGCAGATTTTGTTATTGTCCTCTCCTGTTTTTGTATTTTCTTTAAGGCACAATATTTCTGGGATAAAGTAAAGTTTAAAGCCTAATTTAAGTTCATTGCATTTGAGTTTGAAGGTAGTTACAATAATGGTAATTTCTTTAAAAAATACACTTTGGCTGTTTTAAAACCATGTTTAAAATAAAAGAGATGTACAATTTTAAACAATTTTATTGAATATTTTGTTAGATTACTCATGAAACTCATTTATTCTTTTTGTAGGTGAAGTTATCCACAAGAAATTTAGTCAGAAGGACTTAAACAGTAAGACCATTCTCTACATCATAAACCCATCTTTGGAAGTAAATTCAGATATCATGGAATTTCAAATCATGGACCCAACAGGGAACTCTGCAACACCTCAACTGTAAATTATTTTGCTTATTCAATAGTCCTGTATAGAATGTTCAGAACATATCTGATTAGGAAAGTTGTTCTTTTTCAAACAAAAATTGTTTTTTTCTTTTTCAAACAAATTGTTGTTTTTGTTCTTTTTCAAACAAAAATTAAGAGGATAAATTGATAGACTATATCACAAACTCATACAGTTTATTTTGAAGAAGAATTTTCTTTTTATTACTGCTGGAGACTGGGAAAGTTAGTAGTTTTACAGGAGTATGGAAATATTTAAAATCTATTAATTCATTGAATGCATGTAAATGCATACACTTTCTCGCACAGAGAGGTTTCTGTCTTGGCAATTGCAGGTTAATGTACAAATCATGCAGCAAGAGGTCACTCTAGGACTGAGTTAGTAACCAGCCTTCTGAAACCCCTGGAGCCAGGAAGAATGAGATAGTCTGAAGTGTTAGCCAAAATCTCTTTGGCTCACAAAACAAAACCCAAAATTATTACTTCCAGCTGCTATATAAGTTAATGAACCTATCATATATAAGATTAGACCAAGGAAAGAGGAAAATGGACTTGGAGCGGTATTGAGTGTCACGAAGACATTGTATAGTGTATGACTCTCAGGTAAATGAGAATAATAATTCCTCAAATTTAAGATAAGCAACAGACATAGTAATTTCACTTACTGGTCCACTGTTCTGGATTTTGTAATGTAAATCTTGAATAACTTACCATCAGATGACCACAGAAAGATTAGTCAGTCCTTTGTGTGTGTTTTTTTTTTTTCTTTTTAAATCTGATGCTTTTTAGTCAACTGAAAACAAAGTTTTTGATTTACCCTAGTTTTGGTATACACCATATCCTACTCAAACTAAACACATCATAGGTGATTTCAACTCTTTCACGGGACTTTTATAACAGAACATGGACAAAGGAAGAAAAGAAAAGAGAAATCCACCTCTAGTCTTTATTCTTGCTTTTTCAGTCTTGAATTGCAATGCCAGCAAATGCCAGCAGATGTCTCTATAGTCATTGCTAGAAAAAGACATCTCAAAATATACTCCCATGGTCCTACTTCCATTGGCCTGAGAAAGAGTAGTAGTGCCTAGTTTCCACAGATTTTTTACTAAGTGGTTACCATATGCCACGTACATAGTATTAAAAGTTATGAAATAGGCATGAGCAAGGAAGAGCTGGCCCCTGACATTAAAATGTAGTCATGAGGTTATAAAACTAAAGTGAATAACCACTACTCATTAAACTCACTCCTACCCAGGAGAAATGTTTCCACATTTCCAAATATAAATACAATATTTATATAAAATATATTAACTACTTGTAATTTCTAACAAATGTCTTCCAATCCTCAAGAAAATGTCAAAAATATGCAGCTCCAAACACAATAAATACATTCACTTCATTTACTTTTTTAATAGTTCAGCCAAAAAAGTAACAAGTCAGACTTGTTATTGACATAATGCTGCCATTGATCCTCCAGGTATGAACAGAAGAATTGTCCTCACAATTGCGCTAATGCAATTATGTCACTTACAGGCCCTTTTCATTCTTATTGTTACCAAGGACATTGCTTTTAAAGATGATTTATATTTTTAAATATCCACATGTTCATGGATGTGAACAGAAGAATTTATAATCTTCATTGAGGCCATTTTTTTAAAAGATTTATTTATTTATTTATAAAAGCACTGGGTATAGTCAGAAGCGCGGGAAGGTGAGAGAATTCACCAGAGCCAGAGTGGGGAATAGAACAGGCAGACAACTGAAATACACTGCTGAGGGGAGCAGTGGGTGCGGCAGGAGAGGTCTTTCGTGTCATGTGGGACCCTCGCCAGCTACTGGGTATCGAACCGGCTCTGCAGAGGCTGCAGGCAGCTTCACAGCTCAGCACTCAACCTCTGTGCCACCAGGGGAGGCCCAATTGAGGCCATTTTAAAAAGGCTCCCCTATTTGAAACATCTACTTCAATTTCATGTTCCTAGGCAGATGTTTCCAATTCAATTTGAAACAATTGCAACCAATGAAACAAAAAGGTACAAAATATACCTACCAAGAACTAACCCCAAAATAATTATGATTTTATTCTGATACACACTAAGTTGCTTTCTTTAGAGTAGGCAGGAGGAGTCAGAAATTACGCATAATTTTTGAATGGTGTAGTTATTCCCAACCTCAGTTGTAAGTAGATGTTTTTGGAACAAAACGTACATTTTTCCAGTAAGACACAATGCTATGAATAGTGGGTTTCTTCCTAAGAGCCAGCAAGAACCTAGTTACATGGAAATATAAATCATAGGCCTTTGCAATATAATTGATGTTTGCTCTATTTCATTGCCCCTTGAATCATCACAGCCACCTGTGAGTTAGGTGCAATTATGACACAGAATTTAAAGATGAGGAAACTGAAGCACAGAGATAGAAAGCGACTTTTCCAAGCTCATGCAGCTACTAGTGAAGGAGCTCAGATATGAGCGCAGGAAGTCTGGCCGTGGAGTTCATAGTTTTCCTCACTGCACCAAAGATACTGCTACCCTTAACAAGCATATTAAACTCACTTTAAGGATAAGGGGCAGCAGACTTAACTCCCTCTTTTTTGTCTAGATGTTGGTCACCCAGTGTAAGGCCAGGACCGGGCACAGGTGCAGGTTTTCTGATCCCATGCAGACCGGGCAAAGGAGGAGTCAGAGTCCTCAGTAGTTTTGCAGGTTTTTTATTTGGGGTTCACCAGGCATATGGCAGGCAGGGGTGCTGGCTGGGGGGCTGGGAGGCTGGCAGGCCTCCCAGCCCCCAGCAAGTCTTCACTCTATCTGGGCTCTCTAGCGTTCGTTCTGCTGCTTCTCGGCTTCGGCTGCGGCGGCTGCTGCTGCTGCTGGTGCTGGTGCTGCTGGCGTCCCCCGTGACGCCGCCCTTAAAAGCACAGTCTTAGCTCAGCTGAATCCCATCTACCTATGCCCACACCCTATTCCAGGTGCCCACCATCAGGCATGCATTCAGGACAAGGATCCATCATCTATCCTGATGGCGGAAGGGCAGAAAAGCCTGATATTTTCTTTACCCTACAGTCCACCCCCTCAGGGTTTTCTGCCATACAGTCTATACATATACACACAATTTTCTAAGCAAACAAACAATGCAGCCATGGCCCACAAAAGCAAATACATCAAATAACAAAATACAACATAACAAAATACAACAGAACACAAATAAGTCCAGGCAGGGCACCAACCAAGTGCAAAAGACAATTATTGGTACCAGCAGATGAGCCACCAAATCTGCTGCCGAAGGCACTGCTCATACGAGGGAGGGGAATCACTCATGGCATCTACTATATCACACCAGGAGCCGTCAGGCTTCCTGGCCTTCTCTGGCTGTAGTCTAGGCTACAAGGCACACAGCATCCACCCCCAGGATGCACTAGCTCTGGGATTGGCAATTTTATTCTGTTGGGGGTAATCGCCAACCCTCAGGGTTTCTGTCTGCAGTCGCTCCAACACTCGGCCTTCATGGCCACCCATGCGACTCACAGACCCCTGCTCTCAAGCCAACCCACTGCACAAGCACATGGGTTGGGGATCCAAACTTTGCATTTGGCTTGGGCTCCACCCCAAGCCACATTCCCCACCCGTCCCACAAGGACGGGCTCCTCAGCTCCTCACCCTCACTCAAGAATGAGCAGGGCATCACCCATAGGTGATTTTACGAGACTCACAGGGCTTCAGCATACCCAGGCTGCTTAACAGCCGCTTTAGGGCTTCTCAACTTAGCATCAGTACCAGCTTTTGCCACCTTAGTTGGCTTTTCTCCTCCACCTGGCCACTGGGCATACACAGGCTGCTTTTGGCCATCTAGGCCCACTGGCCACCCCCAGATTCTCAAAAAATAAACATAACCTGCTAAGGTCCTCCGCCTTCTGGCGGGATTGTCAGTCCAAAATCATCAGTTCATCAGTCTATCAGTCCATTGGCCTCTCCCTGCTTCAGCAATGGCCTGCTGCCTCAGGGGTCATTGGCTGGTCCTTTCCGGTGTCGTTGGCTGGTCCTATCCGGTGTCGTTGGCTGGTCCTTTCCGGTGTCGTTGGCTGGTCCTTTCGGGCGTCTCCTTCACGCCAGGTCTCATCCTATAGCTCGTGGACGTATCCATCTTCTGTGCCGCCATGGCACCTCCAGCATCATCACAGGCAAACAGTCTCTTCTCCTTAGTCCCTCCAGGTCTTCGGAGGGCTCCAATACCCGTCTGCATGGATCTTGCCGACTTACGCCAATTGTAAGGCCAGGACCGGGCACAGGTGCAGGTTTTCTGATCCCATGCAGACCGGGCAAAGGAGGAGTCAGAGTCCTCAGTAGTTTTGCAGGTTTTTTATTTGGGGTTCACCAGGCATATGGCAGGCAGGGGTGCTGGCTGGGGGGCTGGGAGGCTGGCAGGCCTCCCAGCCCCCA
This sequence comes from Talpa occidentalis, assembly GCF_014898055.3. NCBI lineage: Eukaryota > Metazoa > Chordata > Mammalia > Eulipotyphla > Talpidae > Talpa > Talpa occidentalis. Next base: position 14,910,170 of record NW_023605083.1, read on the forward strand.
GCAAGTCTTCACTCTATCTGGGCTCTCTAGCGTTCGTTCTGCTGCTTCTCGGCTTCGGCTGCGGCGGCTGCTGCTGCTGCTGGTGCTGGTGCTGCTGGCGTCCCCCCGTGACGCCGCCCTTAAAAGCACAGTCTTAGCTCAGCTGAATCCCATCTACCTATGCCCACACCCTATTCCAGGTGCCCACCATCAGGCATGCATTCAGGACAAGGATCCATCATCTATCCTGATGGCGGAAGGGCAGAAAAGCCTGATATTTTCTTTACCCTACACCCAGGCTGCAAAAAAAGGAGGAATACTTATTCCTCGAGAACCTTTAAGTTTTATTTTTTAATGTAAATTACAAGTATGAATATTAGTGTAAACTTGTTTAACACCCTGAGACTATGGTATGGAAAATAGGCAATAAGCCACTGAACTTAGAGTCAAAAGATAGGGTTTGAGCTTTAACTCTGCCTTTGACCTAAATGATCATTCTTACCTTTGTTATCTCATCTGTAAAATGAAGAGAGTACTGTATTTTGTGTAGAGAAACAAATGTGATTAAAAAATACAACATGGTCTCCCCTGGTGGCGCAGGCAGTTGAGTGTCGCACTATGAAGCTGTCTGCAGCCTCTGCAGTTAGGGTTCGATCCTGGCTGGCCGGCGAGAATCCCACATGGTGCAGCAGATCTCTCCTGTCTTGCCCGCTGCTCCCTTCAGCAGTGTATTTCAGTCGGTTTGCCTGTTCTGTTGCCTGCTCTGTCTCTGGTGAATCCTCTCACAGTCCAGCGCATCTGGCCTGTACCCCGGCACTTGTATAAATAAATAAATCTTTAAAACAAACAAACAAACAAAATACATACAACAGCATCCTGAATACTTAAAACCTTAACAAATCTACCTTATGGTGCTCTCTCTTGTCGTTCATTTGGGTGGATACAGTAATTGACTGTTTGAAGAAGTATCCCAGAGACAGTTGGTGGTCAGCTAAGCCCCATCTCTAATTATGAATTGATTCTGGGATGACTCACATTGTAAATAATCAACCTGCTTATTATTGAATAAGCTAAATGCTGTGGAACTTTGTGTTCTTGGTTCACTTAAACAGAATTAATAGATTAATAGTTTGCATATTCAAAGGGGTGAAAACCTGTAATAAAACTAAAGGGACTACTGTGTGCAACCTGGACTAGAAATTGGGTCTTTTAAAGAGCAAGACAGACCTATATTCAGTGAGAATTTTCCAGAATCTTGATTGCTAATAAGTTTTTGCTACTGCAGCATATTTATGGAATGGGTCAATTGATTTTCTATTAGAAAAAATGTTCGGGAATGCTGGTTTAGGCAAAACTAATCAAGTTATTGCTGGCTACTTAACTTGGCTGCTGTTTAATTGTATCACATTGCAGAACCATGGAGATGCTTGTATGGACAGGGAATCTCTGAGAGAGGGATATAGACAGCAGCGTATATCAGCTTGATTTGAATATAGAAATACCTTCCTCCCAATACCTCACTGAACAAAGATTTCTTGGAATACATTTAAGGGACACTTTTTTGTGAAATCCAGTGAAATTTGCATAAATACTTAGACTTGGCTAAATTTCAGGCACTGTGCTAGGTGCTTTCACGTGTCTGATTTGATCTGCAAAGCACAATCCTTTAAGGGCAATAAGGAAATCAGCCTCAAAGCACTTACTTAATTGGCCTGAAATCTCTAAGTAGATGAGTGACAGAGCTGGAAGTGATCCCTAATCTCCTGACTTTAAGTGCATGCTCACCTTCCTTGCCCATGCCTTGACATACTCATAAGCTCATGCCTGTTCTCTGGTCCAACTTCAATCTCAAGATGATCACAACTCCCAAGCTAAGCTGCACAGAACCCACATTGTTCATCAGAAACACCTTTGTAGACCACAGAATGTATCCAGCTTCTTACCAAGACAGTTTCCTACTATGTCTTCTATGTTGATCTCTTTTTTCTGCCCACTGGAGAAGAAAAAAGTCAACTTCAAAGGAGAAATTGTCCCACAGAGAAGTTCTTCCTAACTTAGGGGGCTCCTCTGGCTGCTGCATGATTCCAGTTCTGCCTTTCCTCCATCTGGCTGCCCTCATTCTGGCTGTCCTATTATTCATGCTTGGCCATAAAAGAGAAAGGGTGAAAGAAATTAAAAAGAAAAGGAAATTTTAACAGGTGAACTTTGCAATGTTTTAGCAACTCTTATGAAACACCTTATAGGGGAAGAGGTTGAAATAGTTGACTGGGGAAAACTTATATATTACCTGCCAGCCAGAAGTTAAAGTATTTGTATCCAGACTAGATCTAGGAAAGTAGAGAGGAAGGGAAGAGAAATAGCACATATTAAGCACCCACTGTGTACAGGTGCTTTATACATATTAACTAATTTTAATTTTCATCATTTGATGTGCATGTAATTCTCCTCATTTTAAAGATAATGAAAACTGAGACTCAGAGAGATTAACTGACCCTAATCACACACTAATAAGTGGTTGCAAAATGTGTCTGACTCCAGAGCACTTGTTTTGGGTACTCACTATGCTGTCTCCTGGCTAAACTGTTTCCCCATTATCATGAAAGACAAAAATGAAAACACAGGTGTTCATAACATTAGATTATGGAACTTAATAGCATCATCTTTGAATTGATGTCCTAAATTAAATACTTAGAAGAATAATTTTTTAACATTTCATTTTCTTAAGTCATGCTATTTGATTATAAACAAAGATCTAGTTATCAGACAAATCTAATCACCATTGTAGCTTCTATAAAATATTTCACTGAGAAACTCAATGTACTTAATGAGTATTTATTAAGGTTCATTTAACCACTTTGAATTACAGACTCATAGTTATTAGACTTTGGGAATGAGGAAACTGAGGCATGGAACAGCTAACTACTTTTTAATCACAGACTCTTGACAGAAAGAACAGAAAGCTCATAACGTCTAATCCAGAAAAATTCCCACTACTCCAACCTATATCTTCCATTCACAATGGTGGCTAGGTACCAACATCTTGTTTTCCATTAAATCAGTTTCTGTATTGTGATTAGTATCTCGAAAATCACTTAGAAAAGTATGTATTAATTGGAGATGATTTTTCCCACCAAGGAAAGTTTGAAAATATCAGAAACAGTTTTAATCATCGTAACTGGAGAGGAATGATACAATTGAACTAGCAGGTATTGGCTAGGGTTGTAGGGTGTTGCTAAACATTTTACAATACAAAGAATAGCTTCCCAAACAAAGAATTATCTGGTCAAAATGTCAATGGTGTAGAGGTTGAGAAACTCTGACTCAGAGATTAAGGACTTCTCACCTCCTATTAAATGACTTGAAATGATTGCCGCATGGGATTCACATAAAGTATTCCCATAAACTTCTCTTCTGACCTTAGCATGAGCTTTACTCAAGGGTTATAGGAGAAGGGAGTGATTGTTAAAATGTGAAGATTTGAACCAACTCTTGTGTACATGACACCTACCCATTTAGAGCTCTCCAAACTTCTCTCCTGGGCTCATGCACCTGGTTATCTACACAATCCCAGATACAGCTGTTGTGGCTTCTTGCAGACTTCCTATGACTGAATGCATTTGTTATTTTTCTTCCAAGTGTTTATGTAGAGTTGAAAAAATCAGATTCTTAGCATAGAAAGATCTTCTCAAACACAGTACTACAAAAACCAAAAAGTCATATACAAACACATGTTGCACATCTCCTGTAGGTTCTTTGTGATTGAAATCATTTTCTGGAAGATATATAGTCTGACTTAAATTGCATGGCTTTTCAATAGATCTTTATTATTTGTAATGAGTTTTAAGAAAACAAATAAGAACGCTATGTAATGACTGCCTTGACCTCTAAGCATTATGCAGCGCTCTAATAGTGCATCAGGGTAAGGCACTCACTTTCCCAAATATCAAAACCCTTTGTGCTTTGAAGCCGAGGAGCATCTAGGTCAGTAGATGCTTATGGATCTAGGTCAGTAACCAAAATGCATTTAGTGTTAGGCCTTCAGGTCACCTGGATCTGTGGAGTGACATTGATGAATTTTTGCTTGTCATGTTTACCATTAGTAATGAATGGATTCTCAGAAGAATGAACACTGAAACTCCTTTGAACTTTCCCAAGGTTTAGCTGAAATCCATCCATATTTACCTATTTTACTTGTTGTCACTGTTCTTTTTCCCCATTTCATCTTTCTGTCATCTCCCCCAAACCCTCATGCTGATACTTTTTTCTTTCTCATTTAAGTGGATCCTTTAGGGATTATTTGCTACATGTTACTTCTGGCATTTTAATATCTTTGTTGTTTGTTTTCTTCTGATTCTTTAAGCATAGTTATTTACTGATATATTTTATGCTGAACTTCAGTTATAGCAAAGGCCCATGAAAGTCTCAATATTTTTTAATAAGGGTTCTGTTTTTATATCAAAGTTTCATTAATCCCAGAATGCCAGTAACAATAATTGACTCTATTAGTTGAATAAACATTCGGTTCATATAGACTCATGAACCTTTGCAGTTTCCCTCACTACCCTGCCCCACTGACCCAGGTCCTGGGAGTAGAAGCCAGTACTATTGAGTTGATTTTGCTTGTGAACTTAATCATACAGTACTATTGAGTTGATTTTGCTTGTGAACTTAATCATAGGATGTGACTGTGACACATGATTGGTGCAAGGGCATAAAGAGGTCAATAGAGAATAAACCTGTTTTCTAATACAAATCATCCCAGGAAAACCTGGAGAGCCCTGTGAAATTTTTAAAATTTCTAATTATAAAAAAAATCTACAAATCTAGAGGGAAGTAGAGGGAAGAGCCTGGATATGATTAGAAGCTTGACAAGTAGGTCAGGGAGCCACTGAAGTTTTCTACATTTAGAATGAAAGGGAAATGAATAAAACAAAAGCAATGGAAGTGTCTTAAGTGATCATAGTGAAAGTCGCTTGTGTATATGGGGTTGAAGGTAACAGGGGCTAGAGGGCCAAGTCTGTTTGGGGAGAAAAATTTGGGTGAAACACTTCAAGTTCTCTCACCTCCAAAAGGGAAGTGTTTCAAGGTATTCCTTGGCTGTAGCTCAGACAAGAACCATGAAGAACTTCACTGGGAAGAAGAATGGCAAAGGAAGAGGAGATTTGGTATCATATTTATGCTGGGGATTTTAACTCTGCTCTCTGTCATAGTTTTGTTTGTTGGTGTTATGCCTTTGTACTAGTTACTTAACCTCCCCTAGGCTTGGTTTCCTTTCCTGAAAAAAAAAAAGAGAGAGAGAAAGATGTTCCTTTCCACATAAGGATTAAAGAAGACTATTTGCCCAAATGTTAAGCTCACTAAGTGTGTGTGTGTTGAGGGGGGAGAGGGAGGACCACTATCAGATTTATTCAGTTGTATAGCTGCATCCAAGCTACACATCAGTAAAACCCTTTAATATGTACAAAAGAAGGAAGAGAGAATGTATACAACACATGCACATTTTAATTCCTAGACAGATTCTCAAAGTAACTTGTCACTAAACTGAACTCAAGTTCAGAGAAGTGTGTCTAGACCAGTTCTTGATGCACAGATGAGGAGTGCCAAAAGATACGTCAGTAGCTTGCCTGTCAGTGCCCTCCCCCAAAGTGAATATCACTGTCAACTTAACAATGTTGTCAACCTAACAATGATGATTCCTTTCCTTCAGAACACTCAAGTTTGAGGCTTGTCTATCATTAATAACCTTAGGATCCCTGACAGTTTTTTAACCTTAGGCTCTGCATTTGTAAAATGGAATTCTCATAGCATTGTTGTAAGCATCAAGTGAGATGTTCAAAGTTCTTAATGAACTAAAATGTACTATATATGTATGAGGAGTTTTTAGCACTGGGGTGAGTCAATGAAAAAATCTTTCTCACCAAGATGTATGCTGCCTACCCAGCATCTACTATACATTTCTTATCTTTTTTCTTTTTCCTTTCATCCACAGTTTGGAATTGAAGTGGTCTCATATTGAATGGTCACAGACTGAATATGAGGTTTGTGAAAATGTGGGGGTGTTGCCTTTGGAAATTACCAGAAAAGGATATTCCATGGACTCAGCTTTTGTGAGTGTGAAGGTAACAACTCTGAATTGTCAATTGTCAAGCTAAAACTTAGGTTACTTGTTGTTACCTTTGATGATTTTTTTTTAAAAAGTTCAGAGTAGCCAAGGAAATGTCAAATTGTAGGGGTGTTACACTAGTTTAGACATATTAAGTAAAAAATCTTGTCCCTCCACCCTTCATCTATATTCATTACTCATAGATACGATTTTAAACTTATTTTTAGTGTTAAAATCTGACCATTAAGTTTTGACATTTCATCTTGCAGGGAGATAGATTCAAACTAGTAAACTTGGGCCAAACTGTTTTGGAAAGAAAAGTGGTATGCAAATCACTTTGTGGGGTACCCAAATTTTAGTTCCCAAACAGCTTTCTCTTAATATGCAGCAGATCACTTCCTGTGATCTTAGTGGATAAGGTAAATCAGGAGAGGAGACAAACCTAGCTCAAGAGTCACCTGAGTTACACAGAACTAAAGGAACATCAATCAGTCCAGGCACCCTGAAACATGAGGCATTGTCAATAGGCAATACCTATTCTTTCCATAGACTGTGGAGCACCACATATGACTTCTAGAATCGCAGGATGTTATAGGATCACTCTAACAATAGTACTTCAGGAGAATGAGTATGTGAAAATCTTGTTCATACCAACGATGGGAAACAACGCTTGAAGACTCCCCTCCTCAACCTAATAAAAGGGTATTGGTCTTTGCTTCTCAGGGACGTGGCGTCTCAGTTTGCTCAATCATAAGGATAAATTCAGCTCACTTCAGAACCTTCTACATTTAAATCCTACCATATCCCAATTCAGTGTTTATCTTTCAAGTGAGCATAGGCTTTTTCTCAGATCTGTTGATGCTGAATTGTTATTAAAACACCAGGCAGTTTGGTATGCCTTATAATTTTCCAGCAGATTGTTTATGGAAAAAGAAAGAATTTGCCTGGATGTTTTTCTAATAATCCTCTGGTCCTCCATAGAAAGCACCATATGCTCTAGTCGGGAGTTTTGGGCCATGCCACCATTCACCTTGCCAGGAAGAACATACGTGGTATGACATGGAACCTTTTGTCTACTTAAGCTGAATGCACACCAGGAACCTGCCAGCTGAGTGTGCAGGCCTTCAGCAAACACAGCCCTGAGTCCTTCAGGGACCACTCTCCCCAGAACACAGCCTGCTGCTTTATGCTAGTCTGTTTGGCTACTTAACTGGGAGCCTGAGAAAGAAAGTACTTTCCCTTGGTGTTATTTGTCCCGGCTTGAATCGTGTGCTTTCACCTGACTGATTTTTCCAACTGCCCTGCCTCAGACCACTCCTTTCCCCACACAGGATTCTGTAAACTCAGTGGTGGTAAATACTAGGTAATTGCACGTGCAAGAACCATGCAGGGAGATGTAACCTCCAGCATATGGTGGATACAGGTGTACAATGGGCTGCCTTTTCACAATAAAAGGTTGTTCAGGAGGAGCCTTGGCATTGTAGACAAAGAGCAAATGGAAGATTAGGAGCTGATAACCTTCTTCAGGAAAATGTTTCTACCACAGACCCATTAGCAGACAAAAGCTGGGGTACAGACCAGAGATGTGGGGGGTAAGAAGATCCACCAGAGACAGAGTGGGGAGCAGAACAGGAAGACTGACTGAAATATACTGCTGAGGAGAGCAGCGGGCAAGGCAGGAGAGGTCTGCCTTGCCATGTGGGTGCCTTTGATTTGAAATGGAGATATGTCCAAGGCCCTAGAAACAGGGAACTTTCAAGTTTTTAACTGTGCATTTCATTCCTTTATGAAAAAAGTGAAGAAACACATTAACCTACCTTTCTGATTATCTTAAATGTCTAAAAGAAATATCAGAGTAACTTCTGCCACTTGTGCTTACACAGGGTTCTCCTTTGATGACCTCTTTCAAACCAGCCAAGGACACATATTCTTAACACATACTTTAGCTTCCTATGGGGGAGTTTAGGTCATGACTTCAGAGACCTTAAATTACCTCTGATTTTTAGCTCTGGAAGTAGGGAGCAGGGGATCAGTCAATAGTCTTTTTCAAGTAGAACTTTTTTTTTTTTCCCCTGAGTGACTTGATGAAACTTCCTAAGCCCTCAGTTCTGGGGGTCCAGGGTGTGGGTTGCCTTTGTGTTCACCAGGTCTGTTATTCTTCAGAGCTCGTTCTTGTCTATGTTGTCTATGTAGAGGGCTGGCTTCATTCCAACAGAGAAAGAAGCAGATTTGTTTTAGTTCACGTGGCCTCAAGGGACCCATCCCCCTGAAGCCTGCAGGATACCTCAAAACTGCCTGCTCACTCTGACATGGGTTATCAGGGGTGCCTGCTTGTACTGCTCCTCCTTTATTTTCCTGTGGAATTATTGTAAAACCAGGCTGGGATAAAGAAAAAATAATGAAATAACTGAATGATTAATAGAGAAGAAGCAAAAAAAAAAAATCTGTACTTTTACTTCCATTGGTATTAGTCTAGAAAAAAGTTAACTTTTTCTAGTCTATGTAGCCTAGACTAAAATGGTTTATTATACTTTTAAAAATACTTTATGTTAAAATAAGATTTAAGAGCATGAGTTTAGCATAATATGACTAGATTTAGTTTCATCTAATATAGACTAGATGTTTCTCTATTGTAGAATATTCATTTTTATTAAAAAAGACATTCTTCCCTCTTAAGGTCAACCAAGTGTCAGCTGCAGTTGGAAAAGATTTTACACTGACTCCATCTAAACTGGTCCAGTTTGACCCAGGTATGTACTATCTACAGTTTGTTCATGTTTTTGCAAGAAAATCTGGAGATTATGGAGAAGGCAGCATTTGATACAACTTCAGCCAACTATATACTCCTCAGGGAACTATATCACTTCCTCTGAGAGAGATTAATTTGGACTTAAGGTTTTGCCCCTCATATTTTTCTTTATTACGAGTGATCATTTATTTAAAATGAAATAAAATGTCATAACATAACAACTATAAAATAGCAAAGTAAATATCTAAAAAAAACCAGAAAAGATAATGTCATTTCAAAAATTATTTAAATTCCCGACACAAAGTTGTAATTATTTAATTGCTTCATACTTTGATAGAAATTTTCAAATTTCATATTCACATGAATTCCTATGGACATTTTAAATTGATATCTCTTGGACTAAGTTGACATGAAGAGATTCCATGGATAATTATAATTAATTAGGCCATATTTTGTCTTAAATTTGTGGGAAAGGAGTTGCTAAGTAAAAGGAACACAAAAGCATGGTCGTGGTGTCCACTCTCAAGGACATTGTATAATATGAGAAATGTAGAAATGGAACTCACTGAGAGTACATTGAGACTAAAAGGATGAGGCATTGTTCTGGCTAAGGAAAATCCTAGAAGACTTCCTGGCAGAAATGGTATTCTGAGCAGGTAGAAGAAGAAGTACTTCAGGCTGAAGGAGTGACACTTTTGAGGAATTGTATCTAAAGCCCTGGGACTGGAGCCATACCTGGCATGTGTAGATGGGACAGGTCAGTCTCCCTTACTGCATACACAGTTCTCTCTTTCCCTCTGGTCTGGGATGGACCTGGATCCCATGAACAAGGGGAAGTGGAAAAAGCTTTGAGAAGCAGTCAGAGTTTGTGGCTCTGAGCTCTCCTGCAGATGACATGTTGTGCACTCTGAGGACATTCCGCCAAGTCTAACTCTTGTCATTGTCCGCTACTGACACATAATGTTTTGCCTTTGGGCAAAACAAAATGGCCTAAATACCACGCCAAAATTAATAACCATCTACCAATCATAAAAAAGAAATACCCTTGTGCAGTTCACCATAAGTAGTGTGGGATTTTATGACTGTGTTTGTTGGCTAGGACTCCCTAATGATAGATGCGAATTGGGTCACGTAAAAATAGAAAATTATTTTCTCATCGTTCTGGAGGCCAAAAGTTCAAGATCATGGTGTCCGGGAGGTTGATTCCTTCTGAGGGTCATGAGAGGGAATTTGTTCCATGCCTACCTTCATGCTCCGGTGGTTTGCAGGAATCTTTGGTGTTACTTGGCTTCTGCTGCTTCACCCTGAGCTCTGCCTTCACCTCCATATGGTGTTCTGCCTGTGTGTTTGTGTGTGTGTGTGTGTGTGTCCATTCAGATTTCCCCTTTTTAATAAGATCATCAGTCATAATGGATTATGATAACTCCAGTCTGACTTCATCTTAACTATTGCTCATCTGTAATGACCACTATTCCAAATAAGATCACATTCTGAAGTACCGGGAGTTAGGACTTTAACATATATCAACACAATATAACCAAGACTACATGAACCTTAATATTGACATGCAACAGTCCAAACTTGGGTCTTGGCCTCCTTCCTGTGATATTTCCATTCTCACTTACATGAGTGTGTTACTCAGGTTGAAGACATTCTTGGGCAGAGCTATCTGGTCGTGTAGCTGATGTTTACCCTCTGGTGGCTGCAGGTGCTAGTGTTTTGGTCAACCCTCTAATGGAAAGATTTGGTGCAGTTTGTACTATGCCCCTTTGCCTTCATGTTAAAGCAATTTCAACCTTTCCTCTTTTCAAGAGTCAAGAGTCTTTATCATATGTCATCTTTATCATTTGATACCTGTTTGTGACAAGATCCGATTTAATTTTCAGTAGATTTGAGCAGCCCCTGTTTGCATTGATTGGAAGTGGAATGTAGACCAGCAGAGGAGTCTGAAATCTTCGTCCTGCAATTTCCACTGGATAAGATAAATATCCATTTGTCTAGAAGATTTTAATAAGGTGTTTGGGTAGACACAAATGACATCTAGGGGATCTAAATGGTCTTAAGATTTTAGATATTCTTTAGAGATTTTAAGAACTATTATGAACACATAAATTGAAGTTACAACACCTGGCTGGCTATTTGTTGTCTTGAAACTTACCAACCAGAACTACTTTCCTAAATTGAAGTCTTTTTTTTTTTTTTAAGATTTACCTATCCATGCATAGAAGAACTGGGGTGTAAGCCAAAGGAGCAGGGGATGAGAGGGTTTAGCAGAAAGAGGAGGGAGCAGAACAGGCAGATCCACCCAAACACACTGCTGAGGGGAGCAACAGGTGAGGCAGGAGAGGTCTGCTGCACCATGTGGGTTGCTCCCTGGCTGGCCAGAGATTGAACTCTGTGCTACAGTGGCTGGTGACAGCTTGACAGTGCTGTCTTCAAGCCCTCGCCACCAGGGAGGCCCCTAAACTGAAGTCTTATTTTGAGAATTTTAAAGTTCCCCATATCTAGAGTTTCTGTATTTATTTACTCACATGTTAATCCTTTCCTATTTTGGGCATGGTGTTCCCATTCCCAGCCGACACCCTTTGGCCAAAACAATCTGTTCATTTTTTTTAAAAACTGCAGCTTTCATGATTATTAAGGAAATAGTGAATAATCAAAGACGTTATGGGGATATTGTAAGATCTGAGAACTATAGAGAGGGCGCTGGGGAGAAACAATGACTTTTCAGTCTAGTGAGCTATCTACTCAAGTGAGCTGTGTAACAGACCAGAAAATCATCCTGACTACTCTGCATTCAGCTATTGTAAGTAATCGTGAGTCAAAGTGTAACTATTCTTAAGAAAATAATTATTTTCCTTTAAAATATGTATTCTTGAAAGGTTTGCTACCTTCTTAATTGAGACTTCATCATTAGGCGTCAAAATGTTTTTCAAAAGGATAACTCTCTAATGTAGCATTAACTAAAATACATTGAGAAAATACCTCTCAATAGGGAAATCTGCTTGGCAGGGAAATATCCAGGAATTGACCTACTCTGAAAAGTGGGGTATGTCTGCATAAAATGACACCTTCTTTCCTTTCTTCAGCACTTTTTATTTTGTGGGAACTGGAGGCCAGTTCAAGGCTTCTGAAATTGCATATAAATTCAGTAACAAATATTTTGCATTTTGGAAGAGGGAAGGAAAAAGACACACCAAGAAAGTTCTTATTTCCAATCTCATTAACCTAAAAATGTTGATGCTATGTACACACCTAGAGACAAAGTTGAAATGCAGGCAAGCAAATCAAAGGCAGTAAAATGAAACCTGGAGTAGATTTTCCCTAAACATCTGGTTCAATTCCATAAGGTCTTACAAAAGCTTTGTTTTTGGTGGGGAGGGGGCTGGAGATTTAGTGGGGGGCGGGGAATGGAGGTAAAATAATTTTTTTAAATGATTCTTGAGAGGGTAGTTGGAAGTTGGAAATATTTTTTTCTGTTGGTTTTTACTGGAATAAGGCTTAACTTTGGGACTTTGAGAAACAACACTGAATATTCAAAAAAAAATCTAAGTACTCATATGCTTTCTTTATTGTTCAACCTCTTATCTCAGCTGCCTATGTGGTCTCCCTCTGCTTATCTGCCTGGGCCACTAAATCTGCACACATGAAACTGTTTCATTTTTTCTAAAACTTTCCTTTTCAAGAGCCTTCCCCCTTGCCTGTGGTTTCAAGTCTGAACCTGGTCACCTGGATGCCAGGGCTCTCACAGTCTGGCTGAAAGCTGCTGTTGCTAATGTTGTTTTTCCATTTCCTCTCTCCAAATTCTCCCAACTTTGATCCCACCTATGTATAGTATTTACTATCTATTCTGTAGTTTTCTTGCAGCCAGTGACACGTAGCTTGAATCCTTAACTTTTCTTGTATTTATATCTTATCTCTTCAAAGAAGTTTTAAACTCTCTTATATTAGAGTCTGGCTAATGTTATACTTCTAGTATTCTCCATAGTAATTAAAACAAAGGTAAGTACTTCACAGGCCCAAAAAATAAATATGTATGGATTGATTATTACATCCATGAGCTGGGAGCCATACAGTGTTTTCTGTTAGATGCTTCAATTTCTGTTTTGCAAAGACTGCTAAGGTAATTGATTTAAGAATTCAGTTGCTACTGAAAACTTGGATTAGCCGTCAACTTTTTTTTAATTACAATGATTCCAAATACATGCAACTTTTTCTCTCAAGGTGCAGCCAAGAATAGGAAAAGTGTGTCCTTTCATAAGATTCTGTTTGAATGATGAGACTTTGATTAAATCATAGCTAAATTGAAATAAATCTATAGAAAACAATCTTCATGATAAAAAGAACCCAGCTTTTTCAGAAGATAAGGCTAGAAAAATTATTTTACAGCTTATATAGAGGAATTTATGGGAATAAAAGCCTCACATAGTCAATAGTAAAGGTTTCAAAACTGCCGTAACAGGCTAATGTATAATTTTATTTATCTTCCTCCCCTTTTTCTTAAACTCAAATCTCTTTTCCCCCAACAAATAATATTTTCATTTCTTTGTGTTGCCACTTTCCTAAATAAACTCAGGGAGAGTTCTAGTAATTCACATCAGGAACTGGCTAGGGTTAGACAGTCTTCAAAGTTTCTTTCAGCTTTCAGATTTAGTTCTTTGGAGGTTGTTTTTAACCCATCTTAGTGGTGACAGGATTGCAGGGGCTGTACTTGTAGCATCCAAACTGGCTTGAATTAAGTTCGCAAAGCTACTGTGAACCAAAATTGTTTATAACTCCTTGAATAGAGGCAGACAGAATAAAAATTCGCTCAGACTACTTCTAGAACCCCCAACCCATAAATTCTAGGAGATCAAGCTACTGAGTATTACATCATCATAAAAAGCATTTTGGGGTTATAAGGGGCTCAGGAAGCTGGGCAGCCGATGGAGGCAGCTGTCTGTAGAAATCAATCATTTCAAGGGTTCTATGAATAGCATGAAGTGCCATCCAATAATCACTTCTGTCTGCATCAACATCTTAAGATTTTGAAACTTAAGATTTTCAGATTGCAGTACTTGTTTATTTTTAAGGGGAGAAGAGGCAGGTTAGGAAAAAAATGAAAGCTTGGGTCTCACCTACTAACCATTTCTTTTTTTGTTCATCCCTTACATAATGCAGCTTACTTTTTTGTTACAGTGTTTGCATTTAAACGGAATCATCATTGTCCAGGAACAAATTGTGGTCTTTTAATATTATTTGGGAGAACAGCACGACTTCAGTGAGCTGGTAGTAGTACAATAGCTCACTCAGGCTACTACCGACTAGCTGTAGACATGTTAATTAATATATTTCTCTGACACCTAGGTGATTGAAATAGCAATTAAAGAGTAATTAAAATGTTTACTTCTTGTAGGAATGTCAACTAAGATGTGGAATATAGCAATTACCTATGACGGATTAGAGGAAGATGATGAGGTCTTTGAAGTAATTCTGAACTCCCCTGTGAATGCGGTTCTTGGCACAAAGACAAAAGCTGCAGTGAAAATTTTGGACTCAAAAGGAGGTATTCTTTTGATCCTCATCTTGAAATCAGGAGCAGTCCTGGCGCTGTAGCTGCTTGCTTTCAACAGCCAACGTGCTTGATAGCGCCTTCAAATCAAAATGCTTAATTTCTTATCAAGAAAGCAACCACAGCCACGATGTAGGCTCTTTATTCTGGTTTCTGCTTCATGTGGTTTTCCTCCTGCTAAGAACTATCGTTTGAGAAAAGCAACAAGTCAGTGTTGTAGTTGTTTTTTTTTTTTTTTCCTCCCCGTTTGTTGTTCTCACCAAGGGGGAAACAATGTTGGTGAGAATCTATCGACAATTATTTTCCCCCAGAGTTTGTAGGGCTGTAATTATCTTCCTCTGTTAAAGAGAGCTTTTAATGCCTAAAATCTGAGCCCCCACTGTAGTGTGACCAGGAAAATTCTAAGAGGAAGGAATTGGAGAAAAATAGATGCAGCTGGCTTGGGGATTCAGGAGCAGCTGGAGAATATTAATGAATAACCTTGGGTTGCAGAGCCAAATAGGTCCTGATAGTATGTGCTATAGAACAACCTGTGAACTAAATAAAATAAAGACCAGCCAAAGTCCTTGGTGCTCTGATTATTTTTTTCCTGCCAAATGCCTTCTACTTATTTGTCTATTTAGCATTCGGCAGGTCTGTTACTGTGCTCAGTCTTACCAGCCCCAATTTTACACTTGCCGAGGCTTTGGGCCGAGTGATTTCCCCACCTGAAATCTATTATCTCCTCATTGGTTTCTTATCGACAGTAAAATCAGACTCCATTCTTTGTCCTTTATGATGCTCATGTTTCCCCAACATCTCTCCCTACCCCTTTCCCCACCAAATTCATTTCTTCAGTATAATTTTCACATTAAGTACAATTAAGTACCTAAAATACATGAAGCACACACTTTATTCATTAATTATAAGATTCCCAGGGAGAGTTCTGGGTTTGGATTGTTTTCAGGCCTTCTCAGAAACTGATGAGTTTTCTAGTAGGATTAGCTCCATTCAAATTTACTGGATCTTTGTTCCATCATGCTAAATTCTGTAACTGATACTTGATTTCACTGACGTCTTTAAACAATTCCACTATCTGCCTCTAGGAGAATGTGGAAAGGATGAATTCTTTGAAGTGTTTGCGGGATGATACTTGGTCAGTGATACATCTTTCTGTTGAGTACTATATGAAGAAAAGTAAGGTTGTTTTCCAAGTATGGGGTATAATTATAAAATTATGACAATGATTTTCACTTGTGGTTCATGAAATCAATTTCATGACTTAATAATCACCCTGTGGATGTGCAGAAGGGCACAGATTTCCTGGATGGAAACTGATGAAGAGTAGAGGAGTTTCTGGCAAATGGCAAAAAGGCAACATCTGGTGGGAAGAACATCCATCTAAGTTTAATGACAAGCTGCTCCAGGGGCTGTTTCGATGTGATCACTTATCTGTTTGTGTAAAATGAACTGACCTGCTGTCTTGCATGCCTCCAGGACAGTGCCATCCTTCATATTCATTCAGCCCAAACAAGCACAAGAAGGACATTTGGCACCCGCTGTCCCCAGGGTCTTCTTCACCCACCACTTCTGGTTCCTTTCATCTGCAAAGAAGACCCCTTCCTCCTTCCAAGCAGCTAGCTGTTATCAAGGGAGATGCCCTTCAGGGCTTTGAGTCCGCAGATCTTTCTGGAAAGAGGCTTAGGACCCAAGGGAATGGCGAAACAGTAAGGATGGGGACCTTTTGGGATTTGATGTATGGATCGCTTATTTAAGAATAGCAAGATATTTAATAAGTATTTTGAACACTGATGAAGCTGTTTTGATCTTCATAGTAAGTGAGGGTCCTGGTTGCTCACACAAACATGCAGTGACTTTTATATACCAGTATCATAATGCTGCTCCATCCCATTAATTGGACTAATTGAGGTGATGGATATATTGACTCATGGATATGATTTCTGCTTTGTTCCTTCTGTGATCAAGACAGATAGGGAAGGAACAGAGACCCTGAAATAGAAGGAGGTTAAGTGATCTTGGATGTGGAAACCATTTTTTTGGCTTTATTAACACAGCATCCTAAACAGACACCCACATGAGTGTGTGTGTGTTTTGTGTCTGTGTACTAAACATGTACCAACAAAAGACGGTGTCTTTTCTCCGTCACTGCGACTATGAATGTATGAATCACCATTGAAAAGTTGTGACTAGGCCTGGTGATTTTTAAAATTTCAGTGATTTGAGAAAAGAAAATCTTCAGCAACATATGTTTTAAAAATCTGTAGACATTAACAAGATCTCACTGGAAGGGTTTTAGCCTATTGCTGATTGTTATTCTAGCCAATTTTGTTCATATTTTGTTCTCGGTTGATTTCAGGTTCATCCATCCTCTGTTTACAGAAATGGAACAGACATCATTTATAATGTAAGCATACACAGAGAATTGCTTTGGTTTTTGTACTTATGGATGTGAAATATTTAGGCGAAGTTTATTTTCTACCTTTTACAATTACATATTTCTCGAACAACTTGTTTTGAAATTTGTTTTAGATGCTTGGATGGGGAGGGAAAAAACCTCTCATCTATTTGCTTTGATCTAATTTTTAAATTACTCATTATAGTGAGTTTTTTTGTTATCTTGGTATTTGTTTTTTCTTTATTGTCATTTGTTGATTTCCTCAAGTATCATGGAATGGTGTCCCTGAAACTGGAAGATGACATTTCCCTAACTCGCAAAAGGAAGGCCAAAGTATCCATTATTAGTCAGCCACAAAGGACATTCAAAGTGGCAGAACTGCCTCAAGCAGATAAGATGGAATCCACAACTGATTCACACTTCCCCAGACAGGTATGAAAATCTTTTTAGTTCTTATTCACCTTACAAGGGCTGTTTGCTGAGCCATAAAACAGCCTTCAAGCTTGAGGACACTTTACTCAATTCAAATGCTACCCAACAAATAAAGACCCAAAAGGAGATAAGTGTGTGATCAACTTGACATTAAGTCATGTCTAAATTGCCCTTCCTTCCCATAGGACTGGTTGCCATCATTTCCAAAGAACTGCACACTAGAACTCAAGGGACTCTTCCATTTTGAAGAAAGCTTCCAAAAGCTGTATCAGTGCAACGGGATTGTGTGGAAAGCTTGGAGTCCCCAAACCAAGGTGCCAAGTACCATTACTTGCAATGTTGCAATGTGCCTTATGAAAAGCAAATGGAGAAGGATGGATCACCTCTCGCTACATCTGTCTCCTCTTGATACACTTTGAAGGCACAGAGGGAAAAATGCTAGTGATTTAACAAGTATCTGTTAAATCAATATGGGTTAAGATGTTTACTCATCTCATCAAAGGCATAAAATCGAAGCTTCGCTGATTTTACTAGTTTTTTCTGTAAGAAGCCATTGCATTTTTCAAGGTAGAAAATTGAGTTTAGGGGGCCTCCCTGGTGGCATAAGGGATTAAATCTCTGCACAATGAAGCTATCAGCAGTCACTGCAGCATCACTGCTGCATGAGTTTGATCCCCAACCAGGGAACTAACCCATATGGCACAGCCTCCCTGTCTCACCCATTGCTCCTGACAGACTGCTCTCCTGTCTCACCCACCGCTCCCCTCAGCAGTGTATTTCAGTCAATCTGCCTGTTCTGCTTCCCACTCTGTCTCTGAATCCTCTCATCACCCCCACCACATCGCTGGCCTATACTCCACTTCTTGGATGCATAAGTAAAATAAATCTTAAAAAAGAAAATTGAGTGGTTGATCTCCTTCCTGGTGGAAAAAAATCACTCTGTTGAAGTAAGAGAACACACAAGACTCTCTATGCTGAGACCAGACTCTGGATTGTAGAAAACCATTATGATGTGACTATGGGACAATTATTTTTCAGGAGGTGGAAGA
This sequence comes from Talpa occidentalis, assembly GCF_014898055.3. Lineage (NCBI taxonomy): Eukaryota > Metazoa > Chordata > Mammalia > Eulipotyphla > Talpidae > Talpa > Talpa occidentalis. The sequence goes on from NW_023605083.1 coordinate 14,928,428, forward strand.
CAAATCCTGCCCAGCTGGGTGGCACCATCATTCTGGATACTGCCACACCTTGATCACAGAGCAGAAAGGCACCTGGGACATAGCTGCCCGAGCTTGCAGGGAAAAGTAAGAAATCCTATTTCATGTTTAATAATGCTTTTTTTTCCCTACTGTTTCTCTGTTTTCTAGTGGAACTGTAGGGTGTTTCATTCATTCAAATGTTGGTTGTCTAATACCTACCTTTGTTTTAGGAGCCAGGAGGGAATTCTGTAGCTCTGAATGGGATTTGGCTTGTGACATTGATAATTTATTTTGACTTAGCTCTTCTTTTATGTTAAAATTGTGCTTTTGCCACAATTCTATTTTCTTTTAGCTTATCTATTTCAATCTTTTGGAGAAAGTCAGAAAGCTTTTCTGAGTCAGCAGCACTATTTTTTTTTAAAGAATTTTTTTTTAAGTTTTATTTATTTATATAAGAGCTGGGGTACAGGCCAGAGGCAGAGGAGGGTGAGCAGATTCACCAGAAACAGCAGGAAGAACAGGCAGAAGGACCAAAAGCATTGCTGAGGGGAGCAGTGGGCAAGACAGGGGAGGTCTGCCTTGCCATGTGGGTTTCTCCCTGGCCAGCCGGGAATCGAACCTGCTGTGGACAGCTTCACAGTGCTGCACTCAACCTGCTGTGCCACCGGAGAGGCTCACAATTTTTTTTTTTTTTTAATGAATAGGCATTCCTACCCACTAATTTGAAAATAGAGAGCAATGAAAGGTCTAATAGCTTCAGGCCTATGATGATGTAAGAGGCATTGATGATTACATTAGCAGGCAAGTTAGACAAAGGGTCAGAACACTCCATGAAGGATGACTTATGGTTAAGTAATGACAAAATTTGTCTAGTCCAGATTGATTTTAAAATGCATTTGTATGTATCCCTGAACTTCCTCTTTGTTTACCTGAATATTATCCAAAACAATGTAATAGACTAATATACCCATGGCAGGAAATTGAAACTAGAAAATCCCTTCTGATTGTACTTCATCTAATTCAGAAAAGTTTTGCTCATCTAAAAGCACGATTAAGAAAATGAAATGGCCACCGATAGTAAGGAAAAGGTAATCTCAAATCATGTATTTGATAAGTGTCTCAAAACCAGGAAATACAAGCTCCTACAGATCAATAACAAAATGACAATGCAATAAGTATATAGCAAGTGACTTGGAAATTTCATAAGGAAGGACAGACAATTGGTCAATAATTACATGAAAAGTTATTTGTTATTATTAAACCCCAGGGAAATGAAAATTAAAACTATAATGAAATACTACTTCATACCCACTAGAATAGTTAAAATCACAGCAGTGACAATACTACATATTGTTCGTGGAAGTATACAATGATGCAACCGCTTTGTAGAACTGTCTGGCACTTATTTTATAAAATTACATATATCTACCCTCTAGTTTCAATTACATATATCTAGTTTCAATTACATATATCTACCTTGTAATTCTACTCCTAGGTATTTGTCCAACAGAAAAAAAATTCTCAAAAAATCATATTTACAGAATTTCATAGCAACTTGTTTATATCCACAGTAGTTGGATCATTTGTATTTTTGTTATTGGTGTATAGGAGTTCCTTATATTTTCTCTATCACCAGGGGAATAGATGAATTTTTTTTCTTTTTTTGATAAATTCTTTTATAAACAATAAAACTAAATGAGCTACTGAAACTTCCAACTGTGTGGATGAATCTTGAACACATTATGTAGAGATGAAGCAACACAACTAAAAAGAGTACATACTGTATGCTTTCATTTATGTGACTAGGAGAATCTGATTAGTTGGTATCAGAATAAAAACTGTTTTGTCTGGCAATGATTAGGAGGTGATTGGGAAGTAACATGAGGTAGGATGCAGAATGATGGAGCTGTTCTATGTCTACCTCCAGGGAGTCATTACATGGATATATGCAATTATTAAAAATGATAGAATTAAGTACTTAAAACTTTATGCATTTATTGTCTATAAGTTACACATAAGTTTTTTAAAAAATACTAATAGAATATTTTAAAGGTATATTTAAAAATTGATAAAATTAACCACCACCCTCTTCTTCCCTGATGTATTTCATGACTTAACTGTAAGTAGGGGTCAACATAGAAATTAGTCATGACTTACAGGTTTTTGTTGGTGAGTTGGTGATCTAAAATAAGTTAAACTATATTTTTAATCTTACAAATAACCATTGCTTAAATACATATATCCCCATATGCTATATGTTAAGGACAATTAATATATCCTTCCACTAAAATAACCAGATGTCCCACCGTTATTTAACGTTTGTCTCAATGCACTGAAAACTCAGGGATAGTGGTATAGATCTTTTGTCTTCCTTAAGAAAAGAACTTTTATATGGAATCAAAAGTTCACTGAGCTAAATGAAGATTGCAACAAGCTACCCAAGGGAAGATATGGCTTCTCTACTAACACAAATGAGTACAAGTACACAAGTGCAGTTGTGCTCTTACCAAGGTTATTAAGATCAGATTGCTGCTGGGATTTTTGGGTAAAATATAAGTTAACAGAGGAACAGAATGCCCAAACCCCAAGTTTGGAAGCAGCCTCATTCATCTTACAGTAAATCCCAAACAAGAGTACAAGTAACATTTACTCTCTTGTAATGATGCTTTTACTGGTTGTTCCATGTTTTTTGAGTGATAGCTTTCCATCCATTCCTGATGTTATTCTGAAATAAGCAAGTGTCTTTTGTCAGGACACTTCTTTATTCAGAGATTATGATCTGATAGCTTTTTGGTGTCAGAATGGTCTCTTACAAAATTATAGCAACTTAGAATAATGTCACTGATGCTTCATGTTGGCTACTCTCTCTGAGTCCCCCAGTATTTTATTATTTTATCTTTTAATTTTATTTTATCTTTTAATTTTATTTCATCTGTCCATTTATTTGCAGCTGGGTTTTGATGCTGAATACAAAAGAGTAGCAAACTTAGTTAAAAAGGGATTCTTCTTATATGTGTTAATATTGTACAGTTTACTTATTCCAATGGTAAACTTAAGGCTGAAACCAATTAATTAATTGCTTTAATAATATTTATTGAGGGTCCACCATGTGCCTGGCATTGTCCTGGGCACTTGGGTGCAAAATCTAAAATTAACACCACAGGTCCTCCCCAGAGAATTTAAATAAACATGATCATGATCCAGAAAGGTCCCAAATTCTCTAAGACATGTGATATTTCATATATGATGTATATATTGCTCATTCTTGAAGACTGATTTTGAGAATGTACATTGAGGTGGATTGCTAAACATTGGTTAGGTCTCAATTTTAAGTCAGATAAAAGATACTGAGAGTATTATTTTAACTATTGCAACACCTTTCCTGGGATAGAAATTAATGTTTTTGTTCTCAGATTTCTGAGGGCAAAATGAGTGAAGTCCTTTGAAAAAGGGTCTTTAACGAAATTTCAGCCAGACACAGGGAAACAGCTTTCCCTCTCAGACCTTCAGTTTCTTCCTCTGTCCAGTGGTCCTCTGACTGTGTGATGAGGCTTCTGACTGTGTGATCAGGCCAGTAGCTCCAGGGGACCAGAATGGAACCAATAGCTTTGCTTTGGCAACCAGCTCCCTGGGAGGGTGTGAGGCTAATGTGTGGCTCTGCCCCCATCTCCTCCCATGGGGAGATAACGGAGTTACTTCTCCCAGCAAACGGCACAGTGGCGGTGGACAGACTGTTGGCCACAAGTAAACGCAACTCTGGCCTCATCCTCCAGCTTTCCCAAATGTCAGGTTCAAATAAAGTTGCATGAAAATAAGACAATAGTTAAGCAAAGTATTTTAAACCTTTGTCCTCTGAGCAAAAGTCTAAATTAATTTGAAAGCCTGGCTACTTTGTCATGCATTTAATCTGACTTCATCTGCAACTAGGTTTTAAGCACCTTCACACCATGACACTTTATACTGCCTGACTTCATTCTATGTGCCCCCTTGTATTAGCACCTTACTTTTATATTACACTTTACAGTTTACAGAATTATTTCAAATGATTGGCTTATTTGATCCTCCCATCATTTCTGTGAGGGAAGTGGGTATTAATAGCTACATTTTATAGATAAAGAGATTTTGGGAAGCAACTCGCTTGTTGCGGTCATACAAACAAGTAAATGGGAGAGACGGGACTTATTTGTTAAATTTTATTCCCCCAAATAATTCCATAAGTACAGGAGATACCACATGTAAAGTGTATTGACAACAGACTTATTTTAACTTTGTGTTGGGTTAGTCTAAAGAGGTTTTCACAATTATGTTAATACCTTTATGTCTTTCATAGCAAAGACATATTCAGATTTTTATTGAATTATGGATCCTAAGTTTGGGAAGGAAATGTAGGGCAAATCTAAGGTAAATCAAGTTTTGAGTTTATAGAGTCATTCAATAAATATTGGCATTTTTTGTATCGGAAATGTCTAGACCATATTACACATTTAAGTATTATTCCTCTACTACTGACCCTACAACCCAATAACTAAATCATTCCTCATTCATCAGTGAGCTGATACTTAACTTTCCAGATCAGCTATCCTATATGGTAAATTCCTAAACCTACATTTTACATCCATGAGTTTATTATACACCTGATTATTACTTTCTATAGCCCCTTTTCACAAAGTTCTATCAAGAATGTAAAGTACACTGAATTTAAATTGCATAATTAAGCTCTCACTGAGTTGGTATCATACTATAGGTCCAATTAAAAAATTTCTAGACCTAAATATAATGAGTTGCAAGCAATATTCATTGATTGAATATATAGGAAGAAAAATGGTACTTAGATATCATATAAATACAAAGATCTCTTGTAGAAGAAACTTATAAAATCTACTATAATAGTGATTAAGTTTTCCATCTTCCCCATTAATTCAAGGGAATGTATGGTCATGTCTAACAGATCAAATGTGATAGTATGAGAAGGTTCAGACAAATTTCTTTAAATTATTTTGATAACTTAGGGAATCATTTTAAATGAACTGTGATTTCCTTTACATATAAAACTGAGAAAGGTTGGGCCTCCCAGGTGGCGCAGCGGTTGAGCGCTGGGTTGCAAAGCTGCCCGCGGCCTCTGCGGCGCCGGTTCGATCCCCGGCTGCTCCCCGGCCACCGGAGGAGGGTCCCACATGGCGCGCAGACCTCTCCTGCCGCCCGCTGCTCCCCTCAGCAGTGTACTTCGGTCCTTCTGCCTGTTCTGCTCCCTGCTCTGGCTCTGGTGAATTCTCTCACCCTCCCGGCTTCTGACTGTACCCAGTGCATGTATAAACCAAACAAACAAACAAACAAATAGATAAATAAATAAGACATGCCTCTAGAAAATTAAAAAAAAATATATTTAAAAATTAAAAAAAAAAACTGAGAAAGGTTTTTGAACAAGAGATTTAGAGACAACTAGAGTTTTTCTATTAAATTTTAGGAAGTGACTATATATTTATCAGTAATATAAACTCAGATTTCACATCTATTGACCAAATTGGTCAATAAATTAAAACAGAATTCAAATAACATTTCTGATGGTATTCTAGAGTATGTAAAAGAGGTTAACAAAATATGATAATATCTCCAGTTTCCTTTGAATCAATCAATCTCAGAGGAATGTGGCCATGCATCTTCTCAGCGTAATTTTTTCTTAGAATCCCAAACGCTCTGATAACATTCAACATGTTTTTATTCATCCTAAAGATTGCACTGCTTCCTTTCATTCATTCATGTTTCAGGTTCATTTTATACTCTTCATCTAAACCCCTTGGGCTGGAAAAATAGATAGTTTTGGGAATGATCAATTCCTCTTATGATGTAAAATTCACAGTTTCAACATTTTGTAGCCTGGATATTTGCCTTCTCATGAAGTATTTTTTTAGGAAATGGTCTTAGATTCTATCAGATTTCTGTCAGAATTCTGTCATTCAAATTGCTACTTATCTAGTTTAATTTTTAATTTGGTCTCGTTGTCAATTCTGAGCTGTTTCCTCAGGTTCACTTGCTACCTTACCATCTTCTATGAGGTCATTTATAGCACCTTGTTTCAAGAGCAGCAAATTTTACCTTATCCCTTGTCCCTAATCAGATTGCTAACTCAGCTCAGTCTTTATCTCCAATCTCCTTTCCTCCTCATTGGTGTTTTATTATTTTTTTAACCTAGAGGAGCCAGACTCCTAGATTAGGTATTTCTTAAATTTACATATTGTAATCTCATCTGCTCATTTCCTTAGGCAATCACTGTACATTTGGTAATTCTATTATAGATCATTATCTATGAAACCATTTTGTTTTCCCATAGGAGTGTCTGGAACCCCTGCTGGCCTTTCCTTAAAGAGTCACTCCAAAATATATCTATACTTAATCAAAACATTTCAAAGAGGTAGATGTCTATTTCTGTAACTAGAAAAAAAAATAAGGTTCCTTCTTTTAATATAATACTTTGGATGTCTTAAAATTACAAAGCTGTCAAAGATTACTATCTCTATACTTTATTTTTATATTTATAGACATATATGTGTATAAATAATGTCCATTGTATTTTATATGTATGTGACATACAAGAAAGGGAAAAATATTTTTGTAAAATAATCAACTTACGAGTGCCTAAATATTTCTTTTGTAAATAATTGTGCTCTAACATTTTACCCATTCTAAACACAGCTATTTTCTCCTTTCATTCTTTTGGGTCTTTTTTTTTTTTTTTTCTTTGCTTCTTAGAGAGTCAAAAAGGACGTCAAATTAGTATTTGAGTAGATAAAAAAGTCATTTTTATGATAATTTCAATAATCTTAAAAGAAGGAGATATTAAATATCCTTGAATTAAACCTTTTACTTCCTGATGATGAAGTTGAGGGTGCAAAGTTGCATCTCAAAGGGAATTAGCACAGAGTAGAAAGTGAAACCCATCTCCCATACTCTGTCAAATTACTGGCTGTGGCAGCCCCTGAAATCCTCCTTACCTCACATTTAATAAACATTTGATATTTGTCCTCTAACTCCTTGGTGTATTAGAATTGCCATTTTGGATATGAGAAGGAGGGAAGAAAATGTGTTATCATAGCTGCTATAACTGTCAGACAGGAGCTGACAGTAAATAATGAGGTCAGAACCCAGTCCCCAAACTCAAATCCATCAGCCTGGGGCCATTTGTGACATATCACAGAAGGCCTTGAAGTCACCACTGCGTTATGGAACAGTAAAGTACAGCTATTAATAGGAAAAAAATCATTGATATAAATAAATTATGTTCACTATATGTTATCTGGGAAAGCAGAGAAGTGGATCTAAATTTTTGAAAGACCTGGGCAAAATGAATAAAATTCAATTCACCAGTTGTCTAAACTTTTTCTTATTAATGTATACTAGCCAAGCAAGAAGATTATAGTGATTTTGTTTCTGATTTTAAACTTTTTGTATTAAAAACAGAGGAGGAGAAGGGGGAAAGAAATGACAATCTGTTGGCTTTTATTGAAAGAATTCTGTAAAAGAACTTTTAATGAGCTTTGTTAGGGAATTAGATGCAATCAAATATTGCCTATAGAAATATTTCAGCTAGCTGCAAAAATAGTTCATAAATAATTCTGTTTGGGAAATAATATTTATTTACATTTGAAAGGACAGGTGTGATGGTTTAATAGTGAAACCATACTCATTTCACTTGGGTGTGATGAAGAGTCACAATTGTTTACATGTTTTGACACACCAAGTTCAACAAATTTTATCTGATCATCTTAACTGGATAATTGCCAAATGTGTGCCATTTAGAAATAACTTCCCGTGAAAGGGTAATATTTTGGCATTAAGTATTTCATCTTCATAAGGAGGCAGTTTCCAATTTTCCAAACAATGTTTAAAACATGTTGAATCTGTGCTTAAAATCAAGATGCTGTAATAAACCATCACTTCTTTCCCATCACCTACCTCTACCCCGTAGATACTCATTATATAAAGAAAACTAGAATATTAAAATCTTGGACAGTTCTTTCAACATATGTACCTTTTTCTATGTTAAACTGGTTTTGATTTCCTGTTTGCATTACATATCAGCAGAAATGTTGAACTCCGGTCACTGAACACTTATTTTCATCTGTTTATATGTAGTCACCTGGGCAGCCTTGTGACAGTCCTCTCCAGGCGGCATATGCGATGGCTCTGGGACATTAGTGGAAGGAAGCCTTTTTGGATAGGTAAGTCCTATTGCTGCACAGAGAAGGAAGGTGTGAATGCACAGAGAACATCTTCCTTCCAGGGTCCAAATGATTTTGGTTCACAGTAACAAGCAATTGTTAGATGGCCAGAGAATCTGATTTTTTTTTAAGATTTATTTATTTATACAAGAACTGGGGTACAGGCCAGAAGCACAGAAGGGTGAGATATTCACCAGAGACAGAGCAGGGAGCAGAACAGGCAGACAGACTGAAAGCACTGCTGAGGGGAGCAGCAGGCGAGGCAGGAGAGGTCTGCTACACCATGTGGGTATCTCCCTGGTTGGCAGGGAATTGAACCCACACTGCAGAGGCCTTGGACAGCTTCACAGCGCTGCACTCAACCTGCTGCGCCACTAGGGAGGCCCCAGATAGTCTGATTTTTAAGGCTCGCCTGACAACTTTGACATAATCTTTTTTAGACATTTATAAAGGATGTGGTTAGACAGATAGGAAAGGAATCCAACAAATGCTGTTTCTAAAAGTAAAAAATTTGATATTGCTTATAAAAAGGAGATGGTTAAATAAAATATAGTATAACCATCTGAAGAAATATTTAATATTTAGTGCTTTAGTAAGGAATTAAATATTAAAGATGGAATCAAGTGCCTTATGTTTATCAATTCATTGCATAAATATATACTTGGTGCATACTATGAATAAAATATGTAAAGTATTGCATTTTTGGCAAGGTATTAAGTGAAAAGGGAGGGCCTGTAGTCTTTTGAAAGCTGAAGTAATTTAAAAAAAAATTTATATACATTTATATACAAATTTATATACATTCTATATTTAAAGCCTACGCAATGCATTCACATAGATACATAAAAGAAATATGCTAAAGAATGAGATGTTTAACCTCCACATAAGAATTCTAGGTGATCTTAATTGGTTTCTCTTCTGAAATTTTAATATTTTCTACTATTTTAACAATAACACCTTTCTTTTCAATAATACCACAATACAAATCTATTTAATTTAAAGATAGAATTCTCAGGGGACCTCAACCTAGTGTTCTTACTGTCTCCTCTTGAAGGCATTTTATTTGAGGAAACTATAATAATTGAATTTAAGGAAACTATGATAAACGCAGTCTTGGCTTCTCAAAATTTCTGTAGTACTCAGTGAGTGTCTGAATTCAGAAATTATCTAAGCGCATAAAGGCTGGAGGATAATATTGTATACATCCACCATGACTGATTCTATCCTTACAATGTACTTAAGCATAGCATCACCTGATCAATAATTCAAGGAAACAATCCAGAAGGAAATTGATTGACCCTAACCAAAAGCACTTCATTTTAATCTCTCCAAAAATATTGACTGAGAGTCAGCTGAAAAAAGGTAATATGCTATGTAACTAAAACTGTTTTCACTCTAAAATTTGGTTTCACAGATGTCAGATCATGCTATTTCAAGAAAATCCTTTTCTCATTTTAATCCTTTTATTTCTATTATGAAAAAAAGTGAGGCAGAGAATTGTTTCTTTAAGGAAAATTACAAGAACTTTACAACAGTAAGATGTGATTTACAAAAATTGCCAATGGGAGTAGAGAGTCAAGTAGAGAAAAAATGCTTTTTATTGAAATTGCAGCAGATTGAAAAGATCTTAAGCTTCAGACTAAAAATAACACATAGTAAGCTACTTTCAAATATGAAAACCAAGGCATCTGATAATAAGAAAGAACAATAGACAAGAGTGTATCTGTTTCTCTGTGATAAGAGTTCTGCTTTAGGATAATCTGAATAATAACAGCTGCCATTCATTGAACACATGGCACGAGCTTCATCTTTATGCTACCCATTATCTTTTTTCATCCTTAAAACAGATGTTTCACTTTTATTCCCATTTCTTGGACAAAGAAACAAAAACTCACAGTGGTTAAGTAACTTACTGGCCAGGTAGAGCTAGGATTTGGATTTGGATCAGCCTTAAGTTCTTAATTGTGTCTTTTTTTTTTTTTTAAAGTTTGTGCATACAAAAACTGGGGCACAGGCCAGAGATGTGGGGATGAGGAGATTCACCCGAGACAGAGTGGGTAACAGAACAGGCAGATTGACTGAAATACACTGCTGAGGGGAGCAGAGGGCGAGTCAGGAGAGGTCTGCTGCATCATGTGGGTAGCTCCCTGGCTGGGGATCGAATTCACGCTGCAGTGGCTGTAGATAGCTTCATAGGTTGCATCTTAACCCCTTGCGCCACCAGGGAGGTCCTCTTAATTGTGTCCTATAGGCCTCCTGGTTCCTATTTCATGTTTTAGATCCTAGATTCATGTTTACATGTAGTTACTGTAGTCTATATGTAGTTACAACAGACTGATAAATGTCTGAGCATAAATGTAATAAAATCCTTTGGCACATTCTTTTGGTTCACATTAGGTTTGAATGACCAAGTGCATGCTGGCCTCTGGCAATGGATTGGTGGTGAACCTGTCACCTTCACCAACTGGAGGAGAGGGCCCCCTCAACGGTCAAAGCCTGGCAAGAACTGTGTTTTGGTTCAAAGACAAGGAAAATGGCAAACCAAGAACTGTAGAAAGGGCAAACCTCATAATTACATATGCTCCAGGAAACTCTAAATAGAGCTGGGTGCCCACTTGGGATTTCTCACCTATTTATTTACAGGATTTGTGCATATTGCTCAATAGAAAGCAAGGTGTCATGCCTGACTTGGTACTTTTTTTTTTTAAATCATAGTGTATGAATGATTCTACCTAGAAAAAAAAGGAACATAGATGAATAGTTCCAAGAAGATTGGTAAATGAATATATCTTCTAGAAAGATAAAAGCTTTGTATCTCAAAACATTTCAAAATAAATTTCTGAAGTATTAAAAGGTACAAGATTTATTTCAGAAGAACCCACCCTGATTCCACTCCATCTCTTTCAGCACCAATTTCATGGTCCTTGGATTATTTTTTCCACCATAATGCCTCTAGTGAGTTCATTCTGAAGTCTGTATTGCAGGTGCTGCTACTACTTCAGTCTGAGTGAAAATAACCCCACCAGTTCATTAAATGCAAAGGATTGTTCTGTCCCTTTGGAGACCCTTTAAATGTGAAACCTGGGATAGGAAACTTATGGATAAAAAGGAGAATTCTCTGTGGTGAAAATGCAGGTTTAGATGGAAGATGTTGCAGATGGGAGCTCATTTTCAAAACTCTAATTCAATATAAGAATTCAGGGGCTATTTGATTTCAGGGGTCTGCCCATTGCCATTCATAAACTAGATCTTTTCTGTTAAGAATGCTGGCACTGTTCCTTTCAGAAGCTAAGGATGGACTTGCCCTGGTCTTCAGATTCATGAGAAATTTGAAATAATATGAAATTCTCTATCTATACTTCTAATACTGACTAGCATTTCTCAAGGACATTTGAAATACAGTCTCTATGTGAATGATGGTTAATATGTAGAAGAAACACACTGTTTCTTAGAAGTAACCAAATGAGGTATGTTGATAAGCAAAGAAAAACTATGCATATAAAGGAACCCTGGAATGTCTATATTCTCAGAAAGGATTTTGATATGATTTTTTACCCTGAATCTTTCATATTTGTAGAAATACCATGTTAACTTTATTCTTTAATGTAACTGTGTTGTGGTCATCTATGTTCTCAGCTGAGTTAAACATTTTTATAGCTGTGATGCTTGTTGCCATCTTCCAAGAACTCCCCTCTGAAATCAAGGTTTAACTGCAGGTAATTAGAAATGTATTTCTGAAACATTCACTCAGAATTATCCTGTTTTTCATGAACACTGAAAAATATGGTTGTGCCAGATGTAACTTGCTGTATGAGACCAGTGTAGCTTCAGAATCAAAACAGGGTTTTCAAGTCGACTCTCTCTTTGGTGCAGGTTTCATTATAATGATATCTTGAATGAAACTAAAAAAGGCTGAAGAAATTTGGGTCAGTTTCTGGGTAGACAGCATAGTTTCATTTCTATTCATCTGTCAAGGTTTTGATTAGTGGAAAATTTACAGTGAGAGAATAGAACAAGACTTCAACATTCTATCTCTTATTTAAATGTAAACATCATTGTGGAGTCAGGAAGCTCCTTACTTGGATGTCACAGGTAGTCTCCTGTAGGGTGTATAATGAAAGACACACAACCTGACTCCACACCAGCCCCAGTCCCTTCTGACCCACTGGCAATGCAATGGGGAAAGTGGAATGCCAGAGAAAGAAAAAAAGTTGTTTGCCTAAAGGGTTAAACCCTAGGAGGGAAAGTAAAACTTTAAGGAATGAAGAATTTGAGGGCAGGGCCATTCCTTTCCACTAGAACTCTAGAACCATATTAACTTATAAAATGGAAATCCAGAGCCGAGGCTACTCTGTAGAACCCAGTTGGTCAGCATGGTAGGTACTATTAGACATTTCTGCAATGACAATGATATTTAAGTGTAATTGCAAATGTTTTCCCAAAGAGAATGCTTTGACTTTTTATAGTAACTAGAAATGCTTGAAGCATATTTTTAAATATTCCAGATTGTGAAATCATGAATCATGTTGTTAAATCCAAGTCGTTGAAAGAAGATACAAATAAAAAGTAAGGCAAGTTTTGGGTGGTTGGCAGTATTCACCATTACCTTCCTTTGTTCGTCATGATCTTTCACTTGGGGAGAAGTAAATGATTGTCATGGTGCTCTCTATCTTAACTGGTCACCGCCACACTTCAGGTTCTGTTAGGAACAGCAAGAAGCAGACTAATGGTAGAATGGGGATTAAGTGAGGAAATGGAGAAAGGAGAGAAAGTTTGAGTAGGAAGAGATGGGGGCTAATGGCAGCTAGAAAGAAAAGCATCAGAGAGAAGGCCCTGAATACTACCTAGTTATTCCCCGAGTTGATTATTGGCTCAGGAAAAGGCCTACTTTATCCAAAGGCATCAACCCAGTTGAATAGTGTGTAGCATTTCAGAATTTTCTCATTTTTGGTCTATAACAAACACACAGCTTATATTTGCTAAACATTAACTTAAAAAGCATATGATAATTATTCCATCTCCTTCCAACGACCAGGTGACATCTATTTAAATTTCTGTTTTTATTTTTAATATAGTCAAAAGAACATGCACATATTCTCATTAACAATATGGTTCTGTATGACTTAAACTTCAAACTGGTGCTGATTAATTTTTGCAATAAAGCAGCATATTAAATGTACTGTATCTAGTGTTGTATCAAAATTAATAAAATAAGCTTATTTTGAGTTCTGTGTCATTATTCTTTTAGTTTCTGACATTTTATATTCTATTCATTGTAAGAAGGAATGAAGAAGAAATTACATGAGTATTTCTAATCATAACTATTTAGATCAGTATTTAATTATATGACTTCTATCCATCCACCCAGCCCCCTATCTCCCCTTCCACCCTGCATTTGTCATTGTTTGCAATCCTAGAAATATTGTAGTGAATGAGAGAAAAAACAAAGTATAAGTCTATGGCATATTTATGAAAATTTCTAGTGGTTTTATTAAGGGTGGAGTTTTTGATCAGGGAAGAAATTGTAAAGAAAATCATTGATTACATTATTATCCTTTTTCAGAATTAGAGGGAAATAAACCAAGATTTTGTTAGCTAAGTTACATTTTGTTATATTTCTCTCCTGATGTAGACACTGCTATAAACTTTTTGGGTTTAGGATCAGGTCTAAAAGTTCGCAGTAGCTGTCTCAAGTTTCTTGTCTTCCAAATCAAGTTAGGAATGAAAGTTTCAAATGTAGCTAATTACGTTTGACAATCACATTTTACCACAAAGATAAGTGGTATGTGTCTTTGTGTCTTAGAGATTCCTGGAGTGAAAGTAACAGGCATGAAAGAAAGAGACCTTTGATATAATTTCATTTAATAGTCTATTAATTTCCTAAAGTCAAAATGGGAAGAAATCAAAGCTAGAACTCTAGGATCTTCCAAATTATAGACTCTCTTCTAACTATTGCACTATCTATCACCACTCTGAGCAAATGGCTTTAATATCAAGTATAATCTCTTTGATTGATGAATATGATAAAATTCACCATATGCTTGAAAACATTACTGTAAACAAAAGAACACAGGCACAAAAGTTCCCCTTGTATGTGATTCCACTGATAAGAAATATACCAAAGTAGGCAAAGCTATAAAGACAGAATGTAATTTGGTGGTTGCTAAGGGTTGCAGGAAGGGGAAATTGGTACTAATTGCTACTAGGTACAGGGTTTCTTTTGAGAGGATAGAAATATTCTGAAATTAGGTAATGGTGATAGTTGCACAACGTGGTGTATATACTACAAACTACTGACACGTGCACTTTAAAATGATGACTTGTGTTATAGGAAGTATATATAGCATTATGTAAAAATGCCATTAAAATCACCATATAAATGTTTATTTTAGAAAGCCATAAATGGGTTGGTGTGTTTGCTGTGTGTATCTGACTTAGCCAAAATCTTTTTCCAGCCTTTTCCCCATGTCTTACCCAGGTGTTTATTTATTTATATAGTTAGTTAAGTGGAAGGGAATGCGGATTTGACATATTTTAAAATTTATGGTGCTGTTTTATTGATCTTCCTCCTCTTCCTCCCCATCAATCATGGGAGAACTGTTACTGATGGCGGGGTGTGACGGAATGTCTGTAGTGTCCCGAATGCCATCATTTTCTGAAAGTTAATTTTACTAGCCTTTAGAGAAAGATTGTGCAGGAAATGAATATACTATCCTCATAACTTAGATATATAAGTGTTCATTTTGAACAGATTTTATAAGTCTCATATTCTGCTAAGCAATAAAGTTTCGTTTATCTTAAGATACGAAGGAGCAAAAATCAACCAACACTTGGATTAAAGCCCTCGGGGTAACTAGCAATACTTTTCTTCAAGCAACGAAGTATGAGTTCACCTTTTGCATCTGTCCTCATCTGCATTTTTGGCTTTCAACCCCAACTTACCACACAGAAGAAATGTGTGTCCAGACCCATCTATATGTTGCCTACACGAAACGTACTTTCAATACAAATACACAAACACATTTAAGGTAAAGAATGGAAAAAAATATGCCATTCTAAGGCTAGTTAAAATTAGAGTAGCTATGTTAAAATAAAATGGGTTTTAGAGTCAAGAATATTACCAAAAACATAGAAAGTAATTTTACAATTTAAATGGGTTAGCACATCAAGAGGGCATAACAATCCTAAACGTTTTTGCATCCAATAACAAAGCTTTAAATAACATGAAGAGCTTTGGTTATTTGGGGTTTTTGGTGATTCCATATGAATTTCATCAATAATTGTTCTATTTCTTTGAAGAATGTCGTTGAAATTTTTATTGGGATAACATTGAATAGCAACAACAAATGTTGGCGAGGTTGTGGAGAAAAAGGAACTCTCCTGCATTGCTGGTGGGTGCAAACTGGTCCAACCACTATTGGAGAGCTGTGTGGAGATTTCTTGATCTACTAAAGATAGAGCTTCCATATGATCCAGCAATTCCACTCCTAGGTATTTACCCAAATTAATTCCAAAGGGCACCTGCACCCCTATGTTTATAGCAGCACTATTTACAATAGCTAAGCTATGGAAACAACCCAAATGCCCAAAAATAGATGACTGGATCAAGAAGATGTGGTACATAGACACAATGGAATATTACTCAGCAATCAAAAAAGATAAACACTTGCAGTTTGCAGCAACATGGATGGAGCTAGAAGGGATCATGCTCAGCGAAATAAGTCAGAAAGAAAAAGAAAAATACCGGATGGTCTCACTCATAGCAGGTATTTAGAAAACCTAAATAAGGGACCAGGAAAAAGACTAATTAATACAAAGTAAAAATCAAAATCAACAAGCAACTATAAACCAGAGACACACTACCGGGGCAGGGGGGAGGGATGGGGAGAGGAAGGACTAGGGTCAATATAAGGTGGGGTGCAATTGTATGGGGAATATAAACAAAATGAAAATGCATACATTGTGCAAAAATGAAAAATGATGTAAGAATTATATAAAATAAAATATAAAAAATAAATAAAACCTGTAGTATATTAAAGAGGAAAAAAAGTTAAAAAATACACACATGAAGCAAAGACTGAGAACTGCAAAGACAAAATTACCATTTACAGAAATTTACCAGTATAGTCAGAAATGTCAATACTCTCTCTTAATAATTGTTAGATCAAGTAGGCAGAAAAGGACATAGATGTGTATATACTGTTGCTAGCATTATCCTAATTGACATCTGTGTTACTCAACAATAGCAGAATATATATTCTTTTCAAGTGCACATGGAACACTTATGAGGACTGACATTATTCTGGGATGTAAAATAAGTCACAATAATTTAAAATAATTCAAGTCAAAAGGAAGTTTGAGAAAATGGAGACTTTTTAAACCTTCAGGAAAATCTTAATAGAAGGTAAGTTTCAGAAATTGGGGGTTTTCTCAAGCTTTTGAGAAATTCTTGCTACTGAAGCAAGATGCTATGTAATGGATGTGACCAAGTGGCCAAATGTTATCATCATTAATAAAATTGGACCTACACTGGGGAAAAAAAGAATTCAAGTCATACAAAATATTCTTTGACCACAATGAAACTAAGTTAGGAAGATCGCAATAGCAAAATTATCTGTGGAAAAACCACCACATGATTGGAAAACAGCAATTTCTTTAACTCATGGGTTAAAAGGGAAATGAAAAAAAATATGTTGAACTGAATAAAAATGAAAACAACATGTCAAAGTTTGTGGGATGCCATTAAAACAGTACTTAGGGAAAATGTTACAGCACTGATTGCCTACATTAAAAAGTAAGAAATATCTTAACGTTAGCTTCCACTTTAAGAAAGTAGAAAAAGAAGATGGTGATAAGGGAAGAAAACATAACAGCAAAAATCAAAAGAAAAGAAAGAAAATCAATGAAATCAAAAGGTGGTTGTTTGATGTTATCAATAAAATTGGTAAGTCT
Source organism: Talpa occidentalis (assembly GCF_014898055.3). Lineage (NCBI taxonomy): Eukaryota > Metazoa > Chordata > Mammalia > Eulipotyphla > Talpidae > Talpa > Talpa occidentalis. The sequence continues at coordinate 14,945,596 of NW_023605083.1, forward strand.
CTAGTCAGATTGACTGGAAAAAATTGAGAGAGGATACAGATGTCAAGAATGTAAGGTGACATCACTATATGCTATAGCTATTAAAGGAAATAAAGGGAATATCATAACTCTTGTCATTATAAAACTTAAAAGAAATGGACAAATTCCTTGAGAGACATAGAACTACCAAAGCTCAATCAAAATAAAAAGGATAACTTGAAAAAATCCTGTAACTATTACAGAAATTGAGTTTATATTTTAAAATTTTCTCACAAGAAAATTCCAGAGTCAGGGTGGGGGGAAGCAAATATTGTTTAAAAATGAACAATGATGTAAAAAATTAAAAAAAAATGAAAAAAAATTTCAGAGTCAGATAGCTCCATTATTGAATTCTACAAATATCTGAAGACAAAATAGCGGCAATTTTGCAACAACCCATCCAGAGAATTTGAGAAGATGGTTACTTCTAACTTATTCTATGAGGCTAGCATTATAGTATCACAATAATATTATAAGAAAAGGCAACTTCTGACCAATATTCTTTATGGAACTAGATAAAAAAATTCTACAAAATTTTACCAATTCACACCAATAATATATACAAAAGAATAACACACCTTGACTATGACACTGTTAGGAGAATGACTAACCACAGATTAGGAAAAAAGTTACCCTGCATGAATCTGATAAAGGACTTGTATACAGACTATAGTTTAAAGACTTTGAAAATTCAATAATAAAAATTTTAATGGGCTGAAGATTGAAAAGCTCTTTTACCAAAGAAGATACATTAGTAGCAAATAAGGTACAAGAAAATACGTCAACCTGTCAGTCACTAGAGAAATGTGAACTAAAGCTACAATGAGATACTGTTATATAATCAATATATTGGGCTGTCAGGAAAGTCATGATGTATTTTTTCTGTTTTCCGTGCAAAAATGCATCATAACTTCTGACAACCCAACATACTAACTAATATATATAACATGTATAATATATAACATACATATTATATTTATATGATATATATTATATAATATATATTGTTATATAAGCTGTTTATAATAATATATAATAAATGTATAAAATATATATTCTATAAAATATTTTTATAAGCATATAAAATATTATAAAATATATATTGACTAAAGTTGAAAAAGCTGATATATCAAAAATTGGTGATGGTGTGGAAGTACTGGGACTCTCATACACTGCTGGCAGAAATATAAACTGGTAAAACCACATTGGAAAACAATTGGGTGGTTCTTTTAAAAGTTACACACATAGTTCCCTATCAATCAGCAGTTTCCCTAATACTTACCCAAAAGAAAACACATATATCTATTCAAAGACTTACATGTGAATATTCGTAGCAGCTATATTTGTTTTGGTCCAGGCTGGCTATCAGCAACCAAATGTCCACTATCCTGAGAGTGGATAAACAAAGTACATCCTTATGAAGAAATACTCTTTGGAAATAAAAATAAATGAACTATTGATGCAACGTGAATGATTCTTGAAATAATTTTGCTGAGTGAAAGAAGCTTGACAAAAAGTATTATGTAGTATATCTGTACTCCATTAATAGAAAATTCTGAAAATTGTTAACTAACTATACAGACACAAAACAAAGCATTACTGGGAATGAGAGATGGATATGGAAATTCAGAGGGGACAAGGGACATAAGGAAACTTCTGGAACAATGGATATGTTCACTATCTTCATTGTAGTAATAGTTTTACAGATATACATGTGTATACATATGTGCACATAAATATGTGCCAAAAATCTTTCAAATTATATACTTTAAATATCTATAGTTTATTGTAAGCAATTACACTGCAAAAAAAAAGCTGTTTTAAGAAAGAGAAACAATATAATTTCCATAACACGATGGAAAAATTTTCAAAAGAAAATGAAAGCTATATGGAGTAAAATTGTGCAATTTAAATATTTGAGAATAGATACTTAGTGGAATATTTGATTGCCTCCATTAAGTAATTCTATCTCATAATGTCAATTTAAAATAGCAGAGTATTAAAATAATGTATGTACCATTTAATAGCTACATTGCAATAAGCAAACTGACAGGGGAGTGTTTATATCTCAGTTACACCACTTATTAGCTATGTATCCTATATTCCCTAAACTTAGGTTTCTGATCTATAAAATGGGATAAAAATAACTTCCTGGAACAATATTTGTGTAAATTAAATGCCTGGGCCATAGTAAGCACTCAATAAAAGATACTATTTAAAAGCTGTAAAGCATATGTGTGTTTGTACAGAGCAATGCACTCGGAAGATGGTAACAACTTCAAACAGTGCCTGTGCTCACCAGGAAAAGTAGAGTTTGGGGGATGGGAGACTCAGGGTTTTAAATTTCCACATTACAAGTAAGGTAGAACATTTGTGTCAAACATGTCTCCCACATTTGCCTGTGAAGGCAGGAGACAACACTGGAGTACAGAACCTAAACAGTTTCATGAAGTCAAGAGATTTTTTTAAAAAAGATGTTTTCAGCTTTTGGAAAAATGCAGATGATTGAGCAAAACTTTTTTTACAATCCCAGAATGTCTTGTGCTTAGAGATGATGTCGGGCACATAAATCTCATAAAGAGACACGTTAGGGGATAGTTTTTCACATGATTGTCTACTTGGCTAATGGACTACACTTGGATGATAGTCATATTCTCAGGATGGCTCTTTATGAAGCCACATTTTTAATTTTCCCTTGCATTCGGTATTTAAGGAACACACTTGTTGCATATATTGAGGCTCTGTCATGCATCGAAATGAATATGTGAATATTTAAATGGTGCTAAGTGGAGAGAACAGTGTTTCAGATAAAGAAGGATTCAAAGGACCAGCAGACCACTGGCTCCCAATAAAATATTTTCTTTCCTACAGATGTCCTGGCCATCAGAATTCTTTGGTCATGTTAGTATCTAGCCACAAATAAAAGATTTCTTAAGAGTATCAGATTTGAACCAAGAGTTGAACTGTTATAAATGTTACTCAACTTTATGGCAAACCCAGACCCTGGATCAGGTACACAACAGAAGGCAAACCTGGCTGGAAAGGTCTGCTTTGCTTTTTGAATTTTATTGACACGGTTTTTCAGTTTGTCTCATGCTGTCTCGTTACTTAATTCCCACACCTCAAGGGGAAAAAATGTGTAATATCTTAATATTTGTGTTACAGATACTTAACATTATGTTTCTGCATAGGTGTTGCCAAGATAGTCAAGCCAACCTTTATTTATAGAGGGTAGAAAATATAAATCTGTCTGAAATCTTTCATGAAATGAAGGTCTTAATATCTCCAGCGTTGATTTTGGTGCCTACCCTTGGAGAGTCTTCGAGAAGGGTTGTCAATACAAGGTGTCATTGTTTTAGGTTTCCTATCCATGACTTGCTTTTTCCCCCAACTTCCCTCTCTTTTGGCAACTTCTCTTTGCATTCTGTCCTACATTTGGCCCTGAGTCAGTTGAAAGCTTTGCAAGTTGATTTTCCATTCCCATCTGAATTTGAGCTTAGCTGTGGAACTGTTTTCCATGTGTTTTTAATCATTTGTCCATGTGTTATGAGCTTATAGGGACAATATGGTTCCCCCAACTGCCTGCACTGTATAAGCAGAAACTGGCAAGGTAGCCAGTGGGGGAACGGTTTTCAGACAGATGCCCCCTACACTCATTTCTGTTGGTGACACACCACCCCCATCCTCCAACTGGAGGAAAACAATTTACAAGCTTGCATAAAGTTACCTAACACACTCGTGCCAGTCTTCTGGCACGAGTTACCTTTTCTAGGAGTGTAATTATCCTTTAGGAGAGACTTGCCTGGGAACTGTGGCTGATGTGACAAAGTTCAAAGACCTACATTGAGATCGTGGCCAGGCTGAGAAATAAAGAAAGGTTTATTCTGAGTCTTCCCAGATTCAGTGAAAATGTGGTTTTAAAAGTAAAGATAAGTTCTCCATGACAAAGAGATATCTCTTCACAAGAAAAGTACAAGGGCCTGTGCCAGAAGTTCTGTCCACATTTTTTTATGGGGGGGTGGTGGTGTATGTTAAATCAAACATTCATTAACCTTGTAAGTGTAGAGCAAGGGGCCAGGAACAGGAAAGAAACAGAAAAATGCTTTAAACAAAATCCCTGTTCTCAAAGTTGCTGCCAATGCAGCCCCCAGCAACATACATTACCCCCTGCCTGGCAAGAGCCTCCTTCCCTCCCCAGTGGGGAAGCCATGGCTGGGGGATACAAGTTAACCCCAATGTTTTGGGTGAGATGGCGCCCTTGTAAATTCTCTACTTCTAAGGCAGAGGACTGAGTGGTAAGTCTGCTTTTGTAGCATAAAACTTCAGATTCTCATAATTCTCTGGCTCACCCTGACCTCTCTTTCTCCACTTTATTTAGGACCAAATTTAGGAGAAAAGAGTCAAATGTTACAGAGAGCTCCAGTAGCTACAAGAAGGCCTGGGCGAACCTGGGAAGGAAGTTTTAAAAGAGACCTGGAGAAAAACGCTAGATCGAAGACAGTGAAGATTAGGTTTGTATAATTGTCTCCCACATTTGCCTGTGAAGGCAGGAGACAACACCGGAGTACAGAACCTAAACAGTTTCATGAAGTCAAGAGATTTTTTTAAAAAAGATTCAAAATGAGCAAACATTAAGTAAATGCTAGTGAGAGACAGTAGAATAAAGGCAGTTTGATGATATGTGGGAAACTTCAATAAAATAGGTAAGAAAGGTGGAATTCTAAGAACACAGTGGAAAGAAGTGGATTGGTATGGTCTGATGGTCAAATGGGAGGAAACTGACATCTGAGGACTTCAGTCTCTGTGGAGGAAGGGATGAGCTTATTTGCCTGAAAGTGATAAGAGACAGCTGTCAAAGGTTTGAGGTGATTTAAAGAGGATTTTAAAATCGTCTGTGTGGAGAAATAAAGAGAAAGTTGACTACAGCAGTAATAAAAAGATTGCTGGGCAGAGTACAGGATTCACTTAAGATGGAAAATAATTTATTTAGAATCAATTTTTGCCATAGTGCCATTACTTTTCCAGATTTCTACTGCCCAGATGTGGCCAGGAAAGGTGGGTAGCTGGGGGTTTCAAGCATTGGAATGTGCTGATGAGAGCAAGAGAAGGATACGGGCCAAGGAAGTAGAGAACATTGCAAAAGTTTGAAGTGATGGAACGTGAAGCCAAGTGGAACAGGGGAGACATGAAAATCTGAGGACTTAGGGACAGTCATGGAGTTTAAAATCTAAAGTGGAGGCAGATGTTAAGCAAATGTTTGCACAAATAATCATTTAACTACAACTGTGGCAGTACTATGATAGGAATAAAGCAGAAAGCGTGCTGAGAACAAGTGAGTGATAGAACTGAAACAAGAAAATGTTGTTATGAAATTATAGAATGTGAAATTCACAGTTTGGAGGTGAGTCATTCCTGGTAATAGGAGGGGTCAACCTACAGCGTGGCTGGGGAGGCAAGGCTTAGGGATGTGAAGTTAAATACCCGAGACCATGGAGCTGACAAGCAGTAAAGCATAGCCAGGAATAAAAGTCTTTCTGGCTTCAAATTCAGAGTTGCCCCCACTTACATTACTCTCTCTGAGAGCAGCTTTCTGTTGAATAAAATTGATCAAGATAACTTCTAAGGATGGAGATGAAGGTGCGTGGCAGAGGGTTAGTGTCAGTGACGTGGTCCTGAGCTGACTATAGCAGAGGCTGTGAGCAGTATGGAATGGATAGAGGGTGGGAAGTGGGCGTGTAGGAAAGTCGCCTCAGTTGCTTTAGTCGAATTTGCAGGAACCCTCTCTGCACACTTGCTAAGTAGATGATTGGTTACATATGGTTATTGTCTATGAGTTGTGCACTGTAATAACTACATACCCAGTTTCAAAAAAAAAAAAATTCTTCTCAGTAGTCTGAGAGTATTTTTTTTTAAAGATTTATTTATTTATGCATACAAGAAGTGGGGTACAGACCAGAGGTACAAGTGTGAGTGGATTCACCAGAGACAGAGTGGGGAACAGAACAGGTGGATTGATTGAAATACTCTGCTGAGGGGAGCAGGGGTAAGACCAGAGAGGTCTGCTGCGCCATGTGGATCACCTTTCTGGTTGGAGATTGAACTGGTACTGCAGTGGCTGGTGATAGCTTGATAGCGCTGAGACTTTAATCCCTGTGCCACCAGAGAGGCCCAATTTGGGAGTGTTTTGGAGAGAATAGTAAAATTACTAAAACTGTAAGCAGAATAATTTGACCTTAAAAGATAATATTGCCTAGAAGTAGAAATGGGGAGTTTTTGTGGCATGCCGCACCATTTAAATTTGTCCTTTTCTATTGACTGCATGCTTTGGTCTCTTTGGGTAAGGTATTCGTCAGCCCCAGGTGCCCTAACAAAGTACCATCGAGTGGTTTTAAACAACAGAAATGTATTTTTGCATAGTTCTGGAAGCTGGGAGTCCAGGATCAAGGTGTCCATTACGTAACTTTCCTCTGAAGGCAGCTCCTTGCTCGTAGACAGCATCTCATATGTGCATCTCAAACACGGGGTGTTTCCTCTGAGCTTATCAATATTGTAATCTCCTCTTCTTCTGAGGAGGTCTACCCTAAGGGCCTCATTTTATCCTGACTACCTCTTTAAGAACCTTATCACCAAATCATCACATTCTGAAGTACTGGTGATTAGGACTTCAATAAATAAATTAGAGGGATGTAGCGGGGTGGAGGGCAGGGAATACAGTTTAGCCCATTATAGGTGACAATTTAAAAATATATAAGTGCACTGATAATAGTAATTGTCTCCTCCATGGGATAGGAAGCCTAGGAGGTTAGCAGCAGCTTTATCTTGCATTATACATTTTTGCACAGCATCTATTGTGCTTTCTTGTACTCAACAAATATTTATGAAATAAAATCAGCAGAAACCCAGTGTGACAATTCTGTGTCATTGAGATTTGAATCTACCTGACAGTCCCTTATAAGCAGAGAGATGTTGCCTGCCTAGGTTTTCCTTGTGTATCTTATTTTGAACAATTAGGATCTCCCTCTGGATTACACACTCCACTAGGCCTGGATAAGGATACAGTCACCCTGTTATCCCCAGGACTTCTCCCAGATTTGGCACTCACATATATGCTGTAAGAGTGAATGAGTCTGGGCCTCTCTGGTGGAGCAAGAGGTTAAGCACAGCACTATGAAGCTATCCGTGGCCTGAATTCAATCCCCAGCCAGCCAGGGAGCAACCCACATGGCGCAGCAGATCTCTCCTGTCTCACCGGCTGCTCCCCTCAGCAGTGTGTTTCAGTCAGTCTGCCTGTTCTGCTCCCCACTCTCTGGTGAATCCTCTCACCACCACCATCCCACCTCTGGTCTATACCCCAGCTCTCATCTGCATAAATAAATACATCTTTAAAAAAAGAAAAGAGGGCCTCCCCAGTGGCGCAGTGGTTGAGAGCTGGGTTGCAAACCTGCCCGCAGCCTCTGCAGCGCTGGTTCGATCCCTGGCCACAGGGCAAAGGTCCCACATGGCGCGCAGACCTCTCCTGCCGCCCGCTGCTCCCCTCAGCAGTGTACTTCGTCAGTCTGCCTGCTCTGCTCTCCCCTCTGGCTCTGGTGAATTCTCTCACCTTCCTGCGCTTCTGACTGTACCCAGTGCTTGTATAAATAAATAAATAAATCTTTAAAAAAAATAAAATAAAGACAAGAGAATGAATGAGTCCAATGAATGGGGCAGCTTTCCAGAATGTGACCCTTGCAATATATTCTTTCCATAGAAAGTGGCAAGGAAAGGAATGCTGGGAGCAGAATGTGAGGTTTAGAATAATTTACTAAATTTAATTATGATAAGCGGTTTAAGAAGAAATTAATTATCCTAATCTGCCCTCTTCCTCATTCTGTTATTTGCTCTTTTTTTTTTTAATGATCAGACCTCTTTGACAATGTTGCTATTCTATATTTTTTAAAATAGAGGTAGTTTAAAGCAATGGCATGCACCTACCCAGATTTCTTCCACAAGCTCATCATCTCAAATCCCTTTTTCTGTCTCTCAGTTCCTTCTCTAACTCTTGTGCTCACCTCCTACCCCAACACTTCCTCTCACCTTTTGTTGATTTAAGTCTGGGGTTTTCAGGAAGGAACTTAGCCTCTCTGTTTCCCCCACAGAGAGCACTAGACCACTTTTTAGCTCCCTTCTGAGATTCTGTAGGAAACAACAAGCATAGTGACCTTTCAAAAATACACGAGAAATTCCACCTGGCCCTAAGGATGTCTTAGTGCCTAGGGAGCCTGGACAGTGAAATCAGACATTTCAGTTCAGGTTGGGGATGGGTTGGAAATTGGAATGAGTAAGTTATAAAATTGGATTTCAGCTCACAAGCTTGACATTGTCCCAGGAAGTAGATTTAGCCAACTGGGGCTCTCCTGAGCTCATGCTTGCCTTTCACTGGACCTGCCTCTGGCACTAAGTACACCAACATTTTGTGGCAATGTCTCCACACACCAGCTTCCTGCTGTGTCTAGAGGCCCCTCCAGACCTACCTCCATTTGGCTTCATCCAAATTGGGAGGTAACTAGAAGCCTGCTACTGCTGAGCATTCACAAGGGCAGTGTAACTTTGCTTTTCAAAAGCTACAAAATGTTTATTTATGTTCTTAAGAGCTGTTTGTAAGGTACAGCATACGTGGCTCTAGAATTGATTGGAAAGAACACAATGGTGAAAGGTGACCATCCACTGCCGTTCACTATAAAAACAGGGATTGAAGATAGACATATGTTCCATAGCTGTCATTACATAAGGCTTTACTTTGCCAGATTTATCCTTCGGGGTATTTGTGTGTTTTCTCAACAGGAATGAGAGAATAGCAAAAGGAAATTCTCCATGAGCAGTTTTTAAATCACATCTATAACCACCAAAACTGGGATCAGAAGAAGGGAAGAGAAGTTAAGACTAAAGAAAGGTTAATGATACAGTTAAATGAAACCCCTACAGCTAATACAACAAAGCCATAGAATGTATAATATAAACTATACAACCAGCTAGAGAGTAGGGTTTAATAACTTTCTACCATTTCCTGCTATCTAACCGGATGCCTGTTTTACAAAATGAGTTTTCTACAAATTTCAGTTCAACAGAAATTATTTGTGTTGTGTCGCATGTTCAGAGACAAGTAACTTGAGATGCTAAATGGAATTGCTGGGGTACAGTTTACTTTGGAGGGATGTTAGGTATTGTGATTGATGGCAGTGGAACTTTAGGCACTGAAAAGTAAAGTTTAAAAGGAGTCAGGAGATATACCACAGCTGGCTTTCGTATCTTTATAATCAGGACCACAGTAGTCACTTCTGGAAAGTCTGTTGCATTAACTTGCTAAGGGGAATTTTTAAAATTCCAAATATAGTAGACAACTTTTAAAATACTTTAAGAGAAGTGTCAAATACTAATGCTCATTTAATCTGGATCAACTGTACTTTAATTCATACCAGTATGGTTTCTATGAATATTTGGTACCATTAAAATATATCTCTTGTAGTATTTTGGGAAAGTGATGGTTTCTGTTTACAAGTCATTAACTAATGCAAGTAATTGGATTTGAGGCTTTATGTCACAGAAATTGGACTTGGCTGTTAAAAAGAACAAATCTGTAAAAGACATTTCAGTGGTCACTACTTGAGAAGAAAGCTACATCAATTTTGAAAAAAGAGGAATAAGCATAATTTGTGTTCCTGGAAGCACAGAATGTGGTGATTAAATTAAAGTGAAGAAAACAAGCATGTCTTGAACTCATTTGCAATGGAAACACTATTCAAATGGTACGGGGTTCAATTTGATTTTTCAGTTTTGTCAATGATTCTTTCCCATATACTTGCCTGATTAACGAGCTTTTTAAATGATAGTCACTTAACAAATTTTTTTTTGAAACACTCACATTTGTCTCCATCTTGATTTAACTGGATCTTTAATTACTAGAGAGCAAGGGAAGATAATGTGGATTCTGTAAGATAAAGAACTGACTATCCAGCTTCATGCCCAGAGCTATCAAACCTTGTTCTTAGAATCCACAGTTCTCAAGTCTGACTCTTTGTTTAAAGAAAGAGAAAAGTTAATAGGGTGGCTGGAGACAGCCACTTCCCCATCCTCAATGAAGACTGATGAGCTGCCAGCCTGTTACTTAGAAGTCTCTTGAAAAATTTGTGAATAATTGAAAGACTTTATCTGATGACTAACCAGTTGTAAAATTTAGCCCCAAGTATTTGACTCTTAAGGTGAAGGGATTAACTTGGGAATTGTGAGTCTCCGAACATGGAAAAGGATAATATATATTCCCTTTACTCTGTTAACATATAGAAATAAATAGCCCCATTCACATCTTGATAAGAGAGGGAGTTGTCAGCTCAACAAAGTTAATAGTCTTCAATTTCTTCCTTTCCCTTCCTTACAATATCCACATAATTCTTGGGTCATTTTGTGTGTGTGTGTGTGTGTGTGTGTGTGTGTGTGTGTGTGTGTGTGTGTGTAGCACAAAAGGCTGGGCTTTTGCTAAATACATGCTTTTACATTTTATCTGATACATTTAGCATGTCTTGTCTATTCTAGCCCATTACAAAAAGAAGCACAGCCAATGTCAGCTGACTGGTCCTTTCTAATAACAGATGAGAAATCTGGGCAAAGAATGTGTTGTTTTGCTTATACTGTTCTTTAAATCTCAGCAATCAAGTGTCAGCTAATTACCCCCTGGGTCCTAGGCTTTCACTGGTGTCTTCTAAAATACACAAAACCGGAGTGAAGGCAGGACACCATTAGCACTACATAATTCAAGCAAACAATAAATGTGTTTACTCTGCCTGGCTATTGACCACCTGCCTCCCCATTCCACAAGGCAGGTATCTATATATAGACTCTCTTGTTCACAGTCCTGCAGCAAGTGAGCCTCTTATTTGGGCCCTATCATCTGTGAATCTGAAGGAAACTTGAGAAGCTTCGGCCCCAACAGCATGCCTCGCCTCTTACTGATGCTGCTGGTGCTTTTGCCTCTCGGGAAGGCTGTGTGGCACAAGGATGGCTCCCAGAGTCAGAGTCCTGTTTCCTTTGTGCTTCTAGAAAGGAATCGTAGACAGCTCCCCACAAGCAACCACGAGGAAGCTGAGGAGAAGCCAGATCTATTTGTTGCAATGCCACACCTGTTAGGTGAAGGTCCTGTTGGGAAAGGTCAGAGGCAGAGAGAGAAGATGCTGTCCAGGTTTGGAAGATTCTGGAAGAAGCCCAAGAGAGAACTCTACCTACCTTGGGACTCGGACAGTCAGCACATCCCTTCTAGGACCCAGCCCCTCACTCAGCCAAAGGATGGGAGGCAAATGGAGAAATCTCCTTTGAGGGAAGAAGCCAAGAAATTTTGGCACCACTTCATGTTCAGAATGAGTCCAGGTTCTCAAGGAGTCATCTTACCCATCAAAAGCCATGAAGTACATCGAGAGACCTGTAGGACAGTACCCTTCAGCCAGGTAGTTATTCAGGGGGGAAGGGTTTCTGGAGAGGGTTGGAGTAGGGACAGGTAGGGGTTGGGGGAAGAGGCTGCCAGGAGCTTGAGTCTCCCCTAACTCCCAGATTTGGTCCTTGGCCATTTAGCACAGGATGATGCTTCCTACATTTCCTTCTAAACTTTCCATTGCTTCTTGGTGTCCCGAAAATTCTGCATGAATGGTAAATGGTACTATCAATGCAAGTAATCATTCATTCTGATGGCAAAGGGGTTTGTTTCATAGGGTTTTATTTTTATATTTTTTATGGCAGTGGTCTATTCAGAGAGATAATTAAGGCTGTATCCTGTTAGAACCTGTGAATTTAGAGCAATCACCAGAAATTCTCTCTAGTTTTATTTCTGCATAACATTTTTACTGTGGCTAGATAGGCAGGCTCTCTGTAGACAAGCTGGAATGCACTGGGCTATTCCTCACACCTTCTCATACACATTTATGATGGTCTAATCCCCTGTATTTCACACCTAACCACTTCAGAGTCTTGTGAAATATATTGAGGTTGTCAGACAGAAGTCGCCCTATCGTTTCTAGTGATACCATAGCAAAAAAAAATGATTTAGTTTAAATTATTTTCTCATAAGCTTTGAAAAAATAATCTTGGTGAGACATTACATTTCCTCCCCTTAGAAAGAACTATCTCCTAATTCATAGGGTATGGATTGGTTTGTGGTTATCATGATTGATTCCACACTATTAAGACAAAAGGGTATTCTATCATCTACTTTCTTCAGTCTGTTCGGGCAACCCCTATATTCTAAAAGCTAAATCAAATTGAGAAATTGCATCAGGTCCTTAAATATGAAGATACTGAACCCAAAGCAACGATGCAGTGTAGAGTAAAATTTTATAGTCCAGTAATGCTACCCAATTAAGCAGGCAATGGTATAAGGTAATTGTCTGTGCAAGGCAGTTAAGTATTCTGCCTGCAAAGCAAGGAGATGTAGCAATAAGTCAATTATCGAACAATAATGACTGCTTTTTAGTCCATGTGCAATTAGAAAATTGCCTGGAGAATTGGGCAATCAAATTTCCTTTGAAACTCTGATTTTGAATTCTAATGGTAATTAGGCTAAAATAAGGTGTTTAAATCATATTTTGAAGGGCACATAAAGTTAAGTTTGGGGTTATGGAGGAGGCACAGGTGATGCAATGTATGATGATTTGTAAGCATGTGTGTTGCAACTTTGTTCCAAGTAAAGTCTTAGTTTTGAATGTACTACGGACCCAGAAAAATAGGGTATGATTAAACTTGTGATGTTCTGATCTATTCTACTACCAATGGAACAAACATGTATTGAGAATCTATTATGCACAATATATGGTGAAGAGAAGAAAGTTAAGGCAAATTACTTACGTAAGAAACTAGCTGTTAGGATCTTCCAGCTGGTAACATCCAACTAGACAAAATTTTTTTAAAGTTTGAAGGGTAGAGTACAATATCTCATATTAACTTAGGGTTTTCTTAAAGGCTAATTTGTTAATTTACTCAATAAAAGGAATTTATGGCTCTCTGCTCTTACAGATACCATTACTGACATATTACAAAATGTATCCAGAATTAGAAAGTTCTTGGAATTTTAGTTGAAATGATCCTCAGTCTTATCGTTTATGACTTCTATATCATGTGTGTTGAAGAAATGACAGCAGAGGGCCTCTCTGGTGGCTCAGGGATTAGTCTCAATGCTACCAAGCTATCACCAGCCATTGCAACATGATTTTGATCCTGGGCCGGCCAGGGAACTACCCACATGGTACAACAGACCTCTCCTCTCTTGCCCGCTGCTCCCCTCAGCAGTGTATTTCAGTCAGTCTGCCTGTTCTGCTCCCCACTCTGTCTCTGGTGAACCCTTTCATACTTCCCCCCTCACCTCTAGACTGCACCCCAGCTCTTATATGCATGAATAAATAAATATTTTAAAAAAAGAACTGCAGATAATTTGATAATGTGTTTGCCTTTTAGATGATCACCCATGAAGACTGTGAGACAGTAGTTGTACAGAACAACCTTTGCTTTGGGAAATGTGGGTCTGCTAGTTTTCCTGGAGCTGTGCAGCAACCCCCTACCTTCTGCTCCCACTGCTCACCTGCCAAATTCACCATGATGCACTTGTCACTGAACTGCACTGACCTTGCCTCCGTGGTCAAGGTGGTGATGATGGTGGAGGAGTGCCAGTGCAAGGTGAAGACAGAGCACAAGCATGGGCACCTCCGGGCCGGCTCCCAAGCAGAACTTCATGCCCAGGATCCTTTTATCCCAGGTTTTTCAACTTAAAAGGCTATCCAACTATTACTTTGGTGAAGCCAAACCACAATAGTGAAATTGCTGATTATTCTGTCTGGGAATGTTAAGTGGGCACATAATATTTTAAGGGAAAGGAGGTTTCAAAAATAGCTATTAAACTAGAATGATTTAGAAAAAATGGTATTTATCTAGTTATCAGGATGTGTTTGGGATCTACTCTTGATGTTGCCACTAACTGAAGAATCTTGAACTAGATGATCATTAATGTCCTTTCTGTTACTGCTATGCCATGTTTTATTGTTTCCACATTTTGGTAAAAGTTCTCCAACTGAGGAAGGTAATGAGATAAACTAGACTATAAAAATGGGCTTCTTTAATAGATTGACAAAGCATCAAGAAAAAAGAGAAAAGGGCAGGGGGCTATTTTTGAAAGGATTCCTTTGCATCTCAGGCAGTGTTTTATTTGACTTATATCAGGTAATTAAATTGTGGCATAGATATAAGGTGTGCTTGTTTGGTTGCCTCCTTATTTTTGATACTCCTCTTATAAAATCTTAATATCAGGTCTCTGACTTTGAAGAAAGCACATTGATGTTACTTTTATTGGTTTACATAGGGGGAAGAGGAACAATCATTGGCAGTTAAATAAGTAGCTATATTAGGAGGAAGGAAAAACATATGACCAGCACCAGTTTCAATCCAGAGATGCCAATGAACGTAACCAAGGAACTCTAGTAAATATCAAATTAAATAAACTTCAAATGATTTAAAATGGAAACAATTTACAGATGAAGTCTTTTACGTACAGGAGCGCCTTTCAGATTCAATACCAAGTAAGGGTTCTGAGTATGGTTGACTTTTTTGGGCTACCATATTAAAAACTCTGTGTGACAAATTTTATTCTGAAAATGCCACAATAGCAAGTTCTGAAGATAATTTGAATATCTTAATGCATTAAATTTTAACATGCAAAGCATGGTGGGAAATGTCTTGGTATTCAGTTGTCTTATAGTTTGACTTACTTGTTTTGTCTGTCCCAGAATTTAAAGGTACTACCTGGTGATTTCCTAGCTAGAAGCGTTTCTAAGATGGTCACAACTCTGCTTCTTCTGATTTTGTAACCAACTTTCCGTTAAGGTTTTCTGATTACTGTCTTTTAAAAAACACTTTCTTCTGTATTTATTTGTATGTAGAGCTTACGCAAAACTGGATTTCCTAGCCATGTTACTTTTTAAATAATCAGTCATTAAAAATTCATCTTAAAATGTTAATTATTTGGATCCCTTTACTTCAGCATACACACAAAAATAGTGTTTCCCAGAATAATGATTTTTTTCAGAGATGTCAATGTATATTTTCATTCTATTCCTCTCTAATCACACCATTTAACCTGGTATTTTGAACAAACAAATGCATGTATATTTAGTGTATATTCTACAACACATCAACGTAACAGAATATATGTTACACAGATACGCATGTGGCATTGACAACAGAATATATTATACCCTTTGGTGGTCAAAGACAACTTAATTGGCCAAGATATGGTCATAAGAATAAAACTGTTAAGCATTAATGATATCCCAGCTGGTCAATATACTTTGGTGCCAAAAGCCATTGAGCAGCTGTCTGGTTTGCTATTGCCTCATCCTGATTATGTAAACCTAGTTCTGCCAATTGGACTATCCTTTCCCTTCTTACACACTTGCAAATCCCTTTTATCTATCTTTGCAAATAGACTCTTGAGTCCAAGCCCCCAATCAGTTTTATTCAAATTCCTGGTATGCCTCCTCTCACATGTGAATTCAAGATGAGCCAGTTGCTACATTCATAGAGCTTACATTCATAGAATAATGAACCTTGTGAAATTTCCTCATTGAACCGTGTTTACAAACAAAAATTGGTAATTTCCAATGGTTTGATATATTATATGTGGGAGCCTAAGTTACCGAGAGGAAACTAGTATCAAATATCTACTAAAAGTCAGATATTGTCCTTGGACTTGTACACACATTATGCAGTATATATGAAAATATCTAAATTGTGTAATTCTCACCAAGAAATCCTACAAGGTGGATAAATACCCATTTTATAGGTGAGGAGAATAAGTCCTGGAAAGTTCAGGCAACTTGCCTAAGGTCATTTGGAGCATTGTTTTAAAGTATTTGTTCATCCACTGTCCATCAATTTGGAATCAGTTATTGCAAATAACTCAAAGCTAATTATTTTTGCCTTTTGTTTCTCCTTCAGATTCAAAGGCGTTATCTCTTGAAAAAGAAAGCATTCCTAGGTTAGGTTCTCAGCCAAGCATTGGCCTGACTTGAATGGGTCACAGCATGTTTGCCATCAGCCTTGGCCTCTTTTTCCTCCTGTGTAATAATCATTTCAAAATTATTGTGATGATAAAGTATAGATATTGGCACTTCAGAGAGTTTTAACTTTGTAAAACCACAAAGGGTTAATTTACTCTTCTCTATTCAGACTTCTCCTTGTTTAAAAATTTGAGAAATTTAAAAAACAAAGAAAAGTGTAAAGAATAAAGTAACAAACACTCAAATTCTCATCATTGGAACATTTTTTGTCATCTGTGCTTCTTTTCTTTTTTTTTAAGAAATAATTTCACATAAGGATTTTTGCTGAGTTTAACCACCATGCTGAGTGCTACCTCCCACCCCCTGACAACTCCTCCCCAAGATTCTTATTTATGCTTCCAATACCCTTTCATATTCTTGCAAAGGTATACACACATCTATAAAAAAATACATGGTAGTATTTTTGTGCATATTTCCCTTTATTCAGTGGATTCTTATTTGTTCAACAGTTATGTGCTCGTCACATTTCTAAGTGCTGTGACTATAGGAAGGAAACAAGTCAGTTCAGATCTTAGAACTGACTTGTTCAGAGCTTAGTTAAGAGAGACAAGCAATTTCAAAATCAATTGATCCACTTATTGATCAATTAAAAGGAAAAATATCATTTGATTATATGTGTTATGCAAGGAATTAAAATAGGGAAGTGTGCTAGAGGTTAGTTACTAAGATTAAGTAGTCTCTCAAAGGGTGATATTAAAGCTGAGTTTTTAAGCACATGCATGATATCCTCTATTAATTGTTCTAAGTTATTTTTTTTCTTCACATAACCTGATTTGGTTTTACAATATTTTGTAGGACTTTTCTTTTCATATATTTTATATCTATTGCAGAAACTTAATTATATTCCCTATCATTTTGGTAATTTATTTTTTATTTTTTTAAGATTTATTCATTTATGCATGCAAGAGCTGGGATACAGGCCAGAGGCCCGGGGGGTGAGAGGATTCACCAGAGACAGAGTGGGGAACAGAACAGGCAGACTGACTGAAATACACTGCTGAAGGGAGCAGTGGGTAAGTCAAGAGAGGTCTGCTACGCCATGTGGGTAACTCCCTGGCCGGGGATTGAATCCGTGGCTGCAGCAGCTGCAGATAGCTTCATAGGTTATATCTTAACCCCTTGCGCCACCAGTGAGGCCCTTGGTAATTTATTTTTTTCAAGGTTCATAGTCTCCTTAACTGTTGATTTAATCCCTATTTAATAACGGCTTGTATTATCTGAATTTAGCAGATCAGTTTTCCTATGCTGAGAGCTCTGGGGTAATGAAAGCTAAATAAGACATATTCCACCATCTTGGAGCTTACAATGTAGGTATTTATAAAGCGATAATAATAGTAATAACATAAGTTCTAGCAGTTGAGTTCAAGTGCTTTGTAGTCCTCATTGCCTAGAAGTAGACCTTTTATACTCCCTTTTTTTTTTCACAAGGAGAGTAAGAGTCAGAGAGGTTAATTCATTCAGTCACAGATATTTATGAGTATCTGTGGCAAGCCTGGTCACTGTGCTGGGTACAGGAAGATAGATAATGAATATGTGATTGCCTGAATATAACTTCTGACCTGGAGAAACTTAAAGTCCTGGAACAAGTAACTAAAAGTATTTGCTTCCCTAAAGTTGGAGCATTGACCCCTCTACCACATTCCTAACCCCAAGCTCAACCACCGCTCTCCAGACAAGGCCAGATTCACCTCTTTTTTTAACAATCAAGTATGGATCACCTCAGAAGTCCATATTTTTTTTTTTTAAAGATTTATTTATTTATTCAAGAACCGGGTACAGTCAGAGGCACGGGAGGGTGAGAGAATTCACCAGAGCCAGAGCAGAGAGCAGAACAGGCAGAGTGACAAAGTACACTGCTGAGGGGAGCAGCGGGCACAGCAGGAGAGGTCTGCGTGCCATGTGGGACCCTCGCCAGGAGGCCGAGGGATTGAACCAGGGATTGAACCAGCGCTGCAGAGGCTGCGGGCAGGTTCGCAACCCAGCACTCAACCGCTGTGCCACCAGGGAGGCCCCAGATTCACCTCTTACATGATTTCATGGTTCTGTATACCTTCATTTCATAGCACTCATCTCAGTTTAAGATTATATCTACCTTTTTTTGTGTCACTATACAGGGTTTCTTCACCATTTTAATGAATGCCTAGGACAGAGTCAAGCTTAGAGAGGTACTCAATAATAATTTTTTCTGCATGAAAGAAATAATACTAAGAGGTATCATAAGTTAAAGGTATACCAGGTATATCACCCACTGTGCCAAGTACTTCATGCACACTATTTAATATTTATGACACCTGAAGTAGGGACTGCTGCATAATGTTATAGATGAAGATGCTGAGGCTCATACCAATTATTATTTTTTATTCATTTTTAAATTTTCTTACATCATTGTTCATTTTTGACAGTATTGGATTTCTCCCCTCTGGTGTAGTCCTGTAAATCTCTCACCACCACATCACCTGTGAACCATCACCATAGTTCCTTGTGTTCTTCTCTCCCCTGTTTTGATTCCTCTACCTCCCTCTCCCTTGTAGAATGTCTCTGATTTATAGTAGCCTGCTTATTTTATTATTTATTTAATTATTATTGTTATTTTTTTCCTGAGCCCTTATTTTGTTCCCCTATATTCCTCCTGTAAGTGAAACTGTCCAATATTTTTCTTTTTCCTTCTGTTTATTTCACTAAGTATAATCCCTTCCAGTTCCATCCATGTTGCTGCAAATGGGTTTATCTTTTTTGATTGCTGAGTTTGTTCCACATCTTCTTGATCCATTCATTTGTTTTTGGGCATTGATGCGGCTTACATATCTCAGCTATTGTAAATAGTGCTGCCATAAACATAGGGGTGTGGGTATCCTTTCCAGTTAATGTTTTTGTGTCCTTTGGGCAGATTCCTAGAAGTGGAATTGCTGGGTCATGTGGTAGATCTATTTTTAGTAATTTGAGGGTCCTCCACACAGCTTTCTGTAGTGGTTGTACCATTTGCATCTCCACCAGCAGTGTAAGAATGTTCCTTTTTCTTCACATCCTTGACAAGGCTTGTATGAATTAAATAACCATTCCAAGGCATCAATGCCAGGAAGTAGCAGAAGCTAAATGACTACAAATTCCCAGATTTTTCCAACTATGCCACATTATATCAAGATAGCAAGACTAGAAATATATATGTATATATTTATATAAAATATGTATACATGTATACATGTTATTTATGTATACATGTGCATACACGTGCATATGCATATATCTTTATATACAGATGTACATATCTACATATAAATGCATATACACATAAACATACAGATACCCACATACTCACACAGAGTCAGAGTTAAACATTTGATTCATCTGTTAGTCTATTCCTTGTCTCATATCTGGAAATCTTTATCCATGCTTGTTACATCACTTATATCAGTGAGAATGCTGCCAAGGATCAGAAAATACCACTCAGAATGTATTGTTATAAAGAGATTTGTCATTTCACTAAGATGTCTGGGGGGCAGCTAGGTCTATGATTGGTCAAATCACAGTTTTCACACTGATGACCACAGAAGGAAAAAGAAATTCTCTTCCACTTATCCCTTTTCAAGAGCTGAATAAAATTTTGAGTATAATCAAAGAATGAAACAGGTAGGTAGGGTAGCAAGATTACCTGTCAATGCCATGATCACTACTTACTTATGTTATTATTTATTTACCTATCTTATCTTCCTTTTAGATTGTAAACTTCTTCACAGCAAGTCCTATGTATTATGATACATCTTTGTTAGCCTTCTCTTTCTAATGTATTTTTGTGTGTGTTTTATATGTTATATTATTTTAGCATATTATTACAAGCATGATTTATACATTTGTAGATTTTAATATTTATGTTTTGTTATATCCATAAATTTACATATACATTTAATATGTAATTTTAATGTGTCATAAGGGATAAATACTTTATACAGGTAAGCTAACTGAATGAATTTGGGGATCCTTTTTTGAAATGATAGATAGTGTACAAAATGAGCTAAGTGTCAATTAGTTTTAATGACTTGGTTGATGATGGGGAGTTTTTACAGGTGTTTGCGCAGATTAAGATGGTTTGGGTTTACATCAGCCATTTCAGAGGGACTCATTAGTCCCTGAAATGTGTACAACTACTGTGGGTACAGTCGTACATACTCCAGGGAAGAAGGTCCAAAACTTTCATGAGATTCTAAAAAATTTCTATGATCCAAAAATCTTAACAACAGTTATGATAAATTGGGAAAGAGAAGGAGTATGGAGGCCAGAAGAGGTGGAAGGGACCTGGGAAATCACATGCAAATCTCTGGCATTCAGGAAAGTTAGGTTTCCATTTTAGGAACAGAGGATGAATTTTAAAACACACCAGTGGTTCCCCTTTACCTTGTGAAGTCTAATATTCCCATTCAAGAGCTCGTGGTGGTGAACTGTGTGAGTAATAACACCCTGAACAAAGGAATCACCTAGCCTGTAATACTAGTTTTCCAGGTTCCACTTATCCACCCACATTTCCACAAGAGAGCTCAGACTTTGATTTTATTGCCATCCTCCCTCTTACTGTTTTGTTCCTCCTTCCATCCTTCAAAAGGATCCATCACCAGTGACACACCTGTGGGTGGGCACTTAATGTTTCTCAAGGGAATTATCAATTTCCTCTTGTCTACCAGCTAAGGGAAACACACCTATTTAGTCCAATAGTCAAAGAACAAGAATTTCCAGTTAGTACTTTTTAAAAATAAGTCACAGTTCTATTACTAAAAGGAAATTTGCATCTGTGCAAGCTGCAGGCAAAAAATAGGTGAGAGGTGGAGATACCACTATACTAATAAGGACCTCTGGAGTTTATATAATAATGTAAATCAATACAATTTCACTAAAAAAATAAGTAGGAGTAAACTTAAATAGTTAGATGTCACATCTAACACTAGCCTAGGTAAGATAATGAGAGATGTCCCTTCCAGGGGCCTGGGATCCATGGGTTTTAGCAGGGCCTTAAATTATATCCTGGAACTTTTCAGGACCTTGGGAAGGCAGTGTGTGACTCTCTTAATGAAGGAGCTCCCACAAGAACAGATATTACAAAAGGGACTGTATGTCCCATTCTGCTGCTTGTCTGCAAAGGGGATTATGACTCCTGGCATAACTCTTAGGAAAATTGCAAAGCAGGTGGACTGATACTCCTTTATATCTATGATCTCACCCACAAACACCTTATGATCTCACCTTCATTTCAGGATATTCAAGTTGTCTACAATCACCTGGGCTTCCTAATTCAAATCTATTGATCTATCTAGCCCATTAGTGTGTTCACTCAATCAACATCTATTAGAATCTAATAAGCGTCAGGTCCCGTGCTGGCCCACTGGGGTACCAAGGTGACTATGTCAGTTTCCTGCCCTTGAGACAGAATTTAGCTGGTCGAAGAGTTTGGGTCCAAGTGACTACTTCTTCTTTTTTTTTTTTGTATATTTATTTATTTTTTTAAATAATAAATTTTATTTTTATATTCCCCATACAATTGCAACCCCCCCATTCTGACCCCAATCCCTCCCCTCGCGCCCCCCACCCCGCAAAAAGTGTCTCTGGTTCATAGTTTTTTGTTGATTTTGATTTTCAGTTTCTTATAGTTATTCATTTTCCTGGTCCCTTATTTAATTTTTCTAGATTCCTGCTATGAGTGAGACCATCTGGTATTTTTCTTTTTCTTTCTGGCTTATTTCACTGAGCATGATCCCTTCCAGTGCCATCCATGTTGCTGCAAATGGCATGTGTTTATCTTTTTTGAATGCTGAGTAATATTCCATGGTATATATGTACCACATCTTCCAAGTGACTACTTCTTAACCATGACTGTATGTTAGAATTACCTATGAGTTTTAAAATATATGAATGTTCTTTCAATGGGTAAATGTAGGGACTGAGAACAGCAGATCTGCATTGACAATATTAAAGCTCCACAGATGATTTTGCTCCCAAGCAAAATGAAGAGGTAGCAGTACCTGAACAAATCTTATCTAGGGTGTTCTGAACACTTGCTCAGATTTCTTCTAGATGAAAAGGTTGTGCAGTTCTATCCCAGCCCTTCTTGATCCTCTTGCTGTTCTACACTGGAGGGCTCTTAAAATCTTTAAATTTCATTCCATTGCAATCTATGAGGTATACTACTCCTGCCCAATTAAAAAAAAGTCCCCCCCTCCCCACCCTGAGGAAATAGAGTGTTTGAGTAGATTTTTCTTTCCTAAATAAGTTACTCATTTCATCACACATACTTATTGCACTTATTCTTCTTTTAGCATTGAGCACTATAACTCAGTCTGACAAATACTAGTATACCTATAACTGACTTAGGGTGCTCGCAAATAATTCTTTCTCTGTTAGGTTGGAGTATGCTCAGGAATATGCATTTTTCTACTTTTTCACTTTGAAAATTTTCAGATGTACATAAAGTTAAACAACTGATGATATTTTGCCATATTTGCTTTATGTCTCAAATTTTATGGATGTGTGTGTATCACATTATTTTTATATTGTTCAAATACTTGAGAGGAAATTGCAGATGTCATGATACTTTACCTTATTCCTCCAGTGTGTATCTCCTAAGACTGAGGATTTTCTCCTATATGATAAAGATAATATCATAATCACACATAAAACATTAACAATATTTTCAAAATATTCCTAATCATTTGCATTTTAACAGGTAACTTTTGAACTAGTTTGCTCTCTCAAGAATGGAGGTGGAAGTTTCAGACATTATGGTGGGCTAAGGAAGATCTTTGGGGAGCAAGCAGTACTTACAGGGAACACAAATGAGTCTCTTGTTAGCTTTGGGTAGTTTTCGCAAATCAGGACAGACCAATGTTCCATATTGGCAGAAGGCCCATTCCGCTTGACAAAATATCAAAGAGAAGTCAGACAGGGCCTACAGCTCCTGGGATGCACTCCCACACAGTGGTGTTAAATATAAGAAAGGCGAAATGTCCTTTTCTGCCCTGGGAAACTTGCAAAGAAAGCCACCTCTCATTTTTACAGTAGAAAATTGACTGGTGAATGTACAAAAGGGCATCTAAAGCATTAACGACATACCTGGTTTCACGTATATTTGCTTTAGTGCAAATGATTGGTTTGCCTGATTTCCTGTTGTGATTAAAGAGTTAAAATTGTGGCCCAGGCATCGCTTTAGGGGAACTGTAAGATATAGTGATCATGGGAGTTATAGTGTGATTCTTGTGCATGCTCTCTAATATTGGATCCATAAAACAGCATCAGCTGCTGCTGCCCACGGTGTAATTTTAACATGCTCTTTTAATATTTACAGCATGCCCGTAAAAAATTTCATGATGACGGCTGGTGATTCCTGTGGCAATTAATGAATGAAAGCACAACTGTGATCCGATCACTTTGAGGAAGGGTCTCTAAGAATGTTGGCTTTTACAAATGTAGTCACTGGGATGATTCCTAAGTGCAAGTTTTTCTAAATCTAAGGTCAATCTTATTCCTTAATTGCCTACACAGTTCTGCATGCTCACATTGCCAGGTTCTTTTCAAATAGCAAAAGTAGAATAGGTGGGGTGAACAAATAGCTTGCCTGCTAGGACAGGTATGACTTGGGAGTGACTTTTTGTCTTTGTAATGCAGGTACAGTAAAAGTTACTCCTTGACTAAGAGAACAAAAAATATGGATATCAACAGAAATGAAGTGTGTGTGTGTGTGTGTGTGTGTGTGTGTGTGTGTGTGTATACCAGTGTTTGAGTTTAGCAATTATCACTATTCCAAGCAGCACAGGTATTTAATAAACCCAAGATGTGGTCAGTACAATTTAAGCAGTTGATCAATCTTTCATCATTTCTTCTACTGAATTCCTCAGTGATGTGTTTGCTTGACCCATGCTGTTCTCCATTATGACACTTGGAGCCTGCATTGCCTATGGGTTTTTTCACGCATCTCTATTTGCCTTTGCACTCATGGCAACCAATTAATACCAGCTAAGACTGAAGTTTCCTGTTGTGGCACTACAAGGTGTCAAAAGATGAAGTATAAGGAGGTCTAATTTTTTTCCTTCTACTAGTTATGGATACTATGAACCCATAGCTGTTCTGTTGCATTGGTGTATTTGGGAAACAACAAAATTGCTCTAGAAATATAAACTGTAACAGAAAAGTACTATTTTTATCATTTCTGGCATGTGAGTTTTTCTTGAAGGACTCAGAAGCAGTGTTTTTCTCCTAGTCAACTTTATCTCATATGAGTCATGAGCTCTGTCTCCTTCAAGCTCTTCATCTCTTTCCCTGGCGCTGAGCACACCCCTCTTTCTTTCTGTTCCCTTTCTGAGAATGCAGCACTTCCTGTTCTTGCGGGTACACGGAGATAGAAATCATGAAGTTTAACATTTTACCCCCCTCTTCCCTTCAGAATCTCCCACCTGGTGAGACTCTGGTTCTTCTTTTGCTTCTGAATTTGAGGATTGAGTAACTCTTTCATCACCTAAAAGATAACCATTGTATTTAGACACTTGATCCTACCATGTTCCTGCCCCAGGCATTCTTTAAGCTCCAATTCTAACAGATCTTGCTCTTTTCTATTCTTATGGTCTTATTCTGGAAACAAACTAAGACTATTTTTTTTGCAATTTTCTTTACAATGATATCAGTTAATGACACGCTCATTCAATCTCCTTTATGCAGGAAGGTTGGCATCATTAATACAGTCCTATTTTTAATGTTGTTTATATTGAACCAAGGTAGGACTTTTCATCATCCTTCTAGACCCACTTTACTTCTGTCTTGGAACTCTGTTAGTCCCATTTATTTAAACCAAACAGTTATCTAAAAGGAATCTATTTATAAACATTGTTTTTAAAGGCTTTTTCTTCTTCTGCCTTCTATCTTGATCCACATTTCTCCAAAGACTGAATGACCAGGGTGACTTGATCATTTCTTCCCAGGTTGGAAGAACATATGTGTGAAATTTCTGAGCCTCACATCTTTGAATGGTAGCTCCTTACTATAACAATGACACAGAAAGAGACAACTCTTTCCTGAAGAACATTGATGTTGAGTCCTGGCAACAGGTGGTTTTCATTATCAAATGAGTTGTTAAAATTTATCACCTAAGACTATCAGGCACAAGCTGGTGGCCTGACATAATCAGATTATTTTGCAAGGAGGCAAAAGAGTGCCACTAGATAAATTGGAGGACCTAGGCACTGGGCTCCCTTTGAGAGATTTTGAAGACTGCCTATGGGAAGGAGGGAATCCATTTTGGATTGCTTGCAGTTTGGAGGTGGGGTTAGGATCTGAGGGAATTAACTAGAAATTGGGTGAGGTCATGAGGTGAAGTTAGCTGAGACACTGGATATCCCTATGATAAATAAAAATAGCAAGATTCTAAGGCATTGTTGGTCAGTCATCACCCCCAAAGTAGGTAATTATGGTAAATTATAACTGCTGCCCAACCTTGGCACAAACACTGTTTTCTATTAACTTTGCAGCTGGCTTTATTTGTGTCTGTCCCCTGAATTTGATTAGTGGCAGCGGTTCTTTTCCTCTTTTCAGTCCAAGTTGATTTTTGATCTTTCAATTCTAAACAGATTTTAAATTCTTTCAGCATCCTGGACTCTAAATTCACCTGATCATTCACCAGATACATTTCTCCACTGGCAGTAAACCCATAAAAATGTCAGAGTCATCTTGATTTAACTTAATAGAAACCTCTAGAGCAAACACCAATCAACTCCCAAAATTTGAGACAAAGCCATGCAATTTCACTAATATGTTCTAAATTGGGATATTTAGAACTTTTGCAAATGCCCCACCACTCTGCCTTTTGATGATGCCACTGCCCTTGTTAATAGGTTAATAGGGAAAGATTTAAGCAAATCTTTACCCTACTCCAAAAGCTCCTCATTGGACATAGCACTGTATTGGTAAAAGGCAAAATATTTATACGATATGAAGAGAAACAAGAGTATTCATAGTATTTTATTGGAAGCTAACCATTATTTGATGGTTATATATACATATATATATATATGATATATATGAATCTTTTCTACCTTTCCATCTCTTCTCTGTCTTCCCGTGTATTTTGATTTAAGCCATCATCAGATGAAACCTTGTATTTGCATGTCTCCATGCCTTTGCTTGTACTATCCTTCATCCTGAAGGGATCCTTTTTTCCCAGTCAAATCCTATTCTCACTGATCAGATGCATGAACCTCTGTCTATGAAGTCACTTGTAAACCACCCTGTTGGAACTACCAGCTTCTTTTTTGGTGCTCCCATAACACAGTAGTCATAATGCTATCTAACAATGATTTTGTTTTGTTTCCTAAGCATACAGTGACATTATATCCTTGATTTATATCCTTGATATCTGGGGGTAGGGTTTTACCTATAGTCTATGTCTTAGGGCAAGTTCTTAACTTGAAATTTATGACTTCATTGTGATCCTTCGGAAGTATGGACAGGTGGAGCAGCTTGTGACACTTTATATATAACATAGATGTGCATATTTATATAGTTGTGTGTATGTGTATACTTTGTTGAGGAAAGTCCACACATTTCATCAGATACTTAAGGAGATGTGTAACCCAAAGGAGGGTAAGAACAACTATTAGAATATTAGACTGTTGTGGAATGGGCACTCTGCCACTCAAACAGATGGGAGAAATGACTATAAGCAACCAAGAATCATGAATGTGCATCAAATGTGGGTGCTTAGGGCATGGTACCCAGCTGGGCAGGTGGAGAACGCCATCCACCCAAAGCTGCCAAGGGCTATTAGCCAATACTGATTAAACTCTGGACTGCACTTGCATTGACTTTTGGAAATTGCTGTAAAATCCAGTCCTCCCCCGTCACGGCACAGAAGCACAGTAGTTGGCTGAGTTTATCCACATAAATGCCCTGGCTGTGCCTTTGTTGAGAAGCTAAGTTGGCAGTGGCAGCAATGCTACTTGTCCTTGTCTACTTTTTCTATTCCCAGATAAATATTAGACTGATTAATAATCATGCTTCACTCAGCTACAGGCACAATGAAGTAGACTAGAATTCTGGAGGGAAAAATAGTTCACAACGCCTATCTTCTCTATTCTTACAGTAAACAGAAAAGCTCCTCCAAAAGATTGCATGACACCATGTCTCCCTTACTTTCTCATTATGACCTGGGTGTCTAAGCTTATGGATTACAATACATTGCATTCAATATTTAGCATTAGTGATAGGACGAGGTGACTTGACCTTCAGTGAAAGGACAGATAAACCTGTGATCATGCTTCTTAACTTTCCATCCTAAAAAGTTTTATGAATTTTTTCTAAGAATGTTTTCCTTGGCATGTGTCTCCTATGCTTCTCTCAGAAAATTCTCTGTGGAATTGATTTGAGTGATAGGAGACAGGTTAATTCATGGGGGAAAAAGAGAGGGACATGAAAAATAGGTATACTTTCAATTGTCATGTGAATTCATGTGCCCATCATGAATTCTCATTTTGGCACTCGTTGAAATCATTTGTCACAAATTATTCCCTCTTATAGAAGTGCATTGACATACCAAATAATATGCAATTCAGGTACCTGAATTTAGTGTGTGTGTGTGTGTGTGTGGGGAAGGATCGCCACATATTTCCTATTTTCCCCAAAGTGACTAGTTATCTGGATTATTTCTTTTCACACAAACCAAGTTACAAAAATCCTATCACATCAAATGAAAATAAAAGATAAATTCTTCTTAAAGCAATTGTGTATGTATGAATGGAACCATTTATTTCTTAACCTGAATGGCAATAAAACTTACATGGGGTCAAATTAAAACCTACCATTGAGTAAGAGGAAATATGCTAGGACACTAATTTAAAAATTTGAATGTGCATTAGGATCAGATGGAAGGCTGGTTAAAACACATATTGCTAGGCTTCACCCCTAATGTTTCTAATCAGTAGATTTGGGGGTAGAGCTGGATAATATGTATTTCTCACAAGTTCCCAGGTGATATTGATGTTGCTAGTTTGGAGACCAAACTTTGATAGCCAAAGATCTAGGTCTTTAAGATTACAAGATGTATGCTATTAATTCTGAAACCAGAACACAACTCTTTAAAAAATAACTGGCAATACAAGGTAACACAGGGGCCTCAAACTAGCTGCACTGTGTATGATGAAAGTGCCATGGTGAGAGAGATCTCTGGGTTGGCAGGATTTGATTTGATTCTCTAGCATGGATCTTATTAAGATCACCAGAGATGAAGATGGAGGGCATTCTAGCAAAGGTAAATGAAACTAGTTAAGACTTCAGTGCCATCCCATAAGGAGTTCCGATTTTAGTAGCAGATAATAGTTCTTTCATCCACACATTCCCTTCTCCTGTGGCAGGCTGACACAAGGATCTACCTCCACATTAGGGCTTGCGTGTGTGTGTGTGTGTGTGTGGGGGGGGGGGGGGTGTTGTAGGAGGGGGTGGTTAGTGAGTCTGGTGATTGATGAAGATACTACTTTAAAGCTTAAGGTGGATTACTTGCAGCGTCAGGTCAATTTTTCCCAAGTTGTAGATTTGAGAAAGCTGGCAACTTTTGGCCATCTCCTGAAATACTAGGTAAAGCTTTCTTGGGTATGGATTTTGGTTGTTGATAGCAACAGGAAAAACCTTGCATAGCTGGGCCGACTTCAGCTTTTGTCACACACAGGGCCTGAAGGGCACAAGACGGTGCACTAGAATTCAGTGCTTTTTTTCGGTCTTTAAGGTGCACAGGTAGGAGTGATTCGCAGCCCCTGTGAAAATGCAGACACCGATTCAGCGGGCCCTGGATCATGCATTTCTAACAGGTTCCCAGGGGGTGCTGATGCTGTGGCTGGACCGCGCGTGGAAGGAAGGGACGAGGGGCCGCCAGCAAACACTAGGGAAAGAGAGGTGCCTGGACCACCTCCCCTGACGCGGAAACAACAGAAGCGCTCCCTGAAGGGACGTCTCTCCGGCCCTCCTGAAGAGCGGGGCGGTTGAGGCCAAGGGGACAAAGAAAAGGTCGGCCCGGGCAGGGGTGGAAGGGGGAGCGAGGGCGGGCAACGGCGCCCAGCGAGGGCGTCAGGTAGCGCGCGACGGCGGCGGGCGCAGGTTCCGGGCCTCCCGCGCGCCTCCCCCCTCCCGCGGCGCCATTTCTGCTCTTTCGGCCCTCGGCGGCTCCCGTCGCGGCCCCGGGAACGGCCGCCGCCGCCGGTGGCACCGAGGCGCGGGCGGGCGGGCACCCACCTCGCCGCCCAGGCGCTGGGGCTCCCGGAAGCGGAAGGGGAGAGCGGCCCGGCCCTGGCGGCGGCGGCGCCACCGACGAGGAGGCGGAGGACGCGGAGCGGGAAGGGCCGCGGTGGCCGCGCGAGCAGTGGCGGCGCCGGTGAGTGCGTGAAGGCGCGGGGGGCGACCGGCGGCCCCCAGCCCCGCCCCGGGCCTCGGGTTCGCCGGGCCCCGCCGCCCTCACCTGGCCCAAAGCCTGCCCCCCACCCCCCGCACCTGCCCCTGCTCTGAACCCCGCGTCTTCTCTGCGCCCCGCTCGCCCCTGGCCGGGCATTTCTCAGAGCATCTTCAGCTGGAGGCGCAGCCGCCCGCCAACTGCTCCCCCTCCCCCCGCTACGGCTGGTGTGTGGTTTCAGGCTGTGGTCGAGATGGTTTGGGGGAGGCTTTTTTTTAAAAAAACAAAAAAAAAACCAACAACAACAACAAAAAACATTAAATCTGTGCCCTGACTTTCTCGCCTGTGAGCTACCATGATTTCTCTGCATCCCTCCCGGAGACCTGCGCGAGGATCTGGGGTTTTTTTTTTTTTTCCTGTGCTGTCAGGGCAGAGCCTTTCATTCATTTCCAGATCGCTGGTGTGAGGCTGCAAACGACTAGCTGGAGGAGGAATAGTTTGCTCCTGTTTTAACCTTTTGCCACCCACCCCCAGATCCAAGTGTGGTTTTGAGAAAATGGCTTGTGGATGGCAGCAGCTTGCCCTTGTTACCGTTCACTGTTTGTAGGTCGCTGGATTTTAACTGGAGAGTCCTTTTAAAGTTGTGGTCGTTCTCAAGCTGTATTTGGGTCATATTTTAAGATCCTTGTGAGTCAGCGGAGGATGTCTGTATCTGCAGGGCTGCGAGGACCTGACCACTTATTACTGGAAAATGTCGCCATACAGCAATCTATAAAAGTACAAGAGGAAAGAAAAAGCAAGGTCATTGTGGGCTGGTCATAATTCAGTGTAAGGTTACAGTCTAAAATATAGAGGACTAAAATATAGAGGATAATTAAGTGCAAGTTAGATGTGTCAGATGGATCCTTGGCCTACCATGCTAATATGTGTACTTTAAAAATTCATTATCTTACTTGTAATATAGTAACAACAGTAGTGGTACTATGTGATGAGTGCTTAGTATGTGCCCTCCCTGAACCAAAAGACTTTTGGTGTTATGTCTTGTTAAATCTTTCCAATTCTTTATTGAGTTGAATTATTTTAAAGATAAATTCTGAGAGGTGTTGTTTTAATTGTGCTGTCTCTTAATTACAATAAGGTTTTTGAAGGAGAGGTGAGATGAGAAATCTTTCAGAAAGAATCAAGGGAGATTTGGGGTTGTAGAAAGAAAAACTAGATTCTAGTCACATTGCTGTCAGTATTTGGCTGTGCATTCATGGCTAGGGAAGTGATCATTCTGTCCCTCATCTATACAACTAGGAAGCCAGACTAAATCTTTGCAGGGTCATTTTAGCTTTCCCAAGACCATGTGACATGTTAATGGTACATTTAAAACATTTATCTGAGGAAGCATTAGTAAAATTATATCAAAATATAACTAAAAATGGTTGAATGGTTGAAATAGAAGCTGTAGGTGGAATAAGTGAAAGAGAGTGTATTTTCAGTAAAATGATGGTAACTGTGTCATTGCCTACCTTTGGGGTATTTTAGTTAATGAAAGGAATTGAAGCTTACAAAAATGTATATATACAACTATCAGCAGGTTTTAAAATAAGAAATAATCAGTGGATTATGAAATTTTTATTACTTGCCTACAACCTGATTTCTTTAATTTGTAGGGACTGATTCAGAACCTGTGTGAAAGCACATGGATAAAATAATACCTTGGATTAGTGAACAAACAAGTTGAAAAGTCTAGTAATATCTCCGTAGAATTTTTTTTTTCTTCTGGAATTGTAATTGCGTGTGAGTGAGTGAAACCTTTTTCAGTGTTGAAGGCTACATGTTGTTATCAGTACACAATGGAAGGCAGAGGAAACTAGAAAGTTGTTCCTTAAGCTCAGTTTTACTCTTTTAAGAATGAGGGCATCTTATATTGTTTTAGTAAAACCACTAGGGCTCAGATTCAAGTTTTCAAATCCATTAGATGTACATGGTAATTTAGCACAATACTGACAATCTAGTAGAATACTAGCAATCTTAGAATAATCTCATGTATTAATACTATTTGAACTATTTTGAATCAGTAAAATTTATAGGGGAAAGATCTAAATGGAAATACACACCACTTTTTCTTAATGTCAGGCTAGTGATTTGGGGAGGTAAGAATCTTTGGTAAGTTGAGTCAGCCTCGGTTAAGAAGTATGGTCATATATGTAAGTACTGTTGCTCTTGGTAGCTACCTGGCCAAAAGTAGTGTAATGGTAGTCATTTTATTTCCCTGGATAAAAATTTGCATTTTGAGTTTGTCTTCTGTCTTTCAGGCCTCCTTTTTCTGTAATTTTTCCTTTCTGGTGGATTAACCTTCCCCACTTAAGAGACTGACTAGTATCTACTCTCTTCAAGTAATTGTTGCTGTTTCCACAAATGACTCTTTAAGAATTAGTCTTTAGTACTCACTGATTTTACTTTAATTCTGACTTAACATGCTCCAGTGTGATTTCAACCATGCTTCTGATTTTAAGGCTTTTATCTGTATGGAGCAGATAACTTTTTTTTAACCTACTGCAAGATTTTCAGCTTCAGCAATTAAATGAGACTTTTTCCTTTTAGTGTTAGTGTTCTTAAATCCTGCCTGCTTTGATTAAGCCTGGTGTGAAGGAAATTGAAATCAGTCTTTTTCCCCCCAATCTGTCTTGATACAGTGGGTACTGGAGTTAAGCAGCTGATTTCCCTTCCTGTTGGGAAGAACATGTCCGATTCATGCCCAGGAAATACCAGAGCCTCTTCATTACCAGCTTTTACTGTATCTGAAGCTTTTTCCTTACACTGTTTTTCGAGCAGAGGTTATCTTTGGCCTTTTTGTCCCAACCTGACATTTAATTCCTGTTTTCCTTTTACCTTTCCTGGCTCCTTTCCCGCTCCCCTACCTCCGTAGATGAAAATTCCCACGTTGACATTTTGTACTGACTGAAAACAGTATTTGGTAGTCTTCGTATCATCCCAAACCTTCCAATTTATTTCTTGTTAGGATGTTCTCATTAGTCACTGTAGTGCTCTATTTTTAATAGAGGTATTTTATTTTTCACTCATGAGGCAGTCACTTAGAAGAGTGTGGCTTGTGTTCAGTGTTGCACAGAATTGAAAGACTTGATCTAGGGAAGGGGAAGCAGATTCTTGATACCACTGATGTTGCAAGTACGTTGCACTCTGACACTTTGCCCACCCACATTTTCACCAATTCCTGGAGAACTTAGCTATTGGGTAAGAATTCTTGCTTTAATTGTGCATTGTTCATATCTTCTGAAAGCAAGCTGTGATTTTTTTTTCCCTCCATGCTTCATTCCTTAACATTCCAATACTGCTCTTACTTGAGAGATTTAATTTACAGGTTTTAGTTCAGTCACTGTTTGACCACTATTTTAGGTACAATCTCTATTTTTGGTTTTCTGCTTAGAGAGACCTCATGCTAAAGTTGAAGTGCAACGTCCCTGCTAGCTTATAGTACCATAGTAGTTGAAAGCCTCTACTCTCTTCGGTTTCTGTTGTTTGACAAGTAGTTCTCAGACTTTACTGTTAAGAAAGTAGATAGTTGGGCCTCCCCGGTGGCGCAGCAGTTGAGCGCTGGGTTGCGAGGCTGCCCGCAGCCTCTGCATCGCTGGTTTGATCCCCGGCTGCTCCCCAGCCACCAGAGGAGGGTCCCACATGGCGCGCAGACTTCTCCTGCCACCCGCTGCTCCCCTCAGCAGTGTACTTTGGTCCTTCTGCCTGCTCTGCTCCCTGTTCTGACTCTAGTGAATTCTCTCACCCTCCCGTGCTTCTGACTGTACCCAGTGCTTGTATAAATAAATAAATAAATCTTTAAAAAAAAAAAAGTAGATAGCTGCTTTACCTTATATGGTTAAATTATATCACTTCCTTATTGAGGGGACCTCAAAATATGTTTCGTCCTGGACTTTGTAAGATTAGAAGTAAAGAACTCATCTTTAACTCTCCTTTGCGCTTCTTCCCCCTAACCTCTTTCAAGTTACCATTTTTGGAGGTGTTTATCATTTGCTAGGCAGTTTGTCATTTAAGGAGGACAACAACTCTGCAAGTTAGTATTTTTTTTAAAGATTTTATTTATTTATACAAGAACTGGGTACAGGCCAGAGGCGCAGGAGGGTGAGAGAATTCACCAGAGACAGAGTGGGGAGCAGAACAGGCAGAGTGATGGAAAACACTGCTGAGGGGAGCTTCGGGCGAGACAGGAGAGGTCTGCCGCGCCATGTGGGTATCTTTCTGGCCAGCCGGGATTCAAACCCATGCTGCAGAGGCTGTGGACCGCTTCACAGCACTGCATGCAACCCGCTGCGCCACTGGGGAGTCCCACGAGTTAATATTTTTATCTCTACTTTACAGATGGCTAATCTTGAACTTAGAGAGTTAGTAAGAGTCTGGATCATAATTGAACAGTGCTGTCTTTAATATTTGTACAAGATTAATTTCCTACTCTGTTGATATTAAACTGAATAATACCTATGTAATATAAAAAATGAATTATCACATTATTAGAGAAATGGCTAGAATAACGATGGCATGATATTTTAGGTAGAATTATTGAGCTGCCACATTTGACCAATTTTCAGAGTAGATGGAATCAAAAGTTAGCTATCTGCAGAAACATACTAAAAAGTGTACAGTTGTAATAATGTTTTTAGAATTCATTCTAATGTACAACCATAAGGTTTGAATTTTCTATGTTTGTATGATACATTAACCGTTTTCTTTTGACCCTGTGGGAAAAAAACTGGGGGGAGGTTTGTTTGACAATTTCTTCTGTAAATTGTTGTGTTCTTCCAGACATGGCAATGTTATAAATGTTTAATGATATAATTCTGAAACTTTGGATAGTCTAAGTTATTACAGAATTTCTTGAATTCTTAAGGCCAGTGTTGCTTTTATACCACACAGATGAGATTTGATTCCACAATGAAGGGGCTGAATTTGAACTTATTTTGGATACCCTGGTTGCAATGTAACTTTTATAATTGTAATGGTAAACTTAAAGTAGGATTTTGCCCTTGATGTTAAGCCAGTGTTCAGGGTTTGACTGGTGGATGGTTGACCTGTGCTATTTCCTAATTATGTTACTGACAGCAACTACTATTTTGCTGGAACATTAATAGGCCACCCTAGAGTCATGGCCTTAGTAGCGTTGTTGACGTTGGGCGTGTTTCAGAGTATTGTGTTGTGTACATTTATTGTTTTCTGGAAGAAGATGAGTTCATTCATTTACCATTACGGGAGCAGCTACTGTACTTTGTCATTCCAGATTTTGTCTCTAAGAAGTAAAGGCACGACCAAGCAAACCACTGAAAATTCTTTTAGAAAGTTAGGAGTAGAAACAAATACATTTGACAGTCTGACAC
Source organism: Talpa occidentalis (assembly GCF_014898055.3). NCBI lineage: Eukaryota > Metazoa > Chordata > Mammalia > Eulipotyphla > Talpidae > Talpa > Talpa occidentalis. Next base: position 14,980,524 of record NW_023605083.1, read on the forward strand.
TCAGGGGCAATAGGAAAACTACCCTGGGAAAAAATATAGGTTTAAAAAAAAATCTGTAAGGGAATGGAAATGTAATGATAGTGGTTTTACTGAATCTTTCCCATCTTCGGTATATAATAGTTTATTGCTGTAGTAAACAGAGTATGCTTAACAAATTCATAACCTTCCCAACCCCCTTTTTTTTTTTGTCTCAGAGAACGGTACCAACATCTGCCTAGTCTCTAAGAAACTTGGGAGCCATGCTAGAATCTGCGCTTTCCCTCTAATTGATCACCAAGCCCTGGAACTTTTATCATCACTTTCTTAATCTGCCTTTTCTCTGCAAATCTCCCATTTAAGTGTTCCTTCCTCACGTCTCCATCCCTCATTCTCCTTATAAGTCACCACATTTGAGGTACTTACCATGTCTCCCCATTTCTCACCTGGGTAATTAGTAAGACTAGCTTATTTCATCTAGCCAGTCTGTTTTTGAAAGTATTGCTTTTCTTTCCCCTCAAGTGCAAGGAAATTTCTTCTGCTTAAAATCCTTCAGTGGTTTCCCACTGTGTGCAGGGTGAAGTCCAAACTCATTGACATGGTTTAATAGTGATTTTCACTCTTAGAATCACTTTCTGTTTGTGGGTCTGTAATCAGTTTAGTAGGCTGTGACCAGCATTATATATTTTTGTTAAAGTGAAATAGAATAAAGTAGAATATCAGAATACTATACATGTAGAAAGGTAAATATCAATTCATTAAACTTTGAGAGTTATGTATTTCAGTTATAGATGAAGTGTATTCTTATATATTTTATATATTTCTGTGTGTACTAGTAATGTTATAAGATCTATTTCTTAGAGTTGATTATGAAAGGGTTAGACATGCTTTACTCCTTTCTCTCATAAGCAATGCCTCTGTCCTTTTTGGTTTCCTCAGAATGTGTTGGCATTTGCTTATCGTCCTCATGCCTTTGCTTATTCTACCTTGTTCAGAACAGCCTCCAGTCTTCATCTAGCTAACTCATAGGCATCACTTTCTCCAGAAATAATTTCCTGATGGCAGTACACTGTACGAAATTTTATAAAGTAACCCAGGAAACACATGCGTTGATATAACTGAAAAAGTTCCATGAGCCATTTCCCTTCCTATATGAGATGCTTTCTTGCCCTCTTGTCCTGCCTGATGTTAATCTTGTCTACTAATCTATCTTTATTGAGGATAGCACTCATCTCTTTTCACAAAGTATAGTATACATTTGAAAGATGTTAATTGAATTAATGAAATAATTGGGTCAGCATATTATATAGAACATTTTAGAGTATTGTTTAAGCTTAAATTGTAGAAACGAGCTTTCACTGCTGAGTTTCTTAATGGTTTCATTAAAAAAGGGTAACTTTCCTTCATTCATTTTAAGCTAAAGTTTACCTCTGTTTTAAACTCTTTATTTTGTATTTACCAATTGTGATTAGATAGTTCTAGCCTCACATGTTGATAGATATTACATTGCATTCTGTCACATCAGTATTATCATTTTGGGATTTGTAGTCAAGTAAGTTTGAACCTAAAAGCTATATACATAATGACAATTTGGGATTTGGGGGAATTGGGTAGTTTCTAAAGAGAGAGATTTCATGTATAATGGTAATCAGGTGGAAGTTTTTGAGGTTATGGGATGAGACATGAAAGTGTAGAATCAGTGGAGGTGAGTCCTTTTATTTATGAATTGAAAACTTTTGTAATTGATATTTCACCATTAGAATATTTATCTGTTTATTATTTTTACTTTTATGAGAGATCATTTTTTTAAACCATTAATAGATTCTCATGAAGAGCTGCTATTGAGGAGAGATCCGTTTGTTGGGATATGATTTAAAAAAAAAAATGAATGAAGATACAGCCTCTAAATGCAAGTACCAGAGAAATTGCAACACATCTCAGTGAATTTGCAAGTGGTAAGTCTGCATTTACTTTTACATGGGAATGTATTTTTGGATATATGGCTTAGGTCCTCGAAGTCTTATGTTTAGATGCATTTAATAATTTTTCATTAGCAAAAAAAATTGTAGTTATTTAAAAATACTCATATTAAATTTTAAGTAAATATTTTCTTAAGTCTTTTTGCACAGAAAAATAATTTGTATTATAATGAGAGTTTTGGAAACATCTTTTTGAATTGTTTATATTATATGGCTTTACAAATGATGTTTTTGCACTATATGTTAAAAATATTAATTTTAAAAGTAATATAAGGATGAGAGTGATGAGAGGCTTAAACATTTTGTTTCAAAGTTTGTAGTGTAGTCAGACCTGCTATGCTGTCTTTATCTTTCAGTTGGTTGAGAAAAATTTAGAAGCATATAAATTTATTAATAAACTTAGAACACATAAATACGTATATAAAATGTGAAAACTTCTCACTACTCTTAATTTCCTCACGCTGGTGATGGCTACTGTTAACACTTTGGTTGATGTGTTTTCCTCCACATTTTCTCCCGCTTACGTACACAGAAGTCATTTATACCAATAATATTTTCTAGTGAAAAGGAATCATGTAAATGTTTACCCTCGAACATTTAATTATGAAAATTTCAAACAGAAGAGTTGAAAAAAATGTATAGTGTGACATCTGAACCCCCAATTAATTATTTACTGCAATTAATGCTTTACTGAACTTCGTCACACATATCCATCTCTCTGCCTATCCATCAACCAACTTTTTTAATTTTTGGATCCATTTCAAAGTAAATTGCAGATTTCTGTACACTCCCTTCCCCTTCCCCTAATACTTTAGTGTACATATCATTAGAGTTCAATATTGGCTTACCTTTTTTCCCCAAAGGTAAATTTACATGCCAAGGAATGCACCCACCTTAAGTTTATATATGCTGAGCTTTGACAGTTCCGTTCATGTGTGTATCTCATTTAAGACAGAGATCTTTATCAACATTCCCAGAAATTTTCCTTATGCCTTTTTCTTGTCTATCTCTGTCTTTTTCTTTCTCTAGGAAATCACTGTTAAGATTCATCCCTTCTGAGATGTTTCAGTGGTGGCAGATGGCTATGACTGTTTTTCTCCTTCCCAACTAGTATTGCAGGGCAAAGTTTTCTAAGTGTTTTCTAAGTGTTTTCAAAGTGTTCTGTCCAACATTCCCAATAAGCCCCTGGTGAGTTTCGGGGAAGAAAAGCCTGGTGGAGGGTTTAACCCTTGAAATTTCTGGGACCTCCAGAATTTTTTCTTACGCTGGTTCATGTTCTGTTTTAGCAATTTATGTAAGGACTTTTAGTTTGAGTTTTCTAATCAGTACTCAATTGTTTATGTCAAAGGAAGCTGAAACTCAGTTATTAACAGCAGATTGGTCAGATTATTGTAGATGAGATACAGGAACTTAAATGGCAGAAGGTTTCCAGATATTTTTTGCAGTGAAATGGAACAGAAAGTCCAACTATATCTTTTGTCTGAAGATCATTGGAAATAATTAAATGAAGTTGAGAAATACTGTGCCCCAATAGCAGGTCAGTTTGGATTGGTAGAAGAGAATCATGAAAAGTTAAGTTGAAGAACTTAATGGAGAAATTAATTAGATTAAGAAAGTTTTCTTCTCTTCAATAAACTCATATTAAGTTATCAGAACATAACAACAAAGTATGCAAAGAGAAAAAGTTTGAGGAAGACAAGAAGTTTTAGGATCATCTCAGTAGTAAATACCAAACATAGTGAAATGTCAATGGAAAAAAACACAAAACAATGTCGTAGAGAAGTATAATTCTGGGCAAGAAATTAGGAATGAAAAGATTGTGGGTTTTTGTTCAGATCCTAAAAATGGAGGAAAGGAAGACCCATTTATAGAAGAAATAATAGAATATACTTCTAGCAATAGCAAAGTTACTCTCTTTAACTCAAGTGTCCATCCAGTTCCTAAGGAGAGCCAAGTGACAAGAGGAATGTAATTGCAAAGACTTTTTATGATTCTTCTTTTCTCACAGAACATGTGAAAACAAGGAATTTGAAATCAGCTCTGCCATAAAGTTATTTTCAGGCTATCAAGATAAAAGATACTACTGATTTGAGTGCATTTTTCACTAATGAAGATGACTGGCAGAGGCTGATAACAAATCAGATAAACAAAACTGAAAAGTTCTACCTTTAAAATGACTACCAACCTAAAAAAAGAAAAGCAGAAAATATGTTGGAGAAAGAACAGTTTAAAATAATGTTGACAAATGCTTTGAGTAGTCAACTGAACTGAAATTATCAGTGTTGTTTTGACTAGAACAAAATGACTTGTATATCACTTTCCAAACTTTTTCTGATGTGATGAAATATTTCTATTACATTTTTGCTTAGCAAATACCTCATTTAAGTTAACCATCCTATATTTGCAAAGTTAGCTCCTTTGCTCCTTAATTGGATTTGTCTTTCTTCCTAAATCCTTTCATCAAAATTGTGTACCTTCAAAACTCTTCCTTAATAGAATACAACTTATAATGACCCTTTGTAATTTTTCTTGTACACTCTGAAGTTTGTAATTTCTTTTAAATTTGAGACAGTATATGCCCAGACTGTAGTGAAATTTCAGCTTATGTTTTACTATGACTGAGATTGTTTTTCCAAAAAGAACAAAATTATAATCATAAAAATTCAGTTATCAAAACTCTTTAAGAAACTGTTTTTCACAAGTTCAAGTTTTGTTTCCCGGCATTGCATCATACACATGTTACCATTTCTGTTTTCCAAATGTTTGGTGTGTGCTACAATTAATAAATTGAATAATTAAAGACAAAATTATTTGTGAGTCAAAAAAACTCAGAAAAGATTCATCTCCTTCTTCCATAGAATTTGCCTAGGTAACTGGCTTTATCGACTCAACACTATGTGTAATGGGTAATCCTCTAGATAGTTCTCCTTAGAACTCCTTTTATCTCTACTTTTTTTCTTTTCAAAGTGCCTTAGCTTGGAAATGTATTTGATCATTCCCCTGTTTCTACTTGACATTTAGGTTGTGCCGTACTTTTTGTGATCACAAACAAGTGTTCTATAGACCATTCTGTGCATATATATACCTGTACAGTCTCATGAATGCATTAATAGTAGTATTAGAAATAAATTTCTGTGTCAAAGAGTTGATATTTTTTTATTTTTTATTTTTATATTCCCCATACAATTGCGACCCCCTGATTTTGACCCCATTCCCTCATCCCCCCCCCCCCAATAGTGTGTCTCTGGTTCATATAGTTGTTTTGTTTGTTGATTTTGATTTTTTTCTTTCTTATAGTTATTCTTTTTCCTGGACCCTTATTTAGGTTTTCTAGATTCCTGTTATGAGTGAGACCATCTGGTATTTTTCTTTTTCTTTCTGGCTTATTTTGCTGAGCATGATCCCTTCCAGCTCCATCCATGTTGCTGCAAACTGCATGTGTTTATCTTTTTTGAATGCTGAGTAATATTCCATGGTGTATATGTACTACATCTTCTTGATCCAGTCATCTATTTTTGGGCATTTGGGTTGTTTCCAAAGCTTAGCTATTGTAAATTGTGCTGCTATAAACATAGGGGTGCAGGTGCTCTTTGGAATTAATGTTTCTGTGTCCTTTGGGTAAATACCTAGGAGTGGAATTGCTGGATCATATGGAAGCTCTATCTTTAGTAGGTTGAAGAATCCCCACACAGCTCTCCGTAGTGGTTGGACCAGTTTGCACTCCCACCAGCAGTGCAGGAGAGTTCCTTTCTCTCCACATCCTTGCCAACATTTGTTGTTGCTAGTTTTTTTAATATGTGCCATTCTCACTGGTGTAAGATGGTATCTCATTGTAGTTTTGATTTGCATTTCCCTGATTGCAAGTGACGTTGAACATTTTTTCATATACCTGGTGGCCATTTGTATTTCCTCTTTGGAGAAGTTTCTGTGTAGCTCTTCTGCCCATTTTTTGACTGTATTATTTTCGTTGTTTTTGTTGAGTCTCATCAGCTCAAAGAGTTGACATTTTAACAGATACTGCCAATTTGCTCACCAGAAGTGATTATATCCGTTTATGCGCATGAATGTTCTTTTCCCCATGCCCTCTCAAGGATGGATATCATCTTGCTAAAATTTTGTCAGTACAAAGCATGAAAAATGTACCTAATTATTTCACATTACCCTCATCAATGATGTTCAGCCACTGAATTTTTTTTCCTCTTGTAAATTATTTGCATGTATTTATGTACATACTTGCCTTTTATCAACCAAGTAATATTTTTTCCAGGAATGCTTTATCTTTTTCATGTTTTTTTGTTTTCAACTTTGGAAATTTTAGTGTTTTTGTGGTCAAACATGGCTTCTAGTCTTGTTTGTAAAGACCCTTTTCATTCTCATGTTATAAAGGCTCTTGCTATTTTATTCTAATAGTTTTGTCTTTTATTTTTAATTTAGAAGACAAAGACATCACTGTGCACTGAGGTGCCAGGAAAAATTTCATGTGGAGAGTGAAGTTCAAATTGACCTTACATTATGAGTTGAATTTAAATAGAGTAAAGTAGAATGGTAGAGTAAAGTAGAAATAGAGTAAAGTAGAAATAGAGTAAAGTAGAATTCCTCACTTAGGAGGAATGGGAAAAGGAATATATTTTTCAAATTTATGAAACAGTAATAAGACCACTTTGGCTGAGATGGAGAGTCATATAAAAGTATAGATTAGAGATACATTTTTACTGGGTTTCTTATAAATTATTTTGGCTAATTTTTATCATTTTCTGAAATCTGATGGTAGTTTTCTGTCACATAATAGTTTTCTGTTATTTTCTTTTCATTGTGACTTTAGTATATTTTTAATAATTTATTCTCTTTCTGAGGAAAATATGTAGTGAAATTTAGTTTCCTGAAAAGGCACAAAAGGAAAGGAAACCTCCTATTAGATAAATTGAACATTGTAAATATTTATGTGGTCTAGTTTATTGGAGTTGAATTATAATTTCTTTTAAGAAAAGCTTGTGCTGTAGTAATTTACATCATTAATGAAGTTAATCATAGCACTCAAGTACCAGATAGCAATCTTAAAAAATGTTGAAATACCAGCCTGTCCTCTGGTTACATCAAAGTTTGAGTTATGAGCTCACCATTTAATATACAAATTAACATGTTGGAATCACCAGCTAATGAAAGTATTTTACAAATGCCATCCTTAAAACCTAGAGCAGCCATATGTTTGGTTCAGTTGTTGCTCAGAATGTGTAATAGTTTCTGTTCAACCATAGCCACGCCTGGTAGATCCTGCAGTTCTCCCAGTTATGTGACTCTGGTTGTAATCTGATTTGGTGCTCTTGGAGGACTACCGTTTCTTGTCTACACTCCAATTGTAAGGATTTATGCTACTAATTTTTAAAAATCAGGTACTTTTAAAAAAAATAATTAAAATCTTACTGCTCTTTGTTTTATTTTTCTAATCCTTGCTCACTTTTCCTTGGGGGTGCTTGTTCTTTTGAATTTGTTGTCTGTATATTTACATCCAGAAAAAAACAGACACATTCTAAACTATTCATTATTTAAACATCTAAGAAAAAACACATTTTAAACTATACTTTTCACTAATTTTCTGTTGTGGGAATTCTTTCAGTGATAAGAAAAATCTCCTCTTTAGTAGAGGAGAATAAAAAGAATTCAAAAAATGAATGAGTATTTGATAATTTTCCTACTTGGTTTGCTGACTTGATGCTTTTATGTTTCTAATAGTAATATATTTAGAGATAAGTAATTAAGTTTTTTGTATTCTATATAATTATTGGAATTTCTATTTTTTTTTTTTTTAGTCTTGAGTGGAACCAAAACATTAAAAAAAGAGGAGGAACATAAAGCTAGTAATATTGAGTATATTGAAAGACAGCCTTGTATCTTTTATTACTCACTGGTTGACAAGGATGAAAAAATAAACATACTGTAAAATATTTCTCTCTTTAGCTATGTAGATAGCTATGCAAATAAGTACCATTTGTCCTTTAACTTCTTTAGTTACTGAAATGATAACAAGGAAATTAAACAGCATGCTTTGTCTTCTGTGATTTTACTCGCTATGATACTCATAATTCTTTTGGTTTTTGAATTGAAAGATAGTGAAGTTCAGCTTTAAGTTTTCCAAGGTTCAGGCACTAGTCCTATTTTAGAATTCACATATAACTACTAATTGAGACCATATCTGGTTTAAACATTTGGGGGGTGTTGAATTTGAGTTACTGTGTTCTTTTTTGCTACCCCATTATTTGCAAGTTCTAGGGATGATAGGATAGGGCTAATCTATTATTGTTCTGGCAGTTTTGTAGCTTTGAAGAACATTGACAAAGCTTCTAAGGGATGGCACCCTGAGGCTCTTCAATTAATGACAATTCTTAGAATGAAATAGAGTGGGATATAAACTGAAAATCTAGGAGTTACACTTGACTATTTCATCTGTAACCCTTAGTATATAATCAATTAGTAAAATTTACTAGTTTGATTCTAGCTATTTCTTCAGTTGATCGCTTCTCTGAAATTAATTTTGGCTTTTTATCTTTTCTTTGTCTAACTTGACTCTGTCTTTGATATTATTCTTAACACAGAGCTGCAGTTATTTAAAGTATGAATCTCATTTTGTTAGCTCCCTGCTTCAATAGCTTTCCGGTATCTAAGAATGAAGTCCTAATATTTTAAGATGGCATCTTTATGGCCCTTCATGATAAAGCTCCTTTTTCACTATTTACTCTCCACTGAAAGCTTTATGACTTATGATAGCAGTTTATTATACCCTCCACAATTTTTACTCTTATTTACTCTTTCTTCTATTGTCACTTTTCTTTGCTTGGATAGCTGTTACTCACCTTTAAGACTGAGCTCAGGTGTTACCCTCTAATGGAAGTCTTACCCTGATTACCTCATAATATCTTGTCCACGTCTCTGAAATTTACCAAGTTATTTTAAACCCATCTAATCAGCCTTTCTCCCACTAGACTGTTAATTCTTCTCAGAAAAGACTATATCTTGTTCATCCTTGTATTTACAAGGTCTACAAAGTAACTGGTACTACAGTTAACTTGCTGGTATTATAGTTATTTACTGAACTGAGTTCAAGTCATTGTTGTAACAATGGCTCTGTGGTCCTGGATATCAGTCATCTGTGTCATAGACATCTTCAGGAGCATTTTAAAATATTTTATTTGTTTTTGAGCTTTACCGCATAAAGAACTATGATTCAGTAGCTCGGGAATGGGGCTTAGGGATAGTATTTTCATTAGGTTCCTCACTTGATTCTTGTTTGCTCATAGGTTTGAGAAACATTGTCCTAGTTTATTGTATTATTCCATTGTATTGTATGAGAAAGTTGCCCCCTAGAATTTAGAATTTATTGTTTAAGTTTTATGAGTTATCTATACTAAAGTATGTATATATTTATATGTCACTCTTTTGGTATGGTGCATGTGTAGAACTATCTTTAAGTATCTCATATGGAAGGTCTGTTAACTTTTTGTTAATCACCTGAAAAAAAATCCCCATTTGAAAAAGATTCTTCTTAAATTGATAGTAATAAGATTCCTTGAAGTTCATTCATGAATTCTAATGTTGTTGGAAATTTATATTTTAATTTTTCAAAACAATTTTGAACTTTTTTTGTTTAAAATTAAGTTGCATAAATCTTTCATGTACTGCTCAATGAATTTTCACATATGTGTATGTATTCATAACTCACCACCCAGGTCAAGATATAGGTGTTTCTAGTTTGGCAGTTTTCCCTCTTGTCACTTTTTAGTTCTGACCACTATTTTGATTTGTATAACAATCATTCGGTTTTATGATTAAATCTACTAAAATTTTTGCATATGTCTTTTTGGTGGATATGTGCTCCCATTTCTGTTGGGTTCACATGTGGAACTACTGATAGATTTGTGTTTAACTTCAGAAGGTAATGCCAACTTATGCTCTATAATAGCAATTCATAATGAAAATTGATATTAAATATTTGAAGGTATGGTTAAATTGAAATATCCCAAAACTTATGTTTGTGTTTCAAGTTGTGATATTTTGTCAAAGGAATCAGCTATACAAAGAAAACTCATTAAGTACCATTTTGTAGTTGCCTTATTTAGTTTTGTCATAATCAAATAATTTTTTTCTCTACAAGTAATTTTTCTCTTTTTCCTCCCTTTTTAGGATTTTATTTGTGGGTTAGCAGGCAGTTACAAGACTGCAAAATGGGTCTCCGGATTCACTTTGTTGTTGACCCACATGGTTGGTGCTGCATGGGTTTGATTGTCTTTGTCTGGTTATTCAATATTATTATAGTTCCCAAAATTGTCCTCTTTCCTCACTATGAAGAAGGACATATTCCTGGCATATTAATAATAAGTAAGTTTCTAGATCTTTATTTCTTTTCATAATCAAAGATTTTCTCACTGTGAATATTTTGGAGTTCCACTATGATAACCTTCCTTTTAATATTATTAGTGCTATTAATAGTAGTTATTTACTAAATTATTGAAGTTTTTTTTAAAAAAATAACCTTTTTATCTAATTCTGCAAATATATAAATTCCAATTTGTTTTTTAAAAAAACTGGCATAATAATACTGATATGCGTGTGTCTGTGTGTATTTTTAATATTTCTGATGTGTATTGTGGAAGGAGTTTCAAGAATAAAGATGGTAAACATTATTGAGAAATAAAAATTTTATGATACAAAAATTATTGAGTAAGATGTTGGTTGTGATAACTCTTCAAACTTAGTTATTTTCTACTCTGGTTCATTGGTAAGGCTTGCTTATGGTTAGAAGAAAAAGGTTGAAATTATATATTTTACATGTACATCGCATTTATAATTTTCATGTTCATTACATCATTTTGACCTGAGAAGAGCTGTGAGAAATACGGTCTCTGTTGAACAAATGATAAAACTGACAAACACCATGCAGTCAGCCTGGAGTTAGCACTAGCTCCAAGTTCCCCATTACTTGTGCAGTACTTTCTTCCCCACCTTCCTCTCCCCCTCCCCATGCCTATATTCTTTACCTTTAAAAGCTGAAATTAAAATGACTGAATATTTTCCCTTACTGTCATTTCTCTAGTTACTCATTTTAAAACTCAGGAGTTTCTAGATTCTTTATTTTCAAATTGAATCTTAAGATCCATCGAAAGGAGTGATTAAACTCACTAGCTTAAAGTAATTTTGAAGATAACCAGTTGGAATTAGTGAGAAAGTTTAGTTGTACAATAGGTTTTAAAATTCTCCTTTTACTTCTTGCAAATAAGAAGTAATTAAAAGGGAACCCCTTCATTTATATCATTTTTCACAGGGAATCTCTATGGATAAAGAATCTGATTTATAACAAGTTCATCAGTTATTAATATGCAAAATAATATTAAGAAAGAAAGAAAGATACATTAACTTGTAGCTGGTAGTAGCAGTAGTATTTGGTAGTAGTATTTCATGAGTGAAATGAACTGTTTAATTTTTCCATCTTTTGAAAATTATTTATCCTTATGCTATTAATTAAAATATGCATTTTAAATTTTAAATGTTGATAAAAGATTGTGAAGTGTTAATGATTATTTCTTTCTTTTAAAGTATTCTATGGCATTTCCATATTTTGTCTGGTTGCCTTAGTGAGGGCCTCAATAACTGATCCCGGAAGACTTCCTGAAAACCCAAAGATTCCACATGGGGGTATGGTATTTTTCAGATTTATCAGTTTAACTATGCCGGAATTATTATCTTTATGAATGTATTTTATTGCTTTTATTATATATTAGTTATATGTGTCACGGAAAATCTCATTTCAAGTCTTTTCTCAAATATTTCCTTTCCATACTACTCTGTTTAGGATAAGTCATTATCAGAACAAAGAATGTGCTTGAATGTTTTTTGTGGGATAAAGACATAAGAACTGCATAAAAATTCTTGAACTTTAAAAAAAAATAAAATTGCAAAACCTAACTGACTGCCAGCATCCCTCACTCTCTCCTTTTTACTTTACTGGTTTGTCCCACTCTTCTTCCCATTCTGTTGCTATAAGTTCTGTGAGATTGTAGGTTTTTTTGGTTATATTTTATTTATTCAGTACTATAGCCCTAGATACAGACAGAAAAGTCTCTGTCACTTAGTAGAAACTAGGTAATTATTTCTTGAATGATACATAGTTATCTGAGAAATTGTATTTCTTAGATTTTTATAAAGAAATTTTCTTGATTGTGCCACTTCATAAAAATAATATTGCTTGGTGTAAACATTTATAGTATTATGAATACAACTGCCTATATTTCTCCAGGTTCTAGTAATTCAGTGAAAACTTTGAAAACCTTTTATTTTTTGTCAGTTGATGAAAATTTTTAATCCCTTTATTGCATAATAACCATTTAAACCATAAGAATTGAAAATATATTGCTTAATTTATTACTTGCCAGATACAGTTATCCTCTTTTCAGGCTTCATTTTTTAATCATTTGTTTTGTAAATTTTGAGAACTTTGGTGCTTTCTTCTAATAAGCAATTTATATGTTTGTTGTACATATTAGAACGAGAATACTTTTAATTTGTAATTCAGTGGTTTCCAAAATTGCAGCACATTACAGTTAACTATTATGTGTAGCAAAATTTGAGAGCCAATGTAGTAATTCCTTCTGAAGTTAGATTCAGTGGCAAGACACTTTCAGAGCCTCCCTTGAATTCCTGATAGTTGTTTTTCAGATCCATCATTTAAGGGCTTACTTTGATAGCCTCGCAAGTTTAGAGATTATAAGTTAATAGGACATGGATGTTGAAGTTTTTAGAAACTATGTTGAATATTTAGTTTTTATTAATTTAGAGATGCATTATCAGTGTCACTTAGCAGTTACTGAGTATGTGTAAACATTTATACATGGGCATGTAAGGTGGCGCTTTGCAATATAGATTAATCTATTCTCTACTGGCCTAATCTGAAGTCTTTCTAAAATACTGATATACAGTGTTGTCTGCTTCAACTTTAAAACCCAGTGGCCCCAGCAAATCAAAGAAGCAAGCTTTTCATAATTCAGGACCTGTTCCTGAGTTGTTGGTAGTCAGACACACAAAATGTCACCTACTACAAATAAGTGTGATGGGTCAGATAGGAACTGTTTCATATTGAAAACCTCATAAATCTCATATTATCTATCATGGCTGGCAACTCCTCAACTACAGCAAAATTATCAAAACATGACGCGCAGACCTCTCCTGCCGCCCGCTGCAGCCCTCAGCAGTGTACTTCAGTCCTTCTGCCTATTCTGCTCTCTGCTCTGGCTCTGGTGAATTCTCTCACCCTCCCATGCTTCTGACTGTACCCAGTGCTTGTATAAATAAATAAATAAATAAATCTTTAAAAAAAATTATCAAAACATTGCTGGTAATCTTAGATCTTACAATTTATTTCTCAGAGAAAATAGAGGATTCCCTTTTTTATGAGAACTTTCATGATTCTTCAAAAATATAGCAACTTATTGAAAAAATTAAAAACATTCTTTTTAAATAAATATAAAACAAATTGTGTCTATGGGTCTAATTAAGTCCCCATGAAATTAGTGTGTTACCTTTAGTTTATAGACTTCAGGGATGGAGGACACCATGGCATCTTGCTGAATATATGGATATTCATTATATTTGATTTCAGTTAATGTTTGGTCTCTTTTTTTTCTTCTCTGAGTCTAGAAGACTGACCTTTTGCCCAATTGAGTAAAGAAAAAAATTAATCATATTTTAATGTGATCCTCAAGGTAATCGTGACCCTCAAGATAGTGATAGTCCCTTATGGGCACTCAGCCGGTTGTTAGAGAACTACTAAGGCCTAAATTCTTGTCTCCACTCTTTTAAAACCATGGATGGATCTCTATATCTATCGGCTGATAATTTTAGCTCAGTTTTCACCTTAGCTTTGATTCTGGGGAAAATTGAAGTCATTATATGTGCTTTCAGGTGCTGCTTACATAATTATTTTGTGAATATTTTTTTTTAAGCATACAAGAGCTGGGGTACAGGCCAGAGGTGTGGTGGATGAGAGGATTCACCAGAGACAGAGTGGGGAACAGAACAGGTAGATTGACCGAAGTACACTGCTGAGGGGAGCAGCGGGCGAGTCAGGAGAGGTCTGCCGTGCCATGTGGGTTGCTCCCTGTCTGGTGGGGAATCGAACTCAGGCTGCAGTGGCTGCAGATAGCTTCATAGGTTGTGTCTTAACCCTTGCGCCACCAGGAAAGCCCTGTAAATATGGTTTTAACTTAGTAAAAAACATAAAACCCAACTTTTAACTGTGAAAAATAATATAGAAGTTGGGGTTGTACAGTTTATTCAGCTCTGTTTTAACGTTGAGCAGTTTCATATTATTTTTTTAGAAAAGGAAACTAAAAACCACTATCTTTTTTGATTTTGACCATTTTTGTTGAAATACCCTGAAATATTTTACATGCCTGTCTAGTAGTCTGGTTTTATTTTAAAACAGAGTAAGTTTAGTATCTAAGTGACTCACAAAATATGAGGCAATTTGAATATAAGAGAATGTTCCAGTTCTCATACAAAGATTCCTAGAATTTGATTTTATTATCTTCTGGGCATGTAGATGAAATAGTCAAATGAAATCTTTACAAGTCTATATTATTCAAATTATTCACATGTGTATTTGAAATATATGAATATTTTTGTCACTTTCACATTTTATGAAATGATTTTATTGGTGCTGTTAAATTTTTTTAATAGTTTTATGGAGTATAGTTTACATGTCATATAATTCACCCATTTAAAGTGTATGGTTTAATGGCTTTTAACATATCCACAGAGTTATTAAGCCAATACCACTATCAGTAGTAGTACATTTTCATCATCAAGTGCTTCATTTGCATAATTTAACTTCAGAATTTTTGTCATCCATAGAGTCACTTTTGAACAGATTTACAGAGCAAAATCTTCCTTCTAAGTTTTTTAAAAAATATAGCACATTTTGAAGTTATCTGATGCCATCCCTTGAAATTCTGCTCAAAACTTAAGTGTGCATGTGCTATTAATGGCCTGTCATGTATTCACCAATAGTTTTTGTTTTTTTCCCCCTTTTATTGCTTTACAAAGATGATCTATAAAAGGCTTATTAGCATTTATTTCCTACATTGGCAGTCAGTTCTGTCAGAGAAATCTGTATTCAGATCCAAACCTTGTATTGGTTTTGGTAGTTTTTCTCCCAGAAGCATTATGTTATGATTTGAAATATAGTAGTTGAGAAAGGGTCTCTTAATATGCAAGTATTTTAGAAGGTTCAGAAAGTGATTTCTTCCTGAGGGATTAAACCAAGTCAAATCTTTATATTCATTTAGACATTTATAGCAATAATAAAGACTCATGGTAATCAGTATAATGCTATTAACTCATATTGAACAGCCTCAATCATTTATGGTGTTTGTCACTTTTTCTTTGTTTTATATTTTGATTTTTTTCTTCCCTTAAAAAATGTACCTTTTAGTTTTTAATTTTTTATAGCTACAGAAAATTATCAATTGGTTTCCCGCTCCCATAACTTTTTATTTTATATTATTAGCTGGCTAGTCTAAAAGTCTTTTAGGTATTATTCATCAGTCACCAAAATGTATCAGTCACCAACATTATATTTGGACATGAACAAACCCTAAAAAAAAAAGGGGGAAAAAAAACTAAGAAATCATTTCTAGATATATAGAATAGGTTGAAATAGATTTTTTCCTTGCTGTACAAGCAAAAACAAATATAATCAATTAAATTTTTAGATTTTTAAATTTTTACTTTTTTCTTTGCTAAACAAATGGGGTTGGTTGTGTGTATACTTGTGCATGTGTGTGAAGTGTGAGTTTTCATAGGTATTTTTCATTTGAGATACTTGTATATCTTAAATTTGACTAAAGATATGACTCTTAAGCACTTTCTTTAAATAAGTTAATCAGCCAGACCATATATTGGCAAACTCTTCTTTGCTATAAAGGGCCAGATAGTAAATATTTTCAGCTTTATGGAACATATGGTCTTTGTTATAACTCCTGAGCTCTGCTATCAGAGCACAAAAGTAGTCATAGACCATATGTAAATGAATGGGCTTAGATATATTTTTTAAAAAGCCTTTATTTATCAAAACTGAATCTGAATGTCATGATTTTTACAAACCAAAAACTATTTTTTTCCCCGGTCATTTAAGATTGTAAAAAACCATTCTTAGCTCATGAGGCATACAAAAACAGGTGGTGGACTGAATTTGCCTGTGGACTATAGTTTTGCCAAACTGCGGTCTAGACTACGCAATTACAGGCCTTCTCTGATGATAGCCAAATTGTGTCATCTTTTCTGAGGGTACAATATTTTAGGTATGAAGTAAATAACTTATTTCTAGTACATTACATGCTGATTTCTCTGAAATTGACAATAATGAATATGTATCTTCTATAATTTAATGGACTGGTTTAAGAACATAAAGTTCTTATGTTGTCTTTCAATGAAAATTGGCTCTTCAAGGACTCTCCTTCCTCACCCTTTTCCTTGCAGTACAGTCTTGTGCTGCATAGCAGTGTTTCTATCAATATAGGAGAAACTATACAACTGAAAGGGCCTGGGCTCCAAATTCCTATTGTCAAGTGCTGTCGTAACCAATGTAAAGTCAGCATTTTGTGCTGGCAGCAATCTTGTCCATCTAATGTTTACTGCATCTCTTTGATATCATCATTTTCCCTTGTGCTTGATTTAGTTGTTTTTTTTTTTTTTTTCATAATTATTCCTAAGCATATAAAATCTATGGTCAGTAAGAGGCCACATCAGACCAGGAAACAGAATCAGAGTGATTAAGGACTACAAAAGTAGATAATCAGGGATGGCTAGTTCTTGCCAGATGGTCTTGAAGAACAAGAACAAAGAGAAGGAAGCTGTTAAAAGGATCTGCTTCGTTGAAAACAAGACGACTAGCAAAAATTCAAGAAACGCCTGTATTAGAGATGGAGAAACATCTAATGACCTGGATTGAAGATTGAACATGGAAGTGTTTGCTGCTCAGCTCCTTGACAGTCAAGACCAAAGTAAAAATTTGTTTGCATTGTTGAAACAAAAGACTGGACCAAGCTACAACGTTGAATTTACTGTTAACTATGGGTAGTTTAAGTGATTTAAGAAACCTTCTTCACAGGCCTCCATGGTGGCCCAAGGGGTTCAGTGTCAGTACTGTGAAGCTATCTGCAGCCACTGCAGCACAAGTTCCATCGCTAACCCACATGGCGTAGCAGACCTCTCCTGTCTCACTCACTGCTCCCCTCAGCAATGTATTTCAGTCAGTCCGTCTCTGGTGAATGTTCTGCTCCCCACTCTGTCTCTGGTGAATCCTCTCGCAGTAGACCTCTCCTGTCTTGCCCGCTGCTCCCCTCAGCAGTGTGTTTCAGTCAGTCTGCCTGTTCTGCTCCCTACTCTATCTGGTGAATCCTCTAACACCTCTCCTCGCACCTCTGGCCTGCACTCCTGTTCTTGAGGGCATAAATAAATCTTTAAAAAAAGAAGAAACATTATTCGTTATTATATAATGAAAGAGTGATGAGTCTGTGAGTTCTAATGTAAAGGCAGCTGAAAAAAAATTTTTTGAAAGATTTGTTTATTCATACAAGCTGGGGTATAGGCCATAGGTGCAGGGAGGGTCAGAGGATTCACCAGAGACAGTGGGGAGTAGAACAGGTGGAGCTACTGAGTTACACTGCCGAGGGGAACAGTGGGCAAGATGGGAGTGGTCTGTTGTACCATGTGGATTAGCTCCCTGGCCCGGGATTGAACTCATGTTGCAGTGGCTGCCGATAGCTTCAGAGTGCTGATTCTTAATCCTTTGCACCACCAGGGATGCCCGGCAGCTGAAAAATTTTAAGAAACTCTAAATAAGGGGCCTCCCTGGTAGTACAGGGGTTAAAGTCTCAGTGCTATCAAGCTATTGCCAGCCACTGTGGCATGAGTTCCATCCCAGCCAGGGAACTACCCACATAGCACAGCAGACCTCTCCTGTCTCCCCTGCTGCTCCCCTCACCAGCGTATCTCAGTAGCTCCACTTGTTCTGCTCCCCACCCAGTCTCTGGTGAATCCTCTCCCCCCGCCCACACCTCTGGCTTATACCCCGGTTCTTATATACATAAATAAATATAATAATCTTTAAAAAATAAAAAGAAGCTCTAGAAAAGCTTACTGTGGAGGTAAATTACTTGTCAAAGCAAATCTTCAATATAGATGAAACCTCCCTATTCTGGAGAAGGGTATGTGAAAATACTTTCTTCTATTAGGCGTTCAAGTTAGTGCCAGGTTATAAGCTTTTAAGGACAGGGTAACAGTCTTGCAGACTTGCAGGGACAGTGTTGCAGACTACAGATTAAAACCTTTTGTGATCTGACATGCAACCCCGAGGACTTCAAGTATAGTAAGAAGTACACAGTGCCAGCATACTGCTGGAGCAATGAGAAACCATGGATCACTCAATTCTTCTTCCAAGAACCACTCCTGAATTGCAATGCCAGAGAAATGGAGAATTACTGTTTGAAATATATACATTCTATTTTGTTCACACAGCAACAAAGCTGCCTATCAGTGAGTTTCTCAGAATTATCCCTGTTTGGATTCACTTACGTGAATTCAAAGTTTTAATATTTGGATGTTTAATATTTGGATGTTTCCCATCTAGCTAAATGGGAAAAAAGATTATGCTTTTGACTTTGTATGATGCCACATATTAAATGAGGCTTTATTTCATTTATGGTAAGACTAGTTTAGTTTGTATGTATTGAACTTTTTATCATTGCTCTTTTTTGTTAAAATAAGAATTGAAACAATTTTAATGAAGTTTTAAATGTAAGAGATTTCTCAACTTTCATATTATTGGATCAGTTGGCTATAGATATTTTCAGTGGTACTTATAGCAAAATGTCTTCCTAAAACTTTACTATTTAAAATTTCAGTTTATTAATCTTACTCTGAGTCATTAAAATGAAATAATGGAATTAAAGTAGTGTATATTTTTTTGAACATTGAAATTTAGAAAATGATCTTCTTTTGCTTATATTTAGGATTTTTCATTTTTTAAATTGTAAAATTATATGTCAGCAGGCATTTAGTGACCACATACTATATACTAATGTCACATTTTGCATGTACTAATATTCATCCTAAACATGGAAGTTAGGTTAATTTTACTATGCCCAAATTTTTAATGAGGTTAGGGTGAAGTTTAAATGTAAGTGATGAAGGATTTAAGAATTTTATGAAAGTAAAATTCCACTTTAACAAATATGATAAATTCTGATATAATAAAGTATTGTCTTTGTTGATGACTCCCATACAGTTTCAGTGGATTTGTTTAGAATACCTTATAATGAAAACAATTAAGTTTTTATTTCTGCAAATTTCATGCTTTTATCACAGAACTTAATTTTAGGCTTTCATTCTTCACTACAGATTAGAGGTGGTCCCTACTTGTGAAGAACTCCTTTATTTCTATTAACTTTTCCTGTTATCACTTTCACTTCTAAAATTATTCTAATCCCCTCTAAACTCATTTGAAGTCAGGGTTCAGTTTCATTTCTTCTTTTGAGCCTTCAGGTAATAAATGTCTGGAAATTAATTTGCTTAAATATTTAATACTGCAATTTGATTGTATTTTAGGGTTTTGTCGTTAGATTTTACTTACTATTCTAGCTGAAACCCAAATACATTGTTTTCTTTTACTTTGACTATTAATAGTCTTATTTTCATAGTTTTAAATTAGAAAGACATAAATAAGAAATTAAATTAGAAAGAAATAAATAAGACATATAGAATAGAACAACAGCTTTTATGGCAAACACATTTATACTGGAGACTTAGAAGAAAAATTTCAGTATATGCTGGAGACTTCTTATATCTTTGAGAAAGTTGTTGCTGAATTTTGACATTACTCATTCGCCTTCATTAAATGGATTCTAATTTCCTTCTTTAGAAAGGGAGTTCTGGGAATTATGTAACAAGTGTAATCTGATGAGACCAAAGCGTTCCCATCACTGCAGCCGCTGTGGCCACTGTGTTAGGAGAATGGATCATCACTGTCCATGGTAAGAAAAGAATAATTCATTTTTAGTAAAAAGTAAATCTTGATACTTAACAGGTTTAAACAAAAATTATATTAAAGTTACACAGTTTTTAAAAGGTCATTTTTCTTTGGTCATATGGTTCTGTTAACTTCCAAAGTCTTTTCTGCAGAGATCGTATTCTAAAACAGAGTACTGAGCAGAAAACTAGGAAAGTACATGCACCCATGTAAATGCAAATGAACTAAGGTATTTGTATTAAATGAGGCAATGTGTGTAAAGCATTCAGTGCAACATCTGACCCAAAGAAAGTACCTAAATGGTAGATGCTACTGTTTCTACTTGTAATGAGTGCTATATATATCCTATTTTTTGAATTTCCCTTCCTGTTTACTAAATTAAATAATAATGCATTTCCGATATCCTGATACATCTTTTCTCTCTCTTTTAGTCTTTTTCAGTATTTTGATTTAGATATATTATAAATATTGCAGGCATATTGAGTGATTCTACTGAACTGTCAACATTTTTTGTCAATAGGGGGCTCTCTTGTAATATTTAAAGAAAAAGTTCACTTGAGAAATAGAATATTTAAAAACAAATGCTGTGAGAATTCTGCATTGTATCTCACTTCAGAACTGTCATAAAAATTTGTGAGCAAGATAGTGTCTTTAATTCTGTTTTCCTAACATGGGATTGCTGTATAAAAATTTAAGCTGATGTAGTGCAGTTCTCTATAAATATATGTACATGCATACATGTGTGTTGTACACACATGTATGCATATATACAAAATTAGCTACAAAATGAACTTCTTAAGTTTATAACTGCATATTTCTAAAGTTAACTAACTTTGCCTAATAGTAATGCTAATCAATTTAAAGTTTCTGTTATTTTCAGTATCTTTACACAAGTTATTAGTAGTCTTTTAGTGGAAATTTGTGTTTTATTACAAACTGATTATTTAAGTAGAAGGTAATTGAAATTGGAGAAAAAAAATTTCAGAAAACAGCATACTGCTATATAAAATTTAAAAATTTTGTGATTTTGTTAACAAGATAGGATATGACATTTAGTTACATTTTAAAAATTTTATCTTGAATCTAAATCTCAGTGATCATGTATAGTCACAATAGTAATAGATTTTTTTAAAAGCTAGGTATTTAGATAAGTGGCAGTATTTCTCATTAATGAAAAATATAATATTTTAAATATAAAATATAAATATAAAATATAAAATATAGTATTTCTCATTAACGAAAAATATAATAAATGTTCACGATACATTTGTATATTGATATTTCCTTCCAAAATAATTCAGTAGTTAAACTTAAAAGATAATCAGTTAAAAGTGGATGGTATGGGCCTCCGCGGTGGCACAGCCGTTGAGCTCTGGGTTGCGAAGCTGGCCGCTGCCTCTGCGGCGCGGGTTCGATCTCTGGCTGCTCCCGGGCGACGGGAGGAGGGTCCCTCATGGCACGCGGACCTCTCCTGCCGCCCACTGCTCCCCTCAGCAGTGTACTTCTGTCCTTCTGCCTGCTCTGCTCCCTGCTCTGGCTCTGGTGAATTCTCTCACCCTCCCGTGCTTCTGACTATACCCAGTGCTTGTATAAATAAATAAATAAATAAATCTTTAAAAAAATAAAAATAAAAAAAAAAAATAAAATAAAATAAATAAATAAAAGTGGATTGTATGATAGAGATTAGTGATATTATTTATTTTTAAGGAATAAAGACTAACTCAGTGACCAAATAAATTACCCTTTAACTTAAATTCTAAAATTGGTGTGGTTTCTCTATTTTGGGACCTCTTGTTTCCATAGTTTTACTTATTTTTTCAGAATGTTGTTGGGAGGGAGAGGGAAAGCAGAAACGGCTGGAGGATAAGAAGGGAAGGTGGTCTAGATGCAAATAGATTTAGGAATTTTCATGATTATATTCCCTAATATAGTACTGCAGAGATACGCAGAGAGTGAGGGAAATGTACAGTGTAAACTGGAAGGAAGTAGAATTTTTTTATATGTGAAATAGAACTGCCTTATTAAATTTTTATTGCAATAATAAGTTACAGATGTGCATTAATAAGAATCAACATGTGTATATACTACATTAAATTCCTCACTAAAAATCCAATTCTATCATTCATTCACCATGCCATTGTCCCCTTTTCTGGGTGTAGCCAGCCCCATTCCCTGTGATAACCACTAATTGGTCTTACAGTCCCAAAATTTATTTTTGTTTCACTTAGTTCATCTGTTTGCTTTCTAGAGGGAATTGTGCTTAGTGAAATTAGCCAGACATAGAAAAACAAACTGTATGATTTCACTTGTATGTGATAGAGAATTTTTGATATTTTCCACACTATTATTTTAACAGCCTGACAGTTTTAGATTTGGAGATTAATTCTCAGATCACCTCAGAATATTCTGTATTTCTGATTGTGATCATACTAAGTAGTTTAATTATTACAAAAACAAGTCTTACCTGTATAGATTAGTGCCACAGTGTTTCTTAAAGCCCTCTGGATAAGACGAATGCCATGATCATAGCAGTTATGTCTCAGATTTTGGGGGCAGGAAGAATGAAAAAAGGATAAGTCATCTTTCAAGCAACAGATGTTGAAGTGTATTTTTTAGTTCATATAAAAGCATGTTTCTCTGTTAGTCCTGCTTATAAATAACCACACACAGGAAATTTTCTTGTTTACAAAACATGAGCTCATAAGTCTTAGAAATTCCTTCAGGAGATTTTTCAGTTTAGTTCTATATTTGATTTTTTAAAAAATAGTTTTATGGACATATGTTTAAAATAACAATTGGAGTTAGGAATTGAACCTGGTTTTTTTATATATATATTTTTTTTCAGATAGTGACAGTATACTGAAAAATCTAACAATATATTGAAATGAAAACATTTTCATTGTGCAAAGTAATTTTTAGTTTTGAAATAGAGTTTCTGCTAAAATATTGAAAATTTGGGTAGAGTAAAAATTTGGAATAATAAAATATTCACCTGCATTAATCTTGAAAATTTGGGGATTGTAACATTAATCCTTTGTCCCGCTTAGGGTTATCTATTGTAGCCCTAAGAATTTGTAAATAGTTGGTATCTGCTTTTATTTTTAACAACCTTAGATAGTTTTTAAAATTATGAAAAATTGTGTATACTTAGCAAGTGTGTCAGAATGACAAGTTGAACTTATTTTGTTTTGAATCATTCAAATTTCTCTCCGCAGCTAAAAAGCTGTGATGGAAAGTATTATATAGGAGAGGAGCATTCTTGTTTGCTTGGATACTATCTCTTCTAACTGCGTGTGCTTTAGAAAGTGGCTAAAACACCTTCGTTCTTGTTCCCATATCAATGAAAGGAGGAGACTGCCATCTGTTCTTCCTGCCTCACTGAATTGTAGTTGAAGGGCATCATGTATGTGGACTTCCTGTGTGCAGTAGCAGTGCCTTACAGTTGTGAAATGGCATATTTATATTATCTTTTCCTGAATACTGTTGGCTTTTAATTTATGTGGCTTTAACATATTTCCGCATATGTGGAATGTATAAAATTGTTTATTTTCAGTTTCACCAATTTTGAAATTAATGTCTTATTAAAGTTGAAAATATTTCTTTTTTCATTTTTTTTCCTTCAGGATTAACAATTGTGTTGGTGAAGATAATCATTGGCTTTTTCTGCAGTTGTGTTTCTACACTGAACTTCTTACTTGTTATGCGTTGATAGTTGGTTTCTGCCACTATTACTACTTTCTGCCACTAAAAAAGCGCGACTTGGTAAGAGGCGTTTATATCCATTATTGTTAGAGGAGGTATAACATACAGTTATTATAGTTATTAATATACAGCAATGTCTTTAAGTGAAGAAGTTTGAAAACAACCCCCCTCCACCAAATTGTTCACTTTACAGTATTTACATTATATTGGGATTGTGAAAGTGGACCATAGCCTGACGTTTTCTTTACCAAATTTATTTGTGATTGTTTATTAGTATAGAGAGATTGTCTTTAAAAATCAACATATTTCTTTCTGAGTATATGTCATTGAATTTAAAAAATATTTACAATAATCAAAAACAAAGGGAAAGTGTTCACTTATTTTCAGAACTAAAAACAGTCAAATATATTACTTGTTCTCAAAGGACTGTTAAGTTCTTGAAAAGGAACTTTTTCCCCTATGACTTTTAACAATGATTAAGGGAATTTGTAGAATCCATTATAAAGTTATTATATGTGCCATTTGAGACAATGCTTTTCCCATTTTATCAAGAAACTGCAATATATGCTCATACGACTTGTTCAAAATGGTCACCATAGTGGTGGTGGTGGTAGTGGTGGTGATAACAGAGGATTTTTAAACACTTAACTATCTATCAATACTGCACAATGGGTATTGGATTTGATTCTTGATTTAATGGTTTTTCCTCCGTTTTTATAGATGAGGAGATAGACTTATTAGAGGTAAAGTATGTTACTGAAGTCACGAAGCCAGGAAGTGATTATTCAACTAGTTTTAGTTGTAAAACTGGGATTTGAACTTGAGCTTATATTTTTGTATTTTCTGAGTCTTGTGTGTTTTGTGTGCAGAGCTGGTGAGTGAGCCTGACCCTGTGTGTTATTTAAACTTTCTGGTTTTAAATACCATGAGAGAGAGAAAGAGAGAGAGAGAGAGAGAGAGAGAGAGAGAGAGAGAGAGAGAGAGAGAGAGAGAGAATATAAGAGTAAGAGAAAGAGCACATACAGTATGCATGTGAGTAAGCCAAGCAGAGAAGGAGAAAGGGAAGTATAGAATCCCTAATGAAGAATGGTAAAATTTCTTACTGTTCATACTGTTTACATTTTTAACAACTTTTATATTAAAAATAACAGTTTAATCTTGGAATTTAGTAGAGTAAGAGAAAGTCTTTTAAGTTCTATAGATTTAGATCTTGTGTCTTCAATTTGTTTTATCAGTGTCATATTGTTTTCAATGTAAAGAGCTTTAACCTCCTTGATTACATTTATTTTTATGCAATTATAAATATTTTTAAAATTCTTTTTCTGATACTATTATTGTATTGAATGCAACTGATTTTAGTATACTGATTTTGTACCCTACAACTCGACTCTGAATTCACTCCTTAGTTCTAAGAGTTTTTTGGTGGAGTCTTGAGGTTTTTCTATGTTTAGTATCATGTCATCTGCAAAGAGAGAGTTTTACTTCTTCCTTTCCAATTTGGTTGCTTTTCCTTTCTTTTTCTTGCCTTAATTGCTCTAGCGAGGACTTCCACTTCCACTTCTATGTTGAATAATAGTGGTGAGTGTAGACATCCTTGTCTTTTTCCTAATCTTAGAAGAAGAAAAGCTTCTAGCTTTTCACATTGAGTATGATGTTTCTGTGGACTTGTTTAATATAGCTTTTACTGTATTGAGGACATTACCTCAATAGGTAGTCTGTTGAGTTTTTATCATGAATGGATTTTGATTTTTGTTACATGCTTTTAAGGCATCTATTGAAATGATCATGTGACTTGTATACTTTTTTTGTTAATGTGGTGAAGCAAATTGATTTGTAGATACTGAATCATCCTTATATTCTTGGAATAAATTTCCCTTGATCATGTTGTGTAATCCTTTCAATGAATTACTGAATTTAGTTTGTTAAAATTTTGTTGAGGGTTTTTACATCTTTGTACATTAGGATACTGGTCTGCAGTTTATTTTTCTAGTAGAATCCTGTTTCTGATATCATTGTAATGCTGGCATAATAAAATGATTTGTAATTGCTCTTTCCTCTTCAATTTTTTGGAAAATTTGAGAAGTATTGGTGTTAATTCTTCTTTTTATGTTTATTAGAATTCACCCATGGAGGCAGCTGGTTTTGTTTGTAGAGAGTTGTTTTTTTTTTTTTTTTTTTATTACTGGCTAGTAATGGGTCAGTTTAGATTTTCTACTTGGTGGGTTCTAAGAATTTTTTAAAGGCTGTCCAATTTGTTGGTATATAACTATTCATGGTAACCTCATGATCTGCTGTATTTGTGTAATATCAGTTGCAATATCTCTTCTTATATTTCTAGTTTTGAGTCTTTCTTTTTTGCACATTAAATTCAAAGGTTTATCTTGTTTATCATCTGAAAAAATAATTCTTAGTTTTATTGATTTTTTAATTTTCTTTTTTGGTCTTTATTCCTGCTCTTGATCTTTGTTATTTCATAACTTTGTACTTCATGTGTTCTTTTTCTCGTTCCTTGAAGTATAAAGTTAAATTGAGATATTTCTTATTTCTTAATGTAGGCATTTATTGCTACATACTTCCCTTTTATATGCCCAGTTAGTTTTGTTAAGTTGTATTTCCATTTTCATTAGTCATAAGATTTTTTTTTAAATAATATTACTTAAATTTCAGGTGTATGACATAATAATCAGGTATTTGTATACATAGTGAAATGATTACCAGAGTCTATTATATATCTCTCACCACACATGTTGAGATTTTTTAATTTCTTTTTTGGTTTCTTCTTCGGCTCATTGGTTTTTCAGTGGCATGTTGATTAAACTATAGATTTGTGTATTTTCCGGTTTACTTCTTGTAATTGACTACCAATTTCATATGAATCAAGTTTTCATATGAATGTAACAATGTGTGTGCACTTGACAACATCTAAAAATTTGCTGATAATATTATGGGGTTCTCTTGTGTATAGCAAGTTGTTTTTTTCTTGGAATTTTTCTGATTCATTTTCTTTAACTTTTGACAATTTAACTAATATGTATTTTTGTGTGAATCTCATCAGATTCATCATATATGACTCTGCTTCCTGGATCTGGATGCCTAATTCTTTCCACAAGTTAGGGAAATTATTAGCCATTATCTTTTAAATAACCTTTTTGTCCCTTTCTGCTCCCTCTCTGAGACCCGTAATGTGCAAATATTGATCTACCTGATGTGTCCCATAAGTTCCATAAGCACTCCAAACTTTTTCATTTCTGTTTCTTTTTTGCTCTTCTGCAAATGAATTCCGCTGCCCTGTCCTCTGATTTGCTGTTCCTTTCTGCCACTTGATCTAGTCTGCCACTGAACTTCTCTTAAAATTTCATTTCAGGGCCTCCCCGGTGGCGCAGTGGTTGAGCGCTGGGCTGCGAAGCTGCCCGCGGCCTCTGCGGCGCTGGTTCGATACCCGGCTGCTCCCCGGCCACCGGAGCAGGGTCCCACATGGCGCGCAGACCTCTCCTGCCGCCCGCTGCTCCCCTCAGCAGTGTACTTCGGTCCTTCTGCCTGCTCTGCTCCCTGCTCTGGCTCTGGTGAATTCTCTCACCCTCCCGCGCTTCTGACTGTGCCCAGTGCATGTATAAACAAACAAAAAAAAAACCAAATAAATAAATAAAAAAAAAATGCCTCTATTAAAAAAAAAAAAAAATTCATTTAAATTATTTTGTTCTTAAGCTCTGTGATTTCTCTTTGATATTTTCATATATTTTCTGTTTTTTTCATGAAATTCTCACTTTGCTCATTCATGATTTTCCTGATCTCAAAAACATCCTTAGGAGCATTATTCCAAATTCTTTATAAATCACTTATCTCATTATGGTCTGTTTCTGGAGTTTTATTCTTTTCTTTAGAACATATTCCTCTGTTTATTAATTTTCTTAGACTCTTTGCATTGGTTTTTTTATTCCATTACATTAAATAGTCACCTCTTTAAGTCTTGACAGAATGATCTCATGTAGGAGATGAACCTTACTGTTCACCCTGCCCCACGCTCTTGAATCTCTCTCAGACCTCTGTGATTGTCAGAGTCCCTTTCTCTGTTTTGAGTGACTCACAGCAGGTAGTGTATGCTAAGACCCATTTTTCTGTGGGTATTTTCTCTCTTTCGTGATGTACAGGAGTCATTCAGATAATTTCTGGAATTTTTTCAGAGAGCTGTAGATTCAGTAGGCCTGTGGGAGGAGTTGGGATCAGGAGCCTTTTGTACCATCTTGATTGAAAGTCATGAGATTTAAATTTTTGTTACTGTATTTTAGCAGTTATTCCAAGATGTACTTTGGTGTTCTTTTCTTTTCTTTTTTTTTTTATTTAAGATTTATTTATTTATGCATGCAAGAGCTGGGGTACAGGCCAGAGGTGCGGAGGGTGAGAATCTCACCCTCATGAGAAATCTCACCCTCAATTTAAATCTCATGACTTTCAATCAATCAAGAGGATTCACCAGAGACAGAGTGGGGAACAGAACAGGCAGACTGACCAAAGTACACTGCTGAGGGGAGCAGCGGGTGAGTCAGGAGAGGTCGGCTGCACTATGTGGGTTGCTCCCTGGCCAGGGATCAAACTCATGCTGCAGTGGCTGCGTACAGCTTCACAGGTTGCATCTTAACCCCTTGCGCCACCAGGGAGGCCCTTTGGTGTTACCTGTTTGAGAGTTTCATATAACTTCTCTAATCTGTGACTTGGTGACATTCTTATGTAATGGAACTTTCTTGGCCTGTTTCCTTTTAAATACTACTTCTGCCCAATTTTCCTCTTGCCCATCTTTAATTCTAATTGTGTATACATGAACTCTCACTAAACTGCATACATTTTTGTAGTCTTTTTCGTATTTTCCTTTACACTCTACGCTAGATATTTTCTGTTGATCTATTTTCTGGTTTACTGATCAGCTTTCTGCTCTGCCTAATTTACTGGCAAGGTCTTCTGTTGCTTAATTATATAATTTAGTCATTATATTTTTCACTTTTTAAAAAATGATTTATTTATTTATGCATACAGGAACTGTGGTACAGGACAGAGGTGTGGGGGGTGAGAGGATTCACCAGAGACAGAGTGGGAAACAGTACAGGTAGACTGACTGAAATACAAGGCTGAGGGGAGAATTAGGTGAGACAGGGGAGGTCTGCTGTGCCATGTAGGTCGCCTCTCTAGCCGGGGATCAAACTCGTGCTGCGGTAGCTGCAGATTGCTTCATAGTGCTGACGCTTAACTCCTTTGTACCACCAGGGAGGCCCCTGTTTTTCACTTTTTAACTTTCTACTTGATACTTTTTTTCATATAAATCACTTCTAGTAAAGTTCTCCATTTCTCATCATTTTTAAAAAATATTTTAATCAAAGTTATTTTAGTGTCTATGTCTAACAACTTCAATATTGAGATCTTCTTGTGGGTCTAATTTTGTTGCCTTTTTTCCTCTAATGTTTTCAGATATTTGGTTCTTCAGATATGTCTGATAAGTTGTATTGGATACTTGGGTTTTATAAGACAAATTGTGGAAGTTCTGGTTGATAATTTTCTTTTTCAAGATATGATTTACTCCTTTTTTGAATAGGCTATAAGAAAAGGCACCTCTTTATCCAATTAAGGGTTTGTATAGCAAATATTTCTAAGGCTAAAATATAAAACATATATAACATTTTTTGTAATACTCATTTTTCTGACGTTTATTGTATTTTTTAAGAATGCTAGAAAGTATCAGTAATTTCAGTACAAGAGTCACTGTTACTACCATTGACATTAAAAAAAGAATAGTGTTACACAGGAAGTTTTTAAAAATAATCCTTCTTGCGTTTGTCCTTCCATTTTCCTGTAAAACAAACAAAAAATTATATCCAGCTCTTGATTTTGTGTATAAAGCTAGCCAGAAAATGTAAGTACCCCTGCCCATTCACCTTGTTACCCTTTCCATTATTTGGGTTATGAAATAAAGATCCCCAAAGATCTCAAGCTACCTTTGGAGATTATATTGAAATTAAAGATTATAATTAAAGTATTCCATGGACTTGGACTCTATATTCTGCTGTCAGCCACAGTGAACTAAAGGCTTTAGTTCTGCATTTTATTTTATACCCTTTTGGATAGGTAGATGGCAGCATAGTATTTTTTGTAACCTTTTTTTTTCTTTTTTCTTTTTTTTTTTTAATTCTAAAGCTGAATGTTTATTCCCTGGGTGGGGAAAAGAAAGTGTTAACAACTCTTACTTAGGTTTTTTTTTTTTTTTTTTTTAAGGTGAAAGTGTTTATTCATTAAACAAAAGAGAAAAAATGGATTGCCCTTTAAACTTTGTTGTAATGGCACTTAACCTGTATTCATTAGAAAACTGGTACATTATGGTTAAGCTCATGGGAAAGAGAGAGTTGAGAGAAAGCAGGCTATTCACAAACTCTGGGAAATGAACGGTTTGGAACCCCGATTTTCTTCCCTTTCTCTCTCTGCCTAGATTTCTCTTACAGAGTTTTTTCTGAGTTGGATTGTTTTAATTGCTTTGCATTTGCCCCATTGTTTTGTAGAGTAACAATGCTTTTTAGATTTTTTGCTTAATCGTTGCTTTTTAAATATCTTTCCACACACTTTCTGTGTTTTATGTTTTTGCAATGTGAAGTTTTGATGAAATACTTTAATGTATCCTTTAATGAGAGGATAGTAAGAAGGAGGCAGTTAAAAACTTATTCATCACGAATCATTGCCTAACTTTAAAATGTATTTTTAAACTATAAATACTGATTTAAGAGCTTAGTCTTATATTAAAGAAGACTTATGGACCTAAAAAAGAATTACTACTCTGTTGAAAATAGTAACTAAAAAAAAAAAATCCTACAGTTTCTCAATATTAAGGTGAAATGTATATTCTAGAAAAACTGCAAAAACTTGAGTAATAGGTTACTTTTAAATAAATGGGAACAAGTTAAATATTTTTAATTGGAACTATAGAATACAAAATCTATAAAGGCTGCAAATTTTGAAATATTTGGAGAAGCTTTTCTATCAGACATTAAATTATTTTGACTATTTGTTTATCATCCAGATGTATGTTGAATTTTATCTTAAAGCCCTCTTGAAACTAATGTCTTGCATTAAGTAATTATTAGCATGAAAATCATTTTAAGGATTTCAAGGTTTGTAATTTGGAGGGCATGATTTAGCATTTTAAATAAATAAAATAAATGGATATTAAAGAAAATGAATTTTTATTTTTGACCAAGTTCCAGATTTTTGGCTATTTTTCACATAATTATTTCAAATGTTTATAAACAAATGCCTGGCTTTTTCGTATATTGTTAAATTATAATAAATCCATTTCTTTTTATTGTATGCCAGTTGCATATCAAAAATAGTTTTAGAAAGTTATAATTCTTTAAGTATAAAGAAAGGCATTACCATGCTTAGTGTACTTTGTTACATATATAAGTAGTGTGTTTCCCATATTAGAGATTAAGTGACCGAGATTTAGCAAAATTCCATAATTTGTCTAATCAGAATTACCACTTAGCAGAGGTGTGAATTGGGACCATTTCTTTCTGTCTCTAAAGTCATGCATTTTTCCCCAGGGAAATAATTTTAGCAATATTATTTTTGTAGCCTTGTTTATTTTTTAAAATACATATATTAAAAATACTCACAAAATCTGCTTGTTGAACCTCCTGATTGGTAATATACTTTTCTGTTTTCATTGAACCATCCCATTTGAGTGGTTTATCTAATATAAAGACTGTCAAATTATATCTTATAAAGGCATTGTAGTAGATGAAAAATATTTTTAAAACCAGGTACTTGCTCTGGTAATCAGATATTATAGGCATTAGCATCTCTCTACATGAGAAATGAAAGGTGCTTTTCTTTTTTAAAGAAATAATTTGTGATTCTTAGCATAGAGTTTATGCAACTAATTTGTGACATACCACTTCTAAAGTTACATCATTATTTTAAATGTGCTAGATTCAGATAATTTCTAATTGATTCCTTTGTATCTGTCTTTATATCTAACTGCATTTAAAACATGGAGAGAGTGGCAGAAGAGGGGAAGAAAGGAAGAAATTTGAAGAAAGGATATTTAATAAATAAATAAAGTTTAGCAGTCAAACCAACTTTCACCTAGGAAGATACATTATCATTATTCTATTGACTTATATATCTAATAGTGTTGCTAAGGGATTTGGTGTTAGAACTGTGAGACAGAATTATCCCTGGCTAACAGAGAATAGAAGAGTTTGTTGGAAGTAACTTTTTATATTTTAATCTTCAAATATCCTGAATACTTCTGTTACTTATTACTATTTTTTTTAAAATATCTTAGGCTTCACTCAGTAGCCTTCCCTATTTCTAGAAGATCATTTATTATGATCACTAAAGAATGGACAAAATTGCTGAAATATGAATTTAGCTTTTTAGATTTTTTAGCAAGAGTTGAATTTTAAATTCAACTATTAATACTTGATTGTAAAAATCTAGCCAACAGTAGCATGGAATTAAGATTAATATAAAATGGAAATTATTTTAAATGTTAGTATGACAGTCATTTAGTGTTTTTTGTTCATGTATTTTGAAACAGTAGTGGTGATATCATTGGTAATTTTTTTTCCCTTGCAAGGAATAAAGTCAGATATTTAATTAGTTCATCTTTGTAGAGAAAACCAGTTACAAGCACAGAAGCCATATAAATCTTAATTTTATTCTGTAGTACCGGTCTACTGAGCATATGTCGTCATTGAACGTGTTTGTGTAGCTAACAGTTTATCAATATTATAACATTAAGCATACAAAATTGGCTGTTTGTATTTCTCAATAAAAATGGTTTTATTACTTTGAATTTAAATATTAAACCATGGCAGCAATCATTTTTTTTCACCATGAAGGACACCCCTTTAGGGCAGAGCAGAGAGAAAGAGAAGGTAAGTGGGTCCTCTATGATGTTGAGTACATGCAGGGAACCACCAGCCTTTTCCTAGACTTTCCAGGAGTGAGAGCTGAGGAGACTCATTTTATTTGTTTGTTTATTTACTTACTTATTTTTTTAATAATTTTTTTTCTCTGTTGTCTCACCTATATTTTTCTTTCACCAAAAACTATGGCATTGTATTAAATGGTCAGTGCTGTAAGAAAATATTAATCTTTTTTTTTTTTGAAGAGTTGCTTTTTTAGAGATACTTCTGCAAAAAAATGATTTTTATGAAATATTTTGCCCTCAGCCTGGCCGTTACATGCCAGTGAAATTCACTCCATAAAAAAGTTGCATTCATTTCTGTATCAAAATTTAATGTGTAATTCTGAACACTCAATGATAGTTGGTAAGTTTGAATATTGATTTTTTTTTCTTAGCCATTTCCATCAGATTTAACAAGACTGAAAAATGCATTTTACTTGTATGCTGAAAGTCAGAGTTGATACATAGAATAATTCTATAATTTCTTGGCCTGTGTTTTAAAATATAATGATAAAACTTAGCTAAGTCGCATTCCAAAAAGTGTTGATAGCCATATAGATACAACAGGATTTTATTTTACGCAAGAGTAGTTACCACATAAACCTACCCTCAATATGAGAAGCTGGTTATTTAGTCATTTTAAAAATTAAAATCTGTATATTTTACATTTAACAGTGGCTGTTTCCATTCTTGAAAATATAGAAAAGCAAATCCCTAACAGTTGTAGAAGTAGGCAAGAGAGAGAATCTCCCCCAATCAGCATAGGGGACATAGGTAAACATAGGTAATGTTTGGAGATATTTTTGGTTGTCACAATTGGGGGAGTGCTACTAGCATCTATTGGGTAGAGAATAGGGATAGTACAAAATATTCCATAATGCATAGGGCAGTGTACTCCAACAAAGAATGATCCAGACCAAAGTCTAGTGCTGAGGTTGAGAAATATATCACTTAACTGTTAATTTTCAGATTAGTCCTATAAAAACATGATAACTATTTTTAAATAATAGTTCATAAAGAAAAAAAAATGTTTCCTACTGATTGATATAAAACCTATTAATATTTGAATGTAAAATATAAACATATTCATTGTGTGCCTACTGTGTGCACTGGTCCCTGTCCTAGGCTGAAGATACAGCAGTGACAAACTGAGTTCTGTATTTAAGGAGCTTATGTTCTAATTGGGGGAGACATCAGTAAACAGATATATAGTATATAAGGTAAGTATTACAAGTACAGTAAAGCAGAGTAAAGAATGGAGGGTAATGGTTGATATTATATTAAGAAAGTCCTTTTGCATAGTGACTCTTGTGTAGAGAACTAAAACTCAAGCAAGTCACAGATACAGGGAAAATATGCATTCCAAGGAGAGGAAAGAACTGTTGCCAGGAGCCTGAGTTGGAATCATACTTGGTATTTTCCAGGAACAGTGAGAAGGTTAGTGTGTCTTGAGTGGAGTGAGTTTGGGAGAGAGTAATTGGAGATGAAGTAAGAGTGTTGAGGGTTGGAATTAGAGGTAGAGACTTTGTTTTGTTAGGATGTTTAGTAGTTGGTGCTTTGGAAATTGTTGGAGGATTTTGAGTACTTGTACAAACTCATTCACATTTTACAAAGAAATTGTTATAAACTATAAATTACTATATGGCACCAACACCTGAAGTAGGGGATCCTGTACATATAAGACGCAAACAATGATATAAACCAGTGTTATCTCAATAAAAATAGTTTTAAAAGAATAAATTTGACAAGAATGGTGACAAGAAGGCCAGTTACTAGACTATTAAAATACAATGAAAACATTAAGTGATTGTGGACTCCTGGAATTATTGAGAAGTATTCCATGATATTTTGAAGAGCTAACAGGATTTGGCAATGATTTGAATAGGGAATATAAGATAGAAAGAGATAAGAGTGGAAGATTCTTTCAAGGTTTTATGGGCCAAAGTACTGTAAGAATGGAAATACCATTACTGCAGTAGGGAAGCCTGTAGGGAAGATAGGTTTTAGGAAGAAGTTATAGATTTTGGTTTTATGCATCATTACTTTGAGATACATATTTGACCTCCAGGAAGAGAGGTTAACTGGACAGTTAGATAAAGGAATCTGGATTTCAATGGGGTAGTCTGAGGTGGATATACACATTTGGGAGCTTGTAGCATACATATAGTATTTAAAGCCTTGGAACTTGGTATGAGTTTTTCTAGGGGGTTCAGTATAGATAGATAAGAGGTCTGAAGACCATTTTTCAATTTGAGAAGCCAAAAAGATGAGGATGAACCAGAAAAGTGACTAAGAAGGAACAGCTAGTAAAACAGCAGGCAGGGTTAAGAAAGTTGATGGTATATTAAAGGACAAATTATAGCAGTGTGCTGTGGAATATAAATAAGTTGGTAGTCATATAATAGTATTGGGAGGGCCTCCCCTGGTGGTGCAGGCGGTTGAGCACAGCACTGTGAAGCTGTCCTGCAGCACCGGTTTGATCTCGGCCGACCAAGGAGGATCCCACGTGGTGTGGCAGACCTCTCCTGTCTCACCTGCTGCTCCCCTCAGCAGTGTATTTCATCAGTCTGCCTGTGCTGTTCCCTGCTCTGTCTCTGATGAATCCTCTCACCCTCCCTCGAGTCTGGGAGTTAGTTTGAAAGATAGGAGATGTTCAGAGGCCAAAGTGTTTGAAATTGCAGCTTTGTTATGGATGTAGTTAGGGTAAACAATCATAGTTTGGATTTACATTATTGAGAAGAATGAGTCCAGGAAATTCACATTGTGAGTATTTTAAGAATTATTTGTTAGATTATAAGTAGTCAAATCTGACAATATTTACTTGATTGTAAGAAGTCAAATCTGACAAAATGGGTTACTTCATTTTGCTTTTATCAAGAAATGATACCCTTACTACTGCCTGGCTTTGTAACATTTTGAAATTTTAAATGATAAAATTCTAAAAATTCACCAAGTAGGAATATGGAAGTATTTTTGCACTTTGAAGCCTCTTTCCTCCTCTGCTGGTGTATGTGGCATGTATGTCTTATACATGTTGTCTATGTGTTTTTTTTCCCCGTTTATCTCTGCTGTTATATATATACGTAGCAGTCTTTGTAAATAATAGTTTCTTTTGTCCAAGGAGACACTATTCTTTTGTCTATCTTCCTCATTTTTACTCATTCACTCAGTTATTGAGCACCTCCTGAGCTAGTGATGGTTCTAGGCTGCCAGGGATTCATCGTTGAACACAAGAGGCAAAAATTCCTATCTTCAAAAAACTTGCATACTATTAAGAGAGGCAGACATTATGTAAGGAAATAAATATGTGAGGTGCAGGTGAGAAATAATAGAAAAAAATAGAGCAAGGAGATAGTGCAGGAATCTTCGATAGTTTGGTCAAGGAAAAAGCCTCTGATAAGGTGATACTTAAGTAGAGATCCGAAGATAGTGAGCAGGTGGGTATGTGAGGACAGGGTTTTTAGGAAAGAAATGTGGCAACCCTGATGTAAGAGTTTTCTTGATATGTTTGAGAAGTAACAAGAAGCTTAGTGTGATCAGATCAGAGTGGGCCAGGAAAAAAAGTGGTAGGTGACTTTCAGGGAGCCAGTCTGACTCTTGCTGTCTTTCCTCTGTCTTTTATATCCGTTTCTAAACCTGACATCTTTGTCTCTTTATTCACAGGCCGGTGGAACTAAATTTTAGTTTACATTTTGTTATATGTGTTTTGAAAGAGTTCTGTTTCTGTTTTCAAAATAAAGCTAATTTATACTTCATGATCAAAACTTTATTTTTTCATTTTTTGTACCTTTTATATTGTAAAATACACATGCCAAAGAGTACACAAAACAATGTACAGCTCAGTGAGTTATTGCAAAAGCTCTGAACAACATTAATTTGACTTTTTTTTGTTACGATATAGTTTATTTTCATTGCTTATAAATATTGTCATAAATACAGTACTTTAAGATAAAACAATCTATCCATATATTGATGAACATTTACATTGCTTCCTGTTCGGGGGTGTTACAGATAATACCACCATAAACAACTTTGTTTGTGTCTCTTGCTGTATGTATACATCTCTTAGATGAATACATGGATGTCTTTCACATTTCTACCAGGAATTGATTTTTGTGATTCTTATGAGGTAGGAGTCAGAGTTTAATTTTTTCACAGATGTATATGCAGTTAATTTAGTACCATTTATTGTAGAGATAATTCTTTCCCCCTTTTCTGCAGTGACATCTTTGTCATAAACCAAGAGCCATATATATGTATTTGTCTCCAGCTCTTTTTTAGTTCACTGTCTATTTGTCTATCCTTGTGGTTGTACCACATGCCTCATAACTATAGTTTTACAATAAATCCAACAGAAGACCGTTTCCCAACCTTTCATTATTATTATTACTGCTCCCCAAGGGAACCTTTTTAGACATTTCTTCCTTTTCCTTCCATAAAGTTAAGTACTAAGCAATATGATTTTGTCAGGTAGGATTGATTGGTGTATGGCCGTGAACTACTGTGATACCTAAGATTTATTTTCCCTCCAGGAGCCAATTTTCTCCCTCCTTGAGGGAGAAAACCCCTAATGAAAATGCAGTAAAACAAAACTCCTCCTGCCTTATTCTTTTCATATAGGAATCATATGCTTTTCTTTGTTCCTGAGATATATAGAGACAGATTTCTTAGCAGTTTCCACAAATCAAAACAAAGTAAAATAAAGATTCTCACCAGTTAAGTCTATACTGTATTGGTGGGGGTTTTGTTGTGATTGGATATTTGGTATTTGGGATTGGATATTTACATTAGTTATGTATTGCTTAAGGACATTTCTGTCAGTGACAGACCTCATATAGGATGGTGGATCCAACAGACTATACCATATATCCTAGGTGTGTGGTAGGCCATACTGTCTTGGTTTGTGTAATTATACTTTAATGTTCACAAAATGATAAAATAGCCTAATGATGCTTTTCTCGGGACATGTAACACATGACTGTTCTGAGTTTCCTGATCCATAAGGATGGTAAAACTCTTAGAAGAAAATTATTTCAGAAAGAAATTTGAAACATGGCTAATCCAATAATCAGAAGTGAATAGTTCAAACTTCACCTGCAAAGAATATTGACAGTTTTACCAGTGAGTTTTCACTTTACGAATATGAAAGAAAACTGTAATTCCAGTCATACACAAGCTCTTTAAAAGAATAGAAAATGAGAGAGCACTCCTCAACTCATTTTATATATATACAGCATATACTGACTACTAGTCTGATTATGAACATAAACAATTCCCAGACAATGTATTAGCAAACTAGTTAAATATAACCAGTTTGATCATGCTGAGCTTATCTTAAGAGATGAAACGTGATTTTTGTTATAGATAAGTTCATGTGTTTTATCACATTGACTACAAAAAGAAATCATACATATGAATATAATCATGTTATCAACTCTTAGCAAATTAGAATTAAAAACTTCTCTTGTCAGATAAAAGATTTCCAAAAAGTCAGGAACCCAATACACAACAATTCTATCATGCTTACTGGTGAAATGTTGACTTCTTATCCTCCATGTTGCGGGAGAAGGCATTAATGTCCATTCTGCTTAGTATCACCTCTGTTATTAAAGAAATGGTATAACTGCTGAAAGAAATAAAGCCATCATTACCCTTACATGATGTGACTGTGTAAATAATTTGTCCATGGATTCTTTTGAATTATTAAGAACATTCAAGAGGTGTAACTACAAAACAATATTGTGCAAAAATCAATTCTGTTTGAATATATTAACATACATTCCTTTAGACAATGAAGTTAATAGTAAAAACCATTTATAAAAGAATCAAGAAATTGGAAGTTCCTGAATTAAATCTAACCAAAAAAGTACAGGAGATCTCTAAGGAGGGAAATTGTTAAGCTTACTGGAGATACTGTTATATGTGTGTGTGTACCTGAGCATATTTTATAAAGGTGAAAATCTAATTTTAAAATATTCATGGAAATTCCAGTATCTTAGAATAACCAAGACGTTGTTTAAAAAGAGCAAGATGGATGACTTGATCTACCAGGTATAGAGAATTATTATAAAGCAATAGTAACTAAAACCTGTCACTAGTATAGGGATGCACAGTGGTTGAGCGCTGGGTTGCGAAGCTGCCCGCAGCCTCTGCAGCACCGGTTCGATCCCCGGCTGCTCCCCGGCCACCGGAGGAGGGTCCCGCATGGCGCGCAGACCTCTCCTGCCGCCCACTGCTCCCCTCAGCAGTGTACTTCGGTCCTTCTGCCTGCTCTGCTCCCCGCTCTGGCTCTGGTGAATTCTCTCACCCTCCCGCGCTTCTGACTGTACCCAGTGC
The DNA here is from genome assembly GCF_014898055.3 of Talpa occidentalis. Classification (NCBI taxonomy): domain Eukaryota; kingdom Metazoa; phylum Chordata; class Mammalia; order Eulipotyphla; family Talpidae; genus Talpa; species Talpa occidentalis. Next base: position 15,019,540 of record NW_023605083.1, read on the forward strand.
TTGTATAAATAAATAAAAATAAATCTTTAAAAAAAAAAAAAGTAAATCAAGAAAACAGAATAGAGTGCCCATATCACTTTTGCATGCATGGATACTTGATCTTTGATTACTGAACTTTTTAAATAAACCATCCTGTAACAATTGTATATCCATATAGTTAAAGTCAGTTCAGACCCCTCTATTTCACTGCACAAAAAGTAAACACCAATTTCAGGTGGATTGTAACTTAAATGAAAAAGGCAGTACTGTAAAGCCTTGAAAACCTTTAGATGGATAAATTGGAGAATGTAATCGTTACCTCAGTTGGGAAAGATTTCTTAAGCAGTATAAAAAGCACTTAAGGAAAGATTGATAAACTGGACTACATTTAAATTAAGAATTTGAGGTTATCAAAAATGCTATAAAAAGAGTGAGAAGGTAAACTCAGAGAGGGAGAAGTTATTTGTAATATGCAACTGAAATACATTAGTATCCAAAAATGTATGAAGAATGAATCAGTAAGTAACCTTTACCTTTAAGGAACAGAGTGAGGGAAAGAATGTGATGAGAAGGTAATGCACAGGATCCTCTGCCTACTTTCAAATGTTTTAATATTGAGTGCATGGTGTTACTTTTCTTTAAACTGAACTTAGAGTTTGTACATTATCTGTGCATAAGCATATTTCTTAACAAAAATTGGGAAGAAATTAAGACAAGAAAGAAGTACAGTTATTGTATTTGTTTGCTAAGACTGCCAGAACAAGCCAGCAAAGATTGGGAGGCTTAAACCACAAAAATTTATTTTCTTACTGTTCTGGAGGCTAGAAGATCAAAATCAAGATGTCAGCAGGTTTGGTTTCTCTGAAGGCCTCTGTTCTTGGCTTGGAGATAACTGCTTTCATCCTGTATTCTCACATAGTTTTTCCTCTGTGCTGAAGCATTCTTGCTATCTTTGTGTTTCTGAATTTCCTCTTAAAAGGACAAGATTGAATTAGCACCCACCGTAAGGGACTCATTTTACCTTAAATCACCACTTTAAAGGCTCTGCCTCTAAATGCAGTCACATTCTACCGTGCTGGGGATCAGGATTTTAACAGAGGAATTTGGCAAGACACAGAATTCAGCCATAATAGTGATTATATCATAAAGATCATGAGCAGGAAATGGGTTCTTGTGATTTGGATAAAATTCCCAAGCTAATTTTTAGATTCAGAAAGTGTTCTATCAAAAAAATCTAAGGTAGAATTAAAGATGATGTTCCCCATGGTGCAGAACTAGATTTAATGACTCAAATGTAGATTTATTACTGAAGATATTAAGTATGTGTAAACTTGGGTACAGTTATGTTTGAAAATATAAGTGATAAAAAGCATTTTCTAAATTAAAGTATTTCAGATAACTGATTTACATAACTAATCTTTTATTTGCATAACTAATCTTAAATGTAAATATATAACCAGATGATAAATATAATTGTTTAGTTAAGTCTTTTAGTTTTATCTTTATCCCTAACATTTGTAAATTTTAAATTTTTTTCTTTTTGTTAGAAGATGATATTTGATCTTTTTATTTGATCATATATGAAATTTTTATTAAGCTCTAGTATATGTATTTCTAAAATTCACCCCACTATGCAAAGTCAGGCAATGGAAACCACAGGGAAAATGGAGGCCGAACACTTCAAAATTTCACTTGTGACACTTAAAAGGGTAGGAGCCTAATAAAAACAGCAGCACAGTTTACATGGATTAAATGGTCAATTAATGTATAAATACCATAAAGAACATAGTATTTGCCCGGAAAGAGACCTGGAATTTTCTTGTGAAAGTGGGCATCGGAAAGTGTTGCAGCAGGTAAGTTATTGTGAAGTGATGGAGGGAGGGTCATCTGAAAACACAAGGGAAATTGTAATATCAGATGTGGATGAATGTGCTTTGTGGTAAATTGAAGTTGTTAGGATAAATTGAGTAGATGTTTCAAGGGTGGTAGGTGTGTGTTTTGTGTATTTTTACATGGCTTGATTTAGATGGGTATGATTTTCTGTGTTTACTTCAGGTTTTCCACAGATCAAGTCACAATGAGCAAACAATGCTATAATCAAATTGTTGCTTAGTGTATCAGTCATGTTGGAACAAATTTGTGTTTTCAAGTGGTATTTTAGCAAAACTTACTATTTTTAATTTTTATATCATTCATAACTCCATCTTTTCATCTTTACATGTTTCGCAACAATTCTGAATTAGACTCTTTACTAAAACTCCGAAATCACTTATATTTGCCTGTAATATGACATCTTAAGTTTCCCATTGAAATTTGTTTTTCCACATTAATCAATGAGCAGTTTGGGTAAGGAATCAGATTATTGCTTACATTTGGTAGGTAATCACAATGATATACGGAAAAAACGTTAATTCTTTTGTTTCAAGCAAATACATTATGCTCAGTGACCTATTTTTGGTATTGTTACTAGTATACCTTTAAGTCTTAATCTGAAGCAGTATTTAAAAAAGCATGTTTGAGGATCCTTCTTCTCACTTACTGATTTTATCTACTGTGGTTCTTTTAGTTCAGATTTACCAACAGCTTTTGGAAAAAGAGTTCTTTCACGGTCATTCCATTGATCTCTCTGGTTGATAACAGTGGGGGTAAATAATATCCTTCTTGTTTTCCTGTCCTACCATCAGAATTTCTTTGGTTCACTTTCAAGACCCTTGCTTTTATATTTTGAGCCATAAAATTAGTTTCCTTCATAGTTTTTCCATTTCTTCTTCCTGTCTTGACATTTCTACCATCCTCAGTGCAAAGCTGAGATCTCTCTAAATAAACTGCATACTTCTTGAGGACATGGACCATATCTTTATCATTTTTACAGCATAACATAGTGCTTGGCAGTGGCAGTTGGGTGAGTGGATGAATGAATGAATGAAGTAAGCTTAAAGAGAGTTATCCTTATGATTTTATTATTTTCTCTTCCTTTTAACTAAGTTACATAATTTCAGTGTATCTTGGTCACTTGAACTTTAATAATAGAAGCCAGGTTTGTGCATTTAAGCTTTTAAGCTGTATGGTAGTAAAATTTCCTTTTTGTAGAACCTAAGATTATATACCATCTGTTTTGTTTTTCTTTTAAAGATTTATTTATTTATGCATACAAGAACTGGGGTACAGGCCAAAGGTGCGGGGGGGTTGAGAGGATTCACCAGAGACAGAGTGGGGAGCACAACAAGCGGATCTCCTGAAATACACAGCCAAGGGGAGCAGCAGGTGAGACAGGAGAGGTCTGCTGCGCCATGTGGGTTAGCTCCCTGGCCAGCCTGGGATCAAACTCCTGCCATGCTGCAGTGGCTCCTGATAGCTTTGTGGTGCTGCAACTTAACCCCTTGCACCACCACGGAGGCGCGCCACCAGGGAGGCCCTCCACCATCTGTTTTGTGCTTGTTTCCCCCTGCAAATAGTAAATGAACATACCTAACTTGCAACATTAGGATTAAGGAGTTTCATTATTTTTAATACAATAATGTAGTAAAATCATTAGTTTTGTTACTCATTTTTCAAGTATGTATTTATGAACTAGAACAAATTCAAGGGTGGATGCAGTTTTTAAAATAATGGGAAATATTATGACTCAGTTCTGCATTGTTATTGCAACTAAGTATTAAAATTATTTTTAAGACTTTTATTTTTTCTTTATTATAGGATCTCTTTGTTGTTAGACATGAACTGGCCATAATGAGACTAGCTGCCTTTATGGCCATTACTATGTTGGTTGGAATAACTGGACTCTTTTATACTCAACTGATTGGCATAATCACAGTAAGTATACTTGTAATGAAACATACTTAATGAACATATTCCATAATTATGAACTTGATTCTATAGAATTATAGAAAGTTTGGAAATTAAAGAATAAAATAACCTATAGTCATTTTATATATTAACATTTCCATAGGCTGTATCATTTTAAAGTAGCTATGAACAGTGTACATACAATTTTGTAAAGTACATTTAGAAATTGTATTTTTACATGAGCGCAGACTTTGTTTTTATAACTTTTAATCGTTTCACACTGTTTAGTGAATATATTATATTTTAATTAACCATTTTCCTGTTAATTAGCATCTTGTATACAGTAATTTTTTCTGTACCAATTAACACTACTTTGTATATCTCTTTAAACTATTTGGAGTAAATGCCTCCAAATGGAGTTGATGATTGAAACATTTTATTAGTAATTAAATTTTTACATGCATGTATTAGCCAGATAGGGTTTATCAAATTAGAGAAGATCAAAAAGTGAGAAAGATCACGAGTTAGAATTTAAAAGTTTGATAGTACATTACATTGAAGAAGATAAACACTTTCTTATGTATTATTGGTGGGGATATATGTTGGTATGACTATTCTGAAGGGCCAATACCACTATCTATATCAAAATTTAAAGTACACAGTTCTTTTGACCAATCTCTGCAAATTTATTTTGTATAGATTATTTATCACACGAAGCAGTTTTTCAGAATATATTCAGTGAAAAATATATAGTAAGAAAAATGCTTCAAAATAGAGTATAAAGTGACAGCAATCAAGAAATTGTAGCGTAAGGGTAGACATATAGAATTATGAAATAGAATCAAGAGCCCAGAAATATATACTTGTGTTTTTGGTTAATTATTTTTCAACAAGAATGTCAAGACTATTAAATAGGGGGAAGAAGAGCCTTTTCAACAAATAGTACTAGACCATTAGCTACTCACATGTAAAAAAAAATGAAATTGTATCCTTACCTCATACCATATACACAGATTAACTCAGAATGGTTCATAGTTCTAAACGTAAGATTTAAAACTATAAAACTCTGGGCCTCCCTGGTGGCCTAGAGGTTAAGTCTCAGTGGTATCACCACTGAGGCCTGAATTTAATCCCTGGTGAGGGTGCTAACCCACATATGGCACAGTAGACCTCTCCTGTCTCTTCCAGTGCTCAGTATTTCAATAAATCCTCCTGTTCTGCTCCCCACTCTGTCTTTGGTGAATCCTCTTACCCCCTGCACTTCTTTGTATAAACAATACAAAACTATAAGACTCTTAGAAGAAAACAAAGGCGTATATCTTGGATTAGGCAGGGTATCTTAGATATGATTCCAGAAGCACAAACAACCAAAGAAGAAGATAAATTGGACTTCATCAAAACTATTCAATATAAACTTTTGTGCATCAAAGGAAAAGGACACTGTCAAGAAAGTGAAAAGACAACTCACAGATTGGAAGGAAATATGCACAAATCATTTATCGGAGGAAAAACTTGCATCTACATTATATTTAAAAAACTTGATAAAACTTCAAAAAGGCAACTTAGTTTAAAACATGGGAAAAGGATGTGTTAATTGACATTTCTTCAGAGAAGATATTCAAGTGGGCAATAAGTATATGAAAAGATTCTCAGTACCATTAGTCATCAAGGAAATGCAAATCAAAATCATAGTAAGTAGTACCACTTCATACTCACTGGAATGACTACAATAAAAAAGATGAACAATAGCAAATAATAAATCAGAACCATCATAAGCTGTGAGTGGGAATATAAAAACAGTGCAACTGCTTTAGAAAACAGTCCGGCAGTTCTTTAAAACGCTAAACATGGAGGGGCCTCCCTGGTGACGCAAGAGGTTAAGCACCGCGCTATGAGGCAATCCGCAGCCTCTGCAGCACGAGTTCCATCCCCGGCCAGCCAGGGAGCAGCCCACATGGCTCAGCAGACCTCTCCTGTCTCGCCCGCTGCTCCCCTCAGCAGTGTATTTCAGTAAGTCTGCCTGTTCTGTTCCCCACTCTGTCTCTGGTGAATCCTCTCACCCCCCACATCTCTGGCCTGTACCCCAGCTCTTTTATGCATAGATAAATAAATCTTTTTTAAAAAAGAATATACTTAAAAAAAATGTTAAACATGGAATAATCAGCATCTAATGTAGTTTATCTCCTAGGCATATACCCAAAAGAAACAAATTTGTACATTTTTATAAAAGGATAATTCATAATAGTCCCAAACTGATAGTAACCCAAATGTTCATCAGTTGATGAATGATACATAAAATGTAGTTTAGTCATGTGTTAGAATAATAATTTGACCATCAAGTGAAGTGAAGTACAAATGCTGGTAAACCTGGAAAATAGGCTAGGTGTTCTAAGAAGCCAGTCACTAAAGATTGCTTGTATTTTTGTGTGTTCTCATTTATATAAAATGTCTAGAGTAGGTAAGTTTTTAGAGATAGAGGCTTGGTAAGATGCTTAGGCTTGGAAAGCTGGGGATTTGTAATAGCTAACGAATGTAGGGATTTTTCAATGGAGTTATGAATGTTCTAAAATTGATTGTGGTGATAGTTGCAAGACTCTGAACATGCTAAAAAAATCATTGAATTCTATACTTAATTATGTGAGTTGTAAGGTATTTGACTTATATATTAGTAAAGCTGTTACCCAAAAAAAGTATTTCTACCATAAGTTAACTATTAATTTTAGTCATTTGTTCATTTTTTTATATATTTGTTGATATTCTTTTTCTACTTTCTATTAAAGATCTTTTATTAATAAGGAATGTTAATGAAAAATTAGCTTTCTAATAAGAAACAGCAGGAAATAGCTGTTGCTTTATATCCATCTATCTAGTCTTTCACCTAGTCTTTGAAGGGTATCTTTAGAAAGATATATTAGAAAGTAGTAATGGTACTGGCATCAAAAGAGAAGAATTGAAAGAAAAAATATAAGGAATGGAAGGAAAACATATTTACTGATAACCTTTGAATATTTTACAAGGAACTTGTATAAACTCCCTCCCCCCAAATTTTATAAAAAAATTTTAAGCTCAGAAAATTTTAAAGAATTTCACAGTGAATACCCATCCAGAATTAACATGTTTGACTATTTGGATTATCTCATTTCAAGCTATCCATCTACCAGTTCATTATATGTTTTCATATATATCAAAGTAAGTGGCAGTCATCAAATAGTTCATTACGCAAATCATTAACTGGAGCCCAAAGCTTGTTTACATTTTTTTTCTTTTGAGAAAAAATTTACATATAATGAGATGTACACTTTAACTTATATTATAAAATAAACTCTGACAAATGCACACATGGGCAACCCAAGTCCCTTTTGTGTATATCATGTTACCATCACCTCAGAAGGTTCCTTCATGCTTCTCAGCAGTAAATATGCATCTTCAGCAGAAGCAACCATTCATCTGATTTTTTCCCTCTATAGTAGTAATTGTAGAACTTCATATGAACCCATTTATGTAAGTCTTCTTTCACACAATATATTTTTTGAATCATCCATGTTACTGTATGTATTCATAGTTCCATTTTATTGCTGAGTAGTATTCCAGCGTAAGGCTATTCCACAGTTTGTTTATCTGTTCTATTGGTGGGCAGCCAGACTGGTTCCAGATTTTGGCAAATATGAATAAAGCTCCTATGAACAATCTTATTCAAACAGGTACTCATTTTCTTGTATAAATACCTCAGGGAAGAATTCCTGCGCCACTTGAGATAGCTTTGCATTTTATTTTGTAAGAAACTAGCAGACCTTTCCCCCAAGTGATTTTACCATTTTGAACATATATCAACAATGTATGAGAATTCTAGTTGCTCCATAGCCTCGTCAACATCTGTTGCTGTCAGTCTTTTTAATAGTAGCTATTTTGTTGGCTTTAAATACTATTTCACTGTTTTAATCTGCATTTCCCTGATGACTAATGATACTGAATACTTCTGTGTGTGTTTATTAGATTTTTGTGTAATGTCTACTTAAATATATTTTTATTCATTTTAGACATACTTTCTAATATCTCATGATTTCTCTGATGATGTTAAATAACATAATGATATTATTTGTAACAATGCCAAGGTCTTCTCCTAATGTCTTTTTTTTACCTTATTGTCTATTCATAAATCATGTCAAAATTGCCAGATTATGCCTGCAGTTTTTGTAATTTCTACTTTCAAATTTACCAAAATCATTGATATATATTTCTACCACTTAGAACATGATTTCTCAGATTTCCCCAATTTCTTGCTATTAATGATTACAAGTATGAATATTTGGCAACATCCTGCTAAGAGTACAAATTACTTAGGAGAACTGTTGGGTTTCTAACTAAGGGTAATTATTTCCTTCTCATTTGACAGCCTTCCTAGCTTCAGAGAAGGAGGTCTGGCTGCAGACTTCAAGATATCTTAAGAATCCCTACTCTAAAATTATAGCATTCACTTCTGAGTTGGACATCATAAGTAATTTATTTATCATATTTGTTGGTTTTTAAAGAATGTGCATCAAATGCCATTCTAACTCTGTTCCATATACCAACAAGATAATGTTTTCAAATTGCATGATTTTCTTTTGTGCTGTAATGTTTGCTGTAATAACATTTCATTGATTAAAATAGCGGAATTGGTTCTCATGTGATATATTTGAAGTGGAGTAGAAACCACTTTGTACTCTTTATATATACTGGTACATATAGTACTTTCTCAGAACACTGTACTAGACAGAGCTGATATCTGTAGGGATTATGTATCTGCAGAAGCGTTCAAAAAAGAATGCAGGTATTAAAAGAAATAAAGAGAATATATTATTTTTGTTTGTCTACCCTATATTTACTCTAATGCCCTTGAATCAAAGCATTTTTGGTGAAAAGTTACAGTTAATTTTTACTCCATTTATGTGGGATTTAGTAGTGAACTTCAAGCAATACTATTTGGATTAAAAAAATTTTTTTCAAAGGTATCCAGAATGCATAGTTTAAAGGTTAAGGCTTAATTATTTAAAGTTGATTTAAAATGTCATGGACTTTAAATCTAATTATTAGCATTTAAATATAATGGCTTGATATTTCAAAGTTAAGAATACAGATTTTGCTTACTTCTTTGTATAATATGCTTGCTGTTTCATTTTGTGAAAAAACTTAGATTACCTACAGGAAATTCACACTTGGACACACTTTTGTCCTCTGAATCATTTGTCCTTACAGTGTAAAAGAAGGCAGATAGCATCAGAAAGTAAATGGGGAAGAAGGAATCAAAGTAAATTTAATCCTTCCTCTGAAATGTCCCTCTTTCCCTTTCCTCTATAGCCTAAAGACCAAGAATCATTTTGAAAAAATATTGGAGGAGTGTTATTATCATTGTAAAATTATGTATTTATATAGTTTGAATTTAGGCCTATTAGAGAACAATTAAAACAAATGCTGTCCTATTTTTTAGGTTTAGATTGAGGTTTTAAGGAAGCAACATATCAATTTTCAGTAATTTCTATTATTTGTTTTCACTTCTATTGACAGTAGAAGGTAATAGGATAATCATGGTAATGATAATCTAATGTCATTTTAGACCTAGTAAGAGCAGATTATCTGACCCAGATAAAATAATTAGAAATTACTGAGCTTAAAAATAGTGGATTTCTAATCCCATTTCAAAGGTTAAAAGATCTCAACACAACCAGATGTTTCTGTGGAGTTGACTAATCTTAGGCCCATTTTTAAAGTATTATCTTTGATTATATTTAGATTTAGTTTTAAATAGCATTAAAATAATGTTTTCACATTTTCACTGAAATTAATATTGAAGTTAAAGTGTTTTCAAAACAATCTGCTTTGAAGCATTCTTTAATTAGGGAACAGATTCTTCTAATTATTTCTTACTTAGACTGTTTAGCTGTCTCCCCCCCACCCCCCGTTTCTGAATGAAATGACTAGTGATGTTATTATTAATGTAATTGATGTTATCAGAATTTCTTATTGAGCAGTATTTCACACACAGCCAAGAATAATGTCCATTCTGATGAGTACCAATACTAATAGTGCTGTGTGATTACATTAGTCATGTTTTTAGTCATTGGGCTTGGAGAGAGTTAATCAAGAAGTCCTGTAACAGCTGGTACAGCGCCTTCTGGTGAGGTTCTGACAGTGAGCTATTGTATACCGTGACACTGCTCTGACAGTTTATCTAAATTTTGTATGCAAGCATTTTTGTTTTCTGGGCTCCATGGAGTTTATGTAATAACTTAAGCTTTTGATGGTGTCTCTGAAGCTTCGTGCTTTTCTCAGTTGTGTTGAGGTTGACGCTAGGGTGGGGAAGATGTATTTCCTTGCAGTTTAGTAAAAGTCTTTAAATGCTCAGTGAAAGATTTTTGCATTTGGCCTTACAGGTACTAACTTTGATTTCTCTCCTTAAGTACTGACTCATGGTTATCTCAATAAATACAGAATCACAAATGCAGGGATGCCTTAATTTTAACTTGGCTATCTTATGCAACAAGAAGTATCTTATGTTCAAAATGGTAAATTATTTTAAATGAGTTTATTTATTAAATAGTGCTCTCTATATCTAGACAATTAGTGGACTTTCACTTTACTTTTAAAATATACCTAGAAATGTAGTCCTGAGGTTAATACTTAGCAATTAAATTTTGCCAAGTATCCCACTGACTGCTGTGAATTAGCAGCATTTAGCACAATCTCGGTACAGATTATATTGGTTTACTCAACTCCAAATCAGCATTGCAAATATGGAAATCAATGCTAATTATGCTGAAACCAGTTCACTTTTCATAAAGGAATCTCTACAGCATTCTGGGTTTTTTAAATTATATTTTTGTTTAATTAAAACAAAATGCATTTCTAATGTAGTATTTCCAATATACTACATATGAAATATCTTCTTAGTTTTTTAAAACCTAGAATATTCATTACAATTTAAAATGTTGCTTTTAGGTGTTTTTAATATCATATATTAATATTGTCTATAATAGTAATCTTTGAATTTTGGATATAATAGAAAGTTTCATAGAAACTAGACTCCTCTTTACCAAGGAATTTAGTTTAAATACATACTAAGTTACATTGTATGATAATATAAAAATCTTTTTAAAAATTCCTGCTATCTTCAAAATGATTATATGTAGAATTGGAGTGATCTTTATCATAAACTTATCCCTATGCGAAAATGTATTTGTATTATATCATCTCTGTTTGCTTAGTGTAATATACTCCTTGGAAATATTTCTCATAAGATTAAAAGTAATTAAAAAATGTTTTCAATCTATTTATATATATTTTTTCAGTAGGAATAGTGCATTTTAATTTTAAAGCATTGTTAATTGCTTAAGTGATTAAACAGATGCTTTTTTTAATGGTAAGGAAGCTAAACATTTGAGTTTTCCTTTTACTTGCAGCTTTCCCTAGACAATCATTTTATTATCTCATGTTCTGAATCCACATAAATATTTAATATGACTTTCGAACATTATAGGATAGGAGAAAACAGTAAAATCTTATGTTTTAGTTAACTTGTAGAGCCTTTTCCCTCAACGATTCATTTGTTTCTCTGTCCCTTTTTACCAATATTTAGTTACTACCATCTTACATCTACTCACAGCCAAAAATCTTACTGAAAGTATACTTTTGTTTTAAACTAAGAGTATTTGAATTTGAGTATTAACTGCAAGTAATTTTTAAGCTATTTTATATGTTTCTAAGCTCAGATTAAAGTCTTATTAATACAGTATGTCATTGTATTAATCGTCCTCTCTGATGGCCTCTGTGTTTTCTTGCAGAATTACTTTTTTGTATATTTACTTGACTAATTTCTCTAGGTAACAAACTCCTTGATTAATAGGTACTCAGTAAAAATTTTGAGATAAGTGAGTGTGGTTTATGCCAACTTTAGAACTTTTTAAGAAAAAGATAGATTATAAACTTGTACACACTGGGTTTTATCTGTATATCCTCCCATGGTCTCTGTCATTCTGTCTTCCATTATAAAAGCCATTTGTTTGTGTAACCATTTTTAAAAGTTAAATTCTGGTGTAGTGAGAGGTTATATCTCTAAACTCTGTCAGAAAGTGTTTAGTAACCAACTAGTAAAAACTAGGAATGTCAGTTATTGAGGAGTTATTAAGGGATTTAACATATATTAATTAATCTGTACAAAAACCTATGAGGTAATTATGACTTGAAGAATGAGATGCAGAGTTTTAGGTTTTTGACAGTCAGAAAGTGGCTTGAAGAAGAAAAGAATGGGAATTATTTTGGAAATACATATTTAGTGTCTATAATGATAAGATCTGCCCTCTCACTTTAGTTCCATGATTGATTAAACGTTTATGTGAATTTCAGTTCTCTAATGAATGACTTATCTGGTGCTGAGTTAGAGATGGATATTTAACTCTTTCAAATGAGGGATAATAATGGATCATGTCTTCATTAGATTGGCAGGAAATTTTCTCTCTAGATTTCAAAAAGAGAGAAAGAAATTTAAAATAAGGAATCTGTTGTTTCTCTCCATGTTCAATTAATTTAATGCGGCAGTGTATGTATTGAGAACACACTTTATGCTTGTTAGTGCTATGATGCAAAGTTCAGTGAGCTGTGTTGATTAAAGTTCAGTTGATTAGAGTTCAGTCCCTGTGTTGATTAGAGGTCCTAGAAAGTCACAGAAGTCCATTTCAGAAGTAGTAGAAATTAATAAGAGATAAAACAGGTATATAATCTCTAGTTGTGGAAAACTTTCCTGAGAATGTTTCTAAGCTCAGATTAAATCAGCAGTCAATGAATTAGGTATGTGCAACAGTTGAAAGCATTGCCAAGACCTATAATAAAGTGATCATTGAGGTTAGATTGAACTCACTTCAAGGAGTCTTTTTGATAGAATGTTCTTACTTTCATCATGTCTTCAGACTGTCAGTCTATAAACTCCATTTAAAAAAGATTTCCCAAAGAAAAATAAATAAAATAAAAATATTTCCAGTGTTAATCAGATCCAAAGGCAATTTTCTTACTTCCAGACTCCAAAGCAGTAGTCTTATAATCAGATAGATTGTTTATTCCCTTATATGCCATCTTCAGATATGCCAAAGGACTCTTCAGCACACTCTCTCTGCCATATAAGAACATATATGGCAGTGTTGCATAGTAAGAATGAACTCCAAGCAGGACGAGATATTGGATGGATTGTATCATTAAGTTGTCGTGTTCCAAGAGGACTGGATTCTCTGATTTGTTAACCAAGGAAAAGTTTGGTGATAAATTCTTACTTGTCCCCCATCTCTCATTTTTCCTAATAGGCAATGCATACCTTTTTTACCTTTTCTGCTAGGAATTTTTTTTTTTTTTTCCCTCATTCAGGCATAATCTCATTAGTTAGGATACAGCTTTCATTTGTAGCCAAGCATATTTCCTTAGAACTTGAAAGACCATTTCTTAGGGTAAGATCAGCCAACCATCATGAGAAGAAAAGCATGGTTGATAAAGTAGGTAAGGCCTGTGTTTCTGTAAGTCTTCTGTTTCTAGTTTATTCTTTTTTGTTTTTAAAGAAAAGAAACTTACCCTTTTTTTTAAATAGGAAAGCATTCTCATGTCTCTTTTACTTGTATAGACTAATGAAAATCTTAGATTTTTTAACATAAGATCATATTCAGACATAAATACTTCTGTGGAAGTAAGATAACCTAATGGTAGATCCTATACAATCAAAGCTTGTTTCTTATCAGTCCTTGAAGAATGGATTTTACTGGATAGCTGTGATTTACACATAACTAAGATTTTATAAGCTATACTTAATGAAGATATATATCTTACTGGCTATTTTCTACTGGTCCCTACAGGAAATACTAAATCTTAAAGGAATTACATGTCCAAAAATATTTTAATTATTTTTAGTGTGTTTTTTTCATTTTTCATTTTTTTTTATTTTTTACATCATTGTTCATTTTTAAAGAGTATTTGCTTCCCCCACCACCCCCAGGTATAGTCCTCATAAAGTTTCCTTCACCAATGCACCTGTGCACCATCACCTCAGTCTCCTGTACTCCTCCCCCTTCCCTCTGACCCCTCTCCCTCCCCCCACCTTACAGTATGTCTCTGATTTATAATAGTCCCTTTTTTGCTTTGTTGTGTTTTGTACTGTTACTATTTTTTTACACTGATGTCTTATTTGGTTCCCCTATATTCCTGCTATTAGTGAAACCATCCGATATTTTTCTTTTTTCCTTCTGGCTTATTTCACTGATCAGAATTCCTTCTAGCTCCATCCTCATTCTGCGAATGGCATGAGTTTGTCTTTTTCGATAAAATATTTCATACTTCTCTCTGCTTTGTAAAATCAAAAAACATGTATTATATGTAATTTAGCACTTGAGAATAACTTTTGGTACTCAGTATCCTTTCTTCTTCTAGTTTGCTGTTTCAATTGTGAATGTGTTTGTGTCATAACTTGTGTTGCTCTAGTGCATTTAATAAGTGCCAGTGCAATAATGTTGTGACATGTTTGGCTGTTCAAATACAAATTATACTTTTTCAGTAGTATTCTGGATATCAAAGAGATAAGCATTTTCATTTCTAGTGGGGAAAAATAGCATTTTTTAGCTAGCCTCTTAAATCCTGTTCATAAACTCATGGTGAACATCACATCCTTTGATAGAGTAACCAAACATTTACAATGATTTAGTAGGTAGTAGTCTACTTATTTCTTGGAACACATTCTAGAAAGATGTCAGAAGTACTTGAAAAAACTTTTCTTAGATGAAGTCCTCAAAGTTATAATCTAGTATATTTCCATGTAATAAAAATTAAGTGGTCTGATCTTGCAATGTTACCATAATTTTTCAGTCTATTCATAGATCTTCTGTTAATGCTAATGAAGCCAGTATGTTTACAATCTTTTTTTTCTGTTTGTTGAATTGTTTTTCTTATATATTTGTGTTTTGAGCCTCAGAAAACACATAATAAGAAATTGCATTATTATGAAGAGACTGACTTTTCTATCGAACAAAAGGAAATAGTTTTTATCAGGATACACTAATCTGTTAACTTCCCTGTTTTGAAGTAATAGATATTGTAGTGTGGTGAATGCCTTGTTGAATTTGCGTTTGCTTACAGAAATCCAGAGCCAGTAACCCTCTTACGCTGTTGGCAGTTTTCTGTTCTTTAGTATCTTTCATTTGTCATTGGGTATTTATTTTTTTTTGTACATTCACTGACAGTTGAATTAAAAATAGATACTAGACTTTTAAAAGGATTATCAAGGAAAGGAGTATAATAAAAGGTTGTATTTCAATGAGGTGAGTTTCTATAATTTTTGTGAAGTTTGTAATTGAAAAAAAATTTTGTTATGCTGTAACACTGATTCTGTTTTTTCAGGGGAATTTTGGCAATGTATATAGATAATTTAAAATTCTTAGTACTCATACATAAACTCTGTATCTTTAGAAGAAACTGAATAAAAACATGAAATACAAAGTCTTGATAACTTAGTTACTAAGTATATTTTTTTAATTTTTAATAGGATACAACATCTATTGAAAAGATGTCAAACTGTTGTGAAGAAATGTAAGTATAAATGAAGTCTATGGTGTTATTATTAAAAATGGAAACAACTGGTCACATTTGAAAGATGTGTGCAACATAATGGAAACATAATTTTCCTGGTGTCTTGTCTAGGGCCTGAACTAGACAAGTGTAAATCAGTCTTATAGCAGGAATCTTCTAGCCATGATAGTTTTTGAGCAAAATAAATACTGATAATTCTTGTTCCTTGTCTAACTAAAGTACATTGAATTATTTGTCCTGAAAGTACATCAAAAGAGATTTGCTACTGTGTTGTTGACACACATTCTGTTAATCCTGAGATTCTCCTCTGCTTCAAAAGTTCCTCTTGGTTGATTGACGACACAGATACAATATCTGCTATCCAGAGTTAAAACTCAGCTGCATGCCATAATGAAAGAAAAGCTGTATTTGTGATGCTGGGACACAATTCATCAGAGTCCAGTAATGGATCCCCAGCCAACCTGTATTGTTTTAGCTGACTGAAGTGCACCATGGGAGTGCTGTCTTTCACTAATAATGCTGTCTTCTGTAGATCGAGGCCCCGAAAGCCATGGCAGCAGACCTTCTCAGAAGTTTTTGGCACTCGTTGGAAGATCCTGTGGTTTATTCCTTTCAGGCAGAGGCAACCACTGCGAGTTCCCTACCACTTTGCCAATCACGTCTAAACAGATGGATGGTGGGCACAGATGGGTCCTCCATGCTGGAAATGCGTTACAGGTTTTCTGATAATAGAACTATGACAGTCTTCAAGTCAATTAAAATCCACCCACCAATCTTAGGCATCATAATGTGCCCCAGGCTTTATTTTAATAGTGATCTTGATCCTGTTGTGGGACTAATACAAGATCTATATTTAAGTTTTAAAGCATGTTTACTTTCAAATTTGGTATCCACAGGGATTTCTTTAAATGCTTTTGTTATTAATATCAAAAGGCAATGATTGGTTTAAAATAATTTACATGATTTCTTTTAGTACTGACAATATTACTTATTTTAATTTATTGGACATTTCAGATGTTTATTTAAATTTTCACTCTAAGCAGTACTAACCAAATCTGAAATTAATTGTTCAGGTTTTACAAAGGTTGATACATCTTATATGTAAATTTTCTTTTTCAAGTACAATATAAAATATATACTTCCTTTTATATGTGCTGCAGGATTTTTTAAAATACAGTTTAGGATTGAATGACAATAAAACAAAATAAAAGGGGCAGTGTTTTCTTAGAAGTAGCTTTCTAGCTTTTTCTACTTTTTCTTCATCAAAAGAAAGTAAAAACACCACTAAAATAAAACACCAACTACCTACCTTATTTAGAGAAAGCTTAAATTTTTGGTTCACATTAGCCCTCCATTTTCCTCCCTATACCGTTGTGTTAAGTGGTGGTGGTTAAAATATTTGCTCCAAGGAGAAATTTGTGAGCAGTGGGCATGTAGTCCTATTTTACCCTAAGGTTTTGATGAGGGAAAAGGGTAGAGAATTTGCAATAATTTCACAGATACTTTTTCTAGTGCAGTTATATTAGAATGCATATGTTTTTAAGATGCTAGTATAACTAGGTAATATATAATGTACAGTATAAAGAGGAATATTGTGCTTTTGAAAATACATATACTTTTATTTACCTACTAATAGATCTAAAACTGTACAATAAAGGTTTATATTTAATAGATATTGGCCAATTGACATTGAAATTTTATTTATAGGAAGTTACTAATAAATGTAACTTTTGTCTATCCATAATCAGTCCTCCAAATTGAAATTAAATTGAAATTGGCCAACGATGATTTAGATTAAAAGACCTTTTATTAGTAGCTAGTGTTAGGAAATGACTTTGAAATAAGAAAATTTAATGATCTATATCACTAGCCATATACAAATTAAATTGCAAATAGTGATGGTCTCTTGAAAAGCATAGAAATTTGTGTGAAAAGACATGTAGCATGCTTTGAAAAAAATTCAGCTTTAAAATTTTTTTCCATTAGAATACTGCAAAATCCATGTATCTTTAAAATATATATATATGTGTGTGTGTGTATATATGTGTGTGTGTGTGTGTATATATACATATATATATATATGTATATATATATGTGTCAGTCTTTCCCTTGAAGAGAAGATTGAAGGGGTTTTCTGTTCTTGGCGCATGTCAATATTTTCCTTTTAGTTTTGATAATAAGAAGTCATACCTGGGAAATCACGAGAACAGAAGGTTACAATTGTCAGTCAATTAATTATGTTCTTTCAGAAATTGTAAATATCTTCTAAAATAATAGACTAAGCTGTTCTCAGATATAAGTACCATGTTTTTCGTGTTTGATTAGAATGCTTTATTTAAAAACTTAGAGTGGCAAATGAAAATACTTATTGGTGCTGATAAGATACATAGTAAATTTAATATGAAATATATTTATAGAGCTTAATGAATCACAGAATTGGTAGTTTGTGTCAGGCAAATAGGTTCAGTTTGTGCTAGCTAATTTATTGACCAAATTGACCTGGTATTAGAACTATCTATTATAAGGAAATAATGTATAGATATTGTAGATAGATCAGTTGAATGCCTCATGTTGAATATATTCATTTCAAATGAGGGCCTTGAGAAAATCACAAAGTTTAGTCAAGACTCCTTAAAGTGCTTTATAAAACATATTTATATTTCATATAATAACAGCTACTTTGAACGGTACTAGAGATATTCAGTACCAACATTTGCTTTAATAATGAGAAGCAGTGGTGGTCACTTTCCCAATTATGAGGATTTTGTTTTATTTTTTCTTAGCTATCCCACTTATAGCACCCATCCTGTTCCCGCCTTCTCTTTTACCTTCCTTGGTCCTCATCCCTGTGTATTTACAGTTTCTCTAAGTTCCTTGAATACAAACACTAGGCAAGGAATGTGTGTGTTTTGTTCGAATGGCAGAAATGCTATATATCAATATGCTTATATAAGAACCTATATTAACGTATCGCTATCTATACTTAATCCTGTAACTTTTGGTATTCCCAAGTTAGCACACCTAACTCAGTTTTGTAATTCTTAGATAACTTGAGTTTCCTAGGGAGTATGTAAACTCCAGTGTTCTCTCTGCGCCCTCTTTTGGCTAATTGGTGTAATTATACTGGCTCTAGAGAGTTACTGCCT
The DNA here is from genome assembly GCF_014898055.3 of Talpa occidentalis. NCBI lineage: Eukaryota > Metazoa > Chordata > Mammalia > Eulipotyphla > Talpidae > Talpa > Talpa occidentalis. The sequence goes on from NW_023605083.1 coordinate 15,038,040, forward strand.
CATAAGTAAATTGTATAGTCAAATTCTTCATATCAGAGGTACAAACTTAGGGGGAGTATATGTACAAAAATGTAAAATTTTATGAAATGAATGTGTTCTTGTGTATATTGTCAGTGTCTAGTTCATGAAAATATGACTGCTTTTCTTCATTTATGTATTGTCTTTTATTTTTACTATCAAATTTGTATTAGATAAGGATAAACAAATGTAAACCATTTCATGAATTTTATGTTAAGCCTTATTTTGACAAATTAGGTTCTTAAAATGAGAAAAGATGTTACATTAAAATTTTACACATTTAAGATGTTACATTAAAATTACACATTTATTATGAAACAGAGAAACTTATTGTAGTTACAGTGGCAAACAAGTATCTAATATGTTTTATTGCATATCTAAAAAATACATTTAGTTTTCTTAATCTCAGTTTGGAATGATTTTTATCCTACTATTGCATTAAAATGTTAAGAAATAAGAAGTAAATAATTCTTTCTATACTTCCTTTCCTCATTTTTTTTAAACTTCCCTAGTCAGAGTTAGAGTTACAGCTACAGTTGTAGTAGCCAATTATCTATATATTCTGGAGAATCATGAAAATAACCAATGTTGTTGAGCATTTGAAATAATTATGAGTAGTGAGATTGCTGATCTGATCTATTTATTAGATGACCTATTTCTTCATCTTCCGTTACATTTTAAGAAAAATGTATGCTAAAGGATGTTTTACATCAGAAAAGTCGTTTATTAGACTTTTGGACATGAAAGATTTTTACCTAGAATTATGTTACATGTCCTGAATAGTTGTGTTTGTTGTTCTTTTCTGCAAAGAAAAATGTTTATGGACATAAAATTGTAGGTAAAAGTTGACTGAGTTCAGAATCCTTCAAACAGTGAACATTCAATTGTACTTTGTAACCAAGACTTACACTTTAATAATCAATGATCTTCCAGCATAAGAAAATGACTATTTTGCTGGAGTTGTATTAAAAATATTTATGTTTAATATGAGATAGCTATATTTAAAATTACAGTTAATTAACCTCTTAACAGAAGAAGGCATAGTTTGCTTTTAATAGTAATAGAAGTAGAGACAGTAAGCATACATAAAGTATAGTTTAACAACTGAGTTAGAATTGTCCCAATTAATGAGTGAATTTCTGCTAATGCTTAGTGGTATTTTTCTCTAAGGATTAAGGATTACAGCTATTTTTTATTAGACTTTTTCAAGTGACTTCTATTCTAGTAGTTAGTTGAAGTGCATAGAAGTAACATATTTCACCCAGAGGGGCATATTAATTCTGAATGCTAATCATAAACACTTAAGTTAGGACAACACTTCTATCCAGGAAGCATCAAGTTATTTAGATTATGACCACACAGTTTTACATGTGTTGGATCACAGGGTACTACAAGTGTTCTCACATGTGTTGCTATAAAATCATAGTCTGTCCAGCCCTGGTTTACAATGACATTAATATTCATCAAAAGAGCTGCTTGTTTCTCCCTGGACTTTTCTCTAAAAGTTTACCCAACACAAGTTCATTAGTTTATAGCTGCTTCCATTAAGCAAGTTTTTTTTTTTTAAAGATGTATTTATTTATACATACAAGAGCTGGGGTATAGGCCAGAGGTGTGGGGAGTAAGATGACTCACCAGAGACAGCAGGGAGCAGAATAGGCAGTTACACTGCTGAGGGGAGCAGCAAGCGAGACAGGGGAGGTCTTCTGCACCATGTGGGTTAGCACTCTGGCCAGGGATGGAACTTGTGCTGCAGTGGCTGCTATATCTTCCATAGCTTGTTAATGCTGAAATTTAATCCCTTGCGCCACCAGGGAGGCGCATTAAGCAAGTTTTTTACATGAACTCTAATATATGTAGCTATATCTCAAATTTATTTGCTAAACTTTACACTTACAAACATTAAGTAGTTTAGTAATAGGTACAAGTATTAGGTTTTGTTTCTTCTAATCCAGCTACTGTTGCTTTCAAAAATGTAAGTATTGGCAAGTGTGGTTAGTAAGTCGTTTAGTATGTTCTGCTTGCTAGTATTATTAACCATATAATTAACTAATGAATGAGTATATTATTTAATGTGCACATTTATTATTTTCAATACTAGAAATCATTCTTGTAATTTTCTTATTAATCATAATTCGCATTATATTCTGTTTTTAGCCATTTTCAGGGGAATTCTAGACTATTCCATTGTAGAATTTGAGAAAGTAATAGAACCAACTTGCTTGAAGTCTTCTGATCCAGTGTTGTTAATTCTTTAAACTGATATTTAGCATTTCTGCTGTCTTTATATGATGGTTTTAAACTTCAGGAAAGAGCTTTCGCTGATGTATGTATCCTTTTGTTATAATTGTTCAATTTTTAACAACAAATTTGCTGCATATTTGTTCTTTGGATATTGCAATACTGCCTGCTAGTGCTAATTTGAAACAGATATAAGTATCTTATTTAAAAATTTTATCATTGGTATTGCCAGTATTTTCCATTATTATATCTTTAATGTTCTTATGTCCTTTTCTTCTTATCCACTGTAGAGGACAAGTACAAAAGAGTAGTGAGTAGTCAAAATATTGGACAAAGAAAATAGGAGACCCTTATTAAAATTGAGAGAAGGTTAGCTAGAATATGGATAATCAACTTCTCAATAACAGGGCTGACTGCATAGACTTTCTATGACATTGGAAAACCTCCCTGCTGCAGTCATTTCAGCCTTTATCTCTATTGACACCATTTTAATGTAAGAGTTGTTAGTACATGTACTTATTTTATTCAAGGAATTTATAATGTGGGTCTCTTCAGCTGGCCAGATACTTTTGAGATGATATTCTACTTTTAAATATTATAAGTGTCGTGTATGCTAATATGAAGTATTAAGAATAATGTGGAAGGTGCAGCTATTTAATGTCAAGGAGGAATGAATAGGTTGCCCAAGTTTGATTGAGAAAACTGAGACCTTATTTATAGGTCTCAAGTATTACAATGAAGTTTATCACTAGAGGAAAAGTGATTTTGTATATAAAAGATAATTTTTACCTTAAAGTTTGGGCAATTTTGGAATTCTTGATACCTTGAAGGTCTTCATATCTTTCGGTATTGTGAATACCTGCAACATGTAATGTGCTTTTCACAGCTCAACACAACATTCTGATCTTTTTTGGTATTGATAGCTTTATATATAAACAAAAATGTGGACAAAGCTGCATCAACAAAAGATGTGTTTTCTTTTTGTAGATTCACTTGCCTGTTTGACTAAGTACAGGGTTTAGTTGCACTGACTGTTAACTAAAGGGAAAGCTTGTCTGCATATTGCTAAGCTCTGTGTTCTTGCCAGTATGCACTGGGTGACATTGTAACCTACTGGTGCCTGAAGTTAGTGTTTTACAACCTCAACAACTACAGCATCCTGGTGCTACTCACTTTAACATTGAGTGACATTTTTAATTCCTGTACCAAAGAGTTAATTTTCTTTTTGGTTGACTCAGAGTTTTCTTTTTACATCCTTGTGTTTGTAAAATAGAATTTAATGTTACAAAGAAATATTAACAGATCTTAGTTTTTGCACACTGCTGCCTCAGTTTGGTTGGTTTTAAATCTCACTTGAGTACACTTTTTTAGTTAGGCAGATTAGTTTGGGTTTCCTTTTGTATTTTAGTATAGATTGGCTATTTAAAAGGTAGTTTAATAGGTAGAAGTTACAAAAAGTAATTGAAGCACTTTTCACAAAATTTTTTTTGCAGGAATACATAAGAAATAATAACTATACTTTTATTTCTATAAATGAATTATATAGTTTATTGGACCCCTTTAATGAATGCTGAAACAAAATGCTAAAATTAGAAGTTATGGGTCTACTCTGATTACAATTGAAGAATACTGCATCTGTGTGTGTGTGTATGTGAGTGTGTATAATCTTTAATGGCATGAAAGAGTATTGCCATTTATCTATTTTCAAATAAAGTTTAAAGAATGCTTTAAAACCCACTTGCATATATAAACTTCCCCAAGAGTAAATGATGTTAATAGAAAATTGAACTTTATAAAAAAAATTAGAAGTCTGGATGTTGTTACTCGCTTTACGTAACAAAGAAGGGTAGGATTATTTAAAAGAAACTTAATTCTGCTTAATGATTCATTTTACAAAAATTATGGGAGAAAATGCCCTTTCGAAGTACTGTAGTAGTCCCAATATAATTGTGATATATATTCTATCCTGGATCCCATTTTTTTTTTCCCCACAAATTTTCAAAACATTCATTTAGTGTCCTTGAACTGTCACTGAAATGGTTAAAAATTCGGGCAAAAAGATAACAGTTTGTATGTACTGGAAAAGCAGACAGTCGCATTTAGGAATGTTTTGCATTATTTTCAGTCAACTGAAATCAACCTCATCTTGAATGTAGGTATTATTTATGGTTTTGCAGTGTATTCTGAATGGAAAAAAAATTCAAGCCTGAAATTTATGTGAAATGTGACTCCTGTATCTTTGAATGACACATAGAAATACAGATGTACATGTCATTAGAGGTAAATGCAAAATATGTTTGAAAAATTGGATGAAGCAACATTATGTCCCTAATCTGCCAATGATTTATTTCCTAGATTTTGTTGCTACATACTGATTTCTGAGTTATTTGCCTTGTTTATGTATCATATAATTTAGTGTGGCTGAATGTAATTTGTTCAGGGTACTGGGTGGTAGAGAATTTACCACTATCTGCTGTCCCCCAGGGATAAATATAAAAAGAAATTTCTACTTTAGCACAGGTAGAATAAAGCAACTGATATGATAGGAAGAATTTGCACTACAATCAGAGTGAGGTTCAGACAAGGGAGTTGAAAGTCCCAGGTGGGGGACAGGACAGGCTGTTGGTGAGACTGAGCACAGATGATCAAGCTGTATGAACTCTGTGTGTGGAGTTAAGTCTTTTAAATTCTGACTGCCAAGATTGACGAATAGGGACTATCTGTGTTATTTTTACACTCCTAAAATCTTGTCGCAACCTCAAATTGTGTCTATCATCTCCCTGAGAAGAAAAACTTTTATTTTAATAATGGTATGTTCCAATATCCATATGAAGATCCTGTTTCTAAATCTGTTGGGCATTTTTGCATTTAGTGCATATATTTAAATCTGAGTGCTGTTTTCCTGTGCTTTGTCTGTTGTTTTACCTTGGCTGTTCCCCTAAGAGCATTTAAAGAGAAATTGTCACAAAACTTCTAGTGCTGATGAATGATAATAAAGAATATACTCGTGGAGAGATAACAGGGAAGAGGGAGGTTAATGACATGTGAGAACCATGTTCCTGAAATATTCCTATTTACATGAAACATCTACACTGGTTCTTAAAATGAAAAAAAAACAACACATCATCTACCTTAAGAACAATTTTTTTTGAAATTTATTTTGTGATTTAATTTTATTCATGTAATATTTCTATTTTTCTTTGCATATTGTGTTTAATTTAAATTGTGGAATTTTTACTTCTCCTGAAATGTATTATGTATTGTATTTTTAGAAATCTTATTTTTAATAAATATTTTTTAAAAACATAGGGTTGTTTTTCTCTCCCTCCCTTCTTTATTAAAATCAACCCAAGTTCTAGATTTCAGCCCTTATCAGCCTGATAGCTCACTTTTTTAGTTTTATACAATTTGGATGACTGTTCAGTTAGTAACCTTAGGATATTATTGTACTATAATCTCACTATTAATTCATTTTCAAGAAGAAGAATTAATTCATTTCTCAGGTATACATGAGAGTTGAATGCATATTTGCCTACAGATGACTAAGATGGCTAGATTCAGTCTCCTAATTTAATAAATAATTTTGTAAAATTCTATTTTGTGGAAATTTTTTTTTTGAGGAATAATTTACACAATATAAAATGCAGAGATTTTAAGTATACGTCTAGGCTCTATTTTAAATCTGGGCATATTGAGTTAAAGCTTTTGCTCTCCTGAGATTACATTTTAATTAAGAGTATTTGGACAGCTTCTTATTGACAGATTTCTCAAGTCTCAATTGTCTTCTGTATGCCAGAATTCCCATAGGAGGAGTCTGTATTAGTGAGTATAAATTAGTCAAAAATATCACCTGAAATGTCTTAGAAATGGTGAAGGAATAGAAACTGCCTGGAGATTGTAAAATGGGGCTTATTAACTCTGTTTAAAATTCTTTCTAAAATTTGTATTATAAAAAGTTGATAAACTGGATTAACAGATAAATGAATTGGTGATGTTGCAAATAGAAAAAATTTTTTTAAAGATTTATTTATTTATTTATACAAGCACTGGGTACAGTCAGAAGCGTGGGAGGGTGAGAGAATTCACCAGAGACAGAGTGGGATAACAGAACAGGCAGACTGATAAAATACACTGCTGAGGGGAGCAGTGGGCGAGATAGGACAGGTCTGTCGTGCCATGTGGAACCCTTGCCGGTGGCCGGGGATCGAACTGGCGCTGCAGAGGCTGCGGGCAGCTTCGCAGCCCAGCGCCCAATCGCTGAGCCACCAGGGGAGACCCTGCAAATAAAATTTACTTTTGCTACATTGGTAAATCAAAGCAAACTGTTACATTCTGATAACCTTTCAAGAATTATAAAACTTTAATCTTGTTCCCTTTTTAATTTCTCTTGCTCTTATTCTAAATAGCATTTTCAGAAATTGTGCTCTCAGTGATGATTAGTAACAGCAAATCTCAAATGTTTTGGTTTCAGGACTGACTCCTTTAAATTCATGAAAATTATTGCAAGTCCAAAGAGTTTTGTTTATGTGGGTTGTCAGTATTGACTATATTGAAATTAAACAGAAATATTTTAAGTGCTTCTTTATTAATTCATTTAAACACATTGAAGCCTTTGCATGTGAACATAATGCATTTTTTAGAGAGCCATAATTTTACATTTTTGGAAAAATTTAATATCTGCCTTCATAAAAGAGAGTTGGATACTTGTACTGGTACTGCATTCAACTTGTTACATTAGTCTGGTTGGAGTACCTGGAAAAATCCAGTATTGTGCAAATAATGCAGCTAGGAAAAGGAGGAATATTTGATTTATTTTTATTGCGGTGACATTATTTTGTAACACTGTATATGTTTTGGAGTACAGGTTTACACTTCTTGAAATGTGTGATACCAAGCCATACCTACCACCAAAATACTAATGATTCTCCACCAAAGTCTACTGGACCCACTCTCTACCTTTTACTCCCATCCTCCCATCCCCCAATCCTCCACTTTCACCCCCTCTGGTAACCTCAATTCTGTTGTCTGAATACAAGGATTTTTGTTTTATCTGTTCATTTGCTTTGTTTCTTTATATTCCCCATATAAATGAGATCATCTGGTATTTTTCTTTTCCCTTCTGATATGTTGCACTTAGCATAATCCCCTCAAGTTCCATTTTTCTTGTCCCAAATGACAAACTTTTATCTTTTCTATAGGTGAGTAGTATTCACACACACACACACACGTCTTTATCCAATCATTTGTCCATGGAAAACTAGGTTGTTTCCATAATTCGACTATTCTAAATGCTGCAGTGAACATAAGAGTACATATACCTTTTTGAATTAGTGTTTTCATAGTCTTTGAATAATACCTAGAAATAGAATTGCTGAATCATGTGGTAGTTTTATTTTTAATTTTTAGAAGAACCAAGGAGGAAGATTTTAATATTCCTTTCAAGTGACTAGATATTCTTTGCAGCTACATAAAAACTCAACAATTGATGGTTCCTTAAATTTTAGTTTCAATGTGGAACTAGAAACAATGCCAAGGAACTCTTCATACTCTGTTACATTAAAATCTACTCGTCTCTTTTTTACTTTCAAAGGCCCTTAACCCATACATGATTTTGTGACATTATTCATTGGTCATTTGGAAACTATTAGAGTAATGCAAATCTTACAAGTGTTGACACATTTCCTTTTATAAAGTTAAGTATAAAAAAATCACCACTGATCTTGTTAGAAAAATAAGAACTGGAAAACTGTTGTGCTTATAATAACATATTACATTTTTCCAAATTTTGTTTTCCCTTGAAATCTTGAATTTTATCATTGGTAACCACATACTAGTATTGGTTCTCCTTGAACTGACAGGTTCACTCATTTTTGAGAAAATGTTTGCCAAGTACCCATGACTAAAAATCCTTGGTTCTTCAGTTACTTTTTCAAGTAAAAAACAGTGTTCCATGAAAAAAGTGGTTAGTTCAGCTGGCAAATCCAACAGTCACACAAGTCCTTCTCCTCAAGAATAAACAATCAAGCAACTAGTCAAGTGCTGTGTATGTCCCATGTTGTCAATATTTAAAATGTACTCAAAAATCAAGAATTTATGAAGCTGGCCATTTTTACTGCTTTATCAAGTGCATGTTAAGTGATACTGACTTTACTTCATTTTTAAGCTTATGTTCGTTTGTTTGTGTCAGTTTGTTTAAATCTCATTAATTTGGCTCCGTTTGGGGAGGAAAGCAGTGAGGGAATATAGGACAGAGTGTAGGCATCTAAGCCTCAAGTTCATGGACTCTATTTGATAAATGAAGAGAAACATTAACTGCTAAAAAGAGGATTTATGCTTGCATATTTCTGCTTTTGAAGCACTAAAAATACAACATCCTTAATGAGTCATATCTATTCAGCCTTGTTATATGGACAAAAGCTAAAAATACATGATTGTATTATAATACTTCATTTGAGAAGCTGCCAGGTACTATACATAAACAAATGCATACAAATGCTGCTTCAGGCTTACCAGTTACCCACATGAGCAACAATTATATTAGCGTGCAAGGGCAATTGGAGGGAAAATTGGACCCTGTGGACATCCAGCTGAGCAAACAGAAATGAGGAAGGATAGAGGATGTGTGTTAGTTTGGAAAAAAAATCTAAGCTTACTTAAAAAAATATTTGTATCAGTCACAGCACATTCTTTATACGTCCTCTAGTAGCCTAGTACTTTTTCAAATTAGCCCTCTTCTCCAAACAAGAAAGTGCTTTTGCTTAAAGATCAAACACCCAAAGAGCAATGTGTTTTGCATGGAAATAGGAAACTTGGAATATGCAAGTCTAAGCTCAGTTGCTGCTATTATAGAAATGCACTTAAGTGTGTCAGCAGCAGTTTAATTGTGGCATGGTCATTGATAACTACCCTTAATGCTGAAATTTACTATTTTTTATAAAGAGAAGTGTTCTCTAACAATATAACTTGTGATTCTTGGAAGATGCAATTATTGAGACTCTAATGTGATGCAGAGGTGTTATAGTTCTACTATCAATCTATGGATGAGTGATCATTGATGGATAGTGACCATTATGTTAACGAAATTTGTCCTGTGAATTGTCTAAGCTATGTAGCTGTAGGCCAAATACCCTCATTCTGATGAACAGGTTCATATTTTAGTGACAACCAATAGTAACCAATATCAAAATTTTGGGTGTGATTAGAGAGTTCTTAAATGACTGAAAGTATTTAAAACAGCCTATGCAACGTGGGTTCAATCCCTGCCAGCCGGCGATAATCCCACATGGAGCAGCAGACCTCTCCTGTCTCGCCCGCTGCTCCCCTCAGCAGTGTATTTCCGTCAGTCTGCCTGTTCTGTTCCCCACTCTGTCTCTGGTGAATCCTCTCACCCCCCGGGCCTCGGGCCTGTATCCCATCTCTTGTATGCATAAATGAATAAATCTTTAAAAAAAAATCAACAATGAAAAATATCCATAGTAGAAAACACCAGTTCATCCAAATATTACTGGTTGGTTTTCTTTTTTAATGGTTATTGGCTTTTATTATTTATTTAAATAATAATTTATTCTTATACTGTGCTAACAGAGTTCTTCCCATCAGGTATGATCATTGTATGGTCCCCACGACCAAATCACCCCTAGTCCACCACCTTCCCTCTTTGTTCCTATTCCTCCACCTTCCCCTTTAGATGCTTCCAATTCTATAGCCAGTTTGCAAGAGTTAACTTTTGAGGTTGTCATTGTCTTTCCCTATTTCTTATTATGGTTTCTCTAAATTCTATATACTGGTGACACCATCTGGTGTTTATCTTTCTCCTTTTGACTTGTTTCACTTACCATAATCTCTTCCAACTCCATCCTTGTGGCTGAAAATGGCATGAGGTTACCTTTTTTTTGATGATTACTTTTCCATTATATCTTCTTTATCTACTTACCTGTTTTGGGATATTTAGGCCTTGGCTATTCTTAATATTACTGTGAAGTGCTCTAATTTTTCCTGTTTTATTTTTCATGTGCATTTTTATATTAAAATAAGTAAATGCAATAATTTGGGTCATCACTGAGATTGCTAACCTCTACGAGAACCCCTGGTGTTCCCTACCTCTTGTTGTTCAGCTTGTAGAATCTTCTTACCAGAAGTAAATACTATTCTAAATTTGGAATGTATCATTCCCATATATTTTTATACTTTTATGTGTAACCAGGAAATCTATTTGATCAATTCTTTAAAATTATAAATCTCCCATAATAGCCCCTATCTTTCATTCCTGTTACCTTTTTTCCCATAAAACCATGTAGAACAAATGTGAAAAGTCCCTACTCCCACTGTCCTCCCCAAAGGTAACTGCTGGCAGTAATTTAGTGTGCATCATTATTATTGCCCTTCACATAATGACAGACAGACAAATAGATCCATCAATCACATGCATGCATGATGGTTTGGTTTTCATAAAGAGAATCACACTAATCCACTGATCTGCATTAGTAACATAATGTGTCTTGGTGATCATCCACCTCAAGATATAAGTCTGTCACATTCTTTTTGAATTTTCCTCTAGGTTTCAACATATCAATATCCTTTAATTTATTTAACTGTGCCTCAGTAATGGACACCAAATAGAGTTCTGAGAGATTTTGGCTGCAAGTAACTGTGCTATAGTAAATACTTGCATAAAACTCTTTGTGCCCATTTGCTAGTATTTCTGTAAGGTAGAGATAAGAAATAAAGTTGATGTTAGAAGATACGCATATTTTTAGTTTCAATAGAAAATGCAAAATTGCCTTCCGAACCCCTTTATTTACAGCCATATTAATATTAAAATTTGTGTAAATCTAATAGAGGTAGGCATCTGTTCATTTTTTTTGTCTCCAAATTCCTTGTTCATGGCATTTGGGTTGTTTACTTCTTGTTGAATGTTAGTAACTCACTATTTTCTGATGTTTTTTTATTTATTCATTATGCTTGTAAGTTTTAGCCAATTGTTTTTCTTTATGGTGATTGATGCTATAGTTATTGCTGTGTAACAAATCACCCCAAATTTAGTAATATAAAGCAACAACCAGCAATTTTTTTTTATGGTCACAGATCCTGTGTGTTAGGATTTGAGCATTTTTTTCTTGATTCCATGTTATCTAAAGCCTCAGCTAGAAAGACTTGAAGACTGAAGGTCTGCCACTGGGACTTCAGGCAGCTACTGCCTCGTTTATTCACATGTCTGTCGGTTGATGCTGGTTGTCAGCAGGGACTTTAGTGGCTGCTGTCATCCAGACCATTACACGATCTTTCCACATCTGAACTTTTCTACAGCTTGGTGGTTGGGTGTCAGAAGACAATGGTCCAAGAGATTTAGAAGTTATATCATGTTTTCTGACCTAACCTTAGAAGTCACAAGTTTGCCTAGATTCAGTGAAAGGGGCTGAGACGCCATCTTCTGGAAAGAGTGTCACAGTCATATTTCTCAAGAAAAATCTGTTGAATGGGATATATTATTGAGGACATCTGTGGAAAATAAAATTTCCCATAATCATCATATTTTATGGAAGAAGTAAATTATTTTGAAATTTAATTATTTTCTGAATAATTAAACTGTCTAGGTTTTATCCTGTTTTAAAAGGCCTAAATCAAGATTAGTATTTTTCAAAAACTTTGGTAGTTTTGTGATTTTGCATTATGGTTCTGAATCTGTTTGCAAACTCCAATGCAATTTTAGTTTTTGTAAACTTCAATAATTTTTTATATTTCTGTAAACTAATTTTTGTAACAAGTTTATAGTGGGAGAATAATAGTGATTTATTTTAGATCTATAAAATGTCAACCATCATAATTTTTGCATAGTTCATTTTTTGATGTCTGGTTTGTAGTGGCACTTGTTTTTCTTGAAAGTATATATAATTTGCATTTTATTTTTCCCATAGTTACTGTTAAAATTTTCAGAAGTGTGATTATATTTTGCTAATTGTAACTTTCATACAGGAAAGAGTATTTTTAAATATTGCTACATTAGAAACAAGAAATATTTCATGATTTTATTCTCACTAATTTTTATGAACATAATTTGAATTTTTAAATAATATTGTTGTGTCTTCCATTTAAAAATCAGTTTCATTGAAGCATAGTTTACATACAGCAAAATATATACATTTAATGTGTCTGTTTCCTTTGGTTCTTACCAATATATTCGTCTTTGTAACTACCAACACGATTAAGCCATAGTATATCCAATCACCCTAAGAAGTTCTCTTGGATCCTTTTGCAGCTCAGCTCTAGGAAACACCTGTCTGCTTTCTGTCACTATAGATTAGATTTGCCTTTCCGAGAATTTCATATAAATGAAATTATATAGTATGTCCTCTGTTTTTGGCTGGCTTTTGTTTGGCATAATGATTTTGAGAACCATTAGTTTGCAAGTATTTGTTTATTTTTGTTGATGAGTAGAAGTTGTTGATGAATAATCCTTACTTTGCTATGTATTCACTTGTTATAGATACCTGGGTTGCTTTCAGTTTTTATTATAATGAATATAACTGCCATGAACATTCACATAGAAGTCATTATACAGACATATTTTCATTTCCTTTGGATAAATGCCTTTGGATAGAATTACTGGGTTGGATGCTAGGTATATCTTTATAAACACACAAAACTTCCAAAGTGATTGTGCCATTTTACTTTCCCACCGGCAATATATGAGAGAGCTCCAGTTACTCCATGTTTTCTTCCACCACTTGGTATTGTCAGCCTTTTTCAATTTTAGCCACTCTCATACATCACTTGTGATTTTACATTTCCTTAAAAACTAAGATGTTGAGCATTTTACATACATATTGATCATTCTTACATATTTTTTGGAAATGTCTTTTCAACTCTTTAGGCCATTTTAAGTAGGACTGAAGTTAAACTGAGGACTTTGTTATATATCCTGGATACTATTCCTTTGTCATGCATATTTACTGTAAATTTTTTTTTATTGTTGTGGTTTAAATGCCATAAAACTAATCTGCTGTATGTGCATAGTTGAATGCTTTGTGGTAAATATATTGTTGTGCAGCCATCACCAAAATTCAGTTTTAGAACATTACCATCAGTCCCTGCACCCACCCCAAGAAATAGGTACCTGCTGCTTTGTTTCATTATAGATTTACTTTGTAGAAAGTTATGATAAATGGAATCATACATATTTAATCATTTGTGTCTGTCTGCTTTCAGTAGTTTTGAGGTTCATCTATGTTGTACTGTGTATCTGTAAGCCTTTCTGTTTTGTTGATTAAGACTATTTATGGAAATAACTTTTTTTGTCTATCTGATCCATTACTTGATGTATGTGTGACTTGCTCCAGTTTGATGCTGTTCTGAATAATACTGATATGAACACTTGCATAAAAGTGTTTATGTGGACTTATGTTTAATTTCTCTGGGATAGAGAGACCTTGTTGTGAAAATCATTATTGGATAGTATATTTATGTTTGAGAATAAATTACCCAGCTGGTGTCAAAAGTGACAGTAACATTTTATATTCTCACCGGGAATGTGTGAGGGTTTCAGTTACTCCACATCTGTGACAAGGTCTGATAGTGTTTTTAGCCATTTTAGTAAATGTGTAGTGGTATTTCATTGCGGTTTTAATTTGTAATTCTCAAATGATTAATGATGTTGGGTATCTTTTTCATATGTTTACTAACTATGTATTTCCAAGCATGCATTTCTAGGAAAAAAATCCCTCTTGGTTGTGACATATTATCTTGCTTAAAAACTGTTAATATAGTAGCATTTCAAGTATCTTTGTGTGTGTGTGTTATAAGGGATATTGATCAATAGTATTCATATATTGTATTGGCTAGGTTTAGTGTTAAAGTATTACTGGCCTAAAGTAATGGGTTAGACAGTGACTCTTCCTTTTCTGTTTCCTGAAACAGTTATGTAGTAACAGTTATGCTGTTACTTTAAATATTTGATAGATTTCATTGGTGAACCTAATGGGACCTGGGCTTTTCTTTGCTGATAGGTGTTTAGTGGCTTATTTAATGTATTAATTTGTTATAGGTCTATTAAGGGTTTCTATTTCTTCAAGCTTTTTTGGGGGGGAATTTATGTCTTTCTATGAATTTTTCTGTTTCATCCAAACTTTCTAATTTATTGGCACAAAGTTGTTCATAGTATTCCCTTACAAACCTTTTCATTTCTGTAGTCATTAGTCCTTCCTTTCATTCTTAGTTTTGTTATCTTCCTTATTTAAAATTTTGCTTTGTTTTATATATATATATATATATATATATAAACATATATATATATATATGTTGGGGTATTGCATTCTATGAAGGTAAATTATGACAAGTTGGTTGATACATTTGTTCAAGTATTTTGTATCCTAGGATTTCTGTTGTTCTATAAGTTATTGAGATTATGGTATTGAACTCTCCAAATATTGTTGAGTTATATATTTTAATTGTTTCGGTTTTTGCTTCATATATTTTAGGGCTCCATTGTTAGATAAATATGGATTTATAATTACTGTATCTTACTGGTTATACACCATATTTTGGGTTTATATATATTTATATTTATTATATATTTATATATATTTATATAAAATAAACACTATAAATATATTTATATAAATATATAAATATATTTATAGTGTATATTTGAAATATATTTATATTTAATATATTTATAATGTATATAAATTATATATAAATTTAATTTATATATAATTTATATTTAATTTTAAATATATAATATTGAATATATTTATATTATATATTTATAAATTTATATATTTTTATATATATACACACACACACAACAAAAAATATCACAAAAGAGGAGAGAAAATGAACCTGTACTGGGAAAACGTTTCTGTATTTTCTTGAATTTAATCTAGTGTTGACCTATATTGGCTTATGATGTGTTACAATAGGCATTCTAATG
Organism: Talpa occidentalis; assembly: GCF_014898055.3. Classification (NCBI taxonomy): domain Eukaryota; kingdom Metazoa; phylum Chordata; class Mammalia; order Eulipotyphla; family Talpidae; genus Talpa; species Talpa occidentalis. Next base: position 15,053,227 of record NW_023605083.1, read on the forward strand.
CCTGGAGTAATCACTAACAAATATTCCAATAAAATATAGTTTTAAATCAGTAGAGGAAGTAAAATGGCACACACAGACACAATGCATATACACATGAGAAAAGGCAGTATGGGAGGAATAGAAGAAAAATATACGCAGTATGAGAGGAACATTGGAGAAAAGATGTAAGATATAAAATGATAAAGTAGAAATAAAATAGAAAACAAAAAGAGAGTACAAAGGATCAGTGAAACCAAGAGTGGTTCTTTGAAAAAATAAATTGACAAGCCATTAACTAAGCTTATGAATAAAAGAGAAAGCCCAAATAAATACAATCAGAAATGAAAGAGATGACATTACAACAGATAGTGCAGAAATACATAGAATGATAAACACCCTATTATGAATGTCTCTCTGCAAACAAACTGGGGTATCTAAAAGAAATGGACAAATATTTAGACTTATACAACCTTCCAACACTGAATCAAGATGAAATAGACAACTTAAAATGGTTCAATCACAGGTGCTAAAATCGAGAGTAATAAAAAAATTCCCTAAGACTAAAAATCCAGGACTAGATGTCTTCTACAGTGAATTCTACCAAATCTTCAAAGAGGACCTAATATCTACCCTACTTATAATCTTCAAAAAAACCAAAAAGGGAAGAAAACTCCCCAGCACATTCTATGAGGCCAATATCACCTTGACCCCAAAACAATACAAAAACCGTACAAAAAGAGAAAATTATAGATCAATATCTCTGATGAACACCAACCCTCAACAAAATCCTAGCAAACCCAATACAGCAACATATTAAGAGAATCATCCACCAAGTAAGCGACATCTCACATATGCAAGACTGCTTCAATATATGCAAATCAATCTATGTCATTCACCAGATTAATAAAAAGGAAGATAAAAATCACATGATTTTTATCAGTGGATGCTGAAAAAACATTGGACGGATTCAGCATCAATTTATGATAAAAACTGTAAAATGGGAATAAATGGAACATATCTAAACATTATAAAAGCCATATATGGCAAACCTACAGCCAAAATCATACTCAATGTCAAAAGGCTGAAAGTGTTTCACCTGAGATCAGGATAAAGACACGGCTGTCCACTGTCACTACTGCTGTTCAACATAGAATTGGAAGTCCTAGCTGAAGCAGTTAGGCAAAAAAAAAAAAAAAAAAAAAAAAGACATAAAAACAATCCAAATTGGAAAAGAAGAAGTGAAACTCGCCATTTGTAGATAATATGCTGATATACTGAGAGAAACCAAAAGACTATCAAAAAACTAATAGAAATAATAAATGAATACAGCAGAGGGTACAAACGCAATACACAAAAATCAGTGGTATTTCTGTCTACAAGCAAAATATCAGAAGAAATAGAAACAATGAATACAATCCCATTTACAATCACACTCAAAAGAATGAAATACCTGGAAATAAGCCCAACAAAAGTGGTGAAGAACCTACACACACACACACACACACACACACACACACATATTGAAAACTATAAAACTGTTAAAGGAAATAAAAGAAGACCAAAGGAACAGAAAAATTTCCCTTGCTCATGGATTCTAAGAATATTTTTTAATACATAGAAGGAAATATAGGCAAAACACTACGGGATTTGCACATCAAAGACATCTTTACAGACACATCACCCAAAGCAGTGATAGTGAAGACAAAGATAAACAGCTGGGACTACATCAAATTAAAGAGCTTCTGCACAGCAAAAGAGACAATAACAAAAACAAAGAGAAACCCCACCAACTGGGAGAACATTTTTGCACCCAACACTAATGATAAAGGACTGATCACAAAAATCTGCAAAGAGCTGATGAGACTCAGCAACAACAAAGAATATAATCCAGTCAAAAAATGGGCAGAAGAGCTAAAAAGAAACTTCTCTGAAGAGGAAGTGCAAATGGCCAACAGACATATGAAAAAATGTTCAACATCACTTGTAATCAGGGAAATGCAAATCAAAACTACCATGAGATACCATCTCACACCAGTGAGAATGGCACATATTAAAAAAACTAGCAACAACAAATGTTGGCGAGGATGTGGAGAAAAAGGAACTCTTGTGCACTGTTGGTGGGAGTGCAAACTGGTCCAACCACTATGGAGAGCTGTGTGGAGATTTCTGGACCTACTAAACATAGAGCTTCCATATGATCCAGCAATTCCACTCCTAGGTATTTACCCAAAGGACACAGAAACATCAATTCCAAAGAGCACCTGCACTCCTATGTTTATAGCAGCACTGTTTACAATAGCTAAGCTTTGGAAACAACCCAAATGCCCAAAAATAGATGACTGGATCAAGAAGATGTGGTACATATATACCATGGAATATTACTCAGCATTCAAAAAAGATAAACACATGCAATTTGCAGCAACATGGATGGCGCTGGAAGGGATCATGCTCAGCGAAATAAGCCAAAAAGAAAAAGAAAAATACCGGATGGTCTCACTCATAGCAGGAATCTAGAAAACTTAAATAAGGGACCAGGAAAATGAATATAAGAAAGTGAAAATCAAAATCAACAAAAAACTATGAACCAGAGACACTTTTTGGGGGGTGGGGGGCGGGAGGGGAAGGATTGGGGTCAGAATGGGTCGTTTGCAATTGTATGGGGGAATATAAAAATAAAATTTAATATTTAAAAAAAAAAAAAAAAAAGTCTTAATTCCTAAATCAATTTACAGATTCATTGCAATTCCCATCAAAATCCCAATGACTTTTTTCAAGAAAATTGAACAAATGATTATAAAATTTATATGGAAATTTAAGAGTTCCCAAATAGCTAAAGCAATTCCTGACAGAAAAGAAGAAAAATGAAGTCATTACACTTAAAACTAAAAAGTTTCTGTACCTCAAAAGAAACCATCACAGAAACAAAAAGGCAGCCTACAGAATGGGAAAAGAAATATTTGCACATCATACATCTGAAAAGGGGTTAATCTCCAAAATTTACAAAGTTCGTACACAGTTGAACAGGAAAATGACAACCCAATCCAAACATGGACAAAAGACCTAAATGGACACTTTACTAAAGAAGACATTCAGATGGCTCCAGACATGTGAAAAATTGTTCACCATCACTTTTTATAAAGGAAGTGTAAGTCAAAACTTCAATGATATATCACCTTATCCCTATGGGAATAGCCCATGTAAAAAAAGAATGAAATCAAAAAATGAAAGCAAGGATCTAGTAAAAAAAGAAACTCCTCCACTGTTAGAGGGAATGCAAGCTGGTACAGCCAGTTTGGAAAATGATATTTCCTAGGAAAATAAAAATGGAAATTCCTTATGATCCAGTAATACCACTTTTAGGTATTTATCCTAAAAATATGAGAACTCTAATATGAAAGATTTATGTATACCAATGTATATAGCAGCACTGTTCACACTTGCCAGTTCATGGAGCCAACCTAAGTGCCTTTCAGAAGATGAATGGGTCAAGAAATTGTGGAAAATTACATGTGAAAGAAGATGAAATAGTGGTTTTTAGGACAAAATGGATGGACCTTAAGTTGATTATATTAAGTGAAATAAATGAGAAAATGAAAGATGTCAGACTTTCCCTCATCTGTGGAATATAAATAAAAAAATACACAAGCACAATTTAGTAGGAACAAATTTTGAATTCAGCCAAAGAATTTAATGGTTAGCAGAGGGAAAAGAGGAGCGGGAGGAGGGGGTGAGAGAGGGAAGCAAAGGGACTTATAGGCACAGATGGGTTGGTGGAGGATGAGTGGAACATGTGCACATGTGGAAGAGCAAAGATGTAACTCCAAAATCAAAAAAGAGAGACATGATTGAATTAGAAAATCAAATCACCATTTATAATTTTTTTTTTACAGTGCAATATCATTAGCTAGAGGTATATTGCTGTACAATGTATCTCCAAACCTATCTATCTTACATATCTGAAATTCTGTACCATTTGACCATTACACCCCCCTCTTCTGCACCCCCTAGTCCCTGCCAACCACCATTCTATTCTTTGTTTCTACGAGATTGACTACTTTAGATTCCACATGTGGATGAGATCATGTAGTTTGTCTTTCTGTGTCTGGCTTATTTTACGTGACAGAGGATCCTCCAGGTCCATCGCTGTTACCATAAATGGCAAAATTCCGTATTCATGGCCTTGATGGTGGTGATGGCTTCACAGGTAAATACTTACGCTCAAGCTCATTGAGTTGTAAACATTAAATATGAACTGATTCTTACATGCAGTCATAACTCAAAGTATTTTAAAGAGCATTTAAAATCTATTTAAGAATACTTTGGACTCTTTGAGTTTACTCCCTACATGTTTATTTTACAGCTGGTCACAGCCTCACTTGACTCATGTGACCTCTTATTAGCTAAAAGTGCATATTGTTTCCACTTAGTTCCTAGTTTCCAGAAGCCTCGACCCAGTAAACCTCTGCTCTCACAGATGTCTCTTCTTTTCCCATGTGTCTCTCTGATATTCTAAGCCAAGTGTGGACATGGAGAAGCGTAAGAACGGAGTGCACTGCCATCAATACTCTCCATTTTCTCTGGCCTCCAGCACTCTGTCAAAGTGGGCTGTGATCTCAGACAGCACTGCCATTTGCCCTCTAATTTTTGAGCCAGGTTTTTTTGTTTGTTTGTTTGTTTTTGGTATTTGTGTTATTTGATGCATCGCAGCAAAATGCTGCTGATGAGGATTACTGCAGGAGAAAAAAGTGTTTTCACACAGCAATTTCTAATGGGGAGAGAGGAATGGCAGCCCAGTTTCCTGATTTGTACAAGCTTGATCAGGTCATGGTGGAAAGATATGGGACCCTTTATGCCTTTTCTCAGACAATTTCATGAAATAAAGCCAGGGTTGGTTGTGAATGGCAGTCACTGTGGTTCTTTATAAAAATCTCTCTCCATCACCTTTATAACCAATAATCATAATAATATATAGTTTATTGAGAAAGTTCAACACAGTGAAGCAAAAACTATTTCCTTAATTGTTATTTTCTATTAACTGCTATTTCCAGCACCTCTCAGTAATCTAGAACATTTTGTGCCATTACTTTGTGTATTGGATTGTTTATCCAGAACAATGGGAAAGTTCTGTTTTGTTTTGTTTTTTACAATTAATAACTCTGAAACAGCTACTCAGAGCTTACATTTAGTGAGTATTTTCTATGTGCCATGCACAGTGCTGAGAGCTTTACAGGCATCATCCCTAATCCTAGAACAAGCCTATCAAATTGTCCCCATCATTTTCATTTACAGGCAGGAAAATCAAGATCACTCAGCTATTAAATAGTAAAGTCAAATTCCAGGCCTAAATTGTGTATTTTCAGTCACTAGTGCCATTTCCCCCTCAGATTTTGCATTTGACTGTCGGTCTTTGTGGGGCCATTGAGGGTCTCCACCTTCAGGTGTATCATCATAGGGATCAGTCAGAGAAACTGAAGCGGGTGCACTGGTACTCTTAAGCACAAGCCATTCTCAATCAGAATTTTTGTTTTTCCCTTGGCATCTTTTCAACTTCAGGATGCTGTGATCAGACATAAGTAATAAATTTTGTGAAGTAGGGGTTGGCAAAACACTCTTTGACTTATTGCCAACTTTGCTATTGGTCCTACTTTCTTTGCTTCTTTTAAGGAATCACTACCTCTTTGGGAATTAATTTCCCCTTGTGGATTTGAATTAATTCCCTCAGGCCACATAATTGTAATCTGGAGAAGTTCATTTAGCAAATGGCACCCAGCTTTTCTCACCCTGGTTTGCCAAAGACACTGTCAGGCTTTGTTTGAACACAGGCAACAGCCCTGGACGGCAGATGTTTGCAAATACCATTTGTTTAATTGTTCAGGCACTTTATAATATCGTTTTCTCCTAAGCTGTGGGAAACACATCTTTTATCAGCTTTAAAACAGAGCGCTACATTGGAGGGCTATTTTGTCTGTCTTTTTTCCTTGTGCATTGGTCCAGACAGATTGAGAGAACAAAAAGAAGAGAAAGGGGAAACTGTTGGCAGTTACCCTCAACTTTGCCTCTTTGTAGCAGCAAGAGCAATATAGAAATAAGTGCCCTTTCCCATCCTGCTCTGCACCCCCTAAAATACCGAACCAACAGAAAAGCACTCAACTGTCAAGTTGAAAAGACAGGAAAGGTTCACATGGCAGCAGCCCTCACCAGCAGCACATCTTACAATCTGCAGTCAATCGATGTCTGGATTCTGGGAATTTCACAAGGGGGTCGCATTGCCTTATGGCTGCCACAAGCACTAATGGGGGGGGGGGGTTCCATGGGCACAGTCAGTGTCCGGCATGGCCTTTCACTTTGTGTGCTGTGACTAGTTTCTTACATACCCTGCTGAGCCCCTGATATTTGCACCTTATAGGGCACAGGTATCAGGAAAGCAGGTCTAGGTTTCAGATCTGTTGCTGGTCCTAGGTGAGGTCCACAATAGGAAATGAGGTTCGTGGGAGTCAACTCCAATGATGTAGCCTGAGACTCTTCTTGTCCCAGAATCAGCATATCAAACCTCGGTACCATTCTGCTTCACCTTTACTGATTTCCAGTGGTGCCACACACTTCCAGGCATCAATCTGGAAGTTTGATTCAATAGGTCTTGCCTCCAGAGAACCACTACCTTAGTGCTTTCCAAAACGGGGCACTAAATGAATCCATCATATGTAAGAGTTACAAGGAAGGTCTCTAGAGCCAGGATTCTAATCTGGGCTCTGCCATGTATTCATGTGATTCTGGACACTTACTCTATGCCTTATTCTCATCCTCTCTGATGTGGAGATGATCATAGTACCTACTTCATGGAGTAGTTTGAAAATTAGCACATATAAAAACTGCAAGGCGGTTCCTCGATACATTGTTATAAGTGTAAACTTGTTTAGAAAAAAGAAAAAAAAATGTTCATGTATTTGCTTTGAGGTTTACTAGTTTGAACCATGTAGGAAAACAGGAAATTGCCTTGTTGGACATCTTTTTTAGCTGTTACCTCATCCAGGCTGTGTTAGATTAGTCTTTTAATTACTGCTTTAATTTATATCTTTATTTAAAATTTCTCATAGAAGCCAGTTTGAATAGTTAATTTTATTAAAAATATATATATAAAAGGATTACTTCTGACTTCTGGAGTCAGTATATTATCCAGACAAGGCATCAATCCCCCGTTACAAAAACACATCTTCTAGGCACATATTCCTAGTACTTTTTAAGATCCTTTAGTAAATGTTTGCTAAGTTTATACCAGGTAAGGCATTTTTTCAAAAGGGAGGAAATAAGAGAAAGCAATCTGCCATCCATTCAGCTGCTACTTTATGCCAAGTAACGTACTAAAAGCTTTATAGTCACTTGACTTGTTATCTATGATTGATACAGTATTAGCTGTGTTTTACAGACAAGCAATATAAGACTCCCAGAATTTGCTGTCCTAGTAGTTCATAAAATGTAAGGCTCAACTCTTTCTACTTTGCCATATGCCTCAAACCTTGAAGATGAAGCTGGATTGGGGTCTGACTTATAGCGCATCAGGTGATTCACAGTCATGTGCACATCTACATTGTACAGGGTACATAGATGCTAGAGCTGTAGGCTCTCACAGAATTGTTAATAATTGGAGTTTGTGGGGACCTTGAAGCTAAGGGAGTGCTTTTGTCTTGTGACTCTCAGAACATTCTCGCGAAGGAATTAGTAACAATCATAATGATGGACAGTATGTGGTAAGCTCTCATTTTGTGCCGAACACTAGGCTACAAGGGCTTCACATTGTCTCAGTTAATCCTTAAAATAGCCAATAGACCCTACTGACACATATATTTTATAGATAAGGCCACTATAACAGAAATTGAAATGCTAAGGTGATGGCAAAAACCCAAGGTCATCTGCATTTTGTGAGGAGACCTAGTCTTAAAATGATATGGACTTACTCTGGGTATCACAGCCAGGCTGAGAATCAAGCCCATTTTACATTGACATATTTCTGATCAGTCTAGTAAAGGATTAAACAAATATGCAGACAGCTATACTAAAGGCAAAAGAGAAAAGGAGATAGGAAAAATAGCAAGTGTGTGGTTGGATGGGATCAGGAGAGGCTTGCAGAAGAAGTGACTGGGTCTAATAGGATGAATATGATTTCTAGATATAGAAATATCTAGATATAGAAAGTTACTTTGATGAATGCAAGGGTGAATGAAAGTGCAGGACATGGAGTTCAGAAAGCAATAGATACACCGTGGAGTAAATTCAACTCAGTATAAGGACATAGGGTATATTGGGAGACTGGGCTGGAAGCTTTGTCTGCTAGGATGCAAGTCTGAAGGGTGTATTCTTACACTGTTGGAGAATGGGAAGCCAGTGAGCTTCCTTTTGGGAGAAAGGGATGTGTCATGGCCTCAGTCATATGCTAAGGAAGACTATTGAGGCAGGCAACATTGAGAGCAGGAGGGGACCACTGCAAAGGTTCTTGGTGTAAAAGGAGGATCTGAACTGGAATCAAAAGTGTGGAAGGGGAGAATTCAGAAAACCATTGAAACATAGGATGGGAAGAACATCCTGTCTAGATGGTGGAGGTCACAGAGAATAAGGTTTCAAATATAGTACTCTAAGACTAGATTTATTTTAAAAAATAACTGTGGCTGAATAGTGGGTGTGGTGTGGTAACATACATATGAAGGGGGTGATCCTATACCTCTAAATCATAGAGTATTGTATAGGATTGTAAACCAGTGTTACCTCAATAAAAAGGAGAAAAAAATTAAATTCAATAAAAATCAATTTAAATAGTTCTGAGTCATCTTCCACTGATGTTATAATACCATCACTATTCTATATTGAAATGGAAAAACTTAGAAATTACCAAAAAAGTTGCCATAAAACAAAAAAGGGAAGCGAGGAAGAATAATTTGGTAGGAGAGACAATAATCTCTGTTTAGAATAAAACAATGAAGTCCATCAACTTGACTGCAAAGTGATGTGAATGTATAGTATGAGAAGACATTGAAATGAAGATAATAGTGGATTAGGCCATGAGGCAGCAGATATGAAAATAAGAGAGGCAAGGTGTAATGTTTGGAAGTTCCTACATTTCAAGGACAGGCAAGTAGTGAGCTCTTAAAGGAGGTGAGGAAATAAGCAGAAATGACAAGGATGAACCAAAAAAGTACAATGTCATAAAACCAAAGAAGGGAGTTTTTAGAAAAAGGAAGAACTAAACTAACATCAGGAGATGGGACAGTCAATGAAGATAAAGTCAAAGAACAGAGCTTAAGAGCAAGTTTTATTGCAGGTGGGTAGTGAGCAGAGAAGGATTAGTGGCTGGAAGCCAAGCAGGAGGGGGGGCCAAGAGAGCCAGGGCTGAAGAAGGAATAGGCTGTAACAGGCAGAGAATGCAGCACCAACTCTCTCAACAAGTCTGCCAATAAAAGTCAAGAAACAAGTTCAGTTTAATCCTATTTTGCGGTGTCAAATGGAATCTAGCTTGCAAGTCAAAGGGAGTATAAATTCTTCTTTCAGAAGATTTGGAGTAAAGGGTGCCTGGATGGTGGGTGTGGTGTGGTAATACACATTGCAGGAAGTGTGATCCTGGACCGCTGAATCATATGCAGTATTATAAACCAAATTTACTTCAATTAAAAAAAATACTTAAAAAGTGTTAGCAATCAACATGGAAGAGGCTTCTAGAGCAATTATTCTATAAAGGATAGATGAAAAATATAATACCACAGGATGAAAATGAACTTGCAAACTAAAAGATCACAATGTTGGCTTTCATACAACATTCCACTAGTAAAGGAGAGAAAACGACAGCCTCTGGGAGAACTATAGTCAAGTCACTTCCGATTCGGACACCAAGTTTCTGGAAACAACTAATGAAGCACCTGGCTACACATGGCCCTTGTAGATAAACAAGACAGCTTCCTCATAGCAACACAGCATTCCATGTTCTCTTATTATATGCTTCATTTCAAAGCATTCATCTCATCTTTTCCAACAGATTACAATAAAATAACAACATTCTTTTCCTTTTTTTTTTGGTTAACTGCTGTCTCTGTAACATGTTACAGTGATGATCAGATTAAAATAGGCTCTTTCAAAGCTCTCAGTCAATATTCGAGTATTTGAAAACGATACACGAACTTGAGTTCATTAGCTGTCTAGAGCTGGTAAATCAATCACATGCTTATATAATAAAACCACTTTATGTAATGAAAAACCTCTGATTTCATATCGCCGATGTTTATCTCTGACCTCAAAAGATACGCGCATACACACAAACTAAGTTCATGCTGTTAGGGAAGCAATCCTCAATTCTTTTATTGAGGTACCAAGACCTACCCTTTTGGGGGGATATAGAAGTCTCAGTTTTTTATGATTTTGTCATACGGCTGCCTTCAGATGGTGTCTCTCCGTGTTTATAACCAAGAATCAAGAGAGTAACGAAATGTTTATGATTTACTTTCCTATGCTTTCTACCTCAGGCCTTTATAACTTAAGAGACCACTGTTGGCCCTATTCTTATGTGTTCCTTTTATTTTGAAAACTGTAGAATATGAAATAGTCACTTCATTAATTTTAATGACACTTTCATAAAACTACATCACAGAAGATCAAAAAAATAAAAGTATTACCCCCAACTACATTCTAAGGGAGACCACACTATTTTGGTGTACCTCCATCCAGTCTTTTTTTGCTATGCATTTTTCTTTTTTTTTTTTTTTTAAAGATTTATTTATTTATTTATACAAGCACTGGGTACAGTCAGAAGCACGGGAGGGTGAGAGAATCCACCAGAGCCAGAGCGGGGAGCAGAGCAGGCAGAAGGACCGAAGTACACTGCTGAGGGGAGCAGCGGGCGGCAGGAGAGGTCTGCGCGCCATGTGGGACCCTCCTCCGGTGGCCGGGGAGCAGCCGGGGATCGAACCGGCGCTGCAAGGCTGCGGGCAGCTTGGCAACCCCGCGCTCAACCGCTGCGCCACCAGGGAGGCCCTGCTATGCATTTTTCAATCACATAATTGTACTCATATTCTATACATGATTGCATTCTTTTTCACTTAATTTTATACCTGAAGCATCCATTCATTCTCCATCTTAGGGAATGACAAAGATTCCATTTCTTGTCGAAGGAAACTCTATCTTGGTTATAACTTAATCTAGCTGCGGCCTATTTACATTTCTTCTAATTCCTTAAAAACAAAGAGACTGTATCACAATCCAAAAAGCAAACTTTCCTCACCTTCAGCAGTGTGACAGTGATTTCATCTTCAGGAACTCTGAGAAGAAATAGGCTCTCCGTCTCTATATTCTTATTTCATTCCAAATGTGTAATCATGAATATTCTGGGACCAGGATGGAAAAGGAAAAAAGGGCAAGATGAACTGCAGGGGAATGTCTCCATTTTCCTTCTTACTTCCTGCCTGAGAACACTTCAATTTTTTTTCTTATTTTTAATTGAAGTGACATTGAATTTAACATTATACTAGTTTCTGTTGTGCATCATTAAGAATCAACATGAGAGGCCTCTCTGGTGGCCTCTCTGGAGAGGCCTCATAGTGTCACAGCACTATGAAGCTACCTGCAGCCACTGCAACACAAGTTCGATCCCCGGCCAGGGAGCTACCCACATGGCGCAGCAGACCTCTCCTGACTCACCTGCTGCTCCCCTCAGCAGTGTATTTCAGTCAGTCTGCCTGTTCTGTTCCCCACTCTGTCTCTGGTGAATCATCTCACCCCTATACCTCTGCCTGTATCCCAGTTTTCAAAAAAAAAAAAAAAGAATCAACATGAATATATACTACATTAAATTAATGGCTTAAAGTCCAATTTTATTCTTATTCTAACATTCTAAGAAGATTGCAAAGTATATAGGATTTTAAATATAAATGCAGCTGGTGAATTAGTTCAATAGAAGTATTCAAAGAATCTAGGATCAGTCTCATTTTCTAATTTTCCAAACTTAAAGCCTGGATAAGCGGTGAAAGTTGTTAACATTATATCAATTAAAAAATTGACGTCATCAAGTGTTTTTTTTTTTTTTTTGACTGACCCTAGCATGGGCTTTGCTAGTGTCTGCTAGCCCTTCTCTCTGGGCCTCAGACTCATGTCTCTACAGTTTGTGGGACACCACCTCACTGTGTCTGCTCCATCCCCACACCTGCCTGCTCCTTGGGAAATGGATGGAGGGGGTATTGCCTTTTTTGGACTTGTCCTTCATCTCTGGGTGCCCCTCCTGCCTGGTTTACCACAACACTCATGTCTCCATCTCCTTTGGCTAGATCCACAGCAATCAATTTGCCTTCCCCTTCAGCTATGGTTATGAACCTTGGTTTCTGCGCCAGCATCTGCCTCCTCACCCACTCACTCTTTGATTCTGAGAGTTGAACTTCCTCCATATTTTTTCTGTCCTGTTGGTTCCTGGTGATCATGAGGTACTTCAGTTTCCATCCCTGCCCTGGCATCCTCGGAGTTTGGTGCCTAATTGGACTTCTTAGTTTCATTCTTCCCAGAACACAGCAGGGAACTTCTTCCAATGCCATCTTGCAGTGAGACTGCCCCTCAGCCCTACTAAAAAAAAAAATCTATTATATGAAAAACATCAAAGCCAAAATGAAATGGAAAATCAACTGGAAAAATAAACAATGCTGACAAAGGAGCAATATTTATATCACATAAATAGTTAATATACATTAATTAGTAACATCAAGAATATAAATAGATAAATGAGTGAAGGGATGAAACTGACAAATATGGAAGTAGGAAGATGAAAATATTTTCAAAATGCTAATAAAATTAGAAAAATCTAACACCTGATAATGAAGATTTTTATCTCACACAATGTTGCACTGCTCACAGCATTATAAAACATTTGAATGGAATTGGGAAGCAATTGGCCAATTCTAGACCCTGGAATCATGTGCCTGAGAGCTTATCCGTAGGAGACAATTTTTAAAGGGGAAAAAACATTATATGTACAAGATACCATTTTAGAATTGATTTAAAAGCCTAAATGTCAAATAAGAGAATGAGTTATTAAATTATGGCATGGTGACAGGATGTAATATAAGTATAACCCTTTAAAAATAATTGTCAAAATTGTAGTTTGCCAATTTACTATTCCCATCCAAGGAAGTAATTTGTGACTTTAAAAATATTACAGAATAAATCATAGTATAATATTGTACTATGCTGTGATTAAAAGATATTAAATGGGTGCACATAATAATCACTAGACGAGAATACGGAAGACCGAGAGCAGTAGCTGATTCATTGTAACTCAAGGCTGTTGAAATTTTCTGCTCTCCTCCCTCACTCCCTCGTCTCTTCTCCCTTCCTTCCTTTATCTTTTTGTCCCCACTTTTTTTTCTTTCTTGTTTTAGATAACATGTTGGCATGGCATTTAAAAAAAAAAGTTTTTCCTTTGTCCTGATTTCTTCTTTTATTTCTTTTATAATTGGATTTTTTATGAGTCAGTTTAAGTTCTTTTAGAGATAAGGCTGATTATGAATAGATAAATTGACAATAAATAAAATAGAAGGACAGTGAATAAGGGGAGAAAATTTTGCTTTATGAATTGGCTGTAATTTAATCACCACTCTCAGCTACCCAGTCCCAGGTAGAGGACAGCTCCTGAGTGCCCAGCACTAGAGGAAGATGAAATGCTGACTCAAAAGACATAAAGCCTGGTGGGGAGATGGACAATGAAGCAGACACATGACAGATAGCACATGTCCAAATTCATGAAGGTAGTCTCATTAATTTATTAATTTATGAACATTTCAAACAAGTAATCTAAGAACACAGTCATGTGAAAACACATAAGCAGAGCCATAGGCTTGCCTAGGAGATGCCAAAGAAGAGAAAACATTTGAGTAGATTTTGCTTATTTAAAAAAAAAATTATCCTAACAAAATAATGCATATACGTAGCATGTCTCATAGATTTCTAAGGCTTTTCATGAAATCAGCTAAGCCCTGCTCGCTCCTGTAGAATTCTACTCCTTAGAGACAATAATTTTTAGCACTTGTAGTATTAGTTCCACTACCTATATATGTATATAATATGCTTATGATGCTATTTTTTCATCTTTTCAATTGTGATATTGTATAACAACTCATGGCTTCCTTATTACTTACCGCTCTCTGCTGCCCATCTCCCTTCTCTGACTGGATGTTGGTTGCTGTCGGTCACAGTAGAAGCTTTGTGCAAAGGTCTCTTGACCTTGCCAGATTGTTCGTGTTTAAAGCTGCCTGGAATAAATTGCACAGAAGGGCTAAGTCTGTGACTGGAGGCTTCCCTAGAAGGGAACCAGGAAGGTATGTTGACATTTTATTGGTCAGCTCACAAATGTCATTTTTACTTTTCGTATGGGCTGGCCAATTCCCCTAAAGAGGAATCCTACAGTCTTTTGCTTGGAATGTACCAGTCTGGTTGCCAGTTTTTCCAGAGCCAGGTTGGTCATGCAGCTGGCAGTTCCAACCTCTAATGTGTAGGCTGCCTTAATTCCTGTCTTCAGAATGGCACCCCTGTGTGAGCTATACCTGCTCTTTCCCACTGCACAGTTTTTAGTCTTACCCTCTCTGGGTGAAGAGGGGTCGCCACCTGGCTGTGTGGAGAGAGTGAATAGATACCCGGATGTCTTTTTATATGTTTCAAATATCTTCCCTTTTCAGCCCTCCCAGCCCAGTTTGTGTAGCATCAGTTTTCTAGTTCCTGAAGCCTCTAGGTCTGTGAAAAGATTTATTTTGTTGTCTCGCTCCCTCACACATGTGGGCAACCCTTTCTGCTCTGCTTCACTGGACACCATATCTTTGCTTTCCATATTCCGAAGTTTTGTTGCAATACTTTGTCACCTGTTATTTTCTCCTCTTTGTACTTGTGGATTTATGCATGTTTAGAAATTACCCATTTTATATGCTTTCACTAGATTTCTATGAGGGAGCAGAGGAGAGACATATTCAGTCAACCCTTTTTTAACTTGGAATCATAAGGTACACTCTAAAGGGCAAATCCAGGATGAAAGCATGAGGGAATGGAAAAGGTATTTTAGGTCAAGAAAATAGCAAGTCTGAAAACAGATTGCTGAAAGAATCTGGCATCATGGGGCCTCCCCTGGTGGTGCAGCGGTTGAGCACTGGGCTGCGAGGCTGCCCACAGCCTCTGCAACACCAGTTCGATCCCCAGCCGCCGGCGAGGGTCCCACAAAAAAAAAAAAAAAAAAAGAATCTGACATCATGTATGGGAAAGAAGGGTTACCTTATAGCTGGACTATAGAGTATCCTTGGTAAGGGGAACTAAGTAAATTAGGCAAGACCCTTGTGATACATTGGTTGTAAAAATGGCCAAATTATTTTCCTCTCTACATGCATACTCCTTGCAATGTGACTTTGCAACTTTCTCCGTCAAGAGGAAGAGTCTGTTCCCCAATCCCTGGAATCTGGGCTGGCCTTCATTGTAATAACTGTCCATAGAATGTGGTACAAGTGACAATGTACAGTTCTGACTAAATGACAAGGGGACTTGTATCTCCCACTTTCTGTTTTGAAACCTGCACAGGAGACATAAGAACAAACAGCCTGCTGGAGCATGAGTGACAGATGACCCCCATCATTCTGGCTGACAGCCACTCCGTCCTCAGAAGCAGCCACTTAGCTGATTTATAGCTGACAACACCCACAAGGGAGTTTAACTGTGATCAGAAAAAGAATAAAAAAAAAAAACAATTGAAATCTAAATTACCAATCCACAGAATTCTGGGCTAAATATGTGGTAGTTGTGTTAGGTGACTGTGTTTGGGGTGATGTGTTACTCAACTAACACTAACCAAGATGGCCCCAAATAGAAATTTAAAGAGACATTGTTGGACTAAGAAGACTGGTTATAATTTCAGAATAAGATACTGGTTCTTCTTTTGCTATGAACTAGCTCTGTGTATTTGGGAAAGTCACTTAACCTCACCCTTGCCATCTATAAATTAAAACTACTGGAAGATGGACTAAATCAGTGATTTTCAGTTTCTTTGCACAAATAGCTTACTACAGAGCTTATTAAAAATAATCATTTTCTCCATAATCATATAAAATTGAAAAGTCTGTCATTTTCTTTAGTTCCCTTGCTAACTGGAAGGCAACCAGACTGGTGGGCCTCTCAGACACCTGTGGTTCACAACCACTTTACTGCGAGATCTTCAAGGTCACGTCCATGGTTGAAAGTTCTGTCAACTTTAATCCCTTCATTGAATTTCACTATGACTTTGGAGGTTTTCTGTAGCCTCCACTGAGGTGTCTAGGTTTCATTCTCAGAATATTCCACCGTGCGTCCCCTGGTGGCGCAGTGGTTGAGCACTGGGCTGCGAAGCTGCCCACAGCCTCTGCAGCGCCGGTTCGATCCCCGGCTGCTGGGCGAGGGTCCCACATGGCGCTCAGACCTCTCCTGCCGCCTGCTGCTCCCCTCAGCAGTGTACTTCGTCTGTCTGCCTGTTCTGCTCCCTGCTCTGGCTCTGGTGAATTCTCTCACCCTCCCGCACTTTTGACTGTACCCAGTGCTTGTATAAATAAAATAAATTAATTAAAAAATAAAAAAGAATATTCCGCCCTACCCACCTCCCACCACTGGGGCCTTATGGGTCTTCACCTCTGGGCTTTCCCACCAGCTTCCATCGCATGGGCTTTGGCAGCCGTCTAAAGCCCAGTCTTGTCCCAATCTCACCACCTCGACTCTGTTACCAGGCACGTACTTACCTCCTGAGAGTCCTGGCTTTTACGTTTCCACATCTACTTCTTAACCCTCCAAAAACTCTTAATTATTAAAGAAATGTTCATTCCATCTGGGCTGTCTTTATCCCTCAACCTTAAAAGGAAATACTTCAGCTTTCCCATAACCTTAATTCACTGATTGATGGTCCTTTGGATTCTCAATAAATTACTGCAGGTTTCCAGTGCTCTGACGGGCTGCCTGTGCAGCATTACACCTTGTTCAATTAGTTATTTTCTTAGACTTTCTGAAGCAGTGTTTTTAAAAGACCTCGGTCTTCTACCCCTTAGGCCACTGTTTCCCATCCGGAATATACTTCCTTCAGGTCCAGGTCACCCAAACCAGAGTTCCTCTTCAGTAACAGTTTTACTGTATTACCAGTATTTCCAGCTCTAAGTAAGTTTAAACCTTATTCTCCTTGCCTCTCGTGTTCCTTATTCATAAAAAGGCATAGGTGAATTCTGGCTCTGGTGAATTCTCTCACCCTCCCGCGCTTCTGACTGTACCCAGTGCATGTATAAACAAAAAAACAAACAAACAAATACATAAATAAATAAAACATGCCTCTATAAAAAAAAAAAAAAGGCATAGGTGAATAATTCCAAGAGCTCCTTCAGCTACAACATTTATGAAGTGAACATGTCTTTGATTATTTTCCAGTCCTTCAGTACCTGGCTAGGAGGGTAGGCTTTGAGTGACCATCCACAGAATTCTTGACCGATTGATGGAGTTTGAGGGGTATCCATTGTCTTCCAATCAGTCCTGGGAGTCACCTCTTAATTCAGATGCAAACCTTGAGTTCTTTCAGTTTCTGTTCAAAAGAATCTTAACACTAGGGCCTCCCTGGTGATGCAGCGGATTGAGTGCAGCACTGTGAAGCTGTCCGCAGCCTCTGCAGCACAGGATTGATTCCTGGCCAGCCAGGGAGATTCCCACATGGCACGGCAGACCTCTTCTGTCGCGTCCACTGCTCCCCTCAGCAGTGCTTTCGGTCTGTCTGTCTGTTCTGCTCCCCACTCTGTCTCTGGTGAATCCTCTCACCCTCCTGTGCCTCTGGCCTATACCCCAGCTCTTGTATAAATAAAAAAAAAAATCATTAAAAAAAAAGAATCTTAACACTAAATTGCATGAATCTGTTCACACTCCAAATGCCAACATGATATTCGGAATACGTTTTCTCATTTGATTCTCACCTGAAGAGGACATTGGGGCAATGCTTAGTACTTTTCTTTAACAGAACAGAAAAATATGTTTGTAAGAAAATTCTTCATGATTCAGTATCTCTCCAACTATGTAGCTCACATTACTATTCTGTGTCTTGACGGTACCCACACTGAACAATTTCCTGACTATCCTACATGTTCTCTTACCTTCCACACTTTTTTTAAAAAAAGATTGATTTATTTATGCATACAGAACTGGGGTACAGGCCAGAGGTGTGGGGGGTGAGAGAATTCATCAGAGACAGAGCAGGGAACAGAACAGGCAGATCGACTGAAATACACTGCTTAGGGCAAGTCAGGAGAGGTCTGCCTCACCATGTGGGTAGCTCCCTGGCCAGGAATTGAACTCTTACTGCAGTGGCTGCAGATAGCTTCATAGGTTGCATCTTAACCCCTTGTGCCACTAGGGAGGCCCACCTTTCACACTTTGTGAAGGCTCTTACCACTACATGAAATGCTCTTCCCCCAACCTCTCATTTACCTTTCTTAACAAAAACAAAAGAAAGAAAGAAAGAAAAGAAAGAAAGAAAGAAAGAAAGAAAGGAAGGAAGGAAGGAAGGAAGGAAGGAAGGAAGGAAGGAAGGAAGGAAGGAAGGAAGGAAGAAGGAAGGAAGGAAGGAAGGAAGGAAGGAAAGGAAAGAAAGGAAGGAAGGAAGGAAGGAAGGAAGGAAGGAAGAAGGAAGGAAGGAAGGAAGGAAGGAAGGAAGGAAGGAAGGAAGAAGAAGGAAGGAAGGAAGAAGGAAGGAAGGAAGGAAGGAAGGAAGGAAGGAAGGAAGAAAGAAGGGAAGGAAGAAAGGAAGGAAGGAAGGAAGGAAGGAAAGGGAAGGAAGGAAGGAAGGAAGGAAGGAAGAAAGAAAGGAAGGAAGGAAGGAAAGAAGGAAAGGAAGGAAGGAAGGAAGGAAGGAAGGAAGGAAGGAAGGAAGGAAGAAGGAAGGAAGGAAGGAAGGAAGGAAGGAAGGAAGGAAGGAAGGAAGAAACATCTTGTAGTTCTAAGTGACTTAAGGCTAGTGTGGGTGAAACTGCACTAGAACCAGGGCTTTGGACTCTGTCATACCAGAGACTTTCTGAAAAAGAATGACAGAGCCCAAAAGAGCTAATACCCTTGTTCCTGCTTTTTCAGTCTTTCCTTCACAGATATTCCCCCAAACCTGGTTTGCAGTAATTGGAAAGAATTGTAACTGTGTGTTCATTTTCAAAGTTCTCTCTCCATAAATTGAAGGCAGGGCTAGGGAAGGAGGGGAGAGGAAAATCCTGGAAAATGAACACAGTCATTCACACAGCCAGCCACACCCCTTCCTTGGACAAATGCAGGGGCCTCTGTGCCAGACTTCGTGCCAGGCACACAATGTTAATCAGACACAAGTCTCCATGGCGGGGAAGGGAGTAAGATGGATCCCTGACATCAAAGGAATTAGGAATTAACCACCTCAAACCATAGGAATTTGCAATCTCAAATCAGGAGCTATAGGCATTAGGTCCACACATTACTTTGTTCACTAGGACTTTCTCCTCCATTGTAGTCACTTCTTTATCCAGTCCCAAAAAGGGAACAAGATGAGAAAATCAGGGCCATTCAGACCACATTCTCCAACACAGCACCCTCTAAAAGAAATTACATATCAGTCATGTATATAATTTTAAATTTTCCACAGTCACACCTTTTTTTGAAAAAAAAAAAAAAAGATTTATTTATACAAGCACTGGGTACAGTCAGCAGCACGGGAGGGTGAGAGAATTCACCAGAGCCAGAGTGGGGAACAGAGCAGGCAGACTGACGAAATACACTGCTGAGGGGAGCAGCGGGCGGCAGGAGAGGTCTGTGCGCCATGTGGGACCCTCACCTGTGGCCGGGTATCGAACCGGCTCTGCAGAGGCTGTGGGCAGCTTCGCAATCCAGCGCTCAACTGCTGCGCCACCGGGGAGATCCTATAGTCACACCTTTTAAAAAGTAAATAGAAGCAGGCAAAATCCCATTATATCTAAGCTTGTAATCAACACAAAAATTATTGAGACATTTTACATTTCACATTTCTTTTTTCATGTACACAGTTTTTCAAGTCAGGGTGTCTGTTAAAGTGTCGGCATACCTCATTTCTGAGCGACCACTTTTCAAGTCTTCAGTAGTCGCTTTGACTAGTGGCTGCCGAGGTGAACGTTGCTCTCCACTGCATTCACCTCAGAGAACAGACAGGTTAGTCTCTCATCTCCTGTAACTCTCCTGGGCCTCCCACCCCAACTAATGCCAGACAGGAGTCTTCCGGATTCCTGCTCTGATTATGTTTTCAGGTAAAGGCTGCATCGTCCTTCTGTCAATGGTTGATAGACTAGGGAAGACCTTAGCCTCCCTCAGGTTCCAACTCCCGGCAGGCCGCCTCTCCTTACGGTGTAACATGACCACTGGCCAAGCCAGGCCAGAGGCGCACCTCAGAGCAAAACCCCTGTTTGCAGCTCTCATGAATTGCTCTTTCTTTTCCACAGCACACAAAAACCATTTCCCTGAATCCTTTGATCCCATCACAGCACTAGAACGACCTGCAGAGGGATCTACACAAGGCTCGCTTTGTTTCTCCCCTGGAGTTGTACAATGTACCTGCTGACGATAAAAGTTTTACCTGAAAAGTCACATTTTTGTCCCTTTTCTTCCTTTCCCATTTTTACAGAGCCAACAATCAAACCTTCACTTTCAACATTTAACCTTATAAAATATGAGGAGGTTTCAACTTTGGAAATAGATTTGAGAATTTTCCAATTCCCCACTAGAGATTTGGCTTTCTGAGAGGAAGGCTAAGGACTGGACCTTAGTGACTAGGCCTCAGAAATCCCTTTATGATGCCCCTTGATAATTTGGTGACCCTACATCATCCTCCATTTTTCACTAAAATCTTTTCCAAACTCCAGGGGCAAATGTCCTTGAACAAAAGGAGTTTGATAAAACTACTGTGCAGTTAGTTCAAAGAGCATTGGGAAGCCTGGACAATTTGGGTTGCTTCCACCTTTTGCTTTGTAAATAGTGGTACTGTAAACAAAGGTCTACAAATATCTCTTCAAGATACTACTTTCAATTCTTTCAGGCATATAGCTAGAAAGGGGATTGCTGAACCACACGTTAGAGTGGATGGACACAGACGCCATTCCTGAAGATGACAGCTGCATGTGTTTTTGCTAAAAAATGGAGTCATTCTCCTCAGCTCCCCACCCCACCTCATGTAATCTGTGCCTCAGAGGATGTTTGTAATGTGAGGTTTAGCTCACCAGTACTTTGTCCTCTTAGTTTATGCCCAGCAGGACAGTTGGAAACACTGTGGAAAGATTTTCTGACATTGTTCAGGCACACATTTTCTTAAAAGCCAGCACTGACAGTACAACAGCCCCATGGTGGGACATCCACACAGGGACTGGTCAGAGGCTTGGACATGGGATACTCTCAGTCTAGGCCACTGGAACTTTTACTATTACTGGGGGAGAGACTTGGTGTTATTGAAATCAGTTTTTTTCTACAAGAAATAATGTTTGTTACTCCTTTCTTTCTCCTGCCCCTCTTTGATACACTCCAGTCTCAACTCTCTATGAGTTTGCTGTTCAAAAACTACAGCTCAATTTAGTGTCTATATGTTGAGCCATCTATGATTTGCCACCCACAAGGTGAAATCCTAGAGATGCAGAGAGACCAAGGAAATGCCCTGTCCTTACAGCACTCACTGCCTGAACAATATTTCTTTGTGTGTTTATATTATATTTTGGGTTGCTTCCACCTTTTGCTTTGTAAATAGTGGTACTGTAAACAAAGGTCTACAAATATCTGTTCAAGATACTACTTTCAGGTCTTTCAGGCATATATCAAGAAAGGGGATTCCTGAAGTTAGTGTTAGTTCTATGTTTAGTCTTTTGAAGAATGCCCTTTCTGTTTTCCATAGGACTGTCCCACCTTGCGACTCCACCCACACTGCTGCAAGGCTCTAGTTTTTCCACATTCCCACTATCCCTTGTTATTTTTTTAGTTTGGGGGGTTACTTTTGATTAGAGTCGTTCTGAAGGGTGTGAGATGTTACCTCAATGTGGTTCTGATTTACATTTTCCTAATGATTTGTGATATTGAACTTGCCACGTACATTGGTCACTTGCATTTTTTTTTTGTTTTGTGCAGAAATGCCTGTTCAAGTCCTTTACCCATTTTTTAAAAAAGATTTATTTTATTTATACAAGAGCCGGGGTACAGGCTAGATGCGCAGGAGGGTGAGAGGATTCACCAGAGACAGAACGCCTTTACCCATTTTTTAATTGGGTTGTGCAAGAGGCTTATTTTTGAAAATAAAGTTTTCTTAGTATGCCCCTTAACCCATTCAAATGAAATCCAAATACATATTGTCTATGACTATTTTTCATGCTGTATCCATAAAGACCATATGCCCCACAAAGTCTAAAATATGTACTATCTGTACTGAAAAAGTTTGCCAACCTCTGCTCTAGATAACTGAGAATTGGCTATGGAAGTGCCCTCCATGTTGTTGAAAATGAACAGACTGTACACATAGCACCGCACACGTCATTTCATAAATGACAACTTTCACAAACATTTCTATGTGATGCTCCAGGGTATGGTATTTACAGATGAGGAAACTAAGAATTGAATTCTTGTTCCCAGTTGCCTCTTATTCTCCTGACTGTCAGCCATGTCTTGAAACTATTTCTACTACTCAGATTCCCTTACCCCTCATTTTTCACAAATGACCTTGCCTCTCACTTGCCAGGGGGAAAATGTAGCACAAAAAGGTTTCTTCAATCTTCTTCTGTACAAATGTATCTGCTTTTGAACTTGTTTTCCGTTTGAGGGCGACTAGTCCATCTACCTGGGCTCATAATTCTATTTCATCCTACGTTCCCTGAAATCCCCACCAGCTCCTCTAATAATATATTTAAAATTTCCATTTTCTCCTTATTTCCCTGTGCTTTCAAGCAGTGCTTACTTCCCTGAGTAGCTCTGTCTGTCTGTCTCTCTGTCTTCCTGTCTATCTTCTCTCTATCCATCATCCCCCTCGCCTGCTTTTCCTTCCAGTTATCATTGTCTATCAGAACTTTTTCGGTAGCAAATGACAGAAAGAAGCAAGCTGAATGAATCTGAGCAAAAAGAGGGGTGGACTGGAGAGACCCCAGGATGACTCAGAGAACTAAAGTGATAGTCCATGAGCTGAGCAACAGGCCCAGAGGACTGGAGCCAGGGACTGCGGGGCAGCTCCGGAGGACTCTCCACATACTGCTTATCTCTATTTTTCTCTGTGTGACTTCAGGGCCTTAGACTGTATTGGAAACATGACAGGGGCATCTGTCAGGGTCATCTCTTTTTAGCACTGTCACCAGAGAAGAACAACAAACTTTTCTTAGTTCCCATTTAATAATCTTCAATTTAATACCCAGCCTTACTTGGGCAATGTGTCACCCTGCAAGAGAGTATCATGATTGCAGCATGCTTGGAGCCACGTGGAGCGAGCAGGGCTTCAGAACACAGCAGCTTTGCTGGAACTGGAAGAAAGCAAGGGCACCGAGCAATAAAAGCAGGTGAATTTTCATATTATACCCTATCTCCCAATTTCCCTTTTCTACCAAATTTATTGTTGATGTTGCTGTCCTTTCTGTGTCTGCTCAATCAATTTTCAAATGATTAAGCTTCTGTAGTAACCTTTCATCACTGCATATGCCTTCAGCTTTTGACTTGGTGAAACTCACCTTCCTTCTCAAAAACATGTATTTTTAAAACACTCCTCACTCCCTCCAGGGTTACCTTTTATTCCATTTATACACAACACACACACACACACACACTATATGTATAATATATGCAATATATACACTATATATACATATATACATACAATATATATATGCAATTGAGAAAATATTTTAACTTCTGGCAAACAAATAGGACTGAATCACTGATTGGTATATGGAAAAGTAAGCAATATAAAAATTAAAAACCATGGTATTATATATATGAGTGTGTGTCTATACATATATACACACACACACGCACACACAATTCTCAAAACACTTTAGTGGTGTCACTCTCTCCTAGTTCTACTTCTCTGGTTACCTTTTACTATCTTTGTTCTTCCTTGCTCAGCTGATTATTTCTTCAAAATTGTATTCTCCAAAATAGGTCTTTGCCCTGATTTATACTGTAAGCTATACTTGGGCAGTGTCATGGCCTTCCAAGGCTGTCACCACCACACATAAACCAGGGGCTGCCAAATCTCCATCTTCCGGTCCTTTCTCCATTCTGGTCTCCTGATGAGTATTCACTAGTTTGTCCTCTGGACATCCCTCAAGCATGTGTACAAAAACAAATGCAACATTTCCCCCCCTGTCTGGCCACCCCTCTAGAGCCAGCCTCTCTTCTCCATTTTGGTTAATGGCACCACCATCCTTCCAATCTGCTAAGCCAAGAGCCTCGAGGGTTTTTACATTGCCCTTATCATTTCCCATTCAGGTAACACACACCACCCAAGCCCAAGGTTGGCTCTCTCTGTCCACACCCACTGCTTTGATTCTGGAAGTCATCCTGGCTTGCCAGGTCCATTGCAAACATTTGCAAACTGGCTTCCCTATTTTTAAAACTTATCTTACTCCCTGCAGGGTTATCTTTTATTCCATTCATATATATATACATTTATAAACTTAGAGACTTATTTTTCCAGAGAACTATCTGATCATATCATGCCGTTGCTTAAAAATGTGCCTCTTTTCCTTGTCTTCCCTGCATAACAGACGCAGCCAAAATCCCTTGTTCTCATACCTGGCACGCTCCTTCTCACAGCCCTGATTCAAACACTTCCAACTGAACACCATTCTCTCCATGCCTTTTCAAATATTTAATGTGTATTTATTACATTCATACACATACATCATTTTTAATAAAAAAGTGATACTTTACAACATTTGTCATGGAAAATAGTAACTTCTGCCCATGCTCCCATCCCAGAAGCAGCCATTTTCAGCTCTCAGAGCAGTTTCTTTGGTGCTGACCCCTAGGTTTGTAAATAACATGATTAAAAGCCCTATTTTGACTTTTAATATTTAACATTCTTACCTTGACTTTTGCCCTCTCCTGCTTTTCTGACTCATTCACATCCACTTCCATATCCTCTCACTATAGTTATAAGTTTGAGAGAGACATACTTTACATTAATATAAGTAGGTGCATATTTTCTCACAACTGAGTCACAAGCTATATTACGACTACATTTCCTTTCTTGAACAACTCTTTATATTCTCTGGAGTTAATAATTGCCATGATTTTTAAATTGCTTACTTTTCCATATACCAATCAGTGATTCAGTCCTATTTCTTGCCAGAAGTTAAAATATTTTCTCAATATATTCACACATGTCAGGTCATCCATCTGTTTCATTTATATTCTTGAATTTCATCTTCCTGAACCCTTCTGTCTCCTCATCTGATTTATCAATTTTGAGGGAATAGAGATGAGGTTAGGGGGAGGCACTCAGAAGCAAAATATATACATCACTCTTGTATTTGGAAGGAGGAGAAAGTTCTTTTCTCCATTTAACTTTATTTTTAAAAATCATCAGTTTATTTCCTGATGAAAACCACATGTGGGCTGTATGGCCTAGGGTTTGCTCTCATGTCCACTTAGATGCACCTGAAAGACATTTGTAAATTGTAACTTTCTCCATCAATATGGATGGGATGATGACAATGTTCCTAAGAAGATAATGAAGAAACATCTCCAAATTCTATCTGTTCTCATCTCACAAGGCACAAAAAGCAGCCACAGGACAGGCAGAATCAGCAGTGATGTTTTCTTCCTGTGGAGCTACACATGTGGCTCTGAGGAGACACACATCTTCAATGGAACACACATGTACAACGTATGTGCTTGTCCTAACAGCTCACTATTCTCCAGCACTTACAACTTTGTAAGTGCTATGCTGGACCCCCATTGTCTCACTTAATCTACAAAACAGCTTTGTGAGACTGAACTGTTTGGACTCCCATCTTACAGAGAAGGAAACTCCATTAGCTCATCCAAAGTCACAGAACTAGTATTTATGGGATTTGGGATTTCAGCCCAGGAAAGCTAAGCTAGAGCCTCCCTCAGTGCCTAACTGCTCTTGATCTTACAAAGTAATATATTGTGTGTGGTACCAACCCACAGAGTAACAAACGATGGCAGTGAATGAATAACAAGGTGTGTTGAAGAATATTTATGCCAAACTGCATGAGCATTGGGCCATTGGGGTCTTTTTATGTGCATCTTGGTGTCTTCAGGATTTCACTGGGTCTGTTTTCTGAATTTAATGGATAGAACACATCATGTCCACAAATATGTTCTTTCTATGAAGAAGGGAGAAAACACACGTCTTAGCATACCTACAAGATACTACATAATTGCAACTAGCTTTTTCTCTAGTCAGTCCTCTGGATTGACACATTACGTGTTCCAAATTATTAAACTTTACCATTCCTCTCTTCCCTTTCTGTCAAACCTCTGTGCTCTTATTCCTGCCTTTCTACCCCCATGAATACTACTGTTGCAGACTCCGTGAAATCTCTTCCTCCCCATCTCTACCTAGAGAACACTCACCCTTAGAACTACGGAAATAGCACCTTCTTGAGAGACACTTTCCCTACTTCCCTGAGGATTCCCTTCCCCGTGTTCTACAAGGACAATTTTTCTAACCTCCATAAAGCATGCCCTTGTGCTCTCTATACTATATCTAGTTCAGCATTAGCCTCTGTGAGAGTATTTAATAAAGCTTTAATGAATGAACAAATGAATGAATGAGAAAATATTTTCATGTAAATTGTCTTCCAAACCTTCTAGAACCACTAATTCTGAATATTTCCCAAAACTCTTCCCTCAAAGTTTTAACCTTCTCCTATCTGTTTTTTTTTTTTGTTGTTGTTTGTTTTGTTTTGTTTTTGGTGTGTGTGTGTGTGGTGGGGGGAAGGTGGCTGCAAATATAAATATAAAATATAACATAATGGAAAGTGGTTGACCCTTAATTTCTAACTGACTTTTTATTATACCCAAATGAATACGGATACTCCATTCCATTACTTTGGGTCTTTTTTTCAATACTCAACGTGCATATTACTCATAAAATGTGACTTCCTGCTTTATTTCCAGTGTAACATATGAGAGTTCCATAAAATGTACCAGAGAAAATGAAATATAGTGCAGGCAGGAGATTTTATCTATTCCTGTGGCTCCCCACTGTCGGCTCGTATCATGTAATTCTACTTAGCACTTCTGGGCCCATTTCCTTCAAAGTACTTTCCAAGCATTACCTAAGTGATGTAGTATATGTGAGCGGATGGGACGCCAGCAACTCGAGCTGTAAACGTAGAACTGTTAAACACAGTTCTGAGGAAATTAGATTTTAAAGTTGGAAAAGAAATACGGTCCTGACACTAACACCCAGTCTCCATTCAAATGACCAGCCCCACATCTCTATGAGGACAAGGGGGATATTATATTAGATGGAAGGACAACTTAGAAGTGGTGTTCCAGAGATTATAAAAGCTGTAATCCTTGATGGGCAGCCACATTAAAAGACTTTTCTCAAGAATGTCAGAAAAAGAACTGCCATCACTTCTTAATCAAGACATAGCATACTACACTTGCAAAAGCCAGTAATAGTTCAAGAAGAACCATTATTAATTTTTTAAAGATTTATCCATTTATGCATACAAGAGCTGGGGTACAGGCCAGAGATGTGGGGGGTGAGAGGATCTACCAAAGATAGACTGGGGAACAGAACAGGCAGATTGACCGAAATACACTGATGAGGGGAGCAGCAGGTGAGACAGGAGAGGTCTGCTGAGCCATGTGGGTAGCTCCCTGGCCGGCCAGAGATCAAATTCGTGCTGCAGAGGCTGTGGATTGCTTCTTAGTGTGGTGCTTAACCCCTTGCGCCACAGGGAGGCCCAAGAGCAACCATTATTTTAATTGTAATAATAGCAGTGGCTATATATTAAGTAACTATGGTGTGCCAGGTGTTTTGCAAGCTGTTTTGCAAGCTGTTTTGCAAACAGTATATTTAATGCTTTTCACAAAACTTAGAACAAGATAACAATTCGGCAAATTCTAAAACTGTACTATCTCACCAAGAAGCGTTTGCCCAGTCTGGTTTCTATGATCCCTTTTAACTTCAATCTGGAAGGACTCTCTTACATAAGAAGGACACCTTTTAGAAAATGTCATGAGTGGGGAAAGTGACCAGTGACTAAAGAAAGAATTATGCTCATAAAATGAACTTTTGCAGCTTTCTGTCTCACCGAAAATTCTGGGAGTTTCAGGTTAACAGAGTTGTGACCCATTAGGAAAGGGGACTAGAGGGCATTTGGAGAGGGGTAGCTTTCAGGCATTAGTTTATAGACTTTTTTCACCAGCAGTATTTTAGTAATATGCCTGCAGTGATTTAGAAATGTCAAAGTATTATAATGGAAAGGAATGTATAAAGATCCTTTATAACCATGCTAATCTTCACTTGTTGCTTCTCCCTTCCAGCTCATCATTGCAAATCCAAGTAGCAATCCTTCACTTCTCCTGGGGGTGGGAGCGTGCTCTGTCTATACCATCTCTGTATCTACAGCATCTAATAGCTGCCTGGTGCCTAATGAGTGCCCAGTGATTATTGGTTGAATGCAATCTCTGCAGGAATTTCTCTGTTTTCTTTCCAATGACTAGATAAGCTGAGAAAGATACCAGTTGTCTCGAGACCAACATGGTATTTTGTTGCAAATGTTTGCGTTATTATTTAAGATTGTGCTCACAACAAGTGACCTGGGCAAATAAGAAATGAAAATGAGGTAACTTAATGTGTAAGTGATGTGTATATGCTGGACCAAGGGCAACAGTCTACATCAGATTGACTGTAAAGACATCACCCTGTGACATGCACTTGAACTATTAATGTGCAGTTTGGGTATATTTTGTCATTTATGTAAAAATAATCATAATAGAACTATTACCCAAGTTGTGCAGTACCCTTATCCACAGCAAATAAACAAAGACTTAACTACTGCTTGTCAAAATCAAGACACACAATGTCTAGCTATGTACAATTCATATTTAGTAGAGGATACCAAATATCCATTACATATAACAACTATGAGTAATTCTAAAAAATATAAATTTAAAAATAGGACCATATTTTTGCCTCACAATTAGTACCTATTTAAAAAATGGTACATCTTTTAATGGTAACATTAGTATTTGATTTATTCATCTTTTTGTTGATTTATTTATTTAGTTTTGTCTGCCCATTCATTCGTTCATTCATTTAGTCATTTAATTAATATTTATTGTTAACTACATTATGCATTTTGGTAGGCACTGAATTCTTGTGACTGTAAATCTAGTTGATTAGAGTAAACATTATAATTATGGTGATATGTATATAATTTAAAATGTTGCACTCATTGCAACAAATTATCTTCTAGGATTTTATGCCATATCAATAATCAGGTAAGTGTGCATGGAAATAGTTGAAAGGATACTTAATATAACATTGTGGAGGATGTCCAAAGACCACCTTATGTATACACCACCTTTAATGTAACATTGCAGATTCTCCCACAAAGTGACAGCATCTCTTTCTCTACCCCTTGAATCTGAGTTGATCATGGGATTTAGGTTGGCAGGTGTTAGAAGTAAAGGCTTGAAAATCACTTGTCCATTGGTCTGCATCTGAGATCCTGAGTAAGGAGAGAGGCTAGCCTACTGGAGGGTGGAAGAGACCCTGCCATTTGAGTCTGGCAAGCTCATCTGGTTTCCTCAAAGAAACAAAACAATGCTGCTTTAATCAATGAAGTTTGGGGTGGTTTGTTACACAGTGAAAGTTAACTAATAAGGTACTGTTCATGATCAGCTATGTGTCCAACAGCAGGCAGGTGAAATGAGATCTCGTTTATTCATGCAATGAAATAAGAATGATGACATAGATCTATGTTTACTAAAATGGAAACTATTTTTTATTTGCTAGAAGTAAAAAAAAAGAAAATCAGAAAACTAGGCTATGCATTTTTTTGTATAAAAAACTTTTAAAAACCTAAACAAATAATGAATATGTCTGGCAGGTTATACTCCAATGTTAACAGTGGTTATCACTAATTATTTTTAAAAGTTTTACAATTTTTTTGGCTTATCTATATTGTCTCATTTGTCTACTTGGATTAAAATAAATAAGAAAGTGGGTTTTTGGTTTTAATATACAAGAGATCCTGAATCCAGTCTGCTTTGTATGGGTCATATTTTAATTAATTTTTTAAAAGCCAGTATCTGTGAATATGCCCTGGTCCCTCAACTTGTCTTCTCTCCTCATCATTCCTCACTTGTGCTTTGTAAGATATCCTGTGTGCCCCTGATCTTGACCTCTCCTCGCATGTGTCTCCATTTTGGCTTTCCTCTTCCCTGTGATTGTTGGCCTCCATGAAACATTCATTATAATTTTATTCCTTGCGTCTGTCACAGTGCCTCTCTCTCTCTCTACTCGGGTTCCCATGCTGGATCTGTGTTTGTGTAGAAACTCAAGATCACTTGGCTACAGGCGTACATTTGTCCTCTCAATAAGCAAAGTAATATGAGAAGACCTGGGAAGGCGCTACCCTGTCTGTGCTTGAGGAGGCTGATGCAGGAAGAGGGAGAGGGCAGAATGAGTGGATGGGGAAAATGTTTCCAGACTCAGTGATAACACATAGCACTACCCGCTCTCCAAAATACCTACTTAGTAGGTATGCCATGGCTTTTATTAGGAAACAGACTTTTAGGGCCTCCCTGGTGGTGCGAGGGGTTAAGACGCAACCTATGAAGCTGTCCACAGCCATCTGCAGCATGAGTTCGATCCCTGGCCAGGGAGATACACACATGGCACAGCAGACCTCTCCTGTCTTGCCGGCTGCTCCCCTCAGCAGTGTATTTCAGTCAGTCTGCCTGTTCTGCTCCCCACTCTGACTCTGGTCAATCCTCCCACCCCCTTCCGAACTCTGGCCTACACCCCAGCTCTTGTGTGCATAAATAAATAAATCTTTAAAAACAAAGAAGCAGACTTTTAAACAGTATTTTTAAAATTCTGACTAATCTTGAGGTAGGCGGATAACCCCCTTTCAAGTTAACAGAGTTCAAGTTAGCATAGTTGTGAATAAAATGACAAAGAGATGTGTCTTAGGGCAGAGGAATATCTAGTTCTAAACTCTGTCCTTAGTTTACAATTGGTATTCTATAGACCACACGCTTCCACCGAAAGACACTCTGAAAAAATAGTGTGACAATGTCACTGGGTACTTCTACAAGTAAAATGACAATTTATTATTAAAAATTTAAATGACAATAAATGAAAATGTAATGGTTAATAGACAGATTGGGAAAACTGTCTCTACATTTGTACCTATCTCCCACGGTCTGTTTCCTACATCTATATCCTGGAAATAATTTTTAAATGACATTATGCAGGCAAAGGCACTTTGTTTATGAGGTATTTTGAGGTAGTTTTGGGGCCTGTGTATCAGGTTTTTCAAATACCCAATCAAAATGCTAAGTGATGCAGTGAAATTATGTGGTTTTGTGAGCTTCAGACTAGTTTTTATTTTTTAAAATTGGTTCAGCCCCTGTTTTCCCTAGTGGTCATAAATGAGGCTTGGAGGTATGAAATCTGCTTAGTGGAAGGTAATCTTGCCCTGGTAAGTCATTCACGGTGCTTGGGGTAAGATGGGGTGGGGAGTGTTTCATATGTGTAAATGGTCCCACTGATGTTTAAACTGCAGGGACTATTAACTGTGGGTGTGTATGAATCCATAATTATAGTTGACTTTTGGAGTAACCAAAGATTTATCTACTTTTGGTTCCTTAATTCCATGCAGTAAGTATGGAAATAAATTCTTCTACTTATATAAAATCAGACTAAAGTACGTTCCTCTTAAATGTGTTCTCTAAAGTTTGTGTATAACTCTCTATACTTTATTGGAATTCCATATCTTATTGGACTATGCATTTTTCTGAATTTTTTTTCTTTATAACTTATGACCTCTAAATCCAAACATATTGAAGGATATGTAACATGTAACAGCGTTACTAAAATAATGTGGTTTGAACTAAACATTTTTTTTTAATCTCA
Organism: Talpa occidentalis; assembly: GCF_014898055.3. Taxonomy (NCBI): domain Eukaryota; kingdom Metazoa; phylum Chordata; class Mammalia; order Eulipotyphla; family Talpidae; genus Talpa; species Talpa occidentalis. The sequence goes on from NW_023605083.1 coordinate 15,085,331, forward strand.
TAAAAATTGTCCTGTAGCTCTGGTGAACTGTACTTATTGACCACACTTCCCTATGAGAGAAGATTGGTTGGTTGGTTGTGAGGTGGTAGTACATAAACTCAAAAAGAGAATGATTGACCAGATTCTTGAGTCAAATTAGTGCTTTCAAATATTTTGTGCAGAGACTATTTGTTCATAAGCTATTTGTTTATTCAAGAATTGTGCTAAGTTCTCTGGATATGTAACCCAGACTCTGTCCTCAAGATGTAATAAGAATCTAATTGGAGACACAAGCCAGCAAACATCTACCTTGAAGAATGCAAAGTGAAAGCCACAAGGGAAAGTATCCATTACAATGATTACTCAACTTGGGTTGGAGCAGGCGAAAGAAAGTCTTCAGAGAAAAAATTGTGATCGTAGGCACAGAGGTTTCCAGCACACACATAGGAACAGACAGATCTGGATGTAAATTTCACTTCTAAGGCTACTCATTCCATGACCCTGGGCACATCTATTCCTCTGTACTCAGCTTTAGTTTTCTTACCAGTGGAAATGTGATAAATAACCGCAGTAAGGCAATACATGTGAAAAGCTTAGCACAATTACTGATTCATAGCAAGTAATCATTTAGTGACAGTTGTCATCATCACTGTTGTTCCTCACCACCCTCCCTTTAGATATGAGGAGGTCAGATTAAAGTCTATGGAGAAGTTAGCTATCCCAATTAGCACAACTCTTGGTGGAAGTTCTAGGAACAGAGCAGGGATTTCAGATTCTCAGCCTATATTCCTTCTGATACACAAAGGCACATGGGACGTTGAGACCAATTATTCAGATTTTGTCTAGGCTCTGTCACTGCATTTAACAACAAACTAATGGCCATGTTCCTTTTGTACTTGTGGATATTTCCCTGATAGGGTAGGAAGTTTCTATTCTTTCTCAGCAAGTCTGATCTGAGATAGCTAAGTGGGGCAATTAGAGGAGAAAGAAGAGAGAGAAGGATGGAAGGTAGATGGGTAGCAGTATCAGAGAAAAGGCTCTTTATGTTATGCCACGGACATTAAAAACTCAGTGCAAAATTGGCCTGTTGTCTCCAAAGTACTTAAAGCAGTATTGAGTATCTTTCTCCTCCACCATGGCTTTGCATTGGAGGGAGAATGGGCAGAGGAAATAGGTCTCTTCTGAAACAATGACCTTAACAGTTGATGGGGGAACAGTTCTTTCTAGAACTGTTCTTTCTAGTGTCCAGATGAAATGGATTTGATCTGGGGGAGACACTGAAGAGAGGGAGAGGAAGGAAATTTCTTTCCCCTAAGTTTGTTTCATTCACAGAAATTGTGGAAAACAAATAAATTAAAAACAAGGAGGACCTCTGTTGATCCAAGCATCTCAAAGTCTCTGCCCTTGTACCTGTCCAGGGTTCCAGAGACCCCTTAGAGACAGTAAGAAGCAGGGGCATGATTGGGATTGAATTTCTTGGAGATATAAGAAGGGAGCAAAAGCAGATCCTATTTCTCCTGTATCATATTGAACTCTGAGAGCTAAAATGCAGCTGGTAACACCCTTGTCTTCCTCTCAGAGATGAGCCAAACTAAACTCATTCATACTCCATTCTCCGAGGAAATGTATATTGTGTAGCACTCCACAGCTCCCTTATCTGGATCTCACAATAGCTCCATGCAGCTAGTAGGTGTGGAATAGTATCACTCACTTGCAGGTGTGGGCTTCACAGCTCAGAGAGATTCAGTGACACATGCAGTTGACAATGCTAGGAAGTGGTAGAGCGAGGACTTGACTATAGCCTCTTCTGATTCCAAGCCCAGTTTGCTTATCCCATGGTCTTCCTAATATAATGCATGCTTCCATAAATATGGATTAGCTCATGCATATTTGGTGAAAAGGAAATGAGGTCGGTAGAATGAGGAAATTGTGTTGGTTCATACACAATTTATCCTTAGCAAAGGGACTTGGAATAATGAGAGCAGAATTATAATCTTAATGGGAAAGAGAAAAATCCTCAGCTTGCTGTGCTGTCAAGAGGTGCTCCTATCAGTTGAGTTTTTAAATATTCAAAACAGAAACAGATTTTCCTGGTATTCTTTTTGTGGTTTATTTCTACCTTCATATCATTGTGGCCAGAAAAAATGTGTGATATTATTTTAATCTTCATATATTTATTGAGTGTTGTATTGTGTTCCAAGATACGATCTGTCCTTGAGAATGTTCCATGTACACTTGAGCAGAATGTGTATTCAGTTCAGTAGAACATGTTCTGTATATGTCTATTAAGTCAATTTGGTCTAATATGTTATCTAAGACCATTACTTATTTCCTTGTTAATTTTCTGTCTGGATCATCTCTCCATTGATGTAAATGGGATATTAAAATCCCTTGGTATTAAGTATGTTAATATTTGTTTATTATATTTAGGTGCTCCTGTGTTGCATGCATAAATATTAATGACTGCTATATCTTCTCGATGGATTGGCCCCTTGATCATTATATAGTACCCATCTTTATCTCATTATCTGTTTTTGCTGAGTCTAATTTATCAGATATGAGTACATAGCTGTACCTGCTTAAACGTGTAGAAACTAAAACATGCATTTGAATAACTCTTGGGTCAATAAAGAAATCAATGGAGAAATTGAAAAAAAAAAAAAAAACCTGGAGACAAATGAGCAATCAGAACCTATGGATTGCCACGAAAGTGCTACTAAGTGGGACATTCATAACAAAATGGATCTACATGAAGGAAAAGGGAAAGTCTCAAATAAACAATCCAACCTTACAGCTGAATGAACTAGAAAAAAAGAGCAAATTAAACCAAAAATCTGTAGGTGGAAGAAAGTAATAAAAATTAGAGTGGAAATAAATGAAATACAAATCAAAAAGAGAATGCAAAAATTCAATGAAACCAAGAGCTAGTTCTTTGAAAGAGGAATAAAATTGATAACCATTTAGCTCTACTCACTAAGAAAAAAGAGAGAAAATCCTAGTTTAAAAAAAATCAGAAATGGAAGAGTTGAATTTACAATAGATACCACAGAAATACCAAGGATCGTAAGAGATTAGTGTGAACATCTATATGCAAATAAATTGGATGACCTAGAAGAAATTGACAAATTCTTCATATCATACAAACTTTCAATACTGAATCAGGAAGAAATTGGTGATTTACACTAAACACCAGTACAGAAATTGAAACAATAATCAAAAGTCTCTGAAAAAACAGAAGCTCAGAGCTGGATTTCTTTATTAGCGAATTCTACCAAATTTTCCAAGAGGATTTAATACCTATTCTTCTCACACTTTCCCAAAGAATTCAAAAGGCAGGAATGTTCCCCAGCACATTTTATGAGGCCAGTTTTACTCAGATTCCAAAACCGGAAGAGAGACAGACAGACAGACAGACAGACAGAATAATAGACCAAAATAGGAACTGATTCCTGGGCTCCCACCCAGGCTTTCTTGACAGCCCATGCAGTCCCACCGGCTCACACAAAACTTTACTTCTAACTTCATCATTTCATTCCTTGTCAGTCTTGCTCTAATCTATAGCATTTCCATTCTATTACTTTGGTGTATTTTTAATATCTGCGGTGACAGCCTCCGGTCATGCTAAGCCGCCTGCTGGACAGCTCAGGTTATCTCCTCAGCCACACGTGGTTGTTGCTTTTGTGTGGGTGCTCTAGTTACAAAGTGCAGAGGGCTTGAATGGTCTGCCCCCAACCTTACATTTCTCATTAGTGCTGTCGCTTGATCTTTCAGCTTCTGAAAAGGGATGTGTATTCACTGGGTTAAACACTTTATACAGGTTATCATATGAGTTTATCACGCGAATAGGTAATGTAAGGTGAGCTCCATTATTAAGTTCTGCTATTATTCCAATTTTACAGAGGAGAAAACAAACTCTGAGAGGTTAAGTAACATTTTCAAGCGGCAGAATTGGAGTTAAGGCCCAGTCAGCCTGGCTGTTCTTAGATGTGTGACTGGTGACTGCTCTGCGGTATGGTCAGCCCCACTCCAACCAGTCCTGCTCCTCGTGGCAGGTCTCTGAGTTTAATAATTCTCTGAGATTTCTGGACTTGCAGTTTTTGAAATTTTAAAATAATGCCATAGGAACTGTCAATGGAAATGCAGAATCCACGCTTGGAGTCACAAATAATTTTTCTATAAGGGACTTCTTGTTTTGCCCCACATTTGCAAGTATTTTGTCTTAGGTTTTAAAAGAATATTTGTCTTTCTCCCTGTTTTCTTTGCTCCTAAGACAACATAGATATGGTTTAGCTGAAAAAAGAGAGAAAATTAGGAGATGTTGTAAAGTTCAAATATTTGAAAGACAATTTTATGAGACAGAACTAGATTTCCAGGTGACCAAAGGGGAAGAACTAAGAACAAAAGAGATAACCACAGGGATAACAATGGAGAAAATATATCATTGCCTCAGGCCTCCAGGCTCTAAGCAACTCCGGGGCAAGAGGTATATCTTACTCACCAGTACCTAGTTCAGTGCCTGACACATGGCAAGTAAGCAACAACTATTTGCTGGAGGAATGATGTCTGATGAATGGGTATTTTTATTGTAATCAATTCCTTTCTACTTGGGCAAAAGCAAGAAAACACATAGAATGCTTCCATTTACTATTTCCTTCCCTCCTCGAAGTTCGAATACTCACTCAATCTCAGAATGGCGACCCTTTGTCAATGCCCTGATTTGTTGGTACCACTTGTCTTACAGTGTGTGTGGCAGCAAAACAGAGGTGGGGAGTGGAGGGGAAAGGTGTCTGCAGGCAGGCAGGGACATTGGTCTCCTAGTGGCAGCCTCAGAGAGCTAACCCTGCCCTTAGGAAGCATGCAGTAGGAGACTGACACGATGATTAAGAATTCTATGTTCCTTCCTAAGAACTTCTACACTGGAGGGCACTCCAGGCCTCCTATCGTTACTTGCCATCAAGGCTTAGGGGTTTCAAGTTCATCTGTGTTATTCATAAGTTAAACTTGCGCCAGCCTCCCTAAGTGTACTTAGGAGCCTTAGTTGCAAAACCTGCCTATCTTTTGGCAAGATTTGCCTTGTTAGAAAGGGGCTGCGTAGCAATATATTATTACTCTAACTCCACTGCAGCTTTCATTTTTTAATTCTCTGCCTTCTGAAAGCAGAGCAAGTAACATTATCTGGTAGGAACCCAGGGGAAAAAAATCCCACCTAACCTTCTAGCAAACAAAATAACATCAGATGTGGATTTATTAACATCATACATAGAATTACTAATTAATCAGACATGCACTTATTCATATCATATGGGATTCTAATGTGGAATTTCTATGTGAAATTCTGAATGGAATGTGGTGTATGAGTTGAGCCCCAGTTTATCTGGGGCTCAAATTTAGTCAGAGATTTAGTGCCAGTATTTAGTCGTTTCCTTACCAGCTAACATAGTTGGTAAAACATGAAACTCTTAACCCAGGGTTATGGGTTTGAGTCTCCAGTTGGGTGGATCCTTCATTGCCCTCTGAGACTCATGACTGGGGAGAGCCTTGGGAGGAAAAGGTAGAGGAAAGATATGAGAGGAGGGATTTTTATATGGAGCTCATATATTGAAGCACTTATTTGTGAGTCTGTGCACCTAATGTCATTTCCATGGATTGTCCTGAAGTTTGGGACCCTGGAAACATGAACATTTTTATATATTGAATCACATGGAGTGTGTGATAGGAAATAAAGCAGGTGAAATTTGAGATCAGGGAGCCTTGGTGATATTGCTTTACAAGAGTTTCAAATTCATCTCCAAATCAACTCCCAGAGCACTTTGCATCTAGTCTTTGTCTAGACTTGGCTGTAATTTGTACGAGAGTGTTCGCTAGCACACAGGTGAGAGAAGGACCCAGCTGGAGATAACTAAACCGGAGCGCCATCTTGCTATGGAATATCAGGGCAGTCGGCTCTCACTGCTTATCAACATTCAGAGGAAAGTAATTGAGCACACATTTCAGTGGTGTGGCATCAGTGGTTTCTCTGTTGTACAACGAATATCCCTTCCACTTCCAACTCCAGATGGACACGCAACCATAACTTCAAGAATGTGATCACAGATTAGATGAAGACTCAGAGCAAGGAGCTGGAGTCTCTTCCGTGGGTGTTTCTGAATGAATACTTGGAAGAACATGACACTAATCCAGAGTGGTGGGTTTGAGCCTTATGTTGGGTGAATATTGCCTTGCCAGTAGAGGATGTAGCAGAGGAGAAAATGTATGTAATGTGATGTGGCTGAAATACATTGTCCACAATCTGGTCCAGACCCTGGCATCACCCTCATCTGGGACTCGGCTTTCCTTGGCCATTCGGCAGGAACTCCTCTGCTTTTTCTTGACTGACTAGTTTGGTTGTTAGGGCAAGAAACTGTTAATCCCTTGGGGTGGGATTGAGAGTCTTTTAATTTTTGCCACTTGAGGATCTTAAAGGAAGAGGTAAGGGGAGGGGAAAGAGAGAGGAGAAGAGAGGGGTTGCCACTTGTTCCTGAGCCTGTGTGAGCACACCCCTCATGTGTGCCAGCGTGCACACATGCACACATATGCTGTGAAGATGGAGACATACATTGGGGTGATATGGCCACAACAGGGGAACATCAGCTGCCACTGGAAGCTAAAAAAGGAATAAGGAAAAAATTTCCCCTAAAGCCTCTAAACAGAGCATGGCACTAGGGATACCATCACGTTATCTTAGAGAATGTGACTTGAACATCTGACTTCCAGAACTGCGAGTAAACGTCTGTGGTAGTAAACCACCAAATCTCAGTCCTTGGTACTGTGGCCGTAAACCATGAGTATAGTAGGTATTCAGTAAGCATCAGTGAAAAAAATGGGGACATTCTCCACTGACAAAATATCCTCTGTCCCATAAACTAAGGATTCGATATATCTGGTCCATTTTCTGTGTTTACTGAAGGGAGGCCCTGGTGTCACTGACCTCAGTTTTCTTTTCAGTCATGCGGCGGTTTTCACCCCAAATGCACATTAGAACATATAAAGTGGGGGGCTTGTACTGTGTCGTTGTTAAAGGAGTTCTTCGGTGATTCTAATGTGTAGCTAGGGGTGAAAACTGATGGATCAGGTGCTTCATAGACACTGGCGGGTCCTCTTGATGACTACCAAGGTCTTAAATGTGTAACTGGCTTCAGGAAAGTACAGTAGACACCAGGAAGTTAGGGTGCTGACACCCCTGCACTTATCAATGTCCCTGGATGCTCCAATCTTTAATGCTGATACAGCAGACCCCTGGTCCCTGGTGGGGGTGTCTTAGAAAACACCCACAGTAGTGATTTCAGCCTCCTTGCACTGCACCTTCATCTAATCTTTTGTGGTCACATTTATGAAATTATGGTTGTCAGTCCATCTGGGGTTGAAGGTGGAGGGGTATTTTTATTATTAATTATTTTTTTAATTTTCTTATACCATTGTTCATTTTTGTACAATATTTGATTTCTCCCCTCAGGTGTAGTCCTCATAATTCTCCCCTCACCACAGCACCCATGAACAGTCACCATAGTCCCATGTGCTCTTCCCTCCCCTGTTTTGACCACTCTCTTTGCCCCTCTCCTGCTGTATGCCTCAGATCTATGGTTTTCCTGCAAGTTTTGCCTTTTTTTAACCTTTTTTTGTTTCCCTATTTTCCCTCTATAAGTGAGACCATTCAATATTTTTCTTTTCCTTCTGACTTACTCGCTTAGCATAATCCCTTCCAGCTCCATCCATGTTTCTGCCAATGGCATGCATTTATCTTTTTTGATTGCTAAGTAGTATTCCATTATGTGTATATACCACATATTCTTGATCCATTCATCTCTTTGGGAGCATTTAGGTTGATTCCATAACTTAGCTATTGTAAATAGTGCTACAATAAACATGCGAGTGCAGGTTTCTCTTTGAATTAGTGTTTCTGTGTCCTTTGGGTAGATTCCCATGAGTGGAATCACTGGATCATATGGTAGCTACATTTTTAGTGTTTTGAGGATCCTCCACACAGCTATCCATAGCGGCTGGACCAATTTGCATTTGGTGAAGTAAATATTCTTGATATAACTAAAAAACTACGGATCCATGTCACTGAAGTGTATACTCAGTGATTTTTCTCTTATCACTGATCAAAAATGAGTGTCAGTTGCTCTGATAATCCCATAAGCAGTATGCTCTGCCCATCTAGTAATCTCCAGATGGATCCTTCATTCACTAACATGTGTGCCAGTTCATACTTTCACACAAGTTTCAGCTATTTGTCTCCTGAATCTCACTGAATAGACAAAGTACTCCAGGAGCTGATTCAGGATGAATGTGATACCATTCTAAGGAAATATCACCAAGCCTCCCTGGTCTCCGATCTCACCTGCCTCTTCTCCCATTACACGTTTTAAATGACTCTCCTACCCCTCTATATGTATACATCTTCAATGTATACAAATGTTCATGCTTCCAAGGTCGGAAATCTCAAGACAATGCATGGGAATGCCATTAGGTGCACACACTCACCAATAATAAATACTTAATGTAGTGAGGGGCTCCTTGCAGTCCAAGGAGCACTGGGTACAATTCAAAGGCTGAATGTGGGTTGAAGGTGGGACACTCCAAGTCATAATTTCATCTAGTCCTTGCTTTACACATCCAGAAAAAAGAGAATGGCACCCTTCCCATCCTAGAGATCTGCTGGTGCGGGGTAGGGGGGATTAAATTGGAGAAGAGTACTGTTGATCCTTGGCCACTTATTAGGGGGATTTTTTTTCAATAGAGTTGCCCATCTGTCACTGCAGGTTTTACATTCATGGATTTGATTGGATGCAATTTGCGTATGGAATTCACATATGGATTGTTTTGTGTGCTACTGAATTACATTGTCCACAGTTTGGTGTGCCCTGATGAGGGATTCTGCTTTACCTAGATTTTCAGCACATGAAACTTTCAAATTCATGGTAGAAGGTCTGAACTCCAATTTGGCTTGTTTCATTGAGAGGAGAGAGGTACAGGAGTGTATGCATTTGAAAGGGTAATGGGAATAAATGGTCTCATACATAGAGGAAATGGGTTCAGGCGAAGGAGCAGAGAGTTGATTGCTGGAGTGATGTTCTTGTGTAACCAAGACGGGCTGGGACCTAGGTCAAAGTGGAGAGGCTGGCCATTTTCATGAGGGTTGACCAGTTGATTAGTGAATGTGGGCAGCTTGTCAGAATGGTGGGGGGTAGCAGAGGGTCTTCAATAAACAGAGAGTAAGACTAGACATGAAGTGGTGGGAAGAGATGATGTGAGCAGGAAAAGAGCTGGGGTATGGTGTTTCTAAAGAGGCCCAGAGATTCTTTTTTTTTTTAAATAATAAATTTTATTTTTATATTCCCCATACAATTGCAACCCCCCCATTCTGACCCCAATCCCTCCCCTCCCACCCCTGCCCCCCAAAAAGTGTTTCTGGTTCACAGTTTTTTGTTGATTTTGATTTTCACTTTCTTATAGTTATTCATTTTCCTGGTCCCTTATTTAAGTTTTCTAGATTCCTGCTATGAGTGAGACCATCCAGTATTTTTCTTTTTCTTTCTGGCTTATTTCGCTGAGCATGATCCCTTCCAGCGCCATCCATGTTGCTGCAAATTGCATGTGTTTATCTTTTTTTGAATGCTGAGTAATATTCCATGGTATATATGTACCACATCTTCTTGATCCAGTCATCTATTTTTGGGCATTTGGGCTGTTTCCAAAGCTTAGCTATTGTAAACAGTGCTGCTATAAACATAGGGGTGCAGGTATTCTTTGGAATTGATGTTTCTGGGTCCTTTGGGTAAATACCTAGGAGTGGAATTGCTGGATCATATGGAAGCTCTATGTTTAGTAGGTCCAGAAATCTCCACACAGCTCTCCATAGTGGTTGGACCAGTTTGCATTCCCACCAACAGTGCAGAAGAGTTCCTTTTTCTCCACAACCTTGCCAACATTTGTTGTTGCTAGTTTTTTTAATATGTGCCATTCTCACTGGTGTAAGATGGTATCTCATGGTAGTTTTGATTTGCATGTCCCTGATTGCATGTGATGTTGAACATTTTTTCATATGCCTGTTGGCCATTTGCATTTCCTCTTCAGAGAAGTTTCTTTTTAGCTCTTCTGCCCATTTTTTCACTGGGTTATTTTCTTTGTTATTGTTGAGTCTCATCAGCTCTTTGCAGATTTTTGTGATCAGTCCTTTATCATTAGTGTTGTGTGCAAAAATGTTCTCCCAGTTTGTGGGGTTTCTCCTTGTTTTTGTTATTGTCAAAGAGGCCCAGAGATTCTTAACTAGAACTCAGAGTGAGACTCCACTGGAGACCATTTTCCTCCAGTTGTCCAAGGAAGATGCAGTGGACATACAAGCTCAAAGACCACAGGCTTATCTGAAAGAAAATATGAAAGCTACAGTGTCCAAAGGATGTGATGGTGAATTCAAGGGCATGACTGGGATTTCATGTAGGTGAGAACAAGTCCTCAAGTAGAGCTGTGAATAATTGGGAGTCCCGTGGGGTCAAAAAATTGAAGGGAGTGAGACAGAGAGGAACTAGAGCATGGTAATATGCTGCCTCCATGGAATTCATATGTTGATTTCTTACATGATGAGTATGGTTGAAATACATTGTCCACAGTCTGGTTTGCACTGATCCAAACTCACCAAGAACTGAGTAATTGGCTGGAAGGCAACTTTTTTTGGTAGAATATGAGACTTGTAAATGCAGGTTGTGGTTTGAGTCCCATGTTGGGTGGACGTTTTATTGCTAGAGGAGAAGGGAGAAGAGAGCAGGGGAAGGAAGGAAAGTGGAGGGGAGAGGATAATTTAATTATGCAGGCATGGATAATTATGTGAAAAATATTTAGTTTTCTGCCTTCATTTCTTTGAGTCTAGCTAAAGATTTGTCAATTTTTGTGTATATTTCTGAAGAAACTATTTTTGGTCTTATTGCTGCTTTGTATTATCCTTTTGATTTCTATTTCATTTATTTATACCCTATTATTTTTTATTTACTTCTACTAACTTTTGTTTTGTTTGTTCTTCTTTTTCAAGTTGCTTTAGGTATGGATTAAATTGTTTATTTGAGATTTTTCTTGTTTCTTATTGTAGCCCTGCACTGCTACTGACTCTCAGCATGGCTTTTGCAGCATTCTATGTATTATGTATCTTCATTTTTGTCTCCGGGTAACTTTGAAAATATTCCATGTACACTCGAAAAAGATGTAAATTCTGCTGTTCGGGGTTGGAATGTTCTGTAAGCATCTATTATGCTCGTCTGTTCTAGCTTATCCTTTAAGGTATTGTTTCTTATTTTCTGTGTTCTTGATGTGTCCATAGTTGTGAGTGGAATGTACTGTTATCAATGTCATTCTTTAGCTCTATTAACAATTTCTTTACGTATTTTGATGTTCCATCTCTGATATATATATATATTACAATAATAAGTGTTAATAATTCTTATTGTAGCAAGTCCTGATTGTGTTGATCCCTGTCTCGTTACTTTTTTTAAAGTGGAAATCTATTTTATCTGATATAACTATACCTGAAACTGCCATTTTTTATTACCGTTTGCTTGTAGAATTAGCTTCCAACTTTTTACTGTAAGCTTGTATTTGTCTTTACACAAGTTCCCTGTAAACTTTGTTTTCTGATCCATTCAGACACTGTATACCCTTTAATTGGTGAATTCGAGCCATTTCCATTTATGGTGATTATTGAAATATAAGTACTTATTGCCATTTTGTTATATTTTGTGTTCTTTATGATTTTTTTTATATTTTTATGATTTGTCTGTGGTCCTTTGTTTTTCTCTTATTCTCTTCTTTGTGCTTTGACATCTTCCTCTTGTATTATGTTTAGGTTCCCTTTTCAATTTCTTATGTTTCTTCTGTGGATCTTTGTTTTGAGGTTATCCTGAGGTTTATGTCTACACTTCTATACTTGTGACTTAATGAATGAATTGATCTCAAACTTGTTCTGATAGTCTACATTTTTACTCTCCTACCCCTCTATATTGTATGTTTTTGATATTTTACTGCTTCTAGATAGAATTTCATTTCATTTTATGAGTCCCTTTAGAATTTCTTGTAAGACCTTGAACAATGTGGGAGAAAGGCCAGTGATGAATTCTTTTAATTTTTGTTTGTCTATAAAGTTCTTTATCCCTCCTTCAATTCCAATTGATAAGTCTAGCAGGATAAAGTATTCTTAGTTGGAAATCCTCTTCTTTCAGGATTTCAAATATATCATGCCATTCCATTCTGTCCAGCAATTTTTCCACTGATAAATTTGCAGATAATTTGGAGGTTTCCTACTGAAGTCTTTTTTCTCTGGGTGCTTTTAGTCTTTCCTTATCATTAGTTTTTAGCAGTTTAATTATAGTAAGTAATTATGATATATCTTGGAATGTGTCTGCTTGGATTTATTTTGTTGGAAATTCTGTGGGTATCTTGGATCAAGATATCTGTTTCCTTTCCCAAGTTAGGGAGATTCTTGGCTATTGTTTCTTTTAATAAAAATTTTAACTCTTTCTCTGTCTTACCTCTTCTTGGGATTCTTATGATGCAGATATTGCTTCTATTGATATTGTCCCATAGGTACCTACACTATTTTTCACTCTTAAATTCCTGTTTTCTTTTTGTTGGTCTGTTTGTGTGTTTTCCATTATTTTGTGGTCAGCCTTGCTGGTTCTATCAGCTACTACTTTTTGCCTGCTGTTGTGCCCTTCTATTTTCCTTTTTCATTCAATATAGAGTTCTTTAAGCCCATTATTTCTGTTTGAAGCTTTCTTATATTTTCTCTATCCTTGTTGCAATTCTCATTTTAAATTTTTATGTCAATAAACATAATTAGATCTGTTGCTGTCAGCTCTTCTTTAAGCCCATTACCTAGATCTGCTGAATTTAGGTTTTCCCCTGGCTTGGGGATGGGTGGGTGTTCCATCATTTGTGGTATATTCCTCTGTCTCTTCAGCTTTAGTTTTTATGGGTTGAGCTAAACAGCTTCCCTTCCTTAAGTGTTGGCCTTTTATTAAAATTACAGGATACATGGTAGAATCCTGGGTTGTTTGCCCAGGATCCTGTGGTACCTGTCACTTTACAGACTGATGCCTCTGCACCTGTCTGGATGACTGGGGCTTTCGTGCTGATAAAGGGTAAGAGGCAGTGGAGACCCAAGAGGTCGATGCTATAATGGACTAAGTCTTCAAGTTTCCTAAGGAGCTGCAGGTGCCCAAGCAGGTGCCCAAGCTGGTGCCCAAGCTCACCTCTACACCTGTTTCTCAGTCAGAGCTTCCCCAGAAGCCTCCAGGTAATACTAACTCCTCAGCTAGGGTCCAGTTCTGGTTTCCAAATGCTGTGACCAGTAGTTTCTCAGGGGTGTGGGAAGGAGCAGAGTGAGCTGAGAACTAAGTTTTCAGACTCCGCAGAGGTTGCAGTCCCAATTGCCATCAAAGGCCAAGAGCATGTGTGTTTCTCAGGATCTGGAGGTGCTGTCCATTAAAGATTGCTTCCCTTGCAGTCCTCTCTCAATCATCGTCTCTCAGGGGTTGTGGCATCAGCAGAGGGGGCCGTGGTTGGAATAGAGTCATGGTGGGGATCTGCTCCCTATGACTTTCATGTGTTGAACCTTCCCTGAAGCACGAGCTGCTGCTGCCAGAACCTTGATGCTTTAAATTCTCATTAGAGGCACCAAGCCCAGTAGGTGAATGTTACTGCATGGTGGCCCCAGGCCTAGGTGGGACAGTTGATTCCACTAACACAGAAGCTAGTGTAGAATCGAACTGCTTATATGCAGGACCTCTTCTCACAAGTTTCTCTCCCCAGGTCTTTCCCACAGGTTCAAGCTCCAGCTGCCTATGTAGGATCCTACTTGGGTATAGGCAGTAGAAGCTGATGATTATTGCCTTAGATAAGCTCTATGCTGGCAGTTATGGGGACTGTCCAAGTTCCCCTACGTGACTGAGGTGTGGGATGTTTCACCCTCTGGCTCTGATTCCTTGGGTAATTTCTTGTAATACGGCATCTGCCCTTGTCTCTGTCTATCTCCTCCCCTGGCAATCAGCCATGAGTCTCTACTCCCCTTAATCCCATCATTCTCTGGAGGTAGGCACCTTCATTTTCCACACCTCATTGTGTGATTCCCCCCTCCCATGCAGTCCCCAGGTTCTAAAGTCCCTGATGTAAAGGTGAGCCCTTCAGTCACAGAAACAAAGAAAGGCTCCATGTCCCAGCCACCCCTCCCTCTCTTGATGGTACTGCCCCAGTAACATTCCAAGCAAAATTATATTAGGATTTTTCCTGCCTTTTCTGTGATGTAGTGTTTCCTTAAAAGAATGATGTTCCTCTGTTTATTTTTTAATCTGTATGGTATTTTGTTGTATATGTGGAGAGGAAGCAAACAGCCCTTTACTCTTCTGCAATCTTTCTGGAACTCCTTTATCATTTTTTTCTTTTGAAATAATTGTGCATTCACAGGAAGCTACAAATAAAAATGTGTACAAGGAGGTCTCATGCACCCTTCATCTTACTTTTTCTTATTTGGAAATACAATGTATGAACATTAAAAGATCTCAAAGAGAACAGAGGCATAAGTGTAAAATTCACCCCATTATAAACAAATAAACATTCTTCTAAAGTTTATTCTGTGCATCAATGAAATATGAATATTGTTGAGTTATTTAAAGCAACCTTCTTTTCTTCACCCAGCCTCTAAGCCAGACGTCCTCCTGGGGGTGGGTAGAACAGGTGAAGGGAGTCCAGAGGTACGACAGATGTTCAGTTATATAATAAATCATGAAGATAAGATGGGAAACATGGAAATTACAGTGACTAATACTGTAGCATATACTTGAAAGTTGCCAAAGGAGTGAATTCTAAAATTTACCTTTGTAAGGTGATGGGTGATTACAAGGTTTACTGTTGTCATTTCACAGTGTATAAAAATATTGAATTATTTTGTTGTATTCCTGAAACCAATATGTTATATGTCAATTATATTTCAATATATATATTTTTAAATCTTCCTGTGAAATACTGTATCACCCAGCAATATCTCTTCCAGGTATTTATTCAAATAATATGAAAACACCAATTCAAAAAAAAAATCTATGAATATCTATGTCCACAGCAGTGTTATTCACAATAGCTAAGACATGGAAACAACCTCATCTACAGATGACTGGATAAAGAAGATGTGACATATATGCTCAATGGAATATGACTCAGCTGTTAAAAAGAATGGAATCTTTTGTGACAACATAAATGGAACTTGAGGTGATTATGTCAAGCAAAGTAAGAAAGTGTAACACAATCATCAGATGGTTTCTCTCATATGTGGAATATAAGTAACCAAAGCAAGCTAACAAATCATAAGAAAAACAACTCTTAGACTCTGAAAAATATATTGATTACCAAAGAGGGGGGGGGTGAGGGTAGAGCAGTGTAGAGGGTCTTGATATGAGAGTGAAGAGGGTGCTAGAACTTTGGTGGTGGCTGAGGCGAGGCTTACACATATGGAGGTGAAAAAGTACCCCCAAAATTTATAGTTTTATAAGTGATAGAAAAATATATAAAAGAAAATAAAATTTAAAAAATTATAAATAACAAAATACATCAGCGATTTCCAAAGTCAACAGAAGGAGAAACATTTTGTGGCAGTAGAAATGCTTTGTCTTTATGTTGGTTATGATTGTAGGCATTTATCGAAAGTCATAAAATTGAACACTTTTAACAGGTAGAATTTCTTGTATGCAAATAGTCCCTCAATAAACCTTACTTTTATTTATTTTTTTGTTGAAGTTTATTTTTTATTTGAATTATTTTCTTAGATCATTGCTAACTTTTGTATAATATTTGATTTCTCCCTTCAGGTGTAGTCCCTGGTCTCCCCCAAACACAGCACCTGTGAATCATTACCACAGCCTGTTTTGCCCTCCCCTGCTCCCCTCCTCAGATCTATGGTCAACTTGCAAGTTGTCTTTTTCCTGACCCTTTGTTCGGTTTCTCTATATTCCGCATATAAGTGAAACCATCTGATATTTATCTTTTTCCTTGTGACTTATTAAATAAACCTTGCTCTTCAAAGGAAACTAAGGAAAGAAGTCTTCCTGTGTCAGTAGCTACAACTTCGGCACATTCTTATGAACAGCTATGTAACAATAGGAAAAATAGATTTATGTTCAGAATATGTGGCAGCTTTTCGAAACTTGCTAAAGAAAAGTTACTATAATGTAAACCTGCACACATTTCAATTCCAGGTTCACTCTTTGAAAAAGGAAAATTAAAAGCCATGTTCTGAGGAAAGTTCAGATTCTGTTCCTGGTTTTAATTAAATTATCTTTCTCTGGAAACAAAACACCTGCCTCTGGGAAAAGCTGCAGGTGGATCATTACCTTATGTCTCCAACTTTAATAATCAGTGGTTTTCCGTCCTTTAAAGTACTCAGTCTCCTTGTTTGGGAAGGTAAGATGTCTGCTACTTGCCTCAAAAACGGCCTTTTGTCCAGCATGCTGGACATGGCCCAGGAATCCCTTGGGGAGCCCCAGGGATGGGCAGATCTATTAAGATCAGGTCACAGGGCAGCAGTGGAAAGGCAGCGAGAGGCCATGGCTATAGGTGGTGGCTAGCAGGGTCCTCTCTGGTTGGCCTGTGTCTCAAGGTTGACTCATCTTCCCAAGAGGATGTCGAGGTGCCTGCGAGTATGGCCAAGAAGAGCCTGTGAAGACGCAGCATGGTGGGTGGTTGCCGGCTGGAGCAGATGAGGGGCAGGAAGCCTGGCAGCCCAGAGCCTGGATGTATCGCTTCTCTGCAGAGCTCAGATCAGGAGCTCTGATTTGAGGGGGTTGCAGTCTGCCGTGAGGGCATGTGAGGGTGAAGGGAAATAGCTCAGGTCCCCCCGAATCCCCAGAGAGGATAGAAAGGCAAGACTGCTTTCCTCAGAAAATCAGCATGATTCACTTCTTTGCCCCATGTCACCTCTGTAGGGACAGGATGGCCCTGTGCAGGTGTAGGGGGCAGGAGGACACGGAACAAGATCTCATGAATCCAGCAGATGGGTGAAGGAGAGAGTCCTGGAGCCCTCGGTAGCTTTTGCAGTCTTTTATTAGGATTTACCAGGTACATGGAAGGCCGGGGTGCTGGGGTGCTGGGGTGCCGGGAGGCTGTCAGGCCTCCCAGCCCCCAGCAAGTCTTCACTCTGTCTGGGCTCTCCTGGGTTCTCTGGTGGTCTCTGCTTCTCTTTCCCTCTCTCTTTCTCTCTGCTTCTCTGCGCTTCATGTGGTTCTGCTGGCATCCCCATGATGCTGCCCTTATAAGTCCAATCTCAGCCCAGGTGAATCCCATCTACATGTGCCCACACCCTACTCCAGGTGCCCGCCACCAGGCATGCATTCAGGACCGCAGGGATCCATCATCTATCCTGATGGCGGGAGGGCGGAAAAGCCTGACAATTTTTATTTACCTTACAACCTCGCATGCCACAAGTCCTCCTCTGTTACCCTCGTGCTTTCCAGTCCCCGTGGGAGACTCCCCTGAACTTTCTGAACTGCCTGGGGTCTTTTTCTGCCATATCTGGATAAATGATTGGATAACTGAGTATTCCAAAGAGATTCTTGACCAGTCATACTTCCTATAGTTAGCTGGACTTATTATTTTTCCCGCCCGCCCCCCCCCCCACTTTTAGATCCTCCAGGACTCCCAAGTCTGGAAGCTAGACCATTGTTGCCTGCTCTCTCCATCAGCCCCCACGCCCAGGGCCTGTCTGCAGGTCTCCATAATAACTCTCGAACCCACCATCACTCACCAGGACTTGACTGGTTCCTACTTCTTGACCAATGAGAGAATTCGAAACGCTTCCGGGGCATCACTGAGCAGCAGTTGGTGAATCCTCTGGGATAAACATCAAAACTTTTTTCAAACTTTTGTTCACTGGAGTGAGGTGTGGAACTTGGGGGAGGGGACTAGAGGCAGCATGGAGAGGAGACGGGGGTCAGGGGGGGGCAAGAACACTGGGCAGAGGCAGAGAAAGGCGTTTGAGAGTAGAAAACTGAGGTTGGGGGGTATGTCAGCGATTTCGGTCAGGGAGTGTGTAGAATATGCCACGATTCTCCCCACAGAAGCTCCTCATCAGTCATTAGTGCTTTTGGAGCTCAATTGATATTTTGAACCTGCTGCTAGTCTGTCAGGTGAGATTCTTTCAGCTGTGACTCCAGGCACGCTGGCTTCTTCCTGGGAGCCCAGCTTGCTGGATCTCCCCAGCTTCTGGACCATGGCAGCAAACTTGGAAGTCCCACTCTCCGTGAATGAGACCACAGGCCCCCAAATGGTGAGTGGTCAGCCCCTGGGCGTGAGTGGTCAGCCCCAGGGCATGCAGCTCGCACCCAGCGGTTTGTTGGTTCTAGTTCTGCCAGGGCCCTTCAGTCTCCTGTTCTCTGGCATTTCCCAGCCATGCAAGTGAAGTGCTGAGATTTGTCACTTGCAGCCCCGCCTCTTGGTCCCCTCTGGTTCACACATTTGTGTATAAATGCCGCAGCCTCTCACGTGTTCCCCTTCCCTTGCTTCCTTTGTCATCTTTCATCATTTCCCACTGAGTCGTCAACTCATCAAAGGCGGTGTCCCCACAGCGCCAACAGCAGCAGGCGCTCTCAGCAGATATACCTGTGTGTTAGCCATGCGACGTGCCGAGAACACTGAAGGATGTGGAGGCAGGCAGGAATGGTGGTGGGCTGAGCAGCGGTCTCAAACCAGTACCCTCCAAAGTCAGGTTCTGCCCTGAAGGAGCCCTTTGAGGGAGAGTAGCAGGGGAATTGATAAGGCACCTCTTTTCACTAAGAGCTACTGAGTGAGGGGGCCCATGCCGGGACCATCTCACCTCCAGGCCCACAAGTTGACTCATAAGAGGGCTCTGGGAAATGCATATGGGATGAGGGCCTGGTCTCCAGGGACCTGCTGGCCCTGGGAAGCAGGAAGGTACCTATCTGAACCCTTTCCTTTCCTTGCTCCTGCCCCCGCAGATGGCCCTCCTGCTTGTCATGACTTTGGGCGGAGGTGGTTGTGAGCTGAATGAAACAGACTGTGTCTCATGAGCCTCTGTATCCCCAAGGTCTCCAGCGGGCTACTGGCACACAGTAGGCGTTCAGCAGGGCTGCTATTACCCGGGAAAAATCAACACGGGAAACTATGATTACATGACTGGATTTCTTATCATTGCTCAAAGGGGGAGAATTACAAATAAGGATCTAGGACTGCAGTAGGGTAAGACTAGAAGGAAGTAAAGGAGCAGTTCATGGGGATCACGGGCAAGTCAAAGGCGGAGGCCTGGGTGGGGCATTCCCGCCCCCGCCCACCCGCCTGAGAATAAACAAAACAAACAGGAGGAGGGAGAAACCAGAGGCCCGGGCCATAAGAGGATAAGCCGGTTCTGTGAAGGGCAGGTTATTTTGCTGCCAGCCCAGAGTCAGCCACTGTAAGCTCCTGTCCTGTCTGGGACTGTGGCTGACATGTCTCCCCAGTGAATACAAAAATACTCAAAGGACGGAGCTCTTCGGCAGCAGTTGCTTTTCATCTTTGAAGTTCACAGGCTGAAACAAGTTGCCTTTGCAGTCTCATAAACCGCATGCAGAGAAAAGAAAATGCCGGTAATATAGCAATTTTTTCCCTTCACTTTGACTGAATCAGATAGGAGTTTGTCCTTTTAAATAGTCTGCAACAAATGTAAATTCTAAGCTGAGAAGTCATTCAGTACACACTGAAGAAAAGATGAAAAAATACCATTAGAGGGGTTGCTTGGTTTTGGGGTTGTGCTGTAGGGTACCCCAAATCAATAACTGTAAAGATGTTCCTGCCTTTTTATATTTGGCAAAAGAAAGACCAGGGATCCATCTGTCTGTTCTAGGCTGTTACTAAAGGTAGTGACTATTTAAGATTCTCCTTGAAGGGTTCAGATGTGTGCTCTTTGGAGAAGAAAAGCTATTCAGGGCAAGTAGCTTTATTAGTAAATATTAGTTTCTGCTTTCAGTGTGTGATGACTGCAAGAACTAGTGCAAAGAACAGGATAAAGCAAAAATGATTAGGGCTGAGGAGAAAATGAGCCTCCTTCCAAGAGGGCTAAGAGAAGTTAAGTGTATTGTCGGGATTATGGCCAGAATCTGCCCTGCCCTTCTCATTTTTATAAGGTCTTCCCTACCTGAAGGAAATAACTTTTCTAGGTCATCTTCAGGAGGGAGTGAGCACCAGGCCCCAGGCCTGATTGAGAAACTGTCCTCCAGGCTGATTTATCCTTGCAGACTGCAGGGCTCTTCTTGAACGGTGATTTCAAAGAGTTAAACTGCTTCCATATGTCCAGCATGAGAATGGAGTTTGTAGCCTTTGGCAACCTCGGCTGAATCCAGCTGCAGCTGCTACCTGTGTGTTCCACTGTGTGTGTGTGTGTGTGCGTGCGCGTGTGTGAGTGTGTGTGAGTGTGTGCGCGCATGCACACACCCGCACACCCTGTGTGTGCAGTGACATCTGAACCATGTTCCGACTGTGTCAATGAAACTGTTATGTCTTTGTTGGGGGAGATATTAATTCTGAGCAATTACAGCTCCCTCTCCCCTCTCTCCCTCCCACCCCCCTCCCCTCCCTTCATCTGCTCAGCAAGGACCATGGACCATGTCAAACAATATACAACAGAGAAGAATGCAAATAAACTTTAGTCTGCATACCCCAGCAAAGCAGTTAGCCGCCCACTTGCAAGATACTTAACTCTTGTACACATGATACACAAAGAACGCTAGCTACTTTCACCAATCCCTTTAGACCAAAAAAAAAAAAAAAAAAAAAAAGGCAAAAGAACTGATCCTTGTCTTTCTATCTGTGAGGTTGTAGTTCCTCCTGCTAATAAAGGAGCTTTTCCCATGATGCAGTGTGATAAGGATTGGCCTACATGTAGTCCAGAAAGCCACCGCCGATGTTTCCTTGATTAGGTGTCTTATCTTCCATTGAGCTGCATCTGATGAAGATTGCTGACAGCATAATGGCTGGGAAAACATCGGACAGCTCCATAAAATGGCAGCTATGTTATGACATGTCAGCCAGGACCTGGTGGATGGTAAGTTTGGCTGATAACATTTTTTTTCACCCCCCCCTCTTCTCCCCCTCTTTTTCTTTGGGCTCCTCCTCTATTGTTCCATGCACGTGTTATAAAGTTTGCTGCCTGCGGAAAGTTCAGGCTCAAGTTGTGGGAGCCTGGGTGCCTGCGCGCACCAGTGTGCTAGATAGGATTTCCCTGCTATTGTGGCCAGGGATAGGCCTTCTTTCTTAAAAAGGCAGTGTGAGTTTTTGTTCACTTTAGGGGGGAAAAAAAGAAAAATGCAAATAGTAGTCAGGCCCCAGGCTGGCTGGTGTGAAATGTATGGAGGTGGGGCAGTCGGTGGGAGACTGGAGCCTTCTTGGCTAATTGTTCTTGCATTAGTCTTAAAACAGAGTAATGTACTTCTGTCTTTGGCTTCTCTGAATAATGATTTAGATAGTGTATTGTATCATGTTGTGTGCGGTTCCCTCATCAGTATGCGACTGTCCCCCACGCTTCGCCTTAATTTGGAATCCACCTCCCTTTCAATGAATACTGTAACTGGAGCAACCACTGATTACTATGCCACTCAGCGTAATTAAATTTAGTTAATGAGGATATGCATATTCAGTTCATTATTTTTCTTTGCTCGGGCAAATGTGTGTGGGTTTGTTGTTGCTGGGTGTTTTTTTTTTTTTTTTTTTAATCCCCATATTTGTCCAGCTGCAAATTCGGGAAAGAGGAAAAAAGGCATAAAAATTCAGGACATTGATAAAACCTGTGACTCAACTTTAAAAATAATATTGAGAGGGAAGAAGTTGTGATAGTTTTGGAAAAGAAAACCTTTCCTATCAAAAAAGTGCGACATGAAAAATTTCAATCTACTGATTTCTGGTGGTGGACAATGGCCTCTTGTACGCAATAGTCGTGACATGAATGGGGAAAGCTTGGGCAGGCGAGCATTCCAGTGTGAATATCAAATTCGTCCTCCTGGTTAATTCATCGGAGTACTTACTGTTTTCTTTCTTTTCTTCCTTTCTCTCCTTCTTTCTTTCGCCCTTCCTTCCCTTTTACTTCTTTTGCCCTTTCATTTGTATTTTGACTGCTCCTGCTTGCTTACTTTGGTAATTATTATGCTTACTGCAAGAGCTGTTTTCTCACAATTAGTACAGTTGAAACAATGGGCACTTTATTCTACTTGGGGAGGGGTACAGCCTGCCCTGGTGGTCAGCCATCCCCAGTG
Organism: Talpa occidentalis; assembly: GCF_014898055.3. NCBI lineage: Eukaryota > Metazoa > Chordata > Mammalia > Eulipotyphla > Talpidae > Talpa > Talpa occidentalis. Next base: position 15,107,614 of record NW_023605083.1, read on the forward strand.
GCCAGACAGAGGAGAGCGCCTTCCGATTAGTCCTGGCTTCTGGCACTGCTAGGCAAGAGGGTTTCTTATGAATGTGTTTGAGTTTCCAGAAAGGTAGACATTGTATTATGCTATTGCTTCTGGGCTGTCCCTGAGAGCTCAGTATGTAGAGCAGCTCCTGTACACTGCAGTTCTTCTGGGTTTTTCATTAATGCGAAATGTGTGAGCCTGCAGGGAAACTTTCTGCCGCTGCCACTTGTTGCTGTTTTGAGTACTCTGTTTCAGGAAAAAAAAAAAAAAAAAGGCCAGTTCCTCAAGAAGAGACAGAAGCCCCTCTCTCTTTTTACATCTCTCCCTCCCTCTCCATTTTATTCCAGTTGAAATACATTTTAAACGTGCTGTAAACTCTACAGTGACAATTTGCGTCTATGGTTGTGTCTCTCATTAGGCTTTAGCACTGTGTGTATATAAGTGCCATGAACTCTTGATATAACTGGCAGTTACTTGGAGAAAGATATTGCAAAATGTTTATGAAAAGATTTGTTTTATGTGACTGTACCAAGATTTAGAAATGATATTTTAGTAGTGACTGAGCTTCTTCACTGTAATTTTAGGATGTTCTAAGGAATGAATTTTTAAATGGAGATTTTTAAGAGGTGAAGCATTTTTTTTTTTCTGTTGGGAAAAAAATCAAAAGTTTAACTCTAAAAGTTTTTGCTTAAAATATGGAATTAGTTTGGGTTTAGTGACATAGTCATTCCTAATTCTAGTTCTGTACCGAGATCACAGCTTCCCAAGAGAAGTATGTTGTGAGTACTATTGTTAAAGATTTGTGTAAGCTGATTATTCATTAAAAAAAATATGTTCTTTTATTGCCTGAGAAGGTGCAGAATATGTGCAAGAACAAGTTCAGAGCTAAAATATTAAGAAAATTATTTTACATGATTTATTTTTGTATTTCATCATTACATTACACGAATAATAGGTTGGTTTCTTATTAGGGACAATTAATTCAGTTTTAGCAAATTTTGTTAATTTGGGAAAAATATATAGGAGATTAATATTTAATGTGTCATGGAAAACTTGGACTGACAGATGCTCTGTGGAAACCTAATTTATCAAATTAAATTATTGCTTACCATTAGTCATATTTAGAGGAGAGAGGAAAGTGCATGCAGCTTCTTGACCTTGATTCCCATTTGGGATTTAAGAAAAATTTCTAAAAGGTGTTTTAAGGTTCTCACAAACTAGTTTATTATGATTCTTCTCTCACCATGATACAACTTCTTTTAGTTTTATAATTAATCTGATGTTTTTGTGTAAGAAAGAATACTGTATCCCTATCTGGCATAATCAAATGGAATTTTAGTAACCAAATCCTGAATTCCATAGCTGCAGTGTTAAAGTATCCCAGCAATTGCTTCCTGACTTATTGTCTGTTTCACTTAGATTCTCTTATTGTGTGACAATGATCATAAATTCTACTTGACAGGGAAAAAACCCAAACAAGACGTCGTTGTCCAATTCTACATCTGTTTTCCTTCCTAGATAGGCATGTTTTAGTAAAACAGAGGGAGGAAAAACATTTTATTGAGACAGCTAAAAATAAACAAGTACAAGAAGAGTAAACTCTTGTGTGTCTATGTGTGTGTGTGTTAAATGTCATCTACATACATGCAGTTCTTAAAAAGATGCATCCTTATATTTTCACTGCTTTATTTTGCATATAACTTCTTTCAAGGAGGAAAATCATGCAAGCAGTTTAAATTACAGTTGGTTAGCTATATTTAGAGTTCTGTTGATGACCTTTCCACATTATTTAAAAATACTACTTGGAATGTATTAAAGATGTAGCTCATAAATAGCACTCTTTTATTAATGGTTATCGATGATGCTCTATGTTTCCTTTTTAACCATTAACAAACTAACAGGAACATTTTAGGCCTTTCCATTCTATTTCACATTGCTTCTTTAAATCTCGCTGAGAGACTTACTAGATCTTCTTTGTCAGCTATTTGGAAGTTCAGGGTAAAGAGTATGCAACCAGACTTTATTTTTTCTTTAAATTTCCTAAGTCTAATCCTTTGATCCCATCAGAACCAGGCTAGAACATTTGTAAATTTGCCTTAATCATGTAGGGCAATTATTTAAATATTAATCCATAAAATTAATTTGAAAAACAAATTGCTAGCTTGAGACTAAATTCTCACCATTGTGTAAAAACTAATTAAACACTCATGTAAACATTAAAATCTAGGTCTCATTTTATCAAAGGCAAAAGTGGTGACTCTTGGTTGAACACCAATTTACTCAATTGTAATTTTTTTTCAATTTTCCTTGAAAGAATATAATTTTCTTTTTGAAAACTGGGTATATTAAAATATTGAACTGATATATTTACATAACTTTGTATTTTATTAAGACAGTGACAAACATTCATTTGTTTAAAAAATCAAATTATATTTTGAACACAAATTTTAATTAAGTGACTTGACAAATGTCAATATAGATATGACAACATTGAAAAGACTTCATAGCAAATATTTCTCTAAGGTATTTGAGAAGTTGAGGCGAAGTTACGTTTACAAATGACTATTTTTAACTGAAAATCCTAGAATTAATGCATCTTACAAATGCTGGAACTGCTATATGTTATGATATGTATTTTATTTTTAATTAAGCAAGAGCTCTAAACAGTCTAATTAACATTCTAAAATATATATGTGAAGCAACTCTGCCCAGATAATGACTGTTTATATTCCTGTGGTAATCTAACAGCCTTGCAATGATAAATCTGAAAATCAAAATTCAGTATTTAATTTAAAATTTTGTTTTCCTTTCAAAATATAATAGAATGTAGAAATGAAATCGAAGCTAATACACAATGCACAGATAATAACGAACTAGTTGTCTGAAGTTTTTATGCCTACATACTCAATTTATTTCTAGAAAAAGAAGCTATAAGATTTGTTTCCTTCAACAAATATTTGTTAAGAACTTTGTATGTGCCAAGCAATGTTCTCAGTGCAGGAATAGCCTGCTATCTCTCTATTCTGGAATCAAACCCATATCCCAGTATTTTGCATGGGAGTATCTATCATATTGATGAAGGCTTCAAATGATGTCTGTTTTCTCTGTACTGATGGTGAATATGTAAATGTTACATTGGCAGATTTGCCACTCATTGTCAAAGTTGCTTTATACATCTTCTCAAAACTCTTACTCTCAGAGGAGCCATTAACATTACCATTACCTAAATTTTCTCTTGTATAACTAAAGACATGAGTAAAGACTAATCATTTATTAAATACCAGTTCTAACTAAAATGACCACAGTAATGATAATGATGACGATGGTGTCTGAGCGAAAAAATGATTTCAACATCTATAGGTAATGCTAATAATTTAATATTTCAAATTTTGTCATAAACTGATGGCACTTTTTTTAAATTAAACTTCTATTCCTATATTCCTTAGTAGTGAAGCATTTTCAGTTGTAGTACCATTTTATTATATTTAAATAAAAAAACTTCATGGAAGATGTGGTAAAATACATTATTGCTCTTCCAAAATACTTATCTGGGAATGATTTTTATTTCATTTTCCATGATTTATTTTCACTTACATGCTTGCAGAACAAATGCAACATATAAACTTTGGATAAGGAAAAGTATCCTTTGGAGCCTATCTTAATAAACAGTGATTAGATGGATATTAATTTAATCAGAGAGTAAGGAAACACAAGTGCCTGTCTATCCTCTTTTCCAGTTCTTTTTTGGAAGCAAAAGGTCATGTTCTCAAGGAGAGTTATCTCTTCTATCTATGGGAAAGCTGGTGTTGATTTTCCAGTTTAGAGACTCATCAACAAAGAGAGATATCTGATGCTCACAGTGTCATTGAAACTATAGCATATTTCTAGAACATAGATGAATGATGTCAATCACTACCACTAGGTATTTTTTTTTATTCCCTGAGATTGCTATTTTGTGACAATTTCTATATTGTAATATATATTCTAAGGGGCTGAGAGGAGAACTTGGATATAGGAAAACATACTAGTGAAAATGTACTGAGCCAATGAAAAAGGGAATTACATACCTCTGTTGCATCTCAAAGTGCAAAACATTTACGGTACTGCATCTTCATTATGGAAGTTGTTTTTTTTTTTTTACACAAGAATTTTGTTAAGGGATATATATAGTTATACTACATATTTCACTAACTTTAAGCATTTTAACTTTATTGCATTTTAAATGCTTAGTAAAGAGCCAGGAGTATAGAAAGTACTCAATGAATGTTAATTATGATAACTATTAATTCAACTTAACATGCCTTCCAGTGGGACAGATTTAGCATATACTGTAACAGACCCCTTTAGTAGCAATCTTCATTTCTCAAGTTATAACATAAATTTTAACCCATTTACCTCTATAAAAATGACTTTATTTAGAAGGCATTTAAAAAAACTTCTCACTACTGTGTTCATTTTTTTAGGTTATAACATAATGGATATGTTTATGAGCACAGGGCTGAATCCTGGGAAATGTAGATTTGGTGGCCTTTGGCAAATGAATTTGTTCCTCTCGCGGCTGGTAGAGCCAGCTGTAAAGTGCAGATAATCATACTCATTACTTGTCGCTCCAACCTGTCGTGAGGATAAATGAGTTGGCGTCCACAAGGCACCTGGTGAATGCAGTGTAAATATCAAGTTCAGGTCACATACCCAAGGGGGCTAATATAAGCTATGGCTTTTTATCCAGATTCATATCTGAGCACGTAGTAGGTGCTTCAAAAAATATACTTTCCTGTGGGGCACGTTGACTTTTGTAATTCATATAAACTTTTTTTTTGATGGGAACTGCATGCATTAAATGAACCCTAAAAGTTTACCTCTTTCCATTTCATAATATAGCAGATTTCTTAAAAGCAGAGCCTCTTGAAGTATTTCCTTATGCTTAGTGAGATTCAAAGGCTAATGTTATATACATTAGCTTAACTTTAAACATTAAATATTATGATTTTAAAGTAAAAGAAATCAATGATTCTTGAGGGCCTCCAGTTTGTGAGGTGTTTGCCAGGTACTTTGGGAGCCAATTTGTACCCATCATCTTACTCTTTTTCAGCGCAGCACATTAAAATAGGCATTACCAGGCCCACTTACAGATGAGCCGCTTTCTTTGAGGCTTAACTTGATGAAGTGCATTCCACTAGGAACTAAGAAGGGGGACAGGGACAGGCGAACATGAAATCCATGAAATCTGAGGTTTTATCTGTTACCCCGCACCCTACCAGCACCCCGGGTTATCACTGATTGTTAGTGTCCAACAGTCATGTATTTAGCCACTGCCTGCCCTGCACCTGCCTGGCCCTCAGCTCCCCTCAACTTCAAGCCTGACCTCATCTCCCGGCTCAATCTCCCTGTGTGTTCAATGGGCTGACAGTTTGCTGGAGCCGTGTCTGAGAACTGCACAGCTCTAGGATTGGAGGTGGCTAAATTCTTTGGAAATGTGATTCCATTCATCTTTCCTCGAGACAATTAGACTCGCTATAGTCATAAACCATCTGGGAAAAATATTTTGGAAAGAAATTGGCAAGCAAAGCATTTCCATTTTCAGGTTTTGATGATATCTGTTTACCGCGTGGGGCTCTTATGAGGCTCCAATGAGATAATACATAATAAAAGACTTGAAAATTGTAAAATGCAAAACAAATCAAAGGTACACATATTATTATCTGATAGTGTGAGACGTGGGTAAGTGAAGAAAGGCTTTCCAGAATTTCACCAGTGGAGTGCACGAGAACAGTAAATTTCTACCAGGCAACAGAGAAAATGTTGGCTGCCTAAAAGTTTACATGATGCACTTTGCACTTTTTTACTGATAAACTCAGCATCCTTAATCCTTCAGATAACAATGCACTGCTAGATTATCAACATCCATGCAGTAGCAGGAATACCCATGACCTCCTCTTAGACATTTAATGGGAAGGCATGAAATAAGGAACATTTCCAAAGTGTCATCTGCAACATCTTCAAGTTCAAATCTTAGATTTTTGATAAAAAAGTTTTCTCTTTCACTTGTGCCACCAGACCCATATTATAATTCTTCAGTGAAGTTTTTATTTCACCTCTCACTTAATATGTATTTCATAGGAAAGATTTAGCTTATCACATAATGTAATGGACAGCGAGTTATACTACAAATAGGAGTTTTTCCTTTAATTTTCAGGATTGTTGGGATACAAATATCAGCATCTATTTGAACTAAAAAGCCCCAGCATATTTGATGCTTTTTATGTTGCATATAAGCTGTATTACTGTCTTTGAATACAAATGAACCCACTTTATTATATGACATTTATTATGTATGGATGTGAGATTTACCTATATTATTTAGTCGCTCAGGTGCAACCAAGGTTATAAGTCCTGAGAGGTTAGGGACCAGGTCCTATTTACCAGCTCTAAGCAGTGCTTGGCCCATAAATGTCTCTTAATAAATACTAAATTATACCAAGATGGTCACTCTCCACTTAACAGACAGATTCCAAATTAGGAATCACCATGCTGTCCTTTTTAAGATCTAATTTAAATGTGCTAGAAGCGTGTAGGAATTGTGATGAAATTAGCAGCAAAATTTTAAAGCTGCGGGGAAGAGGAGGAAGAAGTACCAGAAACAAAGCAGAAAATCTGCCCACCCCGTCAGGCCGACAGGTTCCCGGTTATTACCAAGCGCTAGGGCAGCACACAAATGAACCCTCCTTGTCAGCAACCAGCACCCCCATGCTCTGAATTCTACCCTTATCACAGTGACTAAAACCTTTCAGAGAATTTGGAAAAGACTAATGTAATTTGGGGGATCTGTGACCCAAGCGAGGTGACTTTGGAATAAGTGAGATTTCTGTTCAATATCTTTTTATTTTTTTAAGAAATACCATAAGAAGATTGATTAGTTTTCCACTCTAAAGTTTCCATTATTTTTGCATGTGTGTTACCTTTATTGCAATGTCAGGAAAGGCCTCGTCGGGAACTGGTATTTTAAACTCAGTGTTTGGGTGAGTACTCGGGGGACATACGGGGACAATCAGAAACCTAAATGGAATGGGTAGAATATGGAGGGACATGGGTCATTGGGAAAGTGAGAAAGAAGTTACCAAACCACTTGAAGCAGTTAGAAGTAACTGCTTCTAAGTGATCTTAAGAAGAAGCTATTTAAAGTGAAAGAATCTATTTGTGCTGGGCCTATTTCAACCACTGTAAGTTAGTGCCTGAATAAAAACTGAGGACATTGTCTCCTACAGCTGCACTAACAGGGTTCCCGGGTGATAAATTCCGCAGCCCAACCTTCCCAGGCCGGACCATCTCCTCGCCAACTCTTGTGACCTCCTTTCTTCAGGACTGTTGTAAAGTGAATTTGGGACGGTATTCTGGAGGCCCCTGAAAAATATCTGAGCCTTCTTAGCCAGAGTCTACCCTCTATATACGAAGTCTTTGCACATGTAACAGAAACTAGTGCCACACAACAGCTTTTGTTGATTTTACTCCTCCTGCGCTTCTTTTCATGTATTTTAATGCAAAATGATGCTGGGGGGACATGGGAGAAAAATGTCCTTGTAAACCTCTCCTGCTCCCAAATGCTCCTGTCACTGTCACAAGCCTGGTACTGTTCTCCCTTCCAGAGCAGAGCCTCAGACAAGGAGGAGCAGTTTTCGCTTTATCTTCCGGGCAGCTTCAACTGTTCTTACCAAGCCTCAAAGTTCAGGAGTGATGCTTACAGCTAATCTGGTGGATACTATTGAGAGGGAAGTAAATTTGCATTTCCCAGATTTAGGCTTTTGGCAGAAATAGGTGGGAAAATATGAGAGTAAAAAATAATGTATATTTTATTGTGTGGGTTGCAAGTATAAATGCATAGAGATAAAGAACATCATGTCAGATATGCACTGCAGTTCTCTGTAGATATATAACACGTTAGCATGTGCACTGCAGAGGACAAGAGCTATTGTGATTTTCTAGAAACACAGGTGGTTTGCTATTATTGATAAGACATGAACAACCTCCCACAAACTTCTTTCACCTTCTCTGTAAAATTTTCTCAGATTTGCTCATAAGTGGAATTGTAGCATACTATGCAATACAACAGTGACCAAGACTCTGGAAGAGTCAGAAATGCTTTTTTTTTAAATCCATAAATAGAAGGAATACCACTAAATTGCCATTTTATTTTTCCAATAAGATATTAATTATCTTATGTGAGGCTATTCATTTTTTTGGCACCAAAGATGTTTATAAATTGTACCCCACATAATATAAACCGCATGTTTATGTAGGATGAATGTTCAATCAATTAGTTTACATACACAAATGCTGGAATATTGATGACACATGTTAGCTTTTAGTGGGACAAAAGCCAACGAGGCTAATTTGATGCATTGATCCTTGGGACACGCACACAGATGTGAACCTTTGACTTCATCACAAGTGATTTGGCTGACAAACAGTAGCTTGTAATTATTGTTGCACCATCATAAATTAATTAACAAATCAATCAATCAGTTCAGAACCGGCTGCCTGGCCACATTTGTTGGTTTGGGATGTTTCTCCTCACTTTGCCTTCTTCACCCATGCTTTTCTTATGCTTTGAAAACATTTGCTAGTGCCAGATTGACTTTTTCCTATTTTTAATAGGAAATTCCAAACAATAGCCTGGGCGTAAGGAAATGTCGCTGATGTGTTGCTTAATATTCGCTAAACTTTTGGCCCTAGGACCATTAGTGGGCAAAGTGAATGATTATCAAGCATTGAAAATATTTTGGCTTAAGCCATCCGCCTGGGCAAAGAATAGGAAAGTAGCATCCCAATCTCTCAGCAAAAGCAGCACTTAAAGGTATATGATTGTTAAAAAACTGATCCAATATTGTCCCCAAAACTCCTTTTTTGAATGATTTTCTACCCTATCTATAGTTTGAGAGTTTCCATTAACTGAACAAGTTGCATTTATTGAACTGTGAGTTATTATATTTTCAAAAACTAACATATTAAGCATTTTTATATACAGGTTCTCTGCTAGGTACTTTGTGTATTTTATCTTATTTAGTTCTTGCAACAAATCTGAAAAATAGATGAACCTCCCATCTTACAGCAGAAGAAAGTGAGTTTCCAAAGGTTTAAATAATTTATCCAGATTTACACAGCAAATAATAGCAGCACCATAATCGGCACTTCTCACTACACCACAACTAACCTGACATCAAAGAACTTCTGAGCAGTCCGTAGAGCTAATGTAATTCTAGCCAAAAGCTAGGAAAAAACACTTGACTGTTTAGTTATAAATTTTATCCTAGATAAACCTAATGCTTCTGAAGGGCTTAAGAAATATTGAGAATGAGTTCTTGGATATGCTTTACTCATTCATTCATTCATCCATTACCATTTCCATTTTTACTGAGATACAATTGACAATATTATGTAAAAGTAAGGAGTACAACATGATTGGATATATGAATGTTTTGTGGGATGATTATTACAACAATAACATCACTTTCATTTCACACGGTTGAGGTGTGTGTACTGTGAAAACATTAAAGGTCTTTCTCAGCAAATTTCAAGTATACAATAGAGTATTGTTAACTGTAGTCTTCATGTTGTACATTACATACTCAGAAGTTCTGGAAGTACCTTCCTTGATTCTAATTTCAAGAGTCTGTAAAGATTAAGAGAGCTCTAAATCCTTCTTTGTCCTGCTCACTACCCGCTCTGTCTCTGTTAACTCAGAAGCATCATCCACAGCTCTATAATAGGTGTTATTGTTTTCTTTTGTTTTTCTTTCTTTCTTTTTTTTTTTTTTTTGTCCTGAGCTAATGGGGGCAGTGGAATGACAGTATCATTGAAAAAAATAAAAGGACTACTTTGATCTCCCTAGACTGGTGCATAAGCATAAGCAAGCCATTGAACTATGGAGTCCTGCCAACTGCTTTGGGTCTCTATAGAAAGAGAATAAAATGCAGTGGTTTCCAAATTTTGGGGGCCTCCAGTCATAACTTAGCACACACATATATAAATATGTAGACTGAAAATTAAATATCCATAAAGCAGCCTTTCCTTAATACCTAAAATTCATTTGTATAGTTTTTATTTTTTCTACTTTGTTTTTTTAAGTGAAAATACTAATTAAATTAATATCTTGACCTATTAGTGGGTCATGATGTAGAGTTTGAAAAATACTGAGGGAATGCAAATGTTTTCTATTGAAGTTGAATTCAATATCTGCACAGAAATTCTTTGGATTCTTATGTTAATAGCTCTTTTCTTATATGAGCTCCACCTTTTTAAGGAATTTCATATTCAATGGAACAGAGTGATTATTTGGGGGACTGTGGTCTTGGATGGTGGCTCTGTTGTAGAACATTCCACTGGAACATTTCTCCTTGGAGCTATATAAGGATAAAAGAGCCAGACTAGTCAGCCCTTGGAAGAGGAATAGGTAGGGTACAAAGTCAGGAATGAATCCTGGGCTGAATCTGTGTGTATAATAGTTATCAAATTTGTATCTTCAGCAGAGAAACAGTATTGTTTAGGGCAGGCCCTTACTTTGTAAATGAGGTGATGGAATGAGATTGAGGAGTTTGAGAGGAAAAACTAGTATGTATAGTCTTTAATGCTTAATTGACCACTGGAAATTTAAGGAGATGGCCTTTTGGTAAAGAGCATAGCAGATGGAGAGAAGCATTTTTCTAAAGATTTTTTCACCCTGAAATTTTTAACAGAAGGAAATCTTAGGTACCATGTAACATAATATCTACTGTACTTTATATGAATGGAAGAAAGTTAAAAATTATAAATATTATTTCTTTAGAATATTGAAACTTTGTATTCTTATCAATCTGCATTTTATAACATTTATAAAGTAGAGAACTGAGGGGCAGCTAAAATTAAAATGGAAGTATAGGATACATAAATATCTTTTGTGGAGCATTTCCAATTATGTTGAGAATCAGAATTGCATCATGGTTAAGAATCTGGGTTTTTTAGACCATATATTCTGGGTGCAAATCGCAAATATTCTATCACTCAGCTGGATTAACTTAAAGAAATTACTTGAACTCTCTGTGCCTTGTGTTCTTCAACTATTTATGGTAGCAGGATCTGCTTTTAGGGTTCTTGTGTGGGTTAAATGACTATACTTGTCTGGTATGTAGCAAGTCTTTATGTTAATATTTACTGTTAACCTGCAGTAAGATGAAATCACAATGCTTTTTAAGAAATTGATTAATAACAAATTAAGTTCCAAAATGAGGAAAAACAAAATGTTAATTTAAAAAATAGAAACAACTCTTCCATCTCCCAAATGACCCCAGAGATTACAGGTTGGGGAAATGTTTCTTAGTCAAGTCAGTGTCTATCAGATCAGCTGAACAACTAGCTCAGCTGAGTCCACAGACACTTCATTAGTCATTTGTTCTCACACAGTAGATTCTGAATTTCTGTTCATTTTAATTGATGTACCACTCACGTCACTTGTTTTTCCCTGAACTCAAAGGTGAGTTTCTGGAGAGCAGATCTGATTTACTTAGCTTTACATGTCCTCCCTCAACTTGTTCTCTCACCCCCTTGTACAGGAAGTCCTTCTAGAAGACTTATTGAATGAGATTGAGTTTGCCTTAAGTTTCAGTTTCCCAGCCCATAATTAGTGTTTTGAACACACAATTATAAATATATAATGATATGATATTAAATAATAATATAAAAATGTACAGTCAGTTGTGCTTTTTATAGAGCTATCCCCCCAAACACACACAACTTAGAAATGAGTTGTGTTCTAAAAGCTCACTATAAATCAGTCATTAGAAATTCTGTAACGTGAGTAGGTCCTCAAAAGACCCATCAAGATAGTTTTACCCATAGCTTATCAGGTGCATCAGTAGTTCCAGGAAACCAGGGCAAGGAAGATAACACCTTTCCATTCCAGGGGGAAGGCCTTTCCTCCTTCCAACAGCCCCTTTCTCAGTAGGGGAGAAGGAATTCCCCACCTCAAGTGACTGAGAGTAGACTCTGTTACTCTAATCCAGAAAGGACAATATGATCTGAAGCCCCAGGAGAGTACAGAGGGTAGAAGAAGGCAATAGGTAAACTTTACTCCTTTTTCTTTCCCATTCTCCTTCTCTCCATCTTCCTCTCTTGATCTCAGAAACCACACAACAGAAGTTGTGGGTATTGAGGTTTAGTATCGAAATTGGAGTTAACTGTTATCATCTTTCTATTCCCCTTTTTCATTTCTATTCAAACCTATCCACAGTCCATCCCAGATCCCACCACTGAATACTAGATCATCATGAGAGCTGGAGAATCTATACTATTCTGTTGAATAATGGATGATGTAGTTCATTAAGACCCTTGCCAGCAATAGGCCTCTCTGTTGGTGAAGCATGGTCTTAGACACAGGCGCAGGTGGCAGGAAAAGAAGTTCCATTCTCAAAACAGCTATGATTAGTCAACCAGGACAAGTCAAGGGCTGCTGTGTCCATAAACATAAATACCTAAGATGAGGGGTCTTTAACTGCTATACAAAATGTAGAGGTGATGACCTTGTAGCCAATATCTTATCACTTAGAACATCCATCTTTAGCATGGTATATACACCCAAACCATTTCCTTCCTATTAACTCTGAATTTGCAGCTAACTAAACCTATTCATTCTGTCAATAAATTTTCATAATATCTTTACAAGTGTACATGAACAAGGCAAACTTTGTTCCCTTCTTCATTGGGCTTACACGGTATACAGCATGAGAAATTGAGGTATTGACTGCTATGAAACTACATAAGAGCCACACCTAACTCATCTTGGACATGGGGTAATTTCTCCAGATGCAAAAAAGACAGGGAAGAAGATTAGTTTCTGCGAAGGGATTGCATGTGCAAAGGCCTTAGTGGCAAGAGAGCATGGCTGCATGGCTTTGATCTGAAAATGACATATAAAAGAAAGCATCATGGTGGAAGTAGGGACAATTAAAATGAGTAGAAAAATCTATACTAACAGTCCTGCTATTTTGCTGATTGACATAAAGAGAAAAAAGGCCAGGAACAGGAACATGGGCTATGAAAATACCCTTACCCACTCACTACCACCAGCGCCATGCCACACACCGCACATCTACTGCAGGACAAGGACTTCATTATAGTAAAACTTCACAGACATAGATCAAATAACATCGGACAAGGGTCTAAGCTCAGATGGCTGCTGTTTCTGCAAGTTTTTGGTTTACCCAGCCCATTAGACTGTAGCCCAGATGTACTTTGTTACCTACATAATCCTTATCAGCAGCATTCCATCTGTGTCACCCAAGTAGCAGGAATTAGGCAGGCACCCTTTGGGAAAGTGGTCCAAAGGGTACAAAAAGCAGGTTCGCCTGGGAGGCAGCTGACCCCTTTATGTCCCCCCCCACTCCACATCCTTCCAAGCTGGGAGAAAAGAAAAACACATTGAATTTCTGCCCCCCGTACAAACTTGAATTGCTCCCGCATTCCAGAGAGAGGTCGGTGGGGGGGAAATTTGGAGGTTAGCTGTGGGCCTGGGAGTGATGATTACTTTGTAATGGAACAAATTAAATTATGTGAAATTTTAGATGCTTTCCCCCTGCCCTAGTGGCTCCCAATCTATTTAGGGGTAGTCAGGAAAAGGGGACCTTTGCAACAGCTGCTTAGCTGCTTGAGCTCAGAGAGGAAAACCATAATTTGTCTGTAATCCCTAATGCCAACAGTTGTTCATTAAGAAACAAAACTAATGTAATCTTGATTATTTGCTCAGATTTCTACTCTATCATGTTTTGTACATCTGGCAGGCTAATGTAATTTTCCTCAGAAACCCAAAGCAATCTGGTGCTCAGACAACACCATGCAGATTTAGGTAAATTCCAGGCTCAGATTAGCATAATACTAACTAATCACGAATATCATTTGCATTCATTAGAGTGTTGGGGAAAAAATTGTTTCTAAATGGCAGAAAATTGAAAGAAAGATTAAGGGCAAGGACTTGAAAATTCTGTTTGGCTTGATGCGACTACATTACAGATGATTTTTTTCTCTTTTAAGGCCTAACATTTAATGTGGAAGTATTAATTAGAGTATTGGAAAAAGACTGCATCTAATTGGAAGAAAACTGAGATTAAGGACCAGGCGTACGGACTTGCTTTTGCTTGATTCACTTGTGGAACAGATAATTTCCCATGCAATGCCAAGGAGCTTAAATGTGTAAAAGATAGGGTGATTAATTTTTCAGAAAGAGCCAAACCTTTATCTGACATAAAAGAGAAATACAATTTGTTTCCCTGGTGGAGTAACTAGTTATCAGCTAGTGCCTTTGGTACTATGATCAAGGAAAGAAGATAACAGAATTAAACCCCTAAATGTGAAATGCTACCAAATGAAGGTGAAATCCCATAAAGCCTACAGACTAGGAAAACCTAAAAGTCACAGTCGTAGATGCTAAATTTGTACTGATTTAAAAATTAATAATAAAAACATGCAAACCTCTTCCCCCCGCCCTACCTCCTGGTGGTTAGTTATTTTCTTTACAATTTCCCAGGTCCAGCCATTTGGCATGAGCAGAATTGGTTACAGGCTGTGTGCTGGGGTCTGTGCTGGACTCTGGTTGCAGGCAATTGTTATAAATCCCGTCTCTCCACAGCTTCGCTGCTGTGGGGCTAAATTCAGTGTTGGCTTCCTGAGGGTTCGGAGCAGGTGCTTGCCAATGGCCTTGGCTTCTCCCTCTGACAGATGAGCAAGCTGAAGTCTGCTCCCCTGGTGAGAAGCCAGCTGAGCAGCCCATAGCAGACACCACTTTGAACGTCCAGGCTAGCCTAGCCGCTTACAGAACCCTGACTGTTTGGGATTTAGGCTTTTGCTTCAACATGTAAGAGGTTCCAAGCAGCATGGTTTAGGAGCTTGTTACTCAAAGTACGGTCCGGGGATTAGCAGCTTTGGCTCATCTGGAAGATTGTCAGAAATGCAGAATTGAGGTCCCAGACCTCATCCCAACCCACTGATTCAGAATCTGTATTTTCACATCATCCCTGAGAGATCCATAGTCTCATTAACATTTGAGAAGAGCTAATGTTTAAGGTACCAGGCTTCAAACATTTAGGGACATTGCTATCACAAGAACTCCTCACAACTGACATTCCTGGACCCAAGTTTCAGTTTCAGGGTGTCTGTGGAACATAGGGTCCTGGGCATCAAAATAAGCACTTGGTAGAGGAATGATCTTGGATTCAAATCCAACTTGCCTACTGGGTTAATGGAAAGTTGTTTAATGGGCCTACGTCCCAATATTCTCCTCTTTAAGATAGGGGAATTAGCTCCTGTTTTAGCTGATAGTTGTGAGAATAGAGTGAGTTCACTTCTGCAAAAGTACCCCAGGCATTTTAGGCTCAGCAGAGGTAGTAGCTCCTTCCTCCTGTATCTATCTGTAACCCACTTCCTCCATATGACCCTTTTGTGTCCCCTCAGGTCTTTCCACATGCCCCCCAGTTCCCACCTTAGTGGTAGCTGCCCTGCTTCTCTTGCACATTCACCTGTCCAGTTCTAGCCTTCTGATTAGATCTCCAAATTCCATCATTTTTCTAAAGTCTCCAGAAACATAGCCACCCACAGCCTGTTCTTTTAGCCTCTGTTCTCTGGTAAACTGGAAGATGTTCAAAGCTAATAGCTAATATTGTGTGCAACATCTTAAATATGCCATTTTTTATTGGGAATTTAAGAGCTAATATGATAGCCCAGTGGTTTCAACCATAGCCACACACTAAACCATTTTTTAAAAAGCCCAGCTCTCTCCTCCACTGAGGTTTTCGTTCCTTTAGCTGGGGTGAGACCCAGCATCCATGTAGTTCCCCAGGTGGTTGGAAATGAGCATAAAGATTGAGATTTGCCTTCAAGAAGGCAGCAAAGAGGCAAATAAAATGATATTTCACTTTACCATTCATCATGCATCTGCCTAGACAGTGTTGGCCATCTTTCAAATGAAATGGGTGTTAAATGGGTGTTAAATCTCATTCAGTTAACCTCTGTATCATTTTTAAGGGTTTTCATGAGAAATGTATCCTGGAATTATCTTTAGAGGCCAGGTCCCCTTCTTTAAGGTATTTAATAACCCTCTGGGAAAGTCATTTTCTCTTTCAAAAATGGATCTAGGAAAATAAGGAATATCTATTTAGGACCTAATAACTGTGCGATGTAGTCCTCCTGTTTTCATTAAACTGCTTTTTGGGAAATAGCCAGACAGGTGTGCAAACCCAGGAAAATGGTGTGTGTGTGTGTGTGTGTGTGTGTGCGTGTGCGCGCTCATGTGCATATGCATGCTCCAAAGATAAAACACATAGTAAGAAATTTAAGTTCAGTACAATAGTGGAGGAATTACAGGAACAAGTAAATGAAAATTTATCAGATTCCTTTATTCTCATATCAGAGCTCTGAAAACTAAGAAACACATCAACATGATGTCTAGCGATGTTCCATAAATGTCATTTCCTTCTCATTTGTCCATATACTGTAAAAGCTACAGTGCCATAAATTCTGCAGGGCAAATTCTCTAGCTGTATTTCAATAAAACCAACCTTTAATATAGTCATTAAAGATTGACACCCAAGGTAAATTAGGATATAAACTAAAAATATGGAGTGTTGAGAAAAATACAAAGGTGGCATAATGTGCATTTAGTTAGTACTAACTGTATGCCAATCACTATAATTACTTTGCAATATTATCTCATCTAATCCTCTCAAATTTGAAATGAATTTTATTACAAAATTCCATTTTTACACTTAAACATTGAGGCACACAGAGTGTGTGATGGAACTGGATCTGAGAAAGACTTGTCTGTACAATTTGCTTTTTTTCACCACTGCAGTCTACTTAGTATCAAAGCCCATTGGGTTTGGTCAAAACTATAAAATGAAAAACTGTGGCTTTTCATCCTTTCTTGTGTCTATTTTTATTTAAAATGAAAATGAGTCAGTTAACTCTATATAAATATGATGGGGTAAAAAATCAAATAAACCTAAGGAGAGTGGAAACAAGAACTATTATTTACAAAAGAAGAAATTAATGATTTAGAACAAGAAAGCTAATAGACTGGAAAAATAAAGATTTGGTCCTTGGTGGAACAAAAGAGAAAAAAATTCATGAAGATAGTGTTAATAATAAGAATATTTTGATAATAAGAATATATGCCTCTGTTTGGGATTCTGAATTTATATATGGAATAGATGTTTTGTAAAGAATAATATAAGCTACCAAAAATTGGCTCTAAAAGTATAAAACCTAAGCAGGCAAATCACCATGGAAACCCTTTGAAAAGTTAATATAGAATTTTCTCTATTAAAAACAAAGCTTTGCGGCACTTGACTTTTTGGGAAAATTCTTTCTGTTTCAAAGACTCTTAATGTTGGGAGCAAAGAAATACATGGAAGGCTATTCATTTTATAAACTAGCTTCACTAATTCTAAAACTTGAGAGAGGACAGTAGGAAATGAGAAAGGGAAGATGGATGAGGGAAAAATAAAAAGGTAGAAAGGGGGTGAAACAGGAAAGGATACAAGAGAAAATTTACTCCGTTTAAATAGAGATGCAAGAAGCTAAGTAAAGCATGAATACATTGAATGTAATGCTATGTATGCGCCTCACAGGGCGGCATTGTGGCGAGCAGTGCGGGATGAGAGAGATTACCCGAAGTCCATGTGGAACAATGAGAAGCCTAAAGGGGCTACCCCAGAAGTAATGTGCAGCCCTGATCCAAAGGCAGTCTTGTATTTATTAGAATCAAGTACAAATGGGGCAAGTATGTAAAGAGTGTACAAGTGTGGGGGATGAGGAATATCGGGGATGTAAGCCAGGTTGGAGTGACCAGGGACTATTGCCTGGGGGACTCCACTGTTCCTGCCAGTCTAAGCATATTATCTCTAGTCTAATATCTGCCTGCTGTTTTCAGCAGAGACTTGTTTTCCAGTATGTTCCTCGTACCAGGACTTGCCATTGGTGAGAGGCCCCTGCATGATCCTACCCCTAGCTGATAAGCAGGAACTCTGGGCACCAAGACAGTATCCCCAAGAACAAGGGGGACTGTGGATCCCACATCTAAAAGCATAATAACCTGGTAAATCAAATAGATTTTTTTTTCTGTTGGGATTAAAGATGAGTTTAATGTTAAGATTTCTATTATTACATTTAAACCATCAATAGTGCAAAAGAAGAAACAAATCTATAAGATTATCTAATTACATGCCTCCAAAGCTATAACTATAAACAGGAAGATGTTTTATTAATATTATAAAAAAATAGGCAAAAATCATACTTAATAATGATACTATAGAGCTGAATTTTCTTTTTTTATTTATATATTTTACATCATTGTGTATTCCCTTAAAATTCCCATGAGCTGTTCACCTGTGAATCATCACCATAGTCCCTTGTGTCCTAGAGCTGAAGATTTTCTAGATTGTGTTCCCTAACCTACTGTCCCCTCTGTGGTAAAAAAGATCCTCAAAATTAAGTTTCTATACCAAAAGTCTAGAAAATCTTTCACACCATGCTTTCTTCTGGAAGACTTCCTCTGGAAGTTTCACCAGCAACACTTACATAGAGCTTGAGATGTGTTTCCTCAACTGTGTAGACCATGGAATCTTTTCCAGATCATTTCCTAGGCATATGACTCACCAGAGAACATGTTAGGAAACATTGAGTTAGTAAAGATAATGGGGAAAAATTCCATTCACAGTGGTCATACACATATGAAAATAATTGGAAATAAGCTAAAAAGTATACAATCTATATGAGTGCAAATTTTACTGAGAAACTTGACTACTACAAAGACTTGACTATAGAAAATCCCATTCTTTGTTTCTAGATAAAACAGTTTAATTTCAGTAAAAAATCAGTTCTCCAAAATTATAAGTGAAATATATTAAATCCAAGAGGGCTTTTCTCTAACTTAAGAAAAAGATTCTAAAGTGTATATGATAAAAGAAATAAGAAGATCCAAGAAAAAAATGAGAAAATATTCTTATCAAAATATAAATTTATTATTGTTAAAACAGTATATCTGTGGGGTAAGAAAAAAACAGATCAGTTTGTAGAATAAATATATCAGAATCAAAACCAAAGAACATGTAACACCCAGAATACATTGGAAGCAGTGTAGCACGATAGGTAACGTGTAGTTTCCAGCAGTCATACTCAGTGAATTCTATTTCAAAAACTCTTCCTCTCATTGGCTGGACAAGTTACTGAAACTTTTTTTTTTTTTTGGTGGGACCCTCACCAGTGGCTGGGGATCGAACCGGTGCTGCAGAGCATGTGGGCAGCCTCGCAGCCCAGAGCTCAACCGCTGTGCCACTAGGGGAGGTCCTGAAACTTTCTAAGCATCTCTTTCCCTATGTATAAAAGTAGGAATGATCTACTTCTACTTATACAAAGTAGAAATAATCCTAGTAATTATTTATAAGATAACATAAAGTAACAAAATAATGTTTATAAAATACCCAGCAATTGGAACATAATAAATACTCAATAAGTAGTTGCTGCTTATGTTGTTATTAATAATGTTATATGGCACAGGACCTTACAGATCAATGGGCAAAGATGATGGAGATAGCAAACTCTGGAAAAATTCATTAGTTGCATCCAAATATTTATACCATACACTTAAATGTTAATAGTTAAAAATTAAAAACAAAGAATTAAAGAACAAAGACAAAGAAACTATAAAACAGCTAGGAAACTATAAAAGTGACTGTTTAATGGGAAAGTCAATAAACTTAATTACATAAAAATATTACATATAACATTCACATTCAAGTGTATTTTACCTATATAAAATATATGATATATAAATGTATAATTCTATATGTAGGTTGAAAGCTGAGTGGAGGGCCTCCCCGGTGGTGCAGTGGGTTGAGCGCAGAGCTGTGAAGTTGTCTGCAGCCTCTGCAGCATGGGTTTGATTCCTGGATGGCCAGGGCAGACCGGCATGGCAGACCTCTACTGTCATGCCCACTGCTCCCCTCAGCAGTGTATTTCACTCCATCTGCCTCTTCTGCAACCCGCTCTGTCTCTGGTGAATCCTCTCATCCTCCTGTGCCTCTGGCCTATACCCCAGTTCTTGTATAAAAATAAACAAATCTTTAAAAAAAAAAAAAACTGAGTAGAAACTTTGTGTAGTAGAAAGGATTGTAAAGATCAAATACAAGATAATTTTAAAATACCCCAAAGCTGTGAAACAATGTAAAGAGACAATACAATAGACAAAAAGAAAATACAAAAGGACTATACATGCATAGGATAATTTCTCTAGTATTCAGATTTAACCTATGAGCATATCTTTTCCCCCATGTTATTGGTAAAAATTAGGTGACCACTGAGAATATATTGGGAGACCTTATGGAGGACAGATAGGAGATATATATACATATATATATATATATATATATATATATATAAATCTTTAAAACTAGCACACCTTTTGACTTAACAATTCATGGAGAAAATTATCCCAGATGGAGGACCCAAATTTGGTTACAAGGAACTGAAGCAGCATTGTTCAAGCTGGAATCATCTGAAATATTAATACTGGGTGTGATATCTTCATTATATACCCACCGTAGGGAAAAGGAAAGGTTACAATTCAGTACTGCAGTTTGATCACTAAAGAAGAAACTTGCACACATAGAAACAAAAATTTAAAAATGTACAACCAATATTTAATAATAGTTATTCCTGAACAATAGGATAAGGATCAACTATTTCTCTTTTCTTCCCTCCAGGTTTAGTGAGGTAACATTGGCTTACAATACTGTATATGTTTTAGGGGTACAGGTTCACTCCTATACATATGTATGTCACCATCGGACAACCACAATTGAAGTCCCAGTGTTCTTCTGGTTTCTTAAAATGTGACTTTTGGGTTTTCAGTGCTTTTGTGAATTTTCCAATTTTATACAATGAGGAAACAATGGAAATGTATTTCTTTTAACTGGTAAAAGACTTACTTTAAAATTGTCTTGAAGACAAAAGCAAGATAGTTGAATGCCCTCTATGGAACAGAATCTATCTACTGTTTCTTCCACAGTTGCGATACACGTTATCTGTTTAACGTGTATCATAAAAGAGTTACAGGGCTCAGTTGTGCACAGTGCTGTGAGGCTGTCCGCAGCCTCTGAAGTTGCTGGTTGGATCCCGGCCTGCCAGGGAGAAACCTACATGGCGCAGCAGACCTCTCCTGACTCGCCCGCTTTCCCCTCAGCAGTGTATTTCGGTCAATCTACCTGTTCTGTTTCCCGCTCTGTCTCTGGTGAATCCTCTCACCCTCCCACACATCAGGCCTGTACCCCAGTTCTTGTATAAATATATAAATCTTTAAAAAAAAAAAGAGCTACATGTCAAGAACTGAGTAAAAGAGTTATAAATGCTACATATGTAATTCTGATATTAATATCCAATATCTTCTCCACACTGGTTTGAAGTAAACAAAACTTTTGTTGCAACCATAGTGCCCACTTTGGTCAACAGTGCCAAAGAGAATGGGATTTCTAGCATGGATTTCTGGTCTCTCACAGGACACCCCTTCCTTCTCTCTTCCAAGTTTCCTCTGTTGTTTTTGTCCTGGCACAAAGGTATCACTTTCTTTTATCAGGGTTTTATTGCTAACTGCAGACAATTCAAAGACTTAAAATCCAACTTATCACATCTTAGATTTAAAATGAGTCCTTAGAAATGCCACTGGGAAAAAATAAAAAATTTGCTTCCTCAAAAAAAGCTCTAAAAACTGCTCACCCACGCAAGTTGTTAACCAAGGGAGTCATTTTTATAAGGCCTGGGTCCTGTGGTTTTCTATAGTCTGACTATCCCTATACAGTTGTCTTTGTGCCTCAGTGATAGGAGGATTGTCTATCATCTCCTGGTGTTTTGACAAACACAATGACTTCCAGATTGGACCCAAAGGATAGTGGGAAAGACAGGGAGCCAAGAGGCCTACTGATGCACTCACTCCCCACATTGTGCATGTGGCTGATGGAATTTGAAATGCAGGCCATGACAGTGGTGGCAGTTACCTGGGTGAAAACGTGTTTTACGATGTACAAGAGAAAAGCGGGGTGGGCGATATTAGGTTTTTACCATTAAATATTTGATGCAATGAAGTCCAGTTTAGCAGAGGCAAGAAAAAGTCCTGTGGTATGTTCTTCATTGATACAACAGAAGGAACTCATTTTTGCCATATTTTCTTGGGTGGGAAAGGTGGGTGGAGTGGGTTCTTCATCATTCGCCTTCTGCAGAACATGTGTGATTGGCCTCTCACAAAAGTGTGTATGCTCCCAAAACAATTAGTGCACGACCAACTGGCATTCCACTTTTTTTACATTTTGTTTTATTTATATATTTTACATCATTGTTCATTTTTATTTTTTTAAAGATTCATTTATGCATACAAGAACTAGGGTACAGCCCAGAGGTGTGTGAGGATTCACCAGAGACAGTGGGGAACAGAACAGGCAGACTGACTAAATACACTGCTAAGGGGAGCAGTGGGTGAGATAGGAGCGGTCTGCTGTGCCATGTGGGTAGATCCCTGGATGGGGATCGAACTTGTGTGGCAGTGGCTCCGGGTAGGTTCATAGGTTGTGCCTTAACTCCTTGTGCCACCAGGGAGGCCCTTATTGTTCATTTTTAAACAATGTTTTCTTACCCCCCACCCCCGCCGCCTCCTGTGTAGTCCACATAGAATTTCCTTTACCAATGCACCCATGCACCATCACCTCAGCCCCCTGTGCTCCTCCCTCCCCCACTCTGAGCCCTCTCCCTCCTGCTCTCCTGCAGAATGTCTCTGGTTTATAATTGTCTGTTTTTGTTGTGTTGTGTTTTGTATTCTTATTATTTTTTTCCCTGATGTCTTATTTGGTTCCCCTCTTCTCCGCCTATAAGTGAAACCATCCACTATTTTTCTTTTTCCTTCTGGCTTATTTCACTGAGCATAATTCCTTCTAGCTCCATTTGTGTTGCTGTGAATGGCATGAGTTTGTCTTTTTTGATTGCTGAATAATATTCCATTGTGTATATGTACCACATCTTCTTGATCCAGTCATCTGTTTTTGAGCATTTGCGTTGTTTCCAGGTTTTGCTTATTATAAATAGTGCTGCAATAAACATAGGGGCACAGATATTCTTTTGAATCATTTTTTTTTTGTCCTTTGGGTAGATCCCTAAGAGTGGAATTGCTGGGTCATATGGTAGCTCCATTTTTAGTAGACTGAGGAACCTCCAGACAGCTTTCCATAGTGGTTGGACCACCAACTGGCATTCCAAATGATCCACAAAGTTTCTGATTTCCTCTTGTGGGAGAAAGAGGTTACTATATAAGCTCTACAAGGGTACTGACTTGGGTCTATTTTGCTGATTGATGTCATCCCCAGCACCAAGAACAATGCTTGGAAGAGAGTAAGTCCTCTAGAAGCAGGAAGAAAAGAAGGGAGGGAGGGAGGAAGGAAGAAAAGGAAGGTCATTTCAGACATTTATTTTAAAACAGTTTTCTATTTCCTGAGATCAGTGTGTGTGTGTTCCAACACCTCCATCCTCACTGCTCTAAATTACCGTTGTGCTGCACACTGACCTGAAGAATAATTAAATTACCCCAAAGAAAGAGTCATTATACTCAGTATCATCCATTTTTCAAACCAGGAAATCAAACTAAGTAGGTTTAATTTGTGAACAGATTTGAAGCAAGGAGGTCCTAACTTTCTATTAATCAAATACTTCAGTTAAATTTCATATTAGAGGGCCTCCCCTGGTGGCGCAGTGGTTGAGCGCTGGGCTGCGAGGCTGCCCACAGCCTCTGCAGTGTTGGTTCATTCCCCAGCCGCCAGCGAGGGTCCCACACAAAAAAAATTCATATTAGACAAGTTCTGTTGGTTCTAAGTGACCCAAATCAGTTTGCACTAGTAAGCTTAAGAAGGGAGGGGGTTTGGTGTGGTTATTGGGTTCAAGAAAATGGGGGAAGAAGCACATAGTAGCAAAGAGAGGCACATAGCTGGATCACCCCGGAACCCAAGGCCAGACCCACCAGCTCTCATTTGTACTCAAACCCCAGCTGCTGGGTGTTTGTTTCATTCCCACTGGCTAGAGAGAGTCTTTCTGGGAAAAGTGGCACACAGGACACCGTCCATCCTGAAATTCAGGTCATACAACTTTCACCACCTGAGAGAAGCTGCTATGTCAGTTCCAGATATTTAGGTTGTTGGGAAGGGTTATGATAGATTGGCTTGGATTAGATCCTTCTAGGGCAAGCAACAATTTCCAAAAAGAGGTGTAATGAGACAGTAACATTTCCCAAAGGAGTTTTATGGACAAGAAATGAAAGGTTTCTAAGAGAAATGAGAGGGACAGTCTTCCAGATAGAAAATTCCATCAATGTCCTCTGCATTCATTTACTGCCCCAGCATGCAACTGATCACTACTGTAAAAACATTATACATATATGACAATTTGCTTGGATTCTTAAAGCTAGCCTATGTCACAAAGAAAATAATATGTCACTTCTCCAGTTCTCATGCAAGCAGCCCTTGTGATGGAGACTGACATCCCCAGCAATGGTGTGTGAGTAGCAGACTGTCTGGAGAATTTGCCTATTGAGGTGGAGTATCCTAGTTTATTGTAATGGTTTATTTTTTTTTCTGGCTTTCTGTCACTCAATAAAAGAGTAAGTTTTAGAATTTTAAGCCCTACTGTTGCTTGTCTTCTCTCCTCAAAAAAACTAATAAACCCATGGATATTTTCTTCTGCCAGCAACTCACCACCAGAGCCCATCTTTCCAGAAAATCTCCCTCTTTTCTTCAACCAAGCATCCTCACATACTCCCTCCCAAATTACAGCAAAATAGTCAATGAAAAAATATTTTTCCTTGAAATCTCTATCATTTTAGAGGTGAGATAAGGAAGAGAAATGAGGAAAAGCTAAGGGTGAGGCTATTTAGAATAAACCTTTCCTACATATTCAAAGTTTCACTAAATATGTGCTTCCTAGTATCTTGCTCCAAACTGATCTCCCCAGTTTTTCCAAAAATAATCCTCTCTAATGATTTGTTTCATATTATATTACCATTATTAAGCCTTCATGGTACCATCTCTGGAATTCTTAACCATGCCCTCTCAAGAATTAGGAGGTGATTAAGCCTTATAAAATAGGCTGTTTCCTCCCCCAGCCCCACCTTTTCTTCCAAAGATGAGTTGCTTCTCTCTGAAGGTCGAAACTTTGACAAATCTTTCCATTCTCCTGAGAGAACAGAAGGCCTAGCCATGCCAGGTGTTCCTGTGGGCAGCCGGGATTGGGTGACTCTTCCACTATTAACAACCCCCCTCAGGCAAGTCCCCCTCCCCTCTCCCACATAGAAAGTAATCAAAATTAAAATGCAAGACTTATGCTAACAGTAATATAGAGAGGAAAGCCGTTGTATTCAGTTTGTAGGATCTGGAACTTACACAGTTTGGAGGTCCTTGGTAAGAAAAGGACCATTATACTGTAAGAAAACAGGATAATGTTAACAGTAGAATAAAATTCACAAGTACAAAATGAGATGTGAACATCAATAGGAACTTTGAGTAAGAAAGAAAGCATACCAAATTGCAAACTTCTTGCTGATGTATAACAGACCTCCAAAATCCAGGTAATAACATAGTGTTTGGTTTTGCCTGACATGTTTCAGTCACACTTTTTCTTCATCTTTAGCTGCATATTTTGGATTGTTTCTTTGTATGGTAGCAGTTTTGTCATACAATTTTCTGTTGTATTTTGGTATATTTATCTTTCCTAATAGAACCATAACCTGGGTTTCTGGCAGTCACTGAAAACATTACCATTTACTTACAGAGAAATTTTAGTTTCACAACTTGTTTTAACAATAGGATCACAACTTCCTCGGCTACTTCTGATAGGTAGCTATTTCAGTGGGCGTCAGGGCTCAAACCCTTGAAGAATTCCAGCCCTTTGATCTCCGGGCAGGTCCCCCACTGTGGCTGCTATCATTGATCTATCTCCACTGGGCATCTGTCCTTGCTGCTCCCAGCAACCTCTCCACAGGCCCACCCTTCTTCCCAACAAATCTTAGAGGTCAGTAAGGAAACTTCCAAAGAGGTGGTGAAATCTCTGTCTGTAATCCTGAAATCCCCAAATTCTGAAAATCCAAACTCTTTTGAAATTTACTACAAAGTCATTTGGTGGCGAAACCTGACATTAACTGATACGAGGCTATTTGCACTCATTATATACCCCCAACTTGTGAAGATAACAACACATTTTGCTGCAAATATTAATATATTAAAGTGTTTGATTATAGGGCACTGCCCTACACACAGCGATAGCAGGACATATATGTAACACACCCTTTCTAAAAGTCAAAAGTGAATTCTGAAGTCCATCTAGGCCCAAGGGTTTTGGATAAGAGAGTGAGACCTTTATTTGAACCATTAGTCTGTTTCAATATCCAAACATCAATTTTCATACAATACAAATCTCTTCTCCCAGAGCAGCATAGGGCAAATTCATGACTTCTATAGAGCAGCAATAGCAAAGAGGTAACTTTGTTAATAATACTGTATTGCAGATTTGAGAGTCACTTAAAGAGTAGATCTTAAGAGTTCTCACAATAAGAAGGGAAATTTTTTTTTTGGATCCCCTGGTGGTGCAGCGGTTGAGTGCTGGGTTGCAAAGTTGCCTGCAGCCTCTGCAGCACTGGTTTGATCCCTGGGATCCTGCAAGGGTTTGATCCCTGGGGACCTGCAAGGGTCCCACATGGCACGCAGACCTAAAAGGTGAAATTAAAGGAATTTGTGCCTTCTCATATTTTGATCAACCAAAAATAAAATAGCTTCTTTGAAAGACAAGGTAAATATTTGTCACTAAAAAGTATAATTATAGGAGCAGAAAGAGAGTCCAGTTTATAAAGACTCACATCTAGACAAGAGGGAGTAAAGACACTATGAACAGAAATGACACTACTGTGTGTTCTGGAACTTTCTGTTCCCACTCACTACTTGTCAAAACCCAGAAGAATCTGTAATCTCTAAAAGTCAGAAGTGGGTTTGAGATCCACTGGGATGCGTGTAGAAGCCTCCATTGTGCTCAGAATGGGTTTAAATTTGGAAATAAACTCAAGCCCACAGATTCATTATACAATTGGCACGATGAGCTGAGGAACTGAAAACTTTCCTTGTCTGAATTTCTCGCTTCTTTTGAGAAGGAGACTTAACGGAGAGGCTGACATTTCAGAGACATAGTTAGCTGAGTTTAGAAACCAGGGAGTGGGCGGTTTTCAGAAGGCACCTGTAAACACCATGTAGATTAGCTGTGGGAAATGCGTGAGAGTCCCAAGATGGCATGAAGAGAAACAAAGAAGAACATTTTCCTCCCACCAAGGGGAGAAAACTGTAGGATTCTGGGGCAGCAAGGAATGTTTCATTCACTCTTCCATTCATTCAAGAAATACTTACTGAGTTGGGGGTTTTGTTTGGTTTATTTGTTTATTTTTGCCAGAATTGGCTACTGAAATCCAAAAGAAAATGAGATGTTAAATAAAGATGTTAAACATAAAGAGTATGTCATTACAAACTGAGATATGTACTCTAAAGGACAGTATGACTTTTTGTAAGAGGGTGCAGTAAAGGGTACGGATCCAGACAGTGGGAACAGAAGTTTCCCTGAGGAGCTGGTTCTTTACATGAACACCATGTGATAAGTAATCATGCTAACATTAATTGGGCCAGCCTTGTTCCAAACGCTTTATATATACACATTTTCATGCAAGCCTCACAAGAACACTGAGACTACATGATCTCACTGGAATGTTCTCTCCTGTTTACTCATTTAATGCCTTGGAGGTGTGAGTGGGACGAAACATTGACTCTGAAGCCAGAATTCCTGGGTGTGAATCCTCCTGGCCCTGCTGACATGCTGTGTGACCTTAAGCATGTTGCTTAACCTCTCTGTGCCTCTGTCTTCTCAACTGTTATACTGGAATCATGATAGGACCTATCTTGTGCTGGAGGTACTGAAAGCAGACCAATGTGATTGGTGGGAAGGCACTGGAATATGTGGCTCGAGAGGCAGGCAGTGCACAGGTGTTGAATTTAACAATTATAGAGTGCCTACTTCATGACTGCCACTGTCCTAGGAACTTAACACATTTTATCTCCATTGAGTCTCTTCTCAAGGAAATGCTCATTAACCAAATTATTGAGTGAGTGAAAAAGCAATTGTACTTCCCCCCCCCAGTTTTATTGAGAAATGATTTCCAACCATCACTGTATAAGTTTAAAGCATGCAAAACAATGGTGATTTTGATTTACATATGTTGTGAAATAATTACAATAGGTTCAGCTAACATAATTGTGTTCTTTTAAGGCTGATTGGATAGCCTGCCTTTAGGCTAGGATTCTTCAAAAAAGGTGCCACCTGAATAGCTCTCTGATTGTTAATTAGCCTCTTTTCTCAGCCAACGCCAACAGCAGAGCCTCCTGGATTAGAGCAGAAGTAACAAGTGCAATTAGTTGGAAGACACGAGCCTTGCACTCAGAAGACTGGGGCGCAGGTCCCATACCTGTCATGTTGCAGGCTGTGTGAGCTCAGATAAGTCAGTTGCTATTCATGAACTTTATATTCCACATCTCAAAAAAGTAAGTAATCACCGGGACCTCTCCCAGTTGTGTTGAAGATCGGGTGAGATGCTGTGAAGCGCCATACAAAGTGACCACTGGTCACCCATTGAAAGCTGATTTCTTCTTGCATCCTATTCCAGTCATTTCAGTCCACGCTGGACCTCACTCTTCAGGGACTCAGATACTATGTAAGGTGCCCCCTCAGAAAGGAAAGAAGGGGCACAGCTGTCTTTGACAGCTCTCCCAGCTTCCATTTCAGAAGTTCTTTTTCTCCTGGAGCTGGATCCCCTATTCTTCTGCTTCCACCATCCTGTCCTCATCCTGAAGAGTCTCTGGCAAGTGTCAGAATTTCTCCTCACATTAAGTTTGGTCAAATAAGGCTTTACTCCTAGGAGTATTTGTTATGTAGATGGCCCTCTAATAGACAACAGAACTCTCTTGGCATAAAAGGTAGTTATAAAATCTTTAGTAACAACACTCTAGATCTCTCTCCCTCTATCCCTCCTCTAACCCCTCCCCCTTTGCCTTCCTTCCTCCTTCTCTCTTTGCCTCTCTAGCTTTCTTACACACACATACACACACACACACACACAGGCATACACACGTCACTCTCATACAGTTGCTAATGACTGCCATGCTTATTTCTACTGTAAAACCCCTGAATTCCCAGTGTCATCATCAAGGCTGACACAAGTAGGTACTTAATAAATGTTTGCTGAAAAGTGAATGAATGAACCAATGAATGAATGAGGAAGTAGGATCACCATTCGTGTCCCCCAAGCTGTCCAATGCTACAGACAAAGCTTAGGGTCACTGCTAAAGCTACTGTTTTCCAGTACCTCTCTCCCCACCAAGAACCTATCATACCCCCTCTAATTTGAATCTGCTGGATACCCTGATAGCCTCCAAAGTCCATCCCCCACTCCCCTATTCATCTTTATTCTGGGATGGTCTGAACTATTTCCCATCTTTTGAAGTTGTCCTTGGGTATATCCTTTAAGCATTTGTCCATCTTGTCCTAAAGAGGGCTGTAGCCACTGCCTTCCATCTGGGATAGCGCCCTACTGTCTCACCCACACTGCCCAGTGAGAAGCTGGAGTCACTTTGCACAGGCAGGTTGGTTTCATTCCAGAGCCTTTTGTTAGTAAGCTTTTCTGATCAGGCTCCTATTGGTTCCAACAAAATCCACAGCAGATCCTTTGTCTGTTTCACAGTCATAATTCAACTCATAGAGAATTCAGGCATCTGGAAAGAGTCCCACAGCTTCTCCTGAACTTCTAGGGAGACATTAGGATTGAAAAAGCACAAACTTTGGAGATAAAAAAATCTGGATTTAATCTTAGTCCTGCCACTTTGGGGCAAGGAAATTTTCTTGTCTGAGCCTCAGTTTGTTCCCTCATAAAATGAGTACAATGGCTCCTTTATTAGTCAAGGAGTCTTTTAGTTCCAAGAGACATAAAGTAGATTCTGAAAAAAAAAAAAAAAAAGTGGGAAATCCATGTCTGTTCAATTTCAGGCAAGGCTAGAACCAGGTTCTTGAACAATCTTTCCTAGTTTGGTATTGTCTTGTCTCTCAGTTCTACTTCTCCCTGTAGGTTATTTCATCCTGAGGGAAATTCAGTAAAGGGAAATGGTCCAGACAGTGGGAATTGAGAAAATCCCCTGATGGTCAACAGGTGGCAGGAGAAATGTTCCTTATTCAGCCAGTCCACATAAAGGATCCTTGCTCTTCTAGCAAGTATAACTCACAGGACAAATCTGCTCTGTTCAGTCTGGACCAGGTAATGACCTTCGTGTCCAGAGTTTAAAGGTTTGGAAATTAATAGCTCACCACAGCTAGAGGCACAGAAGGCATACTGGAAGGTAAATACCAATTCATCACGAAATTCCCTCATTGGGACTCTACTGCTAAGGCATATGTGAAGTGATTCACTTGTTATGAGATGGCATTTGAAAAGTCTTAAACTATGTCAGATCTGCAATGGATTTCATCAGGCTTCAGTTCTTTTCTTCTTTTTTCCCCATCTTTTGAAGATCTGAAAATCTCAGCTATAGATACTAAAACCTACCTATGCCACAAGCGAGTGATTCTTCGGGACACAGCCACCCAGGTGGATGAACTGCTTATTTAAGCAAAGTTCCCAGTACTACCTAGACTTGAGCATGAAAATACTTTATGTTCAGCTTATAGGCTGTTCCCAAAAATCAGTTGGGTAACTCTGTTAGGACATAGCATGAATAAATGCACCCCCCCCAAGAAAATATATGGCAAGGTTGCTTCCTTATAACATGATAAAATAAGCAGGAACCTGGCTATCTGGAATATAATGTAAGTCCATGTTTCCCCAAGTGTTTTGCTGTCACAATTGCCATTCCATTCAAATAGTGTAGCTTGGGCAAATTTAACCCATATGCAAATATTCATGATTATATGGGCACCTTATGGCTTATATTATTATGATATAGTGCCTATGCATGTATAGAATACTATGTAGCTTGGTCTTGAAAGACTATAATGAAATAAGCTTTGTTGATCTAATGAGAGCCTCGGTCTGTAGGAAAGGAAATACATAGAGCTCATTTTCGGTATGTTGCAAACTAAGCAGGAAGTAAGACAACTTTATGTTCCTAGAAAACAAAGTAAACTGCATTGGTTGATATTTTATTTCCCAAGATGTCTAATAAACTCCCTGGCAGTGATTATTGGCTGAGATAAGAGGACTATTCTTGGGGCAGAATCTGGCTCTGGGAGGGGAAGTCTTAAGTGTTTCTAATTAGACGTTTTCTTTGCCGAGGAGCAGTGATGCCATAGGGATTGTGTTGGTGCCTCACTTATTAGGATATTTGGAAATGGTTTGGATGGACTACTAGATGCCACGGGCCCAGGTTTTCCTATGCCACAAGAAACTGAGGTGGTAAAAAGGAAAGAGATAGGGAACTCACAGATTCTGAAGGGGAGTAAGTTCATATGGGTTCACTTCTGAAGTCAACAACTATCTTTCAGACTAAATAATAGCAACAATAAGGAGTGCCCACTAAGAGCTTACCACTTGCACTTGAAATGCATTCTTCAAATCTCCCAACAGCCCTATGAGGTGGTTTTATCATTCCCATTATACAGATGAAGTGGTTGAGTCTTCAAAAGTTGAAATAATTTGCCCAATATACCAAAATTAGTAAGTGGGAGACACGAAACATAAACTCTAGCTGGCACTGGAGCCTTAACACAACAATTTCTGGTTTAGAGCAGGAGAGCTTTAAGAGACCAGAAGCATGGAAAATAAATACAGGGAACATACCAATAATGGAAATTTCCAAGCTCTTAGTTCATCTTTAAATCCCTTTCCTCTACCTATGGTTCCTCCAGCCAAGTGGTACCCTCTCCTTGCAAAAGCAAATGTGACATGCCAACCAAAAGACTTGGCTTCTCTGACTCACCCTCTCCATGCCCCGCGCATCCCCAGCCTCTTCATCCAGTCCATGGTTCCTTGCCTCCCCCAGCTCCCTGTGTAGATGCAGCCAGCAGGAAAGTTGGGCATTGCAGCTACCAGCCTACCTGACCTTCTGCTCCCCTGCACCTAGCACGGAGCTTGAGATTCTATCACAAGTGATCAGATTTTATATTCAACCTCATCCCTACCTGCCATGTAAGGGTTCCCTGTTTGTACCAGACAAATAAAAAAATTACTTACCATTGGAAAATAAATAAATAAGCAAACAGTTCTGGGCAAGAACAGACTTTTCTTGTACACTAGCTTATATTACCTCTCCTTCTGTGCTTCTAATAAAGATAATTAGGGTCACCTTTGTTCATCCAAACCTTATTTATAATTGCACTGCACCTGGAAACCTTAAAGAAGGTATAGACTCATCTTAACTTCCAGCCAATGCCTGGAATTGTTTGCCCTCAAAAAACAACTGGTCTTCAGTGAGAAATTCAGGACATCAGGCATTGGACAATCTCAAATGGTCCAGCAATTAAATCTCGTCTCTGATGCTCTGTCTTTCATACACACAAAGTTCACTTCTCTTCTCAATCCATTGCTGCCCTAATGCTGGCAAAATCTGAGTGAGTCTGCTGAGTAGTCCTGGAATTCTAGTAGAAAGGACCAAGTTAACTTCAAACATGCCAAGTGCATCTACAGATACTTTTAGCTTGGCTAGGTGAACTTGGCCTTTCCTTCACCTTGCCCTCAGCAGGCCTCCCCTAGCCTCTCTCAGAGCTATGAGTATGGCATAATTTGTCCTGTGATTTATTTCCCATAGGTGTAGATGCAGTTTATTTGTGATAACAACTTTCCTTGGACCACCACCTTCTCCCCAGTATTTTATTTCCTAGGAAAAACGAAAGGTATTGTCAACAGCATTGTTGTGAATAGCAGGGGATGAGATAGCAGAATCTTCTTATCACAAAGAGCACTAAAGATACTACATCAATGCAATCTGAAGATTTTAAGCATTTTTTTTCCATTGAAGATTTAAAAAGACTCTATTTGAAATCAGTAGAGTTAATGGCGTGGAACCAAGCATAAGTATTCTTAGCCATTGCTTTGTCATTTTGTGTGTAATTGCCATTATAGAATTTTAAGATTTGCTGTCCTGGGAATGAGGACTGCATTCCAGAGATAGTTTCAACAGCTCCGACCCTCACTCCACCCTCGCCCTCTGGTCACCAATGAGGGCGAACTTGCTGTAATTGGAGCTGCAGGCTGGAGCTGCATCTCGACTGGGCCAGACAGCTTAACATTATAGCCAGGCAAATTTGAAGAATGCATCCTTGTAGCCAATGAGGAACTGCCAGCATAACCCTATAAAATACCCCTGCTTCCTTTGTTCGGGGCTCTCGATAACTGCCGCTGCTTTGGTAGGTGCCGTGAGCCTGGACTCGAGTCTGTAATAAACTCCCTTTTGTGTTTGCATTGGCTGTCTTTGGGTTCTTGGAGGATATGCTCACCGAGTCTGCTGATCTTGGGCACAACATTGGCACTTCAGAACCATAAGAACTACAGGTATAGCTTGAAAAAAAAGAAAATAAAACCCTACAGATCTCTTGTTTTGATGACTTTAATGAGGGCTCTATGAGTTAATGAGCATGGTGAGTGGGGCTATGCCTATAGGGGGTCACTTGGGAAGGGTAGAGACCTGGGCAACTGGGAAAGCCAGTCTTAAAGACCTCAGTGGTGTAAACAATTAGGGAAACCAAGGCACCATCCCTTCTTTCCACAGTAAGGACTATGCCTGGAGGAAAGGACCCAGCTAGTCTTTGGGTCCACTAGCTCTTAAGGCAGAATTACTGAGTAGGAAGGAGTAGATATATTGAGTACCTCTTTCAGAAATAAAATCACAAATAGAGATCTTGATAGTCAGGAGGCAGTACCATGGAACTCTATTCTAGAAAGTGCTACTTTGCCAGCTTTGGACCTGCCAAAAAGAAAGACTTGAGGAAGCCAGACTGGGCTAAGGACCTCTGCACACAGCAACAATTAAAGACCTTTCATGGCTCCATCAATTGCTGATGGGAAACTGAAATGTCATGTTTCTGTCTCTGATATGTCGTATATAGTAAATAAGCCAAAAATATTGGCTTAAAATTGGAAATTTGACAGGCCCCCCAAGAACTTTAAGCATTGCCTGAAATGAACACTATTATCCTGAATACAAACTCTCATGAAGGAAGGGGTCGTTGTTGTTGATTGTTTTTGTTTTCTGCTGAATTTAAAAGTGGAAAAACATTATTTGCCCTATAAGTGAAGGACTAGAAGTGAATTTCACTCCAACATCCCACCAGGAACTCTTAAAAGACAAACCAGAAAACTGCCTCCCCTAGGAAAAATCTCTCCTGTACCAGCCTAACACTGAAACAGTTCTAAAAAAGAGGTGCGTTTCTACAGGTATGCTCAGCAATGGCGCCTTTAATTGATGTGAAATCAGATCTAACTTAAAAGAACTGACCTACTTCAAAGGAAAAGCTAGCTCTCTCCCATTCTGCCTCTTTGATTAATGAGAAATAAATAGTTATTCTTTTGCCTCAAAAGACCTTCCACATATTGTAAAACAACCTTTACCTACAAGGGGACCAAGGAGGAGGGAAGGAAAAGGAAAATAGCTTCACATGGGGACTAAAGAATCTTTCTCATTTTTAAATTTGTGAAGGACATGCTAAGGAATATCTTGGAATATCACATTCTCACTGAGGATTCAGCTTGCATCCCATAGGCCTTTGCCACCACCTACAGCGCCGAGGCGGAGCACTAACCCTCCTGTTCTCAGTGTTGAACAGATAAAGGCCTTGTGACACCTTTGTCCCCAGGGTGTTTATTTCATAAACGAATACAGCCTTGAAATAAGTGTTTAAACATAAAGGTTATTCTATTATGGGAGAAGTTAACAATGGAAAACATTCAGGGATTTTCCTCTTTCAAAAGTTTCATGATAAGAGTTATAGAGAAAAATGGTTTTTCCTTTCACAACAACTGTGAAATCACATTTAGCAAGCAAAAAAAGCTGCTACTTCAGTGATCAATGGTTATTCCATGTAATCCAAAAAAAAAAAAAAACAAAACAAAATAGATAACGCTATCCCTCCATAAAACTGGGTATGACAATTTAAATTTAAGTAATGATAGTATCTTTTGAAATGTGGTAGAAAAGAATAAGCTCTAAGAATAGGAGCCCACCCAAATCTCACAGGGAGTTAACAATGGGGCCCTGAGTGCCCACCCCCACCTTTGTGGAAGCTTCTATGTTATCTGTGTCAAGGAGAGAGAGTCCTGCCTTCCCATTAGCAGAACTGAGCTCAAACCTGAGCTCTGTCCCTTGAACAGTAATAGTAATCCCTGCTGCCTTTCAAGGAGGGCTGTTGTGGTTTTTTGGAGTCTGTGGGCTTGGAGTGCGGGGTCCTTGGGTTCACTCTGGGATAGAGCTCCCCTTTCAGCGACACGTGGCAAGTTCCCCAGGCAAGTTTCTCCGCAAGACAGAGACTTTAGTTATATTTAAAGGACAGGTTTATTAGGGAAAGGGACAAAAGAGTAAAAGACACTCGCATAGACACAAGCAGGCAGGAAGAGCTGCCCCAGAAGGGACAGGTTTGCTGAGAGAGGCCTGCATGGTTGCAGGGGGCGGCCTTAAGGAGAGCTGCCCTCTGCTGAGGGAGGTGAGTGAAGAGAAGTCCTGGCAGGTACAGGTCACAGGCAGGCAGGAAGCTGCCCGTGCAGAGGGAGAGAGTTGGTGAAAAGAGGCACCTGCATAGTCACAGGTGGGCAGAGGGAGTGCTGCCTGAGCCTGTGCAGACACTGCACTGATACAGTCTTCTTCTGTTTGGGAGGGGCTCACTCCTTGTGAGCTGTGGATTGGTTGCTAATTTTGGATAACTGTAGAATTTGAAAGGCACCAGAGATTCTACAATGGGCTCAATCTCCATATCTTTACCTTTGGATGCACCCTGCCCTCGGATATTAACTTGAATGTTGTGGTTGTAGTCTATGCATCCATGTCTAAGGAGACTAGTCTGCCTCTAAGGATACTAGTTTCCGCAACTGCAACTGCATCATGGTGCCTAAGGATCTTAGTTTCCATAGCTGTGTCAATGGCTATGCTAATCTCTTCTACCCGCCACCTCCTTGTGTGAGCCACGTTTCTGGTCTTGTGGCGCACCACCTTTTCAGTGTTTTTTTCTATTCTTATTCTCCATCACTGTCTTGGGCTAAGACCGTATTGAAATGTTTACAAACATGTGAGGTATGTCATTTTGGAGGTACTGGATTCAGAGAGCGGGGTCCTTGGGTTGCCTCTGAGAAAAATTTCACCAGAGCTCCCCTTTCAGCAGCACATGGCAAGTTTCCCCACAAGGCAGAGACATTTAGTTATATCCAACAGGGCAGGGATATTATTTTAAAAAGGAAAGGGACGACAACGATGCTTGCATGGACACAAACAGGTAGAAAGAGCTGTGAAAGGAAAAGGTTTGTGAAAAGAATTACCTGCATAGGTATGGGGGTAGGGGTAGAGGGGGAGGCAGGAGAGCTGCATCTCTCCAGGATCAGAGACACTGATAGTGTTCTTTTGGGGAGGGGTTCATTCCTTTGTGGAATTGTTAGCTATTGTTAAATTAATGACATCTAGGGTGTGACTAGGATGATTTGTAAGGACCAGGATTGTCTACATTGCCCTCAATCTCCATATCACCACCTTGGGTCTTCTTGAGACACTTTCCAGAGCATCTAACACTGGCTACAATAGTTGGTGTCTGAAGATTTTTCTTTTCTATAGCTTGTTCTAGAATGATGTTAATCATCTTGACCCCCACCTCCAGTTTTGGTCTTGTGATGCCTCCTTCCCAAATTTTCTACTCTTCTCTATCAAATTATTGTCATCAACCCTTGTCAAACTTGAGAATATGAGGTTCAAAGAGCTTAGTTTACCCAGCTGAAAGCAGTCAAGATTTCAACTCAGAACTGAGTTCAAAGCACTTCCAAAATGGAGATGCTTCTTTCCTGTCACAACCTTCAGCCTCTTTACTTGTAAAATGGACCTAGCAAGGCCTCTCTTACAACATGGTTAGGAAGAGCAATTTAAATGTGGTAATGAACCTGAAAAAGTCTTGATGGGAACTTGACATGTAGTCCCTGACTATGATGACGAGTATACAGATGTCAAATTACGATGCTATGTACCTGAAACTTAGGTCATTTTATAAACCAATGTTACCTCAATATAAATTTAAATAAAAAGGAAAAGACTTATCAACTGTGAAATGCCCCAACAATGCATTAGACTTGGAGACAGGAGTTAGTGGGAAGAACAATTCATAGGACATGTTTCAGAAACAAAATCATTATCTCTTTGTCTTTATGATGTCGATGTTTTGCGAGTGACCTCCAGTCAGGTGGCTTGGGGAGATGGATTAGCAGCAGTTGCCTAGATCAGGGGTATTTTTCTTGTGTAAAACTATTTGAGTTCGTTTAGTCATGAAAAATACGTATTCATTAAAAATACTTTTGCAATTAGAGAAAACTATACAGAAAAAGTATTGTCAAATAATTCATTCAGTCAAATAGGGTCTTGGTCATTCTGCTAATATTTCTTCACATAGCTTCCCACCACCCTCTTATGTACATAAAAAGGACAAATGAAAAGATGTGAAATTTAAGTGTTTGCTCTACTTTCTTCTACTTCCTCTCTTCTACGTAGTCTGCTAAGATTTGGGTGATCAGTTTCTCCTTTTCTTGCCCCTTCGCTTTCCATCTCATCCTAACATTTAAGCTGATTCAGAGTTCCTTATTTTTTTATTCCAGTATAATTGACATATAACATCATATTAGTTTCAGTTATACAACATAATTATTCAATATTTAAATATCGATGAAATGATCGCCACGTGAATATATTAGAGTTTTTAGTGCACAGCTCTTTTAACTCCTCTATTAAATTTATTCCTAGATATTTTTCATGAAATTGTAAACAGAATGTTTCCTTAATTTCCCTTTTTGATAGTTCATTATTAGTGTATAGAAACACAGCATATTTTTGTATATTGATTTTTTTGTTCTGTAAGTTTACTGAATTTGCTTGTTCTAACAGTTTTTGGTAAAGACTTGTTTTCTCTTTATAAAGCATACCGTCATTTGCAAGCAGTGATAGTTAACTTCTTCCTTTCTAATGCTGATGCCTGTTTATCCCCAAGGGATCCAAGAACACAAGTCCCCTTGGTCTCTAGAGCCAGGCAATAAAGGGGCATTCCTTGAGTGGCAGGAAGAAAAACCAGGGACCAGATTTGTATAAAAGCTCCTCTCCTGGAGATCGTGGTGTTTTGGAATCAGGCAGATGGAGAGCATGAATATGGTACCCACCAAAAAAGAAAAGGGAAATAATATGGGGGAAAAAAGATACAAAGGGGGAAAAATGGATATCGGCACCTGATGGCTGGAGCAAGGCAAAGGGAGAGCAGGAAGATACACTTGCCAGCTTCCATCCCCAGGGAGTGTCCCAGCAGCCCCCTAGTTGTGTGCTAACTTATATGCCTACCCCTTGGGTGGAAGCTTTAATATAAGTGAATAACTGTCTCTTAGTTAATGTTTGCTGGCAATTGGCTGCTTCTTCATGGGTCCCTGTTCTGATGAGTCCAACCAAGCATGTGAGCCCTTGAAGAGCAGTGTTTCAATAGGTTTTCAAAGCATAAAGGCTGGGGTGTTTGATGTGGAGTTCAACCCCTTCACTCCTCAGGAAGAAGCTGCAGGTTTTAAGATTCTTCTGTGGGTCACTGCTCCTAAAGTGTGGTTTATTGTGAGATTGTCTGAGCTTTTCCTCCCTGCTTCTATGTAGTTTTTCCCCTCTGCCAGATGTGTAGGAGTCATTTGGCTAGTTTTTAGGTTTTGGGTGGTGGTGTTTTTTTTTTTTTTTTTCTCTTTCTCAGAGGAAATTGCTCCATACGTATAGATTTGGTGTGTCCATGGGAGGTGAGTTCAGGATCTTCTGCATCACATCTTGAACCGGAATCTCTTCCCCATTTCTTAACACTATTTTGCTGGCAAGGGGTACCTTTTAGTAAGCAGTTGAAATGGAATGAGAAGTGTCATGGACAGGTGCTAAATATTAGATATGTTGTATTGGGAGTGAAAAGAATGGGGAAAGGGAATTTATCATTTGGATTCCTTCACATCAATCTGTTGAGACTGCTAATCTGCAAAGTAAAATCATCCCCAAATGTTAGTGGCTTATATCAACCTGAAGTGTCATTCATACTGCAAGTCAGTTATGGGCCAGCTCCCTGGCTCAGCCCTCTACCTGGACCCAGGCGAGAGGACCAGCCCTTTTTATGCCCCTCACATAATAGAATAGAAGGAAAATAAACCTGGTAGAAACACTTGATGATTCTTAATGCTTCTTTCTGCTCATAGGTGGCCTTTATCACTTCTGTTCACATTTCTTTGCTAAAATGACATGAGCCCAGCCTGACAACATGGGGCATGAGATGTCACCCTCCCACAGAAAGGGAAAGCCATATATTTGCAAATAATATTAGTCTACCATGATATAGTAAGTTGAATCCTTTAGTAAATAGTGTATTAGATGGAATATTCTCATAGGAAGTTTATTGGAGCTGATCTTGGAATGGCCACTGTGAGGGAGGGAAAAGGTGGACTATAATGCTATCTCCCCAAAGGCCCCAGATGGTCCCCAGGCAAACTCTGGAACTCCAATGGCCATTCACAGTTTCCCAAATTGAAGTTAGGAGATTGGATATTTGACAGCACAGACTAGCCACTGACAGGGGATGTCTCTGGGAATTTGGGGGGGGGCATAACCTTGGGCTGAATAGCCCCCTCTAAGCAAGGGCAACATTCCTTGAAGCTGGAGGAATGGTCTCAGGAGGGGGCAAGCAGAATGGCACACACTGTGTCTGCCCTTGATACTCTTGGGCATTCTTTATGAAACACCTTGAAAGACTGCAGCTGCTTTTCATTTTTTGGCCCCAAAACAGTATTTCACTCAATATACTACTAGTCAGAGACTATTGAGGGGCAGCCATCAGTTTATATAACTGTCATCACAGGGCATAAATAAATAGGTATCCAGCTTTTCTTGGGTTATTTAAAACATCATCATAAACATCTTTTAACTAGGTGGAGGAGACAGAAAATTATCATCAAGAAGTTGAAGATTTTTCTTAGTGCAATCTTACAGCACTTTGCTTGGAGGAAAGGATGCAGGAACTAATGATTAGCTTGGAAAGGCCTGGTATTGGCTGCTGAGAGTCGTGGGAGGTGTGCGGGGTGTAGAAGGAAGGAGGGAGGAAGGAAGGAAGGAAGGAAGAATTCTGGTTTC
Organism: Talpa occidentalis; assembly: GCF_014898055.3. NCBI lineage: Eukaryota > Metazoa > Chordata > Mammalia > Eulipotyphla > Talpidae > Talpa > Talpa occidentalis. The sequence continues at coordinate 15,148,098 of NW_023605083.1, forward strand.
CTTTTTAATCTCATGCCTGATGGTTTTGAGCAAGAAACTCACATTTTGATTTCTGTTTTCCAGTTAGAATCACCCAGTTGTCATCCCTCTGAGAGTTTGCTGAGGAGCTGGGGGAGCGAAGGGGAGAGGGACATCGGGCCTGGTGCCTACATAGGCCAGCAGGATCCTACCTGCTGCCTTTACCCACTGGTGTTCCCTTCCCAAAAGACTGTAAATTTTAACCAGTGATTTCTTTGCACTAGGTCTAAAGAGTGCTCCTGTCTACCAGATATTTGCTTTCCCTAAATATTCTAATTGAAAAAGGGTAACTACGAAGCAAACTAATCATTTTGTATGTTCTGGTTTTAGCTGAAGCTCAGTAAGGCAAATGTGACCTTAACAATTTATTGTCTTTAAATCTCTGTTCTGCATAAAGGGAAGCAAGGCCATGAAAAAGCAGTTTTTGTATGCACGCACACAAAGCTCGCCTGCATTCAGGGCAAATTGTCAATATAATAATTACCCCATATTGGAAGATGTATTTTAGTCTCAGAAAACCAGTGTGTCTTTATTCAGACAAAGCCATCCCTGATATCTAAACATGTGAAACATTGCAGCTTAGGGAGGGGAAAAAGAGGAAGAGAAATGCATTTGGTTAAGGTGACATGAAGACAAAGCTGTGTGTATGTTTTAGTTCAGAGATGCAGCTTCGACACCTGCCATGCACCCCCTGCGCAAATCATTTTCTAAAATCAACTTGTTTTTATGATTGCAAAGCTAATAGCTGCCCAATGTAGAAGACATACAACATAGAAAAGGATGAAAACATAAACCAAAAATGCTATGATGCCACCATCCAGATGTACCTTGCTGGGCAGAGAAAATCATCATTGATATTTTTTGGTCCGGCATATACGTATTTAAGTTTGTGAGATTGTGTGTGTGTGGTGTGTGTGTAATTATATACACTGCATACCTGTGGCAGTTTGGAATAGACGTTCTCACCTGGGGAAGGCTGCTCATAAGGAAATTGCCTCTCATGGGGATCCTCTCAGGGAGTCAAGCCTAAGGAAAGCTCTTTCCATTACTTCGTTAGAACACTCTCCTCACTTTGTCAGACAATTCCTTTTCCTTTTCCTTAATCCCCCCTTACTTTCCATGGCCTTGCCACAGTTTTTTGGTTTTTGTCATTTAAATTTTTTAAAATTGTCATTAATGACAATTATTTAGTGTGGCTTTGCCCAAGCTCACCACTCTCCCCTTCTGGAACGTCTTGCCTGCACCCTCCTGGCCTGCTCCTGCCTTGCTCACTGCTGAGGACTTCACTATTGCTCATGCAATAGTTTGTTAACTCTTGCTGCTCCTAGACTTCTGTCCTGGGGCCTCTTCCCTCCTCCCTCTCCACAGAGACTGTGTGGCCTTTGGTTTTCCTAAGGAGCTACCACCTCTCCAGCCTCCATACCTTCCTTTCCATGGGTCCTCCTCTATTTCTAGAATGCACTCTCCTCTCTCTCATACACAAATATCCACTTTACCTGAAATATTCTTATTTATTTATTTATTCTTGCAACACCTGAAATACTCTTACTTAAGATTTCAGTTTAGATTTGATAGAATTTATTTTTTTATTTTTATTTTTTTTTTAAGATTTATTTTTCATACAAGCACTGGGTACAGTCAGAAGCACGGGAGGGTGAGAGAATTTGCCAGAGAGGGGAACAGAACAGGCAGACTGATGAAATACACTGCTGAGGGGAGCAGCGGGCGTGGCAGGAGAGGTCTGTCGCGCCATGTGGGCCCCTCTCCGGGGTCCGGGGATTGAACTGGTGCTGCAGAGGCTGTGGGCAGCTTCGCAGCTCAGCGCTCAACCACTATGCCACCAGGGGAGGCCCATAGATTTGACAGCATTTAGAAAGTCAGTGCAGACACCCCACCTCAGCGCACTTCTTACCTGTGTGCATACCTCTGTCTTTTTCCCTCTCCTGACATTTAGAGTCCTGTTCATTTGTGCTCTTTGCTTGTGCGTCCTATTAAGCTATAAGCACAGAGATCCTATTTGTGAATCATCACCACACCCCGCTCCTGGCAGTGTCTGGAATTTAGTAGACTCACAATATTTCCTGAATAAAGAGAAGCCAGCATGACTATGAACCCCATTCTCTGAGGTGTGCTATACTGTTGAGTCAGTAGAGACGGGTGTAACAACTACTACCAGCTAATTCCTTCGACCTATATGTCTAAGTTTGGGCTGCTTTGGCAAATGTTAACAGAGGGTCTTCCCAATTCTAGAGTCTGAAAGTCTGAAATCAAGGCCAGCATGGTTGGTTCTTAGTGAGGAATTTCTTCCTGCTGTGTCCTCACAACGGCAGGAGTGTCTGCAGTAATGTTCTCCAGCAAGAAATTGAAGCACGTACTCATTGTTATTGATGAAAGACAGCCATGTTCATTGCCAGTCAACTGCCTGTGAGGAAAGGTAGTGCTTCTTAGATATTCTAGGTGCTCTTACTGCTAAAATTTGGGTAACTTTTCTGCACCAAGTGCTGAACTAAGAATTTCCTTTAATCCTCCCAATCAAGGTAGGTGCTGTCATTTTGTCCCCATTTTATAGGAGACAAGCTGAAAGTTAGAGAGGTTAATAATGAAAATTACAACAACTTAGCAGTGGTTTGGGAGTTAAGACTTGATCCAGGCTGTCTGACCTCTTAACCACTATTGACGCCAGTGTGAAAATTAAGGAAGTTTCCAGTGATGTGCCAGAATCAGTGCCCCTCTTTTCTTTCCCTACAACACAAACACACTTGTCCAGTAACCTCTATAAGCAAAGATGTGATTCCTTCAGAACTCCATTCAGGAACTGAACGTTCATTCCTGTAGCAATGAGCAAGTGATGTGATCATAACATATAATAATCTTCACATCTTAACAATCTCCCAAAAGTATTTTGTTGTTGAGTTTTTAAATAATTTTACAGTCACAAACAAAAAGAAACAATGGAATTTTAGGAACATACAATACTGTTTGTTTTCAAACAGCCGAAGCAGGAGTTTATGATTCAGTTCATAGCCTAGTTCCAAAAGGGCCATTTTCTGTGTCTTTTCCTTGAGTAAATAATGCACAAGATGATCATTCTCTGAGTGCAGTATCATAATGGGTTTTATTTTTATTTGAATTTTCATTTATTGATTTTGTTTCTCTTCCACATGAATAATGCATCCTTTCAGAAGGCATCCAAACTCACATTATTTGGCACACTAGATAAAAAGTCCTTTCTTCTGAGCAGTTACAAATACAAATTATGTAGTCAATGTGTTCTTAAATTGTTTAAATATGTATTTACATGCTAAACTGTGGCATTATTGGAGTTGTTTGTATAGCAAGTGGAGTTTGAAATTGTCCAAATATCTGTTCATCATAATAAAATAACTTTAAATGAGGCTGTTGTGGTTCATTTGGGGGAAATAGCATATTTAAATATTGATATAAACAGCATTCCCTTTAATAACAAGGAGGGGCTGGAACTGTTTAGGTAAACAATGCAGGCAAACCCTTAAAGGCTTTGCACAGATTGACACACTTGAGTAATGCATTGTATTATCCTTCCCAAGTGTTTTTTTTTTTTTTTGCTTTGTGTCCTTCTATATAATCAAGAGAGAACCTAAATAATGTCCAAACTGTCTGTTCACAATTCATCTCCCCAAGAACAGTAAATTGCCTGTGGGAGGGATCCTGCAAATGTGAATCAGTGAGGAGCACTGGCATTAGCCCAGAGGGGAGGACACAGGCTGAGGGGAGGGACAAGCACTATTCCCTCCTGCTCCAGCGCCATCAGAATGAGGTTTGGGCAGAGACACGGTAATTTCATAACTAACTGTGTCCTTAGTCATGGTATTGTATTTGGCACAGATTTGTTTGAAAAGAAGAACAGGAGTTCTTTCTGATACAAGCAAAAAAAAAAAAAAAATAGCAGAAGTGAGATACATCAATTGGGAAGAATTGACTCAGATTAGTGACCAAAAAAAAAAAAAATATATATATATATATATATATATATATATATATATATATATATATCTTGCCTGTGGGAGAAAGTGGATCTCCTAAACATGGTATTTTGGGGAGAGTTTGGTGGTCATTTTCTTTTAGGATTGTCCCACTATTAATATTCTTCATTGCTCCAGGCTATATAGATGAGACTGAGGTACTTAGGGGTAGAGAACTGTGAAGAGGTTTGCAAGTAGTTTTGCTGGGCTGGTAACAAGAGAGCCAAAGGTGAGACTGGCTCCCAGGCAGTCAATGGAGTGAGCAAGACGATGCGAGAACAAGGGGGGTAGAAGAAAGTACATCATCTATTGCCAGTGGTGGGCACCGAAGGGCACCATTTCTACCTTGGGAAGAACTCTATGGCACGAACCAAGGCGCTATAGATCTCACTTTCTTTTCTTCCCAATTCTAGCATTGTTTGTGTTGCCACGTTTAACTTTTCAGGTGTAATATCCAGAGAGACCTAGCAAATTCTACCATGTATCTGTAGGAGCGGTCGAGGAGGGAACGGGGCAGGGGGATCACTTAATTTAAAAATGGTTGGTAAAACTTCGGGACCTCAGGTGATTAGGCAATGAAGGAAAAGTCTGAAGAGTTGAAAGAAATCCAAAATGAACTGGAGGAATAAAAAAAAAGAAAATCTTATATTCTTAATAATCATTTCCTTTTTCTTTTTTTTTTTTTTTTACCTGGTGTAGACGAGGTCAGAAAGACCCTGGTAGGCCTTGCAAAGAGGTCCTTTACCGCTAGGACAATGTAGAAGCATCAGAGTGCAAACACAGAGATTGTAACTACAGACATGCATATAGGACAGGGAGGGATTTTTATACTAACCTTTGTGCACAGTCTATCACAATATGTCATTATTTCAAGAATGATATTAGCTAATTAAAGCTACTGATTTTGGGCCTCCCTGGTGGTGCAAGGGATTAAGCACCGCAATATGAAGCAGTCAGCAGCCTCTGCAGCACAAGTTTGATCCCTGGCCGGCCAGGGAAAAAAACCACATGGTAAAGCAGACCTTCCTTTTTCATCCAGAGTGTTTGTCATTGTCTGGTTTGAATTTCTCCGGAAGGAAACTCTGAGACAAAGGTTCTAGTGCAGGGAGACTTTTGGGAGATAAGCCCAGGCAAGAGTAGAAGGGAAGGGGAAAATGAGAAAGGGAGGAGAAATGCCAATAAAGGGTGACAGATATAATGCCAGAGCCTACAGCCTTTGAACTCAAAGGGACAGTGCCTCCAAGTTATCCCAACCATGGGGTTAGGATGTGGATCCCCTCACTGATATATGTCAACCCAGTCTTTGACTGTTGGTGCTTCAAATTAATTATCCATCAATTGGAGGACAGCCGCTTCTGGAAGTATTAGCTCTCTAGTGCTTTCTACCTGCCTTGCACCCAGGTCTTCATACCCAGCCTGACAGCATCCACAGGGATGTTGTTTACTGGCGCAGGGTTCTCAGTGAGCACCCAAGGTTTCCTGGGTAAGACACCAGTGTCTACATTGCCCTTTGTATTTTAAAAATTAATTTAAAATTTCAGCCTTTCCCATTATACAATGGTCTCCAGCAGGAGTGGTGTGAAAGGCAGAAATACTTTGTAGTTGACAAAGAGGGTATGGTTAAAGGCATCAGGACATCTACAAAACAGATGTATTTCCATCTCAGCAGGAGACAGCCATGTTTCTCTAAGTGTTGATTAAACTGTTCCCCCATGGTGGTTCCCTTGTTTGTCTCATTCATGTTGTTCTCATTTACCTCCTTTTGCTTTGGGAATTTGCCAGCATGGAACTTGTTTCAACGTCTACACTGATTAGATACAAGCTTATGTTAAGCTGGAAGCCAATAAGCATTTGTCTGGGGAACTTGTGGGGTTCATTAACCCAAAATAGGGTTTTGGGTTGAAAATACAAATAGACACAAGAAAGATGCTATGAATGTCTAAAAGCTAGAGACAAAACACACTGTCCATCATGGGCAGGGACACAGCTTGAATTGACAGTTTCAATTCAAGTCTCAAGTCTTTCTTCATAGTCTCTTTCGGGGAGACTGCATACATGTGTCTGATGTCACTGATGATTCTTATATTCGCCTGAGCTTCTGAGTAGGTCTAGAAGCAGCATGGTACAGTAGAAAGGGTTCAGGTTTAGGAATCAGTAAGAGTTAGATTCAATCCCTGGGCAAGGTAGTTAATTTTCTAGTGACCTTGGGCAAGGTATTGAAATTTCTCATTTTCCAAAGAAATCTGGGTAATAATTTCTTCATCTCAGGTTATGAAGAAGTTGAAATCTATCCTATCTAATGAAGTGAGGAAGATCTGATATAAAATATCCTCCAAATAAGTCATTTCCCTTGACCTCTTGTTGTCTTTTTAGTTTGAAAAGATATCTCCCTTTTTTTTCCCCTTTGATAATCAGTGGTTTCCAGTATATTCAAGATTATGCAAATGCTATCTAGTTGCAGATTTCCTTCTCTTTTGGCTTATTGAGGGTGGTTTTTGTTTGTTTGTTTTGTCATGGTGTTTACAAAGAGCTGCAGGAAAACCTCCAGTACAAACAAAGCCTTATATTTGAACCCCAATTTATGCTACAAATGGTATTCATTCATATGCTTTCATGTGATCTTTACCTGGAAAATACATGAAGCATTATAAAGCCTGTTTTAGAGATGATGAAACTGCAACACCGAGAGGTACGCAGGGGTAGAGTCTAAGGCAGCTATCACATCTGTTTCCAGTGTCAAAATAGTACTCAGTGGTAAAGTTTTACCACAGAAACTTTGCCAATATATGCAAGGCACTATCCAGTGTATGAGACAGACTGTATTTCCCAGGTTAAGTATCAACAGTATGGACAAGTTGTCAGAAGGTGTGTAGCCAATGGCTCAGAACATCACACCTACAGATGTAAGGGTTTGTTTTTTTTTAATTCCCACAACTCTTTTCCAGTAAGGCCTTCATTTCTAACATCTGCTAGTACAGGTTTCTGTACCATGAGGGAATTTCTCATGAAAAGTAGATGAGGGCGATTCTAAAACCACTGCTAGATCATTGGCTCACAGGCTTGGAGTTTTGTAATCATGATACCTGGTGCTTGTCCAAATGTTTCCTCCAAGATTTGAGGACATTGTCTTGAAGATAAGCACTCTGCTCTAACCAGGCTAGATTCTCTTTTCACTCACCAGGTCAGGATTTGGGATCTCTATTTTTATTTCCTATCACTTTTTCCTGGTATGTAGATTGCAGTGGGTAGAAATCACTTCCTGGTCTGATCCTAACCATCCAGCATCTGCAAGGATGATGTAATATGCCAGCAACTGTTTAAAATTGTTATAAGAAGCTTTAAAAATATCCCATGAAAATGTGCACTCTTTTGATGGCAATGAATACACATGCAATTTTGTGGACAGTTTAAGAAAGTCTACCAAAAATTTTAAATTGTCTATCTCTCAACCTAAAATTCTGCTTCCAGGGCTACAGCAATCCATTCACACACATGTGAAAAAAAATTAATATCCAAGAATGCTTAATGTATCACTATAATTATGTTAAGTTGGAAGGGAAAATTACATATATATATATTAATAGAGAGGATTCCTAAATATAATGTACTATGAAATTATTAACCATAAGCTTGATTTAAATGACATGGGATGATGTGCTGATGAGATTTTTTTTTAAAAAGCAAAATGCACAACAATATGTGTCCTATGATCCCCTTTTGTGAAACATGACAATACCTAAATGACCTATGTGTAAATGTAACAACTATTTTTTCCTTTTATAGTCACAAATTCTGTTAAAGGATTCATCCTGTTAAATGGTTCTACTTACTATCATGGGTTTGGAGATGTAGATTTTGCAGAAAGAGGTTTAGAAGACTAACCTATGCATATTTTCAGGAGAGGATGACAGCAGAAAGAATAACAAGAGAGAGAAAGAAGGAAAGAATTGGTGGGATGCTGGCAAAATCTAAAGCAAAAAGCAAAAAAAAAAAAAAAAGTGAGAAGCTTTTGGGTGCAAGATGGACTAAAGCAATTTTAAGAACAGAAGTAGTTCAGGAGTGATTTTTAATTTTTAATTTTTAAGTGTTTGTTGTGTACTTCATGGTAGGAACTCTGCTCTCTAACCTTCAAATCCCTAGCAAAGTCACTATAGCTTTGTGTGAACATGTATGTATATAAGTATGTATGTGCGGGTGTGTGTGTGTGTGCAAGTGTGGGCGTAAATCCAGGAAGGGGCCAAGTTGCCCATCTGGCTCAAAGATACAGAACTAAAACAGCAGGTATGAAAGTTGGAGCCCTACTTGGCATTGCTTACCCCCCACTGTCGGGAAAATACGCAGCTGTCTTGGGGAAGGGCATTTGACTTCCTCAAAGTACAAAACCAGAAGTTACAAGTCATTGATGTAGATCTCACAGGGCCAGAAGACAGCGGCCAACATAAGGGCTACAAACATAGTAGATTTATGTTTTGCCTTTGCCAAAATGTCTGCAATATGACCTGATTAACTCATAGATCTACCAATCTAAGTACAAAAGATCTCAAGGCATCCTCTTGGTTTTACTTCCTATCATATTGACTATAGATTAAAAATGGGATATGAAATATATTTGCACAATTCTGATTCATTGCCTTAAATGTCACAATTGTTACAACAGATAAATAACCCAAAGCAGCCCAAATCATGAATCAGTAGCCACCAACTGTACTGGATAGCATCCTACCCACTGAATCACCATCCCAACCAACAAGGGCATCCCTGCTATGTACCATATACCTTTAAAAATTACCTTTGATTATTACCTGGTACAATAGTTTAAATGGATAATCTTTTTTTAAAAATTCATTAGACCAATTATTTGGGTGGTGCTAATGTTTAGAAGTTTGAACAGATAACACAATATAGGTATATAGTATATACTTATAATATTTATTATAAATATTATATACATGTATAAAGAAGATCTGGAGTAATACCTACAACCAGTTCACCTTATATACCACTTTATGAGCATATATTATTTTATGGAAAACTGTTCCATCCACACTACCTCAGGCAGAATGAATTGTCATGTGGAAAATCAGCTGCAGATAGATGCTGGTTGTTAAAAGCAATTTTTGACATCCATCCTTTCCACTGGAATATTAGGATGAGCACTCCTCATTTTCTTTGCATAAAATTGCAAATAGCCCTGGAAGCAAAGAGAGAGAAATGTATATAGCATTTAAATAAATAAATGATATTTATTTAAAGCACAGTGGAATTCCAGTTCCTTAGGTAATAAGTAGTTTTAATCTTTATTAGCATAATCATTATGAGCCAGAATCTACACAATATGTCATTTTGATGAAGTGCTAATTCTTCCTATAGTTTTGTATGTGGAATATTTTCATTTCCACATTCATCCCACCCAGGATTGTTGGGTTTTCTTGGTGTCTTTTGGTTCAGAGATGGAATATGTCTTTGGGCGATAGGACAGGGAGAAGTGGAAGCTTATGAGGAATAGGGAGTTGGGGTTTCCAGTCAGCAGCATCCGAATTCTGAGGTACAGAGCGATCAAAGAAAAGAAGTGGCAGATAGTCAAGGCTCACTGGCCTTTCTTCTATTTTGTCAAGCTGCTTTCGGCATTTGGCTGCTGTGGTTCTTCACAGTTCTTCTGGACTGAAGCTTCAGGGATGGATGGCTTTTACCTCACATCTTCAGGCTAAGAACACAGACTCCATAATCTCTCGGTGTTGTCACCCTTATTGTCAAAAAGCTGTTATCTTTCTTTTGAATTTGTGTCTGCTGGAGAAACTGACAGGTGAGAGTCTGGAGTCAGACTGCCTGGGTTGAAGTCCAAGTCCCACTTCTACCTCTTCCTGCTGAGTAGGAAGTCGCTTAACCACGCTATACTTTGTGTCCTTACTTGCAAAATTAGGATGATAATTCATGAGCTCTGATGAAGGCTAAATTAGCTGTAGAGCACATTTAAGTTAGTTCAGTAAATGTTAAGGGGGGAAAATCTTCCTTGAAAAATAGAACACATGCACCTGTATACATATTAGAATCCTGCCATGTGAAGTTGATAATAGATTTGTGCAAGCTCATCTCCCTCCTCACGCGTGTCCAGCAGCCTCCCGAAGACTCTGCACAGTGACCACTGGGTGGGCTGGAGCCAGTACCAGCCTAGCACTTATGAGGTGACAATGAGAAACAGCAGCAGTTACTAAAGAAAAACTATGCTTTGTATATGGGAAATATTTCCTTTTCATAGATGGAAAACAAGTCTATAATTTTTTTCAGTAAAACCAGTGACATAAAGAAAACCTTTATGGGCCTAGATAAAAATGTAGATTCTTTTTGTGGAATACTGTTTAGGAGCAGGTTTGGCAAAGGCCAGGCAGTACATGCATGGACTTTGCTGACCCAGGCAGCGGCTGGAGGGTAGGCAGCGTGGCACCAGATACAAAATAAGGGACCAGATGCAGGACTGTGATGGAAGAGGAAGCTATGAAAACCCAGCACAGAAATGAGTGCTGAAAAGCCTGTCTAGTGAAAAATTCACTTTTTTGGCCTGTTGAGTTTGCTAATGAACAGTGCCAAGAGCTACAAACAGCCCATTTTTAATAAGCTTGGATTAACTTCTCTACTGAACTGGGAATCTCTTCAAGACTTTCTTTTCTAAAAATTATTAAATGAAAAAATTCCAAAAGAACACCTTGGAATCTTGACCATGTATTAGATGGCCAATGATTTTCTACTACTATTAGTTCAAAAAGCATATGTCTTGATTACATATGTATAATGTTTATTATACAATTGGATTTTCCAAGGATCCCTACTGACATATTACCTGTCCTTCAGGTTTCCCCATCATATTGAGGGAAATTCTGTAATGCCCCAGTTCTCTGTGAGCTAAGAAATTTCATCCATTACCACCATAATTATGTAAATCCCCTGTCCTTGGGTGCTGTGTGTGTGTCTGGGGAAAAACTACACAATGAGTTGATAACATTTTGGTTCTCTTTTTAATGCCTGGGTGTAAAGAGGTTTCATCTAACATGGCTTGTTAAAGTCTAAAAGAAAAGCTAAAACAATTCTAAAGTAGTTCTTGTCAAACTGTGGTGAAGAACTAGTTTTGAACTAGAACAAGCTAGAACAATTTTCAATCTGTTGCAGACAATACTCATATAAATTGCATACAGTGAATTGCTAGATAAATAAAATTTTTAAAACCATACAAATACAAGCTCCAATTTTTAATCATTGCGTTCAACAGACAGGCTCTGTAAAATTGTCCTAACATTTCTAAATCCTTGCTCTCCATTTCGTATCTCCATGTGCTTTTCCTACTGTAGACCTGAAACAGATTTACAGATAGACACCACCTTGCATAGCATCAGACTAGAGGATTGAAATTAGCTTTCCACCCATGGCTTGGTCCTAGCAAGGGACCATTTCAGAACATACAGCAACACGTGCCTGGTTAGTGTTCACCTAACTGATCACTTCATCAGAAAGATACTGTGTTGGAGAGCATTGTATTGTAAAGGACACCAAATCTACCTCAACATTTCAGTCAGCTTGATGATCCATCAGTCAAGGCAAATTGTTCTTCATGATCTTCCATTATTTCTGTCTTTATATTTGTGAAAATGCCTACTACAAGAACTCTGAAGTCAATCCGAAGATACGGGGAACTCAGTGAAGAAAAAAATATAACCTATGGGCCTGGCATGAAGGTAGAAAATGAGGTTTGCCTGGTAGCTGGGGCAGTAAGGCCTTGAAAACCCCAGGGCAGACTCATGTGGACAGATCAATCACTTCAGGGGTCTAGGGGGCTTTCACTCATTTGTCCCCACCAAGAGGCCATTCAGGCTGGAAGTAACCATGGTGTCCTCTGGGCCACTCTGAGACTCTACATCACTAACTGGTTTGGTAAATTGACAGATTGAACTTCCTAGATGAGTTCCACAGTCCTGTGACAGGTAAAATGGAGACGAAATGGTAACTTATACAGCAAAAACTGGAACCTGGAAAACCTTGAATTCTTCTCCCAATGGAAAACAACTATATTGATAAAGTCTGTCCAAGCCATCCAGTGTCCAAAGATGAGCAAATTTAATGTGCTTCCTATGGTGACTATGATCTTAGTAGCTTTGCTGTCTTCCACTAATTTGGTTATTGAAAACAAAATTAACCTGCATTATCCCCATGTCATTTATTGCACATTTCTGTTCCTATAAAGTCAATATTTGACCCAAGCCTTGACAACATGTCTGTGGTGCTTTGCACATGTGGTTCACATTTTAATATTTTACTTGTTTATAAATCTAGTCACAGGACAACAATCATTAAATACCAACTGACACCTGACTTCAGGGAAGAGGCAACTCTACCCAGAAGCAGTTCAGCTTTCCTCCAGACTTCTCATCCTAAATGTGCAATGTCAGTGCTCTGCGGAAGGAAGTTGGAGTTTTTAGTTATCAAACCTGTTTAAGGGAAGGACAGGATCTGTGATTTTTGAGTTTGTTGCTTCCCATGATTATAGAAGTTTACATTTCATTTCCACAGTATTTTTTAATAGCAACCTTATGCTAATTCAACATATGCTTACTCTATAGATAATTGTCTCCAAGAATATCCACACATATGGAATTTTTCAGATAATTAATGCTTTAAACTATACATCAAGCTCAATTATCTAACCATTTCTAGTCCGAGATCAGATTTTAGGCGCCATGCTGCTCTATTTACATTCCTTTTTCATGTTGGAAGTGAAAGGAATTTAGAGTTCAACCACTCATCCTTTTCTCTTTACAGATGAGGAAACTGAGGCCCATCGGTAATGAAATGAGTTACCAAAGATCTTGCAGCAAATTATGGGTAGAGTCTGGGTTCCATTCCCCTGGCTCCTTGTCCAGTGTCCTTGTAGGCATTACCTCCTGGTTTCTGCAGAAATCAAAGTTCATAAAAGAAGCTCTGAATATAATTGCTGCAGACATATGGTCTTGAATTATACTACAAGATGCTAATCATTGCCTGCCTGCCTGCCTGCTTGCCTGCCTGCTCATAGCCTCTTTAAAGGAAATTGCCCTCATCCAAGCCTCTGCTGCCTAAGCAGCCAGCTTTTGTGCCATGCAACCCCTCTAATCCCTCTATTGTTCATTAGTCTGGAGATAACCATCAGGCCTGATGCAGTTCATCGTAGGCGGGATCAAAACATAAGACAGGACAAATGTTCTCTTTCAGGAGAGTGAATTGGAGGACGAAGGAAGGTTAACCATTTGGAAGTGGAATCATGAAGTCAAAATAGGAATAGGAATATCCCAACTATGTCAAACCAAAACCATATGCAATTTAAAGTTATGAGAGAGCAGGAACCAAGAGGGAGCAGGAAAAGCCAGTGAGTAAAGTAAGAAGAAAATGAAGCAGACATACAAAGTTACACAGACTCGGCAACATGGCATCTGCATGGACAGGACTAACTGTGCCAGGCCCTCTTCTTAATATGATATCTCTATTTCAGGTCTCACAATGGCCCACGAGCTGGATATTAATATTATCTTTGTTTTCAGTAAACAAACAGAGGTACAAAGAGGTTAATTACCTCGCTGAAAGTCATACAGTTCACTTCACTGCTGTAGTGCCCGCCAGTCTATTTACATCCCATGAGGTAATCCCTGAAAGAGTTCTTTTAACAGTAGAAAATGAAGTTATTTATTTAGCCACAACAAAAAATAAAATGTTTGGGAAAAACTTGACTTGAAATGCTGAAGCATGAGATAAACATTCACCTAGGAAAGTATAATCATTTATACATGTCAGTCCTAATCATCTTACCTCTCAGTCCTTTACTTGAGTTAGAGTTGGAAACCTCCCCATCAGGTTCAATCAAGATGGGCAGCCATAACAAAATATGGGGGACACCTTCCTGAGGAGTGTAGGGTGGTAATTAAGTTCTTGAGATCTTATACCTGAAAAGAAAGAGGAGAGTAATTGTAGCTAGTTAAACCCAAAATAACTCACATACCCAGCATCTAATAAATTAGTCTTGGGCACTTTTAGGATGATTTAGGACCATGTGTGCTCAGGGGAGGAACTAGTGAAATGCACAAGAATGAGTCATTTCTAACTTGGAAACTGAAAGTCATTTCAGAACAGGACTGTTGGCAAAGGCAACACCAACTTAGTGTCTAAATCATATCAGTAAAAAGAAAATAGGAATATTGAAAAGTCTAATACCAAAGTGGTCATACTAAGGAAATAGCCTCTTCAAGAGTTTTAAAATCTGGGATTTGGGCAGTCCATTAAGAGCTCAGGGAGAATTGCAACAATAATACCAACAAACTGATACTTGTCATGCATTCAACATTCCTTGTGCTAAATATTAGAATATGAGTTGGAGATATAGATAAAGATAGATAGATAGATAGATAGATAGATAGATAGATAGATAGATAGATAGAAAGAAAGAATCAAGTCAGGACCCCAATCTAATTCCACCAAATCCACACATCCAGGAAAGAGCCCTGGACATCTGGACATGAACAAATAATCTGGGTGTTTCTCATCGTAGGAGAAGTAATGTAACAACTGGAGTGGGCACTGTCCCAGATCATCCTCCTTACACAATTCTTTCAGGTTAATAATGTGTGATGTCCTTTAGCAGATGATGACACTGGGTCTTAGAAATTTCCCTCAGGCTACACAGTAGGAGGTAAAGAGGGGAGGATGACTCTGGAGGCTCTGGTTTTAACTGAGCCTTTCTCTTCTGTGACCTACATGTTGCCCACCAAGTAAGAAGGGTCAGGGCAGGGCCCTGTCATGGCTGAGCTTGAGTAGACCCATTGCATAAAGGGATTCAGAGTCCTGCCAGTTTTCATACCTCAACATATTCATACCTGCCAACTTTGAAAAGGAAATGGACATAAAAAAAATAGTCTCAGGGGGTCTTCATGATGGTGCAAGGGGTTAAGCACAGCACTGTGAAGCTATCAGCAGCCACTGCAGCACAAGTCTGATCCATGGCCAGGCAGGGAGCTACCTACATGGCACAGCAGACCTCTCCTGTCTTGCCCACTGCTCCCCTTAGTGGTGTATTTCAGTCAGTCTGCCTGTTCTGTTCCCTGCTCTGTTTCTGGTGAATCCCCTCACATCCACATCCACACCTCTGGCCTGTGCCCAGCTCTTATTTGCATAAAAAAAATCTTAAAAAATATATATTCTCAAAAGGAAAAGTAGACCCAGAACAACAGGTGTGCAACTTGGAATGCGCAGAATGTGAGGGATGAGCGATCAACTGTTGTGTCTGTTTTCCTGCCCTAGGCCCACTTACATTACATCTATGGGTGAATGTGGAATTTGTGGGAATGGTTGTGTTCAGAGTTGTGGTAAGGGAGGAAGAAAGGCATTAGATTAGGGAATGAGAAGCTACCAGTACCTTGGGAATTATCTTCTTTCCAAATGGTAGCTCCACTTTCAACTCTGATTCAAGACAGAGATTTTATATGAGGCTAGATTTTGTAACTCCCCACAATTTTGGCTGTTACTTCTTGCCTCTTGCATCATGATGATTAGCAACAAAGTACATAAAATGGAAAGGACCTGTAATTTGGGGAGGAAAACAGTAGAGGAGGAGGATTTGCTTCTGTATATTTCCAGTTGTGAGATCTTGGGCAATTTGCTTAGTAGACTCTTACTTCCCTGGTCTGTAAGTGAGTGATTATAGCTGTCTCTTGAAGTTGCTCTGAAATTTAATGACTTGCAAAGGTAGAAACTGAGCCTGCAAAAATCCCTCACAAATGTTAGTTCCTTCTGGGGATACACCCTATCTCCATGCTATCTTAGGTCCATTTCCTGCTACTATCCTCCCAAAGTGGATAATATCTTATGTTCTAAACATTACCTGGGAGAAGAAGAAATAACAGGGACAAAGTAAGAGTTGCTATGGGCGGTGATTTTTACACACCCAGACACAGTGCAACAAATGTGAAACTTCCCAAAGCAAATGGAATACCCATTTCCACCCCCTACTCCACCTAGTTCCCAGTGAACAAATAATCCTTCTGTAAGTATGCATGTCTTCATCTATGTGATGCTGTCTATTGGAAATGGCCACTGTCACTGGCCCCGAATGCCTTAGCTTCATATCTTCTCATCTTGCTGGCAAAGCGGTTTCTTTTAATTAGCTTCCCCCTTCCTCTCTCAAGGGGGTACAAGCATTTTATCTGCTTTGGCTACCTTTATTGTAAATTTGACAAGTCCTTCTTGAAAGCTTTTCATTCATTCACTCTTCTTAGAATCTTGCTAAATTCTGTGTTTTGCGCCTAAGGTAACGTGATGTTTCCTAGTGAACATTCAGCCTTGGATGCTCAGATTAGGGGGTTGGCTGAGTTAGTTCAGTTTTCTGCTTTTGGAACTTTGTGTATAGGTTTTATATCCCCATTGAGAATAATTTCTATACATAAATTCTGGGAAAACTATTTAATTCCTATTGTAAAACTTTCCATTCTATATCTAATAAAGCGATATCCCCATAGGACTGCTGTCATGGTGAAAAGAACACGGATTGGTAGCACAAGACCTGGGCTTGATTACCATTTCTATCATTTAATATCAATATTGTTGTTTGATCTCACTAAGACTCAGTCCTTTATCTGCAAAATGGGGACAAGATTAGCAGCCATATATGTTCATTGTGAGGACTGACACCCTACAGAGGTTCCAGAGACACAGTTCTTTATTGTCTTCACTTATGGGTACCAAGCACTAAAAGCAGTTCCTGGCCCATAGTAGGTACTCAGTAGGTACTGACGAATAAATATTGATTGAATGAATAAACAATAAATAGTATTGAAGAAATAAATAGCCATCAAATGAATAAGAAAATCATAAATATTGAATGAATAAACAGTCTATAAAACTCTTCCACACCACAACAGACCTGCACCCCCAGACCCACAACAAGTGTTGTTAATGGGAAGCAGTAGCCACAGGCCCCCCCTTTGGCAGCCCCAGGCTCTTTCCATCCTCTCAAAGGCTTCTCTGCTTGGCATTTCTCTCTCTCATGCATCCTTATATTTTACAGACTTCTTAATACTTTGATGATGTGCTGGGATCCATCTGTGAACTGGTCAGCTTGGAGTTGGCTGTGTGAGAAAAGAGGATAATTTCTTATGCCCTTCTGTGCTACAAGTCACAGGCAACAGTGAGACTTGTTCCCTTTGGTACAGACATAGTGGGTTCCTCTAATCAGGACAGCCTGTGGTGTCCTCTGTCCCAGTGCTGGAGCCAACTAGCCAAGGGATGAACGTTATTTAGATTCTAAGCAACAGTTGTCAAGCAAACATCCACTAGGTCCCCCCCCCAACTCCTCAAGGGGAGACCCTAAAGAACCCCTTTCCTTAGTGTGAGGACCAGGCTCTTGCTGGGTCTCCTGCCCCTTTACCCTGGCACCTCCCCACATGTCAGATCATCAAAGCTTCAGTGCTGGCTACTGAGATGGGGGATCTTCGTGACTCTGGAATTTAACTGTCTAACTTCACTAAAATTCACTGACCTTCATGAGCCTTGGCTCATTTTCAGGCAAGGCAGAGTGCAGCCTGGCCGGTTTGATTTCAGTGGGGCTGACAGCAAGGCTATCATCCCTAGGGTGTTTTCAAGATCTGGGGCAAATTACACTGTGTCTCCTGTCGCCTAGGCCCCAGCTCCCCACTATACGCCACATATTTTTATCTGGTTAAAATGAACATCAAAGGCAGTCATAAAAGAGAATAAAGGGGGAGGAGACATCACAAAAGGGGCCTTGGGGGGCAGAAGAGGGAGGCGGAGGAAAAAAGAAAAAAGCGGGCCCCTTGCTGGTAGGACTGTTTCCACCCCTGTGGGGAGGAAGAGGAGAGGCTCTAAGCCGGGAGGGTCTCGGCGCTGACTGTGCTTCATATTTTGTTTTCATGCTGGAAGGCCCCACCTCTGTCGCTTTTTCCTGTGGCCTCTTGATCTCTGCAGCAAATGGAGCGGGAGTCTGAGGAGCGAATGTAAAGCTCCAGCTCCCGGGCTGGTGCCATTGAGCGCGCCTGCTCCTCGCCCCTCCATCTGCACGCTCCCGCAGCACCCCAGATCCCTGTGTTTGCAAAGCCACCCAATCCCTCCTTGTCCGATGTTCACTGCAAAATAAGGAAAGACATGTCCCCTGCTTTAGCATTGCCCCGGTGCTACCACTTGGCAGCCCTTCAGGATTTTATGACAAATGGTAGTGAATAATTAACAAATCATTTGAGCTGCTACCAAAACCCTGAAGAGAGTAGCATTGCCTCAGCCCACACCACCCCAGACGGCCTTGACAGTGTTTCCTCTCTACATGAAGGCTGGCCAAGACGCCTGGTCTCGATAACACCCCTGAGGCCTTAGGGACCAGTTTGCTCCTTCCTGCTTTCTACTCCCCGCTGGGCTGCTGGCTGGAGAGTGAGAGAATAGAGGGGGTGTCTTGACTTTCTCTCAGTGCTGCCACACTTTTCTGTCAGTAATCACGGTTCTGGGGGAACCATGTGTTCCGAGAGCTCCATTAGAGCAGTGCTCCAAGGGGGCTAGGGAGACAATCGCCTCTTAGCTCCCACCCCAGGGGATATTTGGCAGTGCCAGGAGACATTTTGATTGTCCTCACTGGGAGAGGGGTGGTTGTTGCTACTGGCATCTAGTGCTGCACAGCATACAGTGTGTCAGACAGCCCCCCCACGACAAAGAATGTCCACCCCGCAGTGGAGTAACAGAATGACTAACAGAATGACATGCCCCCCACCCCACCTCCTATTTCAGTGCGTCTTAGAGCTTGTAGTGAGCCCACAAAGAAGCTAAGAAACTTGGGCTCCCTCGAGTGGTAACTCACACTATGACAGCCAAGAAGGAAGGTCCAAGGTTTAAGGAATGTGTGTGTGTTTGGGGGGGTAGGGGAAGTAGTGGAAGAAACAGAGAGGAGAGAGAGTTTTAAACAAGTCATTTTATCTACCACAAAATATACTTCAGTTGATGGTTTCAGCTATTTTCATGAATCATTAATGAGCCATTTTCTTCTCTCCATGTTGTTAATATCTATGCAGAGGCTTTGAGTTCAGAGCAGATTTCCTTCTGATTAGTCAGGGTGTTTATTTTTTGAAATATGTTCTTCTCATTTAGAGTAGCACTTGAATGTGACTCCATGTGCTTTCTTTTTGTTTGTTTTCTTCAAAAATGGAATCTCCAAGGGTTTCCATCATGTTTCTGAGTCCCCGTTTTAGAAAAAGAACATTCAAAGCAATCAGAAGAGACAGCTTATAGACAATGATGCTTCCCCTTAACATTTTTGAAGCAGTAAGGAGAGAGGGTGGAAGGTAATTTTAAGATTCCAAGTCTGACCATATGAACCCTACATGGTACAAATCTTACACTGTCCATTCAAATGTATCTGCACTGAAGAATTACAAAGCATGTCTTGCCTTGTGACAGACTGGTTTCCCAACCAAGCAATACTTCTTTAATGGATTGTTTAAAGTCTCTCTGACTTTCCTTATTTATCTAGTGGACTGCCATCCTCATAGTCACTCCCATCTTCATAGTAATCATACTGATAAACACATAGCCATTTACTAAGTAAATTCCACCCGACAGTTACTATATCACATTATTTAACTCATTCAACCCTTATAACAATCATTTGATGTAATATTACCACATTTTACAGTGAGGAACTGGAGGCATAAGAAGATAAGTAACGTAAAAAGATCATTGATCCAACAAGTACGCATTCAGGAGACAAATCCATATCTGCCATCTCCCAAAGCATGCTAACTCGTCCGTGGAAATTTTCTAGACTCTGATCAATCAGAATAGCTCTCCAATCTGCCCTCAGGGTCACCACCAAGCACAACCCATCTTCTCTCCCATCTTTGTTCTTGTGATCCTCTTTTTGCAAACCTCTGTTCTGAGATCCTGTCCTAGCTGGGACCAGACCACTGATACTCTTTCTCCACGCCTTTTCTTCATCAGAGTCACTCTCTTTTCCTTCCAACACTCCAAATTCTGTTTTTGCTTCAAATTCCAGTTCCTACCACCACCGTGAAGCATTCCCTTATCATTTCCATTTTGAGAACACACACTCTCTAGGTTTGGAAGCCAGCCTGCCTGAATCTGCTGTCCTGGCTCTTTCCATTCACCGGATTGCCTAAGAGAGAAAATAGCCTTCTCTGCCTTTCACTGGTTTTACAATGCCAGTTTCTATGCCTTCTTCCTTATCTGCAAGACAAACAATAGACTGAATTAAAATAACCAAGTCACTTCACTGGATTGCCACAAAAATGAAATAAATGAAATAATGAAAGTGAAAACTCTCTGTAAGTGTAAAACATTGTTAGATTATCAACCTAGTCATTCTTTTTCTCTTTTGGTTACTTTCACTTTTCTCTTCTTCTCTACTGACCTCCCCCCACCCCAGATTTGTTCAATGATATATCAAGTAGCCACTAGTGGTAGATTAGAAGAAAATGAGGCAATGAGGTGTTTCCCTGCTTTATTAGACTTTGAGCCATAGACCAGTGACCTTACACCCCACCACAATTTGTGCTTTGAGAAAAGAAGATTTAGAAAGCAAAATGACTTCAGTTACACAAACCCTCTGATAGCTGCTCATATCCCAGAAATTATAGATTTTAATAAAATGTTAGGAAAATACACTTAATTGTGTTATTCTGTCATGTAGAGGGGGACTGTAGATTTTCTTTTACTTTGACAGCATCACCAGCCTGATGTTGATAGATGGGGAAGGTGACTGCTTTTTCTAAGGAGGTTATTAAATGCACAGGAAGAATTTCATGTTGGGATTTTCATTGAAATTGCATTGAATAAGTCAAATGAATGGATGTATTTACATATTGAATCACTCCATGGTATAGCTCTCTATCTACTCAAATTTTCATTTATATCCTTTGTTGCTATTCTCATAAAGACTTTTATGTATTTTGTCAGATTTATTCCTAGGTAGTTGCAGTTTTTCCTGTTATGACTGTAGACTTTTTTTTTTTTTTTTTTTTAAATATTAAATTTTATTTTTATATTCCCCCATACAATTGCAAACGCCCCATTCTGACCCCAATCCTTCCCCTCCCGCCCCCCACCCCCCAAAAAGTGTCTCTGGTTCATAGTTTTTTGTTGATTTTGATTTTCACTTTCTTATATTCATTTTCCTGGTCTCTTATTTAAGTTTTCTAGATTCCTGCTATGAGTGAGACCATCCGGTATTTTTCTTTTTCTTTTTGGCTTATTTCGCTGAGCATGATCCCTTCCAGTGCCATCCATGTTGCTGCAAATTTCATGTGTTTATCTTTTTTGAATGCTGAGTAATATTCCATGGTATATATGTACCACATCTTCTTGATCCAGTCATCTATTTTTGGGCATTTGGGTTGTTTCCAAAGCTTAGCTATTGTAAACAGTGCTGCTATAAACATAGGAGTGCAGGTGCTCTTTGGAATTGATGTTTCTGTGTCCTTTGGGTAAATACCTAGGAGTGGAATTGCTGGATCATATGGAAGCTCTATGTTTAGTAGGTCCAGAAATCTCCACACAGCTCTCCATAGTGGTTGGACCAGTTTGCACTCCCACCAACAGTGCACAAGAGTTCCTTTTTCTCCACATCCTCGCCAACATTTGTTGTTGCTAGTTTTTTTAATATGTGCCATTCTCACTGGTGTGAGATGGTATCTCATGGTAGTTTTGATTTGCATTTCCCTGATTACAAGTGATGTTGAACATTTTTTCATATGTCTGTTGGCCATTTGCATTTCCTCTTCAGAGAAGTTTCTTTTTAGCTCTTCTGCCCATTTTTTGACTGGATTATTTTCTTTGTTGTTGCTGAGTCTCATCAGCTCTTTGCAGATTTTTGTGATCAGTCCTTTATCATTAGTGTTGGGTGCAAAAATGTTCTCCCAGTTGGTGGGGTTTCTCTTTGTTTTTGTTATTGTCTCTTTTGCTGTGCAGAAGCTCTTTAATTTGATGTAGTCCCAGCTGTTTATCTTTCTCTTCACTATCACTGCTTTGGGTGATGTGTCTGTAAAGATGTCTTTGATGTGCAAATCCCGTAGTGTTTCGCCTATATTTCCTTCTATGTATTTTATGGTTTCAGGTCTTATGTATGACTGTAGACTTTTTAAATATAAATTATTACAGGTTCCATGTCCTCACATTTTGTGAAAACTATACCATTTTATGAATATTAACGTTAGAGCATTTTTTGGAACAAGTATACACCACATGGGAAACACTGTGGTCAGCTTTGGCAGTGAATAAATGTGATGTGCTCTCTGCCTTTAGGAAGCCCTGTGTGGCTTTAAACAATTATAACTAGCTGAAAAATTTATACTGTAAACTGATCAGCTAAAACCCCTTTTTGAGATCCCCAGAACCTTCTAATTTTTGGAAACATTGCCCTATTAGATGAGCCTAGAGGCCCCACAGTCTTGGTGGTCAGGAAAGTCTAGTTTTCAGGGAAAGAAAACTCTCCCAATTGGGAGTCCTTTTAAGAATATAAAGTCAAGCTTAAGAATCTAATAGGCCTGTGGCTTCTCTGACTGGTTTCTCTTCTCTGACTTCATTTTCTTTCTCATGTAACAATTTGATTTAGACAACTTCGTCAGTGAGCATTTAGGTTTTTCATTCTTTGGTATGGCTGTACAGTATTTGGCTATAGACTATGCTCTAACTTACTTAGCCATGCTTCTGTAATGGACATTCAGGTTGCTCCCAAGCTTTTATTTTGCAAACAATCCTATAATTATAATAATGTTGCATTATCATTTCACCCATGTGCAGATGAATTTGTAGTATAAATTCAAAAAATTGGGATGGCTGGGTCAGAATATATACTTGGATAGTTTTTACTCATCTGGCCAAATTTTCATCCATACAAACTGCACTAGTTTACACACCCGCTAGAAATGTTTAAGTTTGCCAACAGTTTGCTATCAAACTCCTAGACTTCTGGAGTCTGGTTGGTGAAAAAAAAAGTCATTTTCAATCTTATTCTATATTTGCTTATAAAGAGTAAGACTGAGCATCCTTTCATATAAATGAGAGCCATCAGAGGTCTTTTGAACTACTATTCATATCCAATTCTCATTTTCCTAGTGGGTTATTGGTCTTTTGTATATTAATTTATAGAAGATATTTATCTAAAGATTAAGAGAAATTATGTTGTGAGTTGAAACTATTTTTCTAAGTTTGTCATTTGTCTTATGGTTTTGTTTGTAGTGATTTGTGTCTTGCATAAGACATCTATTCAGCAGTTGAATTTAGCCATCTTTTTTTTAAAAATAGGCCTCTGAATTCTATGTAACAAAAATCCTTCTGTGTAAAAAAATCTTTCACAATTCAAACTTACAGGAAAAAAATGGGATTTCAGAGCACTTCTGTGACTTTAGTTTTTATTAAATGAATCACATGAAATCACAAACATTTGAGAAATTTTGATTTACAGAAAGAGTCATATGGTACAAGTTAGCACATTTAATTCTTTGATCCAATTGGAATTTATTCTGGTATAAGATATGAGGTCAAGTCCAACTTAGTGTTTTTACAGATGCCAAGTCAACTAAATAAGCCACCATTTCTTCCTGAATTTTAGTGCTGCCTCATATAGTCATTTTGCAAATGAAGTTCTGTATGTTTCTAATTTTCAAAACTCTGATTTATCTGCCTGCCCTTTCAAATTATTATAATTATTTCTATTTCATGTTTGGATATCTCCTCATTTTTCTTATTCAGAACCTTCCTGTTGTATTTCTCCATGTGAATTTAGAATGTTCTTGTCAGCTCCTAAAAAATAAAAATGTAAATCTTGTTTGTATTTTTATTAAGATCACTTTTAATTACAGATTGACTGACAGTGAAATGCCATTTTCATGATGTTACATTTTCTGAACTAGCTTCTTAACTGTTTCCAGTCCCTGTTCTCTAATCTGCTCCTTCTACACTCTGCCACCAGGCTAATCTGCTTCAAACATCATCTTCATTAAATCACATCCCTGAGTTTCCCTAATCCGTACATTGTCTTGTTTTCATGTGTTTCCCTTCAGAAATCTGCATGTCCTTCTCTCACCCCTCCACTTGCCCATCCAGTTCACATCTTCAAGTGAAATCTTCCATGGCTGGTGTGACACTCATTGTTTTTCCTGACCATGAAATCACTACTCTGCATTGCAAGCTGGCAGTAAATTCTGCATGACTTTTTTTTTTTAAGCACACATATACTTAACCTTAGATTTAAGGTAGAAAATTAGATTTCAAAGGTAGAAAATTAGACATTTAATTACATTTATATTAAACTCAAACCTTTATGGTTGAAATGATAATGCATCTGCACATTTTTGTTTTTTTACTTTACACCTTGTATGTCCAGATCATCTATGCCTATCCATTCATTCAATCTGTAAACAAATATGTATTATATACATACTACCATGTGTCAGACACTCTGATAACCTTTGAACTATTGTATCAGTCAAATTACACTAAATTAAGCATCAGTAACAAATAACCCATAATCATAGTGGTTTTCAACCATAAAGGATGATTTTTTGCTCCTGCTACATTTCAGTCCCCACTCAGCTTGGATTCTGTACCAAATCTTCATCTCAGGACTCAGGCTAAAGAAGCAGCCCTATCTGAGATATGCTGAATTTGTGGCAAAGAGAAAGAAGGATGGTGAAACCATGTAGAAACTCTTGGAAAACTTCTCAGAAATAGCACATGAAAGACTAAATATAATGGGGTGGTAGGGAGAGGCTGTTTAGTAGAAGGCATTAATAATTTTAACAAATAGTGCAATCTACCACAGCCATAAAGTGATGAGAAAGACAGGTGTACCACTGATCTCACAAAACTTACAAACTAGCAGGGAATGTGGACAACAACCAAATAATAACATAATCATGACAATTCCTATAGTAAGGGAACGGATGTTAAGAAAATAAGATGAACTATGCCCACATAATTTATGTAGGTGGCTTAAAAAGTTTTCCTTTCTGTCACCAGTAGAGAGATTTGAGGCTCAATAGATGTTAACTACAAGAGGGTTGATTTCTAGTCAAATGCTTCCTATAACTTTAAATCATTCTAAACTCTTCACTCTACTAATTTGACTGAGATGAATAGAATTAGCTTATTTCTATTTTGTGGATTTTCTGCACCTAAATTCAATAAAATAATCTCCTCAAAGGCTCAGCATTCCACAATTCCTTACTAATGTTTTTCCTATATGACAAGTGAAAGATAACTTTCTAGCTGTATTATTGTGTTGATGTTCTCCTTGGTTTGCGGGGGGATCCTTAATGCTAACTTTTACTTGGATTGAGATATTCCCTCATACAAATGACAACATAAGAGGTTTGCTATTTATTCTACCTATTTATTTGCAAAATATTTGTAATGTGTGATATACTTTCTTTGGCCTAAAAATGTAATGCCTGGTCCCTCTGGTGGTGCACGGGGTTAAATCTCAGCACTATGAAGCTATCCGCAGCCACTGCAACATGAGTTCGATCCCCAGCCAGGGAGCTGACCCACATGGTACAGCAGACCTCTCCTGGCTTGCCCCCTGCTTCCCTCAGCAGTGTAATTCAGTCAATCCACCTCTTCTGCTCCCCACTCTCTGCTGAATCCTTTTAACCACCCCCCCCCCACACACACACACACACTCCTCTGGCCTACACCCTAGCTCTTGTATGCATAAATAACTAAAATTAATCTTAAAAAAATAAAAATAAAAATGTAATGCCATTCACAAAACAAGTTGGTAATAATTACAGGGCAAGGAAACGGTTTAATCATTTCAAGTGGGAATGTACCCTACTCCTAACATGTAATTATTAGACCATTTCTACTTTCATAAGATGATATTACTCTCAATTATTTAACTGAGAAGTAAATGAGTAAACTAATAATGATGCCGGGGTCTTAGTCTTGCTTTCCTAATGGAGGCCTCAGAAGAGAGCCTTTGTCATTTTGTCTCTATACCATATGTCTCTGTTGACATTACAGTGCTTAGTTCCAAATGAGTTGGCTTCATTCAAGCATCTTAATTCAAGAGTGGATGATTAGATCTTAAGCTAAAAACCTATTAGGATGTAAGCACTTGTGTTTTTGAAAGGTATTAAGGGAACATCATATTGTGGTTGTAGATAAATCCTCCCTATCTAGGAGTGGGTTGGCAAAAATCTCATTTGATCTTCAAACATTGCTGACTAGCTCATGTCAAACTTAAGCACAGAACAAAAAAATCTGCCAAGGGTTTGTTAGACAGTACACATCCTGGATGGTGTCTGTTTTTATCCTTTGCTAGTCATCATTTCAGAGCTCCAGTCTCTGAGCAGGGATAGTCAGAGAGCATCAAATACCTTTTCGATGCAAAACTCACCTAAGTACAATTCCAAACTCAGAGCAGGATCCCACTTTCTTGGAACTTCTACACTGAATGCCACACTGTGGTGGGCCTGTGCACTCTTGAGGTTTCTTAACAGGCACCATGCTACAGAGCAATCAGTGTGAGCAGAAAAGGACAAATTGCATCACAAATACCTTCAATCCCTTTGAGAAAGCACATACTGGTCTAAATAA
The DNA here is from genome assembly GCF_014898055.3 of Talpa occidentalis. Lineage (NCBI taxonomy): Eukaryota > Metazoa > Chordata > Mammalia > Eulipotyphla > Talpidae > Talpa > Talpa occidentalis. Next base: position 15,174,737 of record NW_023605083.1, read on the forward strand.
AACCAACTGCTAGGATTTTTCCTGCTTTTATTTAAGCATATGTGTGGTCCAAAATAATAGGATTCCCCCCCCCTTCCTGTTAATTTGCTTTAGTCCCTATGTAATCCTATCAGCAGCAGGGCACAGTGATCTTCATAGAGGGAATGGGGAAATCATTTGATAACCATCTGCCTAATGTTGTGGCAGATATTTGTTTAGCTCACAGAGAGCTGCTACCTAGTTGTGACTTCTCATGAGGAATAGACATATCTATGAGAGAACAGGGCAGAATATAAAGTCCCAGGGTTGAGATTTCCTAATTACATTCTGACAGGTGACCTATAGGGCCCTGACTGTACCACTCCTCAAGAAAGACAAGATGGCTTTATCATGATCTGACTTCAAAGGCACCTGTTAGTTTCTCCCTCTCTCCCTCCCTCCTTTCCCCTGCACCATTTCTTTCCGTCCCTCCTTCTTTTCTTTTCCCTTTATTTCTTTGATTTTTTTATGTGAAAAATGCCATGGATAAAATGAACCGGTAAAGATGGGCTTTGATTAAAGCTTCTTGGGGAATTTTGGTAGCTCATACCTCTAACTCTAACTCTTTATAATCCCTCAGTGTTTGCCCTCTTGGTTCACATCAACCGTTGACAGCTCCTTTATTGCTCATTAGAAACACAGATAACCAGGAAGAAATAAGAAAGAAGTGCTTTATAAGAACAAGAATGTAAATTACTGCTGAAAAAGAAGTCAGATTTATATGTCAAAGTAGTTACTTACTTAAACATGAAAAATAACAGCAGACCCTCCAGATTAACTTGTATTGATAATGCCTCTTAACTGCATCCTCCCAGACCTTCAAGAAGCTTTGAGCACCATAAAGATATTATCTGTTCCAGACATGCCAAAAAAAACTGGACTCAGATTCAGAACTTGAAAGAAATAAGGCCATGCTTGAAAAAATTAGGCTTCATGAAAATAGAAGATTTCATGAGAGTTCAAATGAAAGAATTCAGAACTGAGACCGTGGTAGGAGCGGGATGGGTCTTAGAAGCTGCCTTAGAGAAGCAATAGCCTCACTAGGATGAGTTTTCATATTCTAATTTTATTTTTTTTTAAAGATTTATTTATTTTTTATTTATACAAGCACTGGGTACAGTCAGAAGCACAGGAGGGTGAGAGAATTCACCAGCGCCAGAGTGGGGAACAGAACAGGCAGACTGAGGAAACACACTGTTGAGGGGAGCAGCGGGTGGCAGGAGAGGTCTGCGCGCCATGTGGGACCCTCGCCGGTGGCCGGGGATCGAACCAGCGCTGCAGAGGCTGCGGGCAGCTTCACAACCCAGCGCTCAACCACTGCGCCACCAGGGGAGGCCCTCATATTCTAACTTTATCTCGAGTCACTGGAAGTTAATCAAACTGTACAAACAAACTCTATATTTATGTGATATTGTATATTTGGATCCTGGCTTTATATTTGATGGTGTTAACAAACTAGTCAATTTATTTTAGGTCTGAAATGGTTTGTTTTTGTTTTCTTTTCGAAAAAGCACTTGTCTTTTATAAAAACATACTTTAAAAGTCCTAGCAGTTTAGAAATACACACTAAAGTATTTATGACTAAATTTATGTTTCATCTTTGACCTGCTTCATAGTAAAGTTGGGCAGAAGAGTGCTTGGGTTTATAGTAAAACAAGGTTGACCAAGTGTTGACAAGTTTGAGTTGGGTGATGGACACATTAAGGGTCTAGTATACTATTCTATTTTTTCAAACAGTAAAAATGCTCCCTAATAAAATTATAAAAGAAAGAAAAGATACCACAAAATATATCAGCTACACAAATGTATAATAAAGAATAATCTGAACACATATCTACCCACAAACTAGTTAAAGAATTAAAACACAGAAATGTCATTGAAAAAATGATAAAGCTACTCTTACCTCTATACATGGCTTCATTTGTGTTGTCCCATTGGGAGATTAGTAGTTGGTGTAGATTCATTGAAATTAGTAACACCGCAAATGTTTACTCCAGCCAAGGAGAGTAGATCTGGATCCAAGCTCCATGGGGCCATGGAGCTAACTCAGGCTTGAGAATCAAAAACACCTGGATCTACATCCCTGTTGTAACTATAGTGGTGAGGCCTCTGGTAACCTTCCAAGCTTCACTGAGTCCCCTCTCCTCACAGGCAAAAAAATATTTTCAGTGATATCAAGCTTGAAGGATTACAGACAAGTTCTGTAAATCACATAGTTGCACTGGGCAAACGGTACTTATTTAATGTTTTAAAAGGCAACAGGACATTTTTCAATTAAAAGAGATGAGCATTTCTGAATGAGCTGTATATGTATACTTTGTGGCTAGTTGATAGAAAAAAATCCCACTTTTCTGCTTATAAAAGGAAAGGAGATCATCCCCATGAATGGGTTTTAGTAGCATCTTGGAGTAGGGAGCACAAAGTCAGGATATTTATGAGTATGGGGAGTCTGATTTGGGGTGGTTCTTTCAATGCAGTGCATGTGTAGGGGGAACTTAATTAGAACTGGGGAAACTTTATTATATTAAAAAGATTGGTAGACTAGAGTTGGGGGGGATTTCAAAAAGAGTAAGTCAGGTTTTGAAATTAAATATTTTCCCAAGAAAGAGGTGATGAATGGAGAGAGTACAAATGGATTTGGGAGAAGTTCTTGAAATAATAATATAATCTGCAACTTATTTCTTCCTGGACAGAGTTTCCTGGGAAAGTAATGTTAGATTAATGAAGATGAATAGGGAAGGTATGTGCGTGTAAACAGTAAGCTGAATCGGTATAGTTGATTTGATTTTTGTTCTTGTTTATAAAGGTGCTCTAAGAAATTTTTTTGTCTTTTTTATTTTGTATTTCAGCTCTAACATGATATATGAATGTGCTTCAACAAAACTATTTCCTTTATGGTCACACTGCAACTCACACCTTCTCTGTTGCTTTCTTTTATCACCTCATTTGAATGTTTTAGACTGTCCTTAGGATATTATTGTAGCTCATGCCAGTGGCCCTCAACCTTGACTGTATATCAGAATCACTTGAGGAAACTTTTAAAGACCCAAAGCCCAGATACCACCTAAGATCAATTAAATCAGAATATGTGGAGTGGGGTTTAAGGAAGTTCCAGCTCTCCCGGTGACCTCTCTGTATGTCTGCCACTGCTTGAAGCCTAGTTGGAGAATTAAAACTTAGAAGAATGATGATCCCTTGGTTAGATCTCAACATCTAGTACTGACAGCTAAAGGTTGGAACAATTTTCTTATGCTGCCAAACTTTAGTTATCAATATTAATTATGACAGGTATTGTGTACACACACCTGCCTTTTAAGGTCTAGATTCAGATTGCATCAATTCCCAGGGTCTTAAAGTCTTACGGTCACCTCCACCCTTTTTTTAAAAAGATTTATTTCTTTATTTATACAAGCACTGGGTACAATCAGAAGCACGGGAGGATGAGAGAATTCACCAGAGCCAGAGCGGGAAACAGAACAGGCAGACTGACGAGGTACACTGCTGAGGGGAGCAGAGGGTGCGGCAGGAGAGGTCTGCACGCTATGTGGGACCCTCACCCAGTGGCCGGGGATCAAATTGGTGCTGCAGAGGCTGTGGCCAGCTTCAAGCCCAGTGCTCAACCACTGCGCCACCAGGGCGGCCCGGTCACCTCCACCTTTGATCACTCATTCCTCCAATGTCCTTCTCTTCACTGTCTCATCACAGTGTTGATCTTTTATTTCTCTGTGGCATTGATCCAAACTGGGAATCACTCCATTTCTTTGATTCACATACATATCTTGCCATCCCAGATTACCCTCCCCACTCAAAAAAAAAATCAAAAGCATACAAATATAAGTCTTCTCCAGGTGTAACTGACTTTGCTGGAGGTTGGGAAGATGAACCAAATACCTGTGGTCTGAAGGGCCTTTGGTTACTTTTACGACAGATAGTTACAGCCCTCGCTCATTTTTCTACTCCTGCTCTTTCTTTGAAATAAAAATTCTTACCATTGTCTTATTTAGAATATTCTTGTTACCTACAGCCTCATCCCTATATTCTACTTTGGAATTTCCTTTGCATATCCAAAGACTCATTAATGTCCTCTGACAATAATGAAGTATCTACTCCAGATAACACCATCTCCATGTCCACTGGATGCTTTAAGGAAAACACTACAGAAATGTTACTAGCACTCATGGGAATTATGCCAATCTCTTCCCAACCTCTTAGATTATATAAGTAACAAAATCAGGTTAGATTTTAAATAAAAATATTTTCTGCTACAGTAATTTAGTCCTTTAATTCGGCCAGTAATTATATCCACCATGGTAAGTTTTTAAACTTGATGCTGAATGAAGATGAGAAAAGAAAAAGTAATCACTACTGAGAACTTAGAACTGTAGCTCATGTAAGTTTTACCTCCTCACTATGTACTCACTGAGAGGTCTGGGAAACCTCAAGCCAAGAATTTCACTGAGAGTGACCCAGTCTAGCCATGTTACAAAGTTCATGGGAGAAACAAATGCAGATCCTACATAAACATCTTTCCAAGCTCCAAAGATTTCTCATAAATACAAATCCAAGAAAATGAACAGATCATGATAAAAATTGACTGTACAAGGAATTAGAGCCCCATGATTTACACCCCCCCACACACACAGATTATTTCTTTAAAGTTTTATGGAGATTCTTAAATAAGATTTTTTAAAAGTTGATAGGTATTGAACCTAAGTAATGAGCATATAGAGTTCTTAAAATATTATTCCATTTACTTTTGTGTATGTCAGAAAAATCACACAATAAGTTTATGAGGCAGTATATTTACTTAGTTATTATGGGCCCAGATATTTCAATTGGTACACTTTTTAAAGTATGAATATTTTAAATATATGAATATGTTAAGTAATTTTAAGTTGTTGCTCTATAAATTTTCAACAATTAATTCAAACTACAAAAAGATATAGAAAAAAGTGAAATGGGTAGGTTTGACAGTACATTAATAAATATTGGAAAGAAAGTTAGTGAATTAAGCAAGCAGGTGGGACCCAGTGTTAATTCATAGGTTCCAATCTCAAGTCTGGTAGCTCAAGCTGTGAGTGGTGCTGAGCAAATTCCTTAACCAACTCTGCGCCTTGGTACAATGGAGGAAATAATGATACCTAAGTTTCTCCTGGGGATTAAATGAGCTAATTCCAGTGGCATGTTAGGCACAGTGCCTGCTGTATTAATATGTGCCCAACAAATAGTGTCTATTTGAAAATAATAATTCATGGGAAAGGACAGAGAAGTGTTAAAACCCTTCAGTAGTTATGAGTAACACAATCATAGTTGCCTTTAGAAAAGGCATGTGTCTGTCCTAATGCATTGTGAGTATTTAATCATCTCTCTGTGTTTAGAGATGGGGGCAAGAATGGCAATTGCTTTCTATTCCACAGGCAAACGTGGGTTCGTGGGGCTTCTGCTCCACATTCCACTTGGTCATCATTGGAAGAGGTCTTCTCCCTAGGTCAAGTCTATCCTAACGCCCAAGAAGTTCTTTGTGGTAATTATAAGGATTCAGGTCATCTCCTTAGATGTCAAGCAGAAAAATAGAGAAGAAGAAAGGGAGGGAGAAGGAAGGAGAGAGAAAAAGAATTGGGGTTATATGCAACTGGGAATTAATCAGTTAAAAGGTCAGAAAGTAAAGTATGGTTTTGCTCTAGATAGATCCCACATGCTGTGAACTTTAAAATCACTGCATAAGGTTTCACTATAAGTAAGTTCACCGTAAAGGGATTTCAATGCACAAATAATGAGTAAGGGAACACAACCACCATCCTGAATGTTAAAAATGCAATTAAAATTGGTGCAGACCCACTGAGCCTTGCCAAACCCTGCTTTAAATAACAGTTTGGAGAATCACAAACTTCAATTACTTTTGGCAATGTCTTGGTTTTCCATGAGGCACCACAGGTTATTAAATGTCGTAGCTATTTAGTTTGCTAATGAATAGTTTATCCTACATTCAATTAGGCTGGTTTTCCCTCCTTTTTTTCCTTTCTCTTTTTTCTCTTTTTTTTTTCTTCAGCCCACTCAAAGAACTGATGATAATTAAGGAATGCTGTCAAGGGGCCAGGTTTTTCATCCAAGCTATCTTTATGGTTCTAGGGTTACCTAGGGTACAAATCTGGCTTCATCTTGTAAATGTAATACTTATCTCCCATATCAGTAGTGGCTATCATAATGATGATAATAGCAAGAATAACTGCAGTTATGTGTTCTACACAACACCTTTCAAACCATTCTGAATATTTCACGCTTTTCTTTTAAGACCTTTGTACAGTAGACAAGGGGGCAGATTTATTATTCTTTTAAAAATCAACAGGCAAAGTAGGTAAACTATATGTTCCCAGATTATAAACTTCATCACAAACAAAGCAGAACAAAACATGAACAGGTAAAGTAGTGTTCATTCCATCAAGCTATCCAGTTCCCTGCTTCCCCTTGCTTGCTCTCACCCAAGAAACTGAAAAATTGAGATTAGGGGATGATAATAGTACTGTCACCTATTTCTAATTGCCATATTATAGGGGTCTCATCAGTTGAATAACAACCCTTTCCTCGTCTGTGATGTGCTTGTTTATTTCATAGTCCCATTTCAATCAGGAGAGATGATGGCCCCAATGATTACTGACGTTCACAGGGGTCAAAACTGGACACAGGGCCTATGTGATTGAACACAAGTGTATCTGTGACATGTATTTCAGAAAGGGCAAAATTATCTTCACCAATCACAAAACACCTAAAAGAAAAAGAGGCCCCTTTAAGAGATCTTGTAGTATATACACATGTTGATTTTCAATGATGCATGCCTGTAACTTACATAATGTAAAAATCCAATGTTACTCCAATGAAAAATAAAACATTTATCAGCTCGTTCTGGAGCTGCAAAGTGAGACCAGACTTGGGAGTTCCAATGTACACCCACAATGGAATGTTTTCCTCTGGCCAATCTATGCTCTGTCCTAGGCACTGAAGGTAGAGGATAAGATATAACTCTCTCCTTTTTTAGAGGTCTGTGCTCATGGACTCCCTCCAACCCACCCCAGTTCAGGCCAGGTACCTCATACCTATGATAGATAACTCAGTGACTTTCAGAGCAAACATCTCATCACCACTGTAGAGAATGATTTTGAAAAAGAGGGGGCCCACGGGCGAGCTAGGCACCTTGGTCATTCCACATAGAAGGGCTTTGAGGCATAGGTCTTGGCCCCCACATATCTCAAGCACCCCTTATCCCTCCAACTCCCCCCCCCCAAAGCTCTCCTCCTCCCTTGCCCACGTTCATCACCCAACTAAATCAGCTCCAAAACTGGCTCCTTAAGGGCAGAAGAGACAGTGTGACAGTTTCTTGATTCTTAATGATGTTTCCGCCTTTCTACTTATTCTTTCCATGTGCCCCGTCACGTCCTCTGCTCTGGGATTGGAACCACCTGTCCAGAGCCCGAGGCACCCGTCCCTCTGACATCCAGCTAGCCGCTTGGCCCAGATACCACTTCTCTCCATAAACAGAGCCCAGTCATTAAACCTCAGGCCACCTCTGGGTCCTGGCACGTGCCGTGCTTGCTCTTCTGGCACCTACTCATTCCTGGCCCGAAGCTTAGAGAAGCTCACTCCCATGCCTGCTTTGACCAAAATGATTAATATTTATCAAGCATTTATTAAGTACTGGGCACTCTTTTAAAGTGCATCACATGTTTATTTAATTCTCACAACAGCCCTGTACGGTAGATATTATCATTGTCATCCTCTCTTTCTGAAGGAAATTTAAGGACAAAGAGATTAAAGCATTTGTCTGGGGCTATCAGCCCCAGATCCCCCAGGAGCCTATGCTGAAGCTTCTTTAAGGAAAGTAGCTCCACCGTGATTGGTTTGAACTCTCGGGACCATAAATTCTGCCTGCTAATTGGTCTCTGTCCTGCCAACACTCCTTTTCTGGAACCTGGGCTTCCTACACTGATGCAGAGAGTAAAGGTGGCTTTCTCCGCCTCTCCACTCTTAGGTGGTCCCACTTTCCACCCCCCTTCCTCAGGGGGTGCTGTTGCCACCACTTTTCTGTGAGCAGAGCCCTAAGTCTCTGCCGCCTCAGGCCTTCAGCTGTTCTCGGGGCTCCCAGTCATTGCACATTATCATTAATGGATCAGCCCCCCTCATAAGGTTTCAAATAGAGGCCTGGCCGCCAGATCGTAAAGGTTAGGCTGGGCGTATTCCAGAGGGCTGTGTCAGATGAGAAATTCTATTTGAAAGCTTTGCATCTGGAGTTTTCTAATGGTGCCTTCAGGCAAAAAAAATTAAAATTAAACCAACAACCCCTCCCCCTGCCCCCACCCCCACCATTCCAGCTTTCCCCACAGCAAGATTTCTGACTCGGTTAAATAGAACTCATTAATAAGCAAGGGGGGAAAGCACTCCAGGCAACTTACTCTTGAAAATGTAAACTGTTAAAACAGTTTGTGGTTACAAGCATTCTGCAAAGAATGCATTTTCTCTAGTGTTTTGTGATTTCTCAGAAACTAAGATTTTCAGATACCTGCAGGAAATGTTAGGGCGATGGTTAGATCTAAGACCGTTTCGTTTTTAGCCTTCTTTATGATAAAGATGATGTGCTTGGAAGTTGGAAATCTGGAGCTACAACTTACTTGGGTTTCCTCTGCTTTGAGCTACTTGTTCCCCCTGCCCCCCAGAATTCCCAAGGGCATGTATGAGAACGCCTTGGTTCCCTTATATGTTCCAGATTTGTCCAGCTTCTCTCTCTCTGCCTTCCTGGTCTCCGATCTTTCTGTATTCTTTCCTCCTCCCTTCTTTCCTTCTCCCTTTCTCTGTCTGGCTTTCCTCTCCCTCTCTCCCCTCCTCCTCCCCCGACAAAGCACATAAATACTGCTCACTGGAATGGAGATAAGGTTCTAGAAAGAACAAAAGAAAGAAGTAGTTTTAAGGCCCCTCTAGGGTCATAGCCGGCTGGACCCTGACTGAAGACAAGACTCCGGAGGAGGGGACCAAGGAGCCCCCTTTGCAGGGGAGTTCCCAACCTGTCTTTGTCTAAAAACTGGGCACCGGGCCAGCCCCAACCCAGTGGATTGCCATTCTTGGCCTCCAGCCCAGTGATGGATCTGACTGTCATTTCCCTACCCCCAGTAAGGCAGGAGGCAAACTGAAAAGAAGGATGAAGAGAAAACAGTGCTTGGTTTGGGAAAAGAGGCAAAACTGGCAATCCTGGAGGTAGGGCTCAGCTGGGGAGGAGGGGACTCAGCTAATCTGGCCCTCCTATCAGTCCTGGTTCCCTTTAGAAATTATGAATATCTGGGGAAAGTAACACCCACCAGGAGGAGAATCTTATAGTTAGGAAATAAGAGGAGAGGTTGGAAGGCTATTGCTCTACTACTTCTAACAATGATATAAGCAGCAATGTCCTTTTTAAAGATGACCTGAAAAGGGGAATCTACAATCTTTTTCTTCAAAAATGAATTCTATAGTTAAACGGCCCTCCTTTATACCCAACTTAAGTTAGAGGCCAATGTCTATGTATTTGAAATATGTTTCCACAAGCAGGGAAATAAGGCTGACAACACTTAGAAGCTGACAAATGACAGCTTCTGTGTGCTTAAGAGAAAACATAAAGGATAGTTATAATAGCTGTAGGACTGCTAAATTTTCCTTCAAAATTTTTATGTTTGTTAATTTATTTCTCTAAATTAAATTTATGTTACACTGGAGATAGAATATGAGAGCCCCTTATCTTACTGGGGAAAAAATAAAACGCAGAGAGGTCCAGGGACCAGACAAAGGTCACAAAGGTAGCATGGTTTCAAAAGGACTATAATACAAACAAAACAGACCACTGCTTCACTCACTCTCTCTCTCTCTGTATCTTTCCAGTACCAAATCTTCCCTGCCTCTCTCTACTTCAACCTAATTTGAAATCTTAAGGATATGTGTGTGTGTGTGTGTGTGTATGTATGTATATATTCCTTTCCATGATACCAGCTGTTAGTCTATTCTGTTCTCTCTCTCTCTCTCTCTTTCTCTCTCTCAACTGTAAATTACACAAAATAGTGACATCACGCTCTTGTTCTCATTGACACCTTAAGACATAACATAGTAACATGGTGAAGTCAGAAAAAATAAGCAGGTGGTAGGTTGCAAGGAAACTGGAAATTCCATAAGAACCAAATCTCCCCTTTGATGTGTGTTGCTGGTACAGGTGCTTATGGACAAAATCTGAATACATAACCCAAAGACCATTAATTGTATAAGAGTACAGGAGAAAATTTCTCCCACTTTATCTGGATTCTTCTGAGGCTAGACACATGAATACATTAACATCAGACAGATTAGTAGGAAAAAGTCAAAATTGAATAGCATGCATAAAGAGAAGTACATGGCTGTAATTTCTAAAGTAAAATGGGGGTGAACCAGGGATATATATCCTGTGCTTAAGGACCTCAGATGCAAGTAAAGAGATAGGGGAGACTTTACATGACAAGAGGGGAAGTGTTCATTCATTCTGAGTGAAAAAAATGAGCTTCTCAGATAGGGAAGTCATGCTCCCTGGTAAAGCTATACTTGATGATACCCCCAAACTACATTCCTCTTGGTCATGAAAAGATGGAGCAGTGATTGTTTCTTCATTAGTAAATGGGCAAATGACTGCAATAAGGCCAAATCTTTCCATTTCCAGGGCCTTCACTTCTCATAACTTAAAATGATTTTCATTCCTTAGGTAATGCTAATAGGCTTCCCAAGGCTCAGAGGGCCTCGATTTGACTTATGGCTCCTCATACCAAGGTGATGCTTTTGGGAAGAAGCCTGCAAGGGAGGCCCTTTTAGGGAGAAGGATCCTACCTTTTCTCCCACTGGCAGGAGAAAAGCCCATTTGACTTTAATAGTCAACGCTATTTTAGCTTCTATTCACAAGATGACTGACATCATCAAGTAAAAGAGAATCCACACAGACATCACAGAGGAGCCTGAGCTGGGCATCCCCCTCAGAGGTTGGGGCTCAAGCCAGTGTTCAGAGTTGTTGCTTCCCAATCATGTCTGTTTCAGGCATGCAGCACCCCCAGACTTCCCTTAGCTAGAGTTTCCTGCTAGAGATGTGGCTGGGAGCCATTAGTTCTGTCACCTAAAATTTCCAACTCTGCCGTCTGGGCACATGACAGGAGCAAACTTCCTGGCACTTCAATAGCTAAGTGGAGCCTTGAGACCAGTTCTTGCCAATGAGCTTTCAGGTGGTGGTTCTAGACACCCCAGAACTCTCTTTCTGTGTGTGTGAAAGCCACAAATAATGCTGTGACAGTAGGTATTCCTTTAGCCTGCGTCCCTGGGTGAGGACACACACAGCTGGGCCTGCAATGAACATGTAACGTAAACAAGGGGGAAACCTTCCTCACTGTAAGCCTCTAGGGACAGCCACTGTTGCATAACGTAACCAAGCCTGGCTGGTACAATGGGTAGCAGTTTAAGGGGGTGTCATGAATGTGGCCTTTCATAGTATTGAAACCTGTGAAGAGAAGGTTATTCCCTGTTCAAATTTCTTCCAGTCATTCAGATGAATTGAGGAGCAACTTCAGTCACAGGCTAATATCCATTTAGCCACTCTCCAAATGTTGCTCACTTTCCTCTTTAATCCAGAGCAGAACTTAAGCAAAGAACTCAAAGATTCTAGCTAGAATTTAATTCCACTGTGTTTTCCCATTTCATTTTACAGTGACCTCTGTTTGCAATTCTGTGATATGTGATTTATGACCTGTGATACTATATTTTTCAAATAAGGGATATGATAAAAAAATTTATAAAATCTATTTGCTTAAATTACAATATTAATATATTTCTATAATGCTCACCATGTGACAAGCTTATTTTGAGTTCTTGGCATACAATGACCTCGTGAATCCTGACAACACTCCAGTGAAGTGCCAACTATTCTCTCCACTTTGCAGATGAGAAAACTGAGGCACAGGCTAAGGAAGCAGCTTATATTTCCCCAGTTAGAGACTGAGCCAAAATTAGAATCTACTGTCTGTTGACACAATTTGTGTTGTGGGATAATTTTTTAAAACTATTTCCCTTCTTGGGGTCATGCTCAGTGAAATAAATCAGAAGAAAAAGAAAAATATCAGATGGTTTCACTTATAGGAGGACTAGAGGGGAACCAAATAAGGGACCAAGAGAAAATAAATAGCAATAAAAAAACACAACAAAACAAAGCAACAATAAAGAGACAACTATAACCCAGAGACATTCTGCAGGGAAGGGGAAGGGAGAGAGACCAAAGTGAGGGCATGAAGAACACAGGGGACTGTGGTGATGGTGCAGGGGTGAATTGGTGGTGGAAATTCTATGGGGACTACACCTGAGGAAAGAAAGCAAACACTGTTAAAAAAAAAAAAAAAAAAGGAACAATGATGTAAAAAGTACATGTAATAAAAATAATAATAATAATAAAAATTCCCTTCTTTTTCAGTTGGTAGCTGCCCAGAGCAAAAACCAAGAATGTGGTACACAAATGACTGTGCTTTGGGAAAACTACTTTTACCAACAGGGAGCTATGCTCTGCCCCTTCCCACAGAGGGCAGCTTACCATATTCGCCTACCTGTACTCCCGGTCAGGCTGGACAGCAATCTGCCCTGCTGCCTGCCCAGAATGTGCGGGGCTCAGCAACTCGGGCCTTTTTTATGTATGTGTGGAAGGAAAACGTATTTGTGAGAGTTTGAAGGAGGATGTATGGAGTTACAGATGATCAGAAGGGAGTGACCATTTATGTCTCATGATTTTATCTTCAGAAATAGCTTCCTTCCAGAAACTCTGGAGTTATTGGCATCCACTCAACAGATGGATTAGTTTCTTGCCACCCCTACACCAGGCCAGCTAGCCACAGCTGCTCCTCTCTGGTTAGAGGGCATAAAGTAGATTCCCTAATAACAATCCATTGACTAGAAAGAGGTTTTCTGTGCAATTTTTAAGGTGTTCAACTCTTGAAATACCTTGTGCTGACTAATGTTTCTGACAAGGTAATTTATTTAGAATTTCCCCTTGGAACTTATTTAGCATGGAACACTGCAGCTCCTTTATGTGGTGGGTTGCTAGCATTACTGGGAATGTTTTCTTTTTGAGGTTATTGTAGCTTTAAGACCTATATATCCAGGAAAAATGCTAGTTTTAGGGATCAATGTATTTGAAAGGGGGTCTTTCCTCAAACAAGGTGTACTCAATCTGGCTTCCTCTAACAGGAGAAACAAGGCTTTCTGGTTTCCTCCATCCTCAGGCCATTTTGTTGTTTCCATACTTTTATGGCATCGCTACCTAAGTATATGGAAATAAGACCGGTGGTGGGGAAACCACAAAAGACACTCAGCTTCATACATCATTCAATGCAACATAATTGGTGCTGGCAGTTGGGCATGGGGGTGGGAAATTAATAATCATTATTGGTTAAATGTAGGAAGCATGAATCAAAGGAATAGTTTCTCTAACTCTTGTTACCTTGATTCCCATTTCCTGGACAGTGAATTACGTGATTCTTACCTACTAGAATTTTCCCAACCAACCAAGAAGACAACTTTGATTTCAGATCCAGGCACTTTGTTATTGATCCTTGAACTATTTAAAGATTATTGGAACATTGTTCTCTCTTCCAATATTAAGAAAATGTATATATTTAGGCAATAGATGGCAGTGTTTCCACAAGTTTTTATATTGCAATAGCTCTTAAAGAAAGTTGAGTGCTCAGCTCTCCTGTGCCTTGCCGTGACCATATAGTGGTTAGTACTCTGCGTTGTGGCCGCAGCAACCTCGGTTCGAATCCGAGTCACGGCAGGAGGAAAAAGGCTTTTGGAAGACAACAAAGCTGGTCCCCAGTTGTACTTCATCCAGACAACATTTTGTAACCAGACACAGAATAATGAAAATCAATAAAACAGAAACCACTGCAAATATTTTAAACTTTAGAGAGATGACATATGCAGAGTGGCTTTATTAACACGCTAATCCTGTTGCAAGCGTGTTGTGTGTGGGTTTTTTTATTTGCATTGACGGATAATATGATAAAACTGGAGTGTAGTGGGCATGTAATTATTATTAATTACAACTACTTAAGCTCTGCTTTGAGCAGACTCGTCAAGTCTGCTTGCTTTTGAGCCTTGCCAGGGCTGTACAGTAATAACAACCCTGAATTATTTGGAAAGATGTCAGCAGTAGATGTGGAAATCCTGTTTAACCAGGCATGAATTGTTGTTCGGATGGTTTTTTCAGGATGACAGAAAGAAAATGAACTGTCCCTTATCAGTAATTGCAGGAAACATTTTGTTTCTATGATATGAACTGGCTGTAATTTAACTTTCCTGCATCATTGGATAATGTAAGAAGCCAGTTGTTGCTCGAAACGAAATTCTCTGAAGTGGGCATTTGGGTCTGATAAAGGGCATATTAGAAGTAGACAATGGGGCTCAAGCAATAAATAATGCCCATATATGGTGAAACTTTTTTAATGACATTTTCCAAAAGGCTGGGGTTTGTATTATAAATGGCTAAATGTTGAATTAATGCGAATAACATGGCTTTAATGGGCCTTTCTTCAGGACTTAAAAACATGAACAATACAGCCTGAAAATGTCAAATATAAGTATGTTATAATGAGGTTTATTGCTCTAAAATTATAGCCCACCATGTTTTAAATAAGGGATCACTAGAAGGCGCTTTTAAATACCTTTAGCCCCGGTTTCATAGACGTCCCAGCAAAAGCTTATGTTTTGTAATCCTAAAAAAATTTTCAAATTAAAATATGAGCTGAATGTAAGTACAGAATCTAGTAAGTTTTTTCAGTCAGTGAATTCTAACTTAGAAGTAGTCTTCCAGAAAAACTGCCATAAATATTGCTCCCCCTTCCAAAAAAGGCTAGTTTCTATTTGACTGTGGGCCCAAAAATATTAACCTCAGAGTAATGTGAAGTAAAATGTGTTTATTGTGTCCTCTAAGACTTACTTTCAAGATCATTTTCCCCTCTGAGATCTCTTCTTCCTTCAATTTATTTCCTAATCCCAACCCCCTCCTCTTATTCCCCCCAAATTCTGCTTCTCCTAAAGTCCTAGCCTGGCCTCTGCCTCAAGTCTGCAATGCCTTCACAGCTGGTTAGAACTACTACTGCTTGGAAAACAACTGAAATGCAATTGTGCTTTAGTTAAAAACAGTTTACAAAATAATCCCATCCAAGATTATTTATATTGAGACTGGAAATGCAATGAGTTAATCTTTTGTGGAAAGAGATCATGTCAGAACTCAAGTGGTTGCAACAGACAAAAACACAATATGCATTGATTTAAAGAGAGACATGTCTCAGGTACAGGTTCGAAGGGGTTTTGGAAATAATTGAATCAAGACTAGTAGAGATGACCAGGACATACTCTCCCCATTTCTTTTCTAAATATTGCCTTATTCTCTCAAATTAACTTCTGCATGACAGGAAACTTGATTATCAGCAGCAACTCCCACTCTTTAAACCTTACAATGTTGCTCCCAGCAGGAGAGCCTCTTGGTTTCTATTCAAAAAACCCTGGGGAAAGAATTGATTGGCTTAGTTTGGGCCCGGCAACTATCACTGCACCAATCAGCTATGTCCATGGGAATAGCCTTATAGCACAAAAAGAGCCCCAAAAGAGCCCATTCCTTATCTTGAGGCCAGTTTCAGAGTGAGGGTATTGCCAGTTCTTAGTTGTCTCCTAGGAAAATTTTTCTCACTGCATTACTAGAGCACACCATTTGGTGGCTGTCTATTTCTACAAACCCATGAGTTCCATTCCAAAGCTACATCTTTAGTGCCTTGTGAAAGATGAAAAATAGCTAGGGGTAGGGGCCGTGGGGATACAACAGTTAGTCTGGACTCAACTTGCAACTTAGGGACCCAGAGTAACTGCTTCAATGAGGGGAGGACTTCACATTCTTCTCTGGATGACTGCTTGCTCAACTCTGCCAACAAAAAATTGGGCAAGTTCTCTCAGCTTTCAGTGTAGGGAAAATAAAATATGGAGAAGAAGCAGGTTAATGAAAGAATTAAAAAGAATAATGCACAAACAATGACACAGTATAGAGACACATTAGAGAAATACACCACAGCCACCCACTAGGGATGCAGCAGATAATATTTATTCTTTTTTTTTTTAATAATAATTTCTTTCTTTTTTTTTTTTTTTAATGCAAGCACTGGGTACAGTCAGAAGTGCAGGAGGGTGAGAGAATTCACCGGAGCCAGAGCGGGGAACAGAACAGGCAGACTGATGAAATACACTGCTGAAGGGAGTAGCGGGCGGCAGGAGAGGTCTGCGTGCCATGTGGGACCCTCGCCAGCGGCCAGGGATGGAACTGGCACTGCGAGGCTGCGGGCAGCTTCACAACCCAGCGCTCAAGCGCTGCGCCACCAGGGGAGGCCCAGATAATATTTATTCTTAACAAACACCTCCAGCCTTCAACCAGCCCCCATTGGTAGAAACTCAGGAGTGAGATTTCCATTAACAAAAGGGCTCCTCCCCCTGGGTTTCAGAAGTTAAAAAATATGTTTTGATAGAATAGACTCCAAGCCAGAGATAGTGCAAGTTAGAATCCACTGAGTGTCCAAATCCTTATCTACGTTTGCTGTCCTAGTTTACTCTCTTCCCATGGTTACCATGACCTAAGGTCATAAAACCCAATGGTTGATTTCATCAGCAAAGAGTTTATTGACATTGGATTTCCTGCTGTCTTCTTGAAGAGGTTAAAATATGTTGGATTTTTATTCTGAAACAAACTCTATCTCAAGTTGTTTTTCAGAAATGCTAAAGCCTGAGTTATCAGAGAAATCAATTCTAATTTCTTTTTTAAAAAAAAAGATTTATTTACTTACGCATACAAAAGCTGGGGTGTAAGACAGAGGTGTGGGGGTGTGTGTGAGAGAGAGAATTTACCAGAGACAGAGTGGGGAGTAGAATAGGCAGATCCACTGAAATACACTGCTGAGGGGAGCAGCAGGCGAGACAGAAGAGGTCTGCTGCACCATGTGGGTCACTTCCCTGGCCAGCTGGGGGATTGAACTTATGCTATAGTGGCTGGCGATAGCTTGATCGCACTGTCTTTAACCCCTGTGCCACCAGGGAGGCCCCAATTCTAATTTCAATTACATTAGCTATGAGACAATATGTGCTTTTCAATTTAAAAAAAAACATTTTACAACTATCTCCACAGACCATATTATTATTTTCATGCTCATATTTTCTACATTTCATACTAGTACCAATGCTTGTTGATAAAAAAGCAGTGATTCTGATATAATCCTTCAAAACTCATCTCTCCAAAATGTCAACTACAAAGCATTTCAGGGCAAAGGAATCACAAGCTAGATTCCCTAACAACTTTTTAAACATTAATGATGAACCTTTAGACTATTAACAGAATCCTTGTTTTGATCAGAAAACTTTGACAGCTACAGTTTTCACCAATCAATGACATTGTTATGCCCTAGAGTTTTCATTAAATTGTAAAATTGTTATATTATTGAAAATTCAGGATACTGTCTTTTTCTTCCTTTCTTGAGAGTCAACTAAAATAGCAAGAGAAAGTCTTAATTGTCTCTAAAATCTATTACTTTATGTCCTCGTTATTGTAGCTACAGAGGCCCATTAGCATTCACGCCAGCAAAAAATTTTACCTATGTAACTGTAATTGAGTAACTTAAAATTCAGAACAACACATGCTTGCTTTATTACCATAGTTTTTGGCTTTAGCTAAATGCTTCTTTCTTGCTTACTACAACATAGTAGGGCAGAGCTATACCTTTAATCTCCTCCATTAAACTGTTAAATTGAGGAAAGTTTATATTCCAGTATTTTTTATGTCCATACTTTAGTGAGCCTTCATAAATAAAGGAGATTAATGTTATTTTTCTGATTAAGTCATAAAGTCAACAGCTTAAAATAAATTACTAATAAAATAAATACTTTGTTATTCAAAAATCAACATCTATTCTCAGAGAATTAAGAATGCAGTTTTTAAGTTTGTTTTGGTAAAAGAAAAATATACTAATGCATGCAAAATGATTATTAGAGCCATATTTGAATGGATGGAATTTCTTTTTAGGGATCAGTGTGGTTGAAGTTGTTGCTGCAGGTCCCCTTATTAGGGTGGGAGGTGTTAAGGCCCAGCTTATGGGCACAGTAGTGTCCTGGAGAGTGGCAGCTGGCATTTGCTTCACAGAAAGAGAGCACTTAACCACCAACAGCTGCCAGTTTCATCCACAGGATCTGAGCATTAAGAGACCATGCAGGCTGATTTCTATAGTTTCGTCAGTAAGAAGCAGGAGACACTGAAGATCCTTGCAGTGCCTATAACTGTCCTACCATGTTATTACCTATCTTGGTAAATT
The DNA here is from genome assembly GCF_014898055.3 of Talpa occidentalis. Lineage (NCBI taxonomy): Eukaryota > Metazoa > Chordata > Mammalia > Eulipotyphla > Talpidae > Talpa > Talpa occidentalis. The sequence goes on from NW_023605083.1 coordinate 15,193,162, forward strand.
CACCCTGGGAGGTTGGAGATCTGTGGCAAGGCCTGGAAATATGGGCCTTCCCAGGAGGTATCTGACAGTGGAAAAGCCCCACAAAAGCTGAACCAGAGAGAACGTTTTTCTAAACAGACTTCTCTTACTTCTGGCAGTTTGACTTTGGATTTGAGCTCTTTGTGCTTTGGTTCATTAGCAAAACAGAGAGAATATGAGGTTAGATAAGGGGATGTAGATCTAGTAGGAATCCAATGACAATGACTGTGTTCCCTTTCCTTTCTGTCCCTTCCCAGGAACACAGTCTTTGTTCTCTGTTGTTTGTGTGGACTTACCCCAAAAAGTCAACCAAAAAAAAGAAAAAAACACACACCCTGGGTTCAGCCTCTGATGATAGCAGCTTTAACTCATTCATGTCCTCACCTGAGCTCTGCTATTTGATTGCAGGTCACATTGCCACTAAACAGGAGAGCATGTTGCTCTCCAGCCCTTGATAATGCAAAAAGAGTCAGCCAGGCAGGTCATGGTCAAACCAGCTCCATGAGAAATGGATTTTGCCACTAGATGGCAGTGCTTGTTGTTGTTCATCAAAAACAAGGGGCTCCTTTTTCCTTCCTTTCTTTTTTTTCCTCCATGGGTTCCTAGCCCAGGGTGTCTACAACTGGGATCCTAATCATACCAGAACTTCTGTTCTCTGAAGGGAGGACCTATTTTTGGCATACAATCATCAAGATCTGAGGACCAGGCTCCACCTACAATCTGGGGGAATTACCTCAACAATGTTGTCTTTAACCACAGGTGATTTTAAAAGAATATATTGTATTTGGATGTCAATGTTCAAAGGCTCTGAGGCAGAAAATTCCATTTCAAAAGAAAGTGTGATTAATGAAGCTACATAAATCCTGTAGATTTATGTAGAGACTGGAGCGATTTCAGAAATCACACCATACAAATCAAAGAAGCGGGTTTTTCTACATCCTCTCTCACTTTCTCTAATTCTTAGTCTTATTTCCATACCATCTCATCCTTTCCATCCCTCTTTTTCTTTTGTTGTTCTTGAATACATTTACTCCAAACCAAAACAGAAGGAAACCGAATCAGTAGTCCTAAATACAGCTGGTTGTGAGCTCTAGCTTTTGCTGTTTCTCCTCATCCTTCCCCTAACAGAGCCAAAGACAGGGTTGAACTGTAGCAATTAACTCACACATGCCACTTAGTGCTTTAAACCCTGAATCAATTCTAGAACCCCATGTAGCCCAGTTTGAACAATGTGTCTTAACTCAAAGAAAACTGATTTGAAAAAGAATGTAGATCTTTATAGAAAGACAAAGTGGTTTGGGAACTCTGGAGATTGCCCCATAGAAATGAATCCCAAACTCTCCATTAAACATATCTGTCTTTTTCAACTGTCCTACTTATACAGCTTCTAAGTGTGCCCCTGCTGCCCGGCAGGTTCTCCAAACAATGTCTCTTCTATTTCCCTTCTCTACTCCTATATCCCTTCATACTCTGTCCTGTCATAAACTTGGAGTCCCAACTCCCTGTCATATTGGGAGTACCCTCAGCTCCCTGAATTGGTCTCCTCAAGCAGATTATGTCTGATTCCAAGATTTGGCACCAATGTAGAATATGGCATCTTGCTGTCTAGGACAATACTGTGGAGAGCAGACTAGTGGTTAAGCACATGGTCTCTGCAACCAGATCCCTGTTTACATTTCAGCAGTACCAGTTGCTTGCTAGGGTGCTTGGGCAAATACTAATCTTTTCCCTCAGTTATCCATATATAAAGTGTGGGTGATAACACAGTATCACCCACTGTTCTGATGAGTTCTGAGGAGTATATCAAAACACTTAGAAAAGTGTCTGGCTCAGAGAAAGAACTATATAACCATTGCCTATGACTAGTATTATCCTCAGAATTGTGATAACTCTTACTATTAACATATGCCAGGCATAATGGTAGATAAAGAGATATCTTTGTCTTGTTGGATCTCCCAGACTCTCAGACCAATGGAAGAAATAGAGAAGTCAATAGGCACTTTTAATTCAGCATGATAAGATTAGGAAAAGGAAAGTCAGAGATAAAATAAGAACAGACACAGATATTTTGCTCCAAGTTGGAAATCTAGCAAAGCTTCCCTCTGGCACTGAGACCCAAAAAGGATAAAGAATATTCTTTACAGAGATAGCTACCAGTACCCTCATGTCTTCTGACTTTTGTGGGAAGAGGACACACACATGGAAAGGAGGCAGCCTTGCTCCCAGCACTGCTGGAGCTCAGCCTGGCCCCAGTGCAGTGAGACCTGCAGAAAACCCAATAGTATTTTACAGCTGGAGGATTTCACATCTTCAAATGTCTCATAGCTACGAGAGGCTCCGAAGACAGAACACATTTTGAAGTTGTCAAAGTAATAAACATAAAAATGAACTTATTTCTTGTCCTCTTAGGTACTCCCTAAAACACCCAAGCATCTCTTGCTAGAGGGGTAGTGACAGGGCAGAGGAAGGCAAGAGTTCCATCCATTGTGGCAGACTTGATGAACCAACTGAGACAAGAAATATAAAGAACTATATGCACTGGGAAAGTAAGCTTTTCTTTTCCCTGCTTTTAAGGAAGCATAAATGATCTGGTTTGATTACTTAGCAAGTATATATGAAATCCCCACACTGTAAAATATGAGATGCAATAATGAAGCAAAGAAAGCTCTCAATGAGCTTGCAATCTGGAGGAAAAAATGGACATGCACATAAATTCAGTTTTAACCCAACAAAATGGATCATCATAAAGGCCCTTGGTAACACAGAAGAGGATATAGGAACTCGAAAGGCATCCCACCCATATCTGGGCTATAGAAGTTATGGTGATAGAAGGAGATAGAGGTGCAGGAAGAAGGCTGGCACAGCAAAATCAGTTAGGGATTAGCATACCTCTCAGGCTATAAATAAAAGGCTCTTTTTTTGCTCATCTAAAAATTGTCATATAAATTCAAAAATCTTCATGCGTCATAGTTTAAGTAGATTTGGGACACTCAAAGTCAGGACCACTCCTTCATCTTCCCAGTCAGGGTCATCTTCATTTCCAGAGCACTCCAAGGAAAAAAAACAAAGGATGCAGTTGAGTACAGATGGAGGAGATAAGGAAAAGAAGATAGGACATTATATTCATATAGAGAGATGACTGCCCTCAAACACTCCAAGGAAGTCTTGTTTTCTCCCTTTAATCACCAACATCCAAGTGAGTTCCTCCATAGAGCATTATCTGTGATACAGAGACAAAGCACCTTCATTTCTTCACTCAACTAATGCTTATTGAGTATCTATAATATTAAAATGTTATTCTATGTCTTGAGTAAAACTAGGCCTCTGAATTAGTTCAAGATGTGTTAAGATAGACAGCCAAATAAATAGTTATAGTTCACACAATAGATGTTCCATGTCAATCTTGCGATTTGAATTAAAATAAAATCTTGGGATTTGTACCCCCAGATAAGCTTTTGTGAATACAAAAAAAAAAAAAAGGCATAGCAGTACCTGAAATTTCAGTCACACTAAAATTCAGATGTACAAAGAAAATGTAGTCTTTTCATATGTACTATCAATCTGGTCTGTCTTATAAACTCTATGGAACAGGCAGGAATTAAGTAAATGTCCAGTACGATTTAAATTTTAGATCATTCCCCAAATATAAATATTCCCTATAAATAAAACTCAGTCTCTCTGAACAGTGGTTCAGTCTCAATTAAATCGGTCCTTTCTCCCAAATTCTTTACAAGATGGTACTTGGTGCCTGGTTAGGGCAGGCAGCTGTATTCATGTGATCTTGTTGGGAGAGAAAAAGGGGGTCACCACCAATATCCCTGTTTTCTCCTCCATTCCTGCTGATACAAATACTGAAGGTGGTGGAAGTGAGTCTTGTGTTCTGGTTGCTCTCACCTTGCTCAAGGTCCAGCGACCCTTCCTAACTACTGGCCTTATCCTCACTCTTTCAAATGCTAAAGATCACCTTCAGCCTTTGCCATGTGACTTATCTGACCCCAAGGAAGACTTTCTTCAATTCATCAAGTGCTGTGGGAACTCGTGGGTATCATTCATGCCATGTAGAAACCTAGAGCAGAGGAGTAACACCAGTTCCAAACAGCTCCCATGCTTGTCCTTGCCACAGACTAATCCCAGGTCTCCGAGGTAGGAATCCAGGGAGTTCCTCATGCTTGCTCAGTGCTCCTCCCTCTTTTCCAACTATAGCTGCTATGATGACGTCACTCTCCACCCTGTCTCTCTAATTGTCCCCCTGATGTCAGCCCAGGAAGAAGTGGGCCCCCCTCTCCAATTCCTTTCCTTACCCAGACATCCTTTACATAAAATTCTTCTCAGTGCCCATTTACAAGCAGTGTGTCAACTACTGAACTTTAAAAAATCCTTTCTCTCTCCAAAATGCTTGTCTCTGTTGCCTTTTCTCTCTCTCAAGATGTCAAGAACCCACCCTCTGAACTCTGCCTCTGAGTCCATAAGCCCCGTGGCCCAGGTCTCTCAGAGATGCTGTGAAGCAATGATTTAAGAAGGAAATTAAATTCATGTCTTTAATGTCTTCAAAGAACATATCCTTTTTAAGATAATAGAATTTTATTTCTTCAAATTGGGTAGTCCAAGGAAGGTCAGTCTGCAGCTCACCTCTATGTGAACTGTCGCAATTGTTTCAAACTTAAATAAGTTTAGGGAAGGCTGAGTTGAACAACTTAAATAGGTTTATTTCATGTGAAACCGGCAGAGTCTTTAATACGCTAATGTGTTCTGTGTATTCTGATTTGGTGTTTCCCAAAATTATTTAATCATGGGACACTTGTTTCACACCTCCTGGAAACATTGTTCTGGAGAATCCAGGAGTAGAAGAGGCTGAAAATCTTCTGTCCCCAGAATCAGTGAATACTATAATTCCACCACCCCATCCCATTTTTAAGTGAGCAAAGAAAAGTCTTAGGGCAAAAGTGTTTCTATATCTGATTTCTGACTGGATCCTTTCTTTGTTTCCCAGTAAGTCCTGTGTTTATTTTCAACTACATCGGCCACACCATCTGTGTCATGAGCACCAAATACCTGGGAGTAAGAGAGTTGCAGACACTAGAACGTAAAATCATTTATCTCTCAGTAAACACACTTGCCCCTCCCCATGTGCAGAAAATGAGAGCTAAAAGGATCCAATTCTAGGCTTCTTGGGAATTCTCTAGAGGAGGTGCATGCCTGCTAGGTTGCCCTCGTGGAGGATGGGAGATGGAGGATGGCTCATGGTGAAGGAATGCAAAATAAAGATCTGATGACTTTCAGTGTAACAAGACATATGGTGTAAGACTTCTGCACAGTTCCCCTGCAATCAGAAAGAATGCAAATAGTCCCTGCATGACCTGAACAATGAAAACAGAATCTGAGTGGAGAGAAATGGGGATCAATGAGAAAGTTCTGGCAACACTGCATTGCAGAGAACATAATGATGATCTTAAAATAGGTTCCCCACAAAGGGCAGTTCCTAGGAAAAATAACTGAATCTCAAGGGATATAGATGAGTTTCTAGGGAGGACAATGATGGATGAGAGGAAATGGCAGGAGAAAACCATAGACAGCCAGGATAATGGGCCCAGTGACCCTTTTACCTTCCTCAAACTTTTCTTCTGTCCTTGTGTAAACAGAGAAGAAGCCTGACTCAACACGCAATGTATAAAAGGGAAAAATTGATATTTCATGTGCAGCCACATGTGGGCTGAAAATATAACTCATCAAGGAGAAATCAGTCCCATTGTACACATCTCCGGGTAGAAAGGATTGATTTACATGTGTAGCCGTAGCATGAGAAAACATCCTGAGCACACTGGAAGTCAGCAGGGAGTCCGGGATCCCAGAAGAATTAGATGTTACTGGCCACTCTCTGCTTTCTCTCATATATGGGAACAATAGAGCATCCTTAGGAATGAAGTAGGAGAATGAATTTTGCCCCTGACCCTATCTATGGCTACTTCTGCCCCCTCAGACTACCTCAAAACAAAGCTTGACTTATGTATCAGTTTTCAAGTCGATCAATCAGAACTTGTTACCTAGGTAGTACTCTTTGAATTAAAGTGCTGTTGGCCTGTGGGCAACTTGCTCCTCAGGAAAGAGTTAATAGAGACAGGTACAGTAATCTGAGCTGTCTTGATTCCATTTGGCTCTTAAAAAATAAAATAATAGTAAACAAAATAGAGTAAAAGTTGCTTACACTGAGACGATTTTTGTGGAGATTACAGAACCATGGAAATGCCTCAACTCCCTCCAAGCCAGGCTGAAAAACTCCACAATCTCCCCACCCTTCCTCCTACTTGCTGCTCCCCCTACGACACAGGGTTGTGACAGGTGGGGTGAAAACAGTGCTCTATACCCACAAAAGTACTCAGCCACAAAATGGTACTCAGCCACGAAAGTAGACACTGGACTCAGGTTGGGCTAATTTAGTGACATCCTTATAGGCAAGATGATGACTCTCAGGGGTGGGCACATGATATCCTTATTCCATCAGAATCCTTCCTTAGAACATCTTGAAATAAAGATGAAAGAATCTTCTCTCTAGGGCTGCTTTTCCAAGGTTTAGTTTTATAAACCTATTGACCTACAGGGCATGTTGCCTTTTAAAATGGATCTAGCTTATGTTTCAGTGATTCCACTCCTAGGAATCTACCCAAAGGACACAAAAACACTAATTTGTGCCCCTTATGTTTATTGCAGCATGATTTACATTAGCTAAGAAATGGAAACAACCTAAATGCCCCCAAACAGGTGAATGGATCAAGATGTGGTACATATACACAATGGAATACTACTCAGCAATCAAAAAGGTAAACTCATGCCATTTGCAGCAACACGGATGGGACTAGAAGGGAAATAAGTCAGAAGGAAAAAGAAAAATATCGAATTGTAGGTGGAACATGAGAAAATAGAACAAAATGTCAGGACAAAGACAAAACTTGCAAGCTGTTCGTAGATTTAAGGAAAACAGCAAAGGAGGGGGAGGGAAAGGAGTCAAAAAAAAAAGGAGGGAAGTACAAGGGACTGTGGTGACAGTCACGGGTGCTGTAGTGGTGGGAGAACTATGGGGACTGAACCTGAAGAGAAAACATGGTGTAAAAAAATTAAAAGTTTTTACCATGAGATACCATCTTACACCAGTGAGAATGGCACATATTAAAAAAACTAGCAACAACAAATGTTGGCGAGGATGTGGAGAAAAAGGAATTCTTCTGCACTGCTGGTGGGAGTGCAAACTGGTCCAACCACAATGGAGAGCTGTGTGGAGATTTCTGGACCTACTAAACATAGAGCTTCCATATGATCCAGCAATTCCACTCCTAGGTATTTACCCAAAGGACACAGAAACATCAATTCCAAAGAGCACCTGCACCCCTATGTTTATAGCAGCACTGTTTACAATAGCTAAGCTTTGGAAACAGCCCAAATGCCCCAAAATAGATGACTGGATCAAGAAGATGTGGTACATATACACCATGGAATATTATTCAGCATTCAAAAAAGATAAACACATGCAATTTGCAGCAACATGGATGGCGCTGGAAGGGATCATGCTCAGCGAAATAAGCCAGAAAGAAAAAGAAAAATACCGGATGGTCTCACTCATAGCAGGAATCTAGAAAACTTAAATAAGGGACCAGGAAAATGAATAACTATAAGAAAGTGAAAATCAAAATCAACAAAAAACTGAAACAGAGACACTTTTGGGAGGGTGGGGGGCGGGAGGGGAGGGATTGGGATCAGAATGGGGGGGTTGCAATTGTATGGGGAATATAAAAATAAAATTTATTAAATAAACAAATAAATAAATAAATCTTTAAAAAATTTAAAAAAATAAAAAAAGAAGAAAAAAAAATTAAAAGTTTTTTTTTTTAAATTAGCCTACTCCAAGCTGATTGCTTATCACATACAATTGAATGATCTCTGATATAGGAACCTTGGAAGACTGGGAATGCAGCCTCACTTTCTTTCTCTTTCTTCCTTAGAATGTTATGAAGGCATACTAAATACCAGACTATAAATATCTTTTTTTTTTTTAAAGATTTATTTAACTTATACAAGAACCAGGGTACAGGCCAGATATGCGGGAGGGTGAGAGGATTCACCAGAGACAGAGTGGGGAACAGAAAAGGCAGACTGACAAAATACACTGCTGAGGGAAGTAGCGGGCGAGACAGGAGAGGTCTGCCGTGACACGTGGGACCCTCGCCAGCCGACCAGGATCGAACCAGCACTGCAGAGGCTGCAGACAGCTTCACAGAGCTGTGCTCAACCACCTGCGCTACCAGGGGAGGCCCTAGAAATATCTTGGTGAGCAATCACAGGCTCTCTTGACCTTCAGGAAGAGGATGGCCTACTGAGAAGAGAAAACATTCAATGATTGCTAATAATTCATGAGCTTCAAGTGTTCAATGTCCTCTAAGGAAAAGCAGCCTTTATCTGAAAGCACCATGACAGAGGAAGAGGTAGCAAAGTTTCCATAAGGAAGTGGTGGTTGGTCTGAGACCTAAAGATGGTCATCTCCACAGACCAAGGTCTCCTTTGCCTAATTAATCATGTGTGATATGGTAGCCACCTAAGTTTTAAAATACTGTTTTTGTCTTTCCTACTAACTAAGCTTATACCAGCCTGTTTATCTGATACTATTTTTTTTTTAATAAAGGCATGTTTTTATTTATTTATTTATTTGTTTTGTTTATACATGCACTGGGTACAGTCAGAAGAGCGGGAGGGTGAGAGAATTCACCAGAGCCAGAGCGGGGAGCAGAGCAGACAGAGGGACCGAGGTACACTGCTGAGGGGAGCAGCGGGCAGCAGGAGAGTTCTGCGCGCCATGTGAGACCCTCCTGCTGTGGCCGGTGAGCAGCCGGGGATCGAACCAGCACCGCAGAGACTGCAGGCAGCTTCGCAACCCAGCGCTCAACCGCTGCGCCACCGGGGAGGCCCATTTATCTGATACTATTAATGAGCATGAGTTTTTCATGTGTTTTTTTCATACTTCCTACAGCATTGTTATTTTTTTTTTTTATTTTTGCATAGAATAACTGGGATGTAGGCCAGAGATGTGGGGGGTGAGAAGATTCACCAGAGACAGAGTGGGGAACAGAACAGGCAGACTGACTGAAATACACTGCTGAGGGGAGTAGCAGGCAAGACAGGAGAGGTCTGCTGCACCCATGTGGGTTAGCAACCTGGCCAGGGATCAAACTCATGCCGCAGTAGCTGGCGATAGCTTCACAGCACTGAGACTTTAACCCCTGTGCCATGGGGGAGGACCCCAAAGATTAGATTTTTTTTTTTTTTTAGATTTATTTATTTAGGCATACAAGTTCTGGGATGTAAGCCAGAATCCTCTGGTGAGAGGATTCACCAGAGAGAGTGGGGAGCAGAATAGGCAGATGTACTGAAATACACTGCTGAGGGGGGCAGCGGGCAAGCCAGGAGAGGTCTGCTGCACCCTGCACCCTGGCTGGCCAGGGATCGAACTCATGCTGCAGGGCTGGTGATAGCTTGATAGCCTTGTCTTTAACCCCTTGCCACCAGGGAGGCCCAGATTAGGTCTTTTTGTTGCAAGTGAATGCTAAAAGTATACCTAGATGAATCTGGGCTGCTATGCAAATTAGCTCCTGGCCATTGGAGTAGTATCTTTTGCTTTGTTGTAAATTTCCATTTGTGATGGAGCCACTGCCTGTAGGTTCACTTGTAACAGATAATTTACATTTGTCAACATTCATTTATATGCAGACTTGATAACTCATATTGAAAGCCCATCTTCTTATCTTCCTCAGTGGAAGAGTTAATCTGATTTACCATTTTATAATGCATACTGCATAATCCTCTTTCATATCTTAAATTCCAGGTAGTTTTGAATGACTTGTTACAGTCATGTGTTCATATTTTATATCCTGAAAAAAAATGTCTATACCTGAAATCAGGGGTTAGGGCTTCTGTGCCTTTTTAGTCTTTTTCAGAATGCCCCAAAGCATATCATCCAAAGACTAATATTGATTATTTAACAAATATTTATTGAATCCTTAACATGTACCAGACACTATTCTAAGTCTAAAAATTTGGAAAATAAATGATTGTGTCAATTAATGTGTTTGTTATTTATCTCATTTAACATTTGATAAGAGTTACCATGTAAGGGGCTCCCTGGTGGCGCAGGCAATGGAGTTCAGCGCTGTGAGGCTGTCTGCGGGCTCTGCAGCGCAGGTTCAATCCTGGCCAGCCAGTGAGATACACATATGGCACAGCAGACCTCTCCTGTTGTGCCCGCTGCTCCCCTCAGCAGTGTATTTCTGCCTGTTCTGTTCCCTGCTCTGTCTCTGGTGAATCCTCTCACCCTCTGGCACATCTGACCTGTGCTCTGGTTCTTGTATGCATAAATAAATCAATCTTTAAAAAAAAAAAGAGTTCTCATCTAAAAAGAATGGAAGAAGGATGAAGGGAAGAAGGGAAGGAAGGAAAGAGAAGGCCAACTTCTCTATATTTATGAATGCTGCAATTATTTCACATGGTACTAAATGTTTTTTTTTTTTTGCATGACCCAGAGCTTTAATTACATGATGGTATCCTGCAACAATAAAGGTGAAGGATGTGAAGAGTGTGAAAAAGAAATCAATACAACTTACTTAGAATTAATTTAAGATTAACTTAAAAAGAAAAAAAAATTGGCTTACTCTCAGTGGTGCTGCTGTTGAACTGTCATTTAAAGCTTATATAATTAGTGGAAGCATGTTAATTGAATTATGGCAATTAAGTCAGCCTTGAGACAAGAGAGTCCCTTCTGATTGACGAGATTGTGTTTAATTCTGTAACCCAGTCTCCCCTGCCTGAAAGTTTCAGGACTGTGTCTCATCCTGCCCCTTAGTACTTTAGCTACTTCTGCAGAGCCAAATCTTGATTTCTCTGGTGTTAATTATCTACTTTGTGGGTTTTCTGAGCCCTTGGGTTCTATTCCCCCTTCGAGGGGTTATCAGGTTGTCAGCATTGATGTTTAGGATGGAGCCTTGGAGAGGCCATGCAAATTAGATTTGTTGTTTTTACTACTAAATATCTTCACCAATAAAAGATAAGTTGGAGGGGAGGAAATGAAAATACATGGGTAGTTAGTGTAGAAAAGTGATTATCTTTTCAGCTCTTTCTTTAATAATGTCATTGTTGATTAAAGCATTGAGAAAAAACTAAAGTTGGAGTTCACATGAGTTTGGGGACTATAATTGTCCATGTTAACTCCTTTTTATAGAATGAGCTAGCCATGTCTCTAACCTGATATTAATAAATGAAGTAGCCTTGGGAAATTTCCTTCCTCTCTCCAGGACTAAATTTACTCTATAAAATGAGATCACCACAGTTACTTTTAACTCCAAAATTCTGCAGTGTTTGGTCTAGTCAAGTTCAGTGCCACGTTCTCTAGGACTTTGAATTTGGACTGTTGGCCTAATGTGTCCCCGGGTGGCAGGCTGCATGGTAGCATGTATGCCAGCCAGCCAGAGAGGAGCAGTAGCTTGTGCCACTTAGGACTGTGAAAGGTCAAGGATTACAGCTGCAGATTCTTCCAGAAAAAGAGAGAGAGAGAGAGACAGAAACAGACACACACACACACACACACACACACACACACACACACACACGGGTGGTGGGGTGGGGGGGTAGAGTAAGAAACAGACAGGGAAGTAGGGAAGGGGACAGTACTAACACGTCTGAAAACAGCAGCCCTGGGCAAGTTCTGTGAACAGGATGAGCCACTAAATGTCAGGGTTTCATGCAAAAGGAAGTGAAAATTAAGAATTTCAAAATGGTAACAACAGAGCTTTAAAGCAAATGCACAGCCTTCCAGAGCCGACCCTGTCTGTGGGCCTGGTTGGAAGGGATTAATCCTGTTTTCCAGGGGTTGAAATCATTGTAACCTCCCCTCCACGGGTCCCCCCCGAATCTGCAGGGCTCTCTTCAAGTCAAGTCTGCTTTTCATTCAGTACTATGTTTCCTTGCTTGCTTTTTTTTAACAGTGCTGCTAGCTGTATAAATATTTTACAGTTCCCCTATGAAAAGTTTCCAAGGGGCCCACGTTAAGGAAAAAATCTTTGAAAGGATTTTTTCCATAGCAATTAAAACCTTTCAAAGCACCGAGAGCTCCCCAGTCTCACTTTAGTGCAACAGCCCTCTATTTTTTTGCCCAGTTTGGATGGCTCTGGGTCTGAAAATAAGCCAGCCTCTTTGTTTGGTGACTTTGTGAGTTGCTGATAGACATTTGGAATTTAAATTCATTAGATACATAGCAGAGCTGTGGATGGAACTGGTGGAGGGTTTAGGAATGCTGTGATCAAAAACTCTAACCCCGATTTCCTGTATCTCATGGACAGGGGTAAAATGACAATAAATCAACCTAAAGTTCATTTTGGCTCCCCAGATGAAGTCAAATGTACATGCTGACTTATGCATATACCACTTTTAGTTAACGCACCAATAAAAATAATTGTGCAAGCCTAAATTTGGAAGTGTTCCCAGCGTTTATGACAAAACTTAATAAAGCCAGGCGCATTGAATGTAATATGGGAATTTTATTGAAATGAAATTAGTCCATCATGTAAGCTCCACATTTTGCTCAGATTTCTTGGACTTCATATGAGAGCTCTCCTGGGGACCCTAACAGGGTCCTGCAAAAATTCAAGTACAGTATGCAGAGACACAGAATACAGACTACAACGCCACAGTAGGGAGGATGGCACACCCCAAGTTTCGATGCTGCAAACCACACACACTTTTCCAAGCATGCCCCTGCTCCCTTGACCCCAGGGTCTAGCAGCAGATATATTGTTGTGGTTTTACTCAGAACATGGGACTCCTGGAGAGATGGGGGTGGGTTCATTTGTAATTCTAGGAACCATGGTCTATGCCAAAGTCCTATTATGTAATTTCCCTGGGGAAGAAGCAAGGCAGCAGCCATTGCAAATATCTGGATAGTTTGCGTGACTATATTTCGGGATGAAAGCCTGGGAGTTTTGAGATGCTTTTTTGACTGCTCAGAGGAAGAGGCAATATTTGAGCATTTCAAATTTAAGGTGGGATGGAGGATGGTGTTGGGAAGAGATTTGAATGAAGGAATTCAAGTTCTGAGAAGGACTGTATTTCTTTTACAGAGGTTTGCAAACTTTAATGTGTACATAACCACTTCCTGGGAACTTATTAAAAAAGCACACACCTAGGTCCCACTTGAAGAGATCTTAAGTCTTTATACCTATAGCTGGACCTAGGAATTTGCATTTAAAGTAATTTCCCAGGGGAGGAGGAGGCAGAGGGATCAGAGGGAGGGAGGGAGAAGCACAGAGGACTCTGGCGATGATGCACGGGTGTCTTGGGGAAGGAGATTCTATGGGGACTACACCTGAGGGGGTGGGGGGAGGCAAATATTGTTTAAAAAAATTATCCTTAAGCATTAAAAAAATAAAATTAAATAATAAAATTAATAATTCATTTGTAATTCTTTTAATAAAGTCTAAATAAAATTTAAAAAAAAAATTAAAAAAGTAATTTCCCAGATGATTTTGACAGAGGTGGTCCAAGGAGCTCAGTTTGAAAAATACTATCAGATTTACCACTTCCAACAAACAAACTTCAATATATTTAATTGCTGTAAATAGAATGTTTGCGCCCACCCCCACAAGTTCACTGAACCCCCAAGGTGATGGTTTAGGAGGTGAGGCCTTAGGGAGGTGATTAGGTCCTGAAAGCAGAACCATCATGATGGGACTAGTCCCCTTACACCAGAGACCCAGGGCTCATCTTTGCTCCTTCTACCATGTAGAGGACACTGTGAGGAAATGAAGATGCTATCAGATGGTAATCCGACCCTGAAGCTGCTTGTTTTTGGACTCTCAAGCCTCTAGAACTGTGAAAAAACATTTCTTCTGTTTATAATCCACCCAATCTAATTTATAGCATCCTAAAGCAGCCGAAGACATTACTAAATGTTTAGCTTTGAGGTGTGTGTGCTGAGCACAGAGAGAGTTCTAGATCAACTCCTTCAGTGCATTTGGCCCACTACCTAGATAGGTGTCCAGTCTTTTTAATTTTTTCTTTTTTTTTTAACTCAAGGAGCAGATATTTTGTAACTTTTTTTCAGTGTTTAATCACAATTAATTATTATGAAGACGTTTTTCCTTCCTTATATGCAGATTTTTTTTTAATTTATTTTCAGCTTTTCTTTTTAAGATTTATTTATTTATTTATACAAGCACTGGGTACATTCAGAAGCGTGGGAGGGTGAGAGAATTCACCAGAGCCAGAGCGGGGGGCAGAGCAGGCAGAAGGACCAAAGTACACTGCTGAGGGGAGCAGCGGGTGGCAGGAGAGGTCTGCGAGCCATGTGGGATCCTCCTCCTGTGGTGGCCGGGGAGCAGCCGGGGAGCAGCCGGGGAGCAGCAGGGGAGCAGCCGGGGAGCAGCCGGAGATCGAGCTGTCACTGAAGAGGCTGCGGGCAGCTTCGCAACCCAGCGCTCAACCGCTGCGCCACCGGGGAGGCCCTATGCAGGTTTCTTCTTGCTGAAATTTAAGCCTATTTCCCCCTCTTCCCTCCTCAGAAGGATAGAGACTAATTTGATGGTGTCAATAATAAGGGTTTTGTGGGCCTCCTTGGTGGCGCAAGGGGTTAAGCATAGCACTGTGAAGCTATCCTCATCTTCTGCAGCATGAGTTCGATCCCCAGCCGGCTAGGGAGCTACCCACAAGGCGCAGCAGACCTCTCCTGTCTTGCCTACTAAGTCTGCCTTTCTGTTCCCCACTCTGTCTCCAGTGAATTCTCTCACCCCCTGCACCTCTGGCCTGTACCCCAGTTCTTATATGCATAAAATAAATAAATCTTTAAAATAATAATAATAATAATTAGGCTTTTATGAATTTAAAAGAGGTTGATCCACAAGGCAGAGAGATTTGTTCGTGGTCAGGCCCAATTTATATAATTAAGGCTCCACTCAGTAGACCAGGGCCTTAAAGAGCTCAGAGGCCTGTCAGATTGCCTTCCCCAGAGCCATTTTGGAGAGACTGGGGTGGGGGGGTGGTTAAGGAACTGTTTTTGGACACTGATGTCACCATTTCCACAGTTCACATGAACTTCTCTTAAACCCATTTTTTTCTACTTTTTCGTGCTTTCTCCAAGTTTCATCCCTTTAATTTACAGACTATAAAACCTTGCCTGATCTCTGTGGTCAGAACAGAAAGTGAATTGGGAAATTTAAACGGAAATTGAATAATGCTTTTTCCTCTCTGTGGCAGTGGTGAACAACCTCTGAGGTGACCTCCTGGTATTTATGCTTTGTGGAACCAGCTCCCTTTGAGCCTGGGCGTGGCCTGTGACTTGCTTGTAATCAATGCAATATAGTAAAGGTGATGGAATGTCTTTTACATGATTGTGTTATGGAGGATACTGACTGGCAACTGCGCCCTTGAGAGGCTTCTTGTGGCTTGATGCTGAGGAAGGCTGCATGCTGGGAAACCATGGGGGTGGCCTCTCAGAGCTTAGGGCACTCTCCAGACCACGGTCAGCCAGAAACAAAGGCCCTTACTCCTAGAACTTCAAGGAAATTAATTCTCCCAACAATGTACAAGTTTAGAAGCAGATTCCTCTCTGGTCAAACCTCCCCCTGAGGATGCAGCTTCTCTGACAACTTGATTGTCGCCTCTGAGACCCTTCACAGAGCACCCAGGGAACGTTGTCCAGACTCCTGTGAGATAATACATGTGTGTTGTTTAAAGCTACTACATTTTTTTTTTAATTTTTAAAATTTTATTTATATATTTTTTACATCATTGTTCATTTTTAAACAATATTCTCCCCCCCACCCCCTCAAGTGTAGTCCCCATAGAGTTTCCTTCACCAATGCACCCGTGCACCATCACCTCAATCCCTTGTGCTCCTCCCTCTCTCTTTCTGATCCCTCTCCCTCCTCCTCCCCTGCAGTATTTCTCTGACTTATAATTATCTCTTTTTGCTTTGTTGTGTTTTATACTGTTATTATGCGTTTTGGGTTTTTTTTTTTAAAGATTTATTTATTTGTTTGTTTGTTTATTTATTTATACAAGCACTGGGTACAGTCAGAGGCGTGGGAGGGTAAGAGAATTCACCAGAGCCAGAGCGGGGAGCAGAACAGGCAGAATGACGAAGTACACTGCTGAGGGGAGCAGCGGACGGCAGGAGAGTTCTGCACGCCATGTGGGACCCTCACTCGGAGGCCAGGGGTCGAACCGGCACTGCAGAGACTGCGGGCAGCTTCGCAACCCAGCGCTCAACAGCTGCACCACCGGGGTGGCCCTGTTATTATGTTTTTATGCTGATGTCTTATTTGGTTCCCCTATATTCCTGCTATAAGTGAAGCCATCTAATATTTTTCTTTTTCCTTCTGGCTTATTTCACTGAGATAATTCCTTTTAGCTCCATCCATGTTGCTGCGAATGGCATAAGTTTATCTTTTTTGATTGTTGAATAATATTCCATTGTGTATATATACCACATCTTCTTGATGCAGTCATCTATTTTTGGGCATTTGGGTTGTTTCCAGGTTTTAGCTATTGTAAATAGTACTGCAATAAACACAGGGGCACAGGTGTTCTTTTGAATCAATGTTTTTTGTCCTTTGGGTAGATCCCTAGGAATGGAATTGATGGGTCATATGGTAACTCCATTTTTAGTAGACTAATGAATCTCCAGACAGTTTTCCATAGTGGTTGGACCAGCTTGTACTCCCACCAGCAATGTAGGAGAGTTCCTTTTTCACCACATCCTCACCAACATTTGTTGTTGCTGGTTTTTTAGATATGTGCCATTCTTACTGGTGTAAGGTGGTATCTCATTGTGATTTTGATTTGCATTTCCCTGATTATAAAGGATGGTGGACATTTTTGCATGTGCCTGTTGGCCATTTTAAAGCTACTAAATTTTTAGTAACTTATTACTAGAAAACTAGTAGAATGATTATTATTTTTTAAAAATATTTATTTATTTATGCACAATAGCTGGGGTGTAGTCCAGAGGGGTGGGGGGCGGATAGTGAGAGGATTCATCAGAGACAGAGTGAGGGGCAGAACAGGCAGACTGACTGAAATACAATGCCGAGGGGAGCAGTCAGTGAGAGAGAAGAGGTCTGCTGTGCCATGTGGGTCAGCTTCCTGGCTGGGGATCAAACTCATGCTGCAGTGGCTATGGATAGCTTCATAGTGCTGAGACTTAACCCCTTGTGCCACCAGGGAGGCCCTAGAATGATTTTGTATTTAACTTATGTAGGCAGTGTATATTTAGAGGGAAGTATTTTAAGTTTATCAGGGAAACTTTCAGAGAAATATTCAGCCTAGATGCTTGGCTCAAAGGAGAGCTCATTTTTACTTACTTACAAATAGTTTGGGATTTGTTCGATCAGTACCATGCTCAAAATCTCCTATAACATTTATTTAAAATCTTGATTCCCTTTAAAATTACCATTAATTATTTTAATAACAGCCACCATTTATTTAGCATGTACTATATGCTAATCATCCTTTAAAGTGCTGTGTATTTACAGTTAAACTTCATAACTGTAAATAACTTCATAGCTAGCAGGCAGTATTATTGATCTTCCATTATACAGATGTGGAAGCTGAAACATGAAGAAGTAAGACCATTGTTCAACCATTAAGTTAATTTGAAAAGCAAAACAAGCAAAAGGCAAAAAAGGTTTTTGGCCTTTTGCTGTCCAGTGATGTTTCCATGTATCTTCATTTTGACAATTATGCATAGTTTTTATGAAAACTGGACATGGTTTGGGCCAACTAGACTTCTGAGAGAGCTTGTGTGAAGTCAGCACAGCAATATTTATCTCATGGTAATAAAATTACCAAATGACCACTAATAGTTCTACAGAGATAGAAAGGATAAAAAACAAACTTTTGGTCCAAATAGAATTTTTGCAGACCTACTAACTTTGCAAGTCATTTGCAGTGTTGTCCCTATTTTGGAGGTTTTTCCTGGCATAGTCTCAGTCTTATTAATATCCTTTTGAAAACCTAGAAACAAAAGACTGAGCTTGACACGGTCAATGGAAGTACACTTTGTGGCTCTCATGGGTCATGCTGGTTTTATGTATCCTGGAATGATATTAAATTACCTTTGGAAATAGCAGCACAATATCTTTAACTGGTAGGCATCCTATGATTTACTTTTTTCTGCAGGCCTTAAATTTAATCAAGCTTTCCCAAATTCTACTTGCAGCTTTTTATTTCTTTTGGCCTTAAGAACCCTATTTGGAATGAGCTAACATGTTTTTAGTGAGTGCTATGGGGTAATTACTAGTGTTTTTACTTTACAGATTACAAAAAAAAAACCAAAAAACTGTGCAAAGTTAAACTGCCCATGGTTAAACAATTAGATGTAACAGATGAGATATTTGAAAGCATATTCTCTTGATCCACACTCAGGACCCTGTTCACAATAACAAACTCAGTACTATGTTTTCCCCCCAAAAAGTTCCTTAATAGGAAATGATAGTGTGGTAGGCCATGCTTCCTGGCCCTTCCTTCATTTTGGGGCATGCAGAAAAATAAAAGTTCCTTAAATTTGCCTGACCATGTGCTCCAAAATGGAGTGGTTTTTCGGGGCACCAGGATGGCTCCACCTGTCCCAAAATGTCATCTCCATTATCATCCACTCCACCGGAGAGTTATTATCTTGGATCTAAGGGCTTTTGGTTTTTAAAAGTTCCATTGGGCCTCCCCTGGTGGTGAAGTGGATGAGTGTTGGGCTGCAAAGCTGCCCGCAGCCTCTGCAGCGTAGGTTAGATCCCCAGCCACCAGCGAGGGTCCCACATGGCGCACAGACCTCTCCTGCCCTGCCCACTGCTCCCCTCAGCAGTGTATTTCCTCAGTCTACCTGTTCTGTTCCCCGCTCTGGCTCTGGTGAATTCTCTCACCCTCCCGTGCTTCTGACTGTACCCAGTGCTTGTATAAATAAATAAATAAATCTTAAAAAATAAATAAATGAAAGTTGCATTAAGGCTTTATCAACAGATTATGAGAGCACAGAGTTTGAGGGAAGGCCCCCATTAAGAACCATCTGGGGCTTCTTTGGAAACCTCCCCTGTATATCTACCAGTTAGAGATTGCAGCTGCCAGTTAGAGGTATGATTTGAGGAAGGGGGAGGAGTGGTGTGCAGTGTGGCTCTCCAAGAGCAGGCAGGCCTAGTCCCTCAAGTGGAAGTGCCTGTGCTAGAACATTTGTAACCAGACACCTCACCACTCAGAGCAGTAACTGAACTTTTAGCCTGCTCTTGACAAACATTTTTAGAAGTTCCTAAATAAAAAGATTTTAAAGCCCCCTATCCCTACCCCTACTTTTGCTTTGTCCCTGGGTTCAGTTTAATTATATATCCCACGCCCTGAGCAGTCCCCTCTAGGGAGTGTCTCCACAACTGAGTCTCTTGTGTCTGAGGAATGGAAGAAACCCTTCTCAGTTAGAAAGAGTTGGAGTAACCCACCACAGCTCTAGTTCTTTCCTCTGAGTCCTACTCCTCCCCTAGATCCTGAATTATTCTCCATGGGCCCTGTGGTCGGTGAGAAGAGAGAAAAAGCCGACTTGTAAGGTATTGGGGAGAATAATAGGGAAGCCAGGAGAAATGAATGTTTATTCTGAATTTCTCACAATTGGAGAGGCCTGTCCAACTTGACCTGTGCTAACTAGCTCTCAGCCTGCAGTGTTGCTGTCTGAAACCATATACGTTGCCTCCTCTCACACATTTGTTCAACGACATTTACAGAGCCCCTCTTTGTACCAAGCACTAGTCTAGGTCTTAGAGACTTGACAACCAACTGAATTCATTTCCTTAATGCAGAGATGGTCTGTAAAGGGAGCAGACATATGAATAAATAAGTGATCATAGTCCAGAATAATAAATTATGTGGGAATACCAAGGACAATCTAAACTGATGTATTATTTATTGTTATATAACAAACTACCCAAAGTTGGCATTTTAAAACAACAAGCACTTGCTATTTCATATAGATTTTAAGAGTTAGAGAGTAGCTTAACTGGGAGTTCTGGCTCAGTCAAACCTAAAACAGCTGTCAAGATGTCAGCCCCGGCTGGCGTCATCCGAAGTTGGGCCTGGGGCTGGAGGATCCTCTCCCAAGAAACCTCATTCTTGTGGCTGTTGATCTCAGTTTCTCAACAAGTTGGCCTCTCCTGAGGACTGTTCCTAACATGGCAGTCAATTTTCCCCAAATGAAATGATCTGCAAGAGAAACATAAGCCATAATATTTTTATAACCTGGCCTCGAAAGTGACTTCCATCACTTTTGTTGTATTCTGTTGATCGCAGACCAACTCTGGCACCACGGAGGGATGTACACTAGAAATATTGGAGGCCATCATGGATGCTGACTACCATACCCATTCTAGGAACATCAGGAAAGGCTCCCCAACAAAACCCTAGACCACACAGAGCAATACAGATTGAGACCTGGTATCCCTCCATAATTCATAAAGATTCATGGGCCCTGTGGTCGGTGAGAAGAGAGAAAAAGCCGACTTGTAAGGTATTGGGGAGAATAATAGGGAAGCCAGGAGAAATGAATGTTTATTCTGAATTTCTCACAATTGGAGAGGCCTGTCCAACTTAATGCAGGTTTGGTTTGGTTTCTCTCTACTACAATCTTTTTTCTTCTCTGGATGCTTAAGATGTCCAGGTGCCCCCTATTGGAGTCATGTAATCTAACACACCATCATTTTCTGAGCCAACAGGAAAAGCAGGATATAGCATATGCTGAACTCTAATGCCATTGGGAGTCCCACCCCTCTCCCATCATCAGAAGGTTTATCTGTATTCCACTAAGACTTAGTAGAATAGATCAATTGATAAAAATGTATGGGTTATAAATGTGGATTATATCAATATTGCTGGTGCTATATTGGGACCAACATGTTGTCAATCTAATAATTGAGATCCAGATTATCCACCAAAATATCCAATAATGTGTGTTCACTAAGACTTATTTTTGTCTTCATTTGATAATGACTGTGAGAATGAACTCAGTGTAACTGAATGTCAGGGATGCTTAGAAGATTTCTAAGTGAATAGTGTCTTAATGTTTTTATTCACTATTACAATGTCAGAATAGAAACACATCTACAAGAATCAGAGTTCATTACATTTTACTTATCACTAATCTGTATTTTTTGAGTGTCAATTATAGGTCTGATAAAAATTTCCATATTCCTTCCAAGAGCAAAATGCTGATGTTAGCAAAGTATCAAGGAAACAGAATTCTAGCAAAAGACGAATCCCTGAGTTTTGTTATCTTTAAAATTGCTATCCCCTCTATTAACAGAAATAAGAAGGAAACTAATGAGTCTGAGTTTTAAATTAACCATTTTTTGTATGCTGCTATAATCTGAGTCTGAACTGGCCTGAATCAAGCCCCGGGGCCTCAGAGCCCAGGAGCAATGACATGTTGAGGGAAGTGGGAGCTGTTCTGTGCGGAGGTGGTGGTGTGAGGAGGGTGGGTCTCCTGCAGCATCTGCCTGAGGACGCAGGAGCATCCTGTCCCTTCACACAACCTCCAACCTCTCGATTTTGTCTTACCCTTGACTTTCTGCCATGACAACATCCAGTGCAAGACTGAGTTTAAAGCACTTTTTGTTTGCGCGTTTATTTTTAGAATATCAGTGACAAAGTCATGCCCCGGTGAACTCTTCTCAAACCTCTTAACTCTTCTACCTTCTCAAGACTAGTTTACTCTGCTTGGCACAAATAGTGGGCCCTTTCCAATAAATTATTCCAAATGTAATGTTGGGTATATAATATAACACAGTCCCATGTTGGAAATCAGATAATTGGGCGAGGTCTCAGTTGTAATAATATAAAAATATGGAACCATAAGAAGTGAAATGCCAAGACTGCGAATATATACCACTATCCAGAATCTGCCTAGTCATTTGGGAAATATTATTTTGATGGCAAATATGTACCATTTAAAAGTAAATGTCAACTTAGAGAATGGTAGGATCATCTCATGTAATTTAAGATATTTTAGCACATAGGGCCTCCCTGGTGGCACAAGGGGTTAAGATGCAACCTGTGAAGTTATCCACAGCCACTGTAGCACCAGTTCGATCCCTAGCCAGGGAGTTACCCACATGGCACAGCAGACCTCTCCTGTCTTGCCCACTGCTCCCCTCAGCAGTGTATTTCAGTCAGTCTGCCTGTTCTGTTCCCCACTCTCTCTGGTGAATCCTCTCAACTCCCCGACCCCACCACACCTCTGGCCTGTACCCCAGTTCTTGTATGCATAAACAAATCTTTAAAAATAATTGGGTTAATTTTTTTTTAAAAAAGCTATTGTAGCACATAAATTTTAAAACTTTAAAATGACATCTTCCTAGAGGCTCTAAAAACTTGCTTTGTCTCTGACTACAGGACATAGAGGATAGTTCCCTAAAAGATAAGGTGTACTTGAAAAGATTAATGCTTAAATTTGGTTAATAAATCCAACTTACCTATATTTCCATATTATTATATTGAACATCCTTGACTTCAACATTAATTTCTCATATCCCACATCTCTAATTGGTTATTTTTCTTAACTTTCTGTTCCTTTTCAATGTTTATATCTTCTCTTATCATGTTAAAGATAGTTAATGTACTTCAGATTCCATTCTATATTAATTATTTTTCTTTGGGGATAAGTTCTATCCGATTTATGGTTGTTGTAGAAGAGAAAGGAGCTGCTTAATATTTCTTTCCTTTTTTCAACAAAGGGGGAAACTGAGATGTGCCACTCACTGGGTATTTTAGTAGTAGGTTTTCTAAGAATTCTTTCTTCCCTTTTCTCATTTCCTACGCTCTCTAATTTAGAATGGATGAAGATACACAGATTCAGATTTCAGATGTCTTTAGAGCTAAATGTAGACTCTGAATGATCTTCCAGTTCCAGATCAATGAAATCCAGCTAACATGGCCAATGTTCTTGGATTTCTGGAAAAATCTATCTCTTTTATTGCAATGAACATCTTTATCATAAGCCTTCCTTAGTGAGCTAATATAATTGACTATTCCTTGCAACCAAGAATGAAGCTAACTAAACCTATGGTTTACAATTAGCCATAAAGGTATAATTCAACCTATATGCAGGTATATTTTGCACATGAATATTTTCCTGAACAAATAAATTTACAGCATAGGAACTAAAGGCTTCACCTTTGGAAATTTTCTATATTCTGGCTTGGTCCTTGTGTGTCAAAATCTTAAGGGTCACTTGTCACTTCTCATACTGAGAAGGCTCTGAACTTTCTTTCCACCGTATCTGGATTGTTATATATTATTCATAATCAATGTTGCTCTCAGGAAAGACTACCTAAAGTGTGTGTTTCTCAACACACAAACTCCTCGAACTCCTTCTATTGCTCATTTCCACTTGAGTTGAGCAGGACAGGCATCTGATTACTTCTCTCCAGACCAGCTCAGACACAGAACAAATTTCTCCTCCCTGTCTCATCACAATTTACCTATTACATACAATATTTTCCTTAAGGCACTCCTAAACAATTGATCAGTTCATCAGAAACAATAATACCATTTGCATTAAGATAATACCTGACTCCATTATGGATTGTACTATTGACTCATAGAAGTTTTAAACTGGTCTTTCCAGTTAAACCAAGGAGAATTTAATATTTGTAGAATAGGTAAGTGTCAGACATTGTGCTAAGGACAGTATTTAATTTTAACTTTGACAACCAACGTGTAATCAAGTTTTGAAGTTGCAAACAAAAATTCTGGGTAGCAATCAGAAAAGAAATAAAAGGATATTCAGGATCTCACAGGATTGCCAGGAAGGTCACAGAACAAGGCTTAAAAAACAGGAAGGAATAAAAACAATAGTAATATATTAACTATAAACCTGATATACTTTCTGCATTAATAGATAAACCATGAGATTTAAATGACTTAAAACAATGTGTATTTTTCACTCCAAGTTCAACTGATGTTTGAAAGAAAGAAAATGAGGCTTTGCTCCATGCAGTCACTGGCACATCTAGCTGATAGGAGCATTATCATTTCCATCACGTGACTCAAGATCATCTTGAGCCTCGATACTCTGTCAGCAGATGGGAGAGAAGAGAGAATGGAGATTCATGTGTAACGTTTTTTAGATCAAGCCTGGAAATGACATACTGTTCTCATTCTATTGGTCAGAACTCAGTCATATGACCACACTTGACTGCATGAGGGACTAAGAAATATAGTCCACTTGGGGCCCAATAAAAAAGAGGCATAGTTCACTAGTCTCTGTTCCATCCCATTCTTTTGCTACCAAAAATCAGAGAGTACAATCACACTTCCCCAAGGTAGGTGAACCAAAATACTGTACAGCCTAATTTGTTCCTAAGTCCAGATTCTCCTGTGATGTTTGTTGTTCTCCGTCAGATCAATGTCCCATGGTTCCTCAAGCTCCTGCTACTTGCAACTAAAAGACAAGTTAGCTACTGCCTTCTCCACAATACACCCAATATGAAATGGTGGAACAAAGACTAAAATAATGGCAGTAAACCTGCTTCTGTGGAGAAAATAAACTAAAGGCACTGGAGTGTGAACATGTTAAAATGTAATGGGCAGGTTTTGTGAAAATCTCCCCAGAATGGGAAGAAAATTTCTCAAATAGACCCTAGATCTGCATTCTGTGAGAAACCCTGTTCATTGTTCTTCCTGGTCCTCAGGTCCACCATCTACAAGTTTCTTCTTTGTTCTTTTCCTCCTTGAACTCCCTGGTCACTTCTGATATGGGTGGAGAAAAGTTGGCCTCGTTGGAGGCTGCATAGATTTCAAAATCCATAGAGTGCTATAAATTTGGGGGTTCCAAAGTTCATTTTGATATTCAAAGGTTTATTTTAGCCCAAGTTTATGTTTTCTTTGACAGTATAATTCCCCAGAAAATCTAGTAAGTATCTAATCTATTTGCTCCCAAAAAGCTTCATAAACTAGTAGCTGTACTCAAATTTCTTTCCTAATCATACTTCTCAAGCCTGGTTTAAGTTTTTGCCTCTTGCTCCCCATGACTCTCTGCTCCCAACTGTGGCCATGGTGTCTAAATAGGAAGATCTCATCCTTGACTTGATTTTAGCTACAGGGCTAAATCTTAATCTGACTCCTTTCTGTTTGAGTTTTAGAAACAGTCAATTTTTCCAAATTTTCAACACCTCTGGTTTCTGACATTCGCTTTCATTTTTGTTTGAGAGCAAGCCAATTCTTTCCTGAGTTCATCTACTTTTTTTTTGCAAATTGCTGCTGGCATTCTGTTTCCCAAACCTTCCCCTAGAACTAAAGAATCAACAAGCACTTGGTTTATCTTCTGAGTTATGTCAAGAGGCAGTTGTATCAAAGATTGTGCCAGTGTGTGACACAGATTTTAATCTTTCCAGTCTCCAAAGCTAGTTTCCTTGCTACTCTCATCCCTTTGCTGACCCCAATAATAGGTTTTTGTTATGGAAACATTCTACTTCTGGTATAAATGTCTACTTTGGTTAGGGAAATTTGACCATTAGAAAGATAAACCCTGAACTTTCAATGGCATGGTACAACAGATGTTTATTTCTCGTTCGCTAACATTAATTGGTGAGGAGGCTTTTCTCCCTATAGTTATAGTCAAGAATCAAGGCTGTGCTGTATTAAACATGTGATTTCCAAATTATCCTGGGCATCACCAGCCCTAATAGATGAAAACGGAGACACTATGGAGTATCTGATAGAAGGCCTTTATGGATTCAACTTGGAAGTGATATGTGTTTCTTCTTAATGCAACCTTAAGCCAGAACTTAGTAGGGAAACCAAAAGTTACAGTCCAGCTGTATGCCCAAGCAAAAGGACAAGTGAGTGAAAAATTATATAGTGAATCATCCAAAAAGTGGAACCACAGCCCAAATCATAGCAAACAAAAGATGCTTCTATTTACTGAAGGCTAGACCCTAAAGTTCATACCACTAACAGTGCCTCCAACATCAAAACAGGATACTGCCCTGACATTGCTGTCTCTGAAAGGACAACATTGATGTCACTGTCACACTGTCCACAGGCAGATTGGGTTCTCCATGGTTCTAGTCTCTTTAACTTCCAAGACAAAGTCCAGGGTTGAAGTACCAGATTGTTTGAGTTTCGATCATGTTGCAAAAATAGTCTGCATTTTTAAGCTCATACAGTGACCATAAATTCTGCCACAAAGACAAGAAATTCTCTAAAGAAGAGAAATCAAAGGAAACCATAAGAACTGATTTCATGATGGAAATTTCAGCAAAAATGGCAAACTGGTAGGAGAGAACATTTGGAACAAGTGGAAAATGACCTTTTTTCTTCTGTATATGTATATGCTTGTGGTCTAGGTTCCAATCCATCAAGAATTTGGATATTTTGTCTTCATCCAGACCTGTCTAGTGCACCATTGTAAGAATCCTTGGCCCAGGAAGTGAGCTTGTTGATGCTTCTATTCTGGCTCTTCTAATAGCTGGTAGGCACTGCTGAAACCTACAGGCAACAAGGAGACCTACAGAGCTCCCATATTACATTGTTCAACGACCAACGCGGGAGAGTTTCCTGCCTGGTTTCTGGCAGTTAAAGTATCAGATTTTAAGATTTTCTAAATTTTACCTCTTATGGAGAAATTCTGAAATTTATTTTTTAAGATTTTATTTATTTATGCATACAACAACTGGGGTGTAGGCCAGAGATGCAGGGGGGTGAGAGGATTCACCAGAAATAGAGTGGGGGGCTTCCCTGATGGTGCAGAAGGTTGAGCACAGCAATGTGAAGCTGTCCGCAGTCTCCGCAGTGCGGGTTGGATCTAGGCCAGCCGGCAAGAATCCCACAAGGCGCAGCAGACCTCTCCTGTCTCGCCTGCTGCTCCCCTCAGCAGTGTATTTCAATCACTCTGCCTGTTCTGTTCCCCACTCTGTCTCTGGTGAATCCTCTCACCCTCCTGCATATCTGGCCTGTACCCTGGTTCTTGTATAAAAATAAAAAAAAATCTTAAAAAGAAACAGAGTGGGGAGCAGAACAACAGATCTGCTGAAATACACTGCTGAGGGGAGCAGTGGGCAAGACAGGAGAGGTCTGCTGTGCCATGTGGGTAGCTCCCTGGCCAGGGATCGATCTCACGCTGCAGTGGCTGCCTATAGCTTTATAGTGCTGAGACTTTAACCCCTGAGCCACCAGGGAGGACCCTATTATGAAATTTAAATCTGAAAATTAAAATTACCTTTTTATCCAGAAAAGATTCATGCCCTTGGTTCATGTATTTGAAATATTCTCCCTGAGCTGTTTCATATTTCTTAAGTAAGCTAATGACCTTGAATATGTGTCCTGGGAATCTGTGTTTGTCTTCTCTGGGCATAGAATTCCTTTCTGGAAATGTGAATTATGACATCTCCTTGCAGAGAAAGATGTGCATTTATAGGCATTTTCAGTAGCACTGAAATTGCATGACAGTATTTTCAAAGACAGCAAGTTAATATGAGCAAATGAGCAAAGACATTTAAGCCTTTCTTCTCCAAAAAGACCATATCCTTTCATTCTTTATTAATTTTGTAAGAAAATCTATGACATGCATTACTCTGTCTTGTGTCTTTAGTTTTGTTTTGTCCTGATGTAGCTGAGTTTGATGTGCTGCAAGGGACTGAGGTGAGGGTGCCTGGGTGCATTTGTGAAGGAAACTCTATGGGAACTACACCTGAGTGGGAGGGGGGATGCAATTATTGTTTAAAAATGAACAATGATGGGGTCTCCCTGGTGTTGCAAGGGGTTAAGACGCAACCTATGAAGCTCTGTAGCCCCTGCAGCATGAGATCCATCCCCAGGCAGAGAGCTACACACATGTTATGGCAGACCTCTCCTGTCTCGCCCACTGCTCCCCTCAGCAGTGTACTCCAGTCCGTCTGCCTGTTCTGATTCCCACTCTATCTCTGGTGAATCTTCTCACCCCCTACAACTCTGGTCTGTACCCCAGCTCTTCTATGCATAAATAAATCTTAAAAAAAATAAAAAATAAAAATGAACAATAATGTAAAAAAAAAATATATTAAAAAAAAGAATTCTGTGGATTGAACTCAACCAAGTTATGTTCCTGCAACAATTATTTTATAGAGTTTACCATTTTCATTTATTTCACTGAAATTATTTTCACTGGGACCAAATCAATTTTAATAAATATTATATAATTATTTAAAAAAAAAGAAAAGTTATGTGCTGAATGAGATCTTGGGGAAGGAAAAAGATTGGGGGTGTTGGGGAGGAAAGGTAACGATGGACTCTTCTTTTCCAAAACAAATTAGATTTAGAGTTTAAGATTCAAAAAAATTACAAAGTAAAGATGGCAGCCTCCCTAGAAAGAGGGGAGATTTCAGGGAAAGAGGTACCCCATATCTTCAATTACACCCTAAAATAGGGATATGGGAGCATTGCCACTTGGCGTGAGTGACTTGCATTGCCTGCGGAGGCTGCAGACACAAATCTATCATCTCTTAAAGAGACAACACTGTTTTTTGCACAGTGCTCACCCTGGCCTAGTGAGCTGAGCTCCTTCTGCATCGTGTCATGGATGCTCGGAGGGTACAGAACAGAGTGAAATCTTTATTCCATCATCATATGTTTGGAAAGAGACCAGGGTGAGGACGCTGGAGCAAAACAAAAGAAATGTTCACTCCAACAATGTGGAGGTGGAAAGTCTGTGTGGTGACCAAACGGTCTTAAACAGGACTAAGAATGTTAGCCAAAGTGTTCTTTTCCAGATTCCAGTATTTCAAATACTTCCTGATATTTGCAAATGACCTTTGAATAGGTACAGAAGGTTTTTTTTTGCAAGTTGACTACTTTTTGTAGCTGGATGAGAAGAGGAAAGAGAAAAATTTTTTTTTTCAAAATCAAAAAATATATGTATTTTTTATTTCTGAACACGTTGGAGTTAATAGTTTTGGCATCTAGTATTTTATTTCGAGGCTAATATGCCACGCCATCTGCCAAGTGACTGTGTCTTTATTAGGTTACCATGGTATATAAAAAGCAAAATGCTTTGCAAAGTTTTTAAGTAGGATGATTTCTATTTCCCTCTTCCAATTGTTTCAAAATATAAATTAACATGTTTTCAACAAAACTGTTGAAATTAGAGTTATAAATATTGAGATACTACCCAATAAGCCCTTTATTTCCTTTCAAGATCTTAATTATTTTAAATCCAGAAATAATACTGAAGTTTAGGGGATTTTAAATATATATGTATTTATATAAATTACTAACTCCATAAAATTGTTAAACCCTGGAATTAATACTCAGAATTATCTCCTTAAAATTTTTTCTTAAGAAAAGACATTTACTCCAATTATATTTAAGAAAAGTGAAATGATTTCATCCTTCTTTAATGTAAACTGGGAATAAATGACAGAAGCTCAAAGAAATTGAAAAGAGAAGATGAAATTTGTACATTTGCTGACATAAGCTACTAATTTTCACGTTAAAGCTAATGATTTGTAAGCATCATTCTGTCTGTCTCTCCCAAAATGCAGTTGGTGGCAACAATTTGATTCGGCTTGGTCCCAGGTAAGATAGTTTTTGCTTGTGTTTTTAAAGATTGTGCTTGATCAGTACACCTCTTAAAATGCTCTGACAGTCAAAATTTCAGGTTTTTGCTTCCTTTTGTCTCTGGGAGAGTTTTAGAGGCTTTATTTCTTCCATTTGCTTTATAAAAAAAAATTAAATAAGTTGTTTATGTCCAAAAACATGCTCGGAAAAGGGGCAGGCACACATGAGTATATGGCATTAGTCATACATACTTTGAACATACTGTAGAATTCATATAAGCAAAAGGTGGGTACAAAAAGATTTCTGGCCCACCAGCCTCACTTTTGTTGTCAGGATGAAGCATGTTAGGAATTGTTCAAGAGAAAAATTTCTATAACCCATGACCTGACTCTACTGTCATAAACATTAGGAATAAGCCTCTCTCTCTCAGAAGAGGCAAGATTAAAATGAGTTGGGCCCTGGTAGGAGGCTCAAAGAATCCTCACTGCTTATTACTAATTAAAACTAGTGTTTCTAACTTAAAACTAGACAACAATGCTCTGTTTGTATCTACCATAAAGATGACGTAAAAGTAACACAGGGGGAAGTAGAATATTGAATTTTTCAGGTCAGTAAATATTTGTTGAGTGACTGTTATATGGTAGGAACTGTGTGAGGTGCCGGGACGGTGACTTGAGTAAAGGGTACATTGTTCCAGTGTTCTCGTAGCTTTTGATGGGAAAGCTTTTCAATGGGAAACTTGCCTTTCCCAGTGATAGATAACACTATGCTTAGAAAACTAAGACTCCAGAGGTTATAAATTAGGCCTCATGAGGACAAAATCTGGCAAACCTGTAGTTGTATGGTGAGATGTACTCCAGATGAGAAATGGTGGATGTGGAGGAAAAAATGACAAATGTCAAATCGGTCTGGGACTTTGACTTGAACGTGAAATAGGTTCTACCCTGGCTGAAAGCCATGGAGACAGGGTGTGGATATGCATTTAGTCCTATAAAGTCATCAGTTCTCCAGTGAACCTTTTGATAAAGACTTGAAATTGTCATCTCTATTAAGCTTCCAGTTGACCACTTCTTCCTTGCTCTTGGGTAATTTCTAACTAGAAAACCACCTACATTATATTCTCTCCCCTCCTTGGGTGATTAGAAAAACATTCCTACTTATGAAGTTGAAATATGAAAGAGGGGGAAACCCCGAGGCTACTCTTGGCTGAAGGAATGGCCATTCATTGGCCACTTTGCAGGTGGCTCATCAGCCAGGCCTTTGCCAAGCCATTGCCTCCTCCCTACCCCGTGATGCAATATCACCCCACCAGAATGTTTTGTTCTCAGAGACCCTTGTTTCAATGGGTACATCCCATTAACAAGGCCAGCAGATGTCAGTCCTGATCCACTTTTTCTTAGTAATGAACAGAGGAGGAAGAGCCGATCTGATTTCCCAATCACTGACTTCTATTTGCTGGCTTTTCTTTTTCCTGAGATGGAGGCCCCCTGCTTGGTTTGCTTTGTTAATATTTGCATTATTCAATAGTTATTATGTGATAAGCATGTTGTTTGCTTTAGGTTCTGGTTGGTTTGTTTTCTGGTGCTTTTATTCTTAGCTGGTGGCTTAACTTGAGTTACAGCTGTGGTCTGTATATTACTCAGTGTGGATAGAATGTATGGTTTTATAGATGCTTACCTGATGCTTCAACAATCCAAAGTTGAGCCAGAAAAACAAAACAAAAAAAATTTCCAAGGGGAAAAATCATGTAGCTTTTATTCTGCAAAACCATCCCCTCGGTGTCAGCCTTGGGTTGATGCCTTTTAGAATCTTTTTTAGGTTTGCAAGTACCACGGCAAAACAGTTTTGAATGCAAATGTTTTATCGCTTTCTGATTAAGAAACAATGCTATCCCTGCATGGTTATCAAACAAGAATCTTGTCGTTGAGTGAAAACATTTTAAATCTAAAGACTATCTTAAGTGCAAAGTGGAATGATTTTAAGTAAACAGAATTTAAAGCTACTGTTTATAATGCATTCTGCTATTTGTATTATGCTATTTGTTATGAAAGCATGCTTTAAAGTTTCTATTGAAGTTTTAAACTCCAGGACTTGCCAGTGAAGAAAAATGTGTGGTTTTGCCTTTGATCTAGTACTTGTTTGTTATAGTTGATTAGCTGTTATGTGCATCAAGGTAAAATTGTCAATTAAGATGATTTCAACATGCTAAGAAAGAATCTGAAATACTGTGATTTAGCCGAGTACAGATTGTATTTGGGCAATACTCTTGTTTAAATTAAAATTTAAATATTTATTTGCCAACTTGTATAGTTCAAATATACATGTAAATTTTTGACTAATTTAGAGTAACAATTAAACCTAAAAATATATAAGCAACTTTTAAACAACTTCTACTAAATATTGCAGTTATTTCTTCCTGGAATAATGATTATAAATGCCAGATGCATAACATTGACTTTTTTCACTTGACTGTAATTTTGAGTTTGAAAAATTTTAAGACCTAATAGGCTCATTTTAATAATCTTGGAGAAGAGAGCTCAAATAAATCATTATTTTTAATTCTTGCAATGTTAACAATTAAAAACCAAAAACTAAGTATCTGCAATTTTGTATTAAAACTGATATTTTATTGTTTAAAAATTATTTTATCTATATTTTAATTACAAAAGAAACTCAAAGCTAAAAATATAAAACAAAACAAAAGTATGCCTTTAAATATTTTCTCATCCTGTATTTAGGATGTCTATATTATTGTAAATGGCAAATTTAAGAGAGCAAAGTAAAGGTAAGTGCTAAAAAATTATTGTCTTGGTCAGTAAAATAATATCCCACTTCACTATTCAACTATCTAGATCAGTATTGTATTGCAAGCTTTAAACACGAGCCACATTTATAAGTTTAAATATTCTAATAGCCATATTTAAAAAGGAAGAAAAGAAACAGGTGAAATTAATAACAATACTATATTCCAATGTATCAATGTAAGGTAATGTATCAATTAATCAAAACTTCTAAAATTGTACGTATTTTATATTTTGTGTGTGCACCCTAAATCTTTGCTAGTCTGCAGTGTAATTTATTCTCATTGCTCATCTCAGATTAATACTAGCCACATTGTCAGCACTCGGTAGCCACAGGTGCAGGCAGACATTGACAGTGCAGAGCTAGAGTATCCAATCCCCACACTCAAACACAGAATCTTGCTGTTGAGCACTGCACCGATCAAAAAGATTTATACATCAGAATTAGATTGTTAGTAGAGCTACGATGTCCTCCGATGTACAAGGATCCTTTGTTCTTGTTCTATTTTGTTTTTAATAGCTTGCTTTGCTCCATAAAGATACATCAGTCCCACTCAAACCATGGGGACCTCAGCTTGTTCATGTTGTTGAGGTTCAGGTGTTGAGACAGTCACTCTGAGGAAAGTGACATGGAGCAAACTTTCTAAAATGACCCACCTAGGAGAGGAGATTCATCAGAGATGGGTTCAGGGCGCATAAAAATTCCCAGTGTCAGCTGGCTTTTGGTCGTCTGAAACTTAACCCTGCAATTCCAAAAAGAATGTCAACGTATTCCTTGGATTTTCTGGGAGAGTCTAGATTTGATATAATTTAGACTTTTTTTTTTCTTTCAAATGCCCCTATTTCTTAGACCACAGTCTCCCTTTGAGATTAAGGAAATATGGCCACTCTAGGGAAGGTGCCTATACTGGCAGGGCTGGTTTTTCAGGCCAGAGTGACCACTGAGGCAAACTTTTAGAGCAGGTTTGGGATTATTTGCAAATGGTAAGGGAACGAATAGGAGGGACCAGAGGATCCATTATAGATATTTCAGAAAGAAGAAACAGCACAATTTGCTAAAGCTTAACCCCTTCCCACAGGCTCTATATCATGTGAGGTGAGTCCAAAAAAAATTAAGATGAAAAATGGAAAAAACTCTGCAAAATGCAAATAAATGGGCTTCTTTGTCCTTTATGTCCCTCTACTATTATAACCCGTTCCAAAGTCCATCAGAAAAATTGTAGTACCAAGGCGGCTTGGTCTGTGTCATAATCCTTAATAGTATGGAAATATTCATATTATGTCAGCACGTTGTTTGGAGCCTGGACTATAGTGGGCACTAAATAAATGGAGGTCACGACTAGAAATATCCTGTTAGTGATGAAGCATCCAGACAATTGAGCAAACCAGAGTCGCACCACCTCTTTCGTATCTGTCATTTTTCTGTTTTATCTCATGTGCTCTGAAAGGCAAAGCACTCCCATTATATCTTCTTTGTACCCTTTTGAATGGAATCTTATTTTCTTCCTTATTAACATACCTTAATTAATAAATGTGCATTTGTATCGCTACTACAGCAGAACACCTCAGCAGGATAAAGGTTTTGCGGGGTGTTACTGGATGGCTTGTTATTTCTATACTAGATTGAGAAAGAGAACATCGGTACCAAGGTATAATCGTGATTCCATATGGTCTTGAACAGGAATTTGATGGTTTTCTTAAAATGGTTCTGATTCCTTTCTTACTGTTGGGTTAACATGTAAACACATGTAAAGAATTTGTCAAATCTTGGGAGGGAAAGATTTATATTCTCAACCCATTTTTCAATTTATAAAAAGTCACATTGGATTTTTTAAATCTCTTGAAAGTGAAAAACATTTAATTTTCTCCAAAATTACCACCTCTTTCCTGTCTTTACTACCTGACTTTCCATGGCCACCACTGAACATTTGCATGAAGCAGTTCAAGAGAAAACTGTACTATATACTAACATTAATGTAAGGTAATCTTCCCATATTTATGTAAACCACTGTTGTTTACACTTTTTTGGTATTTTCAGAGTTTATATGAGAAATAACTAACCTAACATTGCAGAAACAACGTATAGTTGAACACAGCAACAGCAATTTTGTTGCCATTCAGTTTTTTCAGGCAATGGGTTTTTTTGTTTGTTTTGCATTTTCACTGTAACATCAGCAGGAGTTTACTTAGGGAAGATACAGCACGACAAAGAGTTAGACATAGAGGGTTTATTATAAGGAAATGATGTCTACCCATCTGCAATGAAAGGAAGAGGTTCGTTAGGAACTCGGATTCTACCTAGTTTTTAGAAACAAAATTATGTTTACTTCTTGTTCAAGTTATGGCAGCAGGGCCAGAACAATGGTTTTCCAGAACCCATCTGCATCCTCACACTCTTGGGGGCATTGCTCTTCTTTTTCAATGCCATTAACCACAGGAACCTCATATTCTGCTACGGAGAATGATACTTGGTCACAGTCAGGCTCCCGTGACAATGACATTTTCACTGAGAGTTCTGCACAGCTGTGTCACTGTTAACTTTTAATGAACATCCTTCCTTCCTTTCAAAAGTTTCAGTGAAATGAAACGGATGTGCAATTTCTGCTTTCGTCTCCACTTTATGTGGGATGATATACAGTAATTCTGCCTTCTGAAGGAGTCCGTGACACGCCTAATTTGGGGTGTGCAGAAACTAATAACATAATTTTGTCCACAGTTACCCACAAAAGTAAAACAGGATTTTTTTGAAAACCCAAGCCCTAAAATATTCGCTAACCTGTAATATACCACAAACTAAAGAGGCTCACTCCCAGCCTGAATTTGGGCCCCACTGTTCATTTCAGGGGATTACTGACTCAATGGAGAACGCCCGTAGAAGGCGTGCCAATAGCTCCTGGGACAATGAGCGCACAGAAGCACCACAGTGCTATTTTGGAGCATTGTTCTTTCTTGGTTTCCACAATAGCTGGGATCTGATAATTTAGCATTAAGCATCTATTCAACTATATGGAACTGTAATAAGGTGATTTAGCCAATGTGCCTGCCCATTGTCCCAAAGATTCTGTCATCTATTATGCTGTAATGTGTAAAAAGAAAAAGGAAAAAAGAAAGAAAAATGGGGAAAAACATAAACTAATTATCGGAAACATTAAAGGCTGTGTGGAAAGTGCTGTTATTTATTGGCAATTTTTCGGAATCAATATAGATATAGGAATCGACTGCAAAAGCCTCTGGGTACATTCACATAATGAAAGCCCAATTAATATCCAAAGGCACAGTGCACTACCGGCAACGGGAGCTACAAGGACAATCACTGGCTTCCGCAGCCAACACTGACAGCTGCAGTGCCCCGATAGAAAGCAGCTTCAAAGGCCCGATCCCCACCCCACCCCCAAGCCAGCCTCGACTGAACACTCCCTTCCTATCTCGCCCTCACCGAGGCAAGGCCTGCAGGAACAGATGGGATACCAGAAGCAACCCATGGCTATCTGTGATGTCACCAAATGAGGCATTTTGGGATGCTGTTTGGGTGGCAAAAAATGTCAAAAGAATATAAGGGGGGAAGGATGAGGGAGAATTTTTTAGGTGAAATTAGCAAAGCAAGGCAACCTGGTAGGTTGGAGAATGAGCTATGGGGTGATGGAAGAGGTCATGCTGGGTGCAGATCTGGGCCGGCTTACATTTCAGTTTTATTTTTGTGTGGATTAAGGGAGCTTTACATTTGTTGGGCTCACAAGAAAAGCATGTGGCTCCATGTCCTGTAGGCCTGTTTGCTTTGGATTCATCCAGGATGCAAAGCCCGTGCCAACCTGTCCGAGATGGTTTCAGACACTTGCCTTTTCTCCCCGTCTCAATTGCTACTATCATTTTCAAGCCTGATCCAAGCTTTCTTCCTTAAGACATGACATCTCTTGATTTTTAAATTAGTTTTTATTTCTTTTCTGCCTGAAAATACTGAATCAATCCCTGACTAGACTGAAAAGCTGGGTTCTGAAATCAGACCACCCAACTGCTGTCCAGGAATCTGTTCTGAGTAGCCACGTGTGTAGCACAAATAATGGTGCTGAAAATGCAGCTGTCATGGTGTGTGCTGATATCTAGGGACCCAGGGGTCTGAGGAAGACATCCAATACACATCTAGTAAAAGCAGAAATCAAGTTTGTTTACATTAGCCATGCAAGAAAAAACATCCACATAAAAATTTCAGTTCTTGCAGAGGTGAATGGGGTGGTTGTACGGGGAAAATATTCCCCTTTGCCTTGTAATGAATATGATAATAATTATTTCATTCTATTTGTACAGTCCTTTAGCATTTACAAAGAACTCTCATTTGATTATCTTAGTGAATGCAAAATACATTTAGGTAAGTGTGGCAATGATACTCCTATACAGACAAGAAGTTAAGAAACAAGTCAGTTCAATAATTTGCCCATGATCAGAGTTAGGGAAATGTCAGAGACATCATTCCCAGCATCCCATATCCTCTGCAAGACATGGAAGCCATTTCTAGAAATCCATCAGTGATTTTCAATTTTTCTGGCTAAAGTATCATTCCTCTGTGAACATGTCTCTCCAACTACAGTGTCTGTGTTACTCTCATGATGGCACTTGTCATCTTACATTTGTACTTAATCATTTGTCTGTACTTATTCACTAGTTTGGGAGATCCTTGAAAGAAGGGACTTTCTTATTCACCCCAGAATTTCAGATACATACCACAACACCTAGCATATCATAGCAATCAATAAATGCTTTTAAAGGTGGCTTGGTGGATAGTTGGATGGATGGATGGATGGTTGTGGACAGATGGATGGATAATGAAAGTGTTATTTTAGCTGTTTGTGTAATTGGTGATCAGCAGTTCAACCCCAAACTCCCTTCCATGTCTTTGAAGAAATGGAACACACTGGTTTTAACCATTTCAATATTTGATAATTTGCCAAAATACTATAACTAAGTTAGCAAGAAACAAAAGATGTCTGATTCTGATAAATAAATAAAGAGGAAGAATTATAATTACATTATGTAAAAAGAAATCTGATAGGAAAAGGAATACAGTCACTGGAGGTTCTTATTGTCATTTTATTTTATTATAGTTTCTCGGGAATTATCCCTGCAGACAACACAGAAAAACCCTCTCTGGAGCTCTCTGCTAAGGGAGATGAATCCTCACAATTGAGTGCTTCAGTTACCTTTTTGGATGACATCCAAATTAACATCATTTCAATAAATGTTTACTAAAGCCCTGGATGTGCCTGACTTGGTGCTAAATGTGGAGAAGGTTACCAGGTGGAGCTGGTGTTGCTTCAACCCAGAGGGAGTTGACAAAATAGGAGAAATTATGCAAAGTGCCTGCAGATATAGGACCCTGCTCCAGGGCTCAATAGCAACTCTAAGGCAAGCACTCCACAGAGGAAACTGTGACTTCCAATTTGAGTTGGTGGTAGGGTCAAAGAAGATTTAATAGACAAAGTGGAGGGGTGGATGTGAGTAAAAGCCAGAGATATTGGGAGAAGCAAATCCAGATGGTGAAAAGCAACTCTAGATCATAGCCAGTATCAGAGCACTACAGAGAATGTTCCAGTGTGTTGGAGGTGTATGTAGCACGTTTCTCATAAAATGACTAAAGTTAAATTCATTGGATAAGGAGATAAAGTTAGAGGAAAGTTATTTGAAGGAGCATTGCTCAACTCTGTGCAAAGAGAGTTTAATAATCCAGAAGTATTGTCCAGCTCATTACTTAGACTTCTATCCTGACATGCAGAATAATAAAAGTAAAAATGATGGACTAGATTCACCCAGCAAAGATAAAAATAATAGGATTCTCAATATAATTGATCTGCAAAACCTGAGTAAATACTTAGGTAGTGGAGGTTATCAGATTTTTTTAAAGATTTATTTATTTATGCATACAAGAACTGGGGTACATTCCAGAGGTGCAGGGGAGGGGAGTGAGAGGATTCACCAGAGACAGAGTGGGGAACACAACAGGTGGATCGACTAAAATACACTGCTGAGGGGAGTAGCGGGTGAGACAGGAGAGGTCTGCTGTGCCATGTGGATAGCTCCCTGGCCAGGGATCCAACTTGTGCTGCAGAGGCTGCAGATAGCTTCATAGTGCTGTGCTTAACCCCTTCACCACAAGGGAGGCTCATATCAGATCATTTTTGATGCTCCCTGAGTAATCTGAGTAAAATAAGTATTCTGCTTCTGGAGTGCATTGGCAAGTAGTTCATGAATTAAGTTTGCTTAGAACTGCTAGCCAATAACAATGACCAGTTATTAGTATATACTGTGTGCCAGGAACCGTGCTAAAGACTTTAAAATTATTTCATTTACCTCTCATTACTTCCCTGTGAGGTGACTATTTCTCCTAAGAATCTTTTTATTTTAGAATAATTTAAGCTTATAGAAAAGTTGCAAAGGTAGTTGAGAGGTTTTCTGTGTACCCTCCCCCCTGTTTACCATGTTACTAACATTTTACATTCACATAGTACATTTTTCACAATTCATGTACCAATATATTAGTAACTACAGTTCATACTTTATTGAGATTTCCTTAGTTATTACCTACTGTCCTTTTTTTGTTCCAGGAGATACCACTAGTCATCATGTCTCCTGAGGTTCCTCTTGTCTGTGACAGCTTCTCATACATTTCTTGCTTTTGATGACCTTTTCAGTTTTATTTATTTAGGTTAAAGATTTATTTATTTATTTATTTATTTATTTATTTTTTATTTATTTATACAAGCACTGGGTATAGTCAGAAGCGCAGGAGGGTGAGAGAATTCACCAGAGCCAGAGCGGAGAGCAGAACAGGCAGACTGACCAAGTACACTGCTGAGGGGAGCAGCGGGCGGCAGGAGAGGTCTGCGTGCCATGTGGGACCCTCGCCCAGTGGCCGGGGATCAAACAGGCGCTGCAGAGGCTACGGGCAGCTTCGCAACCCAGCGCTCAACTGCTGCGCCACCAGGGAGGCCCTAACCTTTTCAGTTTTCAAGAGTATTGATCAGGTTATTGTAAAATGTCCCTTAGTCTGGCAATTTCTCATGATTATCCTGGATCCTTGGGCTTATGCTGAGTCCTCCTGAGGAAAGCGGTATTCTCATCACATCATATCATTGTCAGTTTTCAGCATTGTTTATCACTAATACATCAATCTGCTTGAACACATATCTAAAGTATTTTTTGTCTGGTTTCTGCCCTAAAAATTACCTTCTCCAGTCTCTTTTCCAAACTGTAGTCTTTTGGAGGAAATGACTATGCACTGTCCATTCTTAGGGGTAGACAGTTATGCTCCACGTCTTTCAAAAGGCAGATTCTACATAACTTGGATTTTATTTCTGTATGGGAAATTTGTCTATTCTCCCTTGCTCATGTATCCAATCACTACATCAGTATGGATTCAAGGATATTTATTTTATACTTTCAATTACAATCCAATGCCACATGAACTTACCTCTTTTTGTAGTCTCTAAGGTGCTTTTCACAGACACCTCACCCATTGTTTTATTTATTGGGGGAGCATTTCATTATTGTCTGGTAACAAAAGTTGCTCCGGCTCATCTTGTATCTTCCTTGCCCCCACCTTGGAATTAGCGATTTCTCTAAGGAGTCCCCTTTCCTTTTATTGGAGCATGGTGTTAGAACCAAGACTTAGGAGTTGGGTATGGAAGTAACTATTTTTGTTTCATGTGCTATATATATGAGGAAATTGAAGTTCAACGAAGTTAAGAGCTTCCCAGAGCCATACCCTAGAAAAGTGTAGAATCTGAATTAAAACTGAGGTCTGCCTGATCGTGTACCTATGGCATGATTTCTTACCTTTTTAGCCTTCATGTGCCTTCCAGTGAACCTTAAGTAATGTTGGAAGCTTTCCTGGTCTGTTGAAATATATTGTATTTCAGCATTCCCTTCATTATTATCCCTGAGGTCAGAGTTTGATAGGGTTTATTCAAGACAATAGCACTTTAGTTCGTGGTTCTAATCTAAAATAAGTATCCCCAGAGGTAGTACAGAGGGTCTGAAAGCTATTTCTCCATATTTTGGAAAATCTAATGGAAATCATACGTTTATCCATGACACAGCTGCCCAAGCTAAGGAGAATGTCATTTCTT
Source organism: Talpa occidentalis (assembly GCF_014898055.3). NCBI lineage: Eukaryota > Metazoa > Chordata > Mammalia > Eulipotyphla > Talpidae > Talpa > Talpa occidentalis. The sequence goes on from NW_023605083.1 coordinate 15,233,684, forward strand.
TGATTCTATATCAACTCAATGGGACTGGCTACATCAGTTATTTCAAACCATTTGAAGCTCTGATTGGTTGATAATGACTTCATAGCAATTTCTAAAGTTGGAAAGGATAATAAAGAGTCTTTAGGGGCAGAAATGTTGGAAAAGGTCACATTCATTACTGTTCTACTTGTGACCCAACTCTGATTGAAGTAGAGCCATTGTGAGAGCAGTCTATGTGTATGTGGCAGGGAAAGAGTAACTTTTTTGGATATAAAATAGACATCTATATATTTAGTTATGTTTTACCAATTTACTGTAATGTTTTAATGTTCAAAATTCTGGTCCAAGTTACTTTTAATTTCTGCTTCATTTTAGATGCCTGCTTAAAAATTTTTAAATGTACACATTGGAATGATTTTTTGTATTCTATTTTCTGAAGGAAAAACCTATATCTTAGTGTAGATAAGCATATGGATTTATTTAATATGTTCAAAAGCAATGCATATGAATGACTCAGAGCCTATGTTTGTGGTGCTTGGATGAATTGCCTGTTGGGATGGACTCAGAAAGGTGGGAGGAGTAAGGGGGATAGAAGAACAACTTAAATGGAAGAGAAGTAACATGTGGTTCTAGAAAACAAAAGCATGAGCACCAGGAAAATCTCACTGGTTTTGATAGAAGGAAAGTTCTCAGTGAATATTAACAGAGCCTGACTTGTCACACATTTATGTTCCCATGAAATTGTATGAGTAAACAGTGAAATTAAAATGTTTAGACACAGAATATCATTTGAAAAAAAGACTTTCAAGATTATCAGTTCTTAACTCTGACTCACATGTTAGAATTACTGGGGGAGCTTTTAAACAATACTGATGTCTGAGTCCTACCTCTTAAATGTCTAATCTAATTAGTGTATGGTACAGCCCCAGCGGAGAAGAATATTTGAACTCCTCAGTACTTTTATTGTACATCCAGGTTTGAAATCATAGATTAAGTGTTTTTTTAATTGAAAATTTTTAAATGCACAAAAAGTATAAAGAAACTTCATTAGTGACCTCTGCGTTCGCTGTTCAGATTTAACACATATGACGTATAGAAGATTATGTTGTCACATATACTTCACTTATTTTTATATTTTAAGAAATAGAAAGTTGTTCAGAAAAGAAAAGCACTATGATTTCACTCTTATGTGGAAGATAAAGAAACAAAAATGAGGGCCTCCCTGGTGGCCCAGCAGGTTGAGCACAGCGCTGGGAAATTGCATTCTCCGCAGTGCAGGTTAGATTCTGGGCCGGCCAGGGAGATTCCCACATGGCACGGCAGACCTCTTCTGTCGCGCCTGCTGCTCCCCACAGCAGTGCTTTCGGTCTGTCTGCCTGTTCTGCTCCCTACTCTGTCTGTGGTGAATCCTCTCACCCTCCCATGCCTCTGGCCTGTACCCCAGCTATTGTATACATAATTTTAAAAAGTCTTAAAAAAAAAAAGAAAGAAACAAAAATGAATAACCAGGCAAAACAAAACAAAACAGACTCTTAGACTATAAGAACAAAATAGTGGTTACCAGAAGGAAGGGGGGAGGTATGGGTAGGTTGGGAAAAGGGATCAATTGTATGAAATATAGAAATTAGACTTTTAGAAGAAACATAATGTGGTACATATAGATGTTGATTTATAATGCTGCATACCTGAAATCCATATGTTATAAACCAACATTTCTTCAGAATAAAATAAAATAAAAAACAGGATGTCACAGATATCCTGCAAGTCCCTAGCCCACCATCAAATCCCAATTATCTTTCCTCCTTTTTCCACAGGAAATTGTTATCCTGAAGTGGGGATATCCTGTCCCATATTTTCACATTTTTATAACATAGGTATGTAGGTATGTGCCATTTTGTTTGCTTTAAAATTTTCCATACACTGTACAATTTTGCATTTTGCTTTTCATAGTCAATCTTGTATTTTGAAACTCATCCCTGTAATTCAAGTTCATTGATTTGAATGGCTGTTCATTAATTTGAACTGTGTTCCCTGTTTTAACTACACCATAATTTTTTTTCAGTCGTTTTCCTACTAATTGGTATTTAAGTTACTTCCTTTTCGTTTTGTTTCAGCACAATAGAAATTCTGTGATGGGTATTTTTAGGTATCATGCCCTTAAACACACAGAAGCAAACTTCTCTAGGACAGATCTTTCCAACCAATGGTGTACAGCAGTGCTTCAGGTAGGTAAAATATGTAGAGACCCTTGACCCTCAGAGAAGCTAGGTGGGGGCCATGGCAAGACTCTTCAGTCCCTTGAAGAGTCACCTCCTGTTGTGTGCAGCCTCCCTGGGTCATCCCCAATGTGTTGTATAAATATTATCATTTCCTATGTGTGTCACTATGGGAAAGAGCTTGCAAGAGCTATACCTAGAAGTGGACAATAGAATAGGCATATGTTCAACTCTATTATTCTCTAAAATAATTGTACTAATCTACTTGCTCACCTTGCTAGACTTTGAAAAGATGTTGCCAGTGTGATAGATGCAAAATGATATCTTGTTTTAATTTGTATATTCTTGATAAATCAGAAAGTCTTTTTAGATGGTTTCTGGCATATGTTTATAGTTTGAATTGGCAGTTTTCATCCTTTGCTCGTTTTGATATTGAGGTGTTTGTGTCTTCTTCTTATTGATCTGCAACGATTATCTACATTCTGATACTAATACTTACTGGTTATTTGCTAATATTTTGCTCCAATCTCTCTGACTTTTATTGCTAGGACCATGTTTCATAAAACATTTTTGTTTTCTAGTTTAGGTTTCACATGAAGAAACTTAAGGTTCATGTTTGCATAGTGATAACATTTCAGTACAGAATGCTGTCACCATGCTTGCTACTCTAAAGCAGTGTGGCAAGCTTGAAAAATAACATGAGTTGGAAACCAAGGTTACTGAGGTCTTCTAAAACTGCTTCTACTAGTTACCAGAAAAGGTCTAAAAAATAATTTCCTCATTAATTAAATGGTTACCTGATTAAGCAATTAATGATGTAATCCCAGGAATATATTATTTAACACCAAAGCTGTCAAAATCCCACACCATTTCCCAAAGTGTTTTCTTTTTAGAAAGCTACTCCTAAAAAGGCTTCTGTGTCAATTTTTTTTTTCTCTTAAAACTTCCAAACTTACTCTGTAGAAACCTTTCTTTTGGGGGGTGGGGGTAGCAACCTAATAAACTCCCAAGTAAGACTATTCCCCCTTCAATTATGCTCAGTGAAATAAGTCAGAAGGAAAAAGAAAATTATCAGATGGTTTCACTTATAGGCGGAGTATAGGGGAATCAAATAAGACATCAGTGTAAAAAAATAATAACAGTACAAAACACAACAAAACAAAAACACAATTATAAACCAGAGACATCCTGCAGGGGAGGAGGAGGGAGAGGGATCAGGGGGAGGGAGGGAGGAGTACAGGGGACTGAGGTGATGGTGCACGGGTGCACTTGTGAAGGAAACTATGGGGACTACACCTGAGGGGATGGGGGGAAGCAAATATTGTTTAAAAATGAACAGTGATGTAAAACATGAAAAAAAATTTTGAAAAGACTATTCTCCCTTCTTTATACAGCTTTCTTTAGCTATAGGAAATATTGTGGTATGGGATTATGATTGCTTGTTAAGTTCTGTAGGATAAGATGTGGCTCTTTGAAAGAGTCTATCACTTATATGAAGACTTAGAATTCCAAGGTGAGAAGATACAAATTCGGAAATTGGACATTTGCTAGAGGGAAAATTTCCCTCTTGAATATATCCTCTGATTCTAGAATTTAAGAAACTGACTTATCCAGGCATAGGCTTCCAAGAAGTGGATATTAAGACAGTTGCAAGCTTGGATATTCAAACTTTGTAAAGCAAGATAAGGCCTCCCTGGTGGCACAAAGGGTTAAGACGCAGCACTAGGAAGCTACCTGCAGCCACTGCAGCACGAGTTTGATCCTGGCCAGGGAGGTGACCCATATACACAGCAGACCTCTCCTGTCTCACCTGCTGCTCCCCTCTGCGGTATATTTCAGTAGATCTACCTGTTCTGCTTCCTGCTCTGTATCTGGTGAATCCTCTCATTCTCCACAGCTCTGGCCTATACTCTAGCTCTTGTATGCATAAATAAATAAATCTCTTTAAAAAAAAAAGCAAATAACCTTACAGGTCAAGAGTAAGAGATAGATTTTTTTGTATGTCTTTCTCAACATTTGAAATTTTGAACAAGTATATTATATTATCTATTCAATAACTTAGTCAATGAGACTAATTATGAATGACTAAGTTTAATCTTGTGATCTAACATGTGCTTAGATCACACTGTGCCTCTGACCTCACTTCATGGGCTACAACAATCAATAAATAAAATAGAAAATATCTGGACCTCCCCAGTTGTGCAGCAATTGAGCGCTGGGTTGTGAAGCTGCCCGCAGCCTCCGCAGCACCGGTTAGATCCCTGGCCACCAGGCGAGGGTCCCACATGGTGCACAGACCTCTCCTGCCACTCTCTGCTCCCTTTAGCAGTGTATTTCTTCCATCTGCCTGTTCTGCTCCCTGCTCTGGCTCTGGTGAATTCTCTCACCCTCCCGCACTTCTGACTGTACCCAGTGCTTGTATAAATAAATAAATAAATCTTAAAAATAAATAAATAAATAAAGCCAACGTTAAAAAAAAAAGAAAATATCTGTGGAGAAGTGATGATGATACTGAGGATTCAAATTTATACGTGCATAAGATTATAAAATATAATTTATGCATAGAAAAATGGCAGAAATATATGTATCAAAATGTTAAATATGGGAATCTTTGGTGAGGTCTTTCTTTCTAATTAAAAACTTTCTATATTAACATGCTGCTTTTTAACTGGTTAAAGTTTTTATTTCATTTTTAGAGATACAGGAAAAATATTTTTATATAAGTATATGAGAGGCTGATTTAATTTTAGTGTCAATAGGTGTTTTGCAAAGGTTTTCCAGAGTACTTTTGAGTAACTTTATCATATGTAGTGACTGGCCACTAGTTAGCATCATAATTAAAAGAAGGCAAATAGAAGTAATAATATCCACAAGGCTTGGAAACAAAAAAACTGAGGGATTAAGTTCCATGTTTGCAACATGTTACCATGTGACCTTGACTGAGTACCTTAAACCTGCCTGAAACTGTTTTCTCATCTGCCAAGTGGGGAGAACAATGGCGTCTATACAAAAGGCCTGTTGTAAGAATGCATCGGTGCCCTTAGCCTTAGGGTGACGAGCACACAGTAAGTCCTGAAGATTGTTAGTCTTGTTAAAAACAAGACCTTAGATAAGTTGGAGGGAAAGCTTCATATATGATACAGACAAATTAACAGATCTTATACTTGTAGAGACTGCTTACCTAAAAATCAAGATGGAGAACTGGCTCTGGGGAGAAAAACACCATAAAATACTTCACAAAGAAGGATCAAAATCTTTTTTTTTTTTTTTTCTATAATGAAATGTAGGAAAAGGAGAAGGTGACAGCGTAAAAAATCAATGAAACAATCTGGGACACCAGGTATAGGGTTACCTGTGGGAAGGAGATAAAAGTAAGGTATAAAGCTACTGATCAGACAAAACCAAAAAGGGTATTAAAGAGAGGGTTTGATACCAAGCCCTGAATAGAATTTCAGGAAAATGAATGATGGGTTCTCGGATTACCATGTTATAAATCAGTGAGACAACTCAGATGATATCATAGACCAGAAGAACAAAATTCAAATAGATATTAATAACATCTGACCTTGGCCATTAACCTTCAACACAGTCATTGATAATGTAAAATTCCTGGTTGGACAATCCAGCCTATAAGCATATGGTTCTTCATTTGAGAAAAGTAGGTGGCAAGGATTGGCTTTGGAAAGGGAAAAAATAAAGGCAATTTAAAACAAGGCATCTGGGCTTTGAAGGCACAGGGGTTTGGAAAGGTTCGGAAGTGCTGAGACTGAGCTATCAAGTATCATGCTGGTGTCAGGTTTGTTTTCTGCGAAATATTTGAACTAATTTTATCAGCAGCATTTCTCTCAGGCTATTTGCTATCTGAATATTTGTCGAGGCCTTTAGAGGAGGCAGCCAAACATGTACATCTGAAATTCTTTCTATTTGGAGCACCACTTGGGTGGGGAAGCTCTGGTGACAGGGGTGGGGAGCTGACAGTAGATGTTGCTGTGAGAAAGATGGGATTTCAAGAGCTGTCATCAGGATTGCGATGTCTGGTTGCAGTCGATATTTTTCCAAATGCCAACCACACAAGGATTTAAAAGAATGTGCAAAGAAGCATGTGGCGTGCTCCTCATGAAGCAAGAGTGGGTTAAGTGGCTTGCTTAGCATCACGCCCCCCCCCCAGCCAATCCCGAGCTTGGGCATCCCGGCCTCTTCCCTGTAAGGCCTTGGCCACATGCCCTCCTATACAATTGCGAGGAGATTGGATGAACCGCACTGGTATTTAAAGCACTCTTCCATGGCGCTCTTGCAGTTGTAAGATTTCCCAAGAGGCAGTTGCCAAGATTATGTTCTTTCCCACTGGCTTTTAATTTGTAAATTTTAATGGGCTCCCTTTTAGATATGGCAACATAGGTAGCTCTCCACAAGGTGGCCAGAGGTGAGATGGGCCTCTGTAAATCTCAGGGTATGCTCTCTGCCATCATGAAAGGTATTAAAAAAACAAAAAAGCATAAAGATCAAATTTTCTTATTGTCAGCATGCTGCTTGCAGAAACTCTGGTTTTAAAAGAAATCTGTTATCGGCTATGTTTGAAAATAAAACATGAAAAACTTGAAGAGCACACAATTTTGTTTAAAAGGAAACCACCCTTAAAAATGAAAATGAGACAGGTTGACCGCTGGACCATATTTCTCTTTCTGTTATTATCCACCCTTATCCTGCAAACCATGCTGGCAGCCTTCCCAGATGCTTAACACTGCCTTGACACTCTTTTCTCCCCTCCCTTGCACAGCCTTAATTTAAATTATTAATTCTGAAACACCTCCTTCCTCTCAATGTACAAGGCAAATAGATCCACCCTTTTAGGGTCCCAAAGAAGCAATCAGGGGTTCACTGGGATCCTCTTGTATTTTGGTATTGGGCCCTCAATTAAAGGAGGTTTATTTGAGAGTTATCTGATGTCTACCCTATGCATAAAACTATAAACAGATTTATTAATCAGTTAAAATTCACCTACTTATGGTAAATTGCAGATCTTTCTAAAGGAATTGGCTATCTGGCTGTCTTCATTAATCTCTTGGTAAGAGTGTCAAGGAACAGTAAGCTTGATACCTTTTGTTTTCAATTTTTGTCGTCATCATCTTACAAAAAGGCTTCTCAAGGGCTCCACATTGTCTTATTGAGCCTAAGAACACACTGTTATCTCTGTTACTTCTAACTTGTGCCATATACTTTGGGGAAGCTTCCAGACAGCACTCAAGAAACTAAGTCTTAGGGCCTCTCCTGGTGGCGCAGCAGTTGAGCACTGGGTTGCGAGGGTCCCCGCAGCCTCTACAGCACCAGTTCGATCCCTGGGCACCGGCGAGGGTCCCACAAAAAAAAAAAAAAAAAAAAAGGAAAAGAAAAGAAACTCAGTCTTCAGGCATCTATCACTAGCTCTACCTGCCCCACAAAACTTTTCTATTAGCTCTTACTTTTCTGGCTGGCATTTTCTTTTCTGGACTTTTACCTTTGTTGTTGTTGCTTTTTTCTAGTGTTTCAGTGCAGTTCATTTATTCCAGTAACTTTAGTCATTGTGCAATATTCCACTGGGTGGATAAGAACACCATTATTTATATCCTATTGTGAGACTCTTTGGATGGTTCCATTTGGGGACACTTACATCAGGCTGCTCTGAACATGCTTGCACATGCAGCCTGGCACACTTATGTGACAGTTTCTTGAAGCTTTACACCTACAGGAAGAATTGCTGTGCCATGCACTATGCCTGTCTTAATAGGTAACACCAAACTGTTATTCAAATATGGTTGCTCCAAACACCTCCTTAATGAGGGGCTCCCATGTGCCAGACTCTGTGATGGCCCTGTGTCATCCTTGTCTTCACTCATCATTACATATATCCTAACAGGAAAAATGGATCCATCATGTCATCTTCCAGATAAATAGGAATCACAAACAGGAGGACTTTTGTCTTCTCTGACTCTTTCTGAGATTCCCCTGTCTCCCTGGTGTCAACAATTGAACAAAATCTGCACCTTCCCTTCTGTGTTCTGTGAAATGATAGGGTTATTCAGCTACTCCTCAGGAAGCCTTTTCTTTGCATTGGAAAGTATCTCCTTCTTGGAAGTATCTCCATGATTTTAACCCTTTTAGGAAGATAATTCAACCAATCAACAAGTAGTCACTGGGTGCGTGTGAGAGCGAGGTGGGGGCTACAAACTGAACAGAAGATGTGTTGCATAAGCCAATTTTAACACTCCTGGAAGGAAAAAAAAAAAGCAACAAAGAAAATACTCAGACTTTTAACTTTTTCTCCAGCTAAACAAACATGAAAGGCTGGTACTTTGTGCAAGATATGTCAGTACCACTACTTTGCTGCCCTCTGTAAATGGATTGACTTGGGAGGGCTCAAGATGCTTCACACTCATTCATTCATTCAACATATATTTATTGAGTGGCTGTTAGGTGCAAGTCACTATTCTGGTCTCTTTTCCTTTTAGAATTTACATTCAAGGGGGCTTATCTTTCCACTGGGCTCTGTCACTGTCTGTCTAGATACTATCCTTGCCTGATGTCATCCAAGAACCACCCAGAATCCCAAGTACATTACTAAGCTGCCCTGAGCCCTAGATTAAAAGTCTTCCCCACTACACATAGATAACACCTCTTTGTCCAATGCTACTCACTTGTTATTAGTCAAAAAGCCACACCAACTACTGGCTATATTCATACCATGTGTGTTGGTATTTCCCAAGGTCTCCCAGATACTGGTCCAAAGTAATATTAATTATATTTAAAGAAAAGTATCAATTTAGAAATTGCTTGTCACATCATGTGACTGTGCGTACTCCCATTAAATCTGGAAGGTATGCAAACCCACGTCATCTTTAGCATTGTTACTATCCATTTTTCAGAGGAGGGTTCCAAGGCGCAGAGAGGGTAGAGAACTTGCCCAAGATCACAGAGTTAGTAAATGTTAAGGTCAAAGTTTTGTCATAGATGTTTCCCTATGTAATCTAATCCCACAGACAGTTCTAGCCCCAACAGGTCCTGCTCCTACCCCCATTCTCAATCACAGTTCTAGAGCTACCCAGATGTTTATTTTTTTTTAAAGATTTATTTATGCATACATGAATTGGGGTAGAGGCCAGAGGTGTGGGGGGTGAGAGAATTCATCAGAGATAGAGCGGGGAACAGAACAGGCAGACTGACTGAAATACACTGCTGAGAGGAGCAGTGGGTGAGTCAGGAGAGGTCTGCTGCACCATCTGGGTTGCTCCCTGGCCAGGGATCGAACTGGTGCTGCAGGGGCTGGCTTAGCTTGACAGCACTGAGACTTTAACCCCTGCACCACCAGGGAAGCCCCACCTACCTGCTTTTCAATTAAAAAAAAATAGCTAATGACCTGAGTCCATATCCATCAATTCCAACATGTGACTAAAACATACTTAGCAGCAAGTGATTGCCACACCAGTATTGACAGAGGTGTAGAGATGGCTGTAACTGTCCAATAGAACATTCCACAATAATGGAAATGTCCTAAAATCTGCACTATTATTGTATCCATTTGAAATATGGCTAGTGTGGCTAGGATCTAAATTTTAAATTTTTTGAATTTTTAATTTAAATAGTGTCATGCAATTAGTGGCTACTATACTAGATATTTCCAGATGTTTTGGGAATGTGGGCCACGTCTGGGACTCACATCCAACTATGGGAAGCCCAAGTAATGGCCACTTTATCAGTTGGAGGTCCCCAAGGATGCAGACTTGTGTTTAAGAATAAACATCTGGGGCCTCTCTGGTGGCACAGGGGGTTGGGCACCACACTATGAAGCAGTCCACAGCCTCTGCAGCAGGGTTCGATCCCCGGCCGTCCAGGGAGAAACCCACATGGCGAGGCAGACCTCTCCTGTCTCGCCCGCTGCTCCCCTCAGCAGTGTATTTCAGTCAGTCTACCTGTTCTGTTCCCCACTCTGTCTCTGGTGAATCCTCTTACCCCCCACATCTCTGGCCTGTGCCCCAGCTCTTGTATGCATAAATAAATAAATCTTTAAAAAAAAAAAAAGAATAGGGCCTCCCTGGTGGCGCAGGAGTTAAGGCACAACCTATGAAGCTATCCGCAGCCACCGCAGGAATGAAGGAGAGGGACAAAATGACAAAGAGCAAATGTGACTTCCAGAGCAATGCAGCTCTGGATGATATGGAAACAGACAATGTGGGCTAGCGGCAGCACCCAGCTTCCCCAACCCAGTTCAAATCCCTGCTCTGCCCCTTCTTGGTAGTAGAACTTGGTGCCAATTACTCGATTCCTCCTCTAAAAAGTGGGGTGGGGGGTGGAGGGGAATCTCCTCTGCCAAGGGATTGTGTGAACTTGAGGTGAGGTTTGAGAGCTCCAGGTCCACACAGAGTGCCCCCTCAGAGAAGGTTCCCCTGTTGCTCTCTCCACCATGACTCGGGGTTCTGGCACAGGTCCCGGTGAGATGGCATCTCTCAGGTACAACTGAGTTTTGCCACCACCTGCCATCATGCCACCATGGTCTTGATGCTGGGAGAATTTGCTTTCTTGTCTGCCATATATAAATTAAGAATCCACTCAAAGTGAATGAAGACTTTCCCTTTAGCTCTAACCCACCCTGATACATTTTTTTTTGTTTGTTTCTATGATGAGCTTATTAGGTCAAAATCTGGTCAAAGTATTAAGCAAACACCTGATTAGTTTCTTGCACATTGCCTTCACCTCTCAAGTTGGTGTAACCCTCAAGTTGGTATAACTCGCTCCTGTTGCTTCTCTGGGGCTTCCATGATGAAAGACACAGAACATTCTAGATCTAGGGGAAAGGGAGTTTTTGGTGGTGCTACATACCATATAAACTTTCCATTAGCCTATGGCTCAGAGATTAGTCTAGCTGTTGGATTGAGTCCATTATTTTAAATATATTTAAAAAACTGTACATTATCTTGATAAAAAATAACGGCACAAGCCAGAAATATTTCCACATTCTGTCCTCTAAGGGTCAAATGCTGTTTATTTTTTCTTAATTAGAAGAAAATTAGCTACCTATGAAGGAAGAGAAGGAAATTTTGTAAAGTGAAAATAAATCAAGCTCCCAGGCAATCTTCTCACCCAGTAGTCAAAATGGTAATTACCACAGTCACATAGGACTTTAAGACCCATGGATAAATGGGTCAGGGTACTTATAAAATATTATTCTTATTATCTTATTAAAATAACCAGTAAGTAGGGAATTTTTACCTGCATTCAGAATTTACAGCACACTACAAAGAGTCTTTTATGTCTCAGCTGCTGAAACCATAAAGAGGTTGGTATTCTACAAAACAGCTTTTCACAGAAACCTAATTCAATTTTAAGAAAATGAATGTGAAGAGAAACTACCTGTTCCTGGTCTGTCAAGAGTTCTGTCCTGCTCCCACTCCTGCCCCAGCCCAAGTTCCTTTATCCTTCCCTAAAAGGCCTCAGGAGTTTCCAGGTTGTCTGAACAAACAATTGTCGCTCATTGTTTGATAGGTAGCTTCTGCCAGAGGGAAATTCATCAAGGGAGCTTTTGGAGGAAATAACAAATGTATGGAAAGTTACACGGGATGGTAAGATATACTGAGACGTAGCTGGTTACAAGCTCTCTAGTCTTTGAAGTGATTCCATTATCAACAGATTACTACGGCTCTGCTGTGAAATGCAAATGGTTGCAAAGATGTCTCTGTCCTTTCCATTGTGTTCTCTCTCTGCTGGGTAGGAGACACAGTCTTTTCTGAAGTTATTGAAATTTGAAACATTTTTAATATCAAAGCTGAAATGGAATCAAATGAGAAGTACGAAGTGCTGCTCTGTTTTAAACTACACCTTGGTTTACCTCTTCTGTGGGGCAGGGGGAGGGCAGGGATGAGGCACCCCTCCAAATAACAATTATTATCCTATTGTTTTTGTCTTTTGAGTTTTGGGGTTCCTCGTTGCTTGACTGTAAACATAAGGGAATTCAAAGTCACATCACATCTAAGCAAAGCAAAGTTTCTTAGAGACAGGACAACTGGGAAAGTTCCAGATGAGCAGAGTCCAAGGAAGACCAACTTCAATAAAGGGTGGGGGACTCCTGGCTAGAATGGGGTGCAGGAGGCTGCTCACACCATCCCTTCCAGGATGCACTGCACAGGCCTCCCAGGCTATATGTTTATCAGTCCAGGTAGCACTTCCTCAGTCACCCCCTTCCGCTGTGCTCTGGGCTATAGTTTTATCAGCCCTGATAGCAGGTTGGGGTAAATGTCTGCCTTCCCCCCAATTCTTGCTATCCTGGGGCATTATGGGCCTGCCTATAAGTCGGGGTGGAGAACTTCATACTCCCCTCTGGGCAGTTCTTGGTGCTCCCCACACTTTTATCAACTCTGGCAAGTGTTTTCCTGGGGGTCCTGGGTCTAGCCAACCACTGCATTTTCTCTAGGTATCACCCTCCCTGTCCTTCCAACATTACCCTCGCCTCATTTTTCTTCTTAAGTGGTTATCCCGCAGTCCCTTTTCAGAAGATAATGATGTTGCTCCGAAATGAATCTCAACTGATGGAATTTTGTACAGAGAAAGGAGGAAACTGGGGGAGACAGGCCAGGGCAATGGTGAAAAAATTACTACAAAGAGCTACATTTATTGAGCCCTGTCTAGGAACCACTGCGACAAGTCTCTCACCTGCATTATTTTAGCAAACGCTTTTACGGCTACTATAAGGCAGTTATTATTCCCTCTAGAAAGCTGAGGAGATACACAGTTGTTAAGTAACTTACCCAGATCATACTTGCTCATAGCAGCTAAACCAGCGTCCCAGGCAGACAAGTCCCCACTGTTTTGTGGTTTAGATAGATTTTTAATCATTGCAGCTGAGGCTAACTAGCTCATTTGTCATTTGGATATTACTAGGGTGATCACATAATTTGTCATTCAAACTGGGGCCATTTTGAGGATGAAGGTGGGGACTATTAAAAATTATACCAGGATAATAGGCATAAATGGGGGCTATCCTCGGGAAACCTGATGTGTAGTCCACTTAGTTATCAGGAACTTGCAATGCCACTTTCTTTAGAAATAATGTGACACCTGGGAGCTAGAGTCCCAGGCCTAGTCAGCCTTCTCTCTCTCTTTTTTTTTAATGATTTATTTTTTTATGCATACAGGAGCTGGGGTACAGGCCAGAGGTGTGGGAGGGTGAGAGGATTCACCAGAGACAGAGTGGGGAACAGAACAGGCAGATCAACTGGAATACACTGCTGAGGGGAGCAGCGGGCAGGACAGGAGAGGTCTGCTGCGCCATGAGGGTAGCTCCCTGGCCCGGGATCGAGCTCATGCTTCAGAGGCTGCGGACAGCTTCATAGGTTGCGTCTTAACCCCTTGTGCCACAAGGGCGGCCCCATCCTTCTCTCTTAAGATTCCCTTCACAGGGCCTATGACACTTGTTGCCTTCACAATAAAATAGTGAAGCAAAATCCTCTGTGGTCCAATAATACAGAATTCTTTCCCCCTTAAAAATTTCTATTTTAATGGAAAATCGAAAATCGTCTCATCATGTACAAGTATATGTGGTGATAAAAAATTCTTCAATAGTATTTTTAATGGTTTTAAAGTGACACAGAATAATGTGTACAGAATGTGGTCATTTGGGCGAAACAAAAGGACTTTTATATATTTCCTTGGTGGGCATATGTGTGTTGCTGCCTGTGTATGCTCATGCAGGCAGAGCACATTTCTGGACAACACATACAAGAAATGTTTACTAATGGTTGTGTCAGGGAAAGGATCTTAGAATCTGGGGTAAAAAGAAGCTTATTTACTTAGTAATTTTTTATCATTCAAACTGATTTTTTGCCATGCGTATGTTCTATTCCTCATGAGAAGAAAACTAATAAATAAATATCTCCCACTTGGCAAAATTATAGCATATTCAATAGGAAAGCAGTCTGATTAAAGTCATTAGCATTTATTAAAGTAAAGCAGTCTGATTCATGGTAATAGTAATTACCATTTAAGTGATTTTTAAGTGACCGTTACCTCTTTTAAAAAGTTGGTATTTTTAGAAGCGAATTGCTTCTAAACCAAAATGAAAACTTAATTGGTAGAATTTTAAGCAATGTGAAAGGTGGAAGTAAAAAAGTTCTAGTAAGTTCAGGGCAGTCACCCCTGCAGGAAATAGTGTCTCCTAAGTTGGTGCTACTCTTTAGAGTGTCTTCCTTTTTTCTAATTACTAACATACAAATTTTCTTTTTTCTCTTTTTTATTAATTTTTTTATATTTTTACATCATTGTTCATTTTTAAACAGTATTTGCTTCCCCCGACCCCCTCAGGTGTAGTCCCCATAGAGTTTCCTTCACCAATGCACCCATGCACCATCACCTCAGTCCCCTGTGCTCCTCCCGCCCTCCCTCTGATCCCTCTCCCTCCTCCTCCCCTGTATGTCGCTGATTTATAATTATCTGTTTTAAAATATCCTTCTTTTTAATGATGGAGGAAGGTTAGCTCCACAATAATGTGGGGAAGAAATGATTGTAGAAAATGCACCGTTTCTAATGCAAATTCAGAAGAATTTTTTTTATTTTTTTAATTTAAATTTTATTTTTATATTCCCCATACAATTACAACCCCCTTATTTTGACCCCAACCCCTCCTTTCCCCCCCCACCCCCCATAGCGTGTCTCTGGTTCATAGTTGTTTGTTGATTTTGATATTTTCTTTCTTATAGTTATTCTTTTTCCTGATCCCTTATTTAAGTTTTCTAGATTCCTGCTATGAGTGAGACCATCCGGTATTTTTCTTTTTCTTTCTGGCTTATTTCGCTGACCATGATCCTTTCCAGTGCCATCCATGTTGCTGCAAATTGCATGTGTTTATCTTTTTTGAATGCTGAGTAATATTCCATGGTGTATATGTACCACATCTTCTTGATCCAGTCATCTATTTTTGGGCATCTGGGCTGTTTCCAAAGCTTAGCTATTGTAAATAGTGCTGCTATAAACATAGGGGTGCAGGTGCTCTTTGGAATTGATGTTTCTTTGTCCTTTGGGTAAATACCAAGGAGTAGAATTGCTGGATCATATGGAAGCTCTATGTTTAGTAGGTCTAGAAATCTCCACACAGCTCTCCATAGTGGTTGGACCAGTCTGCACTCCCACTAACAGTGCAGAAGAGTTCCTTTTTCTCTACATCCTCGCCAACATGTGTTGTTGCTAGTTTTTTTGATATGTGCCATTCTCACTGGTGTCAGATGGTATCTCATGGTAGTTTTGATTTGCATTTCCCTGATTACAAGTGATGTTGAACATTTTTTCATATGCCTGTTGGCCATTTGCATTTCCTCTTCAGAGAAGTTTCTTTTTAGTTCTTCTACCCATTTTTTGACTGGATTATTTTCTATGTTTTTGTTGAGTCTCATCAGCTCTTTGTAGATTTTTGTGATCAGTCCTTTATTATTCGTGTTGTGTGCAAAAATGTTCTCCCAGTTGGTGGGGTTTCTCTTTGTTTTTGTAATTGTCTCTTTTGCTGTGCAGAAGCTCTTTAACTTGATGTAGTCCAGGCTGTTGATCTTTGCCTTCACTATCACTGCTTTGGGTGATGTGTCTGTAAAGATGTCTTTGATGTGCATATCATATAGTGTTTCGCCTATATTTCCTTCAGAAGAAGAATTTTTATTTGCCTAGTTTGGAGATTCAAAAGTGTTTGGAACTTTCTGTGCTTTTGTTATTCACACAAAGATTTTTTCATAGCTTTACACAAACACGTGGGGGAAAACATCAGTGATGTGCAAAAGTTTCATTTGACCATGGGTATTGAGACCATACAATGCAAAACTGGGTTCTCAAGCTAGTAATTCAAACACTGCATAATTCAAACAAAAACAATCAGTAAGCCTTAGAAAGTATATTGGCATTAAGGGTGCTTTATATATGTGTAAGGGAATTCTACTTTCCCATCTAATACCTGCTCTTCTCATTACAAGAATTTGATGTCTTTGGGGGCAGAAATTTTCCTCCTAAAAGATGATAGTTCCCAGGCTCCCTTGCAGCTATGGGCAACTATGAGCACCCAAACCTGTAAGGTTTGGGTAATAAATTGCTGTGAGCCACTTCTACAAAATCTCCTTAAAGGGAGTTAATGAAGCTAGAAGGAGTGTCCTTTTTTGCCATCTCCTTCCTTCTTTCATGCTTAGAAAGAACATGATTACTGGAGAGATAGCAAGGTCTAAGGATGGAAAAGCAAAAAGGACTTTAAGGAGCTACCATGAGCTCCAGAAAGCCAGAGGTAGGATTTCTTTCATTTTAGAAGTGACCCTTGTTGGTTTAAACCATTGAAGTCATGTCTCTGACATTGACAGCTAAATGCAATTCCTAACTGACCTAACAAGTTACTCCTTTCCTTTGGGACAAATACTATCATGGAATAAAAGAAATATGATATTCATTCAACATCATTCCTAATCTATGCACTTTGCTGTGCCTGCTTTTGGTTTGTTTTTAATTAATCTAATTCAAAAATGACCTTTCATCTCATAGAGCTACCAGGAGCTGAGTCTTCAGTTCCTTGTGCCCCAAGAAATTCCTACTCTTTATGACCACCTATCTTTCAACTCACAGAAACCGGAATTAATAATCATTCTGCTCACAAGATGACCCTAGGGGACATTCACTCAGACGCACTGACTGTCACCATAGTTGTTGGAGCTGAAGTTATATATACAGATGAACTTTCCCCACTTGTTTATTTTCTATGTGGGGTGCCTCATTTAAAACAAATCCATTGTAAGCCCCCAGGCCCTAAATGTAGGCTATGTTAGAGATATCCTTTCAAGCTCCTCTCTTCTTTTTTCCCACAAAAGAGGGGAGGTAAAGCTTGGATAAAAGAAAAAATTAAAAAAGAAAGAAAAAAGAAACAAAATAAAAACCATATTTTTAACAAAAGGATTTTTGAAAGCCTTGGAAAATGTTGTGTTCATTCACATAAGGCCCCACTGTTTAAAACATATTTTACTATAATTTTTCCTTCAAAATTCTGACATGAGAAGTTGAACAGGGCTCTTTCAGTGTACAACCCCGGGACATGCAGAAATAAAAAGAACAGTATTCCAACTAATGCATACTCAGTGGGAATCATAATATCGCATAATTGCTTGAAATCCACAGGCTGATCCGATGTCATCTTTAGAAATATGCAAGTTTCCCTTTGTTTTCTTACTTACAGATATTTCCTTGCTTTAGGGCTTAACCCTTTCAGTTACTACCCCTAATAATTGAAACATAATTCAAAATAAATGGAGCGCTGACCTTCCTAAACCCACCCAAATGTTAGGTAAGATCCCCCCAAATCTGCCAACTTTTAACAAAAACAAAATATAGATTTTAACTTTATCTGTGACCACACTGTTCTTCTTCACCCATTTCCTTTTCTACCTGTTTCTAAACACACACACACACACACACACACACACACACACCCCTACCTTTAAATTTCCACAAGAAACTTCTGAAGAACAAAGAGTTGCTATTTTGGAGCATGTAATGACATGTTTAAAAGTTCATCAACTTCCCCTTTAAAAAAATCTGGCAATGAGTCTAAAATAATAATTCAAAAAGATTTAGAGAAAAAAATCCTTAAGATTTCTTCCTCTGTAACATGATGTAAATCATACATATACCACTGGTCTGGAAGTGATTACAACAAGCAAGGAGACAAAAGCTATTCTAAGCGGACACTGCTGACATTGAGCTCTGTTCTGCCAGCAACAAATAAGAGGATTTGGGAAGGTACGTTGTCATCAGGCTAATAAGAGATTCACGCCATGATGAAGAATTCCTGAGTGCGCCTGTTCCAGGAATAAGTTCTGCGTCCTGGGCCATAATGGGCGGCATGGACTCATTACACAAATGCATCCTCCTATTCAAGGTGAATGATCGTCCAATTCCTCCTCTGTTCTCCAGCTTCTCCAGCTTCTTCTCCAGCTTCCCGATTGTCGTTGTCCCTGACCTTCAGAACAGGAGGAGGAAACACTATAGGAACGGCCTGAATCAGGCCCCCCATTCCCTATGTAAGGGACGCCGACGCATATCTGAGTTTCTCAACTGTTTTTGGAAAGCATTTCTTTATTTTGTCTTTCCCCACAGCTTTTTCCCAAGGAAAGTGTTTCACTTTTTCACTCTTCTTAGAGCCTTTCAACATTAAGGTTGGATATTCAGTGAAAAGAACATCAAGAATTGTGCTTGGGGGCCTCCCTGGTGGCGCAAGGGATTAAGCACCACACTCTGAAGAATCCACTGTGCAGCCTCTACAGCAGGAGTTCGATCCCTGGCCCGCCAGGGAGCAACCCACATGGCACAGCAGACCTCTCCTGACTGGCCTGCTGCTCCCCTCAGCAGTGTACTTCGGTCAATCTACCTGTTCTGTTCCCCACTCTGTCTCTGGTGAATCCTCTCACCCCCCACACCTCTGGCCTGTACCCCAGCTCTTGTATGCATAAATAAATAAATCTTAAAAAAAAAAAAAAGAATTGTGCTTGGCTTGGTGGTATAGAAGAAGATGCTAAGGCCAGCCAACTCAAAGAGACACTGCAATGCCATTTTATAATTAAGCAGAGCACCCACTGGACTGCATGTTTTAACAGATGTTTTCTGGCCCCAGGTACTAAGCCAGCACAGAGTAAAACTGCCCAGAACCTCTCCTTGCGCCAAGATGGGCTAGTGTCTGGAACAACTCCTGTCTAGTGTCTCTTACTGTAATTAGAAAATGAGGCTAGCTTTTGGTCATTAATTCCATTTGAAAAATAGCCATGGCTAAATTAAAAAAAGAACATCAGAGTGCTTTCAAAATTGGAAAGCCCAATAAGAAACTGGAGATAATTTATTGGTGATTTATTATTTCTAACAGTGTTTTAGACCTTATATAAATGCGGTACAATGCCCTCTCCTCCAGATGATTTGCAAACTTTTCACTCCTTTTATAAAATGGGTAAAATTAGATGCTCCTTATGCTTAGGCTGGAAAAGGGTTTATAGATTGGTTTGTACCAGGAAATCAAACTCAGATGCTATAGCAGCCAGTTGGTAAATGAATAAAGCAACTGAGGGCAAGAAAAATCATTCTACCTTTTTTCTCTCATTTTTTTCTTTCTTTCTTTCTTTCTTTTTTTTTTTTTTTTTTTGTTTTCAATATGAGACATGGGTACAACAATCTCTCTCTCAGTTCTGAGAAAACAACAGTTCAAGCAGGGCTGACGTTCAGGTGGTGTGCACCTGAGCTTAGCATAGTTCTTACCAATTGATGTAGAGACACTTCTAAGCCTACTGAGTGAGGGTACCTCTGCCCTTCCTCCATAGTCTCTTGGAACTCCCAGCGATCCCGTCACTGGGGTAAGCAGGCCATCTCTGGCCTGTTGTTCTAGCATAAAGGTGTCCATTCTGATGGGTCAGGCACCATGCTTTAGTCATTAAGTATTTTTAATGTCACCCATGGGTACAAATACATCAACAAATAGCAACTGGGATTTTGCCTCTGTGTAGAATAGAAGAAAGGACAACAGAAAATGGTGAAATCACTAGGGCCCTGGAGGCCCCATGCTCTACAGGGGGTAGCTGCTACAGATTGTGTCAAAATGTAGACTATGTGGCCAGATCTTCTGATTTCTCAAGGAAAATAAAAACCTGTGTTCTTATATAAAATCTCCCAATGAAATCATCACCTCATTCAAACACTCTAAAGGGTAGACGATGTGCTTCTGTGGTCCAGATATAGCCTGGGTTTTAAATTGCAACTTTTTCCATTCTTGAGATGTAAGAGAACTAACTTTTAAATGACTTGCCCAAAGAGCATTCAAGTGATTAGTGGCAGGGTCAGAACTAGCACCTAGAGCACTGAATCCCATCCGGTAAGTTCTAACCTTCTTTATAATAGGTACTACACACCACCGCACACCCTTCAAGACTATACACTCTATAGACTATACACCCTAAGAAATAGGAACTTATGTATTTTATTATGGCAGTTCTTTGCACTAGTATTTTCTCCTGCAACAGAAAAGTAAACATTCATTTACAAAGTTGACAAGTAAGATGAAAAAGATGACAAAATTTCCAGAGATAACAGAGGTCTTGCACAACTGGAGAAAATTTGATTCTCTGGTTGCTTGAAAAATGCTTTTGAAACAAAGAAAATGATAGGATTTTAAGAAGAGCATATTGAGGGCAAACTATAGTGTGGCAGGAATACATCAAAGTCTGAAGAAATTACCTTTGCTATCAAATAAGATTGTGAAGTTGTGTTTATTAAGTAAATTTTTCATAGATTAATCCATAGTTACTAAGTAGCTACTATGGACTGGACCAAAATCCCCAAGCATTTCTTATTCTCCCACCATATCTCTCTTACAACTTACACTGTTACTCAGTTGATTTTTTAAAAAATAATGTGCTCTTTTTCCTTGAATAGAAAAAAATCTTAAGTGTCCTTGTGTTGGGGCTGGGGTGACACCAATGAATTAAGTAATCCCTGACCTTATCTCTATGGACCATTAATACATAAATAACTAACTTTCAAAAAAAGTGTTGGAAGTGCTCTTTGAATGCAAAGAGGCAGCCATTAATTTTTCTCGAGTCAGTTGGGGAAGGAGGAAAGGCCTCACCCCAGATGTGACACTGGGCTGAGCTTTAAAGAATTAGCAGGAATCTTGAAGGCCAAAAAGGAGGGGAAGGTCATTCTTGGCAAATTTGGCTGATTGAAGAGATGCACAAAATTCCTAAAGTATATTAGATATTTGAGGAATAGTGAGCTGTTCTGGATAGCCAATGTCAAGGACAAATGAACAACACGGGGGCCTCCCCTGGTGGTGCAATGGTTGAATGCTGGGCTGAGAAGCTGCCAGCAGCCTCTGCAGCACTGGTTCGATCCCCGGCCGCCAGCGAGGGTCCCACATGGCACGCAGACCCCTCCTGTCATGCCCACTGCTCCCCTCAGCAGTGTGTTTCATAGGTCTGCCTGTTCTGTTCCCTGCTCTGGCTCTGGTGAATTATCTCGCCCTCCCACGCTTCTGATTGTACCCAGTACTTGTATTAAAAAAAAAAGAACAACCCTGGAAAATCTGACTGCTCCATTTGAAATGCAGGATAGTAGCTGGGAGCATAACCTCTTGCCTTGAACATGAATGGGCACCACCAAAGCTGATAGAATAGAGCTGCAGTATCTGATCTGTTCTTCTTTACAGAAAGAATTTTGCCTTCAAAGGATTAGTGGGATAGGGACTGAAAGTAAGAGGTCATTTAAAAGGCCGTCCAGCTTCTTTGGGCAAAGAGGGTGAAGCATTAAAGTAGAGAGCAGCAGCTTGAAATGAAAAGGAAAAGGGAGGTTTGAAAACCCTTTGTAAGGTAAAACTTGGTGACCAGTTGATGAAACTAAATCTCTATCTTGGGTGACTGGGAGGATAATGCCAACTATTAAGATCTTAAGGGGGCCTCCCTGGTGGGACAAGGGGTTAAAGCACAGCACTATGAAGGGGTCTGCAGCCTCTGCAGCACAAGTTTGATCCCCATCAAGGAGCTACCACATGGCGCACCTCAATCAGCCTGTTCTGTTCCCCACTCTGTCTCTGGTGAATCCTCTCACCCCCTGCAACTCTGGCCTGTACCTCCAGTTCTTGTATGCATACATCAATAAATCTTTTTTTAAAAAGACAGGAAAGCAGGACTTTGGGAAGGTGAGTGTGGTTGGTGGAAGTGATGGGGAGGGTTGATGGATTCTGGCTTGGAGATATTAAAGCTGAAGTGCATTCAGAAGATTGTAAGTGACACTTGCCAGGAAAGCATTAAAAATTGGAACTGGAACTCCAAAAGGAAGAATTATCAGCCATGACTTGATCTATGGAGAAACACTAATAAATGGTATAGATGAAACTATTTACCCTCAGAGTCCTAATTTAAACAATTTGAAAACTAGTAGCAAAGGAAGATACTAAGCAGCACTTCAACTAGCTACCACATCACTTTCTTTTATTCAACAAAACTGAGAAATCATTAAAAGAGCCTGGGCTTAGAATCATGCAGACACAGGCCTGAGTCCTATTCATGCCATTCACCTGACGTCTGACTTTTGACAGCTTATTATTTAATCCTTCTTAGCAAGACACATGCTTCAAGGAAGACACTATTCTGAGGACAGGGGATGTAATGATACATCAACCCTGCCCTTACAGACCTTAAATATCCTCTTCTCTGAATCTGTAAGATTGCAATGAGATCCTATGTATCAAGCACCACCAACAACATGTTAACAGAGAGATAACTGAAAACCTGTCACTTACTATCTGCCAAACACTTTCTGTATTTGGTTCATTTAATTTTTATGTCTATAAGGTAGGCATGAATGTTGTTCCATTATACAGTTGGAAAATTGAGCTCAAGTGCCCTGCCCATGTTCACAGAAAACAAACCAAAAGTTTTCTGACTCCCAAAAGGCTCTACTTTGTCACTTTTCCCTTGCTAAAAGCAAATGAGCAATGTCAACAAGTGCACCCTCTCTCTTAGTGCCCTCAAATGTAAGTGAAAAAAATAGAATCTACCATCCAAGAAGTTTCCAGTTGAGATCTATGGCGTACTAAAGTGAGGATAATCAAAATTCAAGTAGACAGGGCCTCCCCAGTGGCACAGCGGTTGAGCGCTGGGTTGCGAGGCTGCCCGCGGCCTTTGCGGCACCGGTTCAATCCCCGGCTGCTCCCCAGTCACCGGAGGAGGGTCCCACATGGCGCGCAGACCTCTCCTGCCGCCCGCTGCTCCCCTCAGCAGTGTACTTCGGTCCTTCTGCCTGCTCTGCTTCCCGCTCTGGCTCTGGTGAATCCTCTCAGCCTCCCGTGCTTCTGACTGTACCCAGTGCTTGTATAAATAAATAAATAAATAAATATTTTTTTTTTTTAATTTAAAAAATAAATAAATAATTAATTGAAAAATTTCAAGTAGACAAAAGAATGCTGTGTGATTTTCTGTAATGATAGTCAGAATGACTAAACCATGGTGCTGCCCCACAGAGCTCTTTCTCTAGCCACGTAAGGCCAACTTTACACTGCCATACAATGTGGCCCTCACTCCACATTTTTTTCCATCTCAAATCATTTCTTGATGTATGTGGAAAAGACAATTTAGGAAAGCCTTGATATAAAAGTGTTTTGGAGAGCATTTCCACACCCGTAATGAAATGCAATGGCTTAAAAGTCATTCTGTGGAAACGTTACAACTCCAGCACAGCTTTGTCTTCCTCATTGCTATCAGGCAAAATCTTCTTCATACCCACCACACTTGCCTGATTCTCTTCATTTCTCCCTGGCTTACACTCAGCCACTTGTCTCCCTCTCCTTGGGCTTGTTACCGTAATTATCCAAGCTTTTAACCCATTCAGTAGTTCCTTATCACCTAAATATATACCCACATTCATATATGAACACAGGTTGCCTACAACCTTTTGATCTTCATTTCCAATGCACAGAATTTCTTGGTTCCCAAATGTTTCATTCTATTTTAAATCTCTGATCCTTTCAAGTTGGCTGTCTTTCTGCTTGGCCTGCCCTTCTCCAAGTTCATCTGATGAACTCCTACTTGTTTTTAAACACACAGCTTAAGAGTCATCTCCTCCAAGAAGCCTTTCATTACCTTTCCATGTCTTAGTCTTTGTATCCCACAAGATTCTGTTTATTATTGAATCAGTCACACTGAATGATTTTTACTTGTTTATGTCCCCTGATAGACTCTAAACTCCTTGCGAGAAAGCACATTATCCTCCACATCTCAGCATCTCCACACCCAGAAGAGCCCTGGCCTATACAGTAGGAGCTCAATAAATACCGTTGTGTTAAATAAACTGAATCTAATTGTTATTATCATGATCATCAACACATGGATAGTGGACTCACAGGAATAAAATGATGGTAGCTGTTACAGTTAGTACTTGGAGTGATGGAAGGAGAAAGGCCAAACTCCTTGCTGATTCTGAGGGGAGGAAAAGATTCATTTCTTTCCTCTAAAACAGGAAGAAAAGGGGCCTCCATGGTGGCACAAGGGGTTAAGCACAGCACCATGAAGCTATCTGCAGCCTCAGCAGTATGAGTCTGATCTCTGGCAGGCCAGGGAGGTAACGTACATAGTGCAGCAGACCTCTCCTGCCTCACCCGCTGCTCTCCTCAGCAGTGCATTTCAGTAGATCCACCTGTTCTGCTCCTCATTCTGTCTCTGGTGAATCACCTCTGGTCTACATGCAAGTTCTTGTATGTATAAATAAATCTTTAAAAAAAAATTTAAAAATTAAAATAGGAAGCAAAGAGGAAAAAGCTAGAGGAGTCTGAAATGTGTTCATTTTGTCACTCTTGGATACTGAAGATTGGGATTTTAGTGCAGGCCAAGCCACTTATCATAGAAGGTTCTGGCAAATTTTCTGGGAAAAAGAAAAGAAATGGATGAAATTAAAATCTGTGGTCAGAAGGTTACAGAAAGGAAAGGAACACGTTTTTGCTAGGGAATAGGAAGTGGTCTTGTCTTCCACAGCAGGGCTGTCTAATAAATCTGGAGAGTTTTATTGACTTCATAGGCGCAAAAATAACCACCCGGAGAAGACATCGGGTTTCACTTATTTTGTTGGAAAGTAATTTTTCACAGACGCGAGGTTAAAAGAAAGTGGTTGCACGGGCTTTGGCTGTGGTGGTGTGTCTTCTGGTATGCGTAATGCAACTGGAGCTCAATTCTGGGACGATGCCCAGTTTCAGAGGTCTAAAGCCTCTGTTGAAAGCAATGAGGACAGAGTGTTGCCAAAATTTTATGTATGCAACTGTAGATCGATTGTCTTAGTGCAAGGATAGACTTTGATCAAGAGCGTCTGGAGGGAGGGGTTTCATTAAATGTTGTTTTCAACCCTTAATTCTACAGCTTTTACTTCTGCTTGTTCCTAAGTCTACCACAGACCCCAAATGGTCCCAATGCAAAGAACTCCCTCCCCAAGCCCACGTCTGGTTCTCAGGCTGCAGCAGTGACTGGCATGAAGGAGTCCTTGAGTAGAAAAGACACACAATTTAGGAAAGTTTTGCTCCTACTGCCGGGTTTTAGTCTCCTCTTTGACCATTCAAAGAGGAAAATGCTTGAAACTCTCCCCGTCTTGCCTCATGTCTGGGATTCATTAGGAAGACTTGAAATTTCCCCTACACGAAGACAAGCTTTCCTAAGAAAAGGATTGATAAGGGTGTATGTTTGTTGGATGAGCTCTTCTTTTAAAAAATGTCTGGCCCAAATTAGCAAATTCAATCAATCTTAGAAGTCTTAAGTGTCCATTTTTGAACTCCTTCAGTTGTCCTCATAATCATAGAAAGAATGGCAACTAGGTAATATTCCTAACGTTTCACAACGTTCACATTACAATCTCAAGGTGAACCTGCAGCTGCCTTCTCCCAGAGGGCAAGAGAAACTTTTCTTGTATGGTCCTATTTCTCCTGTAAATCAACAGAGCATAGATAGAGTCACTGTGATCTTGGCCAGCGTGGTGGTATGCAGAGCTGCCTGGTGCACAGAAGGCCACACTCTCCTGTGCCACCAGCAGCCTCCATGCACATGGGCTCTGATCTGAGAGTGAGACAGATGACTGTTGGATCAGGAGTCAGGAAATAAAATCTAAATCACTTCATCTGAAATAATCACCTTATCTTACAGATGACAAAGATAAATGGGTGGTTTTGAAACATTTTTTTTTTTTAACCACAGAATCCTTCCTCAAAGGAAAAATCTTAATGAAATAGCAAACATTTATTGAGTTCTTGGACTAAGGAAGCACTGTACATGTACTATATTTAATGTAATCTTCAGTACCCTCCAAATAGACACTGTTATCACATCTGTTTTATGGACGGATGAGGAAAATAAGATATCAGCTTGCTTAGATAACACAAGATGTAACCTACCATGTGAAACTGACCAAATGCCTTACTCCTCCATCAGCTATCTCCCTGATTCAAACTTACATGGAGCAGAATTTTAAAATCTTTTGACTGGATAACCCCTAAAGTATCTCCCCAGACTAACACCCAGTGATCCTAACTTTGGAGCTAGAAACCATAGTCATTCTCAAAATGAGCACCCGAAAGTCTGGGTAGTGATAAACCTTGCTCCTCTTTAACAGACTGATTCAAAGTCATTTTTCACATACCTTCAAAAAACATATTTTACAACTTACTTTGCTCCAGTAAATGCAGGGATGAAATCAAGAAATTGTGCAGCTGTAAACATGTTGATGCTGTTAGAGTAAATGTGTTGTTTACATTAAAACAACAGTGCCAAAGCCAGGACCCATTTGTATTTCTTTAATACTTAAGGCATTAAGTAGCCTATAACTAGTACATTTGCTTAAACATTCACGAACAAATTATCTCTAATAAACACAGCTAGACATAGGCATTAGGTGATAGAACTTCACCTCTCACATTAGCTGTCTGTCTGGGCATTGGCTCACTCAGAGGTGAAGTTTCATCAGGGAGGGGGAGATTTTTGATCTTTTTTGTTAGTTTCCACAAAAGGAAAAAGATCCACAGGTTGAACCTTTTAACTCCTAACTCACATCAGACATCTCCAAATTGCACGAATTTAGTGTGTAGGGGGGGATGGGGAAACAGGCTTCTTCTTACAGTGTGGTTGGGGGTGTAAATTGGTATAAAATTATTGGAGGGCAATTTGGCAATAGCTATGAAAAATGAAATGCTCATGCCCTTTGACCCAATAATAATTCACCTTCTGGGAATTCATCATAAAGAAGTACTCCTACAACTGCTCAAAGATGTAAGTGTAAAATGATGTTTGCAAGAATACTTGTTACAGAAAACTGGAAAGAACCCAAATGTGCATTTACAGGCGATTGGTTAGGGAGAGTACAATACCGTGGCATCATTAAAAAGACGATTAAAAAGATCACTTTTTACAGACTGGCATGGAAGGATGCCGAAGACATATTGCTAGGCAGAAAATAGCACACTTCAGAGTTGAGAGTATCATCCCATTTTGTAAAATAATAAATGAAGTTTCAATCTATGCCTTGAAAAACATGTGAGCTGGTTTTCTCAGCTGTCTGAGATTATGGAAATTTTTTCACTTTCTATGCTATATATTATAATGGTGCAAGTTATTTATGTGTGTGTGCATATGTAGAAATGGTATAAATAAGTATTCCATTACTTTTGTAATCAGAAAAAATAAATGTTTCTGTGACTTAATCCCTTGAGAGCCCTGTTAGGAAAGTCTAGAAGGCTAGTCCAAGTCTATGACTTTACTGGAAAACAAAAATAGGCTGAGACTGGAAAGGGGATGCTGCTTAACCAATAGAAGGACAGTCCAGGGCATTTCGCTGGCCTTTAGAGTCCATGAGCCATTGTAATAATTAGTCCACAGTAGAGTTTTTTTTTTTTTTTTAAGATTTATTTATTTATTTATACAAGCACTGGGTACAGTCAGAAGCGCGGGAGGGTGAGAGAATTCACCAGAGCCAGAGCGGGGAGCAGAGCAGGCAGAAGGACCGAAGTACACTGCTGAGGGGAGTGCGGGCGGCAGGGGAGGTCTGCGCACCATGTGGGACCCTCCTCAGGTGGCCAGGGAGCAGCCGGGGATCGAACCAGCGCCACAGAGGCTGCAGGCAGCTTCGTAACCCAGTACTCAACCGCTGCGCCACTGGGGAAGCCCGAGTATTTTTTCAAGAAGGAACTAAGGAGAATAAATTTAAACTGCAGTCAGTTTTTGAACCAGTGCTTTCATTGAGAGGACACTGAGGCTTCCAGATTCAAGTTAAGCAGTTTCATCCTTGACACAATGCCAGGGATAGGCATGGTGTGTAGGGGAGTCCTTATAAGGTGGAGAAGAGTGTATGTTTAATTTTCATACCTTTAACAAGCTAAGATTTGGTGCAATTTTCCTACTTCAATTTGGGAAGAGGGAGTCTAAGCTTACATAATAAAGAGGACTCTACTAATTTATTTATTAATTTTAAATATTTATTTATGCATACAAGAGCTGGGGTACAGGCCAGAGGTTTAGGGGGTGAAGATTCACCAGATACAGAGTGGGGGACAGAAAAGGCAGACTGACTTAAATACACTGCTGAGGGGAGCAGCAGGCGAGACAAGAGAGGTCTGCTTCGCCATGTGGTTTCTCCCTGGCCGGCAGGGATCAAATTTGTGCTGCAGAGGCTGCGGATTGCTTCATAGTGCGGTGCTCAACCCCTTGCACCACCAGGGAGGCCAACTCTATTAATTTAAAAATACAAAATAGACACAGGACTTGGGAAGGGTCTCCTGAGAAGGGGCCCTCCAGCTACATTTGCTTCTCAAATTTAGTCTGCTCTCACTCAGAGTTCTTAAATCTAAGGAACGCAGGAGAGTGATGGACACACTTCTTTTTCTTTAAGAATTATCTTGCCTAAGATGAATTGACATCTCACATGTGGTGAAGGCTGGGGGCAGCACCCAAAATCCTGGGAGACTGTGATCTATGTTCTTTGGAGGATACTGGAGTTTATGGGGATGTATAAGCTCTATTTGTTGACAATGGCAGATACCCAGCTCTTGATGCTCATGAAACTATGGCAGTCAGAGCTAGAAAAGATGTATTATGTCATCAATCTAGATTCAGGTCCAAGGCAGTATGGCTCACTATTGTAGTTATTCCAAGGCTTTGTCCGGGCACCATGGAAATGTCTGGAGGGACTGACTTTTAGAAGGCTGTTTCTCTCCTTCAGTTCCCGGGCAAATGTTGAGGTGTCTGATTAAAAAAAAAAAAATTTAGAACCAGAGCCACATAACTACTTAATTATATCCATTCACCTAGATTTCTATCAGTGTTTTCCACATGAAGAAAACAATTTAGTGTAAAGAAAATCTTGTATCTATGGCATAAAGTTGACATCAAGGAACAAATCACTGATTTTTTCCGGTTCCTTGTATTTCAGCTCTGGTGGTGAGTTTCTGTTTAGTGTTAGGGAAAAAAAGCTAACTTGCTTGGGCTCCCTGTAGCCAACATTATCAAGAATGAGTAATATTTAAAAGCTGCTTTTGTTAAGAGAAACAAAGTGACTTCCTGAACACCTACTTTCACTCTGTTTTCCTCTACCTTTGGTAAATTGATGTGTTCCCAGTTTTTATTTAGGCTGCTATGGGGTTATAAAACTGGGGAATATAAAAGCTCAGCTTTTCTTTTCTCATGTTTCCCTTTAAGTTCCTATTGATAATCATCCTACTCTCCAGAAAGATTTTGGTGGTTACTTTTTGTAGCAAAGAGAAGAGGATTGTTCTAAAGTAGGAGGAGAGTGGGGCTGAATAACCATTGCTTATTCATGTATGATATATGTTCTTGTGAAAGTTCTTATTTCCTATGCCTCTTTGTGTGTGTGTGTGTGTGTGTGTGTGTGTGAGAGAGAGAGAGAGAGAGAGAGAGAGAGAGAGAGAGAGAGAGAATGTGTGCACGCTTACTGTTCTTTATGTGTTTGATGGTTTATTAGGGATGGGGGGGCCTTAAAAATTCTCAGAACAATTCTCTTTTTTGATAAGTAATACTACCAGCAATATAAAATGCTAAAGAATAATGTATTATTTAGATACTTACATTTGAAAGTTAATTTCCATCTGAAATCAAGACAAGTGGGGTTACTTTAGTTAGTGACATCAGTATTAGTAATGGGCTCTTAGCAACACGCAAACTCTCAGGAAACTTTTTTTAGAATTCCAAGAGACGAGCTCCCTGTTAATCAACTATCAAGAAACTGTCTGTATATGCTATCTGAGTTAAACTTAGTTGAGTTTAATTAGATTTTAAAAGTTGACTGGGAATTCTTCCAAAATGTTCTCATCAAAAAATGAAGTTATTTGAAAGTAGAGGAAAGAAGTAGGATTATGGGGAACAAAATTGATGTTAAGTTGAAAAATGGTTAAAGATAGAAATACTGAAGGTAAAAACACTTTCTTTTTATTTTAAAAAGAATTAAATGCACCATGGATGTCACTAGTGTTTTCTGTGACATGTTCCTTTCAGATATGTGCTTGTCTACACTTAGCAAATAACTAAGGATAATGGAAACTTAAAATTCCTGAAAGACAAAAAATTACCAAAACTTTGGTATCATTGAAAAATCACTATTTTCTCAGCCCCAAACATTGTTTGCCAAATCATTTTTCATGATATATGAATGTATTTAAGTATAATCTCATGTAATCTCTAATCTCATAAATAAGTTAAAATATTTCAATTGTGCATGAAAAAATGTCTTTAGGAAAATTATGAAATTACATGAACTTAGTATTTTCCAGAAAAATATAAACTACATAATGAAAAGTTAATATTGCTGGTGACCTAAATGATGTGGTCTATGTTAAACTCTTTATTGGCAAATAAATTGTGAAGTCTTAAGTAGACTGATATCATCCTAAATAGAATGCTTTGCACATGGCTGAGCTCAATAAGTATTTGTGGACCCAATAAATATGATTGAATTCAGGTAGAGTCTAGTTTGCTTACTCTTTGACATATGTTTTTCCTATTGTTTTTGTTAACTGTGCCTGGTCTAAATAGTAACCAGCGAAGTGATAGCAACTGTATGGATTTATAACCCTGTCTGTGCAAATGTGGACTTTCAAATATTCTCTGAAAATCCACATGTCTATTTTGCTTAGGAACTGGATTTAAAAAGAAAACAAGTTCATTTGCCTGTATAATAAAAAATTCTACTGGCAGAGTTGATCCAGTTTCTCAGATAATATTGTAGAGAATATTTCTATCTGGATTCTAACTTTATCCCTTTCTATGCTATTTTCGTTCAAATATGTTAGCAAACATGCAACCACTCAGCAACCCACAGTGGAAGGAAAATGTTTCTTTCACAATAGAAGCTGCCCTAGCCCTGGTCACATGCCCCTCCATGAACCACATAAGAGCACCACACTGGGGTGCTGTATATTGGCTGCTCAAGATGCCATATGAATTACCATAAACTGGGTAGCTCAAGGGAAACTTATTCTTTCTCAGTTCTGGAGACCAGTGATCTAATATCAAGATATGTGAAAGGCTGTGCTCCCTCCAGAGGCTCGAGAGGTAAACCTCTTTCTTATCTCTTTCAGTTTCTGGTAACTCCAGGAATTCTTTTTTTTTTTTTTAATTAAATATTTTTCTAAATTTATTTATGCATAGAAGAACTGGGGTCTAGGCCAGAGGTGCAGGGTGTGGGGGGCAGCCAGAAGGGGTGAGAGGATTTGCCAGAGACCGAGTGGGGAGCAGAACAGGCAGACAGACCGAAAGCACTGCTGAGGGGAGCAGTGGGCAAGACAGGAGGGTTGCTGTGCCATGTGGGTCAGCTCCCAGGATAAATAGCTTGACAGCGCTGAAACTTTAACCCCTGCACCACCAGGGAGGCCCCAACTCCAGGCATTCTTTGGCTCATCTCTCTAATCCCCACCTCTGAGACCACATTGCCTCCTTCTCTTACTTGTATATCAGCTCTGAGCACCTGAGTTATGTATCTCTCTGCCTCAATTTTTTTCTGTGTCTGTTTTCTTTTTAAAATTAAAGTATCATTGCATTATTACAATATATGTTTCAGGTGTTCATCATTGACAATCAATGTGTATATATATTATATGAAGTGCACCACCAAGGAGAATTGTATGGTGAAGGATATAATCGGATTTTTTTTTTAAGATTCATTCATTTATGCATACAAGAACTGGGGTACAGGCCAGAGGTGTTGGGGGAAAGGGGGTGGTGAGAGGATTCACTAGAGACAGAGCAGGGAGCAGAACAGGCAGATCTACTGAAGTACACTGCTGAGGGGAGCAGTGGGCGAGCCAGGAGAGGTCTGCTGCGCCATGTGGGTAGCTCCCTGGCAGGGAATCAAACTTGTGCTGCAGTGGCTGCGGATAGCTTCATAGGTTGCATCTTAACCCCTTGCACCACCAGGGAGGCCCTATAATCAAACTTTTAGTAGTAGACCTCTCCCTCCTTTTATAAGGACACACATGACTATATTTAGGGCCCACAGGAATAATCCAAGATGATCTCATTTTAACATCCTTAATTACAGCTGCAAAGATACTTTTTCGAAATAAAGCCATAGTCACAAATTCCAGAGATTGAGTTGCAAACGTATCTTTTTTGGGGGGAGCCCATCCATTAAGCCTGCTATTATGCTGAATGTTTATCAATATCTTTGGCAGAAAAGAGGAAGTCCAACACAGGGCATTTGCCTTGTTGTGTAGTATAGATGTTCTCACCATGGTCAAATTCAGGCTACTGACAGGTAGTAGCTGAACATGGAATTGGGAAGAGCTGCACATTAGCACAATATTATACTTACATGTACATTCCCCACAGAGATGCAGGTACTTCTGGCGCCTAGAGAGTAGTAGCATGTAATCAACTTACATTACTTAGAAAGTGATGAGTTTGGAGTGCCTTAACTTTGTTATAAATATGATTTAATTATACATTATACACTTTAATAGTGATTATGATTAAAAACTGGCTCACAAAATTTCTGAAACTCTATCAGTTGGTTCAGATAAGATGGTATGAACTGGCTCCAACACACCCCTGGGTCGAATGTGCTGATTGATCCGGTCTGAGTTACAGAGCCTGAGGCATCAGGTCATAAATATTCAAGCCACATGAACTGAAATTGGAGAGTTTGGTTCTTAAGAAAAAATGGAGGTGCTAGTATTTAAGGAAGGGGAAAAATATTGGGAAGGCAAAAATAACAATGTCACTTCAGTACCACTGCTTGGGCATATTTTAATGACTTCAAGCTTAGGAAAAATATTTCATCAAAGTTCAGAACAGTTACAGGCACCAGTGTCGTGGCTACGTGTGGATCTGCAGCTCAGTCTCTCCACCAAGGAAAATCACTCTTCTCTACCTTCTCATTTCACTCAGCTCATAAAATCTGCTTCTAAGTCTGCATGCACCTATCCTAAGGTGATCAACATCAGAAAAAGAGACATAAACCAATATATTTGTAAAGTAACATTTTTTTAATTTAATTGCTTAATAGAATTTGCACACTATGCAATTCACCCATGTAAAGTTCAAAATTCAATGGTCTTGATATATTCACAGTCATTCACCACAACTAATTTTAGAATGTTTTCATCACCCTAAAAAGATGTTTTCATCACCCTAAAAAGAAACTGTCACTTTACAGTCATGTTCCAGTTCCCCATCTCTGACCTCCAGCCCTTGGCAACCACTACTTGATTTTCTAGCTGTGTATATTTACCTATTCTAGGAAGTTCTTATAAAATGGAATCCTATACTATGTGGTCCCTTGTTTGGATTTCTTTTTTTTAAAGATTTATTTATTTATGCATACAAGAGCAAGAGCTGGGGTGTAGGCCATAGGTGGGGGTGGGAGTGGGGGTAAGAGTATTCACCAGAGACAGAGTGGGGAGCAGAACAGGCAGATCTACAGAAATACAGTGCTGAGGGGAGCAGCGGGAGAGACAGGAGAGGTCTGCTGCGCCATGTGGGTAGCTCCCTGGCTGGGGATTGAACTAGCGCTGCAGTGGGTGCAAATTGCTTCATAGTGATGAAGCTTAACCCTTTGTGCCACCAGGGAAGCCCCTGGACTTCTTTCACTTAGCATGACATCTTAAGTTTCATCCATGTTCTAGCATGTGTCAATATTTTGTTTTTTATTGCCAAACAGTATCCATCATGTGGATAGGCCATGTTTTGCTTACCCATTCATTAGTGGATAGACATGGGCTGTTTCCCACATTTGACTGTTATGAATAACATTGTAGTGAACATTTGGGGACATGTTTTTATGTGGACATAGTTTTCATTTCTCTTAAACAAATGATCTTTCAAGCTAAAATTTTTAGGTAGGTTTCTTATTTTCCACATGTCTGAAAGGACTGCCTGTCCTATAGGAATTAATCAGAAATGTCACCTATAGAATAATAACTGGGTCACTCCTTAACCCTTAAGAACTGAATGAGCCCTAGAGAGAAGGAGGCCTGCACACCAACTTTACCAACTCCAGGAAGGAAGAGGACACTATTTTCCAGAAGGAGGGGCTGACTGGGGCCCATGGATCACCGAGTAGGTGTGATTAAATTCCCTCTGCAGAACCCACATCCTGGCCTTGTCCACAATAGACTCACAGTGATTAGTCCATCTCAGCGCTCCTTCAGGCGATCTCTATATGCAAAGCATAAAGAGTGCAAATAAAACTTTACTCTCTGACCTATAAGTCAGAGTCACAGGGTTTGGGAAACTTGCTGAGAAGGAATGAATTTTGAGGCCAACAGAGTTTCATTTTCTCCCTTGCATGTCTTGGGGGAGTTCTTTGGTGTGTCCTGCTGACCTGCAATGAAGAAAAAAAGCTCTATATTAATTTATATAGCAACTTTCTTCCAAGAAATTCAGAGTGTCTCAAACAGTCTTTCACTCATTCCCCTGAGGGAGTATGCATAAATGTGCATACGAAATTACTACTTTTAAAATTTACACTCTCCAGTTAGCCAGTACTGGGCAGAAATAGAACCAGAAAAGCAGGCCTCCTGACCAAACATTCCGTTATATTTCCAGTGAGCGTCTATAAATCAATGCATATCCTTAAAAACAGGATCTCGCCATAATATCTCCCATGACTCTACTCACCGATGCATTCCTTTCACCAGGGGCAAAACTTTCCCTTCCAAGTTAGAATCGACTGGTTTACCACACAGTATATCACAGACTCCCAACCATGTACTCTGTTTCTCCCCAACCCCGAAACAGTCAGTCCACCTATCCCTGTAGCTTCTCAGCCCTCAGAACTCAACCCAGCTGGGGCCCCTGAGACTCTGCCCAAAGGAAAAGTTCTATTCACAAATTCCAGGCAGAAAACTGGAGTCAGTTCCTCCTCTCTCTGGTTACACGCTGCATCTCCCAGTTGCTTTAACTTAGGGTTGCCCTGACCTCAGGGTTCTGCTGGTCAAACTGGGGAAGTGCCCCAACTGCAGTTTCCCAAAATGCTACCTACTGCCAAAGTGGAGGAGCCAGGGTCAGCTTCAGCATCAGCCAGATGCAGGGCAAATGGCACCCCCCTCTCCAAACCAAACACTTAGTTCCTTGTGTTGGGTCTTTCCACAACAGATTCTCATATGCCTTAGGTATTTTTTATCGCCGTAACATGGGTTGATAACACAGTGTATGAGTGAGGGCTGTGATTTCACATGCTGACACAGTATGTCACCACACGACACCACCACCGAGGCACCCAAAGTCCCCCACCACAGACCTCTCACCCACAGATTCCTTTTGTCAGTTTCTCATTTTCCAACCCTGAGGAAAAAAATCTCAGTCAGGGTCACACTTACTCATGCAAAATTTCAGGGACTCACCCCTGGGCAATATCTGTTCCTTTCCCCCCACTCCCAGGAAAACTTTGGGCTCTATAAATCCCTTTGCAGGGATTCTCAAGGAATGGGAAGTCTTCACCAAGTTAGTGACAAAAAATTCATACCAGTGACTCACACTGCATCCAGTCACAGACATATTTTGATTTGCCCCCATAGCCTTAACCTGCATAGTATTTAAAATTTGCATTAGTTTTCAACAAGGACTGGCTACATTGTTTATGGAACAACATAAAAACATAGGTTCTTTCTTCAGAATTAAGAATTTCAAGTGGCAGGGCCTCCCCTGGTGGCACAGCGGTTGAGCGCTGGGCTGTGAAGCTGCCCGCAGCCTCTGCAACACCGGTTAGATCCCTGGCAGCCGGCGAGTGTCCCAAATGGCTCCCAAATGGCGTGACAGACCTCTCCTGCTGCACCCGCTGCTCCCCTCAGCAGTGTATTTCGTCAGTCTGTATAAGTACCGCGCACTAACCGATTGCGCCACGGGAGCTCCTCGTCAGTCTGCCTGTTCTGTTCCTTGCTCTGGCTCTGGTGAATTCTCTCACTCTCCAGCACTTCTGACTGTACTCAGTGGTCGTATAAATAAATAAATAAATCTTAAAAAAAAAAAAAAAAGAATTTCACGTGGCAGTAGCAGAACACTAAGCCAAGCACCAAGGTCCATCTTAGTACAGGGTCCTGTGTGATTCCAGGTGTCCACGGGGCTAGGGCTGCTGCCAATATTCAGAAAGTGAAAGATTCTTAATCTCTCTTAAAAACAACAAAACAACCCAGTGACTGGAGGACTGCAGCCCCAAGTGAAGGGCAAAATTGACTGGTGCTGAGTAGCAACTTGTATTAGTGTGCTCAGGCCACCATAGCAAGAGTGAATGGCTACAACAACAGAAATTGATTATAACTGATAGCAATTCTGGACGTGCAAAGTCTGGGGTTGAGGCATCAACAGGATAGCTCCTTCGAAGGCGCCTCTGCTTGGCTTGCCTTTGCACTGACGGTGGTTTTTTCTCTGCTTCTTTCCATGGTCTTCCCTCTGTACCTGTCTATGCCCTAACCTCCTTCTTCTAAACGGAGTCCCAGGCCTGTCTGGTGGCACAAGAGGTTAAGACATAGCACTATGAAGCTATCCGCAGCCACCGCAGCATGAGTTCAATCCCTGGCCAGGGAGCTACCCACATGGTGCAGCAGACCTCTGCTGACTCGCCCGCTGCTCCCCTCAGCAGTGTATTTCTGTACATCTACCTGTTCTGTTCCCCATTCTGTTTCTGGTGAACCCTCTCACCCCCCATACCTCTGGCCTGTACCCAAGTTCTTGTATGCATAAATAAATCTTTAAAAAATTCATTGTTTACTTAAATAAATAACTTGATTGGTCATGAAAAAAAATCAAATGTTGATCATTATACTTATCCCCCATCTCTGCTTAATGGCAGGTGATGGCTTAAATAACTTGATTGGTCATGAAAAAAAAATTCATTGTTTAGAGGGAGTCTGCCAGTCCCAGTGGACTAGGACCTACTCTACTGACCTCCTTTTGACTTTATACCTCTTATACCTCTTTTTAATTAGGTCCATCTCCAAATCCAGTCACATTCCAAGCAACTAGGGCTTAGGGCTTAGTTCTCCATACAGATGTTGGAGGAACACAACACAACGTCGCCCATGACACAGCTGTCCTTTTGGAGGCAGCACAGTTCTGCAAGTGAAAGTCCTACCTCTCTCCCCAACAATTGTCTTCTGTCGCTTGTTTACGCCATTGTTCCTCTGCCCTCTGGTTTCCCTCTCTCTTATAGAACTACCTGCTCTTCCCTGCAGCACATGGAGGAGTGACTTGTCTACCCAGGACACACCCTCCACATCTGCAGAACAAGAGTGCTGTGTAAAAGACCCTTTTCAAGACCATAATCAGTTTCTTAAAAACAAACCAAACAGTACCATTGCACGAGATAAAAGTTAAGTTTCAGTGCAAAAAGAAGAAGCTGCCAAGAGATGGACTTGTAAATTTTACTAGAAGGAAGTCACAAGACCGGAATTCTTCCTGTAGCTGATCCACTTTAAAATCAACTGAGCTTACCAGGGCCGGCCCTAAGTTTCAATGGAAACCCAGCCACATAGCCCCTTAGAGAGCATCTACTCCCAAATTGGTCTTTGTACCTATTTGTAGAAATGTTAGCCAGATTAGAATTGAAAATTCTGTTAATTCTGGGGAAGTTTTTGGTCTTCTGCCTGGAACTATTGAAGCATATAATCACACCTACTACATGTAACGCTTGGTAGTATAATTTCCAGGACAACACTAATACTTTATGCTTAAATTTTTAAAAGAAACTGAGCAGAGACTGAAGACCTGCTCAATGCTGCTTCTTGCAAAGAAGCTCCACCAAAGGTAGGAGGATGACTTTAGTGATGGCAAAAAAAAAAAATATATATATATATATATATACATATCTATATTGCATTTTAAAAGGGAGGGAGACACACAAATCTCTGCTTAGAATCTGGGATCTCATGATGCTGAAATATAACATTTACACTGCATGTAAACAGAAAGGGAAGAGGTCAGATTTGGAAGGCAGGGTCTAAAGAATGCCAAGATCTTAAAAAATCTTACTCTAACCCCTTTGGTTTTAAGCCAAGGAAAGTGAGGTACTGCAATGTAAATGTCTCCTAGGCCAGCACTCCACCTAAAATGCCCTCTTTTCTCTCCCCCAAGTTACTCATGGCTCCACCAGGCTACTCTGAACAGGCATTGGCCTGTCGACCTGAATTACCTGCAAAGCAAAATAAAACAAAAACCCCGCGCTCTCTCTACCCCAAATCTCTACTTAGACCTCAGAGTTGAGAAAGCAAAGACAATTTTAATTCCAGCTCTCTTAGCACAGAGAAGAAAAGGCATCTGACTGGTGGTGAGTCTTTCCCAGCTGGTTCGGGTCGGCCCCCAGCAGGTCTCGCGGCGGCTGCCGGCGCCACCCGCCGGTCCGACACCAGGGGGCGCAGCATCCTTTGTGCTGACACCGGCGGTGCAGACAGGCTTGGGAGCCCGTCCCGGCCTTCAAGAAAACCTTCCTTTCCCTCCTTTCACGGTTTCTCTCTGGAGCCAGTCCCCTTCCTCTGAAAAACGTTTTCTTGTTTCTTCCTGCCCCTCAGATCCTCCCTCTCTGTCACCTCAGATTTGCACAGTGCTGCGCATGTTTCTAGAAGGGCATTTGAGAGACATCATCCGCTCCCAGCTGCTCCTTTTCTGCAAAGGCTTGGACACCATGGTCACGGCCTTTTTTTCTCTCATGTGGAAGCCCCCAAATTCAGGATGCTTCTGGTGATTCTCCCAGAATGCAGGACCTGCAAGGACAGGAGCTAGATGAATTATCATATCCATCCTACAGAATTTCTTTCCACTCAAAAAATAGAACAAATGAAATTCCTGATTCTGGGACACTCATACCACCCAGTGTTTGGAGCTGTCCCTGGACAGTCTAAGATCAGGTCTGGATATGGAAACCTACCAGAAAGGTGGGCAGGCCAGGCTTTAGTATCCTACCACTCACCCCCCTTACCAACTTTCTGTGTAGCCCAAGCAGGGAGAACTGCTTAGCTCTGTGTGTTCTCCAGTTCATAGACCCCCAAAATCTCTGATTCCATGACTCAGTACTCCCATCTTTCACAGATAAATGGACATCTCTTTCTCCTTTGGGATGCACTTCTAGCCCTGCCTCTGCACGCACAACACACACAAAATTCAAAAAACCCTAAAAATCCATGTTTCTGAACTGAAGGGCTTCTGGGGACCTTTGCAAAGCAGGTGCTACATTTACATAGAGAGGTTGCAAGTGCACATGATACTTAGTCCTTTCCACCTCTCATTTCAGCAACCTTCCAGCAACCCTGAGAGATAGGCTGGAAAACCTAAAGCCTAAGAAGCTTGCCTCAGGCTCAGAGCTTACAGGATAGATGCAACACTAGGGTGCTTGTCCACTTGCACCCAGATCTGGAAGGAGTGTGGTCTTAGCACCTGAAAACCTGGAGCCTTAGTGACTAAGGAGACTTAGTGACTAAGGAGAAGGGAAGGTGTGAAGTTACCTCTGAACTGACCCTTCCTTTTGTCTGGGGCCTCATTCACTTCCTTTTCCTCCCCACTCATCCTAGCTGATGTCACAAGTCACAAAATCTAAGTTCTCAGACCCAGACCAGGGCTAGTTGTTTTGAATGTGAACTTCCCTCCCCTCTTTCATATTCAAAGATAGAGAAAATCTCTAAAGGAAAGAAAATGATTCATGCTATTCTTGGAGAGGGGGCCGAGTAGGAGACTTTTACTTTCATTTTATGCCTTTATGTATTATTTGAAATATTTTGATCTGTGCTTATATTACTTTTATAATTTCATTTTTAATTTTCGATGGGAACTAAAGATGCTCTTCAGAGTCATGGTGATGATGAGTTGTGTAGGGGATCTGGTGTGGCATGTGGTCTGGCACTCAGTTGATGCTTACTGAACAGAAGTTTATTGTGAGCCATCATACCACCTCAAAACTGAGCAAATGAAATACAAACCCAGAAACCTGTTGTCTGTGCAGAGTCCGCTCTCAGCTGAGTGTCTGCCCTTAAATAATTCAAGTCCCTGCTCTGCACCTCAGTTTCCTCACCTATGAAATTACAAGACACTTGCAAGTTGATTGGGGAAATGGTGGAAAAAAACAGAGCCGCACTCAACACCACAGTGCCTCAGATACCTTGGAAAATTCAGCCCTGGTGTGGGCAGAGGACACCTCTCCAGCTTAAGTTCATCAGATAGAAACCTTTCCTCAGAACTGTCATCTAGGTTGTGCAGAAAGGGCCAGAGACCACTGCACAAGTTATAAAGGTAATACAGGAGTTAAGCTAGGCAACAAAAATGCATCAACACTGTGAAAGGCTGTCAGCTGAGGTTGGGAAGTGAGGAATGGTTTAGGCTGTTCCTTGGTGCATCTGGTGCAATGATCATTTCCTGACAAGAGAAGTGGAGGTGCTCTTGGTTGGCAAAGGGAGTGTGTAATGCAAGGCCGGGCCATTGGGTCAGGCAAAGTCAGTCCCAGTCCAGTTCCCTAGGCTAGGAGCCCCCTGTCTGGGCCACAGGGCTGGTGAGACCGTGAGACCAGCTCCTCCCCTTAGCAGGTTCATGAAGAAGCAAGATGGCCCTTTGGATAAAGTCCAGAGCAGCCCACTGCCCAGGAGAATTGGACTAAAGCACCTCTGAAGTTTCCTTCAGCTTTAACTTTATCTGAACAACAGCAAAAGTGGAAAAACCAAGAAGGTGCAAATGCTCAGACCCTGAAACATTAGCGGCTGAGGTAGGGAGAGCTGTTTGGGGGCTCACGGTTCCTGAGAAACAGAATGGGCTGCTTCCCTTATAATCACCCTGGCCAGCACTCGCTCTCTGGGGACTGGGGGCAGGTACTTTGGTGGATAGGAAGGTTGCGACTTTCTTTTCGAGCCACAGGCTTCCTATTTAAAGAAGCACCGCCTGGTGCAGCAGCACGCGGTGCCAATATTTGCAGGCAGAGAGATTTTCTGACATCGTAAAGGGTGTGTGTGGGGGACATTCAGAACAGATGGGAGGCCTGTTCCCAAGGCCATCACCAGGCAGGGCAGAAATCGGTTGCACCCGCATCGGGGAGGAATCTCCAGTTCCTACTCTCGCGGTCAGTAAAAGGTATCTGCGTTTATATTTTAAAAAGAAAAGGGGGGCATTTTTTTTTTTCGTATCTCTGCATTATCTGGCCACACCCCTTACGACATCTCCCCCCAAAACTGGTGTTGTCACTGCCCGAAGGGAAGGTAGTGTTTTGCGTTCCTGAGGGAGCTGGAATAACGGTATCAGAGTATGCCAACACCTGGAAGATCCCTCCTTTTTTCTGAGGCCTAGTGATCTCAGGGAGAAGGCGAGTGGAGGAGGAGACGGCTTGTAGAGAGGTTTTGGCAGGTACCAACAGCTCCGCCTCATTGTAAGAGGCAAACCAAATAAATAAAAATAGCTCCAACCCTCATACTTGGACACATCTATATTCTGTGCAAGTCTCTGTATTTCCAGAGAAATGCCTCCGTCGTAAATGACAGGTCCCTTCCACAGGCAGTTCTGAATGTCTGACCACTTGTTAAAATGTCTCTGCGCTTGCTTTTCCGCGTGATTCTTCTTCTGCGCCGATTTGTATCTCTAATAAGCAGTATTGTTTATTATCCTTGGGTCCGTGCCCCTGGGATTGAATTGAAATAAAACAGGAGCGCCGAGACTGAGCGCTGGAAAATGCGCCGGCTTTCCCAGGCCCCTGAGGGTCGCCGGGGAAGCGGAGCGGCCACGCGGGGAGAGCTCACCCCTGCGCGCGCGCCTGGCCAAGGCAAGTTTGCAAGACTCTTTCCAGACGCCGAGAGGTCCTGGGCACCCCGAAGCCGAGAGGAGTGGGTACAGGAGGGAGGCACGCCGGGAAGGGACATGCAACTAGGCATTGGGATTAGAGGTGTGACCGAAGGGGCTGCGCAGGCTAATTCTGCCAATATCATTTTTTAAAAAAAGACTGTGGCGATAGCAGCGTTCGCAACGGTTTTTTTTTTACTGAAAGTCTCAACTCATCCCTGTGCAATAAATTCTCTTTAATAAATTCTGATTCTTCTGCGTAGCCCCCGCAGTGTTCGCTGTCAAAACCAGGTATCCTTAACCAGATGAGGCTTACCCCCCTCCTTCCGCGCGCATTTCTAATATTTGCCCCCATTTCGTTTTCAGCGGAGTGCTTCGTGACAACGGAGGATGTGAGTGCACACCCTAAGGAATAAAGCGCCGCGGTACCCCCAGTTACAGAGAAAGGTTTCTCTTCCCCTCGGACCCCAAACGGGCCCCTCAGTGGATCCTTTCAAATTCCACCTCTCGCAAAACGAAGTGGGGTTTGCGATGAAAAAAGCAGAAACCCGCGTTGGAGACCCAACGCCCAGTGCTTCCCGAATCCGGGGGAAAGATGCCGGGTTTAGAGCAGCCTGCGCCTCTGTGTCCCCCCCCAATTTAATGACCGGGCTGGCTCTGCTGGAGAGTTTGCCCAAAAGAATGTTATTAAATGCGCGCCAGACCAGAGCTGCGTGCTTCCCAAATGAGACTTTCCAGCCCCAGGACCCGGCCCGAACGGTCCTTCTCACAAGTTTCTGTGAAAGAATCCAAGCCCCCAGTCCCAGCTTCCGAAAATTCCCCCCACGGGTTACAAAGGCTGCTCGAATTGTCTTTGCTAGCTCGGCTCCCTCATCCCCTTAGATTATTTAGAAATACAGAGATTCTGTTTGCTTGCAAGAGCAGAGTCATTTCCCTCAGGCAACTTAGTGCAAGAGCTTTAAGCAGCCTCTGGGGTGCAGCTCGGAGTGCTCAGAGTTTTCAAATTTCAAGTAGTAGTAAAGTGAATTGGGGTGCAGGGCAAAGTGCGGGGTGCTGGAGTGCAGAGTGCGGGTAGGCGCCTAGGAAGCCGCCAGGAGG
Organism: Talpa occidentalis; assembly: GCF_014898055.3. Taxonomy (NCBI): domain Eukaryota; kingdom Metazoa; phylum Chordata; class Mammalia; order Eulipotyphla; family Talpidae; genus Talpa; species Talpa occidentalis. The sequence continues at coordinate 15,276,762 of NW_023605083.1, forward strand.
CTTTCTGCTTTTTAAGTTTAGACTTGCAGCACAGCGCAAGCACAAACTGCACGCTTCGTGGTTTCCGAATTTAGAGAATAGTGCAGTTTGGGCCCATCCCTGCAACCCAGAGGCCCCACACAGCGTTTAGAGGGCTGTTTCCACTTCCCGAAGATCAAGCAGAGGCATGGGCGAAGTTCGCGGGGCACTGCCAGGCACAGCTGACTTTGTTCGCTGCTCCGGCTTTTCTGTTCTGTCCCTTCTCTTGCCAACCCCAGAACCATCCCTCGCTCCCAGGATTGCGCAGGAGAAAGAAGGACCAAGCGACTAGGCTGCGGAATATCCCAACAGGTCACTTCACCCCGGTACTGGCCCGGCTTAATTATCAAAGGCTGACCCCACTGGCAGCCCTAAGCCGGGGCCCAGAAGCAGACACCAAGGGTGTCATGGAAGGAAAGTCGCCTTCTGAGAACCACTTTAAATAACCTTGTTTTCTCTGCACTCTCCAGCTTCCCGAAATAGCGCGGGCTGCGCGGTTTGGAAAGCCGTTCAATAAGCCTAAATAAGCCGCTTCGGGCTGTAAACTCACATCCGATTTGCCTCCCTTCCTCCCCTCCCCCTAGTTGTTGCAACCAAACCCAGCTAGGCTTAGAGCAATAGGTATTTATTTGACAATTGGGAGACCCCCATTTGGAATGCCCTAGGCTCCAGCGCAAAAGAGGAAAACGCTGAGTTGCACTTGGATGAAATAACTGACTTCTGCCTTTCCCCGGGGCGCAGGGAGGAAAAGCAGTGCCCGGCCTGGCGTGCCACGGGCTGCGGCGGCCTTGCGCTTCTGCAGTGGCATGGTGCTCCACGCGTCCTTCGCGGTGCGCAGGGGAAAGTTGGGTAGGACAGTTTCGCCCTGCCGGTCGCAAGGATGTGCTGGCTGGGATCTCGCAGACTCTTGGTCCTGGCTGCGTGGGCCCCCTCCCCTTCGGAGACGCTCCCCCAAAAGTCCCCGCCTGAGGCCGTGGGCGCACGTGGTACTCCGAGACAGTGCGCGCAACGCGAAACTTCAGACGTCGCCCCAAAGATCCCAGGCGCGTTCATCCCTCGCTGGGCTGGGGGAAGGTTGGGGGGATCCTGCCCCTGAGCGGGCGGATCTGATCCCGCCTTAGCAGACAAGTCTTTCCCGCTGCTCTGAACCATCGCGGGGTACTGCTTTCCGCATGGACAAAAGCGCCCCGCAACACCCGGCTCTGCCCAGTCCGCTGCCTCAAGAATTGTCCTCAGATTCCCCACAGGGAAGCCTTGGTGCGGAGGGTGAACCTGACCTTGGATCTTTTACTGCCTCAGGGTGCGGCCAAGCTCTCCCCTCTCCCAGCAACAACTAACTCCCGAGATTACTCCGGCTCTACTCGCACTACTCGCTTGCCTGGCGCCTCCACCACTAATTGCGCTCCTTAAACTTTCCGAAGAAAAGTTCTCTTGGTCGTTGCCATCTGGTTTGCCCAGGCAGGCAGGAGAAAAGGGTCCTCCTCCCCCCTCCACCTAGCCGGCTCCCCGTCCCGCCCTCCTCCACCCCTAGCGTTCAAACCTTGCGGGTGTGAACGAGCTGTGGTGGAGCCCCCAAGGCACCGACTCTGCAAGGACCGAGTTGGTTGTGCGTACCCCACTCTCTGCGCCCGGGCCGCTCCAGCCGCTCCTCCCCCACCCGCGCTCAGCCCGGACCTGCGGGCTTGTAGTTTGGTTTTGTTCAAATTTCTTTTTTCTTTTTTTTTTTTTTTTTAAGATTCCCTCCTGCTTGAGCCTCGCGCCAGCCAGCTTCCCAGTTCCCCCGGGCAGAGCTAGGAAGACGCACCTTCGCGCCGGGCGGGTTGTCCACTGAGTGGGGGCCAAGAGCGCCCAGACCGCGCGATTTCTCCAGCTGGGTTTTGTCTGGGGAAGCGGGGGACCCTCCCTTCCCCGTCCTGGTATGAGGCAAATTCCTCCTCCTAGGCGAGCCTGAACGCCCCCCTCCCACCCCACACACACACACACACACACACACATACACACAAATATACCCGTGCGTGCGCGCTACCCAGTCCTTACTCGAAGCTGTGAACGTGACTGTCTGGGGAGTTGTTTTTACACTTGTTTAGGAGAAGAAACTGTTCCAACACCTTCCTGAGGTCTTCCCACACACAGGGGATGGTTGCGAGACCCTCCAGGTCCCGCAACTCGATGCGCCTGATCTGGAGACTACCACGGAAAGTGCCCCAAGTTGGTTAGTTTGTGGCCTGTGATGTTTTTATTTTGTCTAGGATTAGCGGGGCTTGAGATTTTTGTGGCCAACGTTACTACCCCGGGGCTTCAACTTTCAAACCAACAAGTGAACGGGAACATTCTGGCGAAACTGGATCTCCCGGTGCGCACCGCTGCGACGCATGCCGCATGCCGGGAGCAGAAACGAAATGCTCTGCGGATGGCGCAGCGCAGGCTCCTGGGCCTGAGGTTGCCGGGGCGTTTCTGAACCCCGCGGGATTGGACTTGGAATCAGATTTGACACAAACACCCCACCCTCCCACCGCCAGGACGATGGCCAGCACTTTGCTTAGATCCTTCCATGTGCCGGACGGGTTCCTCTTGTGCTTCCCTGAGGACACCTGCCCTTGAGGGACCGCAGGGGCTAACGGTTCAACCCGGCCCTGCCTACATCCCAGAATCGGAAATAAGTTTGTCTTGTGCTCAAGTGTAGGAAAAAATCCATTTATCTCCAGTAATCATGCACTTGACTTGTCTGGCCAAAGCCAAGGTGGTTTACAAGTGCCTCCTCCCTCAAAAGCAGACCCTCCCCACCACCAACCCACTCCCGCCCCTATCACATTCTCTTTCCGCTACTCTGGGTCAAGTTGTGCCCCACTTTCTTGGCGCGCTCCTGCGGTGCTTCCCTTGGCCTAGCGTCTCACTATCCGGTCTCAACCTGGACCTACAGGAAATTAAGTTGTGCCTCCTGGACCCCTCCCGTGCCCAAACTTGTCCATGGGTGCCATGGACTGTGTTGCCACCAAGACTGTGAGGAAAAGCCCAATGGAGGGTGACCTGGAAAGGTGGGAGATTTCCAGGTGGTTCTTTCTTGACTCACCTGCAGAAGCAAAACTATGCAGTGACCTTGGCAGGAGCCCTCAGAGTAGTTTTGAAAAATGGGTGGGGGGCAATAAAAATGAAAGTAGAAGGGAGGGATAGATAAGATCGTGGGTGTCTGCAGCCCCACCTCCCCAAAGCCTGAGCCTTTGATGGAACTGTCTATCTTTTAAGTTCCAAACTCCTCCAGGTTGGGGTGGAGGAGAGGCACCCTAGCTCTGCAGAGCCAGCCAAAGTAAGGTGGGCAGCCCTTACTCTCTAAGTGTGGTAGAAGAGTTTGCCACTCCTGATGTTTGCCATCCTGGTAATGGTTTCCATTTACAGAGAAGTCCCAACTTCCCTTTGCCATCTCTGCGCCCCCATACCCTTCCCATCTCCCAGGCTCTTGGACTATATTTATTTCTTTTCATTCTCCAGCAGCCCAGATTTCACTGGGAGATTTCTAAGGTAGGTGAGGAGAGGGAAAGACAGGGTCAAGAAAAAGCACTGGATGTACTTTTGGGGAGAGGACTAGAGAGGAATTGAAAATGGAAGGGGCTGAATTTGGGAGGGATTTAAAATTTCATGTCCTTCAGAAGCTGTCTGCTTTAGACCAAAACCTATTTAAATTACTGGGAGACTGGAAGCCCAGAGTCTCTGTGGAAACAAAAAGTAAAAGGCTTGTTGGATGCCCCTTTCTTCTTCCACTTTGCAAATAAATACAAACAGATCTCCTCTGTTCACTTCAGTGACTCAGTACCCTCCCACACTGGCACTGGGGCTTGCCTTAGTGGTTAAGGGTCCACCTCACAAAGGCCATGCTGGGAGGGATGACACAGGACTGAGTCCTCAGTCCCCAGCAGAGCCTGGAAGGGTCTGGTTTAATGGAGGGAAGAAGCAGTGCCTTGGCCATGCAGGGGTCCCCAGGATGACCCAGCCACGCCTCTGCCTTCAAAGCTCCTCTTCTACTGGTTATTCAAAGCCTCAAATTTATATTCCTAGTCTCCAAACCTGAGATTCTTTTTTAAAGGAATAACATTTACCAATGTGTTTGGAGTGATTGTGTTTGCTGGTTTTCCTTCTTTCTGTCTGTCCGTCCCCCTGCAGGGTTGCCAACCCTGCAGGAAGTTTAGCAGGAGGGTGAAATTGACCAGTTTATTCTTATTAATCAAGCACAAAAAATGGCAAACAGCATAAACACAGGCTCTTCGTTCTTAACATGATCCTTTAAAAAAAAAAAAAAAGGAAAAGGAAAAAGAAGCAGTCATTTAGCTAGGAACTGGTTAGGACTGAGAAATCAGTAAAACTGGTCAACTAGCTAATCCTGTCCCTTTAAGAAAACCCATCAGCCTAGTGTCTGGGAAAGAAGCAAACTAACCGCTTGGAACAAAAGAGACAAAGAGGCCAAACAACAAAACAAACAAACAACCCCCCTGCCCACCCCCCCCCCCTCCAGACAACAATAGGCTAGACACAGCAAGTGCAGTTACAGCCTGGCCCGCCTGCTGCTGTAGAACTGCCAAGTCCCCGCTTTGGACTGGAGACTTTCTCTCGCCCTGCTCCCACCCCGTCACTCCCCCTCGGCCCTTTCTGTCTTTCTCTCTGTGTGATTCTCCGTGTCCCTCTCTTGGGGTCTGGCTGTGTGTTTTGTCCCTGTCTGTCCCTGTTCTGTGTTTGCTTTCACTTGATGTCCCTCTCGGTCTCAGATCTGCATTCCCCCCCCCCACCCCCGCCCTACCTCCCTCTCCCCCCATTTCCCTCCCCTCCCCATTTGCTAGGCCCTTTCTGGGGCATCCCCATACCGTCTCCTCTGAGCTTCTGTTTCTCTAAATTGTCACTGTGGCCTATGTGCTGTTTTGTTCTCAGCACCCTTGCCAGGAGGATCTCCAAGTCCATTTGCACTTGAGTTTCCAACCATTCCTTGTGTTCAGGTCTTTGCTCTTTTCTCTACAAGGTGCTGGCATACCCCGACCCCACCCCTTGCCCCCAGCAGCCCTTTCTTCTGCTGCTGGGGACTCACATGCCTGTTTGCCCTCCCTTTATCTCACCCCCTACCCTGTGCCCCCTACCCTGTGCTCCCAACCCAGCCTTTCCTTCCTGCTCTTCTTTTTACCAAACTTTACTAAAATACTGTAAATATCTCTGCCTGGCGATTGCTTTTCTTTATAAAGTGAATGTAGACTTTTGGATGTGGGGGTAAAGAAAAGAAAGAACCAATAAATGGAGACTGCAGGCAGCAGAGGCTGAAGCTTGGAACAAGCGTTCCTGCCAACAGCACCATTCCTTTCACACTCCCCCCCCCCCAATGCCCCTTTGTGATAGCATCTCCTCCTGAAGCATCTGCTCTGCTCCAGGGAGACTCTGAGAAAGGCTGGGCAGGCTGGCGCTCCTCTGCGGGGCAGCAGGTGGCCAATGGGCAGGGAGGCCACAGCCTCAGCCTGGCATCCCAACCCCTTGCTCCACTTCCCCTCCTGAAGAAACAAAAAAGAGGGTTCTAGCCATGAGACCAGGTCTTCAATTCCTCTCTAAGAGAGGTCTAGAATGGCTGCTTGAGAAGAAGCTTTTCCAAAGAAAGTCATCTCATAGTAAAAAGGGACATTTTAGCTAACAGGAGCCTGTGGGCGAAACAGGCCTCCACTGCTTAGAGCAGATCTGAGAACTCCCAGTCAGGGGGCACAGGGTTGGCAAATGGTGGTATCCCTCTCCCACCAAAAAACATTTCCAGTAGGTTAGAGAACCAGGACAGATGATCTTCCTCAGACTCACACCTTCCTCTTGTCCGCCTTTCTTCAATAATACATGAGCAAATACAGATGAAAACATTAGTGTACAACTCTGAAGAGAAAGCACTTAGCCTGAGCAGATAGAAATAGGAAACTTATCCTCATTGTTTGGTTGCTTGGTGATAAGGGCAGTATTAAAAAACACTGATGTTATAAAACATGCATAGGCACATATATGTGCAGAGGTGTACATGTTCATATACTTAGTTGGCAAAGGCCAATTATTACAAAGAAAAGGGTGGAGTTTGATTATAACCTGGTCACTAGATCTACATCACAGTGCTATTTTTTTTTAATTTATTTATTTATGCATACAAGAACTGGGGTACAGGCCAGAAGTGTAGGGGGTGAGAGGGTTCACCAGAGACAGAGTGGGGAGCAGAACAGGCATATTGACTGAAATACACTGCTGAGGGGAGCAGTGGGCGAGACAGGAGAGGTCTGCTGCACCATGTGGGTCAGTTACCTACCCTGGGATTGAACTTTTGCTGCAGTGGCTGCTGATGGCTTCACAGTGCTGAGACTTAACCACTTGGTTCCACCATGGAGGCCCCAGAGTCATTCTTTTCAACAGTTAAGGTAGAGAGAACCCTTATCCAAAATCTAGCCATTTACATGTCCTTATTTAAAACTGTATGTCCACAGAGCCCGTATTGAGGGTGGAGGGGGGACATATTAAAAATCACATCATAACCAAGAGCCAAGAAGGAAGATACACAGAAGAACATGTTCTAATGAACTGTGGTCCTGACCCATAACTTCCCAATTGGGAATGCTGTTTTCTTGGTATTTTGACCTTGTCAAAATGACTGATATTTTTCTCCTCCAGAGGACTCAGTCTCTAGCTGAGTTTCTGGAGCAGTGTTTTGGGATGACACTTCAGTGCATCTGGAAGCATTCACTGGAGGAGGAGCCTGTCCTGGCCTACCACCAGTGACTATTGCTGGGATTTCTGCTCTTTCCATGGAAGTTCCATCTCCACGTTGCACTAGCTTCCAGACACTTCCTGTTTTATCACAGCCTTAACTACATGCGGTGGGTTCTCAAGGCCCCACCTCAACAATTCAGATCAGTTCTTTGCTCTTCCCTCTTCTTCACTGTTTACATCACGAGGCCTCTTCTACTTATGACATGGATATGGAAACCTGCTGTGTCTTTCTAACTCTTTAAGCACCATGATTTCCATGTAACATTTTTATTTTTTTAAAGATTTATTTATGCATAGAAGAACTGGGGTACAGGCCAGAGGTGTGGGGGGTGAGAGGATTCACCAGAGACAGAGTGGGGAGCAGAACACACGGATTGACTGAAATACACTGCTGAGGGGAGCAGCGGGCGAGTCAGGAGAGGTCTGTTGCACCATGAGGGTAGCTCCCTGGCCAGGGATCAAACACATGCTGCAGTGGCTGCTGATAGCTTCATAATGCTGCGCCACCAGGGAGGCCCTCTATGCAACACCTTTCTATGAACTACAGATACAGCTGCCTATCCTTCCTGGGAGCACCTCTTCTCTTTTCAGTTCCCATCACCAGACAGTGAACAACCTGTGCAACCAAACATGCATATTCTGAATTCCCCTATTCTGACAGGTGTGAGTGTTTCTGGGCACTTAGTCACTTAGGAATGTTCTTCTAAAATGAGAAAGCCCACAAAGGGTGATGCCAGAAGACTAGCAGGCTTTGAAGCCTTCCAAAGGCTTGTCGTTTGTTCTTCTTGGGCGCTTGTCCAGGAAAAAGCCTGAGATTGTGTTTCCTTACTTTGTCTTTGACCTACATTCTACATTTACTAAGGCTTCATTGCCAGACCTGGGGCAGGAAAGCATTTGTTGTAGCAATGGGTATAGTGGGTATTTTTTTAAAAATGTATTTATTTATGCATACAAGAGCTGGGGTACAGGTCGGAGTTGTGTGTGGGGGGTGAGAGGATTCACCAGAGACGGAGTGGGGAACAGAACAGGCAGATTGACCGAAGTACACTACTGAGGGGAGCAGCAGGCAAGTCAGGAGAGGTCTGCTTCGCCATGTGTGTTGCTCCCTTGCTGGCCAGGAATTGAACTCGTGCTGCAGTGGCTGTGGATAGCTTCATAGGTTGTGTCTTAACCCCTTGTGACACCAGGGAGGCCCCAGTGGGAATTAATTAATAGGCCACCCCCTCAGACACTGGTAAGTCCTCTTTTCTTTGCTCATCCTTGCTTCCAGTGGGTCAGATCTTACTCTAATCCAGTCACTCACTTCCAGACAACCTTGGCACTACTGCCTCCACAGTTAAAGTTAAGTTTGGAAAAACTGCCAGATGTAAATACCACCACCAGATTAATAGATTCCAAATGACACCATTCTGAGCTAACAATATAATTTGCATTCTTCACAAGGAAAAGGCTCAAAGAACTGTTTCCTCTTTAAAGGAAAGGTATGCTTCTTGTTGCTGACACACAGATTCTACACTGATCCCATTCTATAGAACAAGAAACTTCCCAATTTAGGAGTTTGGGAAAAATATTTTATTTTATCATTTGAGGTGGCTCTCAAACCTGGCTACACATTAGAATCACCTGGGGAGCTTTAAAAAAATTACCCGTGCCTGGGCTTCTCCTCAATCCAATTAAATCAGAATCTCTAGGGATGTGGTATGGGCATTGGTATTTTTTAAAAGCTCCCTTGGGTGATTGTGATGTTTAGCCAGGGTTGAGAACCACTAATTTATTAGGTGGAGAGCATAGTGCATCGTGGTGAATAATGTTCATTCCTTCAACAAGGAAACCTGCTCTAGGAGATGGTCTGGTAGAGCCAAATGATGAGGTTGATGGATACCGTGCTCTGGGAGTTTAAGCTTCAGTGGGCCATTGCTAATGTGTAGGTGTCTGAACAAAACCTCTGTGAAGTGTGACCAACTTGCTTCTGCAAGGACCATGAAACAGGAAGGTAGAACCCCAAGTTCCAGTTCAGGTTCTGTCCCAAACTAGGGCAGTGTCCTTAGACAAGTCTCTTCACCTCTTAGGACCTCAGTTTGATCATCTATAAAAGGAATTGGCTGAAATGCAAACTCCATACTTGGTCTTCTTATAGTGTATTGCTAAATACTCAGGAACTCATAAGCTTAGCCAAGCAATTACCCAATTCTTTTGGTGGCGGGCTCACTCCACTCATGCATACTACTGACAATTGCCCTTCTGATGTGCACCAAATCCCTTTCCGAAATGCCTGAGTATCAGAGTGTTAATTTTTAAATAATACTGGACTCCCTGGTTCTCTCCTCGCGTCTCTTACAAATTAGCAGATGAAGGGACTGGAATAGTGGTAATGTCTATGAGCAGTGGGTAATGACTAACAGAAGTTTATCCAGTTGGATAAATGTCTAGTGGATTGCTGCTGGGGTCAGTGTTAGTTCTGGTCTTAATTAACATCTTCATTAATAGTGTGGGAGAGGGAATAAACAATAGCTAATGATATTTGCAGATGGTAGTAAATTCAGAGGTGTTGCTACTACCAGTGAGAGCAGCAAGAGCCATGGGGATAACAGAGATGTGAACAAGAAGTGATTATAATGATGTTTGTTCTGGAAAGGGCAGAACAAAGTGTTTAGGGAGGGAAATGTGACATGCTAAAAGAAACAACCATTGCTATCATTTGTAACTCGGGCAAGTGAGGCAGCTGATGGCCTTACAGCTTCTGTTGCATGTAATGGAACGTTGTCCTGGACAACAACACTAATCATAACAACAACAATAACACTAATAATATACAACATTTATGAAGTGCTGACAATAGGCCAGACAGGGTTCTAAGTGATTTACATGTAAGCAATTTTTATCCCTAAAGTCATGATGCAGCTCTCCTAGGCTTGCGACAGATTCTGACATAGTTTTGCTATGGTCTTGGATTGTAGGTATGAACAGACATGTGGGTTCAAGGGAAAGTGAGGAGTTTGAAGAATGGACAAGTAAAGTGGAGACTGGAGAGGGAGGTTGCCAGGTTCACGAGCAGAATATTTTTTTATCTTGATTTTCTTCTGTCCCCAATCTGCCCACCATCTTACTTTCTCTTCAGGCAATTGCTGCATTAACATGGTTGGCGGGGGGTAAACAGAACAATCTTACAAAAGCTAAGAAAGGCAGCGATGAAAGAAGGAAGGACGGACAAAGAGGGTGGGGAGGGCAAGAAAACCAAAATTATTGCATACCAACCATAAGTCATGCAGTAGCACAAGGTTTGAACTAGGTACATTTCACAGATCTTCATGTTTAACCTTTATGTATCTAATTCTCACAATGACTCTCAGCCCCCACTTCTGTTAATGAAAGGAAAGAAGACTTCAGAGAGGTTGAATCACTGGCTAAGAAAAAACACACAGCTGAGTGAAAGTCCACAATCTGGTTGGTTCACTATTAATTCATGCCATTGCCAACCATGGATGCTTATTTTCTTTCCTTTCAATTTAGCCTTGACCAGTTAATGACAACACATAGCCACACATAGAGAGCCAGAAGGTGGAAACATTAAGAAGAGAATAAACGCTGAGGAGCAGAGGGGTAAAGGGAAAGTAGCCAGTACACACATCCACTGCCCAATTCAATGTGATTGAATTATTTATAATTATATTTTGAAATTAGGAAAAATGGAATTTGCAAACAAGAAAGGCTCGAAGACAATGGAACCCATAATAATGTGGATTTGACCTTGAGGGAATTTGGCAGAAAGCATCAGTGTCTGAGACGAAAGTAAACTGAAAAGAAAAACATTTGAATTCTATAAAAGCCAAGACTCTTCTTGGCAAATGTAAAGCCCAGGGCCAGATGGATGCCAAAGGTCTTCAAAATTCTATCAGAGGAGCTTCAGAAGTTGGAAACATGTGGCCCAGGCATGCTAGCCTCCTCCCCAACTTCAACTATCAAATGGGGCTCCAATTTGGAACTGACATTTTAAAATCATGAGTTGTACATTTCCGAGAAAATATATGAAATGTATAGTTCAAAGAATATAAAGCAAACACCAAGGTAAACATTACTCTGGGCAAGAATACAAATACAATTTTCAGGACCTCGGGAATCTCCTCAGGAAAGGTAATCATTGCCTTGATTCTTCTTATGTTCACATCTTTGCCTTTATTTTTCATTTTAGTTTTAGCACTTATGGGGCTTTGAACTTTATATAAATAAAATCATAATTCTTCTTTCTTTCAGCCATATGTTGTATATATATAAGCTATACTGTATTTACCCATTGTACCATTGTGGGGATTTTGGGTTGTTTCCAGTTTGGAACATTCGGGAACAGTTCTGATGTGAGCTTCTCAAATATCTCACCTGTTGCACATGTGCAGGAGTTTCTCTAAGGAGGGGCCAGAAAGTGTTTCTATCGGACATTCGAGCTAAGAATGGCTTTTATGTTTTTAATGATTGAGGGAGGGGAAAAACAGAAAAAGAAAAAAATCTCATGACATGAAAAAATAATATTAAATTCGAATTTCAATTTCCATAAATAAAGTTTGATTGGAGTACAGCCAGGTTCCCTATTTACATGTCTTCTGTGCTGCTTTTGTGTAACGGGTGAAGTTGAGTAAGAGCGCAGAAGTTCTATATTCCTGAAAGACTAAAATTTAATTGGATACAGCATACCCACTTTAAAATGAAATTTCAGGGCCTCCCTGGTAGCAGAAGGGGTTAAGACACAACCTATGAAGCTATCCGCAGCCACTGCAGCACGAGTTCGATCCCCAGCCAGGGAGTTATCCACATGGTGCAGCAGACCTGTCCTGTCTCGCCTGCTGCTGCCCTCAGCAGTGTATTTCAGTCAACCCGCCTGTTCTGCTCCTCACTCTGTCTCTGATGAATCCTCTCACCCCCCCCACTCTTCTGGCCTGTACCCCAGTTCTTGTATGCATAAATAAATCTTTAAAAATTAAATGAAAATTCAAAATCTCTTATTTAAAAAATCTATCAAGAGTTTCAACACGGTGACAGTGCAGTATTAAACCAAGCATGAGGGCTGTACAGTCAAGTGGTCCAAACCCGGGAGGTTGGCCCCACCTGAGACATCTGGTATTTTACAGAAAAGGTTTACTGACCCCTGCTCTACAGCATATTTTTCAAAGGAAAATTGCAAGGATCTTGGATAAAAGAGCTGCCATATGCAAAACAGCCAGCACAATACCTGGTAACTTGTAGGAATTAATTATATCAGCGGTTCCTTCTCTCCCAACTTCCACCTGGGCCTCCCACCCACAGGGGGCTGATCTGTAGAGTCTCTTTCCAAGAAGGTTGGATTCCCAACTGGCTGTCAGTACCATTATAGCTGATGACTGTTTGGCTTCATACCACTACAACCCCCACTCCCTCCGGGGTTGATGTATTCTCATAAAAGGTCCTTGAATAAAAATGAATTTCAAGCCCAAAGAAATGAAGGCATTAAAGTTCACAGGTGTTATTTTCATTCCAAGTTGGAATATTGTCTGAGCAGATTCAAAGTTTCTTAGAGAAAATTTGTATCAAGACAAAATCAAAGAGAGTATTAAAAAGAACTAACACTACCTGACTTTAAGACTTATGAGGCCAGGTACTGCTGACATCAAGGTAGACAGGTTGATCAAATAAATAAAATAGAGAGTCCAGAAACAGACCCACACCATATGGACAACTGACTTTCAACAAAGGCTTAAAGACAATTCAGTGGAAAAAAGAAAGTCTTTGATAAATGGTACTAGAACAGTTGGATAGCTATAAAAAAAAAAAGTGAACTTCAATCATCTCTTACACTCTAAGCAAAATTTAACTCACAGTGGTTTACAGATCTCAATATAAAGCACAAAACTATAAAAATTCCACAAGCAATAAGGAGGAAAGTGTTTGTAATATTGGATTTGACAAAAAGTCTTAGATATGAAACCAAAGGCACAACCCATAACTTCAACATTGTCAAATATTTAAAAGTCTACTTTTCAAAAGACCTAGCTAAGAGACAAAAAAGGAAAGCCAAAATCAGGGAGAAAATATTGTCAATCAAATATCTGATAAATAATGTATAGCTACAATAAGGAAAAAAAAAAAAAAAAACAGGCTTCCCTTCCCTGGTGGCGCAAGGAGTTAAGTCACAGCACTAGGATGCCACCAGCAGCCACTGCAGCACAAGTTCGGCAGCACAGATTTGATCCCTGGCCAGGGAGCTGACACACATGGCACAGCAGACCTCTCCTGTCTCTTGCTGCTCCCCTCAACAGTGTATTTCAGTAGATCCACCTGCTCTTCTCCCCTCTCTGTCTCTGGTGAACCTTCTCACCACCACCCACCATCCCTCTCATCCCTACACCTCTGGCCTACGCCCCAGCTCTTGTATGCATAAATAAATAAAATAAATCTTTAAAAACATATACATATATAAACCTAAAAGCTATAAGAAAAAATACCTCAATTTTCAAAATAGGCAAAAGATTGGCACATACCAAAGACACATGAATAGTCAATACTCACATTAAAGCTGCTCAACATTTGTCAACAGGGAATCAAACATTTAAATGACAATGGAACACAATATATACCTGCTAGAACGGCTAAAAACAGAAGGACTTGATCCTACTGAGCTGATAAGGATGGGAAGGATCTGGAACTTTTCATACATTGCTAGTAGAATTATAAAACATATAGTCTCTTTGGAGGAGTTTAACAGTTCTTTCAAAAGTTTACCCTTTTGAGAGATACCTGCCAAGCAGGTGAAAGCAGCCCAATCTCATTAGTTATCTGGAAAACACAAATTAAAACCACATTGAGATATTATTAAACTCCAGATATGAAGACCAATTATACAAAGTTTTGGAGAAGTTGTGAAATAATTAAAAGTATCATACTCTGCTGGCAGGAGGGGGGAGTGTGTAAATTAGTACAAATATTTTGGAAATCTATTTGGTGTTATCTACTACCATTTATAATAGTCTATTTTGTGATCCAAAAATTCTACTCCCAGATTTACATACGTACACCAGAAAATATGTAGAAGAATTCTTATATCTCTCTTCATTATTTGTATTGGCTCTAATTTGTAAACAATCCAGTGGTTGTCAAGTACAGAATAAATAGTATTGTGCACATACAATAGAATTCCATTCTGCAAGGTGGAAAAAATAAAACTCTTGTTATCTACAATAGCAGGAAGGAATCTCACATGAAATACTGAATAAAATAGTTCAGACAAATAAAAGTAAATACTGGCTCCTTCCCCTTATATAAAGTTCAAAAGCAGATAAGCTTGAAATCAGGATACTGGTTATCTTTGGAAAGACTGGTGGAGGTAGGGAATGGCAGAGAGCAAAATACAGTTTCTGGATTGCCAATAATTTTCTATTTCTTTTTTTTTAAAGATTATTTACAGAAGAACCGGGGTACAGTCCAGATGCACGGGAGGGTGAGAGGATCCACCAGAGACAGAGTGGGGAACAGAACAGGCAGACTAACGAAATACACTGCTGAGGGGAGCAGCGAGCTGGACAGGAGAGGTCTGCCGAGCCATCTGGGCCCCACCCCTACCGGCCAGGATCAAACCCGCGCTGCAGAGGCTGCGGACAGCTTCACAGTGTGGCGCTCAACCGCCTGCGCCACTAGGGGTGGCCCAATTTTCTATTTCTTTTATTTTTTAAAGATTTATTTATTTATTATACAAGCACTGGGTACAGTCAGAAGCGCGGGAGGGTGAGAGAATTCACCACAGCCAGAGTGGAGAGCAGGCAGGCTGATGAAATACACTGCTGAGGGGAGTAGCGGGCAGCAGGAGAGGTCTGCGCACTATGTGGGACCCTCACCGGGGGCCAGGGATCCAACCGTCGCTGCAGAGGCTGCGGGCAGCTTCACAACCCAGGGCTCAACCGCTGTGCCACCGGGGAGGCCCAATTTTCCATTTCTTAATATGGATGGAGGTGACAGGGATAATTCATCTTGCTATACACTTAAGATGTATGTATAGGGGCCTCCCCGGTGGCGCAGCAGTTGAGCGCTGGGTTGCGAAGCTGCCCGCGGCCTCTGCGGCGCCGGTTCGATCCCCGGCTGCTCCCCGGCCTCCGGAGGAGGGTCCCACAAGGCGCGCAGACCTCTCCTGCCACCCGCTGCTCCCCTCAGCAGTGTACTTCGCTCCTTCTGCCTGCTCTGCTCCCCGCTCTGGCTCTGGTGAATTCTCTCACCCTCCCGCGCTTCTGACTGTACCCAGTGCTTGTATAAACAAAACAAACAAACAAATATAAATAAATAAATAAATAAATAAATAAATAAATAAATAAACATGCCTCTATAAAAAAAAAAAGATGTATGTATACTTTTATATATGCATGTTATAAAGAAGTTTGTTCTTCATATTCCATTGTATGACTGGACAACAATTTGTTATTTTTTAAAACACAAGATGGGAGATTGGTCAGTCACTTTGGTCTTTGCCTTCAGGGAGCCAAAGAATTCAGCCAAGACTGCTGCGGTGTCTTTTTAGCTTAGAGGCTGATTCTTGTACAGTTTTTATTGTCACTCTGTGGTTGTGTTAAGGTTGCCCCTGTTAATGAGTTGCAATCCTAGAAATGAGCTGGTCAGGAAGGAGGAGACATTCAAGGTTGTCCAAGCTACTTTGTTGGGAGTGGGAGGGTAGAAAGAAAAGTTGGGAGCATGCAGGGGAGAAGAAAGTTTGCATATACATGGTGGTTAATTACCACCTCCCTGGTGGTGCATGGGTTAAAGTCTCAGAGCTATCAAGTTATCACCAGCCACTGCTGGATGAATTGGATTCCCAGCCAAGGAGCTGATCCACATGGGGAGCAGACCTCTCCTGTCTTGTCCGCTGCTCCCCTCAGAAGTGTATTTCAGTAGATCCGCCTGTTCTCTGTTCTGCTCCCCACTCTGTCTCTGGTGAATCTTCTCACCAGCCCCCTACCATGGCATTATTCTTCTATGCATAAATAAATACAAATAAATCTCTTTTTTTTTTTAAAGATCTAAGGTTCTATGTTCTATGTTTGTTTTTATTTTTTTTTTTAAAAAAAGATCTAAGGTTCTAGTCCAGGGTATGGAATCCTGTGTCTTAAGTGATTCTGTCTACACCTTAATTTTCTCATCAGTAAAATGGAGACAATATTGTATTACAAGGTGGTTAAGAATAAATGAGGTGAGATGCATTATATGTGTAATATATGCAGAGGAAAGACCAAGGTGGTTCTAAACTACTTGCCAACAACCATTTGTTTGGCCTGGACCTGGCACAGGGCAGGCATTCTGTAATGCTTAGGAATAGGCAACTCTTCAAGATGCTATTACATTTCCTACCTTTCTAGAGAGAACCTAGGAGTAAACAACATAGAAACTGCCTCCCAGAAACTTCAGAGCATGCATCCTCCCTTCTTTAAATCATTTCCCCTTAGTGTCATGGAACTAGAGTTATAAAGCTTGGCTTTGAAACTGTAAATGCAAATAAAGGCTCAAGGGTACTCAAAGGGTCAGGTAGGGGGTTGGTCATTGTCATGGACCACATTAACTCATGTTTATCTCTCTCATCACATTTGAAGGACAAGGACAGAAACAATCTGATAGAGTCAGGAAATAATTACTGAGAAAGTACTGTATTTTACACATGATTCTACATATTTTGGCATGGTGTTGCTTGATCCCCAAACAACCACACTTAAGCAGGCATTATTTTCTTTTCTTTTTTTTAAAGATTTATTTATTTATGCATACAAGAACCAGGGTATAGGCCAGAGGTGCAGGGCCGGGGGTGTGGGGTGGATGAGAGGATTCACCAGAGACAGAGTGGGGAGCAGAACAGGCAGATCTACTGAAATACACTGCTGAGGGGAGCAGTAGGCAAGACAGGAGAGGTCTGCTGCGCCATGTGGGTTGCTCCCTGGCCGGCCGGCTGGAGATGGAACTCATGTTGTAGTGGCTGGCAGTAGCTTGATAGCACCGTCTTTAACTCCTGCACCACCAGGGAGGCCCAGGCATTATTTTCTTATCCTCGTTTTGAAGGTAAGGAAACCATGGCTAAGCATTATTCCAAATTTTGCCCAGAATCAAGTAGATTTCAGGCGGTTGAAGCAGGATTTGAACTCAAAATCCCAGTGCTAAGTCTGAGTCTAAAGCATCTGTTCTATTACTTTCAGAGTAATAGTGCTGAGAATGATAATAACCTTGTTACATTCTGTCATGCTTTGCTTTTGACCCAAACTGGTTTACCCAGCTCGATAAGTTCTTTAATCACCACAGGGTATCGAATGAATCATGACTATATCCAAAACTCAAATCCACATTCAAAGGAGGAAGATCTATCCAATTGATAATATTTAAAAGAATGTGCCTGCGGTTCTAAAGACAATTTCAAAAGAAGAGTGGTAAAAAAAAAAAATGCTTTAAGAATATTTGTAAAGCCTCCTAAGTCAACTCCTCTGAAGGGGCCACGAGCGAGCGAGCGGACCTAGCTGGTTACAGCCTTGTGCTGTGAACTAGCTGTCTGTACTGGTCTGCTATGGCCTTAGGCTTTGGAATTAGAAAGACTTGGATTTGGAGCACCAAGACCTTCCAAGGGTAACTTAATCTCTCTGTGCCTCAGGCTCCTTATCTTTTAAAGAGTTGAGAGATGTGACAAACTGAACACAGAGCAGAACCATAGTTAGGCCTCAATATATGGTAATTATCACTACTTGTCATGAAACTCATTATAACCTAAGGTTGGGGAACTCAACTGCCCCCGGGAGGCCTTTCTTAATGAAAGTGCTGCACTGGCCTCAGTTGGCAAAGAAGTTCTAGGTTGCTGGTAGACATTTTAAGTGCTCTGGCGATGCCTGCCATCTGGAAACCCAGCTTAGAGAGTCTTAACTCCTAAATTTGAAGTAGAGGGCCCATCTAAGGTAGGATTTTGGTTGGAATAAGAGCCATTAAGACCACTTCTGTGAATGAGCCTAAGCTTAACTGAATGCCGACCTCTTCTGTGCCCGCCAACAGCGTAACTGTCGACTCAGCGTGTACATAATGCACGAGCTTCTCAATTATTTAATATGTTGACTCCGTGATGTTGTGTGTGTGTCCTCGGGTCCCTCTCCATTTGAGAGCAAAGTCTAGAGTGGGTGTCCTGTCTGAAGAACAAAGCAAGTGCAAATTGCACAGGACACACCCACCTGTCATGAAACATGTTACTCTCATCAAGTTCCACTTTCTAGGCAAATTTCTAAAAATTGCCCTGGGGCCTCCCTGGTGGTGCAAGGGGTTAAGTCTCAGCACTATGCAGCTATCAGCAGCCTCTGCAGCACAAGTTCCACCCCAGGCCAGGGAGCTGACCTACATGGCACAGCAGACCTCTCCTGTCTCACCTGGTGCTTCCCTCAGCAGTGTATTTGAGTAGATCCACCTGTTCTGCTCCCCACTCTGTCTCTGGTGAATCCTCTACCCCCCACACCTCTGGCCTATACCCCAGTTCTTGTATGCATAAATAAATACATCTAAAAAAATTAAAATTGCCCATATGAATGTACAGATCAAAGATTCTTGGATGTTTTTATCATTTTTATAATGTCCATTTATGAAGTTATCACTAACAATCTACTTTGTAAACTATCCTAAATCTTAGTTTATTTAAAAAAAAGTTCTTGGTTATGCCATGTGTCCTTATTTAACATTCAGGAAATATGGCCTCCTTACAGATACACTTTCTAGGAGAGTGCTGGTTTCTTAGGGTGTTGGCACAGCATCATACCTCTATGAGGTATATCTGATAGGAATGTTATAAACTATCTTTTGAATTAGGTTATTCCTTTATCAACTAGAGCAGATTTTTAAAATTTTAATTGAATGTGTTTAATACAGTTTTGTTGTAGTAACATTGGTTTATATCATTGTTAGTATTTTGGAACTATAGGATCTTCCCCTTCAACTGTAGTGTCCATAGCACACCCACACCAAGGTACCCATAGTTCTTCACCACAGTCCATTGTGCTCTCCCCGCCCCTGTTGTCATTCCTCCCCTGGCCTCCCCCTAGCTAAAGCAGCTTTGATATTATCTTCATAAAGTTCTGATATTTTATTTTTGCATTCTGATAATTTAGTAATGCATTCTGATAATGCAGTACCCAGTGCATCTGATATTTTATTTTTAGTGAGAGAAAGAGTCTCTGTGAGTAGGGCCAGGATTTATCAGAGGTCAGGTGTCTGGCTTATGGACATCAACTTGTAGCCAGTGGCTAATCTGGGACATTTCAGTTTATAAAGGAGCTTGTGGTCACTGTGGTAGCTGTGATAAGGTTGCTCATACTGACACCCACAATCCAGTTTCGCACATGCTTGGAAATATACCTCAATACAAAGAGCACTTGTTTAGACAGGATCTCTCTGGCATGATGCTGGCACTGCTGATAACCAACTTAGTAGCCGTAAGCAAGTCACTTTGCCTTCTGAACCTTGTTTTTATTTTTCATCTATAAGAACAGCATTTGGTCTAGATCAAGTGTTGTAAACTCAGGGGGATAATGGGCAAATTGGTACCTAAATGAGAAAAACAGGCCAACATAAGGGAACAGGAGGTGATGGGAATGTTGGAGACAATTCCCATCTAGAGGGGGCAGCAAGCCCCATCTACTGTGCTCCAGCCTACTGCTCCTGTGTATGACATTTGCATCACAAGTGTCTCACCTTCCACTTTTTTAAGAGAAACAGGGTATTTAGATTTATAATCACAAGTTCCCAATTTTAAGATGTTGACAGTGAATTCCAATATTAAAAATGATAGGATAAAACAGAAGACATTGCCAATTCTGTCTTTTAATATCTTCTAGTTTTAACACTTGATAGTTTTGCACCTTTTACAAATATGAGTGATGTTAATAGAAGGTTAAGTGGGAAAACTAGAAAACAAAATTCTACCCACCTTAAGATTATAATTATGCAAAAAGTAAATATGCATAGAGGCAAATATCGAATTGGAATACATGCATATTAAGCAATTTTTTTTTGGTGATGGAACTATGGGTAGATATCATTTGTATTTTGTAAATTGTTCATATAGAATGTCTTTACTACTGTATAACCAGAAAGAAAAGTTTATGATAATGGGGAGCGAAATATGGAAGGCAGCTTACGAGATGCCAGACACAAAGATAAAAATGGAAAGGTAGAAATATTAGGTGTGTTTTTGAAACTTATATTTCTACTTTGGCTTCTGTATTTTCTTGTCAACCATCCTTAAGCAAATTATTAAAAGAAGGTTTTACTAGTTGCAAGCTAAGCAAGCCCTGGGCCTGAAAATTTCCCACCTAATACTGCTTCTCCTCGTTTTCCTGTTGTTTATGAAAATCCTTTCCATATCATAAAGAATAGTGGCATCAAAAGTTTCTCAGCTTAGTCAGTTTGGTTTCTGAACCATGAAAAACATGAGGATTTTGTTTTGTCTTGCCTTAAGTGGATGGGGTGGGTAAGAAGGGCACCTTTATCTTCCCTAATTACATTTTTCTTTGGTTTCCGTCAACTCTGTTTTCATTCTCTGAACGCACATCAACGACTCATAAAATAAGCAGAAAGCCAAAGGTTGCTATTTGTTATGTTTATTTAAAGATTTTCAAGATATACCATGGAAGTCAGTCTTTTCTAAACAAATTTAGAGAAGAGTAACACAAAGCCACAGAAGGCCTTTGTTTCATATATGTAGAAATCCTTAACAAATCTATTTATCCTTGCGTTGGAGCTCCTAGCCCAAAGTTGGAACCCACGATAAGCACACAATGCACGTTCATAGATAGATTGCATTCTTCCTGTACAACCTTGTCTGCATCGAGGGTTTCTTCGTTTTGGAATAAGAAAATGTAGACATTGGTTAACTTGAAATGGTATCACCATGTTCTAGATATGCCAAGAAGAATCTACGCCTTGAAGGACAATTAGCCACAGGGATGGAAGCTGGGAGCTTGACATTTACTTTCTTCTTGAAAATGGCCTGAGAAAAAGGCAAGATGGTCCTTTGCCAGAACTATATAGAGGGATCAGTAGACTGTCTAGCGCTTTCTTGCGTCCTGTTGCCTCACTGATTTCTGGATTGCCAGATGCTTCTGTTTTTTTGAAAATGGTTAAAAAAAATACCTTAGTAATTCTGTTGTTTCAGAAACCTTACATATGGCACAAAATATCCTGAAATTTTTTGAGAAAACACTTGCTTTTCTTCACTCAATTTAATCATCATTACAGTCTAAATTCATTCAAGTTTACTGTTTTATTTTTTTGTGGACATTTTGATGATTGAAATTCTAAAGTTATATAAAAGTGTGAGTGAGGAAGACATGAGGATTTAATTGCACACTGTTTTTTTAGTCTTAAAAACATAAGTAGGACAAGAAAGGTCGATACTTAAATACATTGAGAATTCAGAACAATTGAGATAAAAAGGATTTTCTAGAAGCTGGGAGACATTCTTGATTTATCTTCATTGACTCAGAGCAGATTTTTCACACATTGAGTCATAACCAGAAGATTTGAGGGGGTGGGGAAACCACCTTAACCTGCTCTTGAAAAACCCTGTTTCCTGAACAAAATGAGTCTGAGTCTGTGTCTATTTAGCCTGTGAAATTTAACAAGACCATGGCCGGGGTTGGTGAGGCTGTGAGCCACACCACAATCTCAGGTTTTTGATGACACCACAAACCACTTGAGATTTATTATGTTAGCAGATGTCATCAGATATATGTGTGCACAGGTGCAGTGTGCAGTGAGTGAGAGAAGGAACACTGCTCGTGTATGTTTATTTTTGTAACCACACTCACAGTGGTTAGAAAATGATCTGCTGTGTCTGTCCCAGTGTGGAGTTTGCAGCCCATGGCAAGGGCCTATCTGGTAATCCCTTGAAGTCTTTTCCATAGATATAATTCTGTACAATGAACAAGTATGTCTGGTGGAACAGGCACTGTTTATTTTTACAATCAGTGTCTGAAGAAGAGGCATAACGGATTATAGCTAAAGATTGCTCTAACCAATGGAAAATAAAAATAGTTGCAGAGGTTGTTACTTATAGTTGATAATCCTCTTACACAACAGTATATTGGATATGCATTCTTCCTTCATCAATAAAAGTTGTACGAAGCACCTTCCACGTATTATAAACTTCAAAAAAAAATGCCAGAAGTTGGCACTTTATAAATGTCCTAATTGAAGTCTCTCTAAACGTTTCTAAATAATCGAGAAAAATGAAACCATTTCCTGGAGGCAAAATGAAATATGAAGGCTTATACACATTTACACATTATATATATTTTTTAATTCCAAAAGATAATTATCCAATGGTTTTAAAAGATGGCATGTGAATACTTATTTCTATACTCATCACTCTTTAGTATTGAGTCTTAAATAGTCCACTATCTTTTTTTGTATGTATGTTAAATTTGCACAGATGCTGACATAATAACGGACTAAATATAATAATCTAATAAATTAGTGTGTACCCTTTAATAAAAAATAACACAAATAAAAACACACTTCCTATTTTTTTGAGAAATAGAGAAGTAAGATAAAATAAACACCTTTGGGGTAATAACTGAAAATTACTGGTTTAGATGGGGTAGAGGAATTACTTCAATTATGACATAAAGCATTGTAATAATGCATGCCTTTTAGAAATAATTATATAGTGATTATTCTCAAAGATAAACACACGCAGATGTTGCTAGTACATTTTAAAAATTCTTAATTTGAAGAAAACATACAGAAACTGCATTTCCTGTTAATTGGCTTTAGGAAGGACCAGAAAATTTAAAGTATCAGAGTACTTGAGAATCTTTTAATAAGTTTCTAAGGAATGAATTGTGACTGCAACTGAAGGCAGAAATTTTTTTTTTTTTCTTTACTGGAATCACTTCAGTTAGATGTGTCAGAGAGCCAGGATGCCTAAGTAATGTTGGACAGTCCTTATTTTAAAAAATGATTAATTAGTTATAATTTCTAAGTGATTACTATAAAAAGATATTGGACCTTAATTATATTCTAGGAAAGGCTTTCAACCAAGATAATTTTAATTTAAAAAGAAGACTATTTTAAAACACTCCCTAATTTCTACATATTTATTTACATCATAAAATATGAAAACCGGAAAATCAGCCGATGTGATGTTGTAGATTAGAAGACCATGATCATTAGCCAATTAAAGGATTTAGGAACAACAACCCGTTGAGGGAAGTACAAATTAGTGAGACCGATTTCTATAAGACATGATTGCAAATTAGTCTCCTTATTTTATAGAACTTGCATATCATATATTTATGATATGTGTAGATATGTGATAGACAAAAGAGTGATGGCTATAGCAGTAAGTACTCTTGTAAGTTTTACATGTCAGAAGAATAACATGGATCTAAAAAAGGAATTTGTGGAAGTCTGAACATGACATACAATGGTACATTACTAAAAAATATGCTTAGGAAGAAGTCCTCTGACAGGTAACACTAAATCTAGATTCATGTAAACCAGCATTACAGGCTTTTTATGTAATGCATGTAAATGCATGTAATGTGCATGTAAACCAGCATTACAGGCACAAGAAATCTCTCTTCCCTTTTCCCATTTCATGTTTTGGGATATTTCCTGAACAAAACTGGATTCTCTGTCTAATGTCATTTCTCCTTTGCATGATATAGACTGCAACAGAGTTCAAATAATGAGCGAAGACGTTGTGAGACACACTTTAAAAGTTTTAGAATTTGATAACACCAACCACATAAAAACAAAGGCAATTCCCACCTTCTAAATAATTTTTGTTAAATTAGCTGCATTGAATTTTCATATTTGATATTTGGTTCCCTGTTGCTAAATGTGATTTACTGAACCATGAAACTACAACTAGGAAATCCTAGAATGGAAGCAGATCTTGAATGGACTGCCTGGGTAGTCTGACTTATAGCTACACTAGCTAAGTGGTTAAAATTACCTAACTTGGAACCAGACAGATGCTAAAAATTAATTTTCCTTGGGAAGGTACAGCTGAGTGTGAAATTCCTACTGCACATATATGAGTGTGCGTATATCCTATGATTCATCTCCCTTCCCAACGTTATATGGATATATTCTGTTTGTTTGGCCTTTTTATTTTGTTTCTTGAGGAGAAATCACCTATATCTAAAATTTGGTTTAATAATCCATTTTTTAAAAAGTTTGGCATTTTCTAAAGTCCAAATGGGTCATCCCAATTTTTAGCTCACCACTTTTTATCATAGAAAATAGGTACGTATATTCATGTACAATCAAATATCTGTATGTGTATAATTGTATGTAGAAGGAAAAGATGTTTTCTTTGTTTTATGTGTATTATAGAAACTGTAAACCTGAACAATGTTGCTTAAGTTCTCTTGGACTTTGAAGGTTAACATAATTGGGATTAAAATACTGACATGTTCACATTTAGTGGAGAGATAAGAACAATTCATTGGAAGCTATTCCAGTCCCACTGGTAATCACATAATTGAACGGGGGTTTTTAGAGGATATTTGAAGCTATTGTTGTCTGTTGTGCAATTACATAATTAGTTGGGATCTCTGTAATAAAATCTTTTCTAAACACATGTGGGTTAGTACTACGTAAATTTCGGGACACTTATATTCTTAATACAATTTTAAATGTACACAAGCTGAACCGTTACCATCATTTTACCAACTACAGATGTTTAAAATGAAAATAATCATTTAAAAGGGAAGCAGAAAACCTACTCATAATTAAAGCTCTAAAAACAACCAAAACTGTCAAGAACATGAAGGGACTATCAAGTCTCACCTAGCATGTTTACTTGTACAACTAGGAGTTCTTTCCATGCACCCTTGAGTCACTGCACTTTCTGACATTCACATGGATGCAAGGAAACAGTCAAAAGAACTTTTTTTTTCCTGCTAGTTTTGCTGCCATGATCATGCCAGGCGGTGCGCAACATTTCAGGACTCTCTCTACGTGGAAACCAACGTGGCCCTGCGAAGTGGCCTGCAGCAACGTGGCGGGAAGTACGCTAGTACAGACCAGGCGTCAACTTTCCTATTATTTGGGGAAGCCTCGAGCGCGCCCGTCGGGCCCCGCTCCCCGAGCCGCGCGCCGGCGGGGAGGCCCCGAGGCGGCGGGAGCACAAAGGCGCACGGAGCGGGGCGCGCCCCCCAGCCCCGCGCGCCGCGCGCTCGGGCCCCACCCGGGCGGCACAAAGACCGGCCCCGCCACTCGCGAGGGCGCCCGCGCCGCGCAGCCCGCCACACCCACTCGGGCCGGCTCCCGCCTCCGCCGCCGCGGGCGCCCTGATGAATATGCATCGCCGCGCGCCCGCCCTCGGCTCCTCCTTTCGGTTTCTTTCCCGCCGCCAGGCGGAAGCGAAGAGCCGCGCTTCCCGCGCGCCGGGGCCGGCCGGGGCGGGGCGGGGCAGGGCAGGGCGCGCGGCGAGCTGGTGAAAGAGAAAGCCTGGGAGGCGGCCGCGGCCGGGCGCGCCAAGGGTGCGCGGGTGGGTGGCCGTTCCGGGGCAGCCTCGCCGCCGGCCCGGCCAATCCCAGGGTGGGGAAGGGCGAGCGCGCGACCCCGCGGCTTCTCCCGCCGCATCTGCCGAGCGCGGGGAGGCGGCCCCCACCGCTCCAGAGGCCCTGAGAAAACAACAATAAAACCCACCAAACCCGCGCGCGCGCGCGCCCACAGGCGCGCACACACACACACACACACACACACACACACACTCGCGCACACACGCACAGCTCTCTGGACGCCCTGCAAGACAACCAGGAGAAACAGTCTTCTGCAAGGGAGAGGAAGGAAAACTGGAGATCCATCCCGACAGAGGGGCTGCCTGGTTTTTTACACTTGACTTTGACCAGCTTTTCTTCCCTGGCCGAGATTGTGGCTTTGCAGAAATAATAATTGAAAAAATAAAAGACGACTCCCGGATCGCCTCCCCCCGCCCCCAGCCCCCAAATTCTATGCAAAAAGCAACACCAAAACAACCCTTGAGAAAATCCACAAGTCTGTACCCTTGAGAAAATCCACGTGAAGTCTGCGGCCCAGGGTTCTGTTGCAGACTCAAGATTTCTTTTATTTAATGCAATACAGTGTGATGGTATGTGGCTTTGAAATGATGGGTTTTATCTGCTTGTGTTGTGTGTCCTTTGCACCCCCTTCCACCTCAGGCATATATATATATATATATATATATATATATTTTTTTTTTTTTCTTTGTAAAGGGACTGTTTTACCTAAATGTCGTTTCTGCTTACTGGTTTAGCTATCTTGTTGTTGGCTTCCAGAACTAATGCAAACATGTATCCTTGGTTTTCTTTTTCCATTAGGCAATTTTAGTACATGTGCCACACTCTTAGGGTGGAAATCAGTGGATAACATTATGAGTGCAAATAGTTCAAGAGGCAGCATTTTCCCTTTTCACCTCTACTTTTCTCCCCTTTCCCCACTGTTGGAAAAAATTCTGTACAAATGATCCTTTAGTTGTATCTTATAGTTCATTCTTTTTTTGCAGCATTCTTTCAGTCACTTTGAAGTGAGTACGCAAGACCTTGTTACATATGCTCATTTTAAAAGTGCAATTTTAAAAATGACTGCAGTACTGTTTAGCTCTGATTGTGTGTTGGGAGTTTTTAAAATCAATATTCATTTAAAAGTTTACTTCTTCCCACCCCCTAGTCCTAGAGGCTGTAGGATCAAAATGTTAGCCCTCCTCACACCCACTCCTTTAAAAAAAAAAATGATGGATTTCTTCCCACTAATTTTCATACATTTTTCACCCTGCTGTCCCTCTCGCCAACCCCCATGTCTCTCTCTGTGTCTGTCTGTCTGTCTGTCTCCCGTTTCCCTTGTCCTCTCTTCGATAGTATGTCTGGGACACATTTTAATGCACAATATCCCATCCATTAAGTTGTGGTTGAATGCAGAGTGTGTGAGGACTTGGCAGCTTTCAAGCTGAAGGGGGCGGGGAAGCCAGTTTCCACTTTGACACAAGATGCTCAAGTGGCGTGATTGGAATTATTATTAGGGCCATCTTCTCCTCCGGTTAAAAGAACTGCCATTGAACTTGAGACTGGACAGACAAGATCTCCAAGTCACATCTACCCTTCCCCCTCCACTTCCCCAGTACAGTAGCTGCAGAGAAAAGGCGCCAAAATACACAAGATTAGCTCTAACATTCTTTGAAAGACTCTTATAGCACCATTCTTTGTAATTTTAACTTTCCATCAGGCGGGAAAAAGTTAACTTTTGAACCCATACTTGAACAGACATTTAAATCAGCCCTAAAATGGAATAAGTCCAGAAAGTCATACACACATGCTTATGTGGTTAGAAAAGAATGTACGTGTAAATAAGCAGGGTGCATGTGTATATCTGACTGGGGACTTCAAGATTTAATCAAAATCAGAGTTAGTGTAACTTTTGAGTATTCATTGTATGGTAGAGAGCATTGTGAGGCAAAGAAGCTGACCTTTAAGCAGCCTAAGTAAAAACTGCAAAGAGTTGTGAAACACAAAACGTTGTGGTTTCCAGTTTTACATTTGAGGTTTGATGTTTTCATTTAATGGTATGAGAGATGGAGAAAGCTTCAGTGCTGAAACGTCCCTATTAAATCATATGTGGGCAAAGGTCAAGTACTTCTACTCACTGATACAATATACTGCAGATTCCTGCCTAACTGATGGGGAGCACAGGAAAAGTGCTTGGGCAATAAAAGTATTAGAAGGGTAATTATCCGTGGTGGTTGGGACTGCATTCTTGTGCACTGGGTTTTACTGGCCCCGATGAATTTTAAAGCTGAGTATTGTTGAAAGCTGTTTTAATAGGAAATTGATTAGCTGAGTGTTTCATGCAAAAAAAAAAAAAAAATGGTGACAGTTTCAGTGTTTGATGTCCAAAATTGATTCTTTTTATTCTCTAGCAGTTTCAGTGTTTGATGTCCAAAATTAATTCTTTTTATTCTCTAGCATCTATTTAATTTTAATATAGTCAGACTGAGCAGCAGCATAAATATGAGTGAATGTGCTATCAGGACATCTGTAACTTTGCTTTTGGAGTTTGTGACATCACACAACTTGACAATATCATTGCTTTGAGATTTATGAATTTACTGTGTTGTTAAAATATTTCAGAGAGAACATTTACCAAACATATAGTTTGCATAGGCTCAATTGTTTGTCTTTGCTCCTGGTAATTATGCAATTGTTTGCTAAATTTTAATTTGAAAGTGAAAAGGCACAATTTTGTTGTCATGAATTGTTTTGATTTTTGAACAGACTTGCAGTTTTCAAAGGAAGAATTTGAGAAGGGGAAGAAGGTTTGAGTTGGTTTGCACTTATACTTTTTAATACATAAGGTAGAGAGTACTTCGTCATTTTGGATAAAGCTTTCTGAACATCTCTTTATATATGATGTTTTTATGTCACAAAGGCATGTGGTGTGGGTAACAAAAGCTAATTTACATGGAGAAATAAAATGATAGTATATATAGTTTTATTTTAAAGTTCAGCTATTTTGCATAAGGACAAGAACTATAACTCTCAGTATCAGCAGAGAAGATACTGTGAGAGCATATGTAACTTCTGTAGTATTGTGAGTGGAGCGAGGCCATTGTTACTATGATTTTCATAGTTTAACATAAATCAGGCAAAAGTTACAGTAAATGCTGAAATAATGTAGGGAGCAAATGTCTTCAGAAGTTGGGACTCGGTTGTTGAACTGGCCTCATCTTTATAGAGAGGTGGAAACCTGCTAACCTTAATGGAGGGCTCGGGCCCAGTCGGTGTTCAGATTCATTCCTTGCTTGTAAATGTGCCCGAAATGTAGACATACTTAGTGGGGCGGCTTCTTTTTTTCAACAGTCGAGTACAGGCATTCAGCAGCAACATTATTAACAGCGTCATTTTTCTCATTTAGTTTTGTCCTCAGGGGACACCAAACAGCTCCCAGAGGAGAGGGGAAAAGTCCAGGGTTATTTATTTGTTTCAGTGAAAGTCAAAGAGCTGGCAATGGGGGTGGGGGAGGTGGGGTGGGTGGGGAAACTCACCGGTTCTGACTTTTCTAGTAGAGAAAAATTGCTACCCTAATTTGACAATAGTAGTTTAAGGGTTGAGAGAACTGGGCATGATTTTGCAATTCCCATCAAGTGCAGGCAAATTCAGTACTTGTTGGTTGCTTATATGTGTTTTCAAATGGATTTTTGGTATTCCTGCTTGTGGATATAACCTTGTATTTTCCAGGCTACACATGTATGATTTTTGTGGTTCATTTTGCAAGAAGGAAAGGTCTAAGATGGCTTAGTGGATACTCAATATTTTGCAGTCAGGCTCCTGGGGTCAGGAGGTCATCTGTCTCTTTTGTATTTAGTTTTAAAATATTGATATTGGCGATGCAGCCAGGGCTATGGAGTTGCTGAGGGTCCCCTCAAATCACATGCAAGAACTAGAAAAAAAGCCATCGGGTGTATTGAAAATGACAGCTTTGTTAAGCTCTAAGAAACCTGTCTCTAAACTGCCCAGGATTTGCAACCTGTTACCAAGTTTCTTTAGATGGGAGAAAGGTTAAAAGAAAAATCAGCATTAGAAGAGAGCTGAGAGGTCAAACTCCTCTCTGGAGGTCAGTGAAAGGAGCCAATTGGGTAACATTGCTTAATATTTCAAATATCTAACTGGGTTTTGAAAAATCCAGTCATGGAAGCACTGGCATTTCTTCTTGAAATTCATAAAGTATCTGTCAGAAAAGAAACTTTTTCCCTTTAAGGTGGCAGGATAATAAGCTGATCCAGGGAGATCTTTAGGAATTCTGAAATATCACGTTTCCCTGCTGCAGAAACCCTTCACTTTTCTCTAGTTATTTTTGGGGTGAATGAAACTGGCCCAGGTGGGAGTGAGAGGAGAAAGAGAGTTTTGGACAGGGAAGTACCCAAGTCTAAGAAGTGTTTGACCCATTCACAAGTTTTCCAGAGATACTCTAAAACCACTCTTAAAACCATGGCAGACATGGAGGTGGGGGTGATGAATGAAATATATGTACTTGCTCATGTCTTCTCTACTTTTCTACCTGGGATTTTTAAAGCATGTCATTTCTCAAAGCAGAGAGAGTCCACAAGTTGTGCTGAGAGAAGCCAGGTGTCTCCCCAGTCCAAACCCACAGGTCCCTCCACGAACAGCTCCACAGACTGCACCCTGAGAAGGTTTGCAGTTACCTTGGCATTGACTGGATAAGAAGCAGTGTTTTGTGTGGTGTCAGCCCTCCCAACCAGGGCTTCAGGCCTGAGAGGACAGTGAGAATCATGTAAACTGAGGCACCATAAGCCCTTCCAGAATTTCTGTTGCTCACTCTTCCCTCACTTTTGGCTTACTCTACCTCCTCATTATTCCTTTCTCATTTTCCCTTTTCTTGGAATCAAATCAAAATCCCAAACTACCAAGCATCCTCCAAGCTCATCGCACTGAGCCCAGTCATACCTGTCCTGCACACATGGAACACCTGAAAGAGACTTGAACCCCTAAGTGATAGGCCTGGGAGGACCCAGACAGCTTCACTGTGCTGGGGTCTTACCTGGATCTGTTGTTGCTTCTTCACCCCTGCTGCTGCTGCCGCTTTTGTGGGCTCTTCTGTGTAATAGTTGTCAATTTTTCATTTTTAAGCTTGTGAAAACTTTTGGATGCAGCCTAGTTTTAGAGCAAAAGGAAATGGTTTCTGTTGGAAAGGGAAAGGAATAAGGAGGAGGGGCAAGGATGTCTGGAGACACTTGCCCAGGGCTTAGCACTGGGCCTCTTTGCCAGGGGACAGCGGCTGGTTCTGGGATCTCTGGCTGAAAGGCGAGCTCTCTGGGTGCCAGGATTTCACTGGGGGTGATGTGGTGAGGAGGAGGAGAGGAAGGGAGGGCGGGAGAAAAAAGAGAGATGGGCGCTAGGTTTTTAAAGGGACCCCTAAATATAATGGCTTCTGTGAGAGTCCAGGCATTCAAAGAGGTGTGTTCAAGGACATGAGTGCATTCGTGCCAAGGGGAATGTCTTTTATGGTAAATTAACTCCAGTTAAATTGAATATTTGTTCAAAGGGAAACTCCAGTAGTTAAAGCTGGTATTATCAGTCGCGCTTCCCCGCCCCCTCCCCGCAGACTCCAGTGTGAGGGTGAGAAAAAGGATGCAGCCTAAAGTGCAGTACAAAGTAAGGCGCTGGGATTTAAAAAAAAAAAAAAAAAAAAAGCCTAAGATGAGATTGCCTAAATTTTTTGGAGAGAGAAATGACTATTTATTTGGCTTCACCCCGACTGTCACTTCATTTCTTTCATCTAGAAAGACTGTCAAATTTATCCTGGCTTTTCACAAAATAAGAAATGACCCACACAAAGGAAATGAACGTCCGCAGAACGCAGACAGGAGGGTTTGCCAGGGGAGGGGGCGGGGCAGGGAGGCGACTCCCAGTGGGGTGTGCCCTAAAGGGGTACCTCCGGGAGGTGGGGGGTGGTTCTTGAAATTTCCCCCCGCTTTACCTGTCTTCCCAGATCCTCCGCAGCCCCCCCAGCCCCTCGGTCCGGCCTCCCCAACTCCCCACCCCCAGCGCCTTTCTTCCTTTGGGCCCTGGGTTTACGGGGGCTGCAGCTGGTGGACTTGGCAAGCTCGCCTCATTAAGAGCGCTCTTTGAAAACGGACTGTGTTTGAGCATTTCCCTAATGAGGACAGGACGGGGTTAAAAAGTGACCATTTCATGGTTGACTTGAACCTGCCTACTTTTCTTGATGTGTCGTTGTGAAATGCTTGATGTGGATAACTCCCACTTGGTGAAGGAAAAAGTCACTGGTTCCTTCGGGTGCGCTGGGGGGAGTGAGGGGGAGTCGGTGGGCATTCGCCTGAGAGGCCGAGAGGAGAAAGTTGGGGTGGGAGGGGAGATCGAGAGGGAGGAAGAAGAGAGGAAAAGGCGAAAGGGAGTCGGAGAACTCCCCGAAATACCCCACCGTTTGGAAGCGGGGGAGAGGCGCCCTGGGGATGGGGCAGTGTGCGCCCCAGGCGGCCGCAGCCCCGCGACCTCCCTCGCCGGCACCGGCTGGGCAGACGCGGAGCCCCTGCACTCACTTTTTTTTTTCCTCCATTGTCTGGACAGCCTTTGCTTCTAAGTCTCTTCCCTTCCCACCTCTCGTCGAAAGCCGGAATTTGGGGGGGGGGGTGTGCGTGTGTGCAGAACGGGTGCGAAGCACCTCGCCGCCCTGCAGACACCCGAAATCAAGTTCATTCACTCGGGGCTGCGGCTCGCGGCCTGCACGGGGGCGGGGCCCCCCTGGCGGGCGCGGGTGCCGGGGCCCCGGGCGGGCCGCCTCTGGAGGGCTGCAGCGGCACACGCACCCCGCGCGCGCGCGCCCGCCCGCCCCGCAGCCCCGGGCGCGCCGCGGCCCCGCCCTTCCTGCACCCCGGCGGGGAGGGCGCCGCTTTCCGCCGGCGCCCCGGGCCCCGGGGAGTGGGGATTGGTTGCGAGCCAGCGGGGCCGCAGAACGGGGAGAGCGAGCGGGACGCGGGAGGGGGAGACCGGGAGGCGACGGCTGCGGCTCGGCCCGGTCCTCCCGCTCCGAGCGAGGCCACGTGCGCGCGGCACCCCAGGGAGGGCGGCCGACCGCGGCGCGCCGCGAAAGCCGGGCGGCCCCGGGGCGCAGACCCATGCAGGGGGACCCCGGAGGACCCCGCCCCCCATCCGCGCCGGCGCGCCCCAACTACTTGAGCCCAAGTTTACTCAGGTCCCCCGCCTCCTCGGCCCCCCCCCCCGCGCCTCCCTCCGGCCGGCGGGCTGGGCGGACCGCGCCCGCCCGGGGTGCGAGAGTCGGCGCCCCAGCCTGGGCCCCGGGGCGGCCTGGGTGTGAGGGAATTTTCCATTCGTTCCTTTCTCGGGCCCAGACTGGCACAGTGCTGCTCCCACTCGGATGTTCCCGCGGCTTAAAGAGTCCGCAGCGAGCCCCGAAATATCTGCACCAGGGAGGGTTTGCCGGGGGGTGCGCGCGCGTCTGTGCGGTGGTGTGGAGAGGGTGCGGGACGTGTCCAAGGGCGGAAAGATTTATTTGGAAAAAAAAAAAAAAAGTCATGCTTCTATCGCACCGGTATGAGACCTTTAACAAATGAGAGAGAAAGATAAAAAGGGGGGGCGAGGCGGGGGGAGGGCGAGAGAAGGGGAGCGGGGAGCGAGAGAGAGAGAGAGAGAGAGAGAGAGGGAGAGAGAGAGAAGCAAGGAGGAGGGGAAGGTGGGGGGGCGGGGGGTGTGGAGAGGCTGGTGCAAAAGGAATGCGCGTTTGCAGGAGGAGGAGTAAAGCGATGATTGTGTAATTAAATAATAAAACAATCCTTAAGTCTGATTTGGAGAGAGCGCGAGCGGGGTCCAGAGGGTGGAACCGGTGAATTTTTCAACTTCCAAGTTTTGCAACGAAAGAAAGCGAGAGAGGGAGGGGAAAAAAGAGCCCAGAGCAGAAAAGAGAGGAGTTTGGAGCCGAGCGGGAGAGCGGGATTTTACGTTTGGGATTTTTCAGGAGCTCGTCCCGATCCCCCCCGGGTTCTGGGCAGCGGCGGCAGCAGCAGCAGCCTCCTCGCTCGGCCGGGTCAGACGCGGGGCGAGGCGGTGGGCGGGCGGGCGTGGAGGAGCCCGCGCGGCGGCGGCTGCAGCCGGGGACCGCGCGCCGCGCGCCTCTTCCGCCCGGGGGACCTGCGCTCGCGCCCCCTCCCTCACCCCGGCCTCTCCCCGCTCCCCCACCCCACCCCACCCCACCCCACCCCGCCCCCACCACCCGGCCCTCTCCCGCGCGCTCCCCGCCACCCGCGCGCACTCGCTCGCGCTCCCCCTCGCGCACACACATGGTCGGCTCGCGGCAAAGTTTCGCCGGCGATCGCCACTCCGGGAGCCTGCCGCAGGGCTCGGGGCTGTAACCTTGAACTTTCCCAGCGCGGTGACACATTCTCCTCGCTCTCCCGCCCGCCCGGTCTCCTGCGCCCCACTCCCCGCCTTTTTTAAAAAAGCATTTCACCACCTACCACCACCACCCCGATCCGACCCACCCCGAACCTTCGCGCACCCCCCGGCCCCCACCACCACCACCAACTGCAAAACAGAAAACAAATCCCCAAAACCCAGGCGAAAAGCAGGCAACACCAGCGGCGGCAGCGGCCTCGGCGAGCACGGCCAGCGCGCTCGGACTGCAAGAGGGTTAAAAGTGTAGATTGGATTTCACCCCGGGAAATCTAGCACGCCGAGTGAACTTGAATCTTTGGCTATTTAAGGAGGACTGGGTTTGTTGTGAAGTTGCGGTGAGCCAGCGCAGAGCCCCGTCCTGATTGATCGCATCGCGGGGCTCAGATGACTGTAAAATGAATAGATGAAATTCTTGCTTCTCGAAGATTTTCTTGGGCATCTCCGGGAAAGTGCGTTTTAAGGCGAAGTCATGATGTATTCTCCCATCTGTCTTACTCAGGTACATGTCTCGCTCGCTCTCTCGAGCTTTCTCTCTCTACCCCCAAATGCCTTTGTTTTGTTTTGTGGCTCCTGTCTGCGGACAATTAACGGCTTTGGTTCGCCACCGCACCCTCCAGTCCCACGCACAAGTGGCCCGGAGTTGCGGCGGGGCTCGCGGGGCGGCGAGAGGGAGCCGGCGCGCGGCCCCTCGCCCACGGCCACGGCGCGCGCCCAGCCCCGCGCCCTGGACATGGGGAGCGGGCGCCCGCGCGCTGCCAGGGCGGCTGTGCCGGGCGAGGCCGCCGGGGGTGGGCAGGGCCCGGGCCCGCGAGCTTCAGCCCCAGGCGAGGCCCTTCGAGCGCCTGCTGCGGCTCGGCGCCCCTGCCCGCAGTGCCCGCCGCCCCTCTCGGTGGCGCGAGCGCCCGGGGACGACTCTGGCTTTAGAGCAGGTTTAGCCGGGGGACTGAGCCCTGATAAACAACCAGCGGACTTGGATAAGGGGACTCCAGCCCGGGTCATGGTGGGCGCCTCTAAACTCCGCTGCAGGCGGTGGGCGGGCGACCAGCGAGAAAGAGTCGGAGATTGTGGTCCGGGGACCCATTCCTTTGCTTACTTTGGGGATCTGAAAGTCTGGTCCCAGTGATCCGCACTTTGAGGCTTCCAGGGACCACACCACAAAGGCGGTCTTTACGTTGACACGAGTTAGTGGGTCGTGGAGAACGTGAAGGACTTTTAGAACATGTACATTTTGTGGAGGGAGACCTGTTCGTTGGACGATATTTGGGCGTAGCTGGTAAGGCAGAAAGTAATGCTGGAGAAGTACGGTCATTTCTAAAATTTCTAAAAATTTCACTTTGAAGATAGTCCTGAGTCTTTAGGGATAATGCGAGGAAATAAAGTACTGGCTCCATACTTTTTTTTTTTTTTTTTTAAGAACACTGTTTAGAGCTTTTTCAACCAGACTATCAAATGTGAAAGTGGCCAGACCGAGCAGACTTACCTGGGGGTAGTTTTCACAGCCGCCCGGCTAACTAAGCAATAGACGAACTAACCAAAAGTCTTAGCCCAGAGTTATTTGAAGCAGAATTTTAAATCTCTAAAGGTGTGGGCAGTTGATTTCAGCTTTTAGGAGGATGTGTCACGATTAGTAATTGATGGCCATTTTCTTTGACGTTGGCATAATATCCAAGCAATTAAAGAAGTGTCACCTAGTTTTAGGTGTGTTATAATTTTTTAAAATTTAATATCACCACGATGCATTTTTATAATGGACAAATGATTAAGATTTCAATTGTATGACAATTACAAGTCATTGAGATTCAAAAGGACTAAGGCATTCATAAATTGTGAATGAAGATGAAAACAATGATAAGGCTTATTCAGTGATTGGATACAGTCCTGTAGCTTTTTGGCTGACACATTTTTTATTGTTTATATTTTGTTTGGCGTCTGAGTATGATTAACTTAGATATGGCTATTTTCAGCAAGTAAAATGTGCACTTTATTTAACAAAACTGGGAAAATAAGTTGCGGAGCTATTTGTATTTTTAAAACTGTGAATAATGGCCTGTAAATATGATGATGAAACTGTTTCAGGTATAACTAACGAATTGCCTTTAGTTGTGAAAGTTATCCTTAGTGTTATCCCCCAGCAAGATTTTTTTCCCTATTTCTGATCAAACTCATCCATCCACTTGCTATTATTTATACTCTGGGATCATTATTGAAACATAGTTCAAATAAAATATAATGAGGTGAGCTTTTCGCTTTCAAAGTACTGTATCACTATTCTCACCTGTAAAGGATTGCTGTTCTATACTAATTTATATTGGCCTTTCAGAAACCTTGCTAGTGATTGCAGTGCATTTTTAGTTTCCTCTAAATAGGTATTGAAAAGTCACTAGTTTTATCTTAAATCGTGTAAGTTAAATACTGCAACGTTGTGACATATGGAATATTTGGAGCCTATACAGCATAATCATTCAGCTCTCTCATTAGTGTTCAAGGACCCTTACTTACCAACATTAATTCATAATGACTAATAATATTCTCTACTATTTTACTAATGTAGATCTAGGTTGACATATTAAAACTGATGTTAGGATTAAAGGCCTATAATACTAGAGAAGGAACTTTGCCTTAGAATGCTGACTTAACTGATATGTATGGGACTTGAAAGGTAATGTAAGGTGTGCAAGAGTAAGGGCACAGTGATGGTGTTATCTTATTTTTAATCAGACCCAATAGTTTGCCTTTGTATCTATTACCAATGCCTAATAGCTATAGCAAAAACATTTCTTAGGCTATATAAATACAAAACAGAGTAACATTCTTAACTGGTTGAAAACTTTATAAATACAAAGTGTCTCAGTTGTTGCAATAGGTATCTAGGTTTTAGAAAGAATCTTAATTCAAAAGGAGCTCAAGTTGAAGCTGCTATTTAGCAAAATATTAGGCAAAAGGATTAGTACATCAGTATAAATCAGTATTTATGCATCAACATAAATAAAAAAGAAAATTAAGAATCATATATGATGTCAATTTGCTTTTTAAGAAATAATGTAAACCCTTAATATAACTTTCACTTGGTATGATTGCATTGAACTTTTTCTTTCATTGTCTTCAAGTTCTTTAGGTACATTTTTAATGGTTTATTGTTATATAGCGGTGCTCTAAAAGCACCTACTCTTTACTCTCCCATCTGTGTATTAGTCTAATTTTCCATCCCTTTCAGGTGAACCATTGTTTCTGTGAAGAAAAATAAATATTTCTAGTGGAATTAGGACTGTTTACTTTTATATTTGAAATTTGTAACTTATTTTATCAATTTAGTTCAACTAAAGGAAGTTCTAAAGAAATAAGATTACTGCATGTCAGTGTGTTTTAATCAAAATTCTGAAAGGGCAGGGTGGCAAATTACCTAAGTATAGAGCCATTAGATCTTAGATCACTAACATGCCTTGCTTCCAAAATTTTTTTCATGATTGTTTAAAGTGTTATTTTAATGATCTATATACTAGGACATTTGAATATCTTAACCACTCTTTTTTGGATGAAGACAGTTATGTTGCTCCATAGTCATAGCACCCAAAATCATTAAAATATATTGTAACTCTGCCTTAGAAAAAAAATTGCACTAGGAAGGTAACATTTTAGGCATGTTGATACAGAAATGTATGATTTTAGCAAGCCTCCACTTATTATCATTTTTTTGAGGATGTTTCCTTGTCAAGTAAGTATTTCACTCCAAAGCAATCTACATAATAGTAAAACCACTAAAGATATGTATAAGGCAACTTTATGGACTAAGAAAGTTTGCTACTTCTGTTTATCAATAAGGAAAAAAAGAAGTAGGTTTTAAAACATTATGTGGCAGCTCTGGCACAACTCAAGGCAACCTTAAAATTGTTTCTGTGTGCATTTGCTAAGAAATTCCAAATTCAACTCTCAGATTTGCATTTTTGACTTTAAAATAATTTATTAAAATTTTGAAATTTCCTACATGATAGATGATTTGAAACACAAATTGAATCAAAAGTATGTTTGATGTCTTTATAAGAAAATGAAATGTCACTGAACATAGTACTTAAGGATATAAGTACTTAAGTTACTGCGTTGCTTGATATTTATTAAAATAACGTTGCATTTTCAAAAAGCGTGGCAAGGGTATAATGAGTCAGAAAAAGCTCCCCCTTATATGTACTCTTTACATTCCCAAGTTTTTAGTTTACGACGGTATATATGTGTGTTTTTTGATCATGTCAATAAATCATAGCAAAAGTCAGATTATAAGAACTGAGTCCCCAAAGCGCGTTTAAGTCCATATTTCCTTGAGCAGGTTTCCTTCTGCAAGTATTTTAAAGGGGAATAAACAAAGTTTTTGTAGTTACAGAGAAAGCTAAAAGCATGGCATCAGAAAGTGTATGGAGATAGGAGGTCTTATCATGGGCTGTGGTTGCTGTGAGCAGGGCTGCCTTCCCACACAAAGAACAGATTGTGGTTTAACTCTTTCCATGGCCTAGTTTAATGTGCTCGAATAGTAACCGAATTGTTCAAATCTCTGCTGGAAACTACTGATCGGTTTAATGATTTCCTCTATGGCACTTGGTTATGCCTCATACTGTGATGTAATCATCTGTATTCTGTATTGTTATAAAATTTTGATTTACACTTATTCAGCTGTGGGAACATTTTTCGGCAATATGTTAAAACACTTGATAGCTGCATTATTGATTGGCTAGGACATACACCTCTTCCATGTCTGAATTGCAAACTGCTAATGTGCCGCGCTCCGTCTTTAGTGTTGAAACTTTGAATTTCATATTAAAAATTGATTCATAATTACATGGGATTTTTTGGGATACCTTCTTTGTTTAGTTTCCCTTAGTTGTACTTTCATCATCGATAGATACTTCATGGACTTCATCAGCCTGCTGATGAAATAGAATTTATTCCACAGTATTCAGGGTGACTAACACTAGTATGTAAATCCTAACTTGGGATATGATCAGTTAGAAAAAAGTTATTTTTGTGATCAGGGTAACAATATAGTCAGTGTGACCAGAAAAGTGACTGTGGTGGAAGGTCTCATTTGCTTCAGATCCTGGCTTATGGCACACACCCAGGGTGCATGCACAGGATGTGAAGCTCTTTCTCTGACCGGCAATAGGCCTGGTCTTAAGAGACAGGAGACAGGTTTTACCTATGGCAAGAAGTAATGAGACAGTGACTGCTTTGGGAAGTAACTTGAAATATCTGTAGGTAAAGATTATCTTCCCCTATTTGCTGCCTCCCTCCCTTAAAATAGGCTCCTATGAAAGAGGCAGGAAAAAGGCAGACGCCTAAACACTCGAGTAAAAGACTGGATTCTATACAATTGTCCACGTGTAATTCACAAGCACATGCATATGTACACCCACACTCCTGTCTGAGAATGCATATACATAGCAGATGAATTGTATTGATTCCACAGAAGCAGTAAGTGACCAGCGGTGCACTCTTGGTGTCACCCTGCCACCGCATGCAGAGACACAAAGAATGTAAAGTTGGTGCCAAGTTGCCATTTTTCATTGTTCACCTCAGATTGATTTTTAAGGGGTTTAGAATAATTGCCATACTCTTGTGATCGGTTAACAAATTAACTGACTCTGTGGGGCTTCAGTTTCTATAGGAAAGCTGCTGGAAGAACATTAATCCGATTTTTGTTTTCAACTTTAAAAACTTTAATTTAAAAATGCGAGGAGTGTGTATATCTGTGAGAGAGTGTGGGAGTGTGAGCACGAGTGTGAGAGAGAGTGTGTGTGTGTGTGTGTGTGTGTGTGGGGGCTAGTGGTGGTGGTAAGGAAGAGAATCCACTGCTCAAAGTATGGAAACCTTCTGTTCAGGACACTGATAGGACCGGCTGTGTCCTTTGCCCACTTTCCCTCGCTGTATACCGGTTTCTCTAGTTACCACTCTTGGAATGGTGCTGTTTCAGTGTTGGAATGTTGGACGTTTGATAAGAAAATGGATCAAGTTTAATGGCGCATGCTCTTTGTGCCACCAGCAGCCTCTTGCTGAGAGCATGCTCCAAAAGCGGGAACTGTGTGGCATTACACTGAGCATCTATACGCTTTGTGTTTCTGTGCCACAGAGAAGAGAAATGAACTGTGGCATCGCTCCTGCCTTCTGAACAGCTCTGCTCCGATTAAAAAAAATTCTCACTGTGTTCTTTGTAAAATGGTACTGCTTAGTGTTAGTTGGTCAATCAAATATTTAAATATTAAATTAGGTACCAAGTACCTTGGCTGTTTAGGTTTTAAAGAATGTGGATGCATGGTGGGACTGAGGGGGATGGGGCCAGAGTGGAAATACAAATATAAACCTTATTTTCTTTTTAGGAGGGAGAATAAACCTGTGAATTTTGATGGAAAGGGGGCAGCCTGGAATACTTAATTTTCCTCTGATCCTGCTCTATTGATAATTTTGAATAAGAAAAAGAGCGTAATTTTTTTCTGCCTAACTTTTTGTACTGATGTGGAATGGATTGTGGTCTCATATTTTGAGCTTTTCAAACTAAACAGAGTATGTGTGTCGTCTTTCTCCCCGTGTTTTCCACAGGATGAATTTCACCCATTCATCGAGGCACTACTTCCACATGTCCGTGCAATCGCCTATACTTGGTTCAACCTGCAGGCTCGGAAACGCAAGTACTTTAAAAAGCATGAGAAGCGAATGTCAAAGGATGAAGAAAGAGCAGTCAAAGATGAGCTTCTCAGCGAAAAGCCTGAAATCAAACAGAAGTGGGCATCCAGGCTCCTGGCCAAACTGCGCAAAGATATCCGCCAGGAGTACCGAGAGGACTTTGTGCTCACCGTAACTGGCAAGAAGCATCCGTGCTGTGTCTTATCCAATCCAGACCAGAAGGGTAAGATTAGGAGAATCGACTGCCTGCGACAGGCAGACAAAGTCTGGCGTCTGGATCTAGTCATGGTGATCCTGTTCAAAGGCATCCCCTTGGAAAGTACCGATGGAGAGCGGCTCATGAAATCCCCACATTGCACAAACCCAGCACTTTGTGTCCAGCCACATCATATCACAGTATCAGTTAAGGAGCTTGATTTGTTTTTGGCATACTACGTGCAGGAGCAAGGTAGGAGCAGATTGTTCTTTCTTCTCGCACGGCATACACTGCCCACGTATATACGGAATTTCTGGCTCGGGTTAGATGGCTCAAGGCCCCTAGGTCTCTTTTCCCCACTCTGGGTAGAGTGGCGTGCCCGCTTCCACTCACAGGTCCACTGCCATGTGCAAGCCATGGAAATAGACATGAACCTTTCAGACCTGGCTAGGTGTGAATATTTAAAGACCACAAAGAGATGCGTTTTCACATGTCTTTGAAATTATGTATGATTTCAGAGACACAGAATAATCTAAAAATAGAGTTTATTACACTTCACTTTTTGTCTTAGGTTACATTCCTTGCATCTACTTATCTTTTCCCAATTTGAAAATGTGACTTTATTTATGAACAGTCAAAATACTCTTTAATACTCTTTGTGTTAGCCTTAATTAGCGAGGCAGATGAACTTTGTTCGCAAATCTAGTGCTGTTGCACTGAGATAGAATTAATGTTTTCCAGTACAAAATCCTTGAGATAGCCACAGTCAGAAAGTATATGTTAGGTAGCCCTAGATTTATTTAATTTAAATATTTCTATCAACACCTACTTTTGATTATGTAATATTCACTGTAGATTGAATGGATTATAGTTCTTGTTTAAATAGTTTATGTTATCATGTTTTCCCAGAGTGATTTGGGAACACACATAAATATTGTTAGTTTACTTGAATGTAAATTCCATAAAACTTACTGAGGAGAAAAAGTCGCAGCTCTTCTTACAGAACATTACAGAACAAAAACAGAAAGTGGACTGGTTACACTGGTTTAAAATAAATCTCATAAAGAATGCAGTAACCGCATACCATACCTATTTAAAAAAAAAATACTTGATAAAGAGAATGATGTAAATGCTGCCTGAATAATTCAAAAAAGAAAAAAGGTTGTATGTTTTCTGACTATTTTTTGAGTTCATGAAATATGCTTTCTTGTTGTTTTCAGTTTTCTTAATATACATTTACTTGAGTAGGTGAAAATTTCTTTTCTTCAAATGAATGTGTCAGAATATTGATGTCCTTATAGTCACAACAGTCCATAGTAAAACATCATTTTAAAAAAAAGAGCATACCAAAAGTGGACTGAAGTTTGATCTGCCGCAGATGGTGGGTCATTTCCTAACTTGGCCTGGTGGTAGTGGAAATGGCCTGCAGATAGCCAGGTGGCAGACAGTTATCTGATGTTTGTTATATAAATGTGGGATTTAATAAATTGCTATGAACTTTATGATCGCTCGGAAATTATCAGAAAACTAGATACTTATGGCCATTTTGTCTTCTATTTCCTTCATACAGTTTTAGAGCTACGCTTAAATGTCACTTTAAAAGTTTTAATTTGATTTTAAATAATGGTGCTGGCCATCATATACATGGAAAAAGTATTTTTTTTAATGAAAAACTGCATTTACTATTTTCATGCATTTAAAAAATTAACATCCAAATAGTAATGGTTTGAAGAAAAATATAATTTCACCCTGTAGGTCCTAAAATAAAAGCTCATTAACACATGACACTTAATTCCATTGACAGCTGTCTGGGAAGCAACATTTTAAGGTGGGCTGTGTATTTTTTGTTGGAGTGATGGTAAATGTGCTGCAACTGTGTTGTAGAAGTCAAGGCTGCAAGTAAAGTTTTAAAAGTGGGTCATGTGCAGACCCACTTTTCAGTGCAGAGAGGGAAGATTTGCAATCACCTCACTGTTGCTCCCATTTTAACTTGCTTGGAGGCTAGTCCTTGAGGTGTGCCTGCAGGTACATTCACTCCTGGGGCAGGCAGCCAACTCCCTTGGTTGATGAACTGACAATAAAAACTTATCCTTTGGATTTGTGAAGATAGATTGAAGGAAGAAAACTGCCTAACTGCCTTCTGCATTGCACCATCGGTCATGATAATCATAAAGTTTTGTGCAACTCTCGGAGACCATGTGTTCAGATCAAACATTGATTTTGTTGTTGCTTCAATGGTCTGCATTGTAAGAACTTTTCATTATTTTACCCTGCGCGTCTCATTTGTATCCTCTGCTACCTGCCAGTACATCATCTCTTCTTAACATCTGTTGGTTCTTTTTTGAAAAAGTCACATCAGGATGCTTTTGTGTTTCTCCTTTTTCAAAACCTATCTTTTGGGGGGTTGGGGGTAGGGGGGTGTAGGTTAATTATGTCGTTCCGTGGTGCAGTTGATTAAAGAAGGCATTTAACAGATAAGTCTGTAGTCAATCAGAAGGCTGCGTATCGCCCATTACCACTTTTAATTTCTCCTCTAAGTACATGAAAACCCACTTAAGTGTGTTTTATAAATTAGGTGAAGAAGTATCAAGAAAAACATGAAAGAAAAATTAGAAAAGAAAAATGTGATGTTTGCAACAGAATGAGCAACAAAATTACCTTTCCCCCCCTTTTTCTCTCGCCCCACTTCTAAAGGACTGGGAGGAAAACATGAGAAAGAACAGAGAGAATGCCAAAGATGGTTGCCACTGGCACCAGGATTGGCATCAGACCCTCTTTGTTTAGCTCAGGATGCCTGTGATTTGTTAGTTGGCATCCGCATTGCAGTGTGGAGTGATGTTACAATATATTGACAATTTCCAGATCTAGAAATGTCAATAGTCCTCTTAGTTATTTATACAAGATCACAAATGCATCTCTTCTGGAGGATATACAGACCAACATGTAATAAAGTTCCATTGTTGACCAACTTCCTCTGCTTTCCTTTTTTCCCTCTTTCTTTTTTGGTTCAACCCACACTTTTTTTTTTCTTTATGCCCAGCAGCCTCATCTTTTTTGAAATGTGGGAAGAGTTACTAGGTCTTAGACACAAGCTATAGTGCTACATCTGCATCTGATATGGTTTTGGGAAAAAATGTATGCATTTTGAAATCATTTTTGATATCCAGATCATTAGACTTTTGCATCACATGGCCGCAAGGCAGTCTTCTCTTTAAAGCTAAATCTCTTTGTTATTCAGCTTCTTCTATGCATATAGCCTGGTTGACCGCAATTCAGCCCATTTTTCTATTCCTCTACTTTAGTAAAGGGTCATGTTCGATATAATCATTGATAAAATTATATAGCCCCCATTTTACCTAAAACATACACATTATTTGGGAGCAACTGTGTTTAAATCCATAAAATCATTTGACGTTATTGATTCAGAGGGCTGCGCTTCGGCTGTTTCGTTGCTACAAGAACCGCCATTTTGTTTGTGAAGTGCCAGGCGAGGGGAAAAA
This sequence comes from Talpa occidentalis, assembly GCF_014898055.3. Taxonomy (NCBI): domain Eukaryota; kingdom Metazoa; phylum Chordata; class Mammalia; order Eulipotyphla; family Talpidae; genus Talpa; species Talpa occidentalis. Next base: position 15,320,867 of record NW_023605083.1, read on the forward strand.
AAAGGCAGACACTGTGCTTGATGCCAATAATGGTTGCCAGTGGCACCGAGGTTGGCATCAGACCCTCTTTGTCTAGTTGCTGAATGCCTTTGATTCGTTGGTTGGCATCCGCATTGCAGTGGGCACACTGGAAAGTTTTTGACAATCTCTGAATGAAAGCTGCTTGCTTGTTTGCTGCAGCAAACCTTAGCTAATATAAAACCCTTCCTTTTTAAAAAAAGATATATATTTTTAAAAGACTGTGACAGCTTAAAGGAAAAATTAGTTCTAAAGTGGCCTCCATTTTTCCCAAAGATATTAAAGATAGCCAATGATTCTTGGGCAGGTGGTACCTATTCCCCATATTGTCTTTGTTATTGCATTCATGAAAGCAAAGCAAAACAAAACAAAACACAAACCAGGCAAGCCTTGCACAACACACCTTCCTGGGCCATAAATGTACTCTAGGATGCCGGGTGTGCTATGAGAAGGGTGTGGAGGACAAGCCGAATGTAGTGATAAGAAATGCATTCGTCATGACTGACTTGGTGCATTCAGGCACATCCCTGCTTATTTCTTATGCAATGTTTAGTTCCCTCAGTTTCCACACTTCCAAATTTTAGAGTAACACATTGAGAGAAGACCTTGCTTTTCTTTCTAGTTAGTAATGTGTAACAGTGTAAATGCTAAGGAAAAAAAAAAAAAAAAAAAACCTTAATGAGGAAATCTGTGTGTTAATGTCTGATATAAATCAGTCATTGCCGAATTCCTCAATTCTGCATCAAAATGTTGCCAAATTCTCAGAGCACAATTCTGCACACCAGGAAAAACAATCAAAAGGCTAAAATAATTTTGGTTGAAGTTTCCTAGATAGTTAGCATTAATATTGCTTTCCGGTTAACCACCATTATCTCCTTAATTAATAAGAAGGATTAGCAGTTCTACCCAAAGGGCCGCACAGAATGGAGTCTGGCCTTTGGGAGGCCTTGAGTCCCCAGGCCCGGCCCTGTGTGAAGGGGAAGAAAGGCCGGGTGTGTAAGGTCAGGGGGCTGCGATTTCTCTTAGGCAGAGGAGGGTTTTGAAGAAAGAGAGGTCCACACCTCTAAGAAAGGAGTTTAAAGATCTCAGGAGATAGTAACTGTTGTCATGAATTTAAGAGATTAGTTTAAACTGAGTTGGTCTCACTGATCTTTGGACTGTGCTTTGCACTCTTATTAAACATGTTTTGGAGAGCTAGGGAGTATCCAGAAACCCCTCCTGGCTGTCATGAGGAGTACCCTTTAGCCTTGTTGAACTCTTAAAACTGTGATCCATTCTTGAATGGCATCTTCATTGTGTTGTTAAATGTTATGATCAGGGAGGAACATTCTGAAGTTGTGAAAAATGTGCCTTGTTTACAGGGGAAGTTGTAATGATTATTATTGTTTTTGAAATAGAATCCTTCCTGGTTGTCATCTATCATTAGTGAGGAAGCAAACGCTAAGAATTATTTTCCTCTTTCTTCCTTTCCTCCTAAAAGTTACTTTTAGAAGCCTTTTGGGTAACAATTATTTCTTTATGGAAAGCTTAAGTAGATAATTGTCTGCAAGCTGACAGCACATTTTAACATTTTAATAAATTTCACTTCATTTGCAGGTATTTCCCATTATGGGGGAAACTAAGCTTTCATTATTTGCTCAAATGAGGCTGATCTCTAGGGTGATTTGGTGTGCTTGCATTATGAAATGGTCAGAGGGCATACGTTTGTATGGAGGAACAGTACTCTGAAGGCATGTTTGACTTAGGGGAACACTGTTAAGCTTTCCCATCTAGCATCCTGTCCTTAACTGAACTCATGAACTCTAGTGCTCATTTGTTTGCATTCTGGCTCACATGCAGTTCACCAGATAAAGAAGGGCTCTTATTGGTTTGTCTTACTCCTGGGCTTAATGAGACCTTTGTGGGAACATATATTGTAAGATAAGATACTTAGCAATTTTCTCACTGATAAGAAGAAAACACAGACTAAGGGGCCAAAAGTTGCCCTCTAAGCCATGATGTTCCTGCCACAAGATAGCTTTACCAGACAATTCAAGAGTTAAACTCTGAGGCCGCAGTTGCCAGCTGGGAAAGCTTGGCATCTGTGTTCTGATATGGCAAACTAAGCTCTTGCATTGCTGTTAATATGATCTCACTTTTCAAAGGGAATGGGGAGAGAGAGAGAGGTGGGGGTGAGGTCTGGGGGCGGGGGGAGGAGGCTCCTTTTTATATCAACTATGATTTTCAAACATTATAAAACATATATAATATATTATGACCCACGTTCTGGAGGCAAAAATGATTGGTAAAAGATCCCACTGACAGCACTGGGCATTCCTCTCTACCCAATACCTTCTCCCATATACACAGCTCTGTAAATTTTGTAATAAATTTTTTTCACTAGGTTCTGAGTTTGGATTTGCAAATAGAGCGTGCTGTGTTCCTTGTGAGGTAAAATAACTTCACCTGTGAAAGATCATAAATGATGTTTGTTATTCAGGAATAATAGTAATTTGGGGGAACTGCACCGCAATGACAGGAGATAATGATTGGGGCTTCCTAAAGCTGGCCCCCGATAGAGTTAGCATGTGTGCCTGGGGACCCAGAGCTGGCTGGAGCCATCGAGGGAGGTCACTGCTTTAGTTCTTTAAAGTTTCTGTTTTCTAATGTGGCACCTAAGAAATCTGTGCAAGCACAAATGTAATATAGATTTGGTAGGATTTTTCTATTTACTTCCTTGTTTAACCCTAAATTTTAGAATTTAGGAGAAAACTGCCAAAAGGAAATTAAAGTTTTAATCCTCCACTACCTTGTTCCTTTTAAGTTGGCACTATAATTTGAAACGACAGTCCAAGGTATCTGCCTTGGTAAAGTCTTTCTCCTCATAAACTTTCATGATGCCTGACTGATCTGAAAAACTACACCAGTGCGCTTAAAAAAACTGGTTTATGACAGACACTCTTTCACTCTTGTCATCTGTGCCAGCGAGTTCACATCACAGCACCTGAACAGGGAGGGACCCAGTAGAAGGGTGAGTCAGAATTCTCTGGAATTCTTAAAAATTGAGATAGGTGAGCTTTCATTTCTGTCATCCTAGAGGCTTCCATGATAACTGACTTTATAACCAAAGGAATAATTATTGCTTTGTGTGAAGGGCTTGCAGAGAGTGGAAATAGCATCTGAAATGCTTGCTAAGGTAGCATCTGAAATGCTTGCTAAATATTGGAAAACCCTGGGCAAAGGCAGGGTGATCCTTTACTCTGAAACTAGCTTTTGGGTAGAAGTTTCTCTTCAGTTCGTGCGCGAGTAGCATTTTCTGGTTTGAGGTTGATGACAGCACAGCGGGCTCAGTATCTATGCTGTGACAGAGCAAAGGATTAGGCAATATAATGTTCAAAGCAAAGTTTTCCAACTCTTTTTCCTCCATCCTTGTGGAGGAGGAATAATTTTAGAAATCTCAAGGACTAGTGGTTATGCGATCGGAAACTGGAGTTATTACAGCAGCATGCCTCAGCGCCAAGCCCAGCGAGAGGGGGACTTCCTCTTACTCATGCTCACTTTTCTGTGGCAACGTGGTATGTCGTCTCATTTTAACATTCTTGGGTCCTTGAACTCTAATTATGTGATGTGGTTAATTTAACTGAATTCAGTTGTTGGGATTTGGCATAGAGAATAAATCATCAAACTGCAGAGAACTTGTGAAAACTAAATGTGTGTAGTGAGGAGTGAGTCTGTGGGATTAGTTTGTATTAGACTGAATGTTACAGGATGTGAGACTAATGGGACTTGAATGGTTGGGCTTTTTGGTTGTTATATTATTCAGAAAATTGGAAGAAATGGCTACCAATTAACCAATGAGGTGGAAAGACCTTGGGGCTGAATTGAAGGCCACACGTACCAAAAAAAAAAAAAAAAGAAAAAAGCCTCAAAATTTACAAGCAATGTTCTAAGATGGGAATGCAAACTCTTCTTGTGCATAAATATATTTATAATAAGACACTTAGGTAGCACTGTTTCTCTTTGTTTACGATGGTAGTTTAAACAGGATACCATTGATGAATCTCAGACAAATTAAAGGACTCCGAATAAGGACTATATAATTGAAAATATGGGGTGATGGATGAAGTAATTTTACTAGCTGAGAGTTGCCTGGAGGTTGTATATTTTCGGAATCCCATTTTAATGCAGTTCAGAGCGTGTAGTAAGTTATGGATGAAGCACAAATCAGTTGAAAATGGAATTTGTTTAAGCAAGTGCAAAAAAAAAAATCAGCAATGCCTTTGGAAAAAAGTCTTTAGTCTAAGTATATCCAGTTTTAAAATTCTGGTTAGCCTCATCTCCATTTCTCAAAATAAATAGTTTTCCACTGAATTTTAAAATGCACATGTTTTTTCACAAACTACACAATATTAATAAGCATCAGTTAATATTGAACACTTAATATATCGCCTGATGCCAAATAAAACTGAAGATTTTTTTTATAACTTGATTTTTCAAAATTCACATTGGAAAAAAATACATGGAGAAAGGCATTACTGTTAACAGGGAATGCTGTAGCGTAGGACAAAAATCTAATCATGAGCACAGATGTTAAGAAGTTATTTGAAATAGGGTGTATTCTGTAATTCATGTGAGCAAGGGATTACATTTATGCCTATGCTAATAACACAAGTATGTCAATATGAAGCCTATACCCTTCTATTAGTGAATTCTAAAGTGTGAAAAATGTTCCTGCTTAGGACAACTTGTATTTTATTATTCTGACATCTGCAGTTTCTGGATGGATTACCTTAAATTTGCTATGCTATGTTAAAAGCCTTGTTTTATGAGGTCGGTCTCAGCTTCTGGCCTTGGTGTCAGGAACCCTGCTACGTGATGCAACTTGCCTTGTTAGGTTTAATTGACCAAAGCTGATGTGTTAAAACAATTCATTTGTGCTGTAACTTATGCCCTGGCTAAGTTGCTACCTGAATCCCTTGACCTTGACTTGTCTGGGTCATGAAATGGCTGCAAGCTGTTTGACCTTTCCATTGTGTAGTAATGTCACTGTTTCCTCTTATTCTTTTATGGTAATAGCTGACAAAAAGCCCCGGCCCTGACTTTACACCCCAGTGGATTCGAGGCTGCCCTCTGCAGTAGCTGAGTCTTCTGTTTGACATGGTCTGGCTGTAGAAGTGACTTTCTTTTGTTTACTGACAGTGATGGGGACAAATTTGCAGCCCTCTTTGCTCCAGGAGGTGGGGGATAGTATTCTGGCATTTGGAGGGATTTGGATTCCTTCTGCTTAGATTTTCAGTTTCTGTGTTTTATGATGATGCTTATCACAATTTCCTTTCCCCCACTCTTGCGAGGCTGACATTTCAGCTTTTTATATTTATGGTTTCCTTAATAATCACATTTCAACATTTTCAGCTGTTACAATAAAAATATTTTATTGTCATTACACAGGGTAAAAGTGGTAAATATCGTTAGGCTTTTGGTTACCGATGTGTAAGTCCTAAAATGACTGATTTTTCTACTTACCACATAAATAATTGCCCGGTATCAGAGAAAACTGTATACTAAAAATGTAGGATAAAGACAAAATTAAAAAAAAAAAAAGAGAGTAATGTTATAATCTGATGTATTCCTTATCACTTTTATGGAAAGCCTATTTGTGACTTAAATAACTAAATTTCATGACAGAATAGTGAACCATTAGTAAAATTTGAAGTTTTTATTTCTGTGGGGACTTTTGCTAGCATATGATATTAAATATTTATTTTAATGAGTATAAAAATTTTCTCTTTTCTTTATGTACATGTGCTCTGCTCTCCATTCCTCATATATAAAGACAGGGAATTTTACCTCTGTTCTTCTCTTCTGTAGCAGTGAAATTATTTTTAAAATATTGGAAATGCCTTCTAAAATGTTAAAACAGTTATTTTTATCCTACCAAATTTTTCTTTGCCAAATATGACATTGTAGTTCATGATTTTTCCTATATTTGCCAGATTAAATATTTAAAATCCAAGCTGTTACATTTTATTTTTAAATTATTAGAGGAAAAAAGGAAGTTTAAGTTAGAATGTGCATTTCCTTACTTGCATGTCGCATACTGTTTATTCATGTGTGTGGATACACTGACAGATGAGAGACAATGTGGTATAGGCACTAGAACTTGGGGGGAAAGCACTAGTTTTTCTATTCCTATTTTTAGAATATCTGAAATGGCAGGTGAGAGGTTTTTATTTTTGGTAGTTTTAAAGAATTTTTAACCAGGAATGTTCACAAGATGAAAGAATTGAGTGTCGTTTTTTTTTTTTTTTTTTTTTTCCAGCGTTCATCTTGTCAATAATCCTGTAGCGTAGGGGTCTGTGCAAGAACAGTGAGTGTGCAATGTGGGGGCCTGATTGTAGTCAGTACTCTGAGTTTCTCTCTCTTCTTTAAAATCAATCTAGACTTGAAAACATCTCTCCTGCCTTCTGCTTATCAATTGGCATCCACAGTGGTAGGGCCAACATAGAATTGGGTCTGGATGTGGGCAGTAGGCTAATTGGTCATGTGCAGGTGGGGAACCTGATACAACCAGCCCATGACTTCTTCCAAATGTCCATGACTTCTTCCAAAAGTCTGTCTCCTTCTTCCTGTGAAAGCATTTAAAATGTATCTGAGCTATTGAGTTCAAGAGGTTAAGTTCCTGGACTATGGGTTGTGGGTGGGTGCTGGTATGTGTGGTGAGTATATGTGTGTAGCAGAGAATTGCAGAGCAGTTAGGCAAAAAAGGGAAAGATGGAAGATTAGATCTTTCAGGAATTACTTAAAAAGGATGGTTCATTCATAGATTGAGTAACATGCAACCTGAACTTCCCTGGTATCCTTTGAATTCTGGGTTGCTTTTGGAATAAAACAACTCTCCCATCTTCCTGACTTACTAGATTTTGTAGAACATGGAAAGTAAGTACATGAATCTGACATTTGTGTTCTAGTCTGGGTAGAAGCCCCTTATCAAAGTTTCGGTGTCCTTGGTCAAGTCACTTAAACTCCATGTGCTTTGGTTTCCTGTTTTGTAAAATGGGGATTAAACTGCCTTCTTCCCAGAGCTGATTTAGGATTAAATGAAATAAATCCTGTAAGTAAAAGCAAACCTATTTCTGCATTTGAAGGATCACAGCATAATCCAGAGAAATTAGCCAGTAGTGAAGAGGAGTGATCGGGTGTTGAAGCAGGAGGTCATCTATTTCAGGTGATGAGATATTCCAAAGAGAAAATGAAAGTCCTGATCACAGTGATGTGTATATTTATTACTAAAAAAAATCTGAATATATACACATGGAGTTAGCTGGCTGCGTGTAGCTTTAAAATCTCTGTAGACTTACCCTATGGTTTTTAACAGTTCTTTAAATCTGATTTACTAGAAAAAAGTGCTCAATCTAGAAATATTTTCAAGGAAAGAGGAAAAGAATATTATTCGTGACTTTCTAAAGAACTCAGCACTGCTGTTGACTGAAGGGTGTCCTAGCAAGTACTTGTAACTCATTGCACTCCAGTAAAAGCATAAGATTTTTATTTACAAAAAAGAAATTAAGTTGCCAACATTTGGGAGAACTGCCCTTATGTTTTAGATTTGGTTGGACAGAAATGATGATGATGTGGCTAGACTGGATTGTTCCTGAAGAAGAACAAGCTGCTGGATTTTAGACTCTTTTTAAATCTGAAAGGATCTGATTTAAAAATGACACCAAGCTGGGTCACAACCTCAGAGTGTTTAATTAGTTACATGAATTGTTTTGACTAGATTGTTTCGACCCTTTAACTCTTCTTTAAGTCAGTTTTTCTCCTTTCTCCCTTTTTATGGTGTTAAGAAAATTAAATGCTCCCTGGAGGAAAAGGGTTAATGTTTATGACTAAAAGTGATTTCATTTTTACTAAAATCAACTGGAAGACAACTGGGAAGTTGCTAAAACATTTGCTTCTTCCCAAACTAGATTTGGGACCAGTATTTAACTCAGAGCGTTTGGATCTGTGTGGTCATCAAGCCACGTTTTGGGCCAGATCATTGGGGATAGTCCTGGTCTGTTCTCCACCAGCAAGTAGGTCGCTTCCCCCACTCACTGTGTTCAGCAGGTTTGGAAAATGGATAGATTAGTCCATATTCACAATCCCTAACAGGGAAATACCCTTAACTCAGCAGAAAAACATCATATTCTTCTATGGAGAATTTTGTAAGAATACCTAGGAATTCTAGCCAGGAGTTAGTACGAAAAGTTATTTCACTGTTTGTTCATTAGTTAAAGGGTAACCAGGGTGTGCAGAAAGCACAATCAGAACATTGATTAGCTTGTTTAGATTCTGGCACATAATTTTTAATAATCTGTGTCATGTCTTTTCTTTTTGAGAACATACCTGGTTTAGTTGCTAGCTATAATGTTCATGGGGAATACAAAAATCCTGTATTTTAAATACTTAAGATATTTAAAATGTGAAAAGTGCATTCAAAAATTTTTAACGTATTATGGATTGTTGGTTAAAGTAGAAGATCTTGGTATTTTGTCTTTTCAATGCATTTAAAAGGCTTTGTTTACATGTTGTAATTTAAAGTTGATGTTGACCTAAAATGGAATGCTGGGTATGATTCTTAGATATTGGTTAACTTTTTATAGCCTCCTGGAGATGCTAACACATTTCTTTGTACTTTCTGATAGTAAGGCATGAATATTTTTGCATAAGATTTACAGTTATCATACAACAATATCTGTTGTATTTACAGTCACCAAATAAGGGAAAAGCTGCTTATAGTAATATGAGGATCACTGGTCTTACAATAATTAAATAGACTTGTTATACTACATTAATCCCTTTTGGAACATTTGGAATGACTTCTTAGTACTAACAAACACAGCATTAGGGCCTACAATTAATCTGCTTTTTGTATCCAACATTTGTATAATATAAAACATGTGTATGGAGAAACATATTTCAGGTTTAGATGAGTTCATAGGAGGACAAAAGGAAATTATATTGGACTGTTAAGCAATATGTGATTCCAAGTACTGATAAAATATGGGATTCATTTTGAATCGGCATAGGTAGACAAATAGTTTTTAATAAGTTTTTGTTTTTTTGGTGAATAACATGTTTGAACTTTCAGAATTACTTTCACCCTGAGATTAAAATTTTGTACAAAACACACAAGATATATGCGATATGAAATGGAAACATTTATTCAGACTAATATCCAGGAGATGTGTTAAAACCTTGTGAGCTGTTATTTCTTGGTACCAGCCATTGATCCAACTATTCATTAGTCCTGGAGAAAATGAAGTATACCAAATTTTAGTCTGATTTAGTCTTGTTCTGTGTTTCATGGAAACAGTTTAAATTAATGACAGTCTCTGTATTCACTATCAGTCTTACCACAAATTTGTTGAAGGGATTCTGAGTTAGGATTATGTTTACATCTTCTGTTGTGGGAGCCCCATGAGGCATAATTCCCTCCTCAGTGTGGTCTCTTTTATTGTTGTTGAGTTTTTCTCACCCTAGGATGTGAACTCAACCTTCGATGTTCATTACAGGGAAACTATTTCTTGAAGAATGAAGTATTAGTTCAGTTCCAGGACAGATTGCATGTGTATATACAGAGTACTATGGAAATGCTGAAATATTGAGTGGTTTGCAGCCATTTTAGACCATGTGCCTGGGACCAGCTAACACATTGTCAGGGAAAAACATGATGTAGCAACAATATTAGATCATGCAAATGAGACTACTGAATAGTAATAGTTATGGGCAATATTTTGGAAAACACTGATTAGTGACAGTTTTATTACAGCAAATGTATGTATCAAGTCCCCAGATTTCATTGTAATGCACTGAAAACAGATGTCAAAGTGTCCCAAACAGAATTTCATGGTTAATCTACATATTGCATGGAAAGTACAAACAAACCATTTAGAATTCTGTTATTTAATCCTTTTAGAAGGAATGAAAATATACAATTTAGATTTACTCCATTCTTCATTTCATTTCAGTTTTGTTTTCTAGAGGCTGATGATAAATTATTATTTTTTTTGTTTGCTATTTTCTTAAGATGCATGTGGGAGAAGACTTTTCTGCATATGGACAAGGTTTTACTTAATGAATGTACTTTGAACTGTAAGTTTTTGAACATAAGGTCTTTGCATTAGAAAAAAAATAAAGAAAAATTAGCCTGTAAATTATTTAGTGACCTGGTAATGGAATTAACTTTTTCTAGTCCTTTGTTTACTGAAGTAGAGTTTCACTTTATGCCACATGGTGGTTGAAGCAGCATGCTAGAGAGGAAAAGGCAACTGGTAGCCCTACTACTTGCAAGTAACTGGGAAACTTGGGGCCTCTCAGTGACTTAGTTTATCTGTCAAGTGCGGGGATTGGCTAGAGGAATTCTACTTCCCCTCTTAGTTCTGGAATCTTAGGAATTTGACTTCTGGTTACCTTGTCAGAGGGAGGGTCCCCTTCATATTAAACAAATTTATTAAACTTTCTCATATTCTCATTGAATTTGATATTTTAATATATTTTATTTATTAAAGAGAAATGGAAAATGTGTAACTTGACTCTTGAGTAACACTTTCATGTTGCTCAATTCAAAGTCCAATAATCAAATCATTTAGTTCAATCTAGATAAAAAGCTTGCTTTTTAAAGAAAGAGTTCTTTAAACTCCTAGAATTTTAAAGCTGGGAGAATCCCTCAGGACCTTCTCACTTTACAGCTGTGCCTACTGAGCCTGAGAGAGGTCTAAATTCACTTTGTTTGTGTTAATTTTACTGCTGTATATATGGGCATAATAAGAATATACAATTATTATTTTGTGACTATAGTAGCATTTTTTTAAGAAACATAGAAGAAAATCATGATTAAAAGTCTTATCATTTGATACCGGATGGTCTCACTCATAGCAGGAATCTAGAAAACTTAAATAAGGGACCAGGAAAATGAATATAAGAAAGTGAAAATCAAAATCAACAAAAAACTATGAACCAGAGACACTTTTTGGGGGGTGGGGGGCGGGAGGGGAAGGATTGGGGTCAGAATGGGGCGTTTGCAATTGTATGGGGGAATATAAAAATAAAATTTAATATTAAAAAAATAAATAAATAAAAAATAAAAAAGGTGTTAAAATTGTATCTTAAAATGTTTATATAGCTGGCATTTTTTTGCCAGTATAACCAATTTATTAATAATAAATAAGAGAGTATTTTTTATAAGTGCAATGTTTCTTTTACCTAAAGGAATATGCACTTGCAAAAAAAAAAAAAAAAAGTCTTATCATTTGAAACTTACTGAAATCAGTTGATTCAAGAATCTGGTGTTTTTTTCTTTTATAACTTTAATAGGAAGGTTTCTAATGAAGTCAATTGTGTAGCTATGGCCTTATGAGAATGACTGCCTTTATCTTTTTCAGTGGATGGAAAACACATTATTTAAATTCTGGTCAATTAATATCAAGCATTGCATTTGATAGTGGTTGGAAAACAGAAAGGATCCATTAAAAATGTACTGCCAGATTTCCAATAACACTAAAGGTCATGTTTGAGGTTGGGTATAAGAAAAACGTTTTCTTTGAGAGTCAGATATGGAAGAAGAGGTGAGAGCTATTTATGAGTTTCTCTGCTTCCTGAATGTCTACAATTTTCAGATTATCTTGATAATCACCATGTCTCTATTCTTCTTTGTATGGTGTCTATTTCTTTTCTTTGTTAAAATATTTGTTTTTTCCAGGTTTAAAATAAGCATCCATACACTTTCTTTCATTTAAGAGAGGTTTCTAAGGATTTTTCTAAGTTTAATTTTTAGAAAACAAAGCATATTAAATTCACAAGGGGGATTCAATTTCAAAAGGAAAATTTCCATACGTCCATTTGCTGAAATAAGAGTTCTTTTCTAACATGAAGGATTTATCTCTAATTTATGTTTCGTGAGTGTCCTATATTGTGTTTATGGATATCAAGGCACCCTGAATACAGCAGAGATTGATAAATTAAAATAGAGAGAGTAAAAGTATTAGAAAAAGTTTATTATCAGCTACTTCTGCTAGTTAATTTCTGGTTTGACAGTTTACAGGGAAAGCTTGAAAGCATGTTTTAAAAGCACAATTATAGATTGAAAAAAATCTATGAATAAGAGATGCAAGTGCCAAAGTCAATGGAAATATCATGGGAACACATATAAAACAGATAATATGTATATGTTGAACGAATGAATATAAGCCATGTAAGCTGAATATAGAACATGAGGGACAAATCAGATGATTGCTACCGAGGTAATGCAAGAGATGTTCCTCAAACTGGGAAAATCCACTTTTTACTGAGACTTGTTCTCTCTCCGCTGATGACAAGTGACTGTCTTAGAAATATCATCCTCACCTCATATGTACTTTAAATTTAAATTTCAAGATCAAGTGGGACAAAACCATATGAAATATAGTGTCTGAGTTAGCAATAGAACATATTCTGGAATCAGGTGGTGGGTCTCAACATTTGTTTTTTATTATTTGCTTTGTGATTGGGGAATTCCTAAGATCTAGTTTCCTCAGCTCAGGACTGGGCATCTGCTTTATTTAGCAGTTGTGAAGGTGAGATGAGAAAGTGCTTGTGAGGCACTTCATACCATGCTGATCATATTGTTGGTGTTCAGTAAGACCTTTGCAGTTATTGCTCTGGTTTTTAATCAGCAACCAGCAAGGTGCCGCACATAGCAGGTACTGAGTACTTATTGGTTCAATGAGTGAATCCTCACCACCTATGCTGAGAATTCTGGAAGACTTGATCTCCCTTTTGTGGGGCAGAGCATTTAGGTTAGGATCACTGCTATGCCAAAAGTAGGAAGAAAAAAAATCTTAATATGGCAAAAATTAAAATATTGTACTTGCTATGTAATGTCTCCAAATCCACCTCAAACAGTCGAACAGTATGGAGCCACAATAAATCATAACGGTCCTTTTAGGTGACTTAAAGAAATAACCTTTCTTAGGAGTATAAAAGACAAGCTAGATTCCTATATGAAAGTCTTGTTAGGATTCAGGAAACTTTACTTAATAATTTTCATAAGGCCTTCATTTGGGTTACAAGGAAATCCCAGACATAAACATAATCACAGACAAAAGGGAACATACCCATTACTGTTGCTTAGCAGGGAATGCTTGAAGCAGTGGTGTTTATGCAGGAAACCAAGAACTTTTCAGGGACTTGAAGAGTCATTTTTTTTTTTCCTCTTCTTTATACCTACCACAGCACTGAATTATAGTCCTACAAATAAGTTTGGAAGAAGTATATTAATATTTTATTTAGGATTATTCTCTGAAAAGTAGTTTTGACTGTTGTCCATTAAAATATGTTATATAATTTAAGATATCATTTTATTTACCATATATTATAAATGCCTAAACTATTTTGATATTGGCAACTTCTTCATTGGCCTCTGGATAATAACCTTATCTTCTTCTTATTCACTGTATCAATCCAAAGTATGGCATATTCTTTTATTTTTGAGATGTGATTATTACAGTTCGACACACATCATACAGTCGAGGAAGTAGACATAAGAATTTAATGAAATGTATCTTCATGGAAAATATAAAACACTCAGGATAAAGGTGGAAAATGATTAAGAAATGCATTCATTAATAATTTGGTACTGAGTACTTTCAATATTTTAAGGGATTAGGAAAAAACTAGTGAAAATATAGATGGCCTCTTTCAGGTAATTTGCAAGTAGAAAGAGAGGATAATGGTCAGTTGCGTTGTTTATGAGAAAGAAAAGTGCCAAAGATAGTGGAACAAGTATACAACTAACTAACAGTCGCACCACCTACTATATATAGTTAGATTTACAGAGCTCTGGGAGGAGACCCTGTGGGACTGGATTGGAAAGGTCACAGAGAGGTGGTGAGTCTTCGGCAGTTTTCTCAGGGGTTATATAACAAAAACAAAACAAAACAAAATGAAACATAACTAAGAATATACCTCTTATATAAATTAACTCTACTTGACCATGATACATACTGTACTAAGAATTTTATGTTTTATCATTTTTTCTGACAAATTTGGTGTTTTATTTAAAAAATTTGTTAATAACAGAAAAAAATCTAATAGGAAGCTTTAACCCAGTTCTCAAAATACTCATTACTAAGTGGTTTTAATTGATTAGTCCCTCTCTCTTTTTTTTAGTTTGGGTAGTAATATTGAATTTTAATGTCTAAATTATTTGCACATATGTGCTCAGTTCCTATGTTTTCAATGTAATCCTACACACATTATTTTATAATGTTTTATAAAGTATTTTTTATTCTAATATAATATTTTTATTTATAATCTGACATGGAAATGGGAAAATATATTTGGTCTGTGTCAATAATATTTTTTTAGGATGTATTTGACTGGAGAAGATATTCTGTAGTCAGAAAATCTGGAATGCAGAATAGTCTGTAAAAATATTTTATTTAAAACTATTCAGAAGTTGTTGACTGAATTCAAATTTTTTATGTTGTGTTTCTAGTACTGTTTTATTATTTTAAAAAACATTTGTGGCTCCCAAATCCAGTAGGAAAAAAAGAATTAGTTCAGTGTGATGAGGGTTTTTTTTTTTTAGACTGAAGTATCTGATCCGATGCAAAATTATACTTTTCTTAGTAGTAATAATGGACTGGTCTAGTGACACACCCAGCAGTAAAAGAACCCTCAGCTTTATATATTGAATTTTCCTAATATGTTTTGCTCTCTGTAAATGAAATCTATTCCAGAGTATAGTGTTTCCTCAGAGATAATTAGGAGAAAAAATATAAAATGAAAACTGTGGTAATCCTTTGACTATAGCTATATGATAGCTCTTTTAAAGTAGCTTTCAAACTTTAAAGATTGCAAGACCTAGTTCCTGAAGGAAAAATTGAAACTAGTGTATGAAATTCCCAGTTTCTCTGGGCTTCCCCAGCCCCCTCAGACAAATGAAAATTGAGTCGAAGTTGATAGAGGGTGGTGATCAGGTTTTTCTCCTACTAATGCTTTTCTTCCTCTTGTTCCCCATATGGGAATATATACTGTTGATTGTATAGCTGATGCTGATGCTGACTGCAGATAGAGCAAGAGATGCTCACTGAAATTTTAAGGGAAATCTGTCACAATTTGCATTTTAAAGCCTTTTATTTACAAACAAGTTGCTTGGTCATTCAGCAAATATTCAGTGAGTACCTACCATGTATCTGACACCCCTCAGGTTATTGGAATTAAAATACAGTGAAGATACATTAGGTGTTTTTTTGTTTTGTTTTGGGTTTATTTATTTATTTATTTATTTTATTTATTTATACACACACTGGGTACAGTCAGAAGCGCGGGAGGGTGAGAGAATCCACCAGAGCCAGAGCGGGGAGCAGAGCAGGCAGAAGGACCGAAGTACACTGCTGAGGGGAGCAGCGGGCGGCAGGAGAGGTCTGCGCGCCATGTGGGACCCTCCTCAGGTGGGCGGGGAGCAGCCGGGGATGGAACCAGCGCTGCAGAAGCTGTGGGCAGCTTCGCAGTCCAGCGCTCAACTGCTGCGCCACCGGGGAGGCTCTGTTTTGTTTTTTAACTGAAATTTTCACTAACCTTTCAGTAGGGAAATACAACTGAAGGGGAATTATCTGATTGTTTTAAAAAAGCATTGTCATGGTAATGATTTTATAGGCATCATTTGAAGGAAATGATTTATGAAAATGTAGTGATTTCTCAGAAAATAGTGAGAGCATGAGGATGGATTATGCTGATCAACAAGTATACTTTTTCACCTGTATGGCAAAATAATTATGGGTATATACGGACATCTTATAGCATGTAGCTTTTCATGCAGGAAATTGGGAACATGTCAGCAGGTCGTTCTGAACTCTGACCTTGCTCCTAACTGGAGCCATCGCGTTGAGCAGCATTAGCACTGTATCATTCAAAGTAAGAAAATCAAGACCTGCCCTGAAGCTTGGAAGGATAATGAGTGTTGGGTTTCCTGGTGTTGATTGCAATGAATGGAACAACAGAAGACTAGAATGTGGCCTTGGGGTGCACCCAATAATTTCTTCAGCGCCTCACATGTCAGCAGATCTAGAGTCTGTTTTGCAATTAACATGTCAGTCTGATGAGTGACCATCATTGGAAGAAATGACTAGTTGTGTTGGGAGTTGGAACTTGCTGGAAGAGCCATAAAAGCATTGTCACATAAAGTTGGAATCAGGAATACAGAGTCTAAAGCCTTGTTTTTATCATTTTCAGTTGTATGACTTTCAACAAGTGTCTGAAGTTCCATTTCCTCTATGTAAAATGAAGATAATGCCAATCTTAAAATGAGTGCTAAAAGAGAGTTAATGATTTAGAAAAGACTTTATATAGAGTGACCTGACACTTAGTAGATCTTTTGAGTAAAGATGGGTAGGATTTCCTAGGCTGTGGTGATTTTCCATATTGTTTTTTAGCATATAGCTGTCCAGCTAACATTTACTGAAAACTTACTATTATTAGGCATTGCCTTGGAGTTTTATCTGTGTAACTTGCTTAATCCTTAATAACCATAAAAGGCAGATACTATCTTTTCATAAATGAGAACTACATGGTCACGCTAGTTCAGTGACAGGGCATGAATCTGAATCTGTGCAAGCTTTCTTTCTTTTTTTTAAAGAACTCTACGAAATATTTTTTATTTATTTGTTTATATTTATACAAGCACTGAGTACAGTCAGAAGCGCGGGAGGGTGAGAGAATTCACCAGAGCTTGAGTAGGGAGCAGAACAGGCAGAAGGACCGAAGTACACTGCTGAGGGGAGCAGCCGGCGGCAGGAGAGGTCTGCACGCCATGTGGGACCCTCCTGCGGTGGCTGGGGAGCAAAGCTGTGCTGCAGAGGCTGCGGGCAGCTTCGCAACCCAGCGCTCAACCGCTGCGCCACCAGGGAGGCCCATGTGCAAGCTTTCTTTTTTTTTTTTTTTTATAGAGGCATGCTTTATTTATTTGTTTTGCTGGTTTGTTTGTTTGTTTTTGTTTATACAAGCACTGGGTACAGTCAGAAGCACTGGAGGGTGAGAGAATTCACCAGAGCCAGAGCGGGGAGCAGAGCAGGCAGAAGGACCGAAGTACACTGCTGAGCGGCAGGAGAGGTCTCCTTCGGTGGCCGGGGAGCAGCCGGGGATCGAACCGGCGCCGCAGAGGCCGCGCACAGCTTCGTAACCCAGCGCTCAACCGCTGCGCCACCGGGGAGGCCCCCATGTGCAAGCTTTCTTAACCCTACTTGTAGATGGTGAAATTACTCTATCCACATTAGGGCAGAAAGAACAATAGAAAATGATCTGTAGTGAGGGATAACTCCTGCATATTAAAAGAGAAATTCATTTTATCTTAATTCACACATTTTAAAAATGATTGAAATAATCGTTGTCAGATCTTTGATTTATAAGCTGTTTCCATTTTGATATATTAATTCTGATATACAAAGTTGTGATTTCTAAAATAATCTTTTCTCCTAAGCTAAGCAGTCTTTCTAATTCTTTCTATTCTATTGTGCTTTTGTATGCAACCCTGAAATTGGATGTGTTTATTGTGTAGACCACAAAGGATACATTGGGAAAATAAAACAGCATTAAAGAGAGGATTAAGCAAGTCAAGAGCCATACATAGTAATCCAACTCAAGAACAGACATCATGGTCTTTATGATTGATTTAGGATAAAACCCTCCCCATTCATTCACACCATGCTAAATGGTTTTCTTTTCAAGACATAATTATGCACATACATACACACACACATATATACATATATACACATACATAGTATATTTCTATTCTTATTTGCTAGAAAAGTTGGGATTTTTTTTTAGGTTTATTGATATGTGTTTACACCTGATTAAGTGTATTCAGGGATCTTTCTAACATAAGAGTTTTCTTTTTTTTTTTTTAAGATTTATTTATTTTTATTTTATACAAGCATTGGGTACAGTCAGAAGTGCGGGAGGGTGAGAGAATTCACCAGAGTCAGAGCGGAGAGTAGAGCAGGCAGAAGGACCGAAGTACACTGCTGAGGGGAGCAGCGGGCAGCAGGAGAGGTCTGCGCGCCATGTGGGACCCTCCTCTGGTGGCCGGGGAGCAGCCGGGGATCGAACCGGTGTTGCAGAGGCTGTGGGTAGCTTCGCAACCCAGCGCTCAACCGTTGCGCCACTGGGGAGACCCTAACATAAAAGTTTTCTGAAGAAAGTAGAAACAAGCAACAACAATGGAAACACAACTATGAAAATTGATTTTCACAATAATTTCTTTGTTGACTTTTTCTAAAGAGAGTCAAAACTATTTCTGAATTTCAGGTGCTTTCTTTGTGTATTATTTAGATCAGAGGTTATGAGATTTGTAAATCACCCTAAAGTT
The DNA here is from genome assembly GCF_014898055.3 of Talpa occidentalis. NCBI lineage: Eukaryota > Metazoa > Chordata > Mammalia > Eulipotyphla > Talpidae > Talpa > Talpa occidentalis. The sequence goes on from NW_023605083.1 coordinate 15,339,252, forward strand.
TGAAGGACAAACTCCCCCACTCCTTATAACTTTTTATTTCGTTCACTTTTTAGTTCAGTGGATGAATTTCCTTTTTAAGTAAGAATGAATCTTAGTCAGAAAGATGTTGTGATGGGAGTATCCAGTAATCACTCTTCTTTCTCTTCAGAAATACAGGTACTCTCTTATATTATTACTTTATTGTTCTGACAATATTAATTGGTGGTAATATTAATATTAAGAATAACTCCAGGGGCTCCTCCCTGGTGGCCTAGGGCTTAAATCTCAGCGCTATCAACACTACAGCCCGAGTTCGATCCCTGGCCAGGGAGTTAACCCACATATGATGCAGCAGCCCTCTCCTGTTTTGCCCGCTGCTCCCCTCAGCGGTGTATTTCAGTTAGTCTGCCTATTCTGCTCCCCACTCTGTCTCTGGTGAATCCTCTCACCTCCCGCACCTCTGGCCTAGGCCCCAGTTCTTCTATGCAAAAAAACCCCACAACTACACATATTGAGAGTGTCTCATGTGCCACCTAAAGTATTAAATGTAACCATTATAGTTGCCTAAGGAAGTGGGTATTATCATCATTTACTTGATGAAGAAATTGAGGTTAAATATGTTAAATCTCATCAGATAGCTAGTAAGTGAGAGCTAGGATTTGAACCCATGACAACCCGCTTCCATTCTCATTTCCTAACTTCACTGCTACTACTCTATTTAAAAGGCCATTCTTTGGTCTTCAAGTGAAACAGTTGACTTTTTTTTAAAAAAAAGTCTTGATTTTCAAAGAATACAAGATGCATTTTGCAATGTGTGCTTGTGAAGCAGAATTAAAGAGTCAGCACATCTTATTGTGGTCCTAACCAGAGAAGGAAATAATTATATGGGTTTTTTCCTGCCCACTATAGATATTTCTCCTTTCTGCTTGCCTAGGTGTACATTGATTTGTCACACAGACACGGCTTCTAGGTTCCTCAGTGAGCAACAAGTGACAGAACATTCTCTGGTGTCCCTGGGCACAGACAGAATATTTAAACTTGTTGACTTTATCTGTTTTCCCCAAAGCATGAATATAGGTACTTTTCTTTCTGTATTCCTTACATTTCCTTTCAGAGATGCTTTATGAAAAGAACAGTGAAGGCCCAGACTGAATCAATTTGAGTTCGTGCAGCCCTGAACACTACTGGGATTGCTCTTGGTCTGAATGAGGAGTCCATTGTCCTCAAAGACATTATGTTAAAGCCCTTAACTGTGAACTTTCAGTCAAGATGCTAGACTTGCCAGTTAGTTACACAGAAACTATTCTGTCCAGGCTGGAATGTGGCAGTTAATACAGAGGAACTTTGATCCTCAAGATAAAATGGGTACAGACACTGGTATACTGTTGTCTTACCAGTTTTAATATAGAAGCACAGTTTTGTATAGTTTTTTCCTCAGTTTTATCTTAATTCATTAAACCTGTGGCCAGTGAGTAGTGGGATGACATAAGTATGTGTGCATTTGATTAGAATATTTTAAAGAATAGCCAGTACAACACATAACCAAGAATCCCTAGTCAAGAATTATGTGACATTTAGTTCTATCAGTTTTATTTTAGAATATTGACAACTTTTTTTTTTTTTTTTTTTAAAGATTTATTTGTTTATTTATACAAGCACTGGGTACAGTCAGAAGCGCGGGAGGGTGAGAGAATTCACCAGAGCCAGAGCGGGGAGCAGAGCAGGCAGAAGGACCGAAGTACACTGCTGAGGGGAGCAGCGGGTGGCAGGAGAGGTCTGCGCGCCATGCGGGACCCTCCTCCGGTGGCCGGGGAGCAGCCGGGGATCGAACCGGCGCTGCAGGGGCTGTGGGCAGCTTCGCAACCCAGCGCTCAACCGCTGCGCCACCGGGGAGGCCCAATATTGACAACTTTTAATCTCTGGGTTTGATATTTATGTCATTATTTATGTAATCTTTTAATCATGTCAAAATTGTCTAGTTCTGAGATAGTAGCAGCAATAACAACAGCTATGTCATCTAGAATTTACTAAGCACTTAATGTATGTTGGGCACTGTGTTAAGTGCTTTACCCGTGTTATCTAATCCTCCAGCTGCCTGATGTGTGGAAGTTATCAGTATGATGATGATCATCATCTTGATAGAAATAAAAATACTCATCAATGGGGAAGAGGAGAAGCAGTAATTGAACCCAGATAATGAGGTTCGGGAACCTTGCACAAGGAGCTCATGTGGCTGCCTGAATCCTCATTGCTTCTGTGGCTTTTGACAAGTCAACTCACCTTGAGGAAACTATTTTTTATCAGTGAAAAGAGTAGATACTCTTGCCTTCCTGATCAGCTTATTAAGAAGATAAAAGAATAGCTCATGAAAGGGAAAAGTATGTACACTTTTAAGAAATATCCAAATAGATAAGATTATTTTCATAACATGAATGCATTCTATGGATCATGTTTAAATATCCCATTTTTATGAATAATCTCATAAAAGAAGCACATCACATATCCTTTGGACCTTTGAAAAGTAGGCCACATAAAGTATGACTTTATTGTGATTTTCATTCTTTCATTGTTTCTAATTATACCAATCATCTTGTACTTGAGAGGAAAAGTTGTAGAAAAACAATACTGCATTAAGTTTAAAAAAAAAAATAATACTGTATTTTACTCCAGAGTGGCATGTTTGAATAATGTTTATTGATTATTTGTTGTCCTCGTGATGCACATTGGTACCACTTTGGTGGGGCAAGGAAGACTGACTTTTATAAAAAGAAGAGTGAGATGTATTAATTCTGGAGTCAATAAATGAGGTAAATTGTGGAGCAGTTATTGCAGAAATGTTATCAAGTAGATGGTTTAAATTTGTGAAAATTACCCCCAAACAATGCGGCTTAAACCTAGCTTAATGCAATAGCCGAAGTTTTGACAGTGAATCAGATTTCTTCCATTCCCTCAGTAAATACAGCTGCAAAATAGAATGTTTTTAGAATGAACACATACTACAGAATCTTCTAACAGTTACATTGGGCTTTTAAAAATATAATGGGATTTTTAAAAGTACAACTATTTCACTCATCTAGTACATATTTTTATGTTCTTTTGAGTATTAACAAATATATAATTTATTTAGTGACCATAGCTTTCATGGTCATTAGATTCATTTCCCTAAAAAGGACAGGTATGGGGTGTTCGCCTGTGTGCATGTATTTGCATCTGAACATGTGAAAATGCAGCTTAGGGATTACAACAATTTAGTCAAGGTCAAAAGTGACCTGACGTGCCCTTGAGCATGCTGTTTATAATTGCTGTGGTTAGTTTTCCTTCTCACTGTTTTTACCTTTAATGTCAAAACACAATTATATGGAGTTGGTATGTTCACTAATAGCAGTTTATCTCTGCATGGTTTATAGACAGAGTCAAAAGCCAACAACTATAATTACATCCATGTTTCTAACTTAGTAGCAAGCTAGAAAAGTGTGGTTGAAGTATGCTGTGGGTATAGTGCAGCCAGTAGGAATTATAGGGTAAAGTCATTGCTTTACATTCTTTTGGTTTTACAATAATTGTTACTTAAATTTTGTTTTCTGGATTTTACCACTGTCTGTTTTGTTTATATGACCACATAAAGAGTGGCTGAGTTACGTGTCTCTCCACTCTATTTTTCTTCTGCTTGCCTTCCTCTATAAATCTACTAGTTCTCCTTTCACTTTCTTCTGACTCAGCAAACAGTACATTACAGTTAATAGTTTTCTGAAGCAGCCTGATATTCATGCTCTACGGAACCCATAAGACTTCTACTATTTGCATTATATGTTTAATTGGATAATTATGGGAACCATGTTGAACTGTTAACAACTGTCAAGCCTTTGATTAATCTTTTGAATGTTCATTGGCATAGTTCAAGTTTACAACCACAATACAGATTTTTGTTTTGTTTTGTGTTCATTGCTGCTCTTGTGATTATTTGAGGGGGTAAAAGTCATTTTTGAGAAAAATATAATTTCCCATTTTAACTCACTTTACATGTTGTGACTAAAAGAACCAAGGCAATTTATGGAATACCATAGTGTTTGCACATGAAGTGCTGCAGTTATTAAATCCCCAGAAAAAAATGATAATTTAAAAAAAAATTTCATGATTTTAGTGATATAACATAGAACAGGGTCTTTTGAAATAGTATTGATTTGAGCCTATTGCTGGGAAGAGGTTATAGAAAGGGAACCACCATAAATTTAAATAATTGCTATTGAGCCATGGCCCACGGAATGAATTATATAGCAAAAAACTACTCTTTTACCCTTGTGTGTTCACTTCATATTGGTCTCAAAAGGTATGAAATGGGCATCAGATTTAGTATAGCAGAAAATTCTATTCAAATATAAGTAATCTCAAGCACCTTTAATTTTTTGTCTGTTTCACAGTGTCTTTCAGATGTCTGGAAGAATAAAATATTTGCTTTTCTTTAGTAATCTGTAGCAGTTTGATATTTGACTAGAAATGTACAATTTGGGGCTTTTGTGTAATTATATTTTGGTATTGGAGAGAAAAAACAGGTCAGGTGCATAGTGGAAAAGTTAGACTGAATCAATGAATATTTGCAAAAAAAAAAAAAACAAAACACAAAAAACCAGAATTTACGTAAATGCCATAAAGACTAGAGAGATTTGAGGCTCTATTTGTCTAATTCTGGTATTTCCCTTATATATACTATAGCTCACTCTTGTTAGAATGCTTACTCAGAAATATCAGATATATTTCTATGTAATGAATTTCAGAGCAGAACTTTGGATAGTATTAAATCCTTGATATTCAGTTTTTAAAATAATATTTTTTAGTTACATGAGTGACACTAAAATAGTTTTCTCATTGTAAAGCTAAAATTAATTAAACTAAAATTCCCCTTGGCTAATTTCTATTCCTCCTCCAAGGAAACCACTATTATCTGTCGGGTCTGTAACCCTTCCAGGCCTTTCTTTTGTCTTAGAATGTTTTCTGCTTTGCTCTTCATCTAGGAGAGTGAGCGTTTCATTGTTCACAGAACTGATGCCTCCTGCAACGAACTTCAGACATCTCCTAGGGGCCCTCCCTGAGCTGTCTTCTGGGTCCCGCCCTTCCTAATATTTTCTGGTCTAGGGATGGAATTCCTTGTGAGTGGTTGCTCCAGGAGACAATGAGTTGCCTCATTCCTTTAAGGCATGTTATAAATTGAAAATTGAACATGGGGAGAATTGCTCTTGTGAGAAATACTGTTTCACAGCTAGTTTTAAATAAAATGGGGGTGCAAGGGTAGGGAAGACTGGAGTATTAAAACTGGCTAGGGAGGTCTTACCAAGAAAGCTGTATTTGAAAGAAGACTAGAAGGAAGTGGTGGTTTTTGGGCATTCTTGCAAATATTTGAGTGTGTTTGTGTGCATTAATGTTCTGATGCACATACATACACATAGTCAACTCTTTATGACATCAGTCCTATGACGTAAACTCTGTTATTATCTCCTTTATTAGGGACAGAAAAGTTAAATAATCTGTTCAAGGTTACATAAGTATAAGTGGTGGAATTAGGATTTGGACATAAGCAATTTTGTTAAACTCTTAGATTAACTCCTAAAATCACTTTGTGAGGCTTATCCAGGATAAGAATAACCTATTTAGTAGATTTTATACTAAATTAGATATAAAGGACTCAGATTAATTCCTTTTCCTGGGAAATAAAATACGGGATTCTGTGTGTCATCTCCCAAATACGTTTTTTGAAATACCATCTTGGATCAAGTTTTTTTTTTTAATAAAGATTTATTTATGTATGCATACAAGAACTGGGGTGCAGGCCAGAGGTGTGGGGGGTGAGAGGCGTCACCAGAGACAGAGTGGGGAGCAGAACAGGCAGATCTACTGAAATACACTGCTGAGGGGAGCAGTGGGCGAAACAGGAGAGGTCTGCTATGCCATGTGGATTAGCTCCCTGGCTGGGGGATCAAACTCATGCCACAGTGTCTGGCTATAGCTTGATAGCACTGTGTCTTTAAGCCCTGCGCCACCAGGGAGGCCCATCTTGGATCAAGTTAATGGGGTCGAAATGGGCACTTCAGCTGCTAGAAAAGCAATCTTACTACTTGTGTTGAAAGTGTATTTTGGTGCTTTAATTAAATGCATAAAAGATTGGGGGGGTAGGAGGATTGTTTTAGATGAGTAATATGCAAAAGGAATCTGAACACCATCCTCACCTCTTGAGTTTGCTTTATTTTTATACCACCATTGTTTACACTTGGAAGCTTTATGTTATTTGTACCTTCCATTGAGTGAGGTTCAAGATGGCCTCTTCAGCCTGCTCATAATAGGGGAATGAACTGGAGAGGAAAAATAGGAAAGGAGTGTGTAGAAGGAGCAGATTCATACTACAGGCAGTATATGGTGAGACCCATGAATATTCATCCAGGGAACTATCTTAGGTTACTTTGAGTTGTAGATGACCAACTTACATAAAACTAGATTTATATTTTGTTCATTGAAGTAAGCTATTTCAATTCCTGTTCCTTCAAAATTCTTTCTTGAAGTGTCCTTGAAACCTTCTCTGTGGAGATGGATGACTGCTAGCCTCTACTTCACTTTATTTGGATTTTCCATAAGTTCTCAATTTAGGCAGCCAGTAATTGAGTATCAGCAAGAATGCATGAAAGGCAATGATACAACTTTGAGAATATATTTATTAATATTGAAAATAGGATTATTAGTTTTTAGCCATAATGTACTTTCTTCATTATAGTGATTTAGTAGACATAATATTCTCTTATTATTACAGGAGGAATTATGGCTATGGTGGGAAGATCTGGCCTCATTTTTGGTCCCATTGTCAATACTGAGACTGGGCCTTCACTTCCACCATCTGTAAATGGTACTAATCTTAATAGTTACTCCCGAGGATCGAGGTTGATAAATGTGCGAAAAGCTTTGTGAACTGAAACCATATGACCCCTTTCTTTACACACACACACACACACACACAAAAACACACACACAGACACAGACACACACACAAATGTATGTATACATTTATTTTTCTTCCTCTGTCTCCACCAAAATAAAAAATTCCTGAGAAGAGGAAATATGACTTTCTTCATACCTTGTATAGTGTGTAGTACTGATAATGTTTGTTGCAAGGAACCTGTTTTGGATTTGGACTTATCTTAGATGTTTTACTGAAAATCTCCTAAAATTAGCTAACACATTTCCCCCCTCAGTGTGCCTTTAGTTTATAAGTAGGGCAGACATCTGCTGGAAAATGCCAGGGATAAATGACATGGTTAGTTTCATTCTCTGACTGAAAATATTTTCTCTCAATTCTAGTTTTTCACTTTCTCCAGAGAAAGTCATCACTTATGAATCAGCCTGGGCTTAAAGGTCCCTACTAAACAGTCCAAATTACACCTGGGTATTGTTCTTACAAGACCCTGCCCTAGCCCACCTTTGCTTTTCAAGTTTTGCTCACTAACCTCGAAACCAGAACATTCTTTCCTCACACAGAGGCTCAACATATTTTCTTTTCTCGGCCACTGAGACAACCAGGGGGCACACTGGTGTACTCTATAATGTTTGTTGATTTCCATGTGTGTTTCAGACCATCGGACCGCCCCATTTTGGAGGTCCCAAATAAGACTTCGATTGAACATATGTATCTTGTTAGCAATGTTATGACAAATAGCAGCAGCTGTATAAACTAATGGTTCTGTAGCTTCACACAGGGGACTCAATTAACAATGGACCACTGTCAGCATTTAATCCTTTTTACCTCTTGGTTCCTGTGAACTTTTCTATTGGTCATCAGGATTATTCTTACCCACAAACAGAAGAAAATGTCAAATACTACAAGTCAATTGAACTTCCCTTGGTCTCTAAGGTGATTCAGGAGAAGGGCTGGCAGTTATAATGACGCCTTTATTGGTTGTGATTAGAAAGACATACTGTTCATCAGTGATGTTGCAATGGAATTTGGGATTCACTTTGCTTTGGGATTGTTTCTAATTTAATACCAATGTCTTAAGAAACTGACCTTTAAAGTTTACGGTAACTATGGTATGAAGTGGGGTGGCAAAGACATAGCTTCTCCCAGAAACAGTCACAGGACACAGACACATCCTGTGAGCATTTTGTCATGTAGGAGTCTATTCTTGTGTGATTATTTCAAGACATGAGAAATGCAGAGTTCTCCAGTGACCTTTTACCTCCTTAGGTGATTTCTATCTTTCTTTGTCAGAAAAAAATTGGGCACACTGGATGTTCACTTGCAATGGGGATCTCAGAAAAGCAGAGTTATAGCCTTAAAATAACAGTGAACAAAAGCTCAGGTTCCAGTTTAAATGTACTTGACATTTGAGCCCTTTGTTTGAAGCCCTTGCTTTAGGTCTATCGGCGGAGGACATCTGAAATTCCTTTGGCTTCCAGTCTATGGCAAGTGAACAAGAATGGATGACAAAGGGATATAAAGATAGAGCTCAAACAAGTTGTTGTTAATTCTTTCTTTCACCTAAGAGGGCTAATGAAAAGCTTAAATTACTAAATTCAGACTAGACCATTGTCGCTACTTGCCAAACAGTACATGCTTGTGCGTCTGTCTAATCCATATTTGAAAGCCACAAACAGAAGCACATAATTTGGCAAAATCCCAAAAACATGCCTCGGCACACTTCTGGAGAGTCTTCCAAATGACTTATTGATTCAAAAATTTGCGTGTGTGTGTGCGCACACACACACATGCGTGTGCACATATGCGTATATGCATATTGTCTGGAGGTGATGTGCTTAAATCAAAATAAATTCTGCCAGCAAACCATGTGTATTTTGCTTGTTCTGGGGTTAGAAGGACTCTTTCAAAATTCCAAATTGTAGAAAGCAAAAAAGAAAGGTGTTTATCGGGCAGTTATTTTCTCTTATTTTCAAGAAAAGTAAGTACAAATTTACTACCTAGAAAACTATAAAATGTAACATATAAAGCCGTCAGCTGATTAGGACAGTTAGACTATCTCATTTGCTTTTATAATGTGTTTTGAGGTCTTTTTTTTACAGGTGGGTCATAAATAGCAACTCATTATAAGAAAAATTCTTCATAGCATCATAAAGAAATTTCTTAAGTTGAGAAGTATTCTTTCCTAAGTTTTCTTACAGAAGCATTTTTCCCTTCTGCTTGATGTAGAAAAGATATACTTTTAAAAAAAACATGTGACCTAAATTTGATCCATAATACTTGAAGATATTCAGAAAGCAACTAACTACATGAAGATTATATTAAGAAGACAGATACAGAGGACAAATGATCCATAAGAAATCTTTTGTGCGGCCCATCTACCCTTGCATGAATATTATTTTTAAAACTCAGGTACTTTTATGAGTAGTATTTTATAACTCCTGTATGAGGTAGGAATTATTATTCCTCTTTTAAAGGCGAGGAAACTGAATCTCCCAAGAGTTTAAATAAGGTACTCATGGCCACACAGCAAGGAGGTGGCAAAAGCAGTATTAATCTGAAGCCTTTCTGCCCACCAGTAATGTTCTGGACACTTCCAGTCTCTCCAAGGGAGAGAAATTACAAATCCACCCTTGTCAGTTATTCCTCTTCCCTCCATTCCTTGAATTTCAAGCCACACTGCCCCAAGGTAATTGCATGTAGATTATGTTAATGTATTTCCTTATTAAGGGATTAAGTTATACTTTCTATTTGTAAATCACTGAGCAGTTTTGTCTCTGGTTTATAGTATCTTATTTAATATTTATCTCAACTGGATGAGATAGATTTAGTTTCCATTTTATAACTAAGAACCATAAAGTAATTCATCCACAAGTAGTCCAGAGCTAGGACTTAAGTATAGGATCTTTCCCCAGCTATTTTTTTCTGATTCATTTTATTTATTTTTTATTCTTATTTTTTAAGATTTATTTATTCATGCATACAAGAACTGGGGTACAGGCCATAGATTGTGTGTGTGTGTGTGTGTGTGTGTGTGTGTGTGTGTGGATTCACCAGAGACAGAGTGGGGAACAGAACAGGCAGACTGACTGAAACACACTGCTGAGGGGAGCAGAAGGCGAGATAGGAGAGGTCTGCTGCACCATGTGGGTAGCTGCCTGGCCGGCTGGAATCTTACTCCTGCTGCAGTGGCTGCGGTCAGCTTCACAGTGCTGAGACTTAACCCCTTGAGCCACCAGGGAGGCCCCCCATTGCATTTTTTTAAAACATTTTTGAGTGTGTTTTATATTTTATTTTTTTTAAAAATTTATTTATTTATTTATACAAGCACTGGGTACAGTCAGAAGCACGGGAGGGTGAGAGAATTCACCAACGCCAGAGCGGAGAGTAGAGCAGGCAGACTGACGAAGTACACTGCTGAGGGGAGCAGCGGGCGGCAGGAGAGGTCTGCGCGCCATGTGGGACCCTCCTCCAGTGGCCAGGGAGCAGCCGGGGATCGAACTGGTGCTGCAGAGGCTGTGGGCAGCTTCCCAACCCAGCGCTCAACCGCAGCGCCACCGGGGAGGCCCCCTCCATTGCATTTTAATCACCTGAAAATCTATGCTTTACTTTCTACTTCCTACATATGGTAAACCTAGAATTTTTTTTTTTGCTTGACTTAAGTAAAAAATGAACCTGTAGCCCCTGACCATGTCATTCTTTGTGAGCATCATTTCATATTACAGGTCCAAATGGATAATTAATTGGTTGAACTTCCCACATTTGCTTGAGCGAGAGTCTTCATTTTTGGTTATGAGTAAGAGTTTTTTTCCGCCTCATTTCTAGAAAGTTTGTGGTATACTGGTGGGGTTCCACCATCAACTTTTATTCTTTTGATTTCATTAGGCATAATAGGTTTAGATATATTAGTGTTACTCAACATTAGTTTACCCAAACATAAAAAATAAAAAAGGATCAGAAAAGGAAGGAAGGAAGAGTTATTTCACTCTGCTTTGCTTTTCTGTTTGTTGGGCCATTTGAAAATTGCGGGAGGAATGTGTCCTCCACTCCTCCTGCTGCAGGCTTGTTTTGCATCAGTTCCTTAGTATGCAGGTAGGACAGTATCACACTCATGTTCCTTTAGGTAAACATGCACATCCAGGAAATACAGAGGTGAGGACTTAAGCCTTAATGTGTAATTGGGTTTTCACTTATATACACAATTGTTATTCTTCAAGGTAATGCTGGTGAATGGGATGACTCAGGAGGCAGTAATGAGAGTCTTCCTGGCCTGGCAGGGTTTCCTCACCATGGCTGCATGTACGTTTCCTCACTGTTTACTCCAGCTACACTGAGAGCCCCTTATTATATCTCTTACCATGATTTTGAGATTGACAATTGCCAAAACCCCAAAACCATTCTGCATTCAAGTGTGTCAGTAATTATAGGAGGTGAATGTTGGTTGAGAAAGAGGAAGTCAATATTAGATAACCGGAGAGGTAGGGATCTCTAGATTACTCATTCAAAAGTGTGCCCAGATGGAGAACCTGAAGTATGCAGAGGCCATGTTGGCCCAGTCTGTGTAAACTCCCATCAGCAGGATCAACCCCAACGTGTTGAGGGGAGAGGATGTCCTGAATGAACTCCACAAACTCAGGTTTTATCAACTCCACCCCCACCCCAGACCAAAGAGAACCAAGGTTCGAAGGACAGCAAATCCCATAATGTCATCACCACCGAAGGGAGGATTACTGGGAACTGAGGGTGGAGTTAAGCAGCCAGGCTTGGTATATAACCAGAGACATGTGGGCTTGGGGGGTGGTTTGTTGTTCATCAGCCTTCAGCATGCTATTGGGGTCCCAGCTCAGCAGAACTGGTAGGATGCACTCACCAATTTATCTCTATCTCTTTCTCTCTGGATTATTCCTCTCTTCATTTCTCCTTTTTGTAAATAAACCCTTTATTATTTTTTTTGTGTCCCTCAGTTGAGTCTCATTATAAGTCCCTTTGAAGCGTGGGTGTGTTAAAGCACCCACTCAGGCCAACCCATTTCACATTGGGGTTGCCCTGACGAGCACTGAATAGATTGAGGCTGGATAAATTAAGTACTTTTACTGATGGTTCATCCATTGGATTTTATCATCAATCTTATCAGATTAATGGTCTGGGACAATTGATTTGACTTTCTCATGAGATAATCAGCTGAAAAAATGAAATTCCACTCTTGCTTATCTGCTTTCTAAATGTTCCTAAAAGTTAAGTACCTTGGAACAGTGCATTTGACTTTCTCAAGAAATCAGTTCATTTAGCTAAAAGGCAAACATAACTCTAACACCTCTTGTCTGGCGCTTATGCAATGTTTCCAAAAGATTATTATCCTTCAGCCTGCCATCAGAATGGAGTAGTGCTCCTTCCTCTTTTTTTTTTTTTTTTTTTTTAAGATAATGCTGCTGCTTTATGTTGTACATTTTACTTGGACTTAATTCTCGTGCCTCATGTTGAATACTTGTTCAAGAGAAATGTGATCCCAGGAATGCTAGTGATTTGCTGTTTTAAAATGGTGCTATGCTTTAGGTTTCTGTTCAAATCTAAGATTTCAGAAGAGTCAGTAACTGCAAATAATCTAAATGGGGAAGAGTGAAGAATGCTTCTAACTTCCCTTTGAAATGAATAGCACTGCCAGAGCAGCAGCTATTAGAAAAACAAAAACGACAAAGAAAAGCTGCTCAGCTCAGCACACAGAGGTAAATTTACTTACATCAGACTGAAAAATGAGGGCTGGGCCTTGAAAAGACATCCCTTCTGACTAGAGGAAAGCTTATAATTTTGGCATGGCTGCAGTCGTCCTAAGCCCCTGAGAAATTCTGAAAAAACATTACACAAGGATGTTCTTAATATTAATGGATGTCTTCGTGTGTGTGTGTGTGTGTGTGTGTGTGTGTGTGTGTGTGTACATGCGCGTGTGCAGGGAGAAAGAAGGGGGAAAGAAAAAAGTAATTAGAATGAAGAACTACCAGTGAAAATGTCTAATTTCTGGAAAATTATTTGCATTTGTTATTTTCTACTTTTCAACTAACAGAGTATTTGTCAAGGTGAGATTTTGAGTAATACAAACCATTTTGACACCTTAAGTTAGGCTAGCAATATAGTGGTCTTCTAAACAAACTTTTCCTAAAATGCTGTCTTTGTAGACAACATGGGTGACTGATAAGATCTCAAATCATGGTTTTATCCAATATATGACATCAGAGGTGCAAAAAAAGAGACTGTTTCCCTGTGGCTAATTGTGCCACATTATGTTGTATTATCATGAACAATTTCAGGGGCACCAAAAGCCTGCAGCTCTGTCTCTTGGGAGGGGTCTTTTCCTTTGCAGCTCAACTTCAGGAAACGTGAACATTTGTGTTTTCAAGACCACATACCCTTGGGAAGGAAGCAGGGGTGGAGATGCGTGCTGAGATTAAGTTGAGATGAGAAGCTCTGTGCTGTGTATGATCTGGGACCTGCTGGGTTTTATGTATTCCTCTTTCTGGTATGCCTGTTGAATTTTCAAAGTCAGACTGAATAATATTAAAACTTGCTAACAATATTTTCCACAAAAATGTATTGACTGACTTCTATATAACCTGCCCGACTAGGGCGGCTGTCTCTGGTATGTGCATGTCTGCTGAGACATAGGTGGAAAATCCACGGCTAAGTGTCCACCTTTGTGGAGATGTAACTGTTACCTATCATGGCAAAGGAATTTAATAATTGTGGGAACAGGTTGTTAAAAAGCAACTGGAAGGTAATTTTCAGACGGGAGGCATTAACTCCTCCAAGTCCACGGTGGGCCACATTTCCATGGCCCCTGGCCCGTCTTCCCCTAGAGGAGGCGAGGCCTGTTCCATTTCGACATGTGGATAGTTATGCAGATAATAAACAGAGAAACCAGGTTTCTTTTCAGGATTGATGATGTGGAAAAGAACAGAAAATTCACCCACTTAAAAAGAGTGCCTTGATTTGCTGTGGAGTTCAAAACTGGGAACATGTTTTCCCAGACCCGCAAAAGCTCTGTTGCATTGTTGGCTGGTTAATGAGTGATCTCTGTGGCCTGCTCTGGCTGTTCATGTTCTCCTGACTTAGGACTGACACTTTCAATATAGTCTTAATTCATTTTTAGTCTAGGCTGACTAAATCTTCTGATTTGGCAAAGTCTAGTGTCAGGATTGCCATTGTTATGTTTGCTCTGGATTTATATCTTAAGTTGAGGTTAAGTAATACATTTACATAAATCAACTCAGTGCTAGACTCTGATACAAAATTGTTTTACTGAGAGAAAAAAGTAAATTGTAGTGCTTCCTGAGGTTTGCTTTTCATTTATATTAAACCTCAGTGGATTTAGAAATTTAACAAGTTCTGTTTTAAAATTAACTCTTCTGTGGGTTTTGCTTCTATGAAACAGAATAAAAATTTTATTTGCAAGACCTGGTTATAGCTGTTGCTGCAATGGGATGACTTTCCTGGAGGTGGAATAGAGAGTTTAGCAGGCTGATGTCATGTAGCAAAATAGTAACATGTTTTTGATGGATTCTAGTTTTCTGATTGCCAGCACAAGGAAAAAAAGTTCTTTCAATAATAAAGATATAGCAGGAAGGTGACGGAGGCTTTAAGTTTATAATTGCCAATATTTAAGTAGGAGTGTTTTTAAAATAATAGTAACTTATTTTGACTCACGTACATGAATTTTCAGAATTTATTTGTTTTAAAATAATAGCAAGGAAAAGGTCATCACTTCATTGGATGGGTCATCATCTACTAATTCATGTTTTATTTTAGACAACTTCCCTTTCGTTAAAATTTACTATGCTTTATTTTAAATCATGATAAAAATCTAAAGTTTTGGGGTAAGATATTTTAAAATATATGTTAAAATTACGCATGCTATAAATAAGTATATGGAAATAATAAGAGATTATCTATTTTTAATTTAATGAAAACTTGCTACTTTCAATACTATGCGATATTAGCAAAGCAGTATTGACTATGAAATATAATGTGTAAATGACTGACTTTTAAATATATTATTTTTTTATGGCCATCGAATGGCGTTTGCCTTTTAAAAATGTTCGTTTTATGCACTCATAAAACTAAGAATTGCTAAATAACCTCATGACAAGTTTTTATTTTCATCATTAATGTATTTTCTCCTTAGACTGTTATGGGCATCATTAAAATATCCTTCTGTTCCTAGCCTTTTATCTTCGTTTAAGATGGACCGAAAGACCTGAGGTCATTTTCTTTATGAACGGCATATTTTCTACTGCTTGATGGCTTTGTGTAATGTTTTGGTTTGTTGGCAGAAATTGTTACTCACTCTTACCATGTCTTCCTTGAGGTTCCATGTTCTCTGACTTTATTTCCTTTTGCTCCCTTTAACAATGGTGTCTGTCTGGTCAACTGCTCATCTTTTTCCATTTGGAAAGATAAGCTTCATATTTCCCATCTCTGTAAGGTGGAAGCATGTGTTTTGTCCAGCTGAGTCTCTTGGTCTGAATTTTTTTTCTGGTCCTAATACATGTTTATTCCTACATGTGACAAATCTGCAGTCGTGTTTTCTTTCTGAGTTATAATGACTCAGATGTCATAATTAATTTGATGAGCAGGTGGGGGTTATTAGCCTCGTGCTTCACTTGCTAATAGCTGCACAGTTTTTCTAAAGTACTCTTTCAACTAAGGAGGCATTTCTTCACATAGAATAAACAGTACAGCACAAAAGCCTCAGTTAGATAACTATCCGTGGGCTTGAAAAGCTGCCAAGCAGATGTTGTTATTGGAGCTGGCCCAGGCGAGATTGGGCAAGGCAGATGCTCATGGGGAGGGGTGGGGGGGGGCAAAGGGGGAGGAGAACTAAGAGAGCAGAGGTTGGGGGGAGGGGGGAGAGGGAGGTTCTACTGGACTCTAATGCTTGCTTTGCAGGGGTTGGGCCAGATTTTGTTGGGGTGGGAGTTGTCTTCTCGTGAGCCACCTCCATGGCTATGGCCTCAGCTTGGTCCCTGGAAATGCACACAAATGAGAATGGGGTGGGGCTGTGGAGGGAGACCCTCTCTAAATATCCACATGGGAATGAATCCGAGTGTTCATCCAGCAGTCTGAGACTTCTGGTTTGCATTAGGGCGGCTGTGTGCAATTTTTGAAGGGCCTACGGAGACTCTGCTTCATACCTACCCACATATGTAATGGACATGACGGCCCTGACATTTACCAGAGCTCTTAGGTTCTGCTTTATTGCTATAAATTAGGTTTTGCAAATTTAAGACAAAATGCTGTTTTGTTTCCTGTCACCTCACTATATAATTTTTTTTTCAGAGCATTCCCCACTTCTTATTAAAAATGTTGCAGAGTAACAGCATACTTTTTAAAATTAAAATCAATCTTGGAACATGTCGGATTTGTATGAGGTAAACCTGTGGAAGGTTTAATCTAAGCTGATCTTGTTTCTGTCCTCTCTTTTCTTTTTTTGTGATCTAAGGCTTTTTAAAACTCATTTCTCACTCCCCTTCTCTAGATTAAATTCTGTAATCTCATTTTTCTTTGAGCTGATCTCAAGCCAATGGTCTGGGGATTTTATAGCCAAGGGATAATTTTTGATAATGGGCTATTAAAACACTTGCAGCTCCTATCCTGTCTTTCAAATTAGTATGTGCACAGATTGTCTTTCTGGGGAAAAAGTCCTTCCCTTGGCAATAAGCAACTGATTATGTGCCACAAGCAGCATAAAAGCTTCCTGTAATGCTTATACAAAAAAAAAAAAAGGTAAATAATAAATGATAAATAGCAATGGTAAAAGTACAGTGTGAGCAACAACACTAACCAGGATTTTTGTTTTATCCTTTGGAGAAAAAGTCTTGTTTTCCCTTGTTCAGACAGATTTAGTGTGTTCTGACAACAGGGTCATCTAACAGTTTCCTTAACGATGGAAGCACAGTGGCTTGAGACAGCTGTGTAAGGTCACGTAACTTTCATTGTTGTTTATAGTGTGCTTATTAATAGGTTAAAATGAATAACTCACTGGACAGAGGTCAGGTAGCACCTGTATAAATAATGAATTTGCTCTTCCAAAATATGTAAAGTAAAATGAATATACATAGATTGTCACTTTGTTTTTTATTCAGTTCGACTTCCTTTCCTTTCTTTAGTTCCTGAGTGATTAAAGTAAAAATTACCAGTTCTGATGTTCCCCAATACTCTGTTTTAGTGCAACTAAAGTGAGATTTTGCTAGCATAACATTAAAGCCAGTGCCCCCCTGATTAAAACACATAACTTATTCTGTAACTTAGTTATTTTTTCATAAGAAAAAGTGCTTTGATCATATAGGCATCTATAACATAAAGTCACGTGACGCCACCAGTCATGAAGCTGATGTGACATGAATTGTCCTGAGAGTTCCCATGAATGCTTTTCTTCTTCATGTGTAAAATGAGGCTTCAGATGTGTCATGTGTTAAGTGCATTGCTGCTACATGTGCAGATGGTGAGAACACATATGTCTCAATACCATTCTCTTAGTCTGTATGCTTTATCGCTCAATAGCCTGACAGATGCATATGGACACATTCATTCATTGCCCTCTGCTGATTGGTAGTACTTTTGGAAATGATGTAATTTGGCAAACTGAATCTTGGTAGGGGAGCAGTACTGAAAGTAATGAGAAAGAAATGGCACAATTATAGTTCTGAACCTTGTTCTTAGCGTTATAAGACTTCTTCGAAGATAAGGTTTTCTTTGTTAAAAAAAGAGAAGGGAAAAAAAACTAGTTTTGCTTTTGATGCAGATTTGGAAAGTTATGTCTTTTCAACAGTAAATGTTGATGAAAAGTCCCCAGATCATTTTAAATCTGCACAGAAGGAGATAAGGTTTTATATGTGATGTCAGGTTAAAAAGTAAAAGTTAAGCCTATGGACAGAGTCTACAAAATGTTTTTAAAATAGTAGAGCACCTTATAACATGAGTCATGGTTAGGAAAAGCTATGCATTTGTGCATAGCAACTGAAATAATTTCCCTGCAATAGAAAAAATGCTTGCCACAATTACCAACAGAAAACTGTTAGCTAGAGAGGTGGAGACTAATACTATTTTTAATACAGTAAATGGTTGTACTGTGCATAGACCTTCAACTATATAAAATTGAAACCCAAAACAACCACCATCAATGTCTCTTTAGTTCTTCTAATTATGCAGATGTTTAATTCAGTGAACATTTGTTTAGTGCTGACTATATGCCTAGCAGTGTACTAAAGGCTGGGGAAATACAAAGACCAATAAAGTGTTGATCCCTGTTCTCACCGAGTTTATAATCTAATTTAGTAATGGAAACAAAAACATAAAACCAACCACCTTAATTATATAAAACAGATGGTAGACAATGCTACACAGCTAGATTAAAAAAAAAAAAAGTGCTGTTGGAATGCAAAGAAGGGAATCCAGTAATTCACAAGAATCCAAAAAAGTCTTTTGTGAGTAGAGAAATGAGTTTGAAAGATGAGTTTCCTCAGACGGGATATGTAGCCTAGTGTCCTCCAGGCTGGGATTAGTACAAGAAGAGGGCAGTGACTGGGAATGGTGGTCTCGACATATTGGTGGTCTGGGTCATGAATGATTAAGGGAGATTAACTGGATTTTATTGTGGTGGGGAGTGGAGGGAATTGGAAGAAATCAGGCTGAAAGTTTAGGGTTGCTGAGGGTTCACATGTCATGATAAAGATTTTCCAGTGGGTAGCTCTGCAAATTTTTGAGTAGTTATAATTAGATTGTCTTTTAGAAGATAATTCTGACAGCAAAATGAAGGCTGTGTTGAAAAGGGGGACAAGACAATGGAGTTGGGGACAATTTAAGTCAGGCCTTTTAGTTTTCATGTGGAATATTATCTTGGTCCTCTCCATATGTATGGGGTTTAGCACATAAAAATTTAGAACAGAAAACAGACTACATGCTTTTTCACGTCAATAATGAAAACATTTAACTGAGCAACTGCTACATGCCATTGGCACTTCAAGGAATGTGAATAAAGGAGTGAAAAGGACAAATGTGACCTCTGTCCTCACGAAGCTTACTTTCTATAGGGTGAGAATGATCAATCAAGTCAACAAACTCATAAGCAAATAACTTCAGATTGAGGTAACTGCTGTGAGGAATGAACAGAATGATGTAAATCTATAGATTAAACTGGCAGTCTTTGTTAGCTAAGGTCCCCTTGGTAAGCTCTTCTGAGGAAATGACATATGAATGGATGAGAAGCACGCTGTCTCTGAGTACTTTTTTTAAATAAAGATTTATTTTTACTTATTTATGCATATAAGAACTGCGGTGTAGGCCAGAGGTACAGGGGGTAAGAGGATTCACCAGAGACAGAGTGGGGAGCAGAACAGGTGGATCTACTAAAATACACTGTTGAGGGGAGCAACAGGAGACACAGGAGAGGTCTGCTCTGTAATGTAGGTTTTCTCCCTGACCAGGGATCCATCTCTATCCACAGTGGCTGGTGATAGCTTGGTAGTGCTGAGACTTTAACCCCTGCACCACCAGGGAGGCCCTAATCTCTGAGGACTTTTGGTACTAATTTGTGACCTCAGGTTTGGCTATACCTTTGGTTAAAAGTTCCCTTGAGGCTTTTGTGCTGTTTCATGCTTATTAGATAGCTATCTATAAGATGCATGCCACTATAAAAACTACCATTGCAGGATGGAATGGTTTAACTTTTATCATATAACCTGATTTAACCTCCAGTGGACTTCTTTTTTTTATATTGTATATTGTATATATATTGTATATATATTATATTGTATATATATTCTTTTTTATATTTATTTATTCTTTTTTATATTTTTTATATATAAAAGATCCATATAAAGAACACCTTCCTTCACTTATTTTACAAAAAATATTTCATATTGTTTATTGTCCCTTATCCAACTCTTCTAAAGTCTGTTTCTGTGACACATCATTTCCAGGCAACACATTTTTTTTAAATTTTTTTTTATAAGTTTGCATACCTCTTTTTTTTTAAAAGATTTATTTAGTTATGCATACAAGAGCTGGGGTACAGGCCAGAGATGGGGGGGTGAGAGGATTCTCCAGAGTCGGAGTGGGGAACAGAACAGGCAGACAGACCAAAAACACCACTGAGGGGAGCAGCAGGCGAGACAGGAGAGGTCTGCTGCACCATGTGGGTTTCTCTCTGACTGGCTGGGGATCGAACTTGTGCTGCAGAGGCTGCGGATTGCTTCATAGTGCAGTGCTTAACCCCTTGCGCCACCAGGGAGGCCCTGCATACCTCTCTTTATCCTGTGGTGAGAATTGTGTAATCAATCCAGCTTTTCTACTTTTCCTTATATATGCTAGGAAGCTCAGAGCTTAAAATTTGTGATCATTTGTCTGTTTTTCTTTGGATTTTGTGATAAACTATTGTACATCCTGTCTGCCTTTATTACTTGGATTTTGTGTTTTCGTTGATGGGTGATTGTAGCTCTTGGTGAAATAAAGTGTTATTATCGATAATAATAAATCAATACAAATTAGTTATCAAATTTGATACTTAAGGTCTAAGAACAGAAACAATGGGAATGGGCAGATTCTGGTACTGAGAGAGAACTTTGTGATGGACCACTGGCTGAATGCTGAGGCTGTCCCCTCAAAATGGACAATAAAAGAGCAAGTCAATTCTGAGGGAACAGTGAAGACTTTTAGCTTTCTGTAGGCTATTGGCCACGTTCTCTGCTGAAATAACTAATAGTCGATTAAACAATGCTTAGAGCAAAGTGGGAGGTTATGAGTAGGAATACAGATCTGAGTATAATTGAGAACCTGGAAGTGAATGGAGCTGATAGGGGAGGGATTGTTTTTAGAGAAGATCTGAGTACTACAGATGGATCCATAAGGGAGGTGTACAGTGAGTGATTAAGGGAGAGGAACCCATGTGTCCCAGCCCTTAGGATCTTCAAACACTGTCTCCATACCAATACCCCCATCCTCTATGCTTCATTGGACTAGTTTTGTTAAATCTGTTATAGGACAGGGAGAGGGCAGCCCAAACCCCGCAAACCTGCCTATTCTACATGGGTTCTGCCATCCGCCGCATCAACACAAAACATAGGAGACTTTAATGGGAAGAAACTTTAATTAAACTAGGAAACAATACAGGTAAGGCAAAGAGTCTAGTTTCTAAATGAAGCACCCAAAGTTACCCATCCCCTCGTGGGTAAAAGTCCATCCATATGGGATCGGCCCAGAACAAGGCCCCAAAGTCTACCACAAGTCTAAAACATCTTCCAGTGGGGACCCACAGAAAAGGGTCAGAAACAACCAGACAAGCCCGGAAGGAAAAGAACAAAATCAACATCAAGATAAAAACTGCCATTGTCACCTCCCCACGGGTCTCACCCACATCTGTGTCACCCAGTCTACGACCAAAAGACAAGCGCAGTTTCTTCACGTGTCTCTAGGCTCCATGCGCCTCCTCCAGGTCTCCTGGCTCCATCCTGCTTCCTTCCTCAGTCTCTTCTGCAGCTTCTCCTCTTCCTGCTCAGCTCCACCCTCCCTTGGGTGGGGCAGGGAACCTCCCCCTTTCCTGGGGACCACCCTGTTACAGTTTGAGTTCATCCTTCAAGGCCTGATTTAAACCTCCTTCTGTATTATGGTAAGTTGACACTACCCCTCCTCCTTGACTACCTCCATCCCTTGTCTGGGACAGTTGCTTCCTCTAGGAGTGCTTATAGCACTTTGTACTTCCTTCTCATAGGACATGTCACACAGTATTGGGCTTGCTCTTTTAGTTCTTTTCTCCTCACTACCCTGTAAGCTTGTTAACACATGTATCTCTTCACATCTAGCTCAATGCCTGCTACATAGCTGGTATTCAATGCTCATTTGTTAAGTGAATAAATAGACTGGAAGGAATCATCCTAAAAGTGTGAGGACTGCTGTTTCACAGTTGTCAGAAGTCAAAGGAGTGTGGACACATCAAGAGGGCACATAGTCAATATAATGGCTTTCTTGTCTTGGTCAACTTGGGCTGCTGCTGCCTTAACAAAGGACCATAGGCTGGGTGATTTTTTTTTTTTAAAGACTTATTTATTTATTTATACAAGAACTGGGGTACAGGCCAGCTGCACAGGAAGGTGAGAAGATTCACCAGAAACAGAGCGGGGAACAGAACAGGCAGACTGACAAAATACACTGCTGAGGGGAGCAGCGGGCGAGACAGGAGAGGTCTGCCGCACCAAGTGGGACTCTTGCCAGCTGGCCGGGATCGAACCCACACTGCAGAGGCTGTGGACAGCTTCACAGTGCTGTGCTCAATTGCCTGCGCCACCAGGGGAGGCCCTGGGTGATTTAAACAACAGAAATTTTCATGTCACAGTTATGAAGACTGGGCAGTACAAACTCAATGTGTCAGCAAGCTAGGTTTCATTTTGAGGCCTCTTCTCTTGGCTTGTAGAGTGAAGGCCACCTTCTTGCTATATCCTCACATAGCAGGGACTGAGGGTCGGGGTGGGGAGAGGTCACCAGAGAGCAAGCAGCAAGTGGAAGCAAGAGCTCTAGTGTCTCTTTTAAAGGACACTAATCCTCTAATCCTGTCAGAACAGGGCCCCACCCTCATGACCTTATTTAACCTTAGTTACCTCCACAGAGTCCCTATTTCCAAATATAATCACACTGGGGGTTGGGAGTTTAACATGAATTTGGTTGAGGGTACACAAATATTAATTCCATAACACTCACTCATAGCTGGATAGTATTTATGGTTTGTTGATAGATAGGTAGACAGATACTCCTAGTTGCAAGTATGATGTAATGTCCAGCCCACGTGGGGAAGGATCTACCTTTGTTCTGGATCCTGATCCAAAAGATGTTGCTGAAATCAATCATATGCCTCACTGAAATCAGTCCATTTTGATCCAGTAATTCTTATACTCATCTTGCAAAGCTTCTTGTGTTGTCCACTAAACTTGTACTTTTGCTCACTTAACACTATTGATAATAACTGAAGGTGAATGGGCTGCAGCTTGAAAAGGAATTTCATGAGTAGAAGGGTGTCAGGCATAGGAATGCATTAGGGAGGGTATTTGTGGAACCTGATTTATTTTAAAATTAGATTAGATGCTAATCTGTTCTGCTCCTGTAGATGTGGCTTTGCCTCAGGTAGGGGGATAGTCCTGATTGCCTTTCAAGTTTCTTATTGGCTCTAACATTCTTCGATTGGAATTTAAAGATTTGCATTTCCAGGACTGTCTGAAATACTTTGCTTCTCTATCTCCTAGAAATATAGTTTGCTGAAAATAAGGCAGATCCAGGAAAAAGTGTGTATTTAATGTTATAGGAAAAGATTTAGTAGAACAGAGCCTTTGAATAAATAATGAAAACATTTGTCTGGATAATTTTCAGGCACATAAAAAATCATTACCAGTTATTTTTACTTTTCTGAAGAGAACGCAGTTATATGTCTTCTCACCTAAATGCTCTCAGACACGCAGGTGATAGGGGCTCCACTGAACTCTCTGTTTTTAAAACATTTTAGCCTCTTTTCGTCACTTTCTTTATTCCTAGGACATTAGTCATTGGGCATATGTTTTTGAATTGACCTATTTTGTATAGAAATAATCTTCCCTGAATGTAAGAATGCTTGCTGACTGGGTGGATTTGGCAGAGACAGGACTGTGTAAGAGGCAGTCTCTCTTCATAGTAGAGAGGGAGAAAACATTCGAGTTTTTGAAGTATACCGTGTATCTAGTCATAGTAGGAATAGCTCTCTGCTTTTTTTCTTTGGTCAATTTTGAACAGGCACTTCCACATTTCTATAATGTTCCCTGGGAAATTTGTTCCCCTAAGGCCGGAAGTCTGGGCTAGAGGCTAAAGCTTTGAAGTTTGTCTCCTTTCTTCCTTTGTACATTAAAATAAATCAAAACAAATCTCTAATCCCTTTATTATATTTGACAACCGTGGACTATTGTTCTGTCCTACGTCAGCAAGATCACTCTTTCTCACTTGAACTGTGAGTTTTGTTTTAGGGCTGGCTGCCTTTTTTACCTTCAGCATATTTTAGGGAGCATGGACGAGGCAGAAGAGGAAGACAAATTTCTGAGGGTGAATGAGTAACTGCCAAACTCTGAGCACAAATCCTGATGTTTGGGTTTATATAATAGATTTTACCATTTGCTTTCACTTTTACTGAATCGTCTACCCCATTGTCTGGGGTTCACTTTTCTTTCTGTCCCTAAGTTCTTGAATTATGAACTTGATAGTGTAGGTTCATAATTGTTCTTTTTAATGACTATGTAACACAAATTCTTGGGGGTAATGTGAGCTGTGAATGTGAGGAATCTCCCTTTGAGACCACCGTATGTATACTTATGTGCCAGGCCACTGGGAAGCTACATCCATATGCCCCCTTTGGATGGCTTTGTATTTTAATATTTTAGATAGTCTTTCCTTAGACAAATAGAGTACAGAAATATGCTTAAAAATAAAGGTACTTTATATAAAATAAATGCTTTTTTGTCAGAGTAATGAGGGAGAATGCTGAAAGCAGAATTTCTGGAAAAGTTGCCCTTCCTAGGAAGGAACTGAGGCAACTGTTTCTTCAAGCTCACTCTTGATTTTGCAGCTTTTGTGACAGGAATCCCCCACTCGACATTCTAATGAAACATCTATCCTTAGATAATACATTAAAGAAAAAAAAAAAAAAACACCTTGCTTTTAGAGGCTTTACAAATAACAAAATCATGTTGTAGGTTAAAACAAAAAGCCACAGCAACCCACCCTATCAGCCCTACTCTTCTGGGGGAAGTGTGCCAGATGTTTAAACAATATCACGGGCTGTGTGCACGCTGCAGTATTTGGAGACCTTGGGAAAGAAGTCCTGTCTGCACCCCTAGTGCTTCACAGTTTTAGACCCCTGACCTAGAAACAGTTTAAACAGATGTTTAGTTCAAGGGATTTATGTCGACATTGAATTTTTTTTCCCCTTTGGAAATGCTGTCTCTAATATTAGAACTTTTTACTAGAAAAAAGGATCAGAGAAACAACTACATCTCAAAACTTTGCAGTTTCTTGTTGAAACTCTTCTGGTACCATTGGGACAAAACAAACAACAGCCTCACCAGCGATTCCTGTTTCTGTGTATGACACCATGCACCTCACTTCTGTGCATGGTGATTACAGACTTTCAACAGCAAGAGTTTACGAAAGGAGAGAAGACCTCAGAACAACCCTGTCAATGGTGAACCCACATAAACTGTGGCTTCTTTCTTTTTTGATCCCTAACCCACTTTCCCCTCCTGCTGTCCCCCCTACCCCCCCCGCCCTCCAAATCTTTCTGCTCCTTCTCCCAGAGATGATTCCTCCCAACTTTGATCCTGGTGTGTGGAGTTCATTCCATAACTTGGGTCAGTCAGAAATGATGCATTGCATCATAGTTGCCTTTATGAAAGTGTTTATTTCATATCTGAAATGTTTTCATGTGCGTTCGCTCTGCTTTGACTTGCAGAAGGAGAAAGAAAGTAGTTTTACTGGAGGCAAAACAGCCACCTGTGAAAACTAATTGCGTAGGTAGAGGTTTGATGGTATCTCTGGGAGGGATCCAGCAGGAAGAAAGTAAATGTTCTTAATCTACAAGGAAATCACCTGTGTGCCAAGCTGACCCTCTTCATCAAAGCCAGGACTGAAATATCCCATCAAATTCGTGGCCTGTGTTTAGGTGATGGGTGTGGGGAGAGTGGTAAGAGGGAGAAGCCCTGTGAAAGTAGGTACAGTTCATCTCAGTGAACTGTAAAGATAAGGGAAAAATGACAAACGTGATAGACTCAACCAAACTGCCTCAGTGAGGGCTGACATCGGGTATGAATGGGCTCTAGTTACTTTCAAATAAAGTTTGAGAGGTGACTGCTCCTGAGTTCCGCCTTTCTCTTCATCAAGTTTTCTTTCTAGTCTTAAATTCTGATGTTTTGTTTTTTTAAAGATTTTTTTCTAGCCTTTTTTTTTTTAAGATTTGTTTTTACTTGCTTATGCATACAAGAACTGGGGTGTAGGACAGAGGTGCAGGGCGGGGTATGAGAGGATTCCTCAGAGACAGAGTGGGGAACAGAACAGGCTGAATGACTGAAATACACTGCTGAGGGGAGCAGCGGGCGAGACAGGAGAGGTCTGCTGAGCCATGTGGGTTGCTCCCTGACCAGGGATCAAACTCATGCTGCAGTGCCTGCAGATAGCTTCATAGCACCAAGACTTAACCCCTTGTGTCACCAGGGAGGCCCTGGACTTTTTTTTTTCTTCTTTTCCTTGATACCACCAAACTAATATACACATGGGTTCCTTGTAGTTAAAAGGCCAAGGTGTGCTGTGATGAAAGGGCAGGAATTAGTAATGCAGGCTGCCTCTGCTAACTTCTCTGTTGTTCTCTGAACTAATTGTCCACTGTGGCGTGATTTGTGACCACTAATGAGTATGTTGCCTTTGTTTGAAACTGATATAGAAGCTACAGCTGTAATTGTTCTTCCAGATGGTAAGATCTGACCACCAAGATTCTTCTTGGTCACTCAAGGGAGAAATCAGCTCTCGTCTGGGTTCTAGATATGTTCCACTAACACAGCTGCATCTTGCTTTAGTTGCAGAGCCAGAAAGGTGTGACCGCCTGTACATACATGCACCTGACTTTTCTCAACGGCCATCTTCCATGGGGAAGCAAAGCTCTCGAGAAGAGGGAGAAGTATCTAGTATTTAAACACCATGAGACGTAGGCAGGTTTGGGGAAAAAGTTAAATGAAACTTCTGGAAGCTTAGAAAAGAACAAAAGAATTTTATGAAAACTATATAAATGACATAAGATAGGATTTTGAAAGGATGCATTTCTGTTTGGAAGCCTCTAGATATCTTTCTGTATCCTCGGCGATACTCACATATACCCTCTGCACATTCACACTGATGTTGAACTCCCCAGGGCTGGCACATTGGGGACCAGAGCTCTCTTGGAGGCTCCATTATCTTAGCTTTTATTGTTTGAAAGTAGCTGGATCTATATCTCTGAGTCCGTGGGGCCTCACTTATCTCAGTGCACTTTGGCTCCTCCCTACCTGTTCTCCTGCCCACATGTCTTGTTGGTTCCGCAGGACCCAGCAGTTCTGTACTGCACCTGTGAGTGGAAGTGCTCCCCTGAAGCCTCCCACTTTAAATGGCCATGGGGCTTTCCTACAAAAGCTAAGCTGGAGCCAATGTGAATCTAACCGGAGGCTCTATTGGAGGCCTACTTCTCAAATTTATTTATTTGTTTTAAAAATTTACTTATTTATGCATACAAGAACTGGGGTACAGGCCAGAGGTACAGGGGGATGAGAGGATTCACCAGAGACAGAGTGGGGAACAGAATAGCCAGACTGACTGGAAAGCCCTGCTGAGGGGAGCAGTGGGCGAGACAGGAGAGGTCTGCTGCACCATGTGGGTAGCTGCCTGGCTGGGGATCGAGCTCATGCTGCAGAGTCTGCAGGTAGCTTCACAGTGCTGTGCTTAACCCTTTGTGCCACCAGGGAGGCCCATACATCTCAAATTTAATCCCAGGTGACTAAAATACTTGCTTTTCATCAATACCATTCAGACAGAAGACCTTTCTAACATAATATATCACGGTGCCCTATGGGGATCTTTTTTTGATGAGCCCCTATTTGTGTGAGGAATTTCTCCCCCATCATATTTAAGACAGGATCTGCACTGTCACACCCAGTTTATTTCCATGATGTGACCCTTATGGTAGTAGACCCTTGACATTTTTGAGACATTTGCCCAAGAATGAGTTTCTAAATTTACAGGTTGCTATTTGGAACATAATTTCCTCTCCAGGCATCTGTACTTGGCTAAGAACCACCAACTCTGGATGCCTCTTCACTTTCTCTTCATTTCCATCACCATCACAGGTAATTGGCTTTTCTTCTGGTGGCCTGTTAGTATTAAAACAGAGAAGCAATGTTATTGCTTCACAAACTATATACTGTAGCAACCAACAGAGAGAGAACAACAAACTCACTTTGAGATGTGACTGGTCAATAGTTGGCAGTGTTCAAGCAGTTCCTGAGTGATTCTTTGCATGTCTGTGATTCAGATCTGTTCTCAGCAAAACTGCAAATGTAACTATAGAACATTCTCCTCCCTCTATAGAACTTTTATTAATATTTCATGGACTTTAGAACTTGGTTTGGGAAACACTGCTTTCTGTATGAACCCCTGAATGAAGGCAGATCCTCAAAAAAAAAGCACGTTGAGAATGCTCAATTCCAGGTTGAGCAGGTGTGTGTGTAAATGTGCATATAGACATGCATATTTATATCTATGTCCATATGACTTATTTAAGATGAAATGACATCCTTACTAACCTGAATTATACACCCATTGTGTACAATGTTAAAAAAAAAAGGTAGTTTGGAAATGGTATAATAGAAAGTTAATAGCAGAAATAGTGGGGCTAGTTCTCAAAGTAGTTTCCTACTTCATACTGAATGTTCAGTCAAACCTCATTTGGAATGGTTTGCACCTTAAGACATTCAGGAACAAATACTCATAAGTAAATTGCTGATAGCAGCAACAGAAAAAGAATACGTAAGTACTGTAGTAGTGACACCAAATCAGTCTTCGTCCAAAAAGTATGGGCTAGTTTTATGCCACCTTCTTACCCCATGACTGAAGAGAATCCTGGCTAAGAGAAACAAGCATATCTGGAAAGGCAGTGAAGGACCATTCACCCCAGATGTGTAGAAATGTTCTCAGATACTTAGACAACACCCTGTTCCCACCCACCAGCAAAGCTCCTTGACTGGAAGAGCTGAATGATTCTGTACAGTCCTGAGAGCATTGTTCCCTTACTAATAAGCACCCAAGGTTAAACAGCCTGTTGGTTAAATTGCATGTTGAAATCAATTGCCCTGTTAGATCAGAGCAGTTATAAAGTAGTAGATCTGAATGAAAGTTCTCAGGAATGATAAGCGGTACCTTTGCTTCCATTGAATTTATATTCTAAAATGAGTCATCAAAGAGGTTCTTTTACAGCTTACTGTGTCAATAAAAGAACACTCAAGATGCTTGACAACAGCCACCACCACTAAAAACAAAAATTAAATGGGGGGTGTGAGCCCAAAACCCTTCAGGCAGTTTAGTAAATCACATTATTTAAACAAAACCTATAATAGGAGATGCTGATATAGTGATCTAAAAAAAAAAAAAAGGGCTCTTTTTTAAATATCTTCATTTAGCATTGCAACAAATAATTCTGCTTATGAGAATGAATGAATTCAAAGACAAAGACACCCTAGAAGGTGCATTGTTGGCTCAATCCCTGGAATTCTCTCTCTACTGCTGAAAGATTTTTGACGTTTTCTTCCTTGTTCATTCAACACTGAGTTAGACACTGGGGATACTGGTCCTTGCCGGCACTGGGGAATTCACAGTGTAACATCCAACTCGTACACGCGGGACCTCCAGACTCCCACAGCCTTTTGCAGCGGTGCAGTAACTGGAATAAGGCCCAGCAGTTACGTGGTGTTCACCAAGTTCTGGACTGCACTCGGTTACACATGCAAGTCATTCTAACATTCTCATAACCTGGCTTTTATCCTCATTTTACAAGTGGGGGACCTGAGGCTCTGTGTATAACTGACTTCTCTGAGACCGACAACTAATAGGTGTCCACATCAGGATTGCATTGATTCAGGTTTAGAACCAGGGCCGTCTGGCTTTAAAGCTCCTGGTACTAGAACATTAGGCAATACTGCCTGTTACCTCAAAGTGACTGAGTCTTTCTTATTAGTTGGGCTCTTCCTTCAGGGGCTCTTGCTGTGGGCCACATAAAGGCAGCTCGACTTACTGCTGCTCAGTTCTGATGTGGCAGAGCAGAATCTCATCCACAAAGTGGCAAAGCCAAGTTAAATCAAGCCATGGGTACATTGCTCCTGGCTCTGTTTAGAAGGCAGGGGATTAGAAGCTAATAGCCTGAGAAAGCCACCCTATCTTTTCAGATTTTCAAGAGGGCCCCTGGAAGTGGTATGGTGTTGGAGAAAATCACCCTCCACCCAGGTCCTTCTCACTGCTGTCGTCCAACTGGTGTTGTCACCTTGGGTCAGATTTTATGAGCGCATGGTGATTGAGTAACCATGATTCTGTAGCTGTGGTTACATGAATGATTCTTTTACTGTGACTGCCAAACAGGCTAGTGTTTCTAAAGTATTTTAATGGTATGGCATATTCTCTTTCTTTTTTGGAAGTTAGACTGGAGGCAAGAATATGAGTATTATGCTCCCTCCCTCCTTCTTTCCCTCTATTATTCCTTCCTTCCTTCTCTCTTCTTTTTCCTTCCTCCCATCTTTCTAGTATTTTCTCTTTTTCCTGATTTTTCTTCTATCTTATTACCCTTATTTATTTTTTGCTTGATTTATAGCAATAAAATTGGTAGTGTGGATTAAAGAGATTTCATTTTTGAGGGGAATTTGTCTAGTTAAATATTTTAGGCACATTTAATTATTTTAAATATGCAGAATGGACAGATGGTTAATACATTGCCCCCCCACCCCGTGCCTCCCCCAACACACATACACTGATTTTTGGTATGAGATGAAAGCTGAACTAAGGTTATTAAGGAAAAAAAATTCAGTAAGACCTTCACCACTCTCAGATTCAAATTATCTGGAGTTTGGTGGGTACTTTTGTTGGTTTGAGGCCTCTAGAAAAAGTAGGTAAAAATGAATGTTTTGGATAAAACAGAAGATGCTTAGCTTATTTCATTTCATTTTCAAAACAGTCATGGTGGCAGGTACCATTATTAGCTCCATTTTATGTATGAAGGAGATGAAAGGACCTCTCCAAGATCATGTAGCTAATAAGTGATTTAGAGGAGGTACTTTGCTTCCAAGATGCAGTGATTCACTGTTTTTTATATTAGCATCACTAGGTAAGGGTTGGTGATGAAGGGCCATGGAATTTAGAGCTAACCCAGCTAGAGTTGAACTGGAGGTTTGAAAAGGCGTTCAGGCCATCATTTGATTATTTCTTATGTATGACTTCTGCACAATTGCCATATATATCCTCAGAGAGCTGGATTATTTAAAGGTAACTTTTAATGACCTGTGAAACTTCTCTACTCTCTCACTGTTTCATCAATAAAAGTGAATCATTATTTTTCCCTAAGCTTTCTAAAGGGCGTTAGGGTTAATGTGTTACTACCTATAAAGTATTTTGTATAAATTGAGGCATATGTATGTCCACATTAATTAGATTAGAATCTTATTCTCGCCGTTCATGCCTTGTCATCAGCATATCGTGCGTGATTACGGTGAAGGTTATCATCCTCCGAGTCACTGACCACACACCCATTTAATGAGAACAGTAAAACAAGGGAAAGTCAGTTGCTCAACGTTACTGATATGTATTAATTGAAGTTGAGTCCCCATGTGATTTCATGATATGCCATTAATATGTCAGAGGCCGAATTCAGTAAAATTCTCATGGTTCAGCCAAGTTTATTTTGTTTTCAAAAGTGGGCAGAGGTTTGTCCTTTTATATGCTAATGATTTAAGGCTTATAATGGAAATGATTTTGCCTGAAGTTCACTGGAGAAAGGTAAAAGATCACTGTTACCACTGAACTCCCTAATCTGCTTAACACACACACACACACACACACAATCCCAACCCAACAACATTTAAAAAAAGTAAAACAGACCTTATTCCAATGAAGATATAAAGGATTCTGTTCTTGGTGAGACATTAACGAGCATGTGATAATTAAATTATTTACCTCAGGTACCTGTTATAAATGCTGGTATTGCAGCAGAGGAGCTTTAGGATCTGAGGAAGGCCTTTGAGCGGCTGTTAGGGAAGTAATGCACTGGAGTACTGTAAAATAAATTAGCCTCATCAGTTCACTTCAAATCAGCAAACAATTATTGAGTGCAAGTCCCTGAAGACACACGTCTCCATGCTTATGTGCTTCTGTCTGGCGGAGGAGATAAGATCAGTAAGTAATGCAGGGCTAGCTCAGGACGTCTTTAAGTAGTGTGGAGCTCTGCAGTGCAGTGGTGGAGCTCACCTCTGCTTGTGGGGAAGGTGCGAGCATCTCCAGAGAAGTAGTGTTTTTGATTGACCTCAAAAATGTGTTTTGTCTACTGCAAGAGAAGCGTTTAATCCAGAGAAACACCATGTGCAAAAGTTAAAGGGTAGGGAAATGCATAAGTTATGCAGTGTGGGTGACTACAGAACCCATGGGTGGGAGTTGGACACAGGACAGCAGAGGGCATATGGGAATCATAGATTGAGGTCACCTCATGGAGATCCTTGAGGGATTTGTACTTACTGTACTAATTTCTCAAAGTTTTCTAAAGTCAGCTTCCAGGATATTACTTATTCGTCAAAGAGAATTTCAGATAAATTGACTTAAAACATTTTATTTGTTCATTATTTCTTTACTGGGAAAATTGTCAAAATTTTCCCTTGCTACTTTCTTGCCGGGATTTCTTTGGGCTGTATTGTCCTAGTTAGAGAAAACCATACCACTCCCTCCCCCTGCCCCCTCCAATGTACACACACAGGCTGCGCTCACTCTATACATTTCTGGTCTTTCTTGAAACAATCATCTTGAGAACTGTCAAATTATCCAGCTATAATCTAATTGGTGTGGCTGCTTAGTTCCTTTTCACCAAAGAACTTGTGTCTAGCAAGCTTCTTTCTTTCAAACATTTGTTCGTTCATTAAAGATGTTATGTTAGAGGTATGAGATGAGGATGCATCTGAGAAGGGAATAAAAGACCAGGACAAAAGACAAGTTGAATAGTCAAAGATGAGCTGTAACCATCAGGGAAAGCTAACTATAGCACCTGATTTCGATTGAATAACTGGTGATAACATTGGTTGTGAAGTTGTCGCCAATCTGCTTAAACTTTTTTCATGGATGAAATGAAAGAAAATTACGAACCATTGATGTAAACATAATTTTTTGGGTCTGCTTTCTTTTCTCCCTAAAATTTTCCTTCACTTTCCTTCTTTTCTTCCCCTACCCATTCTCCCTCCTCTCTCTCTTTCCTTTTCTCTCTCTCTTCTTCCTGCTCTAGTCTTTTCTTACTGCACAATTTTCTTGACAGATTGATTTCTCCTTGTGAAAGTTTATTTAAATTTAATACAGATGATTGTCATAGGTGCAATCTTTTGCTGCAAGGGGATGGAAAAGAGGCCACTTACCTCCCACCTCCCCCACCCCCCAATAAAGCTCTGACAGAGACAGACATGCAAAGATAAAGCTACCTCAGAAATGTTAAGAGACCTCACAATCTTGTTCTCTTTGCTTATAGGTTTCCCCCAGGTAATATTTAGTAAGACTGTATCCAATTATGAATACTAGGGAATTCATTCACTCATTCATTCATCAAACATGCATTGTCTTATATGCTAATAGCACAGTTAATGGAATTATTACATTTCTTAATTTTTCTAGCATGTATTATAGCCGAGGCAGTTTTTTAAAAAGTGTAAATGTTGCTGCATATTCTTTCTCAGCACTTTTAAAAAAAACTTTGTTCACTGATAGAAGAAAGGATGGATGAAAAGCTATATATGTAATTTAAAAATACCCATGCAGAACTTATAATATTTTTACATTTTAAGATATTTTCAAAATTGAATCTCTTTAAAGAGGAGTTTTTAAAAGAACTGATCATAAATAAATCTCCTAGTGCCCTAAAAAAGTAAAGATGAGGAGAATTAGAAATATTTCAAGGAAAATAGAACTATTTCAAGGTAATATTTAAAACATTGGAATATATTTTGTTTCCTTGGAAATTGGTGCCCCTTGGCTACACCCGCCCTTTTGCTATTCTTGACATTAGTATTGTTTTTTTCTAGGAAGAAACTTTTAAAAGTGTATCTTATTTTTAATTCTCTGCCCTGTGTTTTGGGGAGTAAAATGGTTTCTTTTGCTGGGAGATAAGCAACAAAGTTTTAAGCAATACAGAGATAAGTAACCACAGTTTTAAAAATTGGATACCCCCTCAAATGCATGTACCCTTGCAAATCCTGTAGCAGCTAAAAAATCTCCAGATACATGTAAAAATTAATTAATGTCTTACTACCAAGCAAAGAATGTGGGCACATGTGGCTACAGCTGACTAAACCCCACAGAATGTGTGTGCTTGCTTATTAAACCTCAAATAATGTACGTGAAAGCCAAGGCTCACTTTCTGGTGTTTTCCTATCCAGAGCCTTATTTATAAAAGTTGGAACTGTGTAGCTCTTCCCTCGAGCCTGAGTAGTTTTGTCAGGATGCAGTGCAGGATTTGGGCCGCTGGAACTGACACACTGGGATTAGCTGCTTTCCTACAGGAGGCCCAGAGGCCCCTGGGTCTTGGTGAGAAGGCGCAGCACCTCTGAGTGGATGTGACTCTACAGTGAAGTGCCAGCCTCCTCACTGATACCATTCGCAGTAACCTGAAGGACTGGTTATTCTGGTCAGGAGAAAATAGCACTGACATCATGTGATTCTGGCAAAGTAAACCACATTGGAACTTGGCCTTTGAATACCCAAGGGGCTGGCAGCAATCTCAGGGGTTGGCTGGGAGCCCCATTGAGTTCACTAGTAATCAGTTGACTGCTGAGCTGGACAAGCTGCCCTAGTTTTTCTGACAAGCTCTGTCTAAAAGAATGATGGGCAGTCTGCCATTAGGATTTTTTAGCAGACTTGCTAAAGATTAACTCTTTAGCTACTGTATGTCTATCATGTCCTTCGTTATGTGTTGGTATGCAGTGAGGTAAAACTTTGGAGGGAAGGTTCCAGTTTCTCATTCAATTATTGCACACAGAATTCCTCTCTTGCACAACAAACACCCATAGGCAAGGAAAAATACCATAAAGCCCTTTATATATGTTTCAAAGGAATGCCAATGATGGATTTTCCTTGAAGTTCCTAGCTTGTATTTTAAAACAAAATGGTATATTTTTCAATTATTCAAGATGTCAGATGCTACCTCCTAACCACCCCTTGGGACTAGACATCACCTACCAGAAGCCTTTGAAAAACTATGAACATTTAATATTTATTATGCAGATGTATCCATGCATATTCTTCCAATAAAACTTGAGAATTCAGAGTGTTCTAGAAGAAAGGAGGTATTTGCAGTCATCATGTCATAGTCCAGAGAAACCAATTCTTTTGGACAAACCTGAACTCTCACTGTGCCTATCTGCCTTTAGAAAAGTGATACTGCAGTGACTTTTTTATTCCTTCTTGATAGAGTTAGACAAGTTGGTCAAGAACTTCTTTATGCTGTGCTCCCGTGATGAATCTTGCATGTTTAATCTTGTGCACTGTCCTATAGAGAGTATGACCGAACACCAGGGTTCTTTGGTGAAGCTTCCACACTCCTTTATGAAGTCAGATTGCAGCGGAGGTGGTGTTACTGCACGAGAGGAGCTCCAGTGATGGATTGCGTATCTTGGTCCACAGCTAGGAGTTTTAATGGCAAAAGCTAAGGTTCTTGCCTTCTTTCTTTTGTTCTTTTCTTTCAAAAGCTATATTTGAGCAACAATACCACTTCTTTCTCTCGTTTAAGATATTTGTGACATTAGCAACTTGGGGCCATTATCATCCATCAGAGAATTTGTGTAAAGGGAACAGAAAAACAACATATGGGTAGATATTTTTAAATGGGTTCTTCCTGTTCCCCACACCTCGTGTCTCCCTTCCCCAGCACCATGATGCCTGACACATTGAACCCTTAAAAGGACCCTCCTCTGCTGCTAAGTGAAAACACCATAGTGACAGCCTTTCAGATGAATAGTTCAAGGAACATTTTAATGAGTGTTTCATTTGGCTTGTCACCCAAAGACTTACCAAGAATAGATGAAAGACACTCAGAGGTTTAGAATATGGTTCTATTAATCGGTGAAATAATTTACCATGTTGGTTCCTACTGGTTGTGCTTGTGGGGGAGTGGTCATTAAAACTATCCAAGCCGGACCTCCCCTGGTGGTGCAGGCAGTTGAACACAGTGCTGTGAAGCTGTCCGCAGCCTCTGCAGTGCCGGTTCGATCTCCACCAGCCTCAGAGCAACCCACATGGCGAGCAGACCTCTCCTGTTTTGCCCGCTGCTCCCCTCAGCAGTGTATTAGTCAGTCTGCCTGTTCTGTTCCCCGCTCTGTCTCTGGTGAATCTTCTCACCCTCTTGCGCCTCTGGCCTGTACCCCGGTTCTTGTATGCATGAATAAATAAATCTTAAAAAAAAAAACAAACAACTATCCAAGCCATTGGTATTCCTTGTGATATTACTGTGTGGCTAGGGAACTGGTCTGTCTATCCCTTTGTGTGAAGACAGTATCACCACTGTCTCTAGGCTCTCATTTGTCCCAAAAAAGGGCTGTAGTAGGCAAGTAGTAGTGCAGAGCTTGCATAAGTCCCCCCTTCCTTCCTCCTCCTCCTCTTTCCCTTTTCTCATGCTCTTCTCTCCCTCCCTCTCTTTTTCTTATCCTTCCTTTTTTTCACTGATTGCAAGCACAGCTGTCTGGAGGACCTACTAGCACAGGTAGTAGATACACAGAGATGTGCACACTGATGTGCTGAAGTGATGCTAGTCCCGCACTCAGGAAGTTGATAGTCTAGTGGGTGACAAAGATGTCTCACATCAAATGATCGCAAAAATACATGCTGAATAAACCATTGTGGTAACTAGTCAGATGGAACTAGAGATGATGCTATAGGGACATAAAATGAGACTGTGCTATTATGTACCTGTGAAATACCTGGGTTGTACTATTTCTTGGTGACACGTAAGAAAGTCAAGATACAATGAGGTTGAATCTCAAGTCTACAAGTTACTATTTAAACTTGAGCAATGACTTCAGTTCTGTGGGCCTTAATTTCCCAACCAGTAAAATAAGGATAATAATATCTACACCCCAGTGTTTATATGCGGTTAGAAATGCTAAATTTGAAACATTTAGCTGACATGGTATGAAATAAAAAGTCTCTCATTATTAATTTAATGTGTTAAATTAGAGAGGGCCTATGTTTTTTCTCTGTCATATTCAAGTATCATGGACAACTTAGCTTTGTACAGACTTATCCTTTGTAGAACCAACCTACTGTAGTATTATAAAAAATTAAACAATGTCTCAGGTAGTCTAGATACTAACATGGACACTCGCATAGTTTTACCCACTAAATGTAACATTTTTGAGGTGTGTAATCATGTATTGACATTGCCTGAAAAATGCTGCCTATGGCCTAGTCTCTCTTTCCTAACTTTTCTTTCTGTTTACTTTCAGGGGTCTTTTTGGTCATTGAAAAGTGTCAGATTCTTGCTGCGATTCGTGTTATATATAATTGCAGGTGTCAGAAACTGAAATCATAAGGACATTG
Organism: Talpa occidentalis; assembly: GCF_014898055.3. NCBI lineage: Eukaryota > Metazoa > Chordata > Mammalia > Eulipotyphla > Talpidae > Talpa > Talpa occidentalis. The sequence goes on from NW_023605083.1 coordinate 15,376,570, forward strand.
AAATGAGGAAGGAAAGTTACTGGCTGATGATGTCATTGAAAAGTCCAGTTCATGCCCAGTCACAGTGTGGTGGTTGCTGCAGCGAAGTCATTAGGGACACCTCTCTCACTCCCTTCCCCTCTCAGGCAGACTCTCCCTGCAGTGTGGTGAGCTCCAGGTTTGCACTCATCAGCTGACCAACCCTTGTTGGAGGACCACGTGTTCTCCGTAGAGTTCCAGCAAGAGTTCCCAGATTGGCTGTCATTGATCCACACCAGACCAATGACTGAATTCGTGCAGTCTTCTCCCTGCAGGGGCCTGGGTCACCTGCATGGCCTTGCAGCAACGGGATGAGGTCGAGACACTTATACCATGCACGTCATCCCAGAAAGTGGGGATAAGTGACTCCCTCCGGGAAAACTATTATGTTATTGCTGTAAGGAAGTAGTAGTAGACAACACCCAAACCAAACAAATGAACAGGGAGATATACACGATAGATAGGAAATTAAAACCACTCCTGTTCTTGCTTTTAGTTAGGTGGGAGAGAAATTGTTGATGAGGTGATAGCAAGACCTGGAACCTGCTAATTAATGAGTCTTGGCTAAGCGTTGGGCTATGTACTTCTGAATTTTATTCCTGGTCTTAATGCTTAAGGTGATCTGTGCACAATCACCCTATAAGGTAAGTATTAAAGTCCTCCTTTTTCTTGCATCTAGTGAACTTTATAACATGGATGCTGCCTAGCTGTTCATTGGTGGATGCAGCTTTGTCTGCCAGCTTCCCTAGTCCAAAGCCCATGCTTTGGAGGCATCAGATCATGAGTGTCGAGCTGCCTGTGGCAGTTGCTGAGCGCTGTCACAGAGCGCTCCAAGCCTGAGGCATGGCAGAGGTGACTGGCACGTTTTCCTGTGGGAAGTGGAGAAGACTTCTTTTCCAGGACAGGGTTTTGAAAGCCAGGACTGTAGAATCATGTTGCAGGTATGGTCACTGACTCTCCCTGCGTAATTGGATGACTCCCAGAAAGTCTTGCCCCTTCAGTTTTATCTTCTCTAAACTGGTGACAGTGCTGTTAGTCTGTTGGGAGATTAATTGTTCTGCTTGTAAAGTTATAGGTATTGAGCATCACACCAGTGATTTTTAAGATCAGCCTTAGCACTTAGCTATGGATTACTTGGGTTCTTTGGACTAGGATATGTGTCTTAGTCCACGCTGGCTGCCATCAAAAAATACCAGTGGCTGAGTGGTTTAAATAACAGACATTTATTTTCTCACAGTTCTGGAGGCTGTAAATCAGAGATGAGGGCCGCAGTGTGGTCAGGCTCTGGTGAGAGCTCTTGTCCTGTTCTGGCTGGTGGTACATGGCTGCCCTCTCTGTCCTCATGTGGCAGAGAGAGGGTGAGGCCTAACTCTTTGGGGTCCCATAACAAGAATACTAATTGTATCACGACCCCACTCTTCTGACCCCATCCAGTCCTAATTAGCTCCATAAAAGCCTCCTCTCCAAATGCAGTCACCTACCAGGTTAGGGGTTAGACTTAGGAATTTTGGGGAGAAATTTAGTCCATACCAGTAGGACATGGGGGGACTTTATAACAATCACACACCTGCATTGCTATTTTAATCTAGACCATTAGGCACCAAATACGAGGGTTGGTATAGGGTATTTCCTAATTTTATTAATTTTGAGTTATTCATGAAGTTCCCAATTAGAACAAAAGATTTTAGAAAATGATATGACAATCATGTGGGCATTGGTTCTGTACACTCTGATGTGAACAATGTGGAAATAGAGGTATTAACACAAGTTCTGAAAGTTCAGAGGAAGAAATAATCCAGGGTCAACAGGGGAGGTCTTTAGAAAAGTGAAATTAAATGTTGATATCAGAGAGTAAAGGGGATTTCACAGGGTGGAGAGCACAGTGGCATACTGGGTTCTGGGACAAAGTCCACCATGAGGGCTTGGCAGCCTGCTGAACTGGAGGCAAGAGAACACAGACAGTATTAGCTGCTTTCTGAGTCAGAATTTGAAATTCCTTAAGCACCTTGCCAAACCAAAATAATTGATATTTATTCTGGAGAGTGGAAAGCCCTTATAGGTCTTATGGAAAAGGGGAAGTATTAGAATTAGGTATACATTTTGGATAGGCAAGTTTTTGAAATGTACAGGTTGATTTGGGAAAGAGAGGAACCTAGAGCTGGCCATCTAGCACATGCTGTTCCCTACCCAGGATGCCTTTCCCTCTGTTTTTACATTCACCAAACTCTTGCTCTGGAGCAATGTCCATGTAAGTCATTCCTGACCTGTCCAGAAGGAAAAATCAGCCCCTCTTCTATAGTTTCTGTGTGCCTGTTATCACTTGATGTTATCACATCATAGGTATAATTATGTGTTATACGTCTCACTGCTTGACTGGAAGGATCTTTGAAAGAAGGGGTTGTTTTATTTATTTTGGCTTGTTGTATTCTATTCTATTTTGCATTCACAGTGTGCTTGGCACATGTAGGTACTTGGTGGTTATTCCTAGTAACCAAGCTGAACTAAGACTATTGTAAAAGTCAGGAGAGAACTGGGAACTATATAGAAAAGCTTGGATTGGTAGGAATAGAAAGGGGTGGGCATATTACGTGTGTGGGGAGAAGGAGTTGGGGATGATTCCGAAGTTTCTATCTTTATCGTCTGAATAAATGTTAATTCCCTTAACAGAGATGAGAAACATGAAAGAGCTACTGAATCTGGAGATGAGATGATGAATTAGCTTGTTTTGTTTTTTTTTTTTAAGTTGCTTAGGGACATTCCACCTGGTGATGTTTACAGCAAGTGAAAATACAGGTGTGAATTTAGCTTTGTTGTTATCCTAAACCTTTGAAGCCCAAGGTTTGATTGAGATTGCAGAGGGTAAAAAAGTTAGCTAAGAATTAGCTTTAGGGGATGATGACTTTTAATGAAGTGGTGGAAGAATTGGAATTAATAAAGGGGAATGGAAGTAGGAAGTCAGAAAAGTAGAGGTGCTTTGGTGGGGGTCATGGTGTGGTAACATGCAATACTGGTAGATCACATACAGTGTCTTAAGTCTATGTTGTTACCTCAATAAAAAAGTTGCAACTAAAAAAAAGTGAATCAGCACAGCTCAATATCAAGAAAGGAAATATTAGATGCATGTTGGACTAGTCTTTAACCAGAGGCTGTTAGCATAAATGTACTTTGTAATAATAATAACAACAGTGGCAGCAAGAACAAAAATAATTGTATTTATTTCCTGTTTTTTTCAGTATTTGCTATGTTCTAAGCACTTAGCTAAATGCTTTTCCTATATATCTCATTTAATTCAATCCTAAACCTGTTATCCTTAAACAAATTCAAACTCAGAGGTCAAGTAATCTGTGCAAGGCCAAACAGCTAGTAAGTGCCGGAACTGAGCATACTTTGTGAACTTTTGAATGCTGCAACGAATACTAAGTAGTTACTTAATTTTATTATTTCGGTGGGGGGAGGTCTGTGGAGATGATGGAGACTAAAGTTATCTGCAAAACATCCTCTAGTCATCCCTTTAACTCAGTAGAAATACAATTCTTTCTCCTTTATATGGATGAGAGAGTATGTGGATGAATTACAGCCCTTCCCCCCTCCAACCCCTGCTTTTATTGAGAAAAAATTGGCATTCATCACTGTATATAAGTTTTAGGCATACAACATAATGGTTTGATTTAAATATATTGAGAAATGATTATGACTATAGGTTCAGTTTATATCCTTCTCTCATTTAAATCAACTGATTCAAAATATATTAGTGGCTGCGATATATCTGACTGTACTATTATGTAGTATATTTTTAACTTTGTTTTCTATTGTAAAGTCATTTAAAAACCATCCTTATCTACCATTTCCTCTACAACCTGACTTATTGTATAATAAAAGGAATTATTTAAATTAGAAAGAGAAATCTGAGTAGTTTTAGCAATTGTTTTATTTTGTTTAGTGCTTCCGTGTGGGGTTGCATGCTTAGGAGACATACAAAATAGCAATTCCTGAAAATATTTGCTCATAATTGCTGCACTCTTATGAATGTGTTTTCATATATAATTCAGGAAAGAAAAAATATTGCATGTGATAGATTAGTATTACCGCATAAAAGTACTGATTTGTGTATGCTATTTTAGTGCATTGCTAATTCTCAAGAGATAACTATACAGCAATTTCTAAGAAGCCAGACAGTTGAATTCAGAGACTAGTGTCATTTCAAAGCATTGGTGCGTGTTTGCAGCTGTAGCTGTGACTTCCTCTCACCCTTGTGCAGGAAGCCCTTGAGCGGCAAGGATTTGGCCTGGGCTCACTCATCCATTTCACTCCCACCCCAAGAGTGTTGCTTGGAGTTTCCTGGTCTTTGAGTGAATGAAGAACTCCACTTTTTAGTCTAAGAAGAGGCTGAGATTTCTCAGAAAGAATTGTTTGGAAGAAAATGCCTAGTTACATGAAAGACAGTGAGATGCCTTGAAAAGAAGTAGATGAGCGTAGGTTTGCTTTTTTTTTTTAAAAACAAACAAACAAACAAACAAAAACAAAACAAAACGCTGGTTAGGTGAATCTGACCATAGGTTGATTTTCTGCTGGATTTTAAGACTCATTTATCTCCAGTTTGTCTTCTCTGAAAAATCCCCCCCCATATTCCCCAATATTTTCCCCAAACATTACCCATTCCAGGTTTTGGAGGGACTTAGGGGTTGGGTTAGATAAAGAAGTTCAGGACAAGTAAGATTGTTGTTTCCTTCTCAATTGGTAGTTTCTCCTAGTTACATTTGTTTTGGAATCATCCACTTTTCTTATAAAACTATGTTCTTTAGGGCCTCCCTGGTGGTGCAAGGGGTTAAGTCTCAGCACTACGAAGCTATCAGCAGCCACTGCAGCACAAGTTTGATCCCCAGTCAGGGAGGTGGCCCACATGGTGCAGCAGACCTCTCCTGACTCGCCTGCTGCTCCCCTCAGCAGTGTATTTCAGTCATTCCACATGTTCTGCTCCCTACTCTGTCTCTGGTGAATCCTCTCACCCCCCTCCCCCACACCTCTGGCCTACACCCCAGCTCTTGCGTGCATAAATAAATAAAATAAATCTTTGAACAATGTTCTTTAAAAAGGCAATGTAAGTTACTTTTACCTCTATTTTATTTGATTTGATTATTTTTTTTAAAGATTTATTTATTTATTTATTTTCATTTATTTATACAAGCACTGGGTACAGTCAGAAGCGCGGGAGGGTGAGAGAATTCACCAGAGCCAGAGGGGAGAGCAGAGCAGGTAGAAGGACCAAAGTACACTGCTGAGGGGAGCAGCAGGCAGCAGGAGAGTTCTGCACGCCATGTGGGACCCTCCTCTGGTGGCTGGGGAGCAGCTGGGGGTCTAACAGGTGCTGCAGAGGCTGCGGGCAGCTTTGCAATCCAGCGTTCAACCACTGTGCCACCGGGGAGGCCCTATTTTATATCACTGGTTATTCTTTCTCTGCTCTGTATGTTAGAAGTCCAAATACCTCTTGGAATTTTTATCAACTGATTAGTTTTCATAGATTCATATCTATAAAGAGGAAAAGGATGAGATTTAAACTTTTAAATTGATGACTAAAATATTCACAAACTTAAATTTGTATTTTCTTTACATAACTATTGGATTTCTTTCAAGGTGCTGTCTCCTGACGAACATATTGTGCAAATAACTACGGTTTAATATAGATCTACCTTGACATGGTTAGATTTGGTAAACCCTCTTATCTCTCAGACATGCATCATTTATTTAAAATGCATAGGCATATGTTCAGAACAAAGTTATTTTCAGTGCATATATATTCATTAGCCTGTGCATGAAAGTACATTTCGAATAATGACTATTTCAATATTTATTTTCCTTTCAAACTCTCTTCTTTCTCCATCTTGGTTTAGTTCAACCCTTGGCCTGAACTCTTGAAAGCAATCCCATGGAGCCAGTGTACATTTAAACGTCTTTGACTGATATAAAATTACTTTGTTGAGCATATACCCATGCATGATAAGATATGCATAAGAAGAAATCTGGTACAGAAGTATAAATAATACTTATCTTTAAGCCAGCATCTGTCATCTGCTTCAGCAGACAGTGCTTGCTTTCTTCCTAGCACAAAAAGGGCTGAAAGATTTATGGAGCAGCTTTGTTTGTGCTCTGTGATGCTTAATCAATTTTTATTAAATTCTAAATTAAAACTTGGCGTTCACTACAGTGACATCTCTGATGTATAGAACAAGGGGAGACATCATGATACCCTGAAAAGGTTAGGCATGGGTGATCCAAAGCCTCCATCTACATCTTCCTTCAGGACTTTTCTTCCTAACTTTTTAAAGTCTGACCAAATCCTCATAGGTTTGCATTGGAAAAGATGCATACAAATCAAGCTGTAGACTCTTTGGACTTGTAGGGAGGAGGTCTTTGTACTTTGTTTATGTATATATATATATATATTTTTTTTTTTTTAAAAAAAGATTTATTTATGCAAACAAGAACTGGAGTGCAGGCCAGAGGTGTGAGAGGGGATATTAGAGGACTCACCAGAGACAGGGTGGGGAACAGAACAGGAAGACTGACTGAAATACACTGCCGAGGGGAGCAGCAGGTGAGACAGGAGAGGTCTGCTGTGCCATGTGGATAGCTCCCTGCCCGGGGATCAAACTCGGGCTGCATAGGTTGCATCTTAACCCCTTGCACCACCAGGGAGGCCCTGTATTTTGTTTTTAATAAACTCCTGCAGGTTCACAGATCTGAGGAAAGAACACATAAATTATTTCAGTGTGCAGGTATGTGTTTATTTTGTAATAAAAGTGATCTGGTGAATGAAGACTCACTAGTTACAATTACTGAGAGTCTTAAAATTTTTGGTAGTTGATGCTTAATATATTAAAAATCTGACCTTTGCAGTCTTTCTATTTTACCTTGTAGGTCTATACTTAGAATTTGTTTGCCTTTCATGTAAATTCTTTATGTTGAATACCAGCATATGCTATGAGGTACACTCAGGCCAGTTTATAAATGATCTCTTATTACCTTTGTGTATATAAAGAACCTACATTTGTGACTCAAATTGAAATTTGTTTTTGATCAGGAAAAAGTTTTACAAATTGCACCTACATTTGGATTCCTTGGATTCTGTATCTGTAAGGAGAAGAAGAATGAGACTTAATTAAAAATATATTTCTCTTTTGAATACTGATATTTCTGTTTTTGAATTTGCTTTTTCTTACATCTGGTACACACCAGACTAACCTGTACATATTCTTCTTTCGGAAACATATGTTTGTGGGCCCTGATCCAAAAGAAGCTTATGTATCTGCATTTCAAAGTATAAGGTTTCTTGACGAGAAAGGGGTGGGGGGGCCAACTATGAGATTTGTTAATTATTGTTTATTTTCTAGGAAATATGGCAATCTGTAAACTGAAGATCAGAATATCTGTGTTTTGTAATTATGTAATATGTTACTTAGTAGAAAAGTAAAGAAAAATTCGGAAGCCAATTTTTACATGTGCAAAGAAAATAATTCATGCAGCTAGTTCTGCAGTCAACTTTGCATTGCTACATTTGTACTTTTGCTTTACATGTTGATATTTTTCAGTTACAAATACAAAGTATAGCTATGGATGCCCACTGTCAACATGCTCAATTTGTGTACTTAATAGCAGGCATTAGACAAGTCATTTCCCTAGCCTTGGTCATGCTTGATACACTATGCATGTATATGGCTGCAGTGTTTGAGGTTCTGGAGTTATCCAGGAGGCAAGCCCAGAATGGCTCAATGGCAGGTTATTAATGAGTACATTTGCCTCTCTCATCCCTATGATGTTTTTAGTGCCTGAGCGTATTCTTACCATGTCCTGTCTTTCTCACCATCAGAATTTAGAATTTAGAAAGACCCTTTGGTCCCCATACAATTCCCACCCTCCTTGTTTTGATCCTACTCCTTTCTCCCCCTCCCCTGTAGTGTGTCTCTGGTTTACAGTTGCTTGTTGACATTGCTGTGCAAAAATGAAAAATGATGTAAAAATATATAAAATAAATTAAAATTAAAAAAATATAGATAAACCCTTTTGAATTATGAGAGGGCAGAGAAGAAACTTTGGGTTTCTTTGTGCACACTCCCCTTTGTACACAAATTGGCAGTGTAGTTGAGAATGCAGTGTAGTTAGGCCTGGCTTTCCAAGCTCAGAGCCTCATCTTCCACTGTCTCCTCAGTGCTGCTTCCAGCCTACAGAGCTAGAGAGTTTGCTTTCTGTGTTTCTGTGGAGTAATTTTGAGTAGATGAACTGAGGCGTGGGGGAGATTGCCAAATGAGGTGGTGATGATGGCTAAAGAGACTTGGACTTAAGGAGTGCTTTCTGGCAGAAGTACAGCTCAGACAGTATCGTGTTTTTGACCACGGTACTTCAGACACTCTGCCAAGTGTTTGTAACGAGATAGGGCTGTTACTATACTTTGCTTTTAACTTTACTTTTGCATACAGTGCGTCGTTCTTGTTTTATAAACTGTGTCGCATACTTTTTGTACCTCTATAAACAAGTGAAGCTGTTGAGTTTTTGGATAAAGTTTGAAGCAGTCTTGTGTTGCTTCCTCTTTGCTTTATGCTCCAAGTTGAGAGCTGAATAGTGAAATCGTTTTTCACACCATTTATAATGCGATGCACATTTTGAAGGCAATTTAAATTCTTTTGGCTCTCCAGCCATATGCTTCAAAATGGAAGCATTATACATGTATGGATGAGGGGATAGGTAGGAATTTGGAGCATAAAGATATATGACTGGGTATATAGTGGGATATTACAGAAAGAGAGAGAGAGAAGGAGGGAGAGAGAGAGAGAGAACAAGAGAAATATTTCACTCTACGAACTTTTCTAAACTTTAGGCTCTATTTTGTTGAAGAAAATAATGTAAGTAATGTTAATGAGAGAAATTGAAAATGTTTGCAAAGGTTATCTAAGAACCTTTATATATGCAATTTATGTGTCTAATGGTATTTCGACCTTACCAGTATATTATTTGAGAAACTGGAGATTTAGACAAGGAATAAACTTCAAGGTGTGAATTTTAATAGGACAAAAATTATATAAGTTAAAGCTATAGTACTCAGTTTTAAATGATATTATTTCTCCCCATCCTTGTTTTTGCTTTTCAATTTTTCTCAGTTTATTTCTACATTGGAAAAGTGAAGTGTAATGTTCTACTTCATACAGAAACTCATTCTTTCTGGAGGATATTTTTACTATTTTTTATAACTCATTTTGCTTGTATAGAAAGCCCCAGATTTCTTCAACATTCTGAAAATAATATATGATTTGCTTAAATAGAAATGTCTTTTTTTCTGAACTTTTCTCATCTTTTTACTCATGTGAACTTCCTTTTTCACATTTACCTTGGATGTTACCAAATTAATTTTGATGTCTGGATTGATATGTTTAAATCTATTTAAGTCAGAACAGGGACAAGGCTTGTTTCCATATATTTTTTTTCTTTTTCCTTTCCATTGTAGATAATAAATGACTTATTATATTGAATACAAAAAATATTTCCCTCTATTACTTTCATCAGAAATGGTATTGCTATGCCAATGCAGGTGTTGTGGTACTTTTTCCTGAAGGAGTAGTTTGTAGGTAGAGTAAACCTCAGATGCCTTTTCAATTAGGATAATATTCTCAGATTATTCTCCTTTTGTTCACTGTGTACTGTGCACACAGAAATTATGGGACCTTTTTACCAAAAAGCTTAATGGAATTTATATATTATTTTCTTTGCAACCATTGTATTAAAAAAGTTCTCAAAGTTGTTATTATTCTAAAACCTGAAAATAAAATTCCATATACTTCTCTAATTATGGAGAATCATTTGGTCTTTAGGACAAACTTTGTGTGTTTACTTTCTTAGACCCCTATGTATTGGGACACTTATTCAGTGCTTTTGTAGAATACCAATTTCCTGTTATGAATGACAATGCATAATCTTAACAGCTTTTGAATAATTATCATGATGTGCTTTCTCCATCAGTTGACCTTCTGCTAGCTAGGAGATACAAGGGAGAGCTGGGAATTAGCAAACACAAGAGAGGGAGAGAAAAAACAAGCAGGAACTGAATTTTGTTCATTCATTCATTTATTTTTGGAGAGAAGGGTGGAAAAGCACAAAGATTGATATCTCAGCAGGGTGAAGTTGTGTTACTGTTTATCTGTACCTTTTTCCCCCTGTGGCAAGAGACGTGAAGAATAGACACTCACTCCCAAAGATACCAAGTTCCAAAGCACTGACTCATGAGTCCACAATGCAATACTAGGATGCAGCCATTTCCTACCTTTGTTTGGAAATGAACTGATTGGACCAGGCGGATGTAGGCCCTCAGCTGCAGGGCTTTACAGAAGGAAATGCTTTTGCTCTCTCTTAGGTACTGGATGCTATTTAGCAACTTGTTTGTATTTGACTGAATGAACCAATGTGATGATGTTTCCTTGAGCATATTAAACCCAGTCCTGGGGCCCTTCTGTTTGTGTCCCTAGAGTCTTTACCAAGTGGCAGCGAGAATCATCCACTCCTTTCAATGCAGTGTCTTTTACATGAACTCCTCCCACCGGCCCCATCTCTCCAGAATAGTCTCATTGGTGTTTGCTGCCTCCACATCTACGGGTGACTTCCAGGTGCTCTAAGGTCTGGCCTCTGCCTCCCTTCCACACTTTCACACTCCACCTGCTGGGTCTCAGGCACTTCATTTTCCCAGTTCTTTCTGCTGAGTACCTTTCCCCCCCAGATTATTGCAGTGCTTACTCTCTGCATTTAAGGGTCTACTATATGACAGGCACTCACAGAGACCTCCCACCACTCCATCCAGCCCTCCCAGCTTCCACTCTCTTTTTCTTTCTTCTGCAGTGCTATTTGCCCTGTAATTCTCTGACTTACTTTATATTCCCTGTATCTTGGTTTGCTCTTTCTTACCATCACTAGACTGTAAGCCTCAATTGGGTTGGGACTTTGATTATCTTGTACACTTTTGTCCCAGGCCTCAGAGATAATCGAACATGTATAGCCACAATTAATATTGGTTGAATAAACCAACCATGTTGATATTTAAAAGGTGGTGCTCACCTCTCTTATTGGCCATCCAGCAGGTTATTTAGCTTCTGGATGCTTTGATTTTCCCATTTGATAAGTGGGGACAGAATTTCACATTCCTCGGAGGCATCATGGAAAGTCCAATTAACAATTTCTTTGTGCTGCCCCTCAGCATGTTTTTGATGATAGTGCTCGTGATGAACCTTTGAAGATGGGTGAGGAGAAAATTAAGAACGACTGAAGCTTGAAGGATGATTCGGGAGTCATTGTACAATAAGAGAATGAGACAAATGAAAAGAAGTTGACTGTAAAGAGAACATTTGAAATTTGACATTATTGTCATATTTACCACATTCAGTTCTTGGTAAAATCTGATAGTTTTCAGTCAGCTTGTCTTTCGAGGATTTTCAGAAGTGTGATTTTACCTTGAATGTATCAGGACCAGAAACAATTGTTTATGTTTATGCAGTTCATAATTTTGCAGTCTAGTTTGTGTGGGTTAGTGGCCCTACTGTTCAACTGGATGGCAAATCTGTGCTAGGAGGATGCCATATGCACAAGTATTTTCTTAAATAATGTTGGCGTTTGCCACTGGTGTTAGGGGAAGAAGGAAAAAAATGAGAGTAATTCTGGAAGCACTCCAGTAAGGGGTTAGGAAAGAACTTAGGGACAAATGCTCCTTCTTGGAACACAACACCAAATAGTGGTTTTTTGTGTTTTTTTTTTTTTTTTTAAGAGAAGCCAAAATTAAACACAGTAGAGTTTACTGTTTGCTAATCAGCATGTGTTTACTTTCTCTTCCAAAACTGAAGTTGCCAACCAATACATTTCCTACCCAGTGCTATGAATCTGTCCAAATAAACATGGGAAGTAGTAAAACAATGACACCACATGAAAAATATATCCTCATTCATTAAATAGAATCCAAAAAATTCTGAGGAATTAAATTCTAGCAATGAAGTGAAGATTGTTTGGGCTATAAGAGAGGATAGTGACTCCTCCTTCAATTAGTCTAGCTTGTAGAGTGTGTTTTTAAGTGACCATGCAACTCTACCTGCATTGGCTTAAACCTAGAGTGGAAAATGGAACATTCCATATCAACCACCTCATCCACCTTCCCAGTGGACTAGGGCATTTTGGGTATAATATAGTTTTATGATAATTACAAGTATACGCAGCCTGTAGAATTCAAATAATCAATTTTAATTTCTATCTTAACTACTAAGGCTACTGACAAAGAGGTTCTCAAGATGAAATTAAGAATTGCTCTGGAGATTGCAAACCAGAGGACAAAGAGTAGTTGTAAAGGGAAGTTTTTATTTTGTCATCAGTCAGCTTTGCAAAAGAAATTTAAAAGCTAGTCGACATTATGGAAAACTTTACATTCATAAGGCTGCCAATTTGCTCTGTTAGAGAGCAATTCCATGTAAAATTGGTATACATAATGCATATGCATATCTTTGTTAGGAAGCTCTGTTAGAGGAATGCAAGATGGAGGTGTTATTATTGGGTTACTGTTAGTTTTAAATTTGTCTTAAAAAAACAATCAGTATACTCTTTATACTGCAGCCCAGACTCCTTCAGAGTTGACTCCTATCTTTTATCAAAATCTGCTTATAGGAAATAATTTAATATTAGTCATTTACCTGTTAGTATGAGTAAATAAATGTATCTAACTTTCAGTAGTGATCACAATGAAAACCGTATGAATTATATACATAAATAGTTAAAGTTGAAGCCTTGGGATCAGTGGTGGGGTCTGAGAGGGAAAGGCATTCTTCCTGACAGAACTTTTTTTTACCATGAAGGGGGCTGTTTCTCCTTATACAAATAAAGCCAGCCCCTTGACCTTCCCTATCAGGCAGGTCATAGTGATGCTTCTGGGTAACCAGCAAAACAAAAGGTAGTTGGTTCTTTGAAACAGTTTAGCATCTACTTATAATTCCACATTACATTAAGATTAGAGTTGATCTGTCTACTTCACACACACACACAAAGTTAATTATTTGAACAAATATACTTCTTGAATTTAGTTAGGTAAATGGAATGTAACCAAATAATAGATTTGAATAAAACCAACATCATAGTATGTGAAAAACCCAACGGATCTTTTAGGATGAGATAGCATATGTCAAAGCCATCAACCAAAAGCTGTATAAACATTGGCTGTTGCCCTTGTTATCTAATCTAATCATTTATAGATAAGGAACCTGAGGCCTTCAGCAAGAAAGGTCTCCCATAAGCTCCTATATCTTGTAAGGAGCAGGACTCAGCCTAGAAGTTTTGAGCTCTAAATACAGAACTCATTCTTTTCTATCAGATTGCCTCCTAAGTTTTAAATGACATCCTTTGAATTCCAGAACTTTTTATTAAAGATTTTCCAAGCCTGGACTTAAAGGACTAAAATGTAGAGTGTTATGGATAATTTCCTGAAAAACTAGTGTCAGCAGCTGCTTTCAACATTCAATGCATACCTAAATTTATTAGTCAAGCAGTATAAAAGAGTCATTTGTTCTGTGTAACTTTCTCATCTGTCAACCATATATTGTTTTGAAGCACACTTTTATTTTCATACCTCTGTACTTCCTGATATTAGAGAATGTGTATAGTGGAAGTGTCCTGTATATTCTTCAAACTGAAGAAGAGAGGCCTCCCTGATGGTACAAGGGGTTAATTCACAGCACTGTGAAGTTACCTGCAGCCACTGCAGCACAGGTTTGATCCCCGGCCGGCCAGGGAGCAACCCACATGGCACAGCAGACCTCTCCTGTCTCACCTGCTGCTCCCCTCAGCAGTGTATTTGAGTCAGTATGCCTGTTCTGCTCCCTACTCTGTCTCTGGTGAATTCTCTCACCTCCCCCACCCCAACACCTCTGGCCTATACCCCAGTTCTTGTATGCATAAATAAATCTTTTTTTAAAAAAAGAAGAAAGTGGAAAGATTTGAGAATAGTTGTGGATGCTCATTCAGCCAGTCGCTTAGTGTATGTGTGGATAGCAAGCATGCAGAGAAATACTTACCTTTTGGACAGTATGCTTCTAGTAATTGTAGGGTATGGTCAGTGAGACCATCAACCAAGTTTGAGAAAAGCATGGAAAAAACTACAATGTTGAAACAGAATCTTATGGGAGCAATAGGAAGAGAGGTTGCTGCAGGTCAGGGATGTTTCTTGGATGAAAGTTAACCAGGGACAGGGGGCTGGTGTGCCAGAAGGAGGATCAGAATGTATGAAGTCTCAGAGAGAGAGAGCGAGCTCAGGAATCCTGAAACTTCATGGGGCAAGTCTGCATAAAAGTTTTTTCAGAAATTCCTCAAAAGAACCAGTCTGATAGTCTCCCTCATTGGTTCCAATTGGAAGCTCTTAAGCTATACGCGAAGTATTTTTTCTGAACTTAGTATTTGTTATTTATATTGTCTTTCAGTCATCTTACATTTTCTACAATGGCCAGTTTGAGTGAAATGATCATTATCATCAATAGACATCTATGTATTCAGTACTTATTGGTTTAACTAGCTGGACACTATGACTGCCACATCTAGATTACAGTAAAAGCTTAATTTATTTATTTTTTAGTAAAAGATTTAGTCTAAAAGATAAGGTTATTGTAGGTCTGTTCAAAGAAACCAAATATGCATTCTTAAAGCTATTTTTTTTTGTTCCCTACAATTGTTTGATATCATAGTTTTACTTCATTATTGAATTCTAATACCATTGAATTAGTTTTTAAAAAATGTATTTTGAAATACATTTATAACCACTTTAGGAAACACACGCTTGCATCATAATTTTAAGACATAAACGTTTTATTGAAATTTATTTGAGTGAAATTGAAAATAAATAATTTAAATGAATGAGTGCATAAATTAAAATTTAAAAAAGATTAATACACTAGCCACATGCCTCTTCTTTGCAATTTCATTCCTTTTCATTCTGTTATACCAAGAGGTGGCTTCTCTCTTGGATGTTAATGGGTTGCGTGTACTTTCTTGCACGTTTATTTATTAATATGTGTGATGCTAAGAAAGCTACTCTCTCTGACAAATGATCTAGAAATTAATCCCTGATGTTTTACTGTAGGATAGTTTCTCCTATGTTTGACATTTCAATGAGTCAAAGGACTTAGACCTCCCATTCAGGGTTTTCCAAGAGTCACAGAAGTTCTCAAAGCATCCTTTCCTTGACTCGTAACATAATAATAATGCATTGTCCTTGACTTTTGCTCTGTTAATTATAATTGATAGATGATTTATATAAGTAAGATGATATATAAATCACAGAGAAATTTTTCTTTTGAGTATTGGAATGAGTGCTAATGATGACCAAAGTGTCCATTGGGTCAATATTTCATATTAAAATTTACAGACTAGAATTTAATTGAAATATTTCAGCTCACATTACTAGTTAATTTATTTAGTCTTATACATATGCTTGCTTTTTTAATACACAGTTTGCAGACAGATGTCAAAGAATAACAGCAAAACAACTGAATGCTGAACTCTCGAACTTTACCAAAACTCTTTATGGTAAATTGTTAGATGGTTTTCATGAAAACTTTTGGGATTACTTTCTGAGAAATTCCTTCACATTGGAAATTTCAGCTTCCAGTTATTCAAGAAGAATATAAATGGTTTAATTATTATTTGCATTTGGGAAGAGAATATCTTAATCCATATTTTTGTGGATTTTACATTTCAACATGATTTACTATCTGTAGGGCTAAAACACATGTCTGTAAAGGAATTTTTGAATTGCAGTAGTAATACAATTAACTTCTGAAATGCCATGATTTTAAGCTTCCTATGCTTTAGCTTGGTTTTCTTACAAAGTGAAGATTTTCTGCTCTGACCTGTCAAGAGCAAATGCACCACATGGCAGCAGAATGAGGAACCAGAGACACATCCTCCCCCTTGACCTATGCTGCTGAGATGTCAGTTCACTAGATGTGAATTGGCAACCTGGGCTCTGCTTTTGGAGACACGCACATAACTGGTAGACTCCCCTGATTTTTGTGATTCCCACGATTAGAAGATAGTACACACATAAGTGAAGGGACATACCTGTATAATCAAGTCAGATGAATAATTCAGCTTAAAAGAGGAATTTGTTGAAATTTAGCTTTCTATACTATTTGAGAGACAGAAGAAGAGAATGTTCCTTTAACTTTCTAATATTAAAATTTCTCAAGTGATATCCACCTGAGAAAAGAATTTAATCCTGAGGCCTGATTGCTGGCCCTCTAAAACTATCCCCGAATCTCTAGACCTCACGGATGTCACCTGTCCGACATTAGGCTTCTGGTCTTTCTTCTTTTTGAAGGATTCCTGTGACGTGGAGAACATCTGGTGGTTTGAATTTATTCATTTTTGCCTGCCTTGAGCAGTGGAGAGAAGTGAACCAGAGAGCATTTAGGAACACTATGTGTTTGTGTATTGCAGCGGGGAGGCCCAGGCACGCACAGAGTTAAGCCCGTGATGGTGGCTTGTGTTAACTGAACATTCCCAGTGTGGCGGGGTCGTAATCCCCAAGCAGATGCTTTACGGGGTCTTGTTATTGTCCAGAAGTGGCTCTTGTATGAGAACAGGCAGTCATGCAGAAACGGCACAAACACTATCGACTCACCCACCATGGCTTATGGTTTTCCCTTTTTAGCATCCATGAACCCATTTCATCTCTACCTAACCGTGGTGATTTGCTCCTTTTCTCTCTAAACCTTTAAGTTATCAAAAATAAGAAATAAAACAACAGCACTAAACCAGAATCAAATTATAATATTCCTTACTTGATAAGAGGTTCTGATTTACCTTGGGATCTTTTAAGTTTGTTGTTGTTGGCAAAGACCTTGTTTCTTTCTCAAGTCTTTCAGCCACATCGTGGCCTTTCAAAACCTTTAAGTCCTGTAATACTATATTTTGTGAAGAGGAGAAAAAATAAGATTTTTTTCCTCCTTGCTTTTGTTAACCCATTCTTGTTTTAGACTTCAACAAAAAGGGTTTTTGTTAACTGGAGCTTAAAATCGGCCAGCTTGCAAAGTATTCTCCTTTTTTTATGCAAGGAGGATTAGCTTGGCATGTTATGCAGTTCTCTTGTATGAGCCATTCACGTGTCCTGTCATAAGGTGTATAATTACTGCACTTCACCATCAGCAATCATTCTTAAGTTAAAACCTGTTTTAAACCTCTCATTAATATAAATCATACCAGGAAGGTAGAAAATACACCTTCAAAAAGAACGAAGTGTTAGGGAGTTAATCTGTTCTTTTCATAATAGACCCAGAGTAAATAATTTTTACTTAGTGCTTTTCTCTCTATGCAATCAAAATAGTTTGTGATAAAAGATCTGGTACTGGAGATTGCATAAATGTGCAGTGTTTTATTCAGACAGGACTGGGCTTCCTGCTTGGTGCCAGCCTCGTTTTCTCTCTGTCACCCTTGAACAGTGAAGTGTGTAATCCTCCATTCTTTTAAAGTCAGCCCACTGACAACATTCTCTCTCTCTCTCTCTCTCTCTCTCTCTCTCTCTCTCTCTCTCTCACACACACACACACACACACACACACACACACACACACACACACAGATTCAGGAGCAAAATGTTTTTCTTTCAGGACTTTCTTTCAATGAACTACCCCAGCATGTTTAGCTAGCCAGTAATCTGAATTTATAAACAATGTCTCAAAGGTGATTTTTCTTTCATGGAAGAATCACAGGTAAGGTTCTCAAATAGCTGGTATATTTATTCATTAGTGGTTTGTTACTAGTATAGGTATGGCAGCTCTAAAGGCATAATCTAAGTTACTCATCTTTCTGACACACAGGTGCCACTTGTACTGCCCTTCTTTGCCTCTCACCACCAGAGTCCACACACCACTGACTCAGATTTGTTGTGAGAGATGATTTTGAGAAATTCTGTCCAAGTTGGGTCTACTAGGTTAGGGTGTTAGGCAGTTTCAGAAAATACCTCAGATTCTTACATATCTGAAAGGCCTGGTCTGGCCTTTACTCTCTAAACTCATTTCTCACTTCTATCCCTTGAGCTTTCTTACTCATTATTTTTCTAATAGCCATTCTCTTTAAATATGCCAGAGAGCCCTACTTTTTCTACCTAAGGGCCCTCACTTCTGTTAATTCTATTTTTTCCAGCTATTTTTTACTCATCCTTTTAAGCTTAAGACAATTTTCCTTCTTTTTTTCAATTATTTTTAATTAAGTGCCTATAATGTGTCAGAAAGTGATTCTAGGTCCTGGAGATTTAGGGATAATTTGGACAGATGACATCCCTGTTCTCATGGGAACTTCAACAAAGAGGTCTTCCTTGACATTCTATATTTGCTCCATTTATGTTGTCTTTCTCTAGCACTCTGCGATTCTTTATAGCATTTCTTCATTCAGTTCAATAAATATTATTAATGCCAATTAGGAAACGCTTTGGAAAGTTCCAACTTCCCTGATGAAGTCTAGGCTCTCGGAGACATGATCAGGTTTCATATCTGCTGTACATCCACCCCAGATGGCTTTCAGTAGATAATGAATAAACAGATAAAGAAATGGCTTTTCCCCTGTCTCTGAACATCTTACAAAGTACTCTGCCTTATACTCTTGAACATTACACTAATTAGAAATTCTCTGGGATTGACAGGGCTTTTCTTTTCTCTTCTTTTTTTAAGCCAAGTACTAAAGGTGATTTTTTTTAAATTCGTGGCATCTGCTTTTCTTTTAACATCTGGCATTACGAATGGCTACAGCAATAAGGGTTGGGTGAAATGGATCATTTTAGGGCCTGGAACAGTGGAAATTCTACAGTGGCTGTTCCAGGAAGGGTATTGCCTTGGGTACTGGAGCTGGGACAATGAGTCCCAAGGAGGTGGGAGTAGGGTGCCAAATGGGAAAGAAGAGTTTAAAGCTAAATCTGGCTAACGTTCGGAATCTTATAGAGAATGCTAAGAATCCTCTTCCTTGTCCTTTGAGTAAAAAGGAAGGGAACTAAAAATAATTTTTTGTGTGCTGGAGGCTTTGCATATATTATTTCATGTAAGGTATCTCTTATCTCCACTCTATATATAAGAATCTTGTCTGAAAATCTAACCCCCTTGTATGATAATGCTTCAGTGGGACAAATCTTTCTATGTTCCATACCGTTGACTCACTTATAATCTTTGGGAGCACTATTTCTTAGTAAATTGGGGGTTACCTGTATGTGAACACAGAAATTATATGAAATTAAATCTGATGTATTCTATTTTCTTGTGAAATTTTGGGCACTTCTTTTCTAATAATGAATTTAAGTGGCTTTCTCTCTGTCTTTCTCTCTCTCTTTTTCCCATAATCTTTTTATAGTAGGCAGTCCACATAATGATAGTAGCAAAAATTACTCCCTAAAGAGACTTAAAAGAAGTAAAAGATAAAATAATTTCTAAGATTCCAAAACTCTAAGATCTTTTGATATGTCCCTATTTTATATTGAGCCATTAAGAACCTGAAAGTAAATTGGTTTGGATTTAGGTACACCACATCAGTGATGAATTCTGATGAGATTAAAACACAATCATGAAGAGATACCCCAAATGGACTGAGAATGTCAAATCATAATATTCTTTTTTCTATAATGACCAGAAAAATCTTTTTGTACTAGAATATTTCCAAAATAATGCACACACTAATTTACAAAGCAATTTGAATTTATATGTAATTAATATATCTCAAAGAAAAAAATGAACAATTAAATGTTTACTATTTTGATGACTAAAATCAGTGTAGCAGCTGTGACTGGGTTTTCATGCATGGGTTCAAGTAGAACTTTATTTGGTTGAGATGTGGGAATTGTTTTTTTAAGATTTATTTATACAAGAACTGGGGTACAGGCCAGAGGCACAGGAGGGTGAGAGGATCCACCAGAAACAAAGTGGAGAACAGAACAGTCAGATTGACTGAAATACACTACTGAGGGGAGCAGCGGGCGAGACAGGAGAGGTCTTCCGTGCCATGTGGGTATCTCCCTGGCCAGCTGGGGATCGAACACATGCTGCAGAGTCTGCGGACAGCTTCACAGCGCTGCGCTCAATCCGCTGTGCCACCAGGGAAGCCCAAGATGTGGGAATTATTATGAAGAAACAAGTTTCATTTCAAGAGTCAAATATCTTTTCTGTGTACGTTTCTCTTCCTACATAATTATTTTGAAAAATCAACTTCCATGCAGAATCTTTAGATTTACATCTATTGTTAATATACGTATTTTAAAAAGATACAACAATACAAAGTTGGATGGAAATATGATTAAGAGTACAAAATTATTCAAAATGAGTTAAAATGAAATTCTAAACTTTTAAAAAGTATTGTGTTCTAGTCATAAAAATTTATGTAAAATTAAACTAATGGATATAGATTACTTCAGAACACCAAGAGGCACTCCAGTGGATGGAGAGCAGGCTCTGGAGACCCAGGAGGTACCTGCCTGCTGCTCACCAGAGACATTAACTGGGGCAGGTTATTTAACTCTTGAGATCTCCCTTCCCTCCTTTAACATGGGGCTGATAATAGTAGTATCCACCTTGATGGTTTGTGCTAAGAATTAGAGCCAATTCTTGTAAAGCTGCTAGTAAAATGTTTGATTATCATCGATATTTACCAATGATGGCTGTTACCACCAACAGTTACATAGCATCAAAGGAAACAGAGGCTTGAAAAATGATTACAAATATGCCATGATGTACTGGTTCTAGTTTTCATGCCAGTTTTTATATTACTTAGGTTCAGGAAAAAGATCCAATTCATGAAAATGTAAAGCAGCCCTGCGTCTTTTCTATAGCGCTTGTTATAATGCACTTCAAGTCTAAAGAGAGACATTCAAAACAATGTTTCCAAATTCTTTTTTTTTAAAGATTTATTTATTTATACAAGAACTGGGGTACAGTCAGAGGTGCCAGAGGGTGAAAGAATTCACCAGAGTCAGAGCGGGGAGTAGAACAGGCAGATGGACTGAAAACACTGCTGAGGGGAGCAGCTGGCTATTCAGGAGAGGTCTGCTGCACCATGTGGGTTGCTCCCTGGCTGGCCGGGAATCAAACCTGCACTGCAGAGGTTGCAGACAGCTTCACAGTGCAGCGCTCAACTCGCTGCACCACCAGGGAGGCCCATGTTTCCAAATTCTTAATTGATTTTTAAAAATGTCATCAATTCTTTGTTCATTCAACAGGCAGTTTCTGAGCACTATTAATAGTTCATGTCACATATAACCTCTGGGAACAAAAAGCACAGGCCACTGGTTCTATCTACCAGGGTATCACAGTCTGAAAATAAAGTTTCACCAATGGACTGTTGATCATTTAGACAATGGTAAGTGGCAGAAACTTTTGAACCTGATAAATAAGCTTTTTGAATTGTACTTATCTCTTGGGCATGTTTGGGAAGAATTGTTTATGATAAATGGGAAGCTATTTGAAATCTGAGCAAAAAATGTCACTCAATTTTTCATCCATGGCAAAGAAAATTATCTGAATGACTCTAGTTCTTAGTTCTAAGGTTTCTTTGGCTGTGTTAGTCTATTTCGAAAACATGATTAGCAATTATCTAGAATAATTTTAAACATATATGCTATATCAATATCATATTGTGATTTTTTTATAGTGAGACTCATAGGCTTAATGTCTTTCTTTTCTTGATGATGGTTTCCTAAATAGACTTTGACCCAGAATGTTCTTCAAATATTGTTTATTAGCTTATTAAAAGAGAGATGATTTATCTTTCAATGAATTAATATTTCTGCCTTTTTCTAAAGCCAAATTGTCATCATTAAATGATATAATAGATTCTTTAAATGTGTACAATTTACCTCAATTAATTATTTTGTCAGTGCTATATTGAGAGGCAATTTAAGATCATAGAATTGAATCTTCTGAACTAGTGTTAAAAATGTACTTGATCAGGGCCTCCCCGGTGGCGCAGCGGTTGAGCGCTGGGTTGCGAAGCTGCCCGCGGCCTCTGCGGCGCCGGTTCAATCCCCGGCTGCTCCCAGGCCCCCGCAGGAGAGTCCCACATGGCGCGCAGACCTCTCCTGCCGCCCGCTGCTCCCCTCTCCCCTCAGCAGTGTACTTCGGTCCTTCTGCCTGCTCTGCTCCCCACTCTGGCTCTGGTGAATTCTCTCACCCTCCCGTGCTTCTGACTGTACCCAGTGCATGTATAAACAAAACAAACAAACAAATAAATAAATAAAACATGCCTCTATTAAAAAAATAAATAAATAAAAAATAAATGAAAAAACTGTACTTGATCAGTGTTCTCAATCATATTTTAATCAATATTATTGCAATTATAGATAGCTATCCAAAATGAAATGATACACCTTTCATCAGAATGACCAAATATTGTGTACAGTCAAGATAAAAGAAAAATAAATCATTAGAATGAACTATATTAGTCTGGACCAGTAAACATTTTGTTCTGTCTACTTTTGAATACTTTTTGGCTCTTCTCCTGGAGAATTCCAACAAATTCAAGACTGAATCCTGATACTTTGGTAGAGCCAGATCTGCCTCTAAGCACAATGCCTGCTTATTGTAGTTGGAAAATTTATTTTTTTAATATAAGACTTTAATATCATAAGCAATGATGGTCTTTTCATGTTGTTTTCATAAAAGAAAATTTCCTTATAAACCAAAAGCCATTAAACCACAAAACCCCAGACACAATCCATCACTTTGTTCCACCTCGAGTTCAATCATTGCTTCAAATACATCATATAAAGTGTTCAGTTCTTGAAGAAGAATACAGTGTATGGCGATGAACAAAGTAATAAATAATTGCTGATCACTGACAAGTAGCATTTATATTTATTTAGTTTTCATAACATTCTTTAGGATTTGGGTCCTCGGATATCCTAATCAAATGCACTCAAAAACAAAGCTACAGTTCATGCTTTAAAAATGCTTTCAAAGGAAAGTTGAAAGACTGCTTAAAATGCTCCATGGGAAGAAACTATACATCTACATTAGTGGTAAAGGAAGTACGACAATGGAAAATAGATAATTCTGGAAGACAACAAGACACAGCAGATCATTAAACTGACCATATAGATCTTGATTTTGTTCAGGACACTTTGAATTTCAGTTATTCGCTTTGTTTTGCAGTAGTTTATTTTTATTTTTATTTATTTTTAGTGGTGAGATCAGAGTTTCCCGTGGTTGGGGAATAGGGTCTCTCCAACAGAGCTATGAAAAAATAGCTGTGGTATTTGACTGAGATATGAAGAACAGCGGTCTCAGCAAATGCTGGCATAGTGTTTTTATAGCCCAGGATGTGTTTTTTTCCACTTTATGCTTGTTTGATGTCACTTTCTGGGTAGGCCAGAAATATCTTACAAGCTGTTAATTGTTCAGGGAAATACAATAAGGAGTGAGATTGGAAAGAGTAATTTGATGAGGCACTTTTTTCTTTTCTTTGATAATGGAATTTATTTGAATATCATTTTAGATTATATGGGGAAGGGGAGCAAACAGGTAGAAGACTATTTACTCAAGGGACAAAATCGGGAGGACACAGAGAATACCCATCAGTGGCTTATTGACCAGTTGGAGTATAGTCAAGGGTCTAATAGGATGCAGGGTAGATGGGAAGAAGCCGAAGTCAGTGCCTATGAGACCAGGTGGTTCCTCGAACCCATTCATTTACCAAATCTATCCTTTTTTCTTCCTTTCCTTTAAAAATTGAGGGAAAAGGGGCCTCCCCGGTGGCGCAGTGGTTGAGCGCTGGGTTGCGAAGCTGCCGAAGCCTCTGCGACGCCGGTTCGATCCCCGGCTGCTCCCCGGCCACCGGAGGAGGGTCCCACATGGCGCGCAGACCTCTCCTGCCGCCCGCTGCTCCCCTCAGCAGTGTACTTCGGTCCTTCTGCCTGCTCTGCTCCCCTCTCTGGCTCTGGTGAATTCTCTCACCCTCCCGCACTTCTGACTGTACCCAGTGCATGTCTAAACAAAAAACAAACAAACAAACAAATAAATAAATAAATAAAACATGCCTCTAAAAAAAAAAAAAAAAAATTGAGGGAAAAGATTATTTTTTAAAAATTGTGCTCTTTGACTTCTTTCTCCTATTGAATTGAATAATAAGGAAAGAATTTGAAGTATAAATGGACCAATGTAATTATAAGTAATTAATGGCTACTATGTTTTCATATATGGAAGTCCTAAAAAATATTGAATGCTAATATTTAACAAGTGTTTATATATAGATGGATTTCTTTTTTCTTTTTAAGATTTTTATTTTACTTATTTATGCATATAAGAGCTGGGGTACAGGCCAGAGTTGGGGTGTGTATGATAGGATTCACCAGAGAGAGTAGGGAGCAGAACAGGCAGATCTACGGAAATACACTGCTTGTTACTGCAGCTCACAGTGGCCCAGAGAGCAGTATGGCTTCTGTCATGATAGACTGAGATTTTTGTCATGGAGACTTTAGGCATGGCGCCTAAGGTCTCTGAACTTGTTTAACCGCAGAGCTCACTAGATAGAGCTGCCAATGATGTTCTGAGGCAGCAGAGGAATGGGTTAATGCTGAGTCTGAAGAGCAGGTGAAGTTCTAGGAAAAAACTGACATTTGATGGTTTATGTAGAAGGAGGTTTCTAAACCAATAGGTAGAGAGAAGGTTAGGTTTGTCTGGAGGAGTAGCATGGGCCAAGGCACCATGACCCAGCTTCCCTGGAACGTAAGTTGCATGAAATACTATCAGTGGAGCTGAGCTTGGAATTTGGGAAATGACTGTTAAGACCCATAAAGCCATATGGAATGATTTACTCACTAGACTTCTGTGTTTCCTATGCTGTGTAACATATTACCAAGGTAAGGAATTTAAAGCAGCATCTGTTTATTAACCTGTGGTTCTGTTGTTCTGAAGTCTAGTACGAAGTCTCTTCGTTGTGATGAGGCTGAGGTCAAGGTGGCCACTGGCGGGGGTGGGGATTCTCAGGGAATCTCATCTGGAGGTTTTGGGGGAGAATCTGCTTTCAAACTCGTTCTTATTGGCAGAATTTAGTTCCTTGTGGGTGAGGATTGAGAAGACTGCCCCACTCCTTCCCATGTGTCCCATCCACTTTGAAGCCAGTCAAGGCACATCAGTTCCTTCTCAGGTGCTGAATCTCTCTGACTTGTCTTCTGAGATCAGCCAGAGAAAACTCTCTGTAATTGAATAACTCATGTAATAGGTCAGACTTACCTGGGTTATGTTCCTAACTCCAGGTCAAAGGTATCATATAGCATAATCAAAATATGAGAATAAATTTGTGACATTTATCATTCTGATAACTATGCATGGTATTAGACTAGGGGGTCAGGAAATCTTAGGGGCCATCTTATTCTGCCTGCCACAGTAGAAATGGGGTTCTACTGCAGCTGTTTGATTAAAAAGTGACAGGTTTCTACAAGAGTTTTAGAAAGTGAATTTTGATAGAATGTAGACTGTGTTTTGGAAAAATGAGAGACTGGAAGCAGTTGACAAGGGAGAAGCTCCTTGCAATGTCAGAAAGGCATTGATACTGATTATCACCTGTTTAGTACTGATTAGTAAAGATATGGAACAGTTTGGTTTGAGAAAGGTTTCAGGGCATTGCAAATAGGGATTCAAGGATCAAAAGGAGGGCTAGGCAACTTGTGACCTCCTGATTCAAACCAAAATCTTACTCATTTGTGTTTTATGAAGGGGAAGGTATGGGTGGCACTAAGTAAGCAATCTTTTAAGCAGGGGAGCTGAGATATAATATTTCACTTTAAAATTATCTCACTTTTATTACTATAAAAGTAAGTTTGAGGACTGTTGAACATTCCTAACACCTTTTTTTTTTTGTGAAGAAAAGAAAAGGTGACTCAAAGGGGAAATGACATACTTGCTGTCTTTCCTCACTTTGCTAAGTATGCAGCTAAGTTTGAGAGGAGACAACTCACTGGTAAGGAATGAGTTGAATGCATAAGAAAAGGCAGCTCTTGTGAAATGATATCATGATTCCAAGGAAGACAGGGATCATCTTAGCTTGCGATTTGTCAGGAAAACTTCATGGGAGAAAATGGGTCTTACCCTGGCTATTAAAGGAAGTGGTAGGAGAGAAAATGAGAATTCCCTATATAAAGGTCTATAAACAGGGCCAGCTCTCTGCAAAGCTAGAGGGCAAGAGAGATTCAAGAGGCAGTGTGGTGTAATGGCTATGAATGTTTGGGTCACAGATTTGAATTGTGTGATGTGAGAAAGTTATTTTGTCTTGTTGAGTCTTGGTTTTTTTCTATTGTAAAATAGGACTAATAATTATGCACATATAAATTTTAATATAGCAATTTTATAGATCAAAACCAGTTGTTTGAAATATCATGTTTTAACCTCATCTACTCATACTTTGTAGGCTTGTTGTAAGGCCTGGGTGAGATAATGCAATTCAGTGCAGTATAATCAATACTGACACATCATCTAATACTGAATGTATAACAAGTACTTATAATATTATTCAAGGAATAGGAGACCTCAGAAGTTGAGAGGTTGTATCTCAAGGTTTCTCCTTAAGATACAAGACAGTAACTAGGTTGCAAGGGAGAGGTTTCTGAATTTCAAGAGAAATGTAAGAGTAGTAACCTTTTCTACTAGGGTCAGGAACAGCGAGAGTGATGTGACAACATTTGACTTGATCTAGGAACACAGAGTTTAATATCTTGCTGTGGATTGCAGTTCTACAGGAGCTCGCAGACTTGGGAGGGGGTAGATGGGCTGGTAGTTCAGAGCAGAAAACTCGATGGGAAGGCGTGAGAAGGACAGGAAGGTAGGGATGGCATGCACACGTGTGTGTGTGTGTGTGTGTGTGTGTGTGTGTGTGTGTAGGGCTAGATCTCACTGGATGGACAGGAACTCTGAGTGGTAGACACTCATCTAAACAGGGCTGGTGAGAAGGGTGAGGAAGTGACACTTTCATGAAGGTTTTCTGGAAGGGAAATGAGGGAAGAGCAAGAGGGGAAGGAGTAGCTGTGGGGAGGAGGAAGTTTGTTAAGAATTGAGAATGTGGAGGAGTGATAGCTACACAGAGATGTCAGAGTTCTTGTCTGTGATTCTCTGCCAGGGGCTCCTGGGTGTTCTTGAGTTTCCTAGTTTCCTAGGCCTGATTGAAAGGCAGACCCCTTGTGCAGAGCAATCCCATCTCTTAAATTTCCTCTCCCCACCTTGTGATATTAGGAGAATGTCCTGTCTTTCTTTTAGCATAATATATGGAAACAGAATTCAAAGCCTCTCTCATTGAGAGAGCCCACAAGGGCTTTAAGAGAGCTTTGAAGAGGTGTGTTTACCTTGTTTATGGTGCATGTACTAATTAGAAAGAGCTGTGTTCCCTTTGTGGTATAAGACTTTACAATGGATCTATATCAGCATTATTATCAGTAATAATTAATGAGATAAACCTTTAGAACAGGTGTGTGGTAATCCTTGACAGAGAGAATTCACAGGACTTTCTTCCCGAACTTTGTCTTCTCTCCACCTGGAAGGGAGGTGGGTGAGTCCACCACACCACAGCCTACTGGGAGGGAATTCCTTGATGCTAGGTGAGGACGGCATGTTATGTTCAGGTGGCTGCTTCCTGGGGTCTAGGGCGACCACTTTGATGCTCTGGAAGACTAGTGGTGAAGCAGTGGCTTTGCTGAAGCTCCATCTTCTTCCAAGTAAGTTATTCTAGTTCCCAGGCATAGAACCTTTCAGAGTCACAGGTTAGATTCTGAAGTAATGTATCAAGACACTGGCTCTTAAGCAAATGCTTGATACAGTGTTTTATACACCAGAGTTTTAATTCTGCCATATAAAGAAAAATATGCTGTTTTCTTGTCATCTGAAGAACTCTTAATTTCTTAAATCCCATGAAATGTAGTGCTATTTACTCAAGCTTTCATCCTGAATTCTGCCCTGGAGTGTTTGTAGGCAGTTACATTTATCTTTGTAACATTACTCACCATTTAGTGAAAGAAACAAAACAAAACGAACCCCCAGAAAAAATACCTCCTTCATAAAACACATATAAAACTGGAATAACATGTGAATGAACAAAATCCTGGCTTGAATCAGCGCTCTTGCAACAAAAGTAGTGTTGTTTGTAATTTTGAGTAAATGAGTCTGCAAACCAAAATAGTTAGTAGGTTTAATTTTAGGTTTACAGTTTTGACATTGTAACCCTAAATTACATCTTATTTGGAAAAAATCTTTTCAACTCAGATTTTTTTAACCTAGTGCTACAAGATGACTCTGTGTTAAAAGTTTCTCTGAGGATAATACAGTTCTGTCGATCTACTACCCAAAATAAATAAATTGGTAATATAGAATTGTATTTATAATCAAAATAATAAAAAAAATCATTTGCATCTTAGATTTGCTATTCTTATTTAAAATGTTGGTATCCTAAATACACAGAATTTTTTAAAAAGCAGCCTTTAAACATGACAGAGAGGGAGGAATCAGAGGCTATATGAAACTATATATAGAATAGGATTTTAGGAGAGAAAAGAGGGAAAAGCAATAAAAAATTCTACCAAATTGGCTTATCTATACATGTTTTATTAGCGATCTTTAATGAATATTAGCACTTAATAATGTCTTTGCAGTCAGAGAATGAAGTGATGATTTAATCGTATCCAGTGAAAGCTAATGGGAGACTAGACATGAATGGTTTTAGGTTTCTTCAAGGGCAGGAATTGTTCCTTTAAAAATTACTCTCTGTGGTGCCTCCAAGAGCAACATAAGCAGGTAGGTATTTAATAAATATCTTTTGGCAATGACAGTGGCCCAAAGGAGGGTAGATCAATATCTGAAATAACCTGAACTTGTAAGACTGAAGGCCCATGGAAATCTAGACATCAGCTATGATTCAGAGCAATGCTCTTTAATAAATACGTTTCCACTTTGAGTGCATGGGAGCAAAAGCACAGACCATCTTAGATGCCACCCCCTGACCAAATCCAGTCAGTACTAATAGCCTCTTTTAGCTCTTGGTAGAATCCCCAACAAACTAAATACTAAAATCAAATATAAAAAGTGAAGGGGATTTTGAGATTGGCTGAGTAACATCAGTATTCGTAGCTCCCAGGTGGCTGGGAGCCCAACTCCAAGTTCTAACCTAGCTCACTCCTTGCTCAAGATCTTCAGAATCTCGCATTAGTGTATGAAAAGTTCTTTTCAAGTGTCTTAGTGCAGCTACGTTGGTTTGAACAGAATGCCAGAAAACTGGGTTTTATCAGGTGCTGCTGGAGGGAAAACACTTAGGGTCATTCAAGAAAGCACTGAGAACAGGAACAGGGCTTGGGGTTTGGAATTTGGAGTCTGACTCTTTGAAAGTATCGTGAAAATAAAACCATTTTAAACTTTAAAAATATATTATCGTTTTGTTTTTTATTTGGCTTCAACATGGGTAATGATTGTCTCCATTTCCTGGACAACTGGCCTTTTCCTTCAGTACTTTTCCTTTGGGAAATGTTGCCTTCCAAATGCTGCGTGGAGCTCACACCTCATTATTCTTATTCCCTTGTTAGGTTCAGCAATCCTTGCCTTCTTCTTAAAAGTGCCATTAGATCCACAGAGTAAGATGGGAGCTCTCAGCAAACACAAGAACCTGGGCTTGTTTTGGAAAGTAGAGCTTACTGGCACTTTCAAGGTTTATATTTTCATATCCCATCACCACTCATATATATTTTATTTTCTTACCCCAATTTTCTCTACACTTAGATGGACCATCCTATTTGTTTTTATCATGGGGGTGTGTATACTTTTGTAAATGGTCTCAAATCTTTTGGGTAGTGGAGTGGAGTATAGACAAATAGGTAAATACAGGTTGGCAGATTCCTAACTTATGTGATATAATTAGCTTTATCACCAATCAGAGTAAGATTGAGCACTCTCCCCAAATAACACAAATTTGGAATTTGCCTAGTTTATCCTTTTTCTTTTTATCTCCCAGCATTGTTATATAATTAGACAATTTATATCTTATCTTTTGGTTACTCATGCCCATTCCAGATGTAATTTGTCAGGCAGTCTAATTTAGATTCTATCTGCTTTAAATAAGAATTAGTGTGGGTTGAATATAATATATGTGAAAGATGTAACCTGGGAAAAAGTTATTGCCCAGAAGGGCTGGGAAATAATACTGTTCTACCTTTGAGCGACATAAAGCAACTGATTAAATGGTCAACATAATATAAGGGATGTCACTTTGGGACATACCATCTTTATGAATTCAAATATTAAGACATATCACATGTCTTCCACTTCAAGTTCTGCCCACTAGCAATTTCCAAACATTATTCATAATTTGCTTTGCTGTTATAGTATTTTAGAAGATGCATGGGGATCGCTGTTCTAGTTTTCAGTCTAAAGTACCTTGTCCTATACCTCTGTATACCTCTGTCCTATACCAGGGTATATTTTTTTAAAGATTTATTTATTTATTTATTTAATACAAGAACTGGGGCACAGGGCAGATGCACGGGAGGGTGAGAGGATTCACCAGAAACAAAGCGGGGAACAGAACAGAACAGAACAGACAGACCAACGAAATACACTGCTAAGGGGAGCAGCAGGCGAGAGAGGAGATTGCGCGCCATGTGGGACCCTCCCTGGCTGGCCGGGATTGAACCGGCACTGCAGAGGCTGCAGACAGCTTCACAGCGCGGCGCTCAACCCCTGTGCCACCAGGGGAGGCCCCAGTGTAGTCTTTTTAAAGTGACTTTTAAGCGCAGGTCTATCTGATGCAGATTTTATTTTAAAATATATTTATTTTTCTTTCTTTACTATGACTCTACAAGCATTTTTGGCAAAAATAGTATATTTAGTGTCACATGAGAAGGCTAGAATTAGAGTGACTGTCTTCTAGCCCTGACCTGGGTGCTGTGACCAGAGTGAGCTGAGTCTTTGGAGGATGCAGGGCACAGCATCACTGCTCTGTGGTTCAGTGTTTCTTGGGAAGACTCACCCACTCCTCAGATGCACGTGCCCCTGCATATACACACACGCACACACACACCCTTTATTCTGCTAAGGGTGCAGACTATCCTTAGCAGTACCCATCATGTCCCTCTTCTGGCATTTCTTATACTGAAATTCTTTCATTTCTACCCCACCGTCAGGTACATTATGGGGTTGGCAAAGTGATTTGATTAACCATTATGTGCCTACACATTAATGCAGACTTTCCCAGAAGGATCAATCCAGTATACCCATCAACTCTCATTGCTTGCAAGTGATTATTTGTTTAAAATGATTTTAGGTATTTTAATCCTTATCTACATTTATTTTAAATGTAAAGTACAAAAAGAAACAAATCATGATCAACTATTAGTTTTTCAGTTAACCATTGTAATCATATCTTTTTAAAACAGGACAAATTGGTATTATTTCTTAACAGAAATGTTATTTTTGAGTAATTTGAATTCTATATATAATAGAGTGGAAAATGTACCAACTTTATGATTCTTATTCAAAGTAACTATAGCACCCACTGTTTAATGCACACTGACCTTCAGTGAAGCTGTGTGCTCTGAATTTGCATAGTGTCTCAAATTAGTTCTCACTGCAGTCCTGCTTGAAAGATATTATTATTTGCTTTTTTTACAATAAGATGACAGAAACTCTGAGATGTTGGGACATTTGTCCAGGTTGCAAAACAAATGAGTGAACAAGTAGGTTGAGAATTTCTTACTAAATTTTGCTTTGATAACGAGGAATATTTACTTTTTGTGGTAATACTGGAGTATTGTAGAAATATGTTAACATATGAAGTTAGATTCCTTTTCAGTAGATCCCTCAGAGGAACTACTAAAGATGCTATTAACAAATGCATCTTTATCTGACCTCTTAATCCTTGTAGTTTATCTGAGAATTTTAAAAGCAATAATTTCTAATTCTTTTTCTTGTGACTTTTTTATAATGTACTTTTTTACTTTCTTTAAAATAGAAGTAGGATATATTTCAAATTTAGAATGAGCAAGAATTCTTGGAGCTAGGTAGCTTTTCATATATTTACTTTCTGACATTTTTTTCCTCCCCAATACTCAAATCCCTTCTTAATTGTAAGCTAAATTTTATGAATTCTTTACTCTTAAAATGGTCTTCAACCATTATATGCAAATTCTTAATATTGTTATTTTTATTTTTCATTTAGCACCATTAATGTATACTAGAGATTGTTTATCATAATTATGTTTCCTTTTTTTAAAGTATTGATGTGTGTTCTTTTTTGTTATAAATATCCTGAAAAGCCTATGAGAAATATATGTGAACATTGGTGTCTGCGGAAATTAAGTAAAGACTGCTTTAGCTGTTATTTTTCTATGTCTTGCTCTACTAAGCATCCAATTAATGAGCTTGCATAAGTGTTTTTTTTTTTTTAACCAGCTATTTACTTTGAAAAATTAAAGGTAATACATTTACAGAAAATAATTAAATGGGACATACTGGTAAAAATGACAAATATCCTTATTCTCCCTGTGTCTTTCCTGACTCTTATTCCCAATCCTAAATTTCTTCTATTTCCAGATTTTCTTAATGGACATATAAACATAAGTATGTCTGTGTTTGTACATATTTAAGACCTTAGGATTTTTTTTAAGGTTAAATCATCCGGAATGACCATTTTCACAGACAACTGGTGTATTTACATTGGGGAGTAGGCAGATCTCAGTAGAACATTCATAATTGGTAAAATAAGAATAAATTTCAAGTGGGAAAGAAAATCAGGAGAATTAAACTCTGGGAAAGAGTATAGATTTAGACTGTGAAGGTAAAAAAATTGGTGTCTGCTAGATTAACAAACATCACTTGATCAAAAATAAAAAGGAAGTTATAATTGATTTAATTTATTAAATCTGAAGCAAGGAATTATGACAAGCTATTAGAGGAATGCTTTTAGTTTGAATTTCTTAAGTGCCCATGGGGGGATTTAATATTATGATGCTGGGAGGTAGTGCAGGTCAAAATGGTAGAAGGTGATACATGGCTTCTGAGGCTGAGGTGTGGCCAGCTCCACACTGTGCCTTCAGGACTGGCCCCATAATGGGTGTCACCTCTTGGTCAAAAATTAAGAATTTAAGGAAAGTTACAGCAGAACATTAAACTCAAAGGCCATGAAGTCAACCAGAGTGCCTGGAGATCCTTGAGCTTATCCAGGAGCAGTGGGGCAGCGAGTGGAGACAAGGGCAGTGGTGTGCTCTGCGGGGATGTGTTCAACTAAGTGCAAGCTCCATCCTTGGCTTTCCCTGATCTTTGTCACTTCTTAGGGAAGGGGATTGATTGAAGGTAGGCTAGGCCATGGCCTACTTGGGGTGGGGAGTAATGTGTAAGTGTGAAGGAGGGCTCTGCTGGATACATTTGGAATGTGCCTGGAGAGCTGACAGATGTGGCATAGGGGTATTAAACAGGGTGTGAGATGAAGGAGAATCTCCCATGGATGTTTTGGGGTGTGAGTGCATGGGCCTTTACAAACCACTTCCAGTTAGGGCCTCCCCTGGTGGCACAGCGGTTGAGCGCTGGGCTGCGAGGCTGCCCACAGCCTCTGCAGTGCTGGTTCGTTCCCCAGCCACCCGAGAGGGTCCCACAAAAACAAAAACAAAAACAAAAAAAACTTCCAGTTAGGTGAAGAACTGGGAGAAGTAAACTCAGGGTTCCCGTTCCTAAAAGTGTTAGGACAGAGGGAGAACACTTTCTTACTTGAGATAGCAGAGGGATACAAAACTCATTTATGTGGCCTGGGATATCAAGGATGTCCTGAAGCAGGGGACCCTAGGATGGATCCACAAGGGCCCACCATTCTGGGTGGAGACCAGATACTATTAATCCAGAAGGTAGAGACTATGCTTGGAGCTGTAGGGGAGCCGCTGCAGTCTTCAGGAGAGTAGTATGGTCGGATTGACGCATGTACTGTGTTTGGAGCAGTGATTTTCAAAATGTGGTCCCCAGGCCACAGTACCAGTGTCACCCATGAACTTTTTAGAAATGCAGATTCATGGCCCTGTTCTGACCTACTAAAACAGATCTGAGGATGGGTTAGAATAAGCTCTCCAGATGATTCTTGAACACAGTAAAGCTTGAGAATTATTGCTGTGACGAATAGATGTTAGAACAGACTTTGCGTTGAGTATAAATCCCTTATTCAACTAATGACAAACCTGAGAGCCCAGGTGAATAAGTAACTTACCAAAGATTAACTTGGTGGGTGATTATTAAGACACCAACTCTCCTGACTGTGCCCAGTCTTTCTGCCCATGCAAACTTCCTAGGCAGTGAGAGGATTATCAGAACATTTTTAACAGGAAGATATAATTATATGTTATATTACCTTTCAAAAACAGTGCCTACAAAAGTACAAATGAAAATAGGCAAATAATATAATGTATGAAATGACTGATATATACTTTCTGGTTGTATCATATTTCACAAGTGATGCATATTATGTTTGTATGTCTCTGAGACTGGAATGGGGAAGAAGGAAGTGACTTATCTAAATTTAAGCTAATTATTCTCTAAGCAATGAGTTTACTAGCTCTGTGACCTTGGGCAAAACATTTAATCTCTTTCAGCCTCATTTTCCTTATCTATGAAATGGGGATAATAATACCTACCTAACAGGGTTGTTAGGATAAGGTAGCTTATGTGAAAGTGTTTTTTAAGTTGTAAAGCATTGTAAGTGTGAATGTTATTTTTATGTTATTTAAGCATAAGTCCCTTCAACTAGCAAACATTTATTAAGCCTGAATTATAGGCAGTATTGAAAATACAGAATTTTGAGAAGTGATTTTTCAGGAGAATTATAAAACTTTTTAGATAGTTTCTTAAAGTTATTCATGTTACCACACAATAGGAAACCCATTCAGACAATGTGGAAATTTTGATTTGAAATTCCCAGTCTTATATTTTGGATTTAATCTTATCTGAGGTAGTTAATTACCTTCTAACTTTTTCTTGATTCTTATTTTAATAGAGATACCTAACCAACACATTGTGAGATGCATTCTACTATAGTATTTTTAATTTTGTCCTTTAAGAGATGATTAAATATAAGAAGTAAATGAGTGTTTATTTATATAACCTTCCCGAACAGTAACAAAAGTGTATGAGTAATTTCTAAGCAAAATTAAGTCAATGAGTGGTTTATGTGACTCACCAAACCTTAAAATGAATTGGAGTAGTTTTGCTTTCATAAATTAAAAATAAGTGTACTGGTAATTTAATATGAGTCTTTGGTTTGCTCATTTAAGCAGGTCAGAGAAGTTTCTCATAGCTGTAGGCTAAGTTCTCACAGGAATTTTATTAACTTGTGTCTCTTTGGTGTGAGAACAATTCATTTTTAAGGAATGCCATTTACCTCTAGAGGTGGCATTTATTCTTTAATAAATGGCAATTTATTTGCATAAACACTAAGGCAATATTCCATTTAATACCAGCTAAGTTGCACTTACCACAAAGTCCAGCAGTACTTTCATTTAATGTGGATATCCTGGTGAATTGTGAGGAAATTTTTTCATTGTTTTAACCTTTGAAATATCAATTTTTTGTATGTTTTAAGTAGGACTTCATTTTGGGGTCCAGAAGAGGCCTATACTGGAAGGTTGGGTATGGAAAGACAGTGGGGACAGCTGCGCTGGGTGGTTCACTATCTCTGTGATATATGAGCAGACTTAGCTTCATCCTCATCACTGTTCTGTCTCTTGCTTTGCTCCCGCATCTGGATGCTATTCCAGATTCAAACTACAGTTGTCCTGAGTAACTATACTAGCATTTTTTTAAAGTTAAACATTGGGTGGTCAAAGTTTTTTTACATTTGTACTACTTTTTATACTAATATCTTTTTTTTTTAAAAAAGATTTATTTATGCATACAAGAGCTGGGGTACAGGCCAGAGGTGTGGGAGGTGAGAGGATTCACTAGAGACAGAGTGAGAAACAGAATAGGCAGATTGACCGAAGTACACTGCTGAGGGGAGCAGCAGGCGAGTCAGGAGAGGTCTGCTGCGCCATGTGAGTTGCTCCCTGGCCGGCCGGGGATCGAACTAGTGCTGCAGAGGCTGTAGACAGCTTCATAGGTTGCGTCTTAACCCCGTGCACCACTGGGGAGACCCCTATACTAATATCTTTTTAAAGTCACTAACATGGCTTTATTTCTTAAGCAATAGAGACCCAATCTATATAGCCCTATATTTCATCTGTTTCTGTACATTTATTTCTATGATTTTTCATACTGTTGCTTTAGGAAATTAATTATATTTCTTCTAAGAAATTTCCCATGTCCATTAGTATTTGAATCCAGGTTGGTTTTTTGTATACAGTTTTCTAATTTAATTCTAATCCCAGGTTGAAAAAAATAGCACAGGTAAACTAATTGTTAAAAATACACAAGATTTATTTTTAAATACATTAGCATGGTGCCTTAGGCTAAGGACAGACATGTTTTTAAATGAAAGATTGTAGTTTTATCCTCTGTCTTTTCCAGGTTGCAGTGATTCCTGACATGGTAGAAAAATATATGCTGTAATTAATACTCTTAGGGTTTAATGGATGAATATCTGACTTTTTGTCCAGACAGAGACAAAAAATAATCACATACACAGATACACAATTTCAGTATAGTTTCAACTTATTAGCTAGTCTTTCCTTTAGTTTCAGCTAGGGGTGAACTGAATTATTTCCCATAAAATCTATAGTGTACAAGAGATAGAACTATTTTGATACATACTAAGACTAACTGAATAAATGAAATTTGAAATGGAAAGTTTTTTTTTTTTTAGGGCTCATTTTAAGAACATTTACTTCATAAAGTGAAAAATACTCTGTTTTTCTTCTTAGTAGAAATTTAAACTAAACATACTTAAGATAATAAATAATGTATTCTACTATACTTATTATAATTACCTCATCTGCTTGAAAGTTTATTTTTTTGGCCTCATATGAAGTGACAAATCATTACAACCAATTTGTGGTTTTAACAATCAGAGTAACTGACTAATGATGCTATCCACATTTGGTGGTGGGGGAACAAGGCAACTTTGTGTGTGTGTGCTTGCATTTTAGTGTATTTTTTTTTATAACCAAAATGCCAAAACCAATTTGTGAAAGTATTCTGAATTTTTGGTGTTCTCAAACTCAAGAGTTTTAATCTCTTTGTTAGTATTTTCTTTCAGTCTTTTTTTTTTTTTTTTTTTAAGATTTATTTAGTTATTTATACAAGCACTGGGTACAGTCAGAAGCACGGGAGGGTAAGAGAATTCACCAGAGCCAGAGCAGGAAACAGAACAGGCAATCTGATGAAATACACTGCTGAGGAGAGCAGTGGACATGGCAGGAGAGGTCTGCATGCCATGTGGGACCCTCGCCAGCCGCCGTTAATCGAGCCGGCACTGCAGAGGTTGCAGGCAGCTTCGCAGGCCCCGCGCTCAACCATTGCGCCACCAGGGGAGGCCCCTCTTTCAGTCTTATTTCAGGTTACTTTGTGACAAAATATAGGAACTTCTCTACTTATAGGGACAGATGGGAGGGGAGGGTAAAGATCTTAACCATAAGAAAAAGGTTTTAAATGCTCTCTACAATTATTACTCTGCTTGTACAACTTGGATGCCTCACTGTATATTTAGTTTCATTCAATTTTTCCGTTTTTCATTCTGAAAAGGAAGCAAAATATCAAATCCTTTTTCCAA
The DNA here is from genome assembly GCF_014898055.3 of Talpa occidentalis. Taxonomy (NCBI): domain Eukaryota; kingdom Metazoa; phylum Chordata; class Mammalia; order Eulipotyphla; family Talpidae; genus Talpa; species Talpa occidentalis. The sequence continues at coordinate 15,414,319 of NW_023605083.1, forward strand.
AGGAAAATGTTTGTAGTGTCATGAAAAATGAGAACAGATGGCACTGTAAAGCTTTGGGAAGAAGCGTTGCTCTCCAATTCAAATCGTTAGGCAAAGTCAGAGGCAAAGGCAAAGCTACCAATTTTTGCAATTATTTATTTATATGACTGAATTAAAACAAAGTTACAAGGTAGAATTTTGCCTGTTTCTTTAAATAAAAGACTTGTTACTAATTTTCAGTCCAGAGTTCACTCAGTGGATGTCCAAGTAGCCAGGTTTTATTAGAAATATCAGAAAAAAGTAGATCTCATCACTTAAAATGTATTCTATAATTTTGGGTTTCACAGTGGGCAAGTTTGCCCAGATATAGTGTGACAGCCTATTAGGAAGATAAACAGATCTTCCAAACTTGGAGTCCCCTGCTCTTTCCCCCCCCACTTTAACCTAGATTATCCTTGCAGTGCATGGGGACGTGGGTTGTGGTGGGGTGCATTATCTCCTCCCCACACTGTCCTGATTGAGCAGCAAGGCGTCCATTACCAATGCCATATCCAAAGTGACGTTTCCATACAGGCTGCCTGCTGTTTCATTCATAACCACAAGACACACTGAAATGACTTTACTTCTTTTTACAACTTGCAAAGAGTTAATGGACTGTGCTGGCCCCCTGCCAAAAGCTTTAAGAAACTTTATTAATGTGTTATGAGACTGGGACACCATCGTGTGGGATTTTATTGGTTATTCATCTTAATGAATAAAACTATGTATGCACAAATAAAGCCACATTCTTTAGCAATTGCCTTCTAATAAATGTTTAGTCTTTGTTAGTGCTCATCATCACATGGGCAGATCAATTTCACCTTTTCCTTCTAAAACCTAAAGGTACCAACAATGGACTTTATTTAAAGAAATATCAGCTTAGTATTTGAAATGAATAATAATTTAATGATGAAAAGAACATCAAGAACATGGTGAAAGTGACTTAAAAAAATCTCTGTGAAAAACCTAGTTAAAATCCACATCATTTTCTCATTATAAAAAAAATGTAGTCTATGATGTATTGATTTTTCATAAGACACGGACAACATAATTTTGTTATAGATCATGGAAGAAAATGATATGGAATAGCCAACATAAAAATAATTTTTGTCTGCTTTATTCTGACATGTCACTTATCAGACAGCATTTCATTTTTATAGAATTTTACTGTCCTTTCACTTCTGACATTTTCTTTCCACTTCCCTAGAGGTGGGGTGTTGCAAGGAGGGAATGAAGGCAGAAATTGTATCATATTGAAACTAAATTACAAAACAGACTGAATGAATCAATGGATCTAGATAAATGTAATGCTGTAGCTATTTGAAAAAGATAAATAGTTTTGAAATACATAACCCCCCCATCCTGTCGCCCACTTCCCCCACTACACAGAATGCTATATCACAGTCAAGAGAATATTGAATGGCTGGGCCTCCCTGGTGGTGCAGCAGTTGAACACTGGGCTGTGAAGCTGCCCACAGCCTCTGCAGCGCCGGTTCGATCCCTGGCTGCTGGGGAGGGTCCCACATGGCACGCAGACCTCTCCTGCCATGGCTGCTGCTCCCCTCAGCAGTGTACTTTGTCAGTCTGCCTGTTCTGTTCCCCGCTCTGTCTCTGGTGAATCCTCTCACCCTCCTGCGCTTCTGACTGTACCCAGTGCTTGTATAAATAAATCTTTAAAGAAAAAGAAAAAAGAGAATATTGAATGGTCTTTCAGTTTGTGAAAACAATCCCAGGTACCTAAAGATGATGAAAACTGCCAGGGCTTTTTTTTTCAATATGACTTTCTTATTATGGTCATTGGAATAGGGAACTTTTATGCTATTTTTTATCAAAAGTTCATGTGAAGAGTCATTTAAAAAACCTTCTTGTGAATAAAAATACCAAGAGAATGAATACTTCACACTTTCAAAGTAGTAAAGTGAAAGTTTAAGACATGTCTGTTTTTATGAATTTGAGTAAGAGAATGTCTTAATTCACGTGAACATTTCTGAGGCATAAAGTCACTTATAATTTCACCTCTAGTAGAAATGAAAATAATTCAATTTTTCTTGAATTAACAAATTTAGAAATAACTTTTTTTTCTTTCTTTGACAATATAACTTTGATATTGGGATGGCTGCCAATTGAGTTGAAAATCTCAACAGCCATTAAATTTAACACATAGTGGTTATTTCTTATAGAGAGAACCAGAACTTGCCTTGTGTTTTAAAAATGGCCCAACTTGAGGTCATTAAAATCAAACTGCAAATGTGAGAGTTGATTCAAAGATTATGCTAAGTGAAATACATTAGAAGAAGAAAAACAAATGCCAGATAATTTCTCTCATATGCAGAATAAAAACAAAAGTAGAAACAGATAAAACCCAACCCAAACAGACCCTAGAAATCTTACTGTGGAATTGAAGCTGCTAGAGGGACAGGAGAAGGGTAGAAGGCAAAGGGAAGAGGGGGCCCATTGGACTATAGTGGAGGAGTATGGGTGGCCTCGGTGGTGGGTGGGTGGGTGTGGTAATATACATCTGTGAAGAAGTGTGAGCCTATACCACTGAAACATATACGGTGTTGCATGCCAATTAGTACTTCAATAATTTTGTTTTCACTTAAAAAAATGGCAAAATTGGGCCTCCCCAGTGGCGCAGCGGTTGAGCGCTGGGCTGCGAAGCTGCCTCTGCAGCACCGGTTCCATCCCCGGCCACCGGCGAGGGTCCCACATGGTGCAGCAGTCCTCTCCTGACTCTCCCGCTGCACCCCTCAGCAGTGTATTTTGGTCCATTTGCCTGTTCTGTTCCCCACTCTGGCTCTGGTGAATTCTCTCGCCCTCCCACGCTTTTGACTGTACCCAGTGCTTGTATAAATAAATAAATCTTTAAAAAAATAAAAAAGCAAATTTATTCAGGAATTGGGAAATAATCTTTCAATTAAGAATTTCAACATTGTGCATTGCTTGCCATCTTTTCCATTTATCAAGCTGAGGCTCTTGGCGTTGTGATTTGATAATGCTGTGCTCTATATTGTAACTAACCAGTTCAAGTAAGCAAGGAAGTATTTTGACTTTGTACTCTTTCTTTGGGTCTCATTCACATGAGTAGGAGGAAGTGGTGAAAGCCATGTTGGTGAATCTTCTTTCTGGTGTCAGTGGAAACTGGCTCTTCTGTGCAGTTCAGTTCTATCAGTAGAAAAATGACCAGTCCTCAAACCCTGGTGAAGTACAGCTATGACTATAATAACATTCATGGGAAAAATGGCACATGGGGAGAAATCAGACTGTCATTTTATAGGGAGAATGTGGCTTAGAGGGAGAATAACTTGATCCTGTGGTGAAGTCTCAGGATTTTGGTGGGAGATTAGGTTTGTGGGGAATGAAGATGGTAGAGGCTTTGAAAAGTGTGTTTGGTGTTCACATGTTATCAAGGCACTGAGCTGCTTGTTGCTGGGCGGGCCCTTTGCCTTTTAACTGAGGGCACTAACAAAGTCCTCAATTTGTGGCATGCCAGGGCAAAGGGATTTTCTGGCCTCATCTTCCTCCCCGTTTGTGCACATTACCAAACCACAATATAAACTCAACACAATCAGCATCCTCCCTCAAAAGGAAGCTTCCACTGGGAAAATGGCAAATTATGTGTCAAAAATTAGGGAATTTGCCCAAAAGAACCCTGTAGTTGTAGAGGAATAGTCTGTATTTGGAGTGTAGTTCTTCCTTTTGTCTAATGGTGTCACCTCTAATGTGAGAAGATATTAAATTTAGATAGGACTCTGGAGTCAAGTTTGTTTGAGTTTAACTCCTGTTGTTGTTGTTGTTTCCTATTAAGTAGAATAGCCTTGAGTAAATTTTCTCACCTGAAAATGGGGCTAATAATAATAATTCCTGTAATGTTACTATGAGGTCAAATCCAGATATAGTATTGGGAACACTGCTGAACATGTGTACAAATTCCTAATGATAGTCTTTCTTTTATTTATCCTTAAGATATTTGCTGACGGGGCCTCCCCTGGTGGCTCAGTGGTTGAGCGCTGGGCTGCAAAGCTGCCCGCAGCCTCAGCAGCGCTGGTTCGATCCCCGGCCGCTGGGCAAGGGTCCCACATGGCGCGCAGACCTCTCCTGCTGCCCGCTGCTCCCCTCAGCAGTGTACTTTGTCATTCTGCATGCTCTGCTCTCCCCTATGGCTCTGGTGAATCCTCTCACCCTCCCACACTTCTGACTGTACCCAATGCTTGTATAAATAAATAAATAAATCTTTAAGAAAAAAGATATTTGCTGATGCAGAGAAGGATACTGTAACATTTCAAACACAATGTATGAGGCACTAGTGTTTTATGCAACTAATTGTCCTAGTAGGATCCTTTCAGGTGTGGGTATCAATTTCATATGTGTTGTACTCTCTTTTGCACTCAGCAACATATCAATTATATGACTTCCAGAAACTTGTATTCCACTTGGAAATACCAAAAACACCCAAGTGGCAATTTGTACTCAAAATGACCAATATAAACTAGAAACAACCAAAATCTGACACTTGTTCAGTTTGGTTTGTTTTTGTTTTTTGTAAAGTTTATATGTAATTCAATGATCTCTGTGCATATAGTAGGTGATCAGTCAACATTTATTGAATTGATCTGTTGAACAGATTGTCATTTTAGCATTTGGAAACTCACAAAGCAGAAAGTTAGCAAATTAGTAGAATCAAACCATAAAATGTTATGAAAGTAAAGAAAACAATTAGCTCAAGTTTTAAGAGTAATAGTAAGTTAACATGGGAACACAAGCATTTTCTAAACATATCAACTTTGGTTCATGAGTCTCTTCTAAGAATGACCTGCTGTCATACACCTGTGTGGCTTTGATCTTCCTGATAATTAATGAAACAAAGGCTGAAATTCCCCAAGGTGTGTTTTGTGCAGAATCATAATAATGGTGAGAAATTTTTCTGCCTTAAAAAGGTCCAAAAAATATGAAATGTGTGTGTGTATTTCCCCCAGGTGGACACTGGAAAATAAGCAGTGTTAAAAATATAGCAATAGAGAAACATTAGTCCTCTTTATTATGATGGAGATTTTTTTAAATTAAGTAAAAATAACTGGTGGGACTATGTTGTGTGGACATATAATTAAAGACAGAAAGAGCAGGCATTCAGGGACTAGCCGGCGTAAGTGTGATGAATGCCGACAGTCTGTGTGAGCATTATGGAATTCATCTTTCACCTCTGAATTATCTCTTGCGGAGGGCAATGTTGGATTCAGTGGAGGCTTAGAATTACGGAACAGTAATCACTGCCAATAATGATTACAGGATAGAACACCAGGCCTAATGTGTCTCTCAACCTGAGCTTAAACTAGTGGAATACCCTAAAAGAGAAAAATCCAGTGACCTCATTATGCAATATTTGGCAGCTGTGGACACTGGATTTTAGCTGGAACTTAGTTTAATATGAAAAAAAGATCAGAAACAATGTACACATCTTGTGATATTTAGCCATTCTTCTGAAAACGTTTTACCTTATTTATTCTTCAAGCGTTTATATATTCCACCATGAGTAAATTAGTATTACTATAGTTTCACAGTCCTTTCCTTCCTTTCCCCATGCCTCCTTTCGGTCAGCCCTTGGAGTAGAGACTATGAATTTGGTCTCAGTTTTCACAATTAGGAGGGAGGGGTTTGTGCTGTGGGTGTTAGCCATAGAAGGGTATACATTTTTTTTAAATTTTATCAAAAATATGTTATTTTAATGATATAAGCAAAGCATAGCCTCTTAAAGTGGAAGCAAATTAATTTTTTTAATTTTGCATGCACATATACTTTGATAAAGACTTTAAGTCCATGTCAAAATTATGCCATTGCAAGTGGGAATACAGGCTTTGCTTATGCTTTCTCTCTAGTTTGTTTCTATGTGGTTAAAAGTATTTTATTTTACCTTTTTCCACAAAATTGAACGTGTTTCTTTCATTAGCAGAAAGCATTGTGGGCATATGTGTGATTGAAATGTTGAGGTGAGTGGAATTTCATAAAAAGATCCTTGTTAGACACCACTTGCTAACTCGTAGGATTCCAATATTGCTTTGTAGTTAGTCCTTCAAACAGGGTTTTTTTTTTTTTTTTTTAAAGTTGTGGTAGCAGCACTTATTTATGTGGGAAAATACGCCTTTTGGCTTCATAGGAGACAGACTTTAAACCCTGCCGCTGGGGCAGTGGGGCTGGCCTTTGCCCCCGGTTAGGCGGGCCCAGGCCGGCGACATTTCAGGAGGCCGCTTGGCAGCCATTTTAGATCCTGCCCGCGCAGAGAGCTCCTGGCTGCCAAAAACTGCAGCCGCTCCGTGCCAAGACACTCTTGGCAGTGGAGATAAACTTTGTAGAGATACACAGTCCAGAAATATCTTATAATTACAAAGCACAGGGGGCAGAATGTTTTTACAATACAGCTGTGCTAATGTAAACATTTAATTTGGCAGGCTTCTCCACCCACTTTTCAATTAACCGGGTTTATGCAGATACTTTAGGTCTGTAATAAACTTTATTGCTACTTCTCTTAGAGTACAGTTTATGAAACACAGAACTGAGGGGCTTTTTTGGGGGGTTTTCCATCCATTTAGGAAAGCACATTGTGAATGTTATGTTGCCATGAAGGGGAAGTGTAACTTTCTGTCTCAAAATTTGCCACAGGCCTGGCATAAATAAAACAATTGCTTTAGGGAAAAAAATGTGGGGGCTGTCTCCTTTGGCTTCTAAAGCATCCAAGAAGATATTAATAGAAAGAGGTAAAATCACTTATATAGCTACAAAAAGACATTTGTGTTGGTGATCATTAAAAAAGATAAATGTCCCCTGCAATGCATAAGACTGTTTCAGAGATAAATTCTCAATAACAGTTCTTACAGATATAATTATAATAATTGTGTGATCGCCGTGATAATTATTCTTATAGAGTGAAAGAAATAATTTTCTATCTAAAGTAGCATTCAACTGTTCAACTCACAGAGCTAGTCAATAGATCCTTTCAGCTAACCTAAGAAATGGTAGAGGTCATAGAGTTTTAAAGCTAAATTTGGTTTTAACTGATATTGTGAAAAGAAAGTTTTTTTTTTTTTTTTCATAAGGAATGTGACATCACATTTCATGATATCTTTGCATGGATTTGCTTACACGTTTCTCAGATAAATTAGAGAAAGCCATGCAAATGCCATATATATGAATAGTTTATTTAAAACAAAGATTTTCAACTCATGTTTTCCTATCTTTCTATTTAAAAACTTTGCTTTCATTATCACTTTTTAAAAACTAGCTTTTTTTCTTCTTGATTTTAGTAATAGAAAACCATTCTTAAGATCTTTCCCCCCAGGACTCCTTTTGAATTCCTCATTTAGTCTGGCTCCATCACCATTCAATCTATGGGATGTGACCACAAAGTAGTTTTCAATTTGAAGGTGTATTTGAGCATAGACTCCCAAAGCTAGCCAATAGATCATTTTCAGCTCTCCTGAAAGATGGTAGAGGTCAGAGAATTTTAAAGCTGTGGTCTCATTATTTTATAATCTTTTAATTTTGCATTGCAGTAGCTCTTTTGTCATACTACTGCTTTTATGCATTCTGCTTACCTTAGTTAAGCCATGCATTTGCTGTGGCTCTTATTCTGTCAGATGTTTTACTTATTAAAAACAAAAATCAAGCAAAGAAAAAACATTTGACTGTCTTACTACTAAATCTGTAGAGTGTGTATGAAGTGTAAGTTTTATTTTCAAAATGTAATCATTACGGATACTGCTTATTTATAAATTTTAAACACAGACTATTTTACCTGTTAGCAAGTAAATGAAAGTCAGGGTAGTGCAGATCAAACTGGAAGCTTCATGAAGACAGGGACAAATCATGTTTTTTCGCTATTATAGATTGAGCCGAGGTATGATCCATGGAACCTTCTAGGGACTTAATTTTGTTTCTCTCTCTCTCTCTCTGTGTCTGTGTGTGTGTGTAAGAATAAACAAATGGAAAAATCTAGTAAGTAGAAGAATCAGAATATTGAGTGTTAATTAACTTTATAAATTGGTAGCTCATTATGAGACTTTATTTTAGATTGTTTTGTCTTTCTTTGGGGAATTAATGCTCTTTGTCTCAATTTTTTCATGGATAATATATCCAAGATACCGTCCTTTCTCTAGCTTAAATGAATTACCAAAACTATATAGGGTACATTTTGATATAAAGAGGTCACAGCCTTATGGAGGGAAACAACCTATAAGCAACCACCCATAATGCAGTGGTAATGTCCATAATGCAAATGTTGGGTTGAAACTATGTGCAAGGTGCTGCGAACCGTATGTTATTATCTTCTCCTAACTTGGATGGGAGGAGATGATAATAAGGTTCATGGATGATGGACGAAATTCAATGGCTTTGAAAGATGAATTAGGAGTTTGTCTACATCAAAGGGATATTCCAGGAATAGAAACCATATGGGCAAAGTCATAGAGATCACAGTTGCCAAGTAAATTCTAGGAATTTCAAGACACGTGTTAGAGCTTCTTAGGTGCTGGGAAGTTGAACATAGGTGTAAGAAGGGGCAAAACATGAAGTTTGTCTGATGGTTATAGTGAGAGATGAGTCTCTTCGGGGCCCAGATGGTGAAGAGCCTTGAGTGCTGTATGAAAGTGGTTGTAGGTTGTTATTGACAATAGGGAGTCTTCAGGGTATTTCAAAGAGTGAAGTGGTGTGATTCCTGGTGGCAGCACTGGCAATGGAATTTGGTTTCTTTGTGAAGAATGTATTCTAGTGGCCAGAGGAGACTGAGTCTATTGTCAGATGAGACATCAGAGCTCACTATAAGGGATTTAGCACCAGATCAGGTGGGGTTGAGGAAATGGATTGAAAGGTAAAGTCTAGACCATCAACTGATGTGAGACTGTAGGGAGGTGGAGTTTCCAGAATGCTAGAGTTTTCAACTTGGAAAACTGAATGGATGTGGGTGCCATTAATTCAGTTATGTTATTGGGGGAGGAGGTGAGAATGCAGGGATTGTGCACTAGCAGGAGAGTCGCTAAAAGAACATTTAGGACTAAAATGGAATTTTGGAGTCTTCTGCAGATGGTAACATTTGTAAACATGGAGCTCTTTGAGAGCACTTGGGGAAATTAAGAAGACTAGAAAGAGAACCATTTGGGTGGATTGTTTTAGGGATCACCAACACGTAAGGGGCAGACGAATGAGAGGCAGGTAGCCATAGAGATTGGAAAGGAGCTCTAGAAAAGGAGGCTTAGAATTAAGGAGGAGTGGTGTGGTAAAATTAAAGGGAAAGAGAATTTTTAAAAACGAGGGAGATTTAGTGTTAAAAGTCAATTAGATAGCGTCTGGGAGGGTCAAGGCAAGTTGTCGCTTCCAGAAATTATAATGTTGGAATTGGGTTGGTGTTGGGAATGAGGACTACTATTTGCTTATTCTAGATGGTGATCAGATAGCATTGACTTTGCCCTTGTGTCTTTCTGTAACATTACTAAAACAGAGTCAATAATACTGGGGTCCTGGGTGACTTGAATATGCATGTTCTGCAAACTTTAGGAAATACATGGCAGAAAACAATGAATCATGTTTATTTGTAATCTCTTCTAAGTCTGAAGAGGAACTTGCTTGTTTTTCTTCTCCACCTAACTTCACCATTGACTATTACATTGAAAGAAGCAGAAGCCGCCTTGAAATTTGAGTGTGAGTTTTGGAGAAGGCATGAACAATTTCACAGAAAATAAAAGGAAATGTGCCCAACCACTGAGCACACCCTTTAATTGCTCTTACCAAGCCTGCAGACATTCCCCTAGGGGGAAAATTATGCTCCTGGCCCCGGGTCCCTGGATTCACACTGTTAGCAGCAGCAGCAGTGAGGAGCAATTTATTTGCACAATCCCCTCTGCTCCCCTTCTCCCTGTTGACTCCCCAGTTTAGCAGTAAAAGACTCAGAAAGTGGTGATATTGTGCTAGTGCATACAAATTATATTAGAAAATATGATTGATTCAACTAACATGTAAGTAAAAACAATAGCTGACTGCCATCGGGTGCAGCTCTGTAGTCTCCTGGGGCGTCGTATAGGGCTTTGTTTAAAAAAATTTATTTTAATGCCTGAAGCCTCTAAATGTATTGAAATTCATACTCATTATGCAATGTTGACCTCAGAGTTTCCTCTGAGTGGAAATAAATGAGCAAGTGGGATGCTTGTTAGTTAAAATCAAAAGCACAAACATTTATGACCCTTTCAAAAAGCAAACTGTCTGTGAGACATACTGGTCTCCAGTAAATCTTTACTTAGTTTTATCTCTCCAGCTCTTACCAACTTAAGATGCTGTTTCACCACTTCCTCAAGGAAGCACAAACAGGAGCAAATTAAGTTTCCGAAAGTAAAGTTGGATCCTGTTTAAGTAGATTAGGGTCTGGCATACCATTTAACTTTATCAGGCATTTAAAGGGGAGGATGTACACTGTAGCCGGCTGTGACTTGCCAATTAGCTGGGCTTTCCCCACTGTTTCTGGTTTGGCAGGGACGAGGTGGTTCACCCTGCCGCACTGCTGCCTGCCAAGGACACATGGCCAGCTCCCGGCTTCCTGTCTTCCTCTTTGTATCCTGGCCTTGCCTTCTAGGGAGCTGCCAAGACATGGTTGCCAAAAATCTTCCTCGGAAAGGTCAAGCAACCTCAAGTCACCTATGCCAATATTTGTGTTTTCTTTTTAATCGTTCTGCGTTCAGCTTAGAGAAAAGTGTACAACTGAGCATGCAGAGTGGAACCTGGGGTCACTTTGGATCACTTGGATAAAGCAACAGAACCCAAAGAAAGAATCCCCTGGCTAGTTGGGAATGATGTTTCTAGTAGAATTCTATTTAAAGCCCTGTGAAGTGTGATAGAGTTCAGAATGGTTCACTGTGGATTTGGATTTAGTTTGCTTTTTAGGATTCACTATACACATGTGATTTTTGGCTGAGGCTGGCTTCTGCTGCATCACATGGCAGGACGGGAAAGAAAAGTGGAGATTGGTCTTGGCTTAGGGGATGCATTTTTGGTTTTCTTTTTAGGACTCTATAGTCAAATACCACTTTCTGCTTTCCAATTTGGCATCTGCAAGCAAGTACTTTTGTACAGGCTGAGAATAATGCACAAGAGTGTTACCTGGGGTACCTGTTGAAATTGTCACTTTCTTGACCTCAGTACTGATCTTGGGGGTGAGGTAAGAGGAATGTGAATTTTTAACAGAGCATCTCGAATGATTCTGATGCTCACTAAAATTTGTGGGTCCTTGTTTGAGTCCGAAAACTTTAACTTTATAAGACTCTGCATGACATAAAAGCCATCCCAGTTTTTGTGCTAAACAATTGTGGACTTCTCCTCCGTGTCTCCACTGATGAGCAGTGTTCCTTGGATCTGCTTGGTGTGATGGGGCTGCCATAAAAGGAAAGTTCAGTGTCTCTAATATTTCACAATGCAAAGCAGTTTTCTTGGATACCATGAAAAAAATTCCACTTGAAGAATATGGAGGTCTCAAAGAGCCTAAAATGGAGCCATCTCCTTGTTCTTGTGGCTGTTAGCTTTTAATTGAGGGGATATTCTATGTTCTACCCCTAGACTCAAGGACATCGTAACCTCGCCCCAGCATTCCCTTTTGGCTTGTCCATAAAGTGAGATTGTCCGTAAAGTTTTTTTTTTTCTAAGCCCAATTTAATTTTCCTTTGTGCCTTTTTTTACCTTGTGATAATCTATTTTTGTTGGTAAGGATGGTATAACCTTGAACCTTTCTTGTCCTTGGTTATAGCTTTCTTTGAATTAGGCTCAGATTACCTTGGCAATTTTGCCATTTTTTTCCCTAAATTATTTCCAAAATTTGCTGCAAAGCTGCAGCCTCAGGGACACCTCTGCCTTTCTGACATGACTAACAAACACTCCACTAATTCAGAACACATGTTCTGTCAAAGTTTACCTATAGCCTTGTGTCCCAAAGTTGCAACTTCAGCATCTTCCATTAGAAAAAAAAATAGCATATTTTTTCTTAAACTCCCCCTTTGCCTCCCTTGAACCATAGTCTTTTATAACAATAATAAGGAAATGTGGTTATGGGTATAATTGCCGTGAGGCAATTGTACCCTAGAGGGCTGGCAGAATTTTCTTTTCTATATCTGAGGGCTGGGCTCCATCAAGAAGCTCCATTTGCAAATAACTCAATTACAATAATAACAACAATGTCTTTATTTTTATGGCAACTTTCCCTATAGAGATCAAAGTGTGTTAGGGACATCCTATCAGATTCATTGTTCTAATACCCCTGTGGACTGGAATAAAAAAGTTTTATTATAGCTCGTTTTGAGATAGGCGATTGAGGCAGAGCGAGGTTAAGTGACATCCCAGAGGTCACAGAAAAAGTCAGTAGGGGAACTGCAATGAAAAATCTGGGTTTCCTGTTACTCTGCAAGTTGTCAAGCTACATTTTTTTCCCTGGCCATTGTGAAGGATGAGAATAAAGCACGATTCTTTTAGGATGCCAAAATGATGTTGGGTGAACATGCTTTAAAAATTGTAAAGGTATTGTTGCTGTCTTTATCAGTTAGTACAAATGGAAAGTGAGAAAGAGCCTTATTGTCATTATCTTATTGCTGCAACATACAGGACATGGATTTTTTTTGGTGAAATCTTGATTGATTGAACCCAAACTATTGGTCATCTTGATCATCAAAGAAGGCCTGATGAAACCGCATTTATTACTCTGAATTAAATAATATACTTAAACACCTTACCACTTTCTGTAATTCTTAAATATTCTTAAAATATTACATGAGATTGACAACAAACTTTGAACAGATTAAGAAGCTGAAAGTTCCTCTGCTTAAATATATTGACCAGCAAAAAGCTTATCCAGAGCTTATGCCTCTATCGCCTATCTCAAAATGAGCTATAATAAAACTTCTTTATTTCAGTCCACGGGGGTATTAGAACAATGAATGTGATAAGATGTGTCTAATGCACTTTGATATTTTTAAGGGTTTTTATATATGGACTCTATAGTTTTGAGGCTGTCATGAATTTAAGTGCTTTTTTTTTTTTTAAGTGGGAATAAGAGAATTGGGAGTAAAATTGCTACTAATCTTCCAACCTGATTTCAAGGAGCCTGGGAGGACACATTCTCTGGGGAGGAGACACAATTAACTTGATGTTCTTAATTACTATTGTTTGGTTTGTGTTTAAACGTGGCGTATTTTGGTGGGGGGCTGCTGGCTCCCCAGATGTCCAGTCTGCTGGTGCTGGCAGGGGGGACTCACAGCAGTACCATCCCTCCCTTGAACAGGAGTCTCCCCTTCCAGAAGCAAGTAGCTGAAAAATTGGAAATGCCCCATTCTATCGGAGCTTGCTTTCTAATGGGAAAATGAGAACTCAGTCAACATACACATTCACATGGTTTTAAAACTCTGTGATGTTCAGAGTTCTAGAGTGAGTTCATATTCCTTGCCTTTAACCCAAGTAAATGAAGCGATCTTCCACTGATCATCGATCCTCCCTGTCAGTCTCAAGGGAAGAGTAATGGTCTGGAGACTGTATCTCATCCTCACTGCACCTCTTGTTGTGTCTTAATGCCTAATGAATGTTAAGCTGAAAACGAACCCAGGTAAACAGGTGAACAGAAAATAAAGTGTGAACCGTTTGTAAAACAGCGTGGAAAGAAAACATGCACCTTTTGGAAGCACTCGTGGCACAGAGAATGGACTACAGAGATAAGTACTATTCTCTGCCAGTTGATTGAATTATATCAGCTAATTTATTCCACTTTTGGCAATTGCTGGATAATATTAATAGAGAACTTTCAATTATTAGTTTATAATTGTTAATATATTTTTTCAAAGGAAGATTTAAAAACCATTTCTTAAGCAACCCTCTCCCCCCCACCCCACTTTTTTTTTTTTTTTTCAATCCCTTGCTGAATTCCAGGGCTCTTTTATCTTTTTTGCATTGTCTGCTGTAGTTTGGTTTTTGTGGTGTGACATATACATATCACAGAAGAGTCTTGCTTAGTGCAGAGAAAGCTGAGTACTTTTGTCCCTTTAAAAGCACATGGGTCATTTTGAATGGGATCCTAATGTGAGGAGGAAGTTTTGGCTTGGGATCCATATTGGGGTAACCTAACTTTTGTATTTTAATTGCATCTGGAACCCTGCTTTCATTGCCGTCACTAATATTGTTCTTGGGTAAACAAACCTACTGGCGAATGGCGTAGCAGCACAGTAAAAGTCATTTCATTTATAGTTTGTATTTTCAAGGAAAAACAGAAATCATCTAGAAAAACTAAATAAGGGAAAAAGAATAACTATAAGAAAGAAAAAATCAAAATCAACAAACAACTATAAATCAGAGACACACTATGGGGGGGCGGGGAAAAGAGGGATTGGGGTCAAAATAAAGGGAGTGTGATTGTATGGGGAATACAAAAATAAATAAATTAAAAAAAAGAAAAACAGAAATCATTTTTTTGGGCATTTTGCTGGTTCATGTCCTTGCAAAATCAGCTGAGTTTTAATCCATCTTTGCTTCATTGAAGTATTCCTTAGATTTAGAGTGTGCTGAAGAGAGACAAAGACAGAGACAGACAGAGAGAGAATTTTGCAATAAAATGTAAAATGCTGTTGCTCTTTATTTCATTTCCTGGACAGTGTCACAGCAGGGAGAAAGACTATGCCCTTCTCAGGTAGGTGACAGAGAACTTTGCAGGCTGGTGATTGAAGCTGTGACAACATCAAGCCTTGATGTTTTTGTTAACTAGTTTCAATTCTGCCTAGACCAGTTGTACCAAAGTCTATCACGTCTCCCAGCATTTGCTTGACCCTATGAATAAATGAATGGTTTTGGTGGAGATCTACAAGAAGAGAGAACACACTAAACTGAGGTGATACAGTCCACCTACAGGATTAGAAAATCATTTGTTTATCAACTATTTCCATTTTTTAATACATGCTGTGACTTTTCTAAGTGGATGGAGATTTTGTGTTTATTGGCTTCTAACCAAATCTTCAAAAACACTGTCTGAAGAAGGAGATTTTTTCTTCTTTACTCTATTAGCCCATTTCTAAGAGGGTGCCTCTTTGAAACGATTTCTGTGCCAATTATACCTGTCATGATTTCAGTTATCTGCTTAGTATAATGTAAACAATTCAATTTAATTTACTTTATCCTGACTCTGTGTTCTATCAGTATATGGCTATGTTGTGGTTCTTTTTTTTTTTTTTTTAGAAAGATTTATTTAACTATGTATTCAAGAGCTAGGGTACAGGCCAGAGGTATGGGGGTGGTGGTGAGAGGATTCACCAGAGACAGAGTGGGGAACAGAACAGGCAGACCGACTGATACACTGCAGAGAGGAGCAGAGGGCGAGACAGGAGAGGTCTGCTGTGCCATGTGGGTTGTTCCCTGGCGGGCCAGGGATCGAACTTGTGCTTCAGAGACTTCGGATTGCTTCATAGTGCGGTGCTTAACCCTTTGCACCACCAGGGAGGCCCTTGTTGTGGTTCTTAAATCACAGACTCCACACATCAAGCACACTGAAAGAACTGGGGGTTGACTACTTACAATTTAGATTCACTTTTTCTCTAGCACTAGACTTCCTCATCATTGCCAGAGAAACTCAAGCACTGTTTTTAATCTGTGGTCTCAGCATTAGCCTATGACTTTTAATATCTGTATACAATATGTCTACTATCACTATATGGAGATTGTCTTTAGCTTATTCATCAAACTTTAATTTTTATTGGGGAACAAGGGGGAATAGGAAAAAATGCAAAAAGTGGAAATTATTGCTAGATTTACTTCATGTATTCAATAAATACTTATGGAATTAATATTTTGCCTTGAATAACACAGCTTGGCTGAAATAGAGCTCAGTCTCAAGTTTAAAAAAATTCAGAAACAGCAATTTTTTAGTTGACAAAATCTCCGCATGATGTTTGGTGGTAATTCTTCCAAACTAGGATGGTGTTTGAAAGACAAGAAGATAAAACTCTAGTGGTGGTGGGGGTAGAGGGTGGGGAATGACAGGGCAGGTCAAAATGATGGAGGAGAAACACAGGGACTTGGTAATACAGTACAGTGTTGGCAGTTAAGGGTATCTGCCAAGCCCCAGTATTACCTGTTAAATTCTATCCGAAGAAGTTGGAAACATGTGAATTGATTTCTGTGTTTTCTGTAATGTCATTTCTCTTTAGTGATGCTGTTACTTAGCACACTGTGAGACATCACATATATCCATAGTTTACATTTGGGATGTCAAGGTTTGCTATAGTGAGCGCATACACTTTCCTATGCATACAAACAGAAATATTTTTCTTGTCCTCCATTTGTGGAGTGTTCTAGTAGCACATCATCGTTTATACAGTTCTGATAGAAGAAAATACTTTTGTCTCTTCTTATTTTATGACATCTGTATGTAAAAATTTTGGATGTCAAGTGAGGAAGTGAGGTCTTGTCAACTATTTCCTAGAAAAAACAGTCATTTGAAATTATTTCTCTTTCTTGTTAGCATTGTTTTCATGTTCATATAGGTTGGTGTATATCAAGGACAGCCTTTTGATTACATCCACATAACACTATTGGCCATTCAGACAACTGATAAGAATTTAAGGTTCTGTCATCTATAGAGTTTTATAAAAATAATCACTCATCATTGATCCAACCCAGGAGCCTAGTCATGTTTGTAGAAGAGTCACTTGTGCAGAAAACAACCTATGCAACTTGTGAAAAGTTACACAGAGAAGAAATAGAAAAACCTGGATGGGTGGGCGGGATGATCAGAAGACCTCCCATTGAGATGTATTTAGCACTGGGCATTGAAAACCTAAGTAATCTTTTCTTAAACTTGATTTTATGAATCTATGTCATACATTACAAAAGACTTTGGGATCTGGGCTTTCATTCTTACTACTGAATGGTGGCAGTGCTTTCTCACCTTTTTTTGGAAATGAGAATCAGAATAAATACTTAAAATTTATTAATATTCTAAATGATATTATACTTAATCTGCCTAGCACTGACATTTATTTTAGAGTGATGAAATGTCAAACTCCGGAAAGTATATTTATCTGTCAGAGTCCAAAAAGAGAGTGCTTCTACCAGAGAGTCAGTAGAAGGAATCTGATGATGTGGGAGGAGGCAGTTACAAGGAACAGGTGACGAGCCAAATGTCACTGAGGCAACCTTGCAGGAGAAGGTAAAGGGAGAAGGTGTTGGTGCCAGAGTCCTTGAACTGGAGCTGCTTGAGGGGAGTGGGGACCACACAGAGAGGAGCTGGGCCAGTGGAAGCTGGAGTTACCAAGGGGACCTCGCCACTCCTTGGAGACACTTGTCAAAATCTAGAGAAGGAAGAAACACCTCTCCTTACCTTTCTTACTGCTCTCCCAATCCCCAGACTCACACCAATGCCTTCCGTTGGTTGTACCTAGTCTGAAGCCAGTTGTTAACAGCTAGAAAGTATAGTTTGCAGGAATGAAGGGAGGGGTGGTCTGGGGGACAGGTTACCACTACTTGGTAGTTCTGAGTTAGGTGGGACATGAAAAAAAGGGGTGATATTGTAGTAAGGCTTAAAGTATTCAATTTATGGGGAAATTAAATTTGCTTGATATTATCCAAAGCCTTAACAAAAGAGTTTTTCTTATTAGTGTTGAGTTACTAATTTTTTTATCCTATTGACAGATTTGGTTTATGTCTTTTCATCATAGCATTATTGTTAGAGGCTTTTGAAAATTCTCCCTGAATGATCTGATCTTGTTGGTTAATGTTCAAATATGAACCTACTCGATATGTCAGGAAGACATTGATCTTCTCTAATTAGAGCCAGTCTTTAAAACTAAAAACAACAGGTGACAGGTTCCTATAGCAGATTGCTCTGACAAAGAATTATAGATGACCTTTTTCATCTTTTGGAGATATCAAGAATGGGAAGGAAAAAGTTCATCTGTCTTTGTAATCAAGCACTGTCTACAACTTGGAATTAATGACATGGTTTCTTGGTTCTTTTGAGATTTTTTGAAAGGTTATTGGATATGCAGAGTAGTTTGTTTTATGATTGGAAGGCAATGTCAGTTTTGAAGTGGCAGCATAATAACCAATTTGGAAAATTGAACATTAGCCATGTGTAATGTTACGTACAGTGAAAATAATCTTTATGAGCATAGGAGATGAGTCTGCAGTAAAAAAAGCTTGAATTTGGTCTGTGTTAAAATTTTGTCACATCTGGAAGGCATTTAATGTATAAAATTACATAGGTTTGATACCATTCAGGGTTAAGACATATGGATGGGGACATTATGCAGAAACTTGTTCTTTTTCATACTCTTTAGATTTAGCTTTGAGATTTTTGAATCATAAGGAGTCTATTTGAATCTCTATTAAAGATAAATCAAATATAATGTCAAAATGGATGGAATTTTGAGCACATGGCACACAGCTATATGTCCTTACACTCTTGATTCTTTAAAACTGAATATAGCAAGTGGACATTCCCCATATCATTATTTTCCTCATTTCCCAAATAACCATAGTAACAAGCAGTTGATTCCATGGTAGGCTTTTATAATAAGCTGTTATTAGTCTTTGTAAAAATTATGTGTATTTTAAACTTTCACTTTACAATGACCATTTGAAACAATATTAACCCACAAAATTATAAAAATCTTCATATTGCTACTGGGTTGTAAACTTTTCAGAGTTCCTACTAATATATTATTCTTCTCATTAGAATAAACTTCACCTTCCCTTAAAAAATGGCAAAATTATGTTAGTCATTTGTTTTAGTCTTTGAAGTGAGTTAGTATCCCCTCATCCATAGTTTTAATTTGTAGGAGTAAGTTAGTATCTTTTTTGTTTCCTCATTTTATCCTTTTTTAAAAACTGTGTACTTCGGTCCTTCTGCCTGCTCTGCTCCCCGCTCTGGCTCTGGTGAATGCTCTCACCCTCCCGCGCTTCTGACTGTACCCAGTGCTTGTATAAATGAAAATAAAAATAAATCTTTAAAAAAAAAAAACCTGTTAGTTCGCATATTATTCAAGTAGTTTTATTCCTGGTAAATTAGCTTTTGTCCTGAAACCATGGGGACAGAAATTCTTTGAATCACTTACCAAGGAACTGTTAGGAAATTTAATACCATTATCTACCACATCAGCAAACTTCCTGTTTCATCAAGTGACTTCTCTGATTTTTTTTCCTCCTACATTATGATAAAATTATTTATAAACAAAAGCAGTAATGAACATCTGACACATAAATCTACTTTTCCTTCATAAAAATATATTAGCTTTGTCTTACTCTATTATTTTAATTATTATGTACCTCTGGATTCAATAGATACTTTTTTATGAATATAGCATCATAGACTTAAGAGCCATGATTTAATAAAACAAGGACTAGTTGTTAATCATGTGTAACTAATGGGATATGTAAAAAACCCATTCCATTTTATCTAAGTTCATATAATGATTTAAACATAAATAAACATTTTAATGATTTGGTAAATAATGAAATCTATTCAAGTAAAAACATATTTTTATATTGATAAAATGAGCAGTGAAAAAATAAGATGACTTTTTGGTCATTGACTGCATCTGTTACTAAATTTGTATTTGTAAAGAGGTTGTGGACGCTTAAAGAATAGAATATGTGCAGATAATAACCAAACAATGAAAAGTTATGATTGACGTTAATGGCAATTTATTTTTGATTTGATTTGAAATTGTTTTTAGCATTCTCAGGCATCAAGCTCTTGTTCATTGTAAAATTGTGGTCATTTTATTTTACAAATGTTCATTAAACATCTACTCTGTATAGGAATTATGCTGGGACATGGATAAGACAAGCGTATATCTGGACCCCATGAACTTTGCAATCTAGTAGGAGAATTGGACCCCGATCCAGTTTCTTACTTACCTGTGTTGTTAGTGTTTTCAAGGGGAAGGAAGTACAGACTGAAAACAGGATTGACTGGGTGTTTTCTTTTTTCGTTTTCTTTTTTGTTTTTGTGGGGGATAGAGTTTAGAAATTGAAACTTCTAGTATATTAAAAAAAATCTCAGCCTTTCTCCACAAGTACTTGTGCATATTTTCACTGTGGTATGAGGTTTTTTTTTTCCGCCTTCTTTCTAACCCAGTTGGAAATGGCTAAGGCTAAAAACTCTCTTGCCTTTTTCCTTATCCAGTTTTCAGTGATTGGGCAAGATGAAAACTGATTCAGGCATCAAGTGGTTTGCTCAGGGTCAGAGTACAAGTGGTTGGCAGTTACTGAATGGAACCCAGGCGAGCCGGCTCTCCAGACAGATTTGAGAAAACATGCCTCGCTCCCTGAGCAAAAGATTGCCAATGAAATATTGGAAAGGTCTTGTGTCTGGTTTTAATCTCGATATTCAATATTGTATTAAGTTTTGGGAAAGTGCATGCAATGACATAGCACAAAAGGGCCATGTGTACACAGGAATGTGGTATGTGCAGGGTTAGAATAGTGCATGAAGACCCTTGGATAAAATGAAGCAGATAAATATGTCGCCATTCCTGGCATTGTAACAAGTGCTATCGAGGACTTTGGAGGAAAAACATTTATTTTTCCATGCTTTCCTTTTAGGGGACTATTCAGGATCATAAACATTACAGTTGGTTTATGTTGAAGTTTTGTACTGATTTTTCAATTTGCCTCCATGATTATGTTCTTGAGTTAGATGACATTCTGGTCTGCATTTCCAGATTCGTATTTCATTAACATTCTCTTTGCACTACATACCTTTCCATAAAATGCAGGTTTCTTGGTTTCCAAGGAAAAAAAGTGTATTACATAGTCTAGCTGTAATCCACAATGTCTCCCAGATGGGAAAGCTAAAATGTTCATCTCATCTTTTCCTACCAGATCTGGCTGGGTTTTGGAAGGACTTCATTGTTTTCATGTGGCAAAGCACATTGGCAAATTGTTCCTTAAAATACGCAGTGGCGTTTTCATCTAACATTATGAGATATGGCCGGCATTTATGAAAGATTATAAATCTTACAACTCTCTTCAGAAACTTAAAATACAGCTGGAAATGTTTTGCTTCCAACAAACATGCAATCTTCATAAAATTGGAAATGTTTTGAATAAATAATGTTTTGGTTTAGTTCTCACTAGTGCGAGAACTATTTTTTTAGTTAAAGTCGTGCCACAAAACTCCTCCCTTTTTTGCACTAACACCTTTGCCTCTGTATTGATATTTTGCTGGTGCATTAAAATTTTTTTTTTTTTTAATTTAAGTATGCCAGATTGCTTTGCCTTGTTTTTAAAGATAGAAAACTGGATTTGCTCCCAGGGACTCTTTTTCTAACTAGGCCAGTTTTAAAAACTAAACAAGGATTGAGTCAGTTAATTAATTTAAATGAGATTACAAATCAAAAACATATTACGCAATCTTGATTTAATTACCGCATTTTATTTACTTAATTGAAAACACACTGTAGAAAGTTAGCGATCTTGACAATGACCAGTATGGTGTCTTTGCATTCTATAGGCTAAAGCCTTGGAAAGCCGGGGTGTAGATGATCCTGGTGGTGACCTTTGGTTCACTCAATCCCTGGATCAGTAGAGAGTCATTGAACTTAATCTTGGGCCAAAAAGGTCAGATACGATTATCCCTGCTTTCATTTGTGGGGGTTTTGGTACCTAGTTAATGAAGCAGTGCAAACCTCTAGTCAGAGAAGTTGGCGGGTTTAACATTATTTGTGTAGAAGGATTGGTTTTTGCGCTGGTTAATGGACCCCTGGTGAGGACAGGTTTGATTTGCTTTCCTATGGTTATGTCACTTTTTTTTTTGTCTTAAATTTTGGTGGTCTATGTTTTTCAGCTAATTCCTTGTAGACAAATTTTGGTCTTGTGCCCAAACAAATCCTTATTTTAATCCTTGAGACATGATGCTTTGAACTTAATCTCCCTGTTAAGCAATACATAAACAAACAAACAAACAAACAAACAAATAAATAAATAAATAAATGGAAGAGAGAAGGGAAAAGAAAAGGCAACTCTTTAGAAGAAAGTTTAATGATAAAACTAGTACAATGTATAGAAATAAGAGCTAGAGGATATGTTACATACTCAACTTCTCTTGTTCTATATTTTCTTTGGTTAATTAAGTTACTTTATTTGTAAGGAATGTCATTTTAGCTCCTTTAAAAAGCCTCCTTTGAAACTACTAGTTTTGCTATGTTGAACATATATTTTAAGAAATCAATGTTAAACTATAAAAAGAGAAGTCTGAAGGTATGGGCTGAAAAATGAAAATAACTTGGATTAAAAAACATGATTAAAAATATGTAGGAAGTCATGTCTTCCAAATATTATTTTGGTTCTGGAAAAAGTAGCGAGGTTTGATTTCGCCTCCAGCTCAGAGCGGGGCTAGGTGAAAGGGTTGAAATTCATCAAAAATTTGTCAAGGACACTATCAAATGACAAATGACAGAGTTACTGCTTCTTAACCAAATTTCACAAAGAAATGCAGAACATAAAATGTAACATCCTGTTGAGAATAGACAGAAATAGAATGGGTTGGTGGAGAGAGAGAGGTGGAGGAGAAGAGAGAAAAACACCAGAAGAAGCATTTCTCCATGCATTTGCATGCTTATGAGAGATAAGGAAAACACCTATTTTTCCCATTTTCTTTCTTTGCATTATTTTATTTTATTTTATTTTATTTTATTTATTATTATTATTTTAATAGAGGTATGCTTATTTATTCATTTATTTGTTTGTTTGTTTGTTTTTGTTTATACAAGCACTGGGTACAGTCAGAAGCACGGGAGGGTGAGAGAATTCACCAGAGCCAGAGCGGGGAGCAGAGCAGGCAGAAGGACCGAAGTACACTGCTGAGGGGAGCAGCGGGCGGCAGGAGAGGTCTGCACGCCATGTGGCCGCAGAGCAGCCGGGGGATCGAACCGGTGCCGCAGACGCTGCGGGCAGCTTCTCAACCCAGCGCTCAACCGCTGCGCCACCAGGGAGGCCCTGCATTATTTTATTAAGGAAATAAAATATTAGAGGAAAATAACATATTGTAAACCTTGAGTTTTATGTCACCCCAATTGAAGCAGTCCTCCATTAAAATTGAAGCTGTAGGGCCTCCCCGGTGGCGCAGCGGTTGAGCGCTGGGTTGCGAAGCTGACCACAGTCTCTGCAGCGCTGGTTCAATCCCCGGCTGCTCCCCAGCCACCTGAGGAGGGTCCCACATGGCGCGCAGACCTCTCCTGCCGCCCGCTGCTCCCCTCAGCAGTGTACTTCGGTCCTTCTGCCTGTTCTGCTCCCTGCTCTGGCTCTGGTGAATTCTCTCACCCTCCCGCGCTTCTGACTGTACCCAGTGCTTGTATAAATAAATAAAAATAAATCTTTAAAAAAAAAAAAAGAGAGAGAGAGAACATAAACTAGGGAATACGTAAAAGTCTCTGTCACTGCTTGTAAACCCATTGCGTAAAGAAGTTTCATTTAAAAAAAAAATTGAAGCTGTATAGTGTTTTACCTGTGCTGGAGAAAATGTGGCAAGTTGTGTCATTGGAACTGTGATTATATAAAACTTCACCCTTCACCAGGGGGCTCAGTCATTCTGGAAAGTGAACTGGCAAGATCTAGGTGCAGCAATCCTTTGAGCAGAAGGAGGTGGAAGAGGGAGAGGGAATTTGCCCAAGGAGAATAATTTTCTCTCTCTTCCCTTTAAAAAGGTGGATATTCTTGTCTTACCTTTTTATTTCCCTATTATAAAATGCATTCACATCCCTTCCCTCAAGTTTTTTGGTTGTTTTCTTAATCATTTTCCCCCTCTTTCTTAAGTGATTCTTTGTGGCATGCTATATTTAATTTGTAAAAATATACTATTTTCGTATGTTGGCAATTAATGTTTTGGAGAGAAAGAAGGAGGCTATTCTAAGCCTTAAAAAAAAAAAAAACAAACCCAAAACCTCTCCATATTCTTTAGATGACAATGGGCTATTTCTTTACCTGCTTAAGTCAAAGGAATATGACAAAGGGCCCTTTATCACATGATGACTAATTTTAGTTCTAGCAAGAGGCTATCTGTAGGTTAACAGGTTACAGTGTGGATTTCATTTACTCTTCTGATATCCTTTTATATAAAAGCTATATTGTTATAAAATCGTAGAATTTTTGAGCCAGAGGGACCTGACAAATTACCTGTTCAGTCCTTTCTTTGCACCAAAATGGCCGTAAATGAAAATCATGCTTCTTAAATTTGGTTTTGCTGTTGATACTCTAGTCATGGTGTCAGAGACTAATGAACTCCTAGAATAGTTTTTTTCTTATAGTAGAAATACGGTTTTTATAAAAAGATATAAAAGTTTCTTGACCTCCTGCATGCAATCTAGTGGTCTTCTACCTGGACCCCACCAGACATTACACACTGGACCCCACCAGACATTCTTCCCTTTGTAGGAGAGAACCAAAAATTAATTTCTAGCTCAAAATAATTTCTCTTATCTACCCTTCCATTTTCAATATTCCTTGAAAAGTAAGCGAGGCAGAACTAAGCTTTAGGAGACCCATTGGAAACTGTGCATCTATCCATTTGCCTTGCCATAAAAGATTTGCCTACTTTGACTTCTAATCTATATTTCTGCACAGGGGGCCATGCTTAGTCTTGTGTGTGTGTGTTTGTGTGCACATGTGCTCATTTCTGTACTTTATAGACCAGTTGTTTTCTGTTCATTTGATTCATTCACAGATTGACAAATGTGCTGAAGATCAGGACTGTACAGTTAAATAGGGCAGCATTCCTGCCTTCTTGTAATTCAAAATCTAAAAGGGATAACCTCAATGTGGAGGATTAAGGGAGGAAAAAAAGAGGGGCCCCATGTGTAAAGACTTGGGGCATCAAATGTAAATGACCAAGGTGTTAATAAGGACCAGTTCAAGGTGCCTTGAATGGCATATAGAGAAATTTGCATTTTTTCTTGTATATATTTGGAATTCATGTGTAAGTTTTAGCAGGGAAATAAATAATCAGTTTGGATTTTAAAAAGATCATTGTGGTAGCAGAATGGAATACATACTAGAAAGATGTGAGGTTTGTTCATTTTTTTCAAAACTGTGTTCCTGAGGCCACCTCCCTATGATGTCTTTTGTCTACCTTAATGCCCTTTTTCATCCTTCTTAGGAAAAATCAATTATCCATTATTGATATACACTATTTCATAGCACCTATTACAGTGTTGTTGTTTTTTTAAATTTATACATCAAGTTCTCTTTGGCCAGCCTCTGTGCTTCTAGAAGGCTTCAAATGTTTATTTTTCTTTAAAAAAACAATATTTTAAAGGTCATTGTTTTAAAGGAAATTTGAGAACCATTTATGGAGAACCTGTCCCATATATATGCAGATGGAATATCGAAAGTGCTCCACATGTCTTCATGATGTGCATTTGAGAGACCAAAATCCTTCACAGTTTTGATGATCCATCTATATCAGATATTTGAATTCATCCACCCCAGAAAGTTAGTTCTCAGTAACAAACATTAATGATAGTTATTTATTATCTTTTATATTTAACAAACATTTTATTGGACTCCTACCAGATTCTCAGTAAAGCATTAGAATTATCTTTGTTAGCAGAGAGAAACCAAACTAAATTTGATTTAGTGTTGAAAGCATCAACTAGTATATAGGCTTGGAGGATGATTCACATTATTTCCAACTGAGGTAAAAAGGAGAGAAAAGGTGTTTTAAATTTCTGAAATTTCTAAAGACTCTGGATATATTGGTAAATGATGAGAAATAGGAGGACTGTTAGGGGGAGGTAAAGTTCCCAGAAGCACTTAATCTGCTGAAAGATCATTTGGCTTTGCTGGATTCTACGATTGCATCATAGCTTCTCAGGAGACAATGTGCCTGAGTGGGTGCCCTGTGTGGAGCATGTAAGTTATAATAGTTGCCATGTAGCTTTGGACAATTTATTTAGCTCACTTATGATTCCAGGGATCTTCCATAAAGTTGGGTCATTAGGGAAGACTGATCGCACTGTAAGCAAAGTTGAGGTATTAGAAGAGGATAGAAGATAGCTGCTTTTTAAAAGGGAATGGATGAAAATATTGAAGAAAAGTTGGTAAGAGTCATGTGGGAGTGACAACCTTTTCTTATTTTTGCAGGATCTTATACTTAGGGGGAGGAGGAATTGTGTGAGTTCAAGTAGTAATTTAGAGATAGCTTCATTAACTCTATTTTTCCCTAGAAGAAGTATGTTTAATTTATACTTTGAAAACAGTAAGAATGAAGAATATGAAATGTTACAAGTATGTAAAAATAGATATTTCAGTTCTACATGATGTCCAGTCAAGTCAGAAGAAGACAAACAATGCAATGCAGCAAATATTGATTGAGATAAGAAAGGATGAAATGTGGGGGGAAATGAGGAAGACTGGTTACTTATGCTGCCTTTATGACCTGTTCCCCTTTCTTTTCTCCACTGCCTCAAAATCTCCTTTCTAGATTCACAAATCCCAATCTTACCAGCCTTATTCCCCATGGATTTCGGTATTCTGGTTCTATTCATATAGTTGGGCATGCCAGCTTTTAAGAGCCTTGTAAGTTCAGCGCCTTTCTCCCTTTGGGGGAGATCGGGACTAAAGAACTTACTCAGGAATTCTCAGGAGGGCACAGACTTATCTCGATCAGTTGGTTCACCACAGATATTTTTAGATACTTGCTCTGAGCTGGACAGAATTCAGTCATGTACCTTTCTCCCTTTCTTCCTAAGAGTTAGTCTATTAAATTTATTAATCATTTTTGGGATGGTGTTCCTGTGTTTAACAACAGCTTTCATATACTCTGTAGGATATGTCTGACCAGTGATTGATGCTTCATATAAAATACTTGAACTAGCTCAGAGAAGTAGATAGTATTATAAAGATCAAGACCCCAAAGGCTCTAAGAATTAAGTAATTTTACAGTCACACTACTGGTGAGGGGCAGAGCCAAGGTTACATAGCTTCTTAAATATGTACACACACCCGTGCCACCTTACGCCCCCCCCACACACACACCATTGCTTGAGCAAATGATGGAAGTGGTTGAATAAAACCTTTGGGTATAGAGTAATTTGACCTCGGTGGTGAATTGGAAGGGTTTTAGATGTGGTCTGAATAATTCCTTCTCTGAAGTAAACCACAATAACAGTTCCTTTTTGGTTTTTCTGCCAACTGTGACTCCCTGGTTACTTCCTTTTCCAGCAGTTGGATTTAAGTGACCGATATAAGGTGACTTAAGAGTTTAAGAGTAGATTATAATGTTAGGATTTACAGTCTAAAAAGTAAATGTTCTCTTGCTTACTCCCCGAGGGATCCCTAGACTATGGTTCTGAGAGCCAAGATATGTGATTTTTTTCATGAGAGAGTATAGACATTGGTATATGAAGGGAAATTTACCATTGTATGCCAGTAAATGCCAGATCATTTTAGAAAGTGGAATTCTTATTCAAAGCAAGTGTTTGACTCAAATTTAAGGTTTACTTGAGCTTTCTTTCAAATGCTTGTGGTTTTTTAAGTAATTATATTTTTTCAATTGAAGAAGTTGGTTTGTTCTGTTGGAAATGGGAGGAAAAGGTAAATTGCAGTAGAAAAGAATAGGGTTCCCCAAGTGGTGTGGTAACAGGGAGTGCCATTGTTTTAACGGAATATTTTCATACAAATGCAAGAGACTTCTTTCTTTACTGGAAACCAAATTTTAGCAACCAGATGTTGAAAAAGAGTTTTGTGCCATTTTAAAATTGATTTAACTAAATCTTCTAAGTCTTATATAGTCTTCAGCTCCTCTCTGATGACACCCTTAACTTGCCTTACATTGTATCATCAGGAGGATGCATGTCTAGACCTTCATAAATGTGAAGTAACTTTTTTGAAGGCAAACATGAAACAGGGAGGCACTGGCTAGTGGGTATGTTAATATGCCTAACTAGGAAGTCCTCAAGATATTAGGTCATTTGAGGAATTAAACTGGAATGTACTATCAGTACTGAGGGACATCTGTCAGAGGAACTCCAGGAAGAAATAGCTGAAGTTGTAGTAAAATTATATAATTTATTGGTTTTTTATGTAACTATCATATTCCATGCCTGGAAATTGGCCAATATTGTACCATCTTTTACAGGAATGTAAAAAGAGAAAGATTGATTTCTGAAGTTATAAGACATTGACCCTTGACTCAATTCCAGAAATAAATAATAGAAAATGGATGCGAGACAAGCTTTTAGAGTCACCATCTCTCTGAACACAGGCAGGAGCCTCCGGCCATAAGCCAGAGTGGGGGAGTCTTCCTCACCAGGGTCTTTACTTTCATTTTGAAAACTCAAAAATAAATTGGAGGATAATGTGGGAATCATTAAATATATTCAATAAGATGTCATGAAAACTGTTCTAGGGCAAAAAGAAACAAACAATTGGGGAAAATGGGATAAAGGAGTAAAATTCTGATCTTGGTATTAAAATCTAGTTAGTGGGTATGAGGCAAAGGGCAGAAATAAATAACCAAGTTTATACAGAAATAAACTAACACGATGTTCTTGCATGTAATAGAAGAAGCAGCAATTGTAGAGTGTTAACCACTTACATGGAAGAGCAGAATAACCCTGCTTGGGGTGGGGGGAGGGTGGCGGGGGAATGGCATATGAATTTTCTGTTTAAATAAAAGTGGAGTCCTCTCTTGGCTTGGGGACCAAGGTTTCCGGGTAGAGACTTGTCTGTGGCCACCCTTCACATTTTGTTGAAATTCACCGTCAAGTTCAAAATTGCCTTTTCTAGGCAAGCAGAGAAGGCTGCTGAATCTGAGCCATCCATTCCTCCAGCATTTACTGAAAGCCTAGTGCATTCACAGCCATGAACGGCACTCTGAGGAGGACACAAAAGAAGTAGACATAATCTCTGCCTCTGCTTAGGAGCATGCAATTTAGTTGGGGAGACAAAACTTAAATACTAGAACCAATAAAAGAAGATTACAAAGCAACCTGTGAGTAAGTGTATAATAATATGGGGCAGATGACACAGATAAATGCAGAGGGGACATGAGGGAAAGAGGAGTGAACAAAACACAACAATGCAGGATTAGTTAGGAAAGGCATGTTGCCTAACAGTAGTGTTGCCTCCATGTCCCTCTCTATAGCATTGATGAGGAATAATGTGGAATAGGAAATTCACATACTACATTGATCTCTTCCTCCTTATCTGCAGAGTCTGTCTGTCTATCACAGATGGAAATTAAATTGATCCAACAATTTGCTCTCCACAAAGCCATGTTGGTTTCTACCTAGTAATTTATGCTTTTCTTGGTGTTTGCAAATCGATTGCTATTATGGGATGCAGACAAATCTGGGCCTGGATCCAGTAGGTTGGGGGGATTATTGGAGTGGATATGTGTGTCTGCACATGAAATCCTGGAAAAAAGGACCTTAATTTCTGTGTATTCTGCTTATTGAATAAAAGCATTTTCAGGTTTTTTTTTTTTAATTATACTCAGATTGTATTTTTAGTGGACGGGTATGTTATATTTCACGTTGCCTTGAGCAGGTCCAGCTGTCAGATCACCTTCAGTGGCTTTGTAACCACACCTCTTGTTTCAAAAAGCCTCGCATTAGCCCAACAATATTATCCATTTCTCCTTTTTCCCCACTAATGACTGAGAAATATGTATAGGCCTTCGTTTAGTTTGATAAACAAAATGTCACTATTGAAAGGCTTGGGAAAGTATACTTTATTTAAACACTCAGCGTCATCATTGTACCTTTAAAAAATTGTTAAGTCCTTCTGAAGATTGTGAAATTCTTTCAAAACAAATTCAAAAGAAAACATTTTCTGTGATTTCTTTACAGATTCTGGACAATCAGGAAGTCCAAGCCACAATGATCCTGCCAAGAATCCTCCAGGTAAATATGTGTTCCAGGACGTTTGCAATCTGACATTGTTGGAGAACAAAGGTGCCACTGTATAGATAAACATCCCATAATTGGTCAGCTGCCTATTTTGTTCTGGCAGGCAGGTACAATCGGGACAAGATGTGATTCTGTTTAGGCCTTCACAGTGGCAAATACTTCTATATTCACGTCATCAGTATTTTCCCAATCAACAACGTTTTAATTCTTGTTGATGTTTCTTTGAAAACCAATATGCATGTATTTCAGTTGTGTATCTTTCCATTGCTAAAAGTCCTTGCTGTTTGAAAAGCCAAAAAACCTTTTCACCTTTCTTTTAAAGCTCACCAGGAAAAGTAAAATTTTCTTTTTTTTACTTCCTTACTCTCATTATAGTTTATCAAATCTCATTACTTTAAAAGGGAGGTTGTAGTGCTGGTTGGTTATATTTTCCATGAAACACTTTTAAAAACAGGTTTTTGTTCCATAAGGTTTTTATTGGATTCCCAGAATTCAGGAAGTAATGAAAGTAGGACTTTTCCTTTTGTATAATGTATGCCAGATACTGGTATCTCTTTATTTTCAGAAGTTATTCCAGATCTGAAAATGGACTTTTATAATTTCAACTTGGTTTGGTTCAAGTTGAACCAAAATTCAAATCTAGACATAGAGAAGTTTGTTGTAGAATCAGCGATAGTGTCTTCCTCTGAGACAAAATTAGTACAAATGCTAATTTCTGATATTTCATTATCATAAAAATTTTCATTATATTTGTGACTTTCATAAAAGTGTACTCTAAGAATAAAATAACAAAACAAAGAAATCCAAACCAGCCATATATGCCCTTGACCTCCCGCATAATGTTATCTGCCTTTTCACTGAAAATAAACTGGAAAGTTGATTAAAAAACATTATAATGATTTCTCTGGTCAACTAGGTTTTAGGTTTTTAATTGTCTGATTTTCCTTACTATGATGCTTTGATAACATGAGGTTGAAATACTTGGAGCATCCCCAAGCAACAAGAAAATGTCAGATCAGTGTTGTTTTAAAATATTAGGAAGATAAAACAAAGAGATGTGCAAATAAAAATGCAAAGTCAAAACCAAATACATTTTTTTGAATTTTGAGTCTTCCCTATATTTTGTTCTTATTTTTTATCTTAGAAAACTTAACTTTTTTTCCCACGTACATGCTAATACATTCTGTATTATGAAAAATTATATTGTTTGACCAAAATAGCACATACTTCAAATGAAATTTTTTACACATGTTTACATTTATATATTTTAAAATCCATGCTGTTTATTTTTAGCAAAATCATTTACTATTAGCACAAGCTGATAACAAAATATTTTAAAAGCTGAACAATTTTAAATCTGTTTCCCAGTAAAATTAATTTATTTTTGGTATGGTTTGGGAGATTAGAATCATGTTGGTTATCTTTTCAAAAAGACAACATTTAGAATGTAATAAAAATTTATGGAGAAACTTTGAAGTCGAGAAAATTTTATTAGCTTATAGTATCTTAACTTTACTAAAATTTCTTCTTGTTGTTGACTATTTTCTTTGCATAGTATGATAACCAAAAGTGAATTGTATCCAAATATGTTTTGGAAGTTTCTCGGTTATTTCACAAAGAATGGAGGAGAGGAGGCCTTTAGTAGGAAAAGAGCTGACAAGTAAAAATCTAAGTTAGACCAAGTAATCTAAGTTAGACTAAGCAAAGGATATATTCTTTCATTTAAATGACAACTTGATTTGAAATTAACTATGTTGTTGTTGTTCAAAATGCATTTCTGATCAGATATAGGAAGAATTTTGCTCACTTAAAATGTCCTTTATTTGAGCTTGACTGAATAGTTTTTAATATTTGTAAAGAAACTTGGTTAATATTTTCATTGGCTACGTTTAGTATAGCATCTCCTATCTAATCCATGCATAATATGATGAACAGAAACATTCAAGGTAAAACACCTCTAATTTTTTCCCGTTTAAATTTTCCTTAGAAATCAAACTTTTGTGAAAAGTATGTTTTAAAAATGGAATGTTGTAGATAAGTGCATATTATGATTTTTTGATTATTATATGTACGTAGATTGTACATTGAGTACCAATTTTTTTCAGAATTAGAATAAAATGAAATATACATAGGGCCTCCCTGGTGGCACAGTGGTTGAGCACTGGACTGCGAAGCTGCCTGCAGCCTCTGCAGCGCTGGTTCGATCACCAGTCGCTGGCAAGGGTCCCACATGGCTTGCAGACCTCTCCTGCCACCCACTGCTCCCCTCAGCAGTGTACTTAGTCAGTTTGCCTGCTCTGCTCTCCCCTCTGTCTCTGGTGAATTCTCTTACCCTCCCGTACTTCTCACTGTACCCAGTGCTTGCATAAATAAACAAACAAATAAATAAACAAACAAACAAACAAACAAACAAACAAACAAATAAACAAGTAAGTAAGTAAGTAAATAAATAAATAAATCTTTTTAAAAAATGTTTAAAAAATGAAATATATGTATATAATACCAAAATGGGCATGATTTGAATTTTCTTTGATGATTCAAAAACTTCTTTGGTTTTAGCTTGCTTTGTTTACCATTATATATATGAACTTAACCATAGAGATTATAAGGAATTCGGCTTGATGAAGGTAGAATTTTGTTCTGTAATACATTGGAATAAATCAGGTCACTAGGAATGTAGAATATTTTCTAATTTGAAATGTGAAAAATCAGAGGTTATTAAGGTTTCCATTTGTAGTCAATTGGGATAAATTATGTCTATTATTAAAATCTCTTTTCATAAGTATAAACAGACTTGACATTTTAGAGCATATTTTACTTTTAGAAGTCTCTTTTTATCTGTGCATTTTGGCCTTGACTGAAATGGGAAATCACCAAAGTTTAGATTCAGTATCTCTAGACAGCACAATTCATTTATGGAAGAATTTGTTCTAGTACCATAAACAATGAAACAATCAATTCACTTTGCTGCTTATACTGTTACATGAAAGAGAAGCTAAACTTTTGGGAAAAAAAAGATGAATGCCAACATTTTATCACTAGTAGTTTTCCATTGGGAGATGTACAGCCCATGGAAATTGCTACCATCTACTCCAGGGTTTATTTCTTAAGAGCTTGGAAAGAGATGGGAACAATTCAGGTTCTTTTGGAGAGAAAGGCTCTTTGAAATCTGCTCCCCACTGTTGACAAGGAGGGTGGAATGCCATCCAGAGCCATCTATAAGTATAGATGCATGTGTTTTCCCATAAATTTGAACAGTCCCCCGGGCTTGGCTTTTCTCCAGCTTTGGCTAAGACATCAGACATAGAGACTTCTTCCATGCTGATTCAGAAGTACATTTGAAGGATAACCATAAAGCTCTCGAAACTAGTATGGCTATGTATAGATAAACCATCATTTTTTAAACTGTGTGTCTTGATTGAGATGAGTACTTAGTGAGGAAAAGTACTAAATACAAGCAAACAAAAGCAACACCTCTTTGAGAGGAGAGATATTTGTTAGTTTTGAAAGCATTCTAGTAGACTTTATTCTTTTAAAAAGCATTTTGATCACCCCTATGATAATTCATTATATTATTCATGATTTATTTTTATTTTTTTTTTACTTTGTTGCATCACAGGGATGGACACTATAATCTTATGAGGATTAACATATTCTAAATGTCAGATAACACTAAAGAACATGATTTAATTTTGGTCAAGAAGTACAAGATCACTTCATTTTTTCAGGATGTGCTTCACCCTTATTTGTGATAGATCAGGAGTTATATGTTTATATTCAGTTTCACTTTTCAAAAAATATTAAATTAGTTCCTTCTAATGAGTAGAACTACAAAAGTCCTTTCTCAACTATAGCAAATATTTATTATGAGCCAAAGAAAGGCAAAGTATAAATTTAGGGACTTAAATTCAGATCAGATTTTATTTCTTCTCCCACTTTTAGCAAATGTGGTATCAAATTGCAATCTTTTAAAATTAACTTTGACTTGTTGTTTTGTCTCTATATTCCTTGGCCTATGATCATTTAGATTTTCCAGTCTTAATTCCATAATGCCAGACTAGTTAATCCAAGGAAAACAAGGCAATCTAGGGGTCTGATTTTGCCTCTTAGTCTGTCAGAAGCTTATGTCTCAGTTTGTAGCATAGGAAGTCTGCAGTGTTGTGGGGAACTTTCTCTTGGCTGGGAATGTAACAAAGGCATGCTGAATAATAGGACATTATTTTGTAAATTTGCCTTGAAAACTTATCAACCATTAACCAAAGTCTTCTTACCTAAGAATGACATAGTCTTAACATCCTACTTTTCATTATTGCAAGTTTTATAGGGTGCATATGCTATTTTGTGGTTGGCTTGTTGTAGGTAGTCTGGCAAACCTCTGGGAAGCATTGGGATCATGCACTGGGTATACTTTGAATCAGACACCTTATACCCTTTTTGGAACAAAGATGTTACTAAACAGTTGAATAAGTATAACAGGAGACATCTTTTGACTATAGTAATATGCTTATCTTGCATTTAAGAAATACTTTAAATCATAAAAATTTTGAGGTTGGTCTCTCCCCAATTC
The DNA here is from genome assembly GCF_014898055.3 of Talpa occidentalis. NCBI lineage: Eukaryota > Metazoa > Chordata > Mammalia > Eulipotyphla > Talpidae > Talpa > Talpa occidentalis. Next base: position 15,448,807 of record NW_023605083.1, read on the forward strand.
TATTTTATAGACACTATGAGTGAAGTCAGTAGAGGATTGTCATTTAAAAAAATAAGCAAAAAGCTATAAGAAAACTAGTTCAGCATCAGCAGTTTTGGGTTGTCAATGTTGGGATCAGTAGGGCATATATTTCCTTGACTTTTCAGTTTGATTTTTTTCCAAACTTAGAATTTGGGACAAATTTAATACTTTCTAATAGTTATAGAAATAAAACATTTCTCTTTGCTATTTGCACATGAAGGCAGATAAATCTGCATAGACCCTAAAAGACCTCATGGAGCAGATTTTTCCTTAGAATATGGTGTTCAAAGTCAAAGAAAAGTTACTCTGATTTTTTTTTAACATAGCCCATCCACTCCTCAATAAGTTCATATCCACTTTTTCCTTGTATCCTCATTTATTGTATCCACCAGAATCAAGAAGTTTTTAGTAGGAGAAGCACACTTCTTCATGATACTTAGGAGTAATTTTAAACTTTGGCACTAGATAATATGCAACAGACTATAAACAGACTTTCTATTCATGAAAGTATAAATAGAAAGACAGTAAAAGGATTGGTTAACTGTGGTAAGACCTGACGTCTTAGGTAAAGCTTTTAAGTAATTTGAGAATGAGGTCTGTGTGAGTCAGTGCTAAAAATCAAAGGATTTTTTTAAAAACAGATTTTGTTTCAGAACATTTTTCTTCTTTACCCTCTAACTTTTTTGAAGACTTCATATACTTCTTAAATTCTCAAATTAAGGGTAGAATTTAGAGTGACGGAGGAGGGGATGAGGAAAATGTTTTCCTTGCAAATTATTCTTTAAAAACCAGAGGATGCATGGCCTTCCAGTATGTATTTTTATAGACTGTGTTATGGGTACATGTGGCTAATCCATTCTTCAGAGGTTGATCTACTTAGTAGTTGGAACCATACTCACTCTTTTTTTTTTTTTTTTTTGTAATACAGTTTACTTATTTATTTTATTTTTTTAAGATTTATTTATTTTTTATACAAGAACTGGGGTACAGGCCAGATGCACGGGAGGGTGAGAGGACTCACCAGAGACAGAGCGGGGAACAGAACAGGCAGACTGACGAAATACACTGCTGAGGGGAGCAGCGGGCGAGACAGGAGAGGTCTGCCGTGCTATGTGGGACCCTCGCCGCTGGCCAGGATCGAATCAGCTCTTCAGAGGCTGCGGACAACTTCACAGCGCTGCGCTCAACCGCCTGTGCCACCAGGGGAGGCCCCATACTCACTCTTGATAATGGTTCCAGCTTGATTACTTGTAATATTAACTGGGAGTGGGGGTGTACTAGGAATATTTTATAAGGTCATGAAATGTAGGATTCCTCCTGCCCCCATATACCTCCCCTCACCCAGACGCAGTGGGCAACAAATAATATTAATTGAATGCCCACTGCTTGCTGAGTTCAGAATTTAATGTTACATTCCAGGAGTCGGTTGAGTCTGCTCTGAAAGAGCAGAGATAGCCATTTCCTCCTTGGGGGAGTTGGGAATATACACCATTCTATACACCTAGAATAGTACACAGCCCCAAAAGGTCAATAAGTGGATTTTTTTAGGTGACAGATATTTAATGAGCATCTGTTGTGTGCATGGCACGAGGCTACATGCTGTGGGGGGGAAATAGTGCATTATACATGAACTTTGCTGAATCCATTTTTTATATGTTAAATATAAATATATGTACATATGTGTGTGCGTGTGTGTGTGCGTGAGAGAGAGAGAGAGATACTAAATCTTAGTGCTATGATTCAAGTGTCATGGGAATTCACTTCAAACAGTTGTGAAATACTGTTTCCAACCATTGAAAGAGGCATAGGGTAGTGGAAAGAACCTAAACTTTGGAATTAAAAATTTCCCCCCGAATTAAGGCTCCATGTTTTACAATGATCATGAGGGCAATGAGAAGCATGAGCAAGCTGGCCAACTTCTCAGGAACTCAATGCAGTAATTTATAGGCAGGAGAACAGATCTGGCAAATAGCAGGATTTGGTCAAAAAGAAGATTTTTTTATCCTACTTTCTTATCTAACTGGGCCAATCAAGATGACTTCCTGCAGAAAATATTTGATGTGGAACCAAACTAGAAACTTGTATTTCTACACTGTACTCAAAAGACTTAAGATGACATAGACAAAGTTACAAATCAAGATAAGATGCATTAGAATAGAATGTTAGAGAATGTGTAAAGGAGGAACATGTTTTCAGTGTTGGATGAAATAAAATTGTAGCTTTTAGATAGTCAATGGTGTGCTAAGCCCTTCCTCTGGCATCTTAGAAAATGTGGAGTAAAATTTTGTTACATAGTTTTTAATAGTAATTGAGAAACAGTATAAATGTATCATTAGAGATTGTGGTTTTCCTTTGGAAGCACTTATATCTTAGTCCCTTGTATTAACATTGTATAAATTTTTTCCCACTTGCCTTTCCATAGTGTGCCAGTTTTCTGAAGTCACCAACTTTTCTGTCTCATTGAAAGATCCTGTGTCCCTTAATCTTCTTGATCCTATTACTGCCCCACCAACTTTTTTTTTGTTTAAAAAAGTGTACATTTTGACCCTCCTTAAGCTAATACTTTCAACTAATTATCCCATCTCTTTCTTCTTTTTCATGACATGACACAAAAGACTCAAATTCCCTTGACTTCTCCTGCAGCTAGACTTCTGCTCCCCCCAAATAATACTCATTAAATTTATGAATTTTTTCTAATCTGAATCCAGTGCTCCTTTCTATATTACTCCTGCTCCCATTCTTGAGCGTTAATTGATTCATCTGATCATGCTCTACTTAAAATTTCCCCCTTGCTCTATTTTTTTTAAAAAACATTACTGTGGTAAAACACTTAATAGAAGCTCCATGCTCTTAACAAAGTTTTAAGTGTACAATATATTATTATTGACCATACTTGCAATGTAATACAGCAAATCTCCAGAGTTTATTCATGTTGCTTAACTACAATTTAATGCCTGTTGATTAGTAACTCCCTGTTACCCTTCCCCCAGCCCTGGAAATCACCATTCCACATCCTGAAACCTTGCTATAAAGTATAGACACTGCATATAAGTGGAATCATGTAGTGTTTCTTTCCATGACTGTTTCACTTAGCATAATGCCCTCAAAGTTCATCCATTTTGTTGCATATTATAAGATTTCACTTTTTTTAATGTAATGGATGAATAGTATTACACTGTATGCATATATCACATTTTTTTAACTATTCATCTGTCAGTGTGCATTTACATTTTTTTTCTATATCCTGTGTATCTTGGCTAATATTACAATAACATTGGGGTTCACATATCTTTTCAAGTTAGTGTTTTCAGTTTCTTTATGATAAGTACCTAGAATCATAATTGTGGATCATATATTAATTTTAATTTTAGAATTTTTTGAGGAGCTTCCATACTCTTTTCCATAGAATTGGCACCATTTTGTGTACCCAGCAACAGTGCACCAGAACTCCAATTTTTCCATATCCACCACGACACTTGTCTTTTGTTTTGTTGAGAATAACCCTCTTGATGAGTATAAAGTGATATTTCATCTTGATTTTGATTTGTATTTACTGATCATTAATCACATTGGGCCTTTTTACATATACCTGTTGGCCATTTATAGATTTGCATTGGAGGAAATGCCATTCAGATCCTTGCCCATTATGTAATAAAGCTATTAGTTGGTGGTTTTCTGTTGGTTTTATTTTTTGCTATTAAGTTGTAGGACTTCCTTACATATTTGGGAAATTAGCCCCTTATCAGAGGGGCTATTTTCTCCCATTCTGAAGATTGCCTCATCATTCTGTCCATTGTTTTGCTGTGCAGAAGCTTTTTAGTTTGATATAGTTCAATTTGTTTATATTTGTTTTTCTTCTAGTGCTTTTGGAAATGGACCTTTTCCTGCTAATCTAGGAATCATTATGTTTTCTTTCAGTTGCTTATGGTAACTTCTTTCTTCTTAACCTGATTTTTGTCTTTAGTTTTCTGTTTTCACTCTGATTGTTAATTTTAATTATGTTTACTTTTTGTTATCTCTGGATATGAACAGATATCTGTTGGATATCAGTTTGGAACAGATCTCACACTTAATGTTTTATATGCCCAAGCTACTTTTTGGACCTGTTCCTCTATATGCCCCATAGATAATTCAAATTTAACATTTTCAAAATTCAGTTTATTTTTTTCCTACCAGACTTGAGATTTTTCTTTGTATATTAAGTCCTCACTTGAGATCATTGATAGGTTCTTAGAATTTGTGACTCTAAGCAAAAGGACATATAACAAAGCCAGGTCCACTAATAATTGCTTTTCATTCAGTGTCTAGTGGGATTCTTTCCCCCTTCATCAACATTATATTATAATGAAATAGCATTGTATTAAATGAGATTCGGTAATGAAATAGCATTGTATTACATGAGATTTAGGGACCTGCTGTGTAAGATATCTTAGGGCCACCAGAATCTACCCAGACATCCTTGGTTAGAGTAGCTCATGAGTTCTTTCTTATTTCTCATCCTCCACATTGATTTCTTTACTTTTAAAGGTTTGTAGGATAACCCTCACCCCCAATCTCTCAGTTTCAATTACCCTTATTTGGACTCTGGACATTATGTTTTGTCTAAAATTGTGCCAAAGCCATGTAATTACTTATGTTCATTCCACACTCTTTTATTCCTCAATGCTATGTACAGATACACCTTATAAAACATAAACCTGATTTTCTTAAAATCTCCTGGCCATCAATACTTATATATCCATGTCGTAAGTGATGGCTTTAAATACTGCTCAGCATCAGAAACCAAGTGTATCAAGTTCCCTTCTTTCCCTTTCTTCCATGTGATAAGCTCTTCTATCTACCAGGACTGTCATATCCACTTTATAAATGTTTTTCATGCATCTTGTCAGATTCTCTCAGGCAGGACTGATTATCCCTGTCTCTGTAATAACTGCTGCTTTATATTGTATACCTTTGTTTACACATCTGTGTCTCCAAGTTATTTTTAATGAGTAATTTACTACTATAATCCAGTATCTTTTTTCTTTGTTTGACGTGATCTCAGAAACATTATTCAAGAAAACATAGGATGCCAGTGTTGATAGACTCTTAGTTCAACTTCTCCACTTATGAAGACACTTACGACAAAGAGGTTAAGTGATTTGCCCAAGGTCCCAATTAGTTACTGGCAAATTCTCCTTTTTCATAGGTCAAAACCTTAAGCCAATAGTGTTAACACTGTTAACATTACAGTGTTAGTACATTTCACCTTGCTCCTGATCCCCAGCCTCTGATAATTAATACAAAATTTTTGTGGTGAATTGCCTTGTGATAAAATCAGAAAAGTTTGGCTTTGTCTATGTTTGGCCCCAGTGTGTGTAAGTGCATGCTGCCATAAAGGAGCAATCTTTGTGTTGAGGTGCTTTAGTGGGAATGAATCTGGGTCTTGTGGCACTTAGGTTGTGTGGCACATTTGTAACAGCTGCTGGGACAAAAGGCAGTGAACAGAGTTGAGAGATGATGGGGGTGATCTTGAGTGACCCGTTTCTGCCTCAATGGGAATGCATCTGGGGAGAGATGTTAGCGGAGGCACACCATGTTGTGTGATCAGAGTGCTGATGAAAGAGGTCATTCCTTTACTCTAAATGATTGGAGCTCAGTATCCCGTCTCCTCTTCTACTCCATCTTGCCTGGAGGTGCATGTGCTTTGCATTTGTTCAACTCAAGGACCCTCATAGACATAAGTTCAATTTAAACACAATCATTTATTTCCTTCCACAAAGCCAGAAGAGAAAGGACTAGTTCTTGAGTTACCTTTAGCTTTTGTTTATCCTCACTTTGTAACTATTTCAGGAACTGGTAGTATCTGAAATGTCAACAGGTAACATAGAGTCAGGTGAAATTTTAGTACATCCATACAGGCACTTATTTTATACTGCATCCAGTTGCAGAAAACCTTCAAGACACCTTGCATCTAAATAGTTACATTTCAATAGATTTTGCTGTACTGTAGTTTTCTCTCCTTGTGGAATCTCTCTCTAGATTCCTCACAGAGTAGATGACAGTCCCCCATGTGAAAAGAGGTCTCAGTCATCACCACTTGAAGCTTAGCTTGTAACTGTACCCACTGCCCTGGACAGTTTTTGTGATGGTTCTTACATTCAAGTACCTCGGTTTTGTTTTGTTTTGTTTTGTTTTTTACAAAAACCATCTGCATCTGAAGTTTCTTCTTAATTTAAATTCTTTTCTCTCTCTGCACCTACAGGGTCTGCTTTTGCAGCATATGGCTACAATTTAATAATGCAAAGCATTTTCCTCCTCACAGCTGGAAAGCTGGAATTGTTCTGTATCACCAATATAGTGGACTTGCTCCAGGCTAGTTAAAATCATTGAACTCTGCAGAAGCTAAGCTTGCTGGATGCATTGTCCTGTACAAAGGCACCCAAGGGACACCCACTTGTATAGCTGAGTATCATGCTTAGAGAGAACAATTTTATAGTAATATATTGCAGGAAGAATAAAATACAAAGTAAATATGTAGCTAGCTGCTACCCAGGTTTTAATCTATTTCTACCTCATAGGAATGAAGAATGTGATTTAAAGTTATTAGGCAAGTCTACTAAAATCTCTTCTTTTTTCTCCCATTAACAATAAAAGAATATTAAAGTATCAAATAATGTAAAGAAATACTGTTGTTTGGTAATTTTGTTGACTTTTGCAGAATAATGTCATTGATGGTGGAAGAATTTAAAGGAAAAAACGAGATTTTGTTTTCAAAATTGTCACAAATCTTTTTGGGTGTTTTATTATGCTGGTTTTCAGGTCCTTGTACTTTTTTTTTATAATAGAACTAGAGGAATACTTCCATTCACTGAGATATTTCTAAATCTTCATTTCGATAGCAATACCTCCCCCCCAACTCCCTATCTTGAGCATATGCGTGTGTCATGTTGTTCTAGGAGAAGATAGGAAACTCACTTTACTTCAGATTTGATTTTCTCACCATTAAAATAATCTTGTGCACTTGTTAATGACACAATTGGTGTGACAGAAAGTGACATGTATTGTAAGATGCTGTCCCCATTGTTTATTATGTGGCACTTTTTGAAATACAGTGGAATATTAGTTTCAAAATTTGGTATTTTCAATTGCAGTCATTTTCTGGATTGAACTACTTTCTAAGCAGAACAATATTTTCTAAATGAGTAATCAAGGATTAGAAGATGATGCTAATCATCAGGACACAGTCAAGGGCTCTATTATTTTGTACTTATTATGTCCTAGCTGATACCCAAAAATAACCCACATGAATTCTGCAACCTTACATAGTGTTGACAGGTGAAGGAGTACCTATGAATTATAGAGAGAGTATTTGGAAAGGAGAACAGAGGGGAAAGGAATGGCCACTTGTGGGATTGCTCTTATAACATGAAGAAAGCAAAACATTTTTAAAAGAAGATACTTGGTGCAGAATCTCAATGCAATACTATTTTGAAAGATATTTGCACTTTGTCTGTTTAACTAAAACACCTAGTTTATTTTAATAATTTTTCTTAATCTCTGTTGCTGGTATTTTTGCCTTAGGTCTTAGTCCTGCTGATATATCCATTAGAGGCCCATGGTGATCTCCATAATATACAAAGCTGATTACTTAATTCCCCTCCCTGTATGTATCAGAGGTCCTCCCCCTAGACTAATCCTTAGCATGGCATCTCACAGGACCCCTGGGAAGATGGTCCCACTCTCCCTACCACTGCCTGCATGAGCCTTGATGTAACCTTAACCTTAGCCGTGTGCAGCTTCTTTGTGTCTTTGCCCACATTGTTTCTCTGCTAAGAATGCCTGCCCTTTGTGACCCCCTCCTTGGTGAGATTTCCCAGCTCCTCTCTGTAGCACTGTTTACAGTAATAGCAGTTACCACTTTTTTTTTTTTTTTATCAATATTTAGTGTCTTTTTTGCATAGTGGATTCTGAATGCCATTGGGTGAGGGTGGAATTCTTTTTGTAAACCTAATCTAAGACAGTGCCTGACCAGAGGCATTGTTAAGATTTTTGAAATAGAGGCTTAGTTTTAATATTAGACTAACTAAATTGTAACTTATTTTGCACTGATGACCATTACCATCTCAGAATCTGACCTTGATGAGGAAAGGCAGGGCATTTCACTGAGATGGTTAGGATGAGGCTCTTCTACCCTGTAGGTCAACTGTCCCTTAGACATGACTTTTGGGAGATGTTCTGAACTCCTAACCTTCTGTTGCATGGTCTGATGATGGATTTTGTAGGCTATATATGACTGAAAATTGTAACGCTCTAATATAATTACTGATTGAGAAAGTGAGTCTTCAATTTTCTCTTCTTCCAATCTGATGAAAATTAGTAGAGGAGTTCTGTTGCTGTTTTTACACATTACACATTTGTTTACTCATACATATTGAGTGTATTCTAATATTGCTAGAGTTTACCTAATCGTGAATGGGGGATCAAGTAAGGTAAATTTCTAGAAGTTGCAAAAATTACAAGAATGATAGTAGTTAACTTCCTTTTTTTTTACTTTTTATACTAGATGTTTCTAATTCACTTTTCTTTTTGTGATGTGGAAACATTATTACTTTTGAAAATTGAAAACTACTGATTAAAATCATTTACACAAGGAATTTTTTTTCCTTAGCTTTACTGAGTTATAATTGATGCATAATAAATTGTGTATCTACATCCATTGTAATTAGATATATATGTACACTTATTAGATGAGTTTTGATATATATGTATACAAATAAGCCCATCATCAAAATCTAGATAATAAGCATTTCTATCAAGCTCAGAAGTTTCCTTTAACTACTTAAAATCTATCCCATTCTTTACTCCCATATTCACATGACCTCTGATCAGATTTCAGTCATAATAAATTAGAAATAATTTCTTGAATTTTATATAAATGGTATAAGCAGCCATTGGAAATTAGTTAGGAACTGATCTTATCAGTTATTACTTTTACTAGTATTACAATTATTGCCATTAACAATAAGTATTTATTGATTCCTAAACATTTTAAAAGCACTTTATTATTTAATATTTATTTCAAATCTGTGCATTTGGTATTATTATTATTTACATTTACAAATTGGAATTGGGAGATTAAAGAGATTAGCTATTCAAAGTCATTCATAAAAATTGGAGCAGATTAGGAAATTGAACTGAAGAAGGGCTTAAAGTGATTATCACAGAATCTGGTGGAGATGCTCAGTAAGTAATGAACACTGTTATTTTTATCATTATTGTTATTGTAATTTTTATTGATATTGAAGTTAGATAATTTACCCAAAGTTATACAGCTAGTAAGTCATAATATAGGAATTCAGATTCAATTATGTCATTCCTCAAGCCCTCACTCTCAACCTATATTGAGACCTTGAGTTTTAGCTAAGAAAAGCCATATGATTTTCTTAGGCCAAACTCTAACATCGGACTGACTACCCTGTAAGTAGAAAGAAAACAATCCAAACAGTATGTATGCTCTTTGTGAGAAAATATGAAGCATAAGGGAAAGGAGACTCTTCAGATATATACCTCTAGTTGTAGCTATTAGATATGGACTAATAAGAGAATAGTAATAAATTAAGTAGTTATGCCAAAGTAAAAGATTATAGACATAAATGTCAATCGTAAAAAGAAATTCTTGAATATTTATAAACAGAATTTACTAACAACTACCTGAGTCCAAAATTTAGGTTACATTTTTTTTAATTATAGCATTAATTCATAACATTAATTTACCCTCTTAATGATTTTTAAGTATAATTAAGTATATTCAGTAACATTAAGTATAGTCACAATGTTGTGCAACCAATCTCCATAATGTTTTTCATCTTGCAAAATGAAATTCTATACCCATTAAGCAACAACTCCTCTCTTTCCAACCACCATTCCACTTTGTTTCTTTGAGTATGACAACCTAGATATCTCATATAGGTATTTGTCTTTTTGTGACTATTTTTTTTCCAGGTTACATTTTTGTTTTATTATTTTTTTTAGTCTTTTGACCCAGTTCTTCCATTTTCCAACTCTCACTGCTGCAACCAACAATCTGTCAATTTGTCTCTATATCCATGAACTTGTTTTTTTGTTGTTGTTTGTACTCATCTGTAGGAGAGAGAATCATACAATATTTGTCTTTCTCTGGCTTATTTCATTTAACATGAGACTCTGAGGTTCTTACCATCACATGACAATATTTCATTCTTTTTTGTTGATTGAATAATATTTCACTATCTATCTCATGATTTCTTTGTTGATTCATTCATTATTGGACAAGTAGATTGTTTTTTATATCCTGGCTATTGTAAACAATGCTCCAGTGAACAAGGAAGACATATCTTTTTTGATTTGGTGTTTCAGTTTTCCTCAAAAATACCCAGAAGTGAAATCTCTGAATCATAAGTTAGTTCTGTTTTCAATTATTTGGGAATCAGCATACTATTTTCTATAGTATATGTATCACATTACATTCCTGCCAAATGCATAGTTTCCCTTTTTTATACATTCTTATCAATGTTTGTTATTTATTGTATTTTTAATAGTAACCACTATAATAGGTATGAGTTGATATCTATTTGTGGTTTTGATTTGTATTTCCTTAAAAATTAATAATATTGAACATTGAACATCTTTTCATCTACCTGTTGAATATCTACATGTCTTTGAAAAATGACTGCACATCTTCTACCCATTTTTAATTGGACTATTTGCTTTTCTCTTGAGTTGTATGAGCTCTTTATATATTTTGTATATTAGCCCCTTATTTTATACATACATGCATGCATATACATACATTTGAAGTTATTTCCCAGGCAATATGCTGCCTTTTTCCTTTGTTAATTATTCCCGTTGCTGTGCAAAAACCTTTAAAATTTTGATGTAACCCAACTTGCTTATTTTTGCATTTGTTGCTTTAACTTTTAGTATCAGTTTATAAAAATCATCAAGACCTATGCCCAGGAGCTAACCATCATTCTCCCCCCCATATTATAATGTGTTACATTATAATCTTTATTTAATCTATTTGCATTCATTTTTGTGTGTTGTGTAAGGCAGTAATGCAGTTTCACTTTTTTGCATATGATTGCACAGTTTCCCAACACCATTTATTGAAGAGAGACTCCTTCATGCATTGTGTATTCTTGGTTCCTTTATTAAAAATTAGTTAACAATGCATGCATAGGTTTGTTTCTGGGCTTTCTAGTCTGTTCCATTTTTCTTTGTGTCTTTTTCATGCCAATATCATACTGTTTCTCTTACTATGGTTTTGTAATATAGTTTAAAACCAGGGAGTATGATGCTTTCTGCTTTGTTCTTTCTCAAGATTGCTTTGGCTGGTTGTGGGGTTTTTGGGTTCCATTCAAATTTTAGGGTTGTTCTATTTCAGTTAAAAATGAATTTTGGTAGGGATTATAGATTGTTTTGGATAGTATGGATATTTGAACATAATTAATTCCTATAATCCATGAGTATGAAATAGCTTTCCATTTATTTGTGTTTTAATTTCTTTCATTAATATCTTATTTTCAATATAAGTGTCTTTCATTTCCTAGGTTAAATTTATTCCTATGTATTTTAATTTTTGATGCAATTTAAATGGGATGTTTCCTTAATTTCTTTTTCTGATATTTTATTATGTATATAGAAACACAACAGAATTTTGCATATTGATTTTGTATCCTGCAACTTGACGGGATTCATTTGTTAGACTTAATGGGATTTTTTTTTATGGAGTCTTTAGTGTTTTCTATGTATAACATCATATAAATTGCAAATAGAAACAGTTTTATTCATTTCTTTCCAATTTGGTTGCCTTTTATTTTTTTCTTCCTAATTGCTCTGGCTAGGATGTCCAACATTATGTTGACAAGTGGTGAAAGTGGAAATCCTTGTTGTGTTTCTGTTCTGACTGGAAAAGATCTGTTCCATCATTGATATAATCTGTGGGCTTGTCACCTATGGAAATACATTCCTGCCTTATCTGCTTTGTTGTGAGTTTTTATTATAAATGGATGTTGAATTTTGCCAAATGCTTTTCCTGCATCTATTAAAAGGATCGTGATTTTTATCCCTCACTTTGTTAATGTGGTGTATCACATTTACTAATTTGAGTATGTTGCTTCCTTGTAATAAATTCCTCTCAATCATAGTGCATGAATTGAGTTTGTTAATATTCTGTATTTTGCTATAGATCTTTATAGATTCCTTCATCAGGGATATTTCTTATAATTTTCTTTTCCTGTGATATCCTTTTCTGATTTTGGTATCTAGTAATGTTGGTATTGTAAAGTGAATTTGGAAGTGTTGCCTCCACTGCTTCTTCTTTTTCTTTTTTCTTTTTTTTTTTTTTGTTTTTAAAAAGAACTTTAGAAAGATTGCTGTCACTTCATTGAATGTTTGATAGTGAATCCATTTAGTCTTGAATTTTGTTCTTTTGAAAGTTTTAAAAAAATATTCATTCAGTCTGCTTTTTAATTAATCTGTTCAGATTTTCTATTTCATCATGACTCACTCTTGGTAGGTTATATACTTCTAGGAATTTATTTCTTCTAGTTGGCAAATATGTGGGCCTATAATTGTTCATAGTAGTCTGTTATAATCCTTTGTATTTCTATGGTATTAGTTGTAACATTCCTTTTATTTCTGATTTTGAGTTTATTGTCTTCTTGAGTCTAGCTGTATAGGTTTGTCAGTTTTATTTCTTTTCAGAGAACAAGCATTTCATTTCATTGATCTTTTCTGTTATCATATAGTCTCCATTTTATTTATATCTGCTATAATACTTGTTATTTCCTGCATTCTAGTCACTTTAGACTTCATTTGTTCTTATTTTTCTTGTTTCTTGAGGTGTAAGTTTAGGTTATTTGAGAATTTTCTTGTTTCTGGAGGTTGGCATTTATTGCTATGGAGGTCCTGCTTAAAATTGGTTTTGCTGTGTTCTTTAAATTAAAAGGATAATTTATTGCTGGGTTTTGTACTTTTTACTGTTTGCTTTTATCTACTTTTTTACTTAGATTTGTTATTAGGAAATCATGTTACTTGCTGCATTTTCAGGGTCCATTGATATGGTCATTTATTTTTATTTCTCTATCATATTGATATATTTTCTGATTGTGAACCGCTCTCATTCTTGGAATCAACTCTAAAGATATTAGTGTGTTTCCTTTTGATAGCATTGCTATATTCAATTTGATGATGTTTTATTTGGGATTCTTGAAGTTGCATTTACCTTTATGCTTGGTCTTTGTTTGCCTGTGTTGTGTTTATAAAGGAGGTTGCATATTAGATATTCAAGTTTTTCTAGTTTAATAAAGTTTTATGGGCAGCCTTCTTCATAAGGAAACTTGACATTATTTTCTAAGGCCTGGGGGAGTATAAATATTGGAATTTAAAGTCTAAATAAAGGATAGATAAAATCCAGCTGTGCACCCATCTGTAACTGATGCTATTTTAAAAGGTAGTTCTTTAATTACCTTTGTATTCTGCACTAGGGTTATCTATTTTTAAGTGCATAGGAATCTCCTATTGATCTTGTAAAACTAAAGATTCTAAATCTGAGGGTCTGGAATGAAGCCTGAGCTTCTGAATATCTAACAAGCTCCAGGTTATGCCAATGTCACTGGTACTGAGACCACATTTTGAATAGCAAGGTGCTGGCACAGTGGTTCCCAGACTTGGCTACACATGTGAAATCCCTGGAGAACTTTTGGAATATCTTTATGTCTAGGCCACATCCACAACAATAAAATCAAAATAGCTGGTGGTGAAAGCCAAGCATAAGCATTTTTTCAAGAACTCCAGATGGTTCCAATGACCAGTGAATTTTTGAAAACACTGTATTAGAGTAATCAAAGTATTGGGGTCTTCACTTCTGCTCAATTTTGGTGACTTTTATTTTACTAAATAATTATCCATTATAATTTTTAAGGTTGTGGTCATTAAGTTGCAAGTGTTATTCTCTCATAATTCTTTTGGTATATTTGGTTTCTGTGGTTCTCCCTTCTATTCTTTCACTTGTATATATTTTTTCTTTTTTTTCTTAATAAGGCTTACAAAGGATTTTTCTATTTTGCTGGTCTTTTCAGAGAATTGTCTTTCTTTTTATTTTTGCTTTAGGTATTCTACTTTTATTTCTATTTTGTTAATTTCAGTTTTTTTTTTATTCTATCTTTTTGTTTTTTTTTAGATTGTTTTACTGTTATTTCATGGTAAATAATTTTCCTTTCCATTGTATTCTAGATAACATAATTTTCTTTTGAATTTCTTTTGGTTCATAGTTTATTTTCTTAATTTCCTGGTATGTCTGAAAATTTGATCACTTTTAACTTTTACTTTTGTTTGCTAGAGATGAGTATATGGCCTGAAAAAGCCTCTGCTCTTAAGAATTTGTTTAGGGCCTCCCTGGTGGCGCAGGCAGTTGAGCACAGTCCTATGAAGCTGTCCACAGCCTCTGCAGTCGGGTTTGATCCCAGCCAGCTGGGAGATACCCACATGGCACAGCAGACCTCTCCTGTCTTGCCCGCTGCTGCCCTCAGCAGTGTATTTCAGTCAGGCTACCTGTTCTATTCCCCGCTCTGTCTCTGGTGAATCCTCTCACCCTCCCGCACATCTGGCCTGTACCCCGGTTCTTGTATAAATAAATAAATCTTTTTTTTTTTTTTAAGAATTTGTTTAAGCTTTTGTTTCTCTTTGGTCAAAGGGATCATCAATTTTGTGGAATTTTCATGGACTTAAGGACAAAGTACAGTTTGTATTTGAATGATAAAATTTTAATCTTTGTCTTATAATCACAATCAATTTTTTTTTAAATGTTGCATCCAAAAAATTCACTATAATTGTAGTTTATCGAGTTTCTTGTGTTTTAACAGTTTTTGTTTTATGCATTTCTCCACAATATTGTTTGGCACATGTGGGACTTAAGATGTGTCTTCTTCATTAATTGTGCTTTTTATCCTTTCATAATGCTCTTTACCTATTTATTGTAATTCATGTTAAAATATATGTTAACCATTGCCAATTGATGCAGCTGTATTTTATTCAAAGTTGCCTAATTTCTCTTTGCCTGTCAATTTTTTTCCAACTGGGTTCTTGATGTCATCTTAAGTGTGTTTCTTAAAATTACTTGGATTTAGTTTGTTTCTGTCAGCCTAGTGGTCTCTTAATGGGATAATTCAGTCCACTCATAGCAATGATTGATATCCTTGATTTTATTCCTTTTATTTTACTTTATATTAGTTATCTCTCTTAACATATTATGTCCTTATTTTTATTGTCTTGTTTGAGTTTCTATTCATTACCTTTTGTTTTCTCTTTGTTGATTTGGAGGTTCAGCATTCCCTTTCACTGCTCTTAAGATAAAATGTCTCTCTTCACTACTATTTGAAAACAATATGCAGGTTTCATATTGATTCATAGGCTATGATTACTGTCTGTGCTTTAGGGAGGAAAAATATAAGGAGGTGTCAAAGAGGTAAGCAGCCTGCCTTAGGTTTACATAGAAAGTGGCAGAACTGTATTTTTAGTGTAGTTTAACATAATTAGATTATATTAATTACAGTAAATTTTATTATAATAGTAATGTGGTAAAATTTAATTTAATTCTTCTATAATTTTAATATAATTTTGCTACACTGTGAAAATAAACATAGCCCTCTTTGTAAGTCATAAAATATCTATGCTAATAAATTTTAAAATCTGAAACAGTTGATGACTTTCTTGGAAAATATATCATAATGTCTTGAGATCAGAAAACAGAAATGAGTCATAATCATGAACGACTCAAAGTTGTCTAAAGAATTTTCTCTGAAACAAATTCTGGGAAGATGATTTTACCAGTGAGTCTTCCCATACTTTCAAGAACATTTTGAGAAATCATATTTTGCTTTGTTCCAAAAAATCTAAACCATGTTTATGAAACTTACATATAAAAATTTCCTATTATGGAAATTTGACAAATAAATTACAAATATTCCCACAGAAGTTTCCTTACTATATGTGGAGAACTTGAAAGAAACTGCTTTAAAAAAATCAACCAGAAAATTAAATGACCCATCTTCCATGGACAAGAAAAGGTATTTTAATCTAAGAATCCAGGAAGATAGAACAACAATAAATGCTGTATAGGAAAAACATGTATCCTCTTTTAATGCCAGAAAGTCATTAAATAATAATCAGTGACCATTCTCATCAGAATACTTTTAAAAACTTGAGAAAACTAGGAATAAGCAAATAGATCAAGTGATGAGAAAAAGATCATCAGTTAGTAGCCAACAGCAGGAATTTTATTCCACAACTACTAAGATTACTTCTAGAATTTTGGTTAATGATAGAAGTAATCTCAGCAGTCCTATGAATAAAATTCCTGCTAGCACAATTCCTATTTTACATAATTTTGAATTTTCAGTTCACAGAAATGATGCATATGTATCTGAAAAATCCAATTTTATTTTGATTGAATATGAAAGTAATCATTTCAATGCAATAATATCTTTCCACTATCCATTAACACAGTTAAAAGAAATCTCTACTGATACTTAATTCTAGCAACAAGGTAGTAACATGGACATGCTCGTGATCTTCCTGAGGAATAAAAATTGGCAAAACCTTTATGGAAAGCAGCTTGACAGTTTTTACCATGAGCTTTAAACGAGTTTATGTCCTTTGACCCAGTTATTCCACTTCTGGGAACTCCATCCTAAGGAAATCATGAGAATTGCTGACAGAGATTTGTGTATGAGGATGTTAATGGCAGCTCTGTTTATAATATTTTTTTAAATGGGAAATAACCTAAAATGCCAAATAATAGGAGAATGGTCAAATAAATATGATACAACCATGCAATGTAATATTTTATCGTCATTAAAATCATGCTTTTGAAAAACTATTTAAGCTAAAGGGAAAGATGCAAAGCTAATTGGGAAAAATGCTATGAATTTATTTTAAGATTATCTCAATTTTATAAAAATGCATATTTACATATATTTATGTCTATGGGAAAATGTTTCAAGAACTGGAAAAATATTAAAAAATACAAATAACATATTAATGTAACACTATTAGAGTGTGTTAAAGTCAGGAAATTTTTGACTCTTTGCCTTATCCTTCACCCTCAGGGATTTACTTTTCATATTGAAGGATAAAATTAATTTTAAATTAATGTTAATCTCAGTTATAAGCTGAAGTTCCATTTCTGTGGAGAGAATCATTATCTTTGCAATGATTATGTCTATTTCATAATCATAGTTTCCAACCTTAACCATGACAGTTCAGATCAGTTGACAAATTGAAGGTAGAGCCAAACAGGTCTTATAACTTCCAGAAAGTCACCAATGGATTAGTTATGATAGCTGAAATTAATGACATTTGGCACAAAACTATGGTGAAATAATTTCAACCTCTTCCCCCTTGTACCCCCAAGCCAAAGGATTTAGGCATTTTTTTACACTGTGCTGAAGCAAGTGAATAATTGGAACCATAGGGCTGGCAAATGTATGTGAGATACCCAGTGTTCTATTCATTCACCAAATGAGCAGTGCAGGAAAGCTAACATAGGAAAACAGAGATGTTAAAATTAAAAAATACAGTTAAAAAAAATAAACCAAAACTAGACTAACACAGTAAAAGCCCAGTGAAATCTGAGGGTTCCAGTAGTTTGGAAGTGCTCTTAACCCGATTTCATAATCAAAGTGAGCATTCTTAACTTTGACAGGGGTCTTTAAAGACTTTGGGAAAATCTTTGCCATTATAAATGCAAGATCCTCATCTATACAGTGGCAACAATGACATGAAAATTTGTAGGGTAATCATGAGCATTATGTGAATTAATACTTTTAAAGACCTTAGCACCCATAGTAGCTTGGTATGGGCTGGTTATTATTACCTTTGTGAGGTTACACATTCCTTTCTGTCTTTTATTGGATGAGAAATCTGTTTATTGAGCAAAAATAACAGTTCCTAGAACTATGCAGAAAGTCTAATCCACCATCTACATTAACAGTCCTTCAAATACTTGAAGACAGCTTTCATGAATTTAATAACTGCTTTCTCTGGCTTTATTTTTTTTTTTAATTTCAAGAATAGAACACAGTAGACTATAAAAATGAGTGTTATCAGCCTTCCTTTGGATTTTCTATGTAAATGTTGTTTAACACTCAAATGGTGCTGATTATAATTTGAGATATTAACAGTTAGATATGCCATTGTGTCCCTCTGTTATTGTTTGTGAAAGAGGTTAAACACTATATTAACTTCTGAGTAGTGATTTATTGTTGCTTTTGTTAGGGAAAAATAAAAAAGGAAACTGAAATAATATAATTTGATATTGCCTTTGAGAGTTTTCAGTTTGCAGAAGTCTATTTCCTACTCAATTTTATTTTTTAAAAAGCATACATGTAGTGTAAATACAGCATCACATAAACGCAGAGTTGTTCTAATCTTCCTGGTTTAAACTGTTGTGTAATACACTCTGTAACCATTAAGCAGCTGCTCTGCCTCAGAGATGCTCATATTTCCTTTGGTAGATGAAGGGAATTTACTATATGAATGTCTCCAAATTGCTTTAAGATCTTTGAGATCTTTGGCCTCTGTGGCGCAGTGGTTGAGCGCTGGGTTGCGAAGCTGCCCGCAGCCTCTGCGGCGCCGGTTCGATCCCCGGCTGCTCCCCGGTCACCGGAGGAGGGTCCCACATGGCGCGCAGA
Organism: Talpa occidentalis; assembly: GCF_014898055.3. Classification (NCBI taxonomy): domain Eukaryota; kingdom Metazoa; phylum Chordata; class Mammalia; order Eulipotyphla; family Talpidae; genus Talpa; species Talpa occidentalis. The sequence continues at coordinate 15,467,541 of NW_023605083.1, forward strand.
GCTCTCCTGCCTCCCACTGCTCCCCTCAGCAGTGTACTTCGGTCCTTCTGCCTGTTCTGCTCCCTGCTCTGGTGAATTCTCTCACCCTCCCGCGCTTCTGACTGTACCCAGTGCATGTATAAACAAACAAACTAAATAAATAAATAAATAAAGCATGCCTCTATTTAAAAAAAAATAAATAAATAAAAAAAATAAATAAATAAATGTGCAGTGGTATGTAGTACTGGAAGACTCCGACAGCCTGGGGTTACTGATGGGGTACAGTTAACATCAATAACCTGATTTTGCTGAATCTCATCTTACGATAATCACAGGACTCCTGACCCTGCAAGATTCTCCCCCAAATATTTTACCAGCGTCCTTAAGTATTGTCTTTTGTGTGCTTGTAAACAAGCACTATTAAGCAGCTAAGTACAGTGTCATCCACTCTTTCTTTTCTCTACCCCTCCCCATTTTGGGTAATGCCCGTCCATTGCAAAGTCTGTGCTGTGTGCAAGGATGCATGAAGGTGGCAGCTGTCGATTTCAGGTGCTTCTTCCAGGCTGTCCCATTGCCCGATTTTCATCAACCCCAGCTCCCACTGAGTCTTTATCAGAAGGCATAATCACTCCTTTTTGGGGTCTGCCCTTTGTCATTCTCCATGCCAGAGTGCAGTCCAGTGGAATCAGTGGTGTTGTGTTTTGTGTAATGGTGCCAAAGTTCTGACATACTTCCTTTTTCATCGTTGTAGTAAAATAATTCATTAATCTTCCTTAGAGAATCAAATTCCTTAGAACTTGGGGAACTGGGGGTGAAAGGGGGAGAAACAGGCTGTTGTTCTCTGAGTTGCCTTCCCTTTTCTCTGAAATAATTCTTGTATTTGGCTCTGTGTGACTGCCTTACAGTCTTCACACTGATAAAGGGAGCTTGAGGTGGCGCCTCCCTCACTTGTGGTTTGACTTCTGTTTGTCCATACACTACGTGGGCATGATGTAGAAGCAAATGATGCCCTGGCTACTTGTTGGAATAATAAAGAAATGAATTTCAGATGATATTTATGTATTTAAATGTTGTTATATATTACACATGTTGTAATAATCTGTATGAAATTATATATATAACTATATATATAATTTATATAAATATATTGAAATGTTCACTGTTGATTCATTCACTCATTTCATCTGCTTCTAAAGAAGTTGGATGGGTGGATATAAAAACACTCAGATATATGTGACATCTCCATTTGCAACAGTGAAACATTTAAGCTAATTCAAGGATTTTCTGTCTGTTCATCCTATTAGTAGGTAAAAGCAATTTTGTTCTGGTGATACTCTAAATGAAGATTTATGAATAATTTGAGACTGCCTGGAATCCAGTGTTCGCAATTCAGTGTATGACTGATTGTTGACTCTACTGGCCAATTTTGATTTATTATTAACATTTAACCTGTGCCTTCTACTGGTTTTATGTTTTTATCTCATTTTTCCTCACAACTCTGAGGTAGGAAATTTCATTAATTCTAACTTATAAATGAGGAACTGGAGGCACACAGTGTCCACTAATGTGGCCAAGAGTCTACACTGGGAGGCCAGTGGGGAGTCAAGTCCCAGCTCTTAGACTTGAGTGCTCCCTGCTGCTATTAAACCCTTGCCTCGTCCCTCACTGAATCTAATCCTTTGGTCAGCCCTAAAATGTTATGTCAAATTTTATTAAATTGCTAGTTCTTGGAATCTACACTTGTTTTTTTTTCCTGGAAGTATTCCAAGTCTAAGGAGTTTCAGACTCTTCTTATTTTCTTCTTGGGACACAGAGAGTGACCATATCTCACCTTCGTATGGAAGTTCTCTCCCCTTCACTCTCGTTAAATCTTCTCACAGATGAGAACTTGGCGACTTGACTGGGTGTCTGTGGGCATTCCCATCTCTAGTACTAGATGCAGGTAAACCAACTACCACACAGGTCTGACCTACCCAGGCTTCTGACCTTTGTGGCACAGTCATCAGGGTTCTTGTACCTAGAGGCTAAGGAGGGATCATGGGGCATTCCTGGAGACCTGGGTTTACCGCCATATGTCAGAAAATATGTCCAGTTCTTAAAGCAAAGGAAATTCAAGGGTGCCGTGGCAAGGGCATGAAAGCAGTGAAGTCATGTGAGGTGTACATGCGTGGAAATATGTCCACGCAGAGTATTTGCTGTATGTATAAATTCTTTCGTGTGGTTCATGACCTTGGAACAAGGGTGGGAGTGCTGCTAACAGCAACTCACTTTTCTTTAATCAGGGAAGGATTTGTGAAAGAACAGTGGTTTCAAGAGATCTTTGAAGTAATTCCAACAGGTGCTAATTGTGGTTGTGGTTTTCCTTTTCCTTTTTTTCTTTCTTTCTTTTTTCTTTTTTTTTTTAAATAGGTGGACTTTAGTCTCCAGGTGCTTTGGAGCTGAACACACTCAACAAGAACCCCAGAACCTTCATTCTCTGTATGTGGGTCATGGCAAATAAAACCATGCCAATTGCCCTGCACATTCAGAAAGTTAAGAAAAAATTTTTCTAGGAGAATGTCTAGTATCTAAACTTTTTTACTTTTGCTTAAACAGACCTAGCTTGCATTCACAAGTTTTGCTTTTACTTGTCTTTGTTGTAAGCACACTTGGTTTTTGTTTTAACCTTGCTTTGAAAAACACTTGAACAAATTCTAGTGTTTAATCATTTATTTGCTTCCTGCTTATATTAATCTTTTTCCTCTTGATGTTTATTTTCAGGATACCTTGAGGATAGCTTTGTAAAATCTGGAGTCTTCAATGTATCAGAACTTGTGAGGGTATCCAGAAGTAAGTAAATTGTTTTCTTATTATTATACAGTATGATTTAAAATATTTTGTTTTTTTTACCTGAAATACAATTTAAAGAGTAATCGCATGCCAGGAGAGTTTGCGTTTTAAATTCTCAGACCATTTGCTCAAATCATACATACATATATATAGTCTGAGTTTCTAAAATATTTGCATTAAAATTATCAAATCTTTTTTGTCGTGCAAAAACAATTTTTTGACTGTTCTGACTGGTCTTCGCTTAACTCACTGTTTTCTTTATGACCATAGATGGTCATTTATATCAAAGGAAGTGTGATTAATTAAATGTACTCTGTGTTGTTATGATAACCCACATAAGTTTCCTGTAGATAAGTGCTTTTTCATTTTACTAACATTTTGTTGGGGACTTGGAGATGTACAGGATATACACACTAGCATGCAGAGTGTAAAGGGATGCAGAAATTAACTTTGCAGATTGTAGTTGGATATAGATAGAAAGCATTGTTGTCCAAAACAATGTCCGATTGTTTTAACTGGCCATTTCACCTGACACACCATTCTTGGTAGCCCGGATGTTCACCTGGCCAGCTACCTAAATGGGGAGGTTTCCTTGATCAACCCTTTTACTTACTACTAACGTGTGGAAATAAATCTAAGATGTATCTCTTAAAACACTCAATTTGTTAAAGCAGGTGACTCATTTCTTCCTTCCTCTCTTCTCTGTTTCAACTTACTTATGTAACTTTGAAGGCTGTGTTTTCACTGACATTTTGACAGAGAGTGTCACAGTTTGGAATGATGTTATTTAGTTGATATAGTAGCACTCTTGTCCTTGTTTAAGTCATGTTTTTCATTTGGGTCAAATCCACAGGTCAGGAGCAAGAATTATGATGATTCAAAAAGAACAAAGCAGAGCCAGTTTCTGAGGATAAGTGTAGGAAATGCACCAGAGTCTTATAGGAATCTTCAACTACTAGATGACTGTGTCTTTTGAACCGTAATTTGTCAAGTAGTTCAGGTTTCTAAAGCGGCCAGTGCAAACAGCATGTATCTCAGGGAGTTGTATACAAACAACTCCAGTAAGGTTATCCTTTCTGTCCTAACTCTGCAGTGCGTAAGTGTCTGCCAGAAACACCTCTATTATGGGTATATTTCCTTGGGGACACTATAGGACAGAATCTAATATCCTGTATCCTAGTGCATCCAGGGTTTGTATTTGTTGGGCAAGAGGATTCTGATGGTCTACTCTTTTGACCAAGGCTGTGAATCTTCTGTGATTCTCCTAGTCAATATGTGGTGTATGAAGGTCTTTTACATTTCAAAGTGTTTTGTCTGTTTTTAATTTGGAAGAAATATGCTTGATTTCTTGCATCATATAAGAAAGGGGCTATTTGAAGTTATGTGTATGTGTTGGGGTGTGTGTGTGTGTGAGGGAAATGTTCTCCACACCGTTCTCTAGCAGAGAGAAGGTGATGCTGCTACGGTTATCAGATTTTATCAAATGATTAAAATTTGTACTTTTTGAAGCCTTATGATATATTTTTCTAGATATATCCTTCTTTTAAGAATGATAGTAGGAAGTGTTCTGTCAGAAAATATTATTAGTATCTCATTAGAGGTCACATGTTATGCTTGGCACTGTAGGAGAGTCACATTAGTGTCTTAAAAAGCACAGAATGATATTTTGAAAAATCTGAATTTGAATCATAACAAATAGATTAAAATACTTTTTTGTAACATTCAGAAATAAGATAAATTTAATATACTTCATTCTTCCTTAATTTATACTCTCATCTCTTAGAGGTTTTTAAGTTATCTGTTATAACAAACATTACTGATTTGTAATTAGTACATTAATTATCTATATTCATTCATTAGTTAATTTATTCAGCAAACATTTATTTTCTACTCCGTATGTAAATAGGTGTCTCTGAAACGCTTGAGAAGTTATTCTCCTAAGTGTTTTAATAAATCCACATTATAATCTTATTTACACAATTGAACTTCATTGTTTATGAAATAAAGGTTTGCTAAGTAAACATAAACTACAGCACAGCCCTCATGCTGTATATCATAGATTCTGACTGTGGAAAGTTTATGGTACATTAATGGTTTCTGTCCTCTAGGGTTTTATTATCATTTGACCCTCTAATGCGTTTGTTGACTGTAGCTAATGAAGCTATTCAGTTTTAGGATAGTGATCTTTTTGTTGAGTGATATTATCTCCATCCTAAAAGTTGATTTAGGATCAGCTTTTGGAGTGAGGAGAACAATAGGAGAGATTAAGGGTTGGCCTCTAACCTTTAGAATCTGAGGTGCTTTGGAGCTTCATTTCTAAGAGGATATTGGCAACCTCTTAAACATGATTTGCAGCTTTCAGGCTTCTTGCAGCTCCCTGGAAGAGGTGCTAACACTGATGTTTGTATCTGATGCAAGTTCTTCCTGAGGCTTTTAATCAGGAATGTCTGTCCAGGACTTGCTCTTCTCACGTGCTCTCTTTGTTATTAAAATAATTTTTGTGTACTGTTTTAGAATTTGGCCAAGTTTATTATTAAACTGCTTTCTTTTGTAAGCTCCTATTTAATGTCAGAATGCACACTCAATTTGGACAATATTCATGTATAAATCTGCAGGCAGATCATTTTTATTGCTGTCTTGATACTCTGGGATATTTCTCTGGAACAAAATTAAGAAAAAATAAAATTTCTAAAGATTTGTTTTATCATTTTGCATAAATTACACCTAGTCTGTTTATGGTCAAGCATCTTGTTGACTCTTAAACCCCCTGTATGAAATAGAAGCTACAAATCTTTGCTTAAATATTGCATAAGCTTAATAAATTGCAAATAGTTTATATAAGATAAAATTTGTTAGTTTCCTGTTAATAGCTCAGTTCTTTGAATTATATCCATTGCTGTTGTTGGAAGCCAGACAGATTGCTTACTTTCACTGAGCCCCTCAAATATCTCCTTCTAGCACATAACCTCTTTCCAATGTCACATAGAACATGATTCTAATAATAAACTTTAAAGCATGTGGTTGCAGTGGGATTTCTTACTTTGCATTTTTTTAACCTCCAGTGTACCTCAGCTACAACAAATAACTACATTTTAGCTGTTCAAAGAATTTAAGTCATTAGACATAGTTACACATTGAATACAAATATTTTCTGTTTAAACGAGTTTAAAGTATTTTACGTAAAATGAAAAATCTAAAAGAAAGCAGGGGATCTACAAGTTCTGAGCTAAAACTCCTCACGTATATATTGATTTATTTAATTGTTAATATAGGAAAGAGAGCTGTTGGTTGTATATTTCTTGATTACTTCCCTACAATAAATCATTTTCTTATTTTAAGTTAATCTTGGACTGCTTGATATTAAAATAGAATTCAACTGATGGTGAACACATTTAAAATTTTTTTTGAAATTATGGGTACGAAAATACCTTGAAAATCTGAAGCTCCTCTGGGATTTTATCTTCAATGTATCTCAGAAACTCTAAAATTTTGTTGCCACAGCCCAGGACACACTTTCTTTCTTTCATTAAGGCTTTTGAAGGCCTAATAGAAATAGAAATGTGAAGGAATAGAAATTCTTAAGCACTGTACTTTGACACGACCTCCCTGGCTCCCAGCTTGCATATTAACTCTGTCCATGACTGTGCCCCTGTAGAATAATCTCCCATGAATACTTATTCTCCAAAATCCAGGGACAGCTATGGCTTTTGCATAGATTGCTTGGATCTTTCACGCTTATATTGTATTCTACTTAAATTGAAATCCCACAGCATTGATCATGTTATTTGTTTGAGCTGTCTGATTATAATCTGCTCTATGCTGTTTTTCTATGTTTTTACATGAATGTTTTCTTTTCTGTTGCCCAATATGTTTTATAAAGGGCTGGGGCAGTCTTATATCCTTTGTAATACTTGCCTGCAATGGACATAACCGATCATTTGCTGAATGTACAAACTTTAGCAACTAGGTCTTTGCTTTAAGCATGCTTTTGAACTGTTTCAGCTTTACTAACCATTCCAGTCCACCAGGGGATGAATTTGGGGATAAAGCAGAGGAGGAAGGGCATTTCACATTTTTTGAAAACTATTGTATGTGAGTCACGGTGCTGGACTTTTATCACTCCTTACCTCATTTCCTTCTCAAACTAATCTCATGTGGTAGGTTATTATTACCCTCATTTTGTAGTTTAAGAAACTGAGGCACGTAACTCAGAAGTGGCGCAGAGAATTAGGCTAAATGTTTCTCCTTCCCAATACTTTGTTATAATGCAATGTACTGACTCAGATTTATGTCCAGAAACAAATTTTAAAAATTTGAACAGATGTAATCTGTTGTACAAAAACGAATACTTATATATGGAAATCTCATCATAGTACATATTGGCACATTCAAAAATATTTCTTGATTTGCAAAAACTACCTTCAACTATAAAACTCCATAGGCATGTTTTAAATGGTTTATAAAGTTTTGTCGAAACCCTTTTTCAAACAAAATATAGTTATTAAGAAAAGCCACATTTTCCATTTTTATATGAAACCTGAATATGCATTTTGAAAAACACTTTGGTTCTTATTTCATATATTCCACTTATTTACCTTCCATGATATAATAATTATTTACATAGTTACATATCATTTTTTCTCTAAATTTATTTCATTTCTTACATCACTGTTCATTTTTGTAAAGTAAATGGTTTCTCCCCTCATGTGTAGTCCACCTAGTTCTCCCACCACCACACCACCACAGTCCCTTGTGCTGTTCACTCCCCTGTCTTAACCCCCTCCCTCTCCATAACTTACTTTATGCTCAAATCTGTGGTCAGCTCGCAAGTTTGTCTTTTTCTTGACCTTTTCTTCTGTTTCTCTATATTCCACCTATAAGTGAAACATCTGGTATTTTTTTTTCCTTCTGACTTATTTTGCTTAGCATAATCCCCTCCAGCTCCGCCCATGTTGCTGCAAATGTCATGAATTTGTCTTTTCTACCCAAAGAACACAAAGAACACCCATTCGAAAGGAAGCCTCCACGCCTGTGTTTACTGCAGCACTATTTACAATAGCTGAGATACAGAAACAACCTAAATGAAGATGAATGGGCTAAAAGTTGTGGTATATTTACCCGATGGAATACTACTCAGTGATCATCTCATGATATCTAATCCATTCTAACAGTGTCGCTGTTATTTATAGAATAGCAATCTTGGTATTCTTTTGTGAAACAGTTCTATATTTATTTATTTAATAGCTGTTTGGGCTGTGAGAGCTGGCTTAGTAGAAAGCCTTTTGCTTAGTGCTGAGCAATAGGAAACTTGATTTCCTCTGAAGCATCTATAGACTAGTGAGGTACAGGTGTAGTTATAACTAATGGAAAGGAGTGAGTGAGACAGTTTGGGAGTGGGAGTAGGGAAGTGGTAACTCATCGTTATAAGCTGAGGGCCTTGAGTTCCAGAACTTTACCATTGGCATCAGGAGTATGTTTTCAAGTCCTGCCTGGTATATAGTAGACTTTAAACTCTTTAAGTTGAAGTGTTGTCCACATTCTTGCCTACAGGCAAATACCAGATTTTTGCATTTGAATGAAGATGACAAGTATAAGTGTCATTCGGATGTTGTTTTTTTTTGTTTTTTTCCTCAGCACCCATAACCCAGGGAACTGGAGTCAACTTCCCAATTGGAGAAATTCCGAGCCAACCATACTATCATGACATGAACTCGGGGGTCAATCTTCAGAGGTCGCTGTCTTCTCCACCAAGCAGGTAACTAACTGAAAGATGAGCTGCTTTTGCTCTAAGCAGATATGTAAATATGTAGGTAGGTAGGTAACCAGATAGGTAGGTAGGTAGGCAAGTACAGAGATAGGGGCAACAAAGTAAAGAGTTCCAGAGTTTTTGCTGATTTTACACAGATTTTTAATCTCTACAGGCTATGTATATATGTGTATCTGCTCACACACACATATATACATATATACAATTACATCTAATATATATATATCTTTTATATATATGTTAGCTGTAGCTGTTCAGAGCACTCAAAAAATCTTACTAGGGGTAATAAGGGAACTATAAAAATATATTAATATGATTTTTGTTCTATGTTTTGTCCTATGTAATATAATGATGTGCTATGAAATATTTTAATTCTACAAGCTAATTCTTTTGACTACTTTTACAATGATGTTATCATGGCAATGGGCCCTGCTTTATTATTGATCCATACTGGTAACATTTACCTGTAAAAGACATCTGAGTATGGGATAATGAACCATGAAATCTAAAATGCATCATTTACTTAACTTTAAAAGTAAAAGGACTTGTTCTAAGCTACAGTTTGCCAAATTCCTCAGTTAGTCAACATTCTCTGAGTACTTTAGTTAACCCTTAGTTATCAATGAAAGTATCATCTGCTTTGATATTTGGTTTCCGCTTTTGTTGGAAAAGGAGATAAAGTGAAGTTACTTTGCTCTTTGGTTCTCTCTAGACATTGTCATTTTTCTCTTTACCTTCTGGTTCTTATTTTCAGTCCCATCAGAGTTTTAAAAAAGATTTCCTATTTAAATAAGGGATAAATAGCTTGGAAATTTGGTTGGGCATAAAATTTTATGGTGATATGTTCCACTATTATAGAATGATAGAAGAGAACTCAGCTCATGAGAAAGCAAAATGAATAAATATTTTCTCTTGTGTTTTTTTTTTTGAGTTGGCTTTTTTAATATGTGAAGACCCATCTCATTTCTGGACTATTAAATTTACCAATGATCAAATATAAGAGTCTATGCATTTTAGAACAAAACTTGTATTTTATAGTGTCAACTTTTAAAATAAAATAATATCTGAATAATTTTTCTTACACTGTTCTCAAAGATTAAAATTAATTGCATTTAGATTAATTATGAGGGGCCTCCCTGGTGGTACAGGTGTTAAAGTATCAAGCTGTCACCAGCCACTGCAGTATGAGTTTGATCCCCAGCCATGGAGCTAACTCTCATGGCGCAGCAGACTTCTCCTGTCTCACCTGCTGCTCCCCTCAGTAGTGTATTTCAGTAGCACCACCTGTTTTGCTCCCCACTCTATCTCTGGTGAATCCTCTCACCCCCATACCCCCACCCCGCACCCTTGGCCTATACCCTGGTTCTTGTATGCATAAATAAATAAAAATTAAAAAAATTAATTATGAAATGATATATATTTGTATGTTTATAAACTAAGTTCAATTATATATCATTTATAGTCAAACTTTTTTCATGTAGTTAGATTACAAACCAAGATAATTTGCCTTATTACTACTAAAATTGTGATATGCTGAGATCTTAAACATGCTCTATGTTTTCAGAATTTAAAATGAGTAGTAATTTACTATTTGCCTCATGGATCAATATGTTATCAGCACAGATCTTTCCTAATATTCATTCAGTTTCAGAGATTATGTCATTCAGAATAAACAAGGTATAAAATTATTTCTCAGTTACATCCTTATGAGAATTAACTTTCTCATTTCAAGAAAATATAGAAAATATAGAAAATAAGTAAATATCCATAAACAAATATCCATAAGTAAATATCCATAAATAAATATCACTGACTCACAAAAGTGGGAAGTAAATTAAAGGAAAATTTAAAAAATGTATATGTTCTAACTCTGGATATCATTGGAAGAGACTAAAGAATTATAATTTACTCTGACTATTTAGTGTGGAAGAAATTGCTATCTTCTACATCATGAAAATGCTCTGGGAGTTGTGAGTCAAATATTAATTCCTAGTGTATCTATGAATATATTCAGATGTACATATACTTTCAGGGTTTGAAAACACAATACAGCAGAAAAACAACAGACTTGGAAGTCAGAAGTCTTTATTTTGTATTGGATTACTGGCATTAACTTTTCCTGGGCAATTCACTGAGTTTTCCCAAACTTGTCTCCCCATTTTTAAGAAAAGGTAGGGCCAGTTTATATGTGTGGTTTCGAAGGTCATTCCCAACTCCAAAATCCTGTGACATGATGTTTGTTATCACTGCATAAAATTACTTTACAATTTTTTAAAAAGTTTTTACCTGAATAAAAATTCTTTTTTTTTTTTAAAGATTTATTTATTTATTTATACAAGCACTGGGTACAGTCAGAAGTGCGGGAGGGTGAGAGAATTCACCGGATCCACAGCAGGGAGCAGAACAGGCAGACTGACGAAGTACACTGCTGAGGGGAGCAGCAGGCATGGCAAGAGAAGTCTGCGCACCTTGTGGGACCCTTGCAGGCCAGCCAGGGATTGAACCGGCGCTGCGGAGGCTGCAGGCAGCTTCGCAGCCTAGTTCTCAACCGCTGTGCCACTGGGGAGGCTGGATAAGGATTCTTAATGAAAGAAAAAAATACTCTTCTCATACTGATAGTTAATTATTTAGCAGATATTAGTAGGGATATGTGAGGGCAGCATGTGCCATAGTACAGTATTTTTATTCTCTGTAATTGATGTGAGTCGTGTTTTCTCTATTAAAATGTTTCATTTTAAAAGTATACCATTTGGGCCTCCCTGGTGGTGCAGCAGTTGAGCGCTGGGTTGTGAAGCTGCCCGCAGCTTCTGCAGCGCCTGTTCGATCCCCGGCTGCTCCCCGGCCACCGGAGGAGGGTCCCACATGGTGCACAGACCTCTCCTGCCGCCCGCTGCTCCCCTCAGCAGTGTACTTCGGTCCTTCTGCCTGCTCTGCTCCTCGCTCTGGCTCTGGTGAATTCTCTCACCCTCCCGTGCTTCTGCCTGTACCCAGTGCTTGTATAAATAAATAAATAAAACAAAAATCTTTTAAAAAAAAAAAAAGTATACCATTTGGATTGAATTTGGCAATGGCTTGTTTTTCATGGTTGATTTTAAGAGTAAAGGGTCTGATTTGTAAGGAAAAGGTGTAAAGCATAATATATGAAATAGTTTATAATCAGTAAAGTATTGCAAAATATTTTTTCTTATTAATTATAGGGTTACTACTAATAATTACTATTTAATTAGTATCTTTTAAATGCCAGCTACTTAACTAGGAACTTTACACTTAATAACTCACTTAATCCCCTTAATCACTCCCCTTTGAACTAGATTTTATTATTTCCATTTTACAGATGATTAAAGTCAGTTTAGAAAGGTCAGTGAATTAACTATTAAGAAGTAGTAAGTGGCCTAGTCAAGGTCTAGTACTAGGGCTAGTCTGACTCTATTCCAATATCTTATCTTTCAATTAAAGGGATTACATTGCTAATAGCATGTACTAACAAATGAATATTATTAATATTAATAATTATTGTAAGAATCAGTTACAAGCTTAATAACAATTTTCAAATTAGTCCATGTATCACATTGAGAATTCACCTTTTATTACTGATATTTCTTTGTAAATACATTTCAGAAGGTAAATATAATAATTACCATTTTTTAGGCAGGTATTTAAATAATAAAATAATAAATGGAATAGACAACTAAAAACATTTTCTATTCCTGTTGCTATTTAAATACTCTCCATTCTTTCAAAAATGATTATGGGATTTTAAATTACTTGTGTTCGTGGAAATCCCACTAACATAACTATTGTCATATTTTGACAGCAAAAGACCCAAAACTATATCTATAGATGAAAATATGGAACCAAGTCCTACAGGAGACTTTTATCCCTCTCCGAATTCACCAGCTGCTGGAAGTCGAACATGGCATGAAAGAGATCAAGGTGAGTGCTGAGGATGTGCCTTCAGAGACATGAGAGTAAAATATCCACTCATTTCATACGTTTCATTTAGTGAAAATTTTATAATTGAGCCAAGAGAGAGTATGTTTTCTTCATGCGATAATCATGGTAAAAATGCTTTTAAGATAACATACAAATCAAATCTTATTAAAGTTGTTACAAAAATTCTTTATTTTACATACTTCTTGGATGTTTTCGTCCCACAGTTAATGTAGGTGAATGATCATGGTCTGTCTACTTTAATTGGTTGCATTGCAGCAGAGCCACAAGTTCTGATTCCTTTAGATCGGTTGGCTCCACTCTGTGAGATATTTCAGGGAGGAGCCAAACTTTTAAGCAGTTTGCAAGTGTCAGATACTGAAAGTTCCCATTTAAAGGAAGTCATAATTCCTGTAGGAAGTAGGTACAGTTAAAAAACAATGACTATAAGTGTAATGTATGAAACTTTGTGTCTGAGTCAATTTAGTTATGCTTTCTAGATAAAACAGACTCAATTCCAGTGCAGCTTTGGGGAAGCATGGAATTTTAAAAATTGGGTGTTATTTGACTCTGAATTCAGAGTCAAATCTTTTTTCATTCTTAAAGTCTGTTGAGTTAATAAATTTCATCAGACTTACCCATGCATTTTTGCCACAAATAGAAGGAGACTAGTAAGTATAGAAGTAGAAAAATTAGCTAACTGAAATTTTTGTTAATACGTGTGTATTGTGCAAATATGATTTATATTAGCAGCATAAAATGTACTTGAGAATTGTCTTTTAAATCAAACTGCATTTCATTGAAAATGTAAAAGAACTCTTAATCAATGGTTTTCAGCCCACAATTTGGGTGTGTCTCTCTGAGGGTGGGAGCTGCATATTGAGTAATTTCGGGAGATAAATTACTTTGAAGCTGAGCAATGAAAGCCAAAATCAGTTAGACTCTTCTTGCTCAGCAAACTTTAATACTGTGTGGTATAGGGGGTAAAGAGTGAAAATTCTTCTAGGAGGCACTAAACTGTGAATCATGTGGATCTTTTTTAGTATGTAGTAGTTTTAACTAGTAAAGAAGTGGGGGAAGAGAGAAACAAAACTATAGCCCAAACCAAAACCACTGAGGTAGGAAAGTAAGTTTGCAAATGACCACATGTGCTTTGTGGCTGGGCACTGTGCATGTGAAAAGGAATTAATGGAGATCACAGGGTCATTTTAAGGAAGGCTGGAAAATCAGCTGAAAAGTTTCATCTCTGAGAATCCTTCACCCACCAACCCTAAGCTATATTCTTCAGGCAATGGACAATATCATCTTTATATAAAGCATGTTACTTCAGCTCCTTCAGTAACGTCCCACAGCTCAGAGGAGAAAAATCAGAATTCCCTCACGTGAACAACAGGTCTTGTTCATTATCTGATGTCTAACCACTCCAGCCTCAGCTGGTATCATCTGTTTCTCCTTCTTGCACTTGAACACACTGTTGTTTAGAAATGGGAATGAAAAGCCCAAGACCTTCATACAAATCATATCCTCTAGAGTGCTCTTCTTCTAACACTTCATCTAGCAAATTCTTTGTCATGTTTCATGTCCCAGACTAAATTGTTGAATTTCAGTCTAAATCAGGTCTTACTGTTTTTCTCTCTTGATACCAATATTGTTCTTTCATTGTACTCATATGTTGTTACATATTTATTTATGGAGTGAATTGTCTAAATCTGTCTATAATATGAGGCCAGGGACCTTATAGGTGCTACTATAATCAGCACTTAGTAACCATGTACTATGTTGGTGCATAATAGGGGCACAATCTAAATAATTGTTGAGTAAGTGAACCATTGATAGGCAGAATACCAGTCTCATTAGTGAAAGCAAGAAAGAATAGGGACTATCACCGGAATTGTAGAAGTGAGAATAAAAACAAAGCTCTCAACCTTTTATGTTTTAGTCCTTGTTTTACTGACATTGTCAGTTTATTCTAAACAAAGCCACATTTTGCCTGTCAGAAAATTATTCTGGAAAAGATTCTAATGGCAATAATAATAACATTGTGAACATGTGGGAATGGATGTGTTGTTCAGAAGTGTAGGTGTTCTTTATTGTAGAGTGTCACTTTGTAAGAATTGACTCCTCTTTCAGCCTATTGAATAAAGCTGATCTCAAATCATATTATAAAACATTTTTGAAAAGTAGAAGGGAAACTGTCATTCTTTTTCTTTGTAAAATCATTGTATTGTCTTGGTGATTTTCTTTTGTCAAGATGACTAAAATTATTGGAGAAGTCTGCAAAGGCATATTATATTAAGTGTAAGGAAGAATGATCCATTCTCAAGTGTGCTTAAAAAAACTCTGTCACTTTAATTCTGAAGACCCTGAAGACTTTGTAATGTGCACAATAAGCCATTGTAGGAAGAAGACTTCTAACTACAATGAAAAAACGAGGGCAGTACAGTACTATCTTTATAAATTTGCTAAGCTAAAAACAGTCCCTTTGTTCTTAAAAAATTGCTTTTTTTTAATTTGCAAAATAAAATGCCCCACAGTTGTTCTTGTCCATCTTCAAATGTTCTTTAGACACACTTGTTTGCCATGAAGGGAGTTTTCCAAAGGATGTGTGGAGTGGCCCTTGGCATTTGTAAAGGCTGCAGTACATGTCTGATGCTGGTTTCTCCCACCATGACATGCCCTAGTTGGTACTCAGTAGTTATGGAGACATATTGGTTGATTAAAATATGCTTGCATTTATGATTGGAAAAATGTTAAAAATTTACTAATAGCTATTTCGTAAGTATGCTTTATTCTGTTACCATTAACTTTACATTAAATCTACTCTTGCCATTTCCTTTAGCAAAACTGATTTTTGAAATGAAAATTAAAGATAGGAAAATTATGGACAACATGTGGTGACAGACATTCCCTTGTTGTCTGGCGAACCAACTTAAACCATTGCAACTTATTCCAAATAGGCAAAAGTAAAGGTTTTAATATGACCAAGTTATTATACTCATTTTGTTTTAAAAAGAAATGAAGCAAAATTTTAATAAAAAATCTAGATTCATGTCATGAAAAATGTTCATATCATTTTTAAATGTATGTAAAAAGGAGTGTATGTTTAATGTATTAAAAACATAGTTCGGCTTATCTTTGTATCTTCAAAACTCAAAAAGTAACAAGTTCTTGATCATAAAGTTATTATAACATTTAATTTTGTGGAATAGAGACACCAGTGCTTGAAAACTAAACACTGTTTAATAGTGTTAAACATTTGGTAGGAATCTATATGTTTTCCTTACATTTCTTCTGATGAATAGTAATGAAAATTAAGTTTGTCAACATCTGTATGATATAATATTTATATTGTGTACTTTATGTTCTTTCATGCTGGAGAAGATGAGGAGAAGGCAATCTAAGCCACCGACAGTGTCTTCAGCCACTGTTACATTACTTCTCTAGATTCTGGAATGTTTTTCTTCTTCATCTTTTCTAAATCCACTTGTCTTAACCTCTGACAGACTCAATCTTAAAACTTTCTTTTTTTGGAAACTGTTTTCCATCATTTTAGATTTTAATGGTTAAATAAAAGAACCAGTTTAGCTTATCAAAGGGCATACTGAAAATTCCTTTTTATTCCAGTCTTGAGTCTTGATTCCTACTTCATGGGCTTTACTTGAAATTAGAATAATTCTTTGTATTTTTCCTGATAATGTAGGAGGAAAAATGAGAGACAAGCCTTAGTTTTTCTTCTAATTCAAGATACTTTTAATCAACTAAATTGCATTGCATTTCAATGCCCAGAAATTTAGCAGACCGAATTGTATATTCAAACATTTGAAACATTTCTTTATCAATATCCCTTTGCTGCTGCCATTATAATAGTTGCTGATTCATGTAAAGTCTAAATGTGAAAGTCCTAGATATTATTTAATGGCTATTTGGTGATAGTTTGGGCTAGAACTTAATTTGAGTTTAGGACTGTTAATGTATGTACTAGATGTAAGAGCATTCGGCTAAGTTTGGAAAATCCTATTTTAATAAAAATTTAAACATTTTTTTATTCATGAATGAATTTGTAGAATATTATGTGCTATGAACATGAGTATCCAAGAGTGAGTATTTGCAATATGTATACAAATTACATATTTATATATTATAAATTAAATTTATAATAGTGAGCGTAAGAATGTATTTTTAAGATTGAGACTTCAGAATCACTTTTTTTTTAAACCCAAGAATCTATAGGGAACGTTAATTTTCTATTCCAACCTTGGAAATCAAAGTTCTAGCCCAAGCTGCAGTCTGACAAATGATATAATCTCATAGTTTGTCTAGAGCTACAGAGCTGAATAAGTGAGCAAAATTTTTCTTTTTATAAGAGGTTGAATAACTACTATCTGGGAGTCATTAACATTAAATAAGGTCCTAGAAAAAAGCAGAACAAATAGCTTAGTAATCTTCCTGGAAGAGTTTTTAAGCAAATCCCATTGGAGACTAGAGAGAGCACCAACAATTCCTTGCATTCCTAGAGTTTGTATCACAAGGATTAAATATCAAATATTCAAATATCAAATTTTGAACCGGGCAAAATCCGACATGCACATCTCCTTTTGATGAATAGTTGTGCAAGGATGGCTTGGATTTAATTTAAAGCACAATTTTTAGTTTCTTTGTTTACTTTCTTCTTCTTCGAGAACTTGCTGTGAAGCTCCATGTACCATCACACCATTAGAGAGAGAACCCTGAGGAACCTTCACTGTGGTGTGTTTCATTCCCTTCAGCTAAACTTCTGTAGTTGAAAAATCATAACATGAGCATCTTTCAGGCAGAAAGGAAAACAGGATAATGTTGGTGAAAGCTTTCATCAGAATTCCTCACCTTGCCTACTAATTAACAGTTGTTTGTACTTCTTTCATGTGTTGTAATCAGGAATAGCATTTTGGATGGAGCAAACCTCTGTACTTAGTAGAAGGAGCAATACTATTTCATAGGATAAAGTTATATTCCTATTTATGTGTTCTGGGAACTTAATGATGTGAAAATATAGTTTTTTACTGTCTTATTATGAATGGAAAAGAGATTATTGCTAACCTGAGTTCAGTACAAGAACTGCCTTTGTGAAACCCTGGAGTCTGTGAACCCTTTGGAACTAATGTGCATTTATTTGTATTGAAGTTTCATGCGTCAGGAAAAAATTTACAACAAGTTTTGTAGCAGCTTTCACAACTGTAACTGGAACATCCCCATGACTTGTTTAGAGGCAGTGTGCACGGTAAATATGAGCTTGGGTCCTGCAGCTAAAAGGAATACAAGCTGCCATCCTGCCTCTGCTACTAGTTATCTGTGTGACATATGACAAGTTCCTTAATACTTTAGTGATCAGTTGCTGGACCTGTAAAGTGGGTTTTTAAAAACAGGGTTGAAAGCAAAAATATATGTAACTATAACCAAGATGAAAATGCATACATTGTGCAATAATGAAAAATGATGTAAAAATATATAAAATTTAAAAAAATAATAATAAAATTAAAAATATAAATGAAAAGTTTTGGATCAGTCCTAGAAGATAGGAGGGTCTGGTCTCTTTATTTTATTTATTTATTTTTAAAAGATTTTTATTTATTTATATATACAAGAACTGGAGTGTAGGCCAGAGGTGCTGGGAGTGAGAACATTTACCGGAAACAGAGTGGGGAGCAGAACAGGCAGATTGACCGAAACACACTGCTAAGGGGAGCAGCGGGCAAGGCAGGAGAGGTCTACTGTGAGAGGATTCACCAGAGACAGAGTGGGGAGCAGAACATTCACCAGAGGCAGACTGACTGAAATTCATTGCTGAGGGGAGCAGTGGGCGAGACAGGAGAGGTCTGCTATACCATGTGGGTTAGCTCCCTGGCTGGGGATTGTACTCATGCTTCAGTGGCTGGCAAGAGCTTGATAGTGCTGAGACTTTAACCCCTGCACCACCAGGGAGGCCCCTTTTCCTCATTTATATGATTTTTTGTAATACAAGTTTTACCTTTATGTGGTTTCTTAAGCAAGTAAATTATATAGAAAAACAGTTAATCTGAAAACTGTTAATTGAAAAATAGTTAATGTAACTATAGGTTAAATGAGGTTAAAGGTAGGTTAAAAGGAGGGTGAAGGTATAAATATGGTATTTGTACCATACAAAGCATTACTTATCATTAAATCAAACAACCTATAAACATTCTGGGGGACATGAACATGAATTATCTATTAGGAGATATTAAAGAATTACTCTTATAGTATTTAAGTTGAAAATGTATTATGGTTTTATTTTTTAAAGACATTGTTAAAAACACAAATATTTATAAGTAAAATGACGGTATGTCTGTTATTTAAAATACTTCAATAAAATTTGGAATATATTAAATGCAACAAGATTGGAAAAATATATTGGTAACAGTTAAAGTTGGTAATGGTACAATATTCATTGATGATCCTACTTTTGACATTTTCCATACTGATTTAAAATATTTTTTAAAATTATGTTTAAACATTTCAGTGGAAAACAACTCTTCTCCACATTTATCATCAAAACACTCATATCTCCAATTTATTTTTAGTTCAAAAATTTTAATTATGATATTTCTTCCAGAACCCTGAAAATTCATATATTCTTTAGTAGAAGTTTGGAGGGGGGTGCATCCGGTCTTCAATGAGCTATATATAGAAAAAAAAAAAAACTTTTTGCTTTAGGCTTAGAGCACTTTGACGTTGATTTCGAGTTTAGAGAAAACTCTAAATACTGGTATGATCTTAGGCAAATCATTTAATTTCAGGAAACTAAATTTTCTTACTTCTTAAATTGTAAATTTGGACACTAAAGTTTCCTTCATGTTAGTTCAAATTTTAAACTATGTGGAGTCAGGAATTTGTAGATTTTTAACATTTGAGCATTAAATTTTCATTAACATGTTCTTTTGGAAAATTCAGAAATTTTTTGTTTGTTAAATTATTTTAAAAATATTTATTTGAAATGTTCGCTTTGAATAACATTGGGCTGTTTATGTGATTAGAGATTGCATATATTCTGCTTTATACCTGAGGTATGTATAACTCTTAGAAATCTATGTCTTGTTCTGTGCCATTCTGGTACAATAAATGATTGATAGAGATTGAGTTATTATAACAGAACCTTGTTATAGGATCAGTGTCTCCTACTTTGAAAATAAATGACTCAGCCAGACGGCAACATTTATTTTCTCTAAATGACTAGGGATGTAGCAATAGGAGACCATTATCCTGTGACAATATTCTGTTTCATTGACATTATCTCACAAATGTAATTGGTCCATTACTAAATAGAGGTTTTGTTACTGATCAATTTCAAGTGATTTCTAAAACCATTAGGATAATAAATATGCCATCATAGTAATTTCATTGACAGAATGTGCTTTTTTTCTCCATTTACATTTGTTAGAGGAAAAATATAGATTTAGGTTGAACTTAAACACTACAATTTATACCAGTTTTGACTACTTTTCCATTAAGAGAAATGGAACATTGTGCAGAGTAATCATATTTGGATTGAACTGCTGAACTGATGACCTTAAAACTTTCATGATTTTTTTTTTTTTTGCCTCTATCACACTAACCACATCAAATCATAATTGTTCCTAAGCAATTAGTTTACTACCTCAGTTTAACGATTTTATTTGAAATAAATTCCAGATCATTTCTAGGACTTTTCCTGTAAATCCACTAAAGTGACATATGAGTTATATCAACCCTAACCATTACCAGTGGGGATAATAACAGCATTAGTAACAACAGAAACCTTGAGATGTCTTGTAGCATAAATGTTTCTAAATGCATGGCTTTTCCCCAAATGTTCTCCTTTAAAAACTCATCTGTAATCTTGTTAAATTAGAACTCTTCCAGTATCTTTCTGACTTTTACAGTTAAGGTTACAGTATTGATTTTATTTTATATTCCATGGCTCTCAGATGCTTAACACTAATAAGCTTCTATAGCCAAGAGGTTTTTCCCCAGAGGCGAGGGGGAAGAATAGCTATTTACCTATGCCAATATTTAATAAGCAACTAAAATATACTCCAAATCCTGCATAATTGTTTGGTGTTTTTCTTCTTTACAGATTAGGTTTTCTGACGTTACTCAAGTCACTTTATCATTGCCTGTCTGTTAAAATGAAACTGCTTAATGGACAAAAGCATTTTGAAGTGTTTTTAAAAGCAGCTTTCATTTATTTAGTATTCACTCTGTTAGGATGGTTCTTCATTATTCAAAGGATTTTTTGTGTGTGTGTGCTGTCTTAAGAAGGTGTTTATGAGCTTCAAAGGGATTTGAGCTTTAACTTTGTATTGGGTGTAGGTGTAGCCTGAAGACATTTTTTTTTTTAATAAAGTTGTGATAAATGGAGACTTGTAGTAACATGCTACTTATTGTGCTTGGGTTCAAATATATAAAGATATTTAAACTATCACAAAATGTTTTAAGTTGCTCAAGGATACAGTAATATGCTCAAGTGTAGTTAAGATTAAATAACTCAATGATTAAAGTAAGAATTTTCATTTATTTAAAATTGGACTATCATATTTTCTCCTTTAATAAATAACTGACTTCATTTAAGAAAAGGTTGAGAAATCTAATTGAGCTAAAATTTTAGCTCCTCTTTAGGCAGGTTGTCATTTTCCAGAGTTATTTTAGAATATGATAAATGTAAAGTATATGATTATATTTATATATGACATGGCTTTATATATTTATGAACATATATTTATGACATGGATAGCTATATCTAAATTATATGTATGATATATGTCAATATATATGAGAGAGATACTCTCTTAACATGATAGCTAATTATTTTTTAGATCATCTGGCACCATCATCAAACTACTGTAGTGGGACTAAGTCCATATGTCTTGTCATAACATTCAGAGCTTTTTGTTAACTTGAAGCGTGTGGGAAGGACTTATTCACATTTTATATCTAGAGAGTCCTTAGAAACAGATACTTAGCTGTTCTTATGTCTTCATTTGTATTCCCCAAAATACATTGTTTTTCCTTTAACTGACTACATTACAAATGTTATATTTAAGAATTTCATTTTACATTTTTGCCACATCCAATATCTAAGACCAATATGAGGCATTTGCTTCTTAAATGTAATGTCTGGCACAGTAACAAGATCCAATATTATCCATCCATAATTGGGAACTATTTATAATATTCTGTAGCTACAGGCAATATTTTTTCTTCAAAAATATGCATTTCATAAGTTTTTTACTATAAAAGTAATTATTTTAGGGGGATTTGGAAAAAAAATATTAAACGTATAAAAAAATTGAAATTACCTGTAACCCTATTACATAGAAATAACTCCTATTAATATTTGACTGTATTAGAGCCAGTCTATTTTCCGTATTCTTCTATGTATTTTATATGTATTCTAGTTCAGTGTGTATTTTTGCACTCCATTGGGCTTTTATGATATATATTGTTTTGTGAATTTTTTTGTTCTTTTATTTACAAAATTGGCCTATGACATGTCATTTAATTTCCATTTATAATGACTGCAACCCTTTGGCAATAACACAATTATTTTATTTCTTATATTTGAAAATTATGTCTTTTTAAAAAGTTTTATTGATTTGCTGCTACTTTCCTAACTATATAATTTTGGGGGTACAACTCCACACCTCCATGTGTGAAGGTCCCTCACTTACCCTCCACCAAGTCTATAGTGCGCAACCCTTCTATTCCTTCCCCCCTTCTCCTTTGGCTAACAGTATATTATTCATAGAGTCTAAGAATCATTCCTTTTTCTTTGCTGGCTTTGTTCTCTTTGGTTACTTACATTCCACAAATGAGGAAGATAATCCAATGACTCTCATTTTCTGACTTATTTCACTTTGTATAATCACCTCAAGATCATTTTGTTCCGAAAGGCACTCTTTCATCTTTATTTAATAGCTGAGTAGACATTTTCAAATGTCTTGGTGTTTAGGAAGTTTCCACATTTTGATATAATAAATAAAGATGCAGTGCATATGACAACACAAGTCTCTGCTTAACTATGATGATGTCATTCCTACTTCTCTTTATTGTTCTCAGGATCTCACAAACTGCCTGGCTTCAAGTTACCACATAGATCTGCTTGTGAACTTTATTAAAGAAATATATTCATACTGTAGAATTACTGGGTTCTAGGGCCTCCCCTGGTGGCGCAGCAGTTGAGCGCTGGGCTGCCCGCAGCCTCTGCCCGCAGCCCCTGCCCGCAGCCTCTGCACCTGCGAGGGTCCCACATGGCGCGCAGACCTCTCCTGCCGCCCTCTGCTCCCCTCAGCAGTGTATTTCATCCATCTGCCTGTTCTGCTTCCCGCTCTGGCTCTGGTGAATTCTCTCACCCTCCCGCGATTCTGACTGTACCCAGTGCTTGTATAAATAAATAAATCTTAAAAAAAAAAAAAGAACTACTGGGTTCTATGTTATGTCTATTTGTAAAAGTTTTGGATAAATATTGGCATGGAATCCTCAAAAGTAATTTTACATTTCCACTAGTTGTAGCTGTATAGTTTCTTTGGCTCCCCTGTCATACCCGTGATATTTAAGTATAGCACATGCACTATATACAATGAGGAAACAGGAACACTGTAGTATTTTTATTCATTTATTATATTATTTTTTAAAGATTTATTTATGCATACAAGAACTGGGGTACAGGCCAGAGGTGTGGGGGGGTGAGAGGATCCACTAGAGACAGAGTGGGGAACAGAACAGGCAGACAGACTGAAATACACTGTTGAGGGGAGCAGCCGGCGAGACAGGAGAGGTCTGCCTTACCATGTGGGTAGCTCTGCTCCCTGACCGGAGATCAAACTCGTGTTGTAGAGGCTGTGGATTGCTTCATAGTGTGGTGCTTAACCCCTTGCACCAGAAGGGAGGCCCAATGCTGTAATATTTTTAAATACCAGTGTCTCTATGGCCTTGTTACTCTACCCATACACCTTTTTTTTTTTTTTTTGGTCACTTATATGTCGTTGAAACCATCAAGCATCATATCACATCTTTTAATCCCATGAGTCGGTATTGTGCCATTTTATTGTGAAGAAAGTAGGGAAATAGGAAGGGCACCTCAGAGATTGTACAAAGCTTTCAAGCGAAGGCAGAGCCCACTAGGTCTCTCTCCTTCCTTCTTCTTCCAGGATACTCAGGGCACTTCACCACCATCAGTCTCTTACCTGCAGACACAATTTGTTCAAATAAGGACCAACATCAGGGTGCTTCTCCATAGGGTCACTGAGAGAAATAAATACATCAGAGTATTGGGCTGGAATCATCTAGCCATAATAATTATAATATTTTATAAAATGTTTCAACAATTGTAAGTAATTTCCAAACTTTCCTTTCTTCAACACGATTTTTCCCAAGGAGAAAACAGAGGAGGAGAAAGAAGCCTTGGTCTCTGTTAGCAATCTGCTAAGGGAGTCTTCTTCCCCAGCTTCCCCTTGTCCTCTAGGCACTGAGCACAGGTTAGTCTCAGGACTGACTTTGGATTAATGGCTGATGTGAAATTTTCAGATTTCTCGCTCCCGAACTTGTCCCCCACTAGATTTGGTAGCATTTCATTCATTATAAATGGCATTATGATTTTATGCAGGTCGTTCATTTCCTTTTTCATGTTGTCTTCCAGGTTCCATTTTAATGGGAAGCAGAAATTCCTCAATTTAGCGGAAGTTCATGCTTTACTCTGTGTTTAGTGCTGCTAGCAGTCACAGAGGAGTCATTGATGTGTAACTGCCTTTGCCTTCATCCAACAATAAGTTTGGTTCCTGAAGAAAATGCCTATGTCCAGGGTTTCTGTAAATCTATAAAACTAAAAAAAAATTTTTCAGATGGTTTTAACCTGTAAAAAAAAAAAAGATAAAGAAATATGGAAAACTATGAGGCATATTAACTTAGTAAGAATTGTTAATATAATCATGTGAAATCCCAGTGAATGGACTGCCCTAAACTATATGTGCCCACATAGGCACTTTCTTTATTTGTTCTGTATCATGTTCATACCAAAGGGTCAAATTTAACAGAAGTTTCCCCACTGCTTTCATTGCACCTCGAGTATTCTTCTGCAGGAAAAAATAAAATCCTGTAACATCTGTTCAGCAGCTTGATAATGTAAAAAATAAAGAAGATATTTTTAACAATGATTATAGCTTTTTAAGCACATAGTAATAAAGCATACCTTCATGTTAAATTCTGGAAATTAAGAGACATCATAAAGTGGTGACTTGTAGTTTTAGGGTTTATATAGACATGTTCGCAAATATGCATGTCAATAGAAATGAGAATCTAAGACTATGCACAAGGATTGGATTTTTAGCAAATTTTGAGGTAATTTGCTTCTCTTCTAATAATATAGAACTGCATTTTTCTAAATCATAGGAATGGCACAGGTAATGCATTTTAACTTAGTGTTGTGCTGTGCTGAAAATAATATCTTCGAGAAATTCAAGAAATCTTCTATACTCTTCCATAATTGATTTAAAATAGTTGTGAACCTTAAGTGTCATTATAGGGGAAAAGAGTAAGATTTTTTTTTTTTTAAAAGAGAAAATGGTGTGTTTTCCATGTAGTCGATAGAAATCTGATTTGTAACCTTAATCTACTCAAACATATTGGAAAAGCTAACATATTGCTCTACTACATGTGAAAAAGGAGCAGGTGTCCCAGACAGGCAGGTGTTAAGGTGGCTGTTTGAGCTTGCCCTAGATCACTAGTTGACTTCAGTGAAGTTCTCCTAACAGGTGGCTAACTGATTGGAGTGCCATGTGACATTTATCCCGGGAGCGACTTGGATGACAGGCTGCTACAGACTGAGGAAAGGGTCTTTGCTTTGATGAAGAAATTGCCCAAACTCATGTCTCATTAGTGTTTCCTAAGGTTCTTTGGAAGTGAACAACAGTTTAATTAAGGGCTGACGTAAACACGTTTCTGCACACTTTCCCTGCAGCATTTTATCACATTAGAATTGATCAAAATTGTTGCCTTGGGCTGACTTGAACAGATATACATCTGGAGCGCCATTTGTGCAAGCTGCCGACGAGTTGAGTGCATACGCTGTGTTTCACAGCAACGCTCTTCCTTTGTAGATGAAATTACCTTGTTGGGAGATGAGTTGATCTAACTCTTTATTTGCTTACGCCTTTATCTCTTTGAAGTGATGCTCTGAAATGAATGACATGTGAGGGTTTAGGATATATAGATGTCACAGTGCCAAAAAAATTAAAGTGTACCAAGTAAAAATTATGTGATGACTTGATTTTACAAAATGCTTATGTAAAGATATGCTTAAGTTTAAATGAACCAGCTTATAGGAGTAGCCTACTTGAACTCTTCGTACCTGGCAACCTTTTATTGTGTATTTAACTACACAGTTGGGTTTGTAGGGCCAATGCTAATTGTCCAATTATGAATACAGGCGTGGTGCAGACACTGAAGAGTGACACCATCAATGTGGCTGATTCTTTAAGAAAACATTAACCTCTAACCCTCTGTCATCAAGAAGCATCCTTGCTCTAATCTATTATCACAATTACAATTATTTAGTGAAGTTTTGGATTTAATGTCTGTCTTCTCTGGTGAACTGTAAGCATCACCAGGACAGGAAGCAGTTGGTCTAGTTTAGCATCTTAAACTTTATGCCTTGTCTTAGTTTCTCACACTTTTTTTAGAAATTCAGTGAATAATTTTTTATTCTCCCTTTATATCCAATGACTTCTCTTTTGATGGTATCTATTCATGCAGCATGCATTTTAAGATATCTTGGCTATAGTTACTATATTCATCCTACACCCCTAGATATCACTGTAACATACAGCTTTCACACACAAGAGATTCTAAAATAAACTGCCCAGATATAGTGCCTGCATTGACTTCTTTCAATCTTAGAGTTTTAAAAATTCTCTTCCCAAGTAGCATGTTTCTTTAGCTTCTGCATATTTTTGCATTTCTGATAAAATAATTTTTCACAGGAGGTCAGCCATCAGTCAACCTTTAAAAACATATGCTATGATAGAACATACTACTACTACCACTAAAATAATAATGGAAAAATTATTAAGTAATACAAGGCACAATCTCAAGAATATTTAAGGGAGTCTAGATCTCCAAAGGTCATAGCAGGAATTAAAGAGAAAAAAAATCAGCTAGCTCAATGGATAAGATTTATAGATGGAATAAAAATATAGGAAGACATAGTTTTCTAGTTCAAGGGAATGTCATATGTAAAGACACAGAGTTAGAAAAGAGACCGCGTGGCCCCTAGTTGCCCTAGGAGGTCATAAGCTAATTCACTTCAGTTTAAATAAAACGAAATGGTAAGAAAAAATTCATACAAAAATGTGGCACTCCAGCCAACTTAAAATGACAAAGATACTGTTTGAAGGAGATGATTCCACCTATCCTTTTTATAATGAACAATGATTAGAAGGAGGAGATTAGAAAGGAAATTCTTGATTCAACCAGAAATTGCAAGTGCAAAGGGCATATGGATGGTATGAGAACAGGGGGGAGGGGTGTGGGTGTGTGTGGGGGGGTTTGTTTCAAAGTTTGCTCTTCTGAAATCCATTCATTTATACTTCTTACTTTCTGAATCAAATTTAGATGTCGAGTCTTTACTGGCCTTTGCCATCTCATCAACCAACAACTACTGCTTCTTTGCCCCAGTAGAAACATCAACCAATCCTTTTCTTGTCATCTTGCTTCTCTCTTCAGCTTCTTCGTTTTATGTATTATTCAGCGTGTGCATTTTCAGGTGTGCATTGTTATTCAACTTATATATTTATATATTATTCAGTTTTATTATTATTTAACTTATTTCAACTTAATCTTTTCATGTATTATTCTTCCTGCTTGAGGGACAATAGTTTGGGAGAAGCATGACATTTGTTTTTTCCACCAAAGGTCATTTAAAACCAACTCTCCTAGATAATCATTCCTTAAACTTTTTTTTTCTGTAGCATATGAGTGCATTAAAAATAGAAATTATACCATTTTTCAGTTTGGCAATAGGTGTATTAGACTGAAGACATTCAAAATAAATTTAAAATTCAAACAAAGCTAATTTGATTCATGATTAAAATGTAATAACCAGAAATTCTACCTTTACTTCTCCCAGATATTTAACCTTTCACTTTTGTTCCTTTTTCATTCCAAAGAATTTTTTTCAGTGAGGGGGATTCACTTTGTGCTTACATAGCCTGTGCACCAGAATATCTTTATTGGTTAATAGGCCCCATTTAATAGGAAAACAAAGGCACTTACACCTACTTTCTAATATTATCATTATTTGTCCCCAAAGAAAATGGTTGCAGTATGACCAATGGAGGTAGAGGGATTCCCTGGTGGCACAAGGGTTAAGATGCAACCTATGAAGCTATCCGCAGCCACTTCAGCCAACCAGGGAGCAACCCACAGGGCGCAGCAGGCCTCTCCTGACTCACCCCCTGCTCCCCACAGCAGTGTACTTTGGTCAGTTTGCCTGTTCTGTTCTCCACTCTGTCTCCGGTGAATCCTCTCACCCCCCACGTCTCTGGCCTGTACCCCAGCTCTTGTATGCATAAATAAATATATCTTTAAAAAAAATAATGAGGTAGTTTATGGTCCTTTTTACAACCTGAAGGAGTAGGTTTTATTCTGTATATGCTGCTTTTTCTTTCTTTCTTTTTTTCTTTTTTCTTTTATATATTTTTTGCATCATTTTTCACTTTTGTACAATGTATGCATTTTCATCCCAGTTATAGTCCCTGTAAAATTCCCACAACCCTAGTTTTGATCCTACTCCCTTCTCTCCCTCTGCAGTGTGTCTCTGGTTTATAGTTTGGCCAGTGTGTTTTCTGAATATAAAGTTACCATAATTATGCCTAAAGAAGAATCAGAAAGAAAGATGTACCTTTAACAATTATCCAGTAAAGTCAAGTATAACATTTTCAGCAAGAAAATGCAGAGATTTTATTTTTTAAAAAATTATATAATCACTTATAGTCTTGAACTTCTGTACAAACACTTTTGCTGTATTTACCTTTTACAAAAAGAGACTCTAGAATTTGGCTATGTTTAATGAAGATTCTGAAATAGGTACAGTAGTTCCTATAACCTTGATTGATCATCTCTAGAAGTAACATAACTAGAATGATATTCATTCTGTTTTCTAAGATCTGGTCATATTTTTAATTGTTTTAAAATGATGTACAATATATACTGTATACTATGAGGTCTTTAGAAACATTTTCGGAGTTTAATTTTTTTGAAATGTTTATTTAAGCATAGATGAAACATAAAAGTGTCAATAGAAAGTCACCAAGCTTTTCTTTTTTAAACTTAAGCTCAATATAAACATTATATTGGATCATATTATGTAAGTTTCAATGTATACTATTAAATGCTTTGGTGTCTGTGTGCAGTACATTATGATCACCACTGAAAGTCCGGTTTCCATCCAGCAACATACAATGGATCCCTTTACCCATTTCATGCATCCTCACCCATCAGTTTTTCTTTCAGTAGTTAATTTTTAATTAAAAATTTGGAATAGAAACTTATTCCATTATTTGTAAAGTGCAGGATGTGATGGGGTCCTTTAAACTAACAATTTGTGATAAACTTTTAGCAATCAAAAAAACCTATATTTGTACAATTAGCTTTTAAAGTCATCGCTCTTAAGTGAAATTGAGAAATAGTTTTGACATTTTGAATGTAAATTAGCTGAAATGAGCATCCTTTAAGACTTGGTTTAGAATTTCTCTTTTTTGTGGCAGCAGTAATTGTTGTGGCCTCACTGATGATTTCTTTCCTTTCTTTTTTTCCTCCCACTTTTGGAGAAAATGTAAGGAAATGGTTCACTGACTCATTAAAGTTCTGATAGTTTAGTGATAGCCAGTTAGTCACAGAATTGTAGCTTATGTCTACAAATATACCTATCATTTTTGTAGCCTGTGATGTCTACTTTCTTTACAGTAGCATGTCCATTCTTTAAATGCCAACATGCTGAAAACAGATACTTAATTTTACTGGATGTCTCTACCAGAGCTTAGGTAATATTTTAAATAATAAAATATAGTTGCTCATATTATAGCACCATGAAGCCGTCTTATGCCAAAGAAATTCTTAATTTAAAATGCACTTTTTTCCCTTTTTTATATTTTATATTTTTTATATCTTTTTCATTTTTACACAATGTATGCATTTTCATCTTGGTTATAGACCCCATACAACTCCCGCCCCCCCCCCTTGTTTTGATCCTACTCCCTCCTCTCCCCCACATAATGTGTCTCTGATTTATAGTTGGTTGTTGATTTTGATTTTTACTTTATTATAATTAGTCTTTTTTCCTGGTCCCTTATTTAGGTTTTCTAAATTCCTGCTATGAGTGAGACCATCTGGTATTTTTCTTTTTCTTTCCAGCTTATTTTGCTGAGATCCCTTCCAGCTCCAACCATGTTGCTGCAAATTACATGAGTTTATCTTTTTTGATTGCTGAGTAATATTTCATTGTGTATATGTACCACATCTTCTTGATCCAGTCATCTATTTGGGGGCATTTGGGTGGCTTCCATAGCTTATAGTACTGCTATAAATATAGGGGTGCTGGTGCCCTTTTGAATTAATGTTTCTGTGTCCTTTGGTTAAATACCTAGGAGTGGAATTGCTGAATCATATGGATGCTCCATCTTTAGCAGGTTGAGGAATCTCCACAGCTTTCCATAGAGGTTGGAACAGTTTGCACTCCCACCAGTGATGCAGGAGATTTCCTTTTTCTCCACATCCTCGCCAACATTTGTTATTGCTAGTATTTTTTAACATGTGCCATTCTCACTGGTGTGAGATGGTATCTCATTGTAGTTTTGATTTGCATTTCCCTGATCACAAGTGATATTGAACATTTTTTCATATGCCTGCTGGCTTTTGCATTTCCTCTTTGGAG
Source organism: Talpa occidentalis (assembly GCF_014898055.3). NCBI lineage: Eukaryota > Metazoa > Chordata > Mammalia > Eulipotyphla > Talpidae > Talpa > Talpa occidentalis. Next base: position 15,498,002 of record NW_023605083.1, read on the forward strand.
AAGTTTCTTTTTAGCTCTTCTGCCATTTTTTGACTGGAATATTTACTTTGTCTTTGTTGAGTCTCGTTAGCTCTTTGTGGATTTTTGTGATCAGTCCTTTATCATTAATGTTGCGTGCAAAAATTTTCTCCCAGTCGGTGGGGTGTCTCTTTGTTTTGGTTCCTGTTTCTTTTGCTGTACAGAAGCTCTTTAATTTGATGTAGTTCCAGCTGTATATCTTTGGCTTCACTATCACTGCTTTGGGTGATGTGTCTTTAAAGATGTTACTGAGGTGTATGGCATGTAGTATTTCACCTATATTTCCTTCTACATATTTTATGGTTTCAGGTCTTATGTCTAGTTCTTTAATCTATTTTGAGTTGGTTTTTGTACATGATGTAAGGTAGTAGTCAAGTTTCATTCTTTTGTATGTAGTGACCCAGTTTTCCCAGCACCATTTATTGAACAAACTTTCTTTGCTCCGTTGCATAGTCTTTGCTCCTTTGTCAGATTAGTTGACTGTAAATCTGTGGGTTTATTTCTGGATTTTCTATTCAGTTCCACTAGTCCGTGTGTCTGTTCTTGTTCCAATACCATACAGTTTTGATTATTATGGCTTTGTAGTATAGTTTGAAGTCTGGGAATGTGATACCTCCATTCCCTTTTTTTTTTTTTTTCAGGAGAGCTTTGGCTAGATAGGGTTTTTGGTGGCTCCATGTGAAATTCATCAATATTTATTCTATTTCTTTGAAGAATGTCATTATATTTTTATTGGAATGGCATTGAATCTGTAAATTGCTTTTGGTAGGATGCCCATTTTGATAATGTTAATTCTTCCAATCCATGAGCAGGGGATGTCTTTCCATTTCTTTGTGTCTTCTTCTGTTTCTTTTAACAGTGTTTTATAGTTTTCATTGCATAGTTCCTTTACATCTTTTGTTAGGTTTATTCCCAAATATTTGACTTTTTTTGTTTCAATAATAAAAGGGATGGTTTTCTTTATTTCTTCTTCTTCAGACTGATTGTTTGTGTATAGAAAGGCTACTGATTTTTGCGTGTTGATTTTGTATCCTGCTACTTTACTAAACTGATTGATTAGTTTGATTAGTTTTTCTATGGAGTTTTTGGAGTTCTCTACCTATATTATCATATCATCTGCATATAGTGATAGTCTAAGTTCTTCCTTCCCTGTTAGAATTCCTGTATGTCTTTCTTTTGTCTTATTGCTCTGGCTAGGACTTCCAGTATTATATTGAAAAGCAGTGCTGAGAGTGAACACATTGTCTTGTTCCAGATCTTAATGGAAATGCTTTAAACTTCTCACCATTGAGAATGATACTGGCTGTTGGCTTGTCATATATGGCCTTTATGATGTTGAGGTTTGTTCCTTGTATCCTGAGAATTTCAAGGGCCTTTATCATAAATGGGTGTTGTACTTTGTTGAAAGCTTTCTCAGCATCTATTGATACTATCATATGGTTTTTATATTTCTTTTTGTTGATGTTGGATTACATTGATTGATTTTCGGATGTTGAATCATCCTTGTGTCCCTGAAATAAATCCTACTTGGTCGTGGTGAATTATCTTATGGATAAATTGTCGGATTCTGATAGCTAAAATTTTATTGAGAATTTTTGCATCAGTATTCATTAGAGAGATTAGCCTGTAGTTTTCTTTTTTTGTGTTGTCTTTGTTTGGTTTTAGTATTAGTGGAATGTTGGCTTCATAGAACGTGTTTGGTATTATGCCTTCCTTGTCAATTTTTTGAAAGAGTTTATAAAGGATAGGCACTAGTTCATTTTTGAATGTTTGGTAAAATTCATTTGTAAATCCATCTGGTCCTGGGCTTTTGTTTTGGGGTGGGTTTTGCTTACCATTTCAATTTCACTGCTCGTAATTGATCTGTTTAGGTGTTCTATTTCTTCTTTATCTAGCTTTGGGTGATTGTAAAGTTGTAGGAATTTGTCCATATCTTCCAGATTGTTGAACTTATTTTCATATAACTATTCATAGTATTTTCTGATTATTCTTTTGATTTCTGCTGTGTCTGTTATGGTTTCTCCTCTTTCATTTGTGATCTTATTTGTGCTTTCTCCCATTTTTCCTTTGTGAGCCTGGCTATGGGTTTAAAATGTACTTTTATTTAACTTTTATGTTGATGAAGTTTCAGAGAAACTTAACTTTAATAATTTTTAATTTTAGAAATACAAAGTACAATATTGGTAGGTGATTTATGAGAATCCCTGGAATTTGCTTCAAATAATATAGTGAGAGTTAGTGTAGATAGAGTCATGATGGAATAAGATTGGCTATGAGTTGGTGATTGTTGAAGCAGGGTGATGAGTACATGGGAATCCATTATTCTTCTACTTGTGTCTATATTTGATATTTTTGCTAATGAAAACATAAATTTTATATCATATGATTTGGAATATCTCACTGTACATTTATCAACCTCCATAAAAATCAGTATTACTCAAAGTGTTAAAAACAGGGCCCATCTCTCCTACCAACTGGTTTTCTCTCAGCTTCCCTATTCAAACTAACTGGATGGTACAATATCTCAGTCACCCAAGATGTAACCTCTATATCAGTTATTATTTGAATTCAGTTTATTCTGCTTAACTAGGTATTCACTGACTTTACCTCCAGTCTTATTTCCAGCTCTCATGATCTATCTTTTGGCAATAATAAATACTTATAGAATGAATGAATGAGGGAATTTATGACTACTTCCCCCTGTTGCCATTTTTATACAGTTTTGCCATTGGTTTTTCGTTGTCCATGTCACCTCACTTGATTTTAAGTTTTATGGAGGCTGAAACCAGATCTAGTTCACTGTTGTAGCCCCAACAACAGTGAAGTGTCTGTCATAAATTAAGCCTTCAATAAATATTTATGGAAAGAATGTATTAATTAATCTGTCTTCTTGAGTAGTCCCCATCACTGCTGTCTCCATTTCAACTAGTTCATCCTCCATGTAGTTTCTGGAGGGATTGCACTAGACAATAAATGTGATCGTATTTCACCCATTGATTGTTTTCTGCCATCTGGGTAAGCTTCCAGATATTTACATATGAAGTATGTGGCCCCTGGTCTTGTAGGTCCTTCCAGCTGCTCACTCTCCTGCCTCATCTCTATGCTTCATCACTCCACAATGTACTTATACTATGTACATGTTACATGACCTTGACCTCCTTATTCAGAATATTTTATCTCTCTGGGAATGTCATCTCATCCACATTTTATACATAGCACCACTCAGTCACCTTCCTCCACCTGGATAAGGGGGTAGTGGGCAGAGGTGGTCACTGTCGCCTCACATTAAGAATGGAGAAGTCACAGCAAACGCCTGTGCTATCAACATACTTCCTCCCTCTCAACTGTTGACAACCATTTGGTTATTATTTTCACTGACAGTGACTGTCCCCCCAGCTGCGATTACTTTTCATTTTCCTAGCATCCTCACTACTTTACCTAGCAAGTAGAGGAACCCAATAAATATTTGCAGAATGAGTAAATTAAGGAATGTGTTTTCTTTGCTAAATAAGTAATGAGTTTTCCGTAAAAGATGTTAAATCAATGATATACTTACCAGCATACCCAGAAATTGTTTGTCATATTTGTGCCAGGTTTTCCTCTTTCCACAGTGAGTCAAAAGACAAACCTCCGAATCATATAATTCTAAGAATGAAATGCTTGAGAGACAAAAAATTCTTGATGTGAACCAACAGGTCAAGGAAATGCACTGATGGGTTTTTCAGAAGGTTAAGATTTATTTAGTAATAGGAGTAATTCTGATAATTTTAATGAAGTTTTGGGTTAGTATCAGTAGAGATTTTTTTCTGACAGATATCACAAAATTTTAACATAACTGCTTTTATGTACATGAGCCAGAGTACAAAAATAATAAAATATTGGAAAACTTGAAATATCCCTTGTTAATTGAAGCTTCTAGTTTAAGAAAGTCATAAAGTTTGAGTTTTTCCCTTTTCCATTGCAGATATGTCTTCTCCGACTACTATGAAGAAGCCTGAAAAGCCATTGTTCAGCTCTACATCTCCACAGGATTCTTCTCCAAGATTGAGCACTTTCCCCCAGCACCACCATCCCGGAATACCTGGAGTTGCACACAGTGGTGAGGAATTTCAGAAATAGAGAAGCCTCCCTCTTGTTTGCAGAGCCCATACCCAGTCACAATTGGATCAAATTTTTTTCTTAACAAAATATAACAAAAATTTTCAAAGCCATAAATAAATACCATCTATGTATATAATTTTAATTACCTTTATTGGAAAGATGATAATTACAAGAAATTAGAAAATATGGGCCACATAGTTATCTTAACAGGATTGGCCTAATTATATGTTTGAAAGATGGAATTCGAGTATGTTGCTGAGTGTAGAGTATTTCCAAAGATATTCCGATATGTAGATACTGTTTCCATAGATACTATTTTCTATTTAAAAAATTCAGTGTTTAACTACTTATTTGGGAATGAAATTGATCTGAAAAGTAAAATAGGTGTTTAGTTTGACAATTATTTTACTGGGTTGTTAGAAAGGTCATGATTCAATTTTGCTTGGAAATACAGAAAAAATACACCATGATTTTTCCAACAACCCAATATTTGCCTGAATCTTTCCCATGGACAAGTACTTAATAGTATATACTTGATATTAATAGATATATTGAATACTTGATATTATATAGTATCTTAATTTGGATAGGAAAAAATCCAATATTTGCTCTTTAAGGAATAACTAATATTAAATAATCTTCCACAAATTAAAGATAAGCTATAACAGTAAATCATATTGTATACTTTCTACCTGTTATTTTTAAGTCCTAGGGAGACTTAATTTTAGGTGGAGAAAATTTTATATAAATATGTTGATAGTGATACTTTCATTACTTTAAATTTATAGTTAGGCAATTCCTTATCCCTCTAACAAACTGAATCTGGTTTTTAAACCTTATTAAAGGGACATGCCATCTGTTAAAATGATGTCCTTATCTTTGGTCTGCAACTGTATGTTGATATGTATTGTCGCTATGCTTAAAAATGTGCATGACCTTTATTGCTATCATTAAGGAAATTATAAAGTTAAGAGGATACACAAATCAAATATAGAATAAGATTTTTACATTTATTGTACATGCTGCAAAGATAGCCAAAAAATCAGTTTATGCATACATTTGTAATGTTGACTACTTAGGCTAAATTAGCTTGAAAATCAGATCATTCATTTCTTATGATACCTGATTAAAATATTCATACTGCTAACATTTGGGAAAAATTAAACAGTATATTTTAAACAATAAAACGTGATAGACCTACATAAGCCTTCTGCCTTGGTCCTTCACCAGATATTTGTTCAGTGTGTATTGTGTTAGGCTCTGTTGTGCCTACATTGATTATGAGTGATAGTTTCTGTCCTTAAAGAGCTCGTAGTATAGTGGGGAGCCAGGGGACTACTCATCAACTAGGCACTTTACCTGGCTACTTGGAGGAAGATTAGATGCCTGGAGGAGGTGTGTTCTAAACTAAAATTTGATGGTTGAATACACCACAAGAAGGAAAACAGGCCAGGAAGAAGGGTGTTTCCAGCAGAACAAACAGCATGTATAAATGCAGTGGCAGTTAGGCAGCAAGGAACTGCCACAGGTGTACATCCAAAGAGCCACATATCTTTCATGTGGCCAGAGAATAGCCTGCCAGGAGGGAGTGACCAGAGATGAGGCTAAAGATGTGGTATAGTACTGGGTCCTGATATACTTAAAGAATATCTATACCTCTGTAGTTGTTGGGATTTTATTCTGGAACCCAAGATGGAGCTCTGTATTTCCAGGGTTAGTGTACAGATGTGAGTGAAGCTCATGTTAAATTGAGCTGAGATTGAGAGCTCTTGAAAACTAGATAAAGGGCCTCCCTGGTGGCATAAGGGGTTAAGCGCCATACTATGAAGCAATCTGCAACCTCTGCAGCAGGAGTTCGATTCTCCCAGCCAGGGAGCAACCCACATGGAGCAGCAGACCTCTCCTGTCTCGCCCGCTGCTCCTCTCAGCAGTGTATTTTACCCAGTCTGCCTGTTCTGCTCCCCACTCTCTCTGGTGAATCCTCTCACCTCCACATTTCTGGCCTGTACCCCAGCTCTTGAATGCATAAATAAATTAATCTTTAAAAAAAATAAAAGAAAACTAGATAAAAAGATGCTCTATTTAATGTAGGTGTTTGTATTCCCTTAAGTTATACGTTCAAGTGTATTTCTTAAATAAAAGTCATATTTCAATAATGGGTTGTTTTAAGAAATACATAATTGTTTTGTGAAACATCCCATTGATAGAGTATGCTCAATGTGAGTATGAAGAAAGATTACATGAGGCACTTGTTTAAAATCCAGGGTCTGGTGCCTTACCCCTTGTAGGTCCTCATCCAGTAGGTCTGTGGTTAGGCTCAGCAATCTGCATTATAACAATCCAGAGGATTCTGAGTACTCTGGACACTCCGGAGTAAAGTTGTGACCTAAAAATGAAATTTGTGATCCTTTTATATACAATCTTAATTTCTTGTATCCTCTGGAAAAGCTTTCTTGGAGGAAGATAAGCAACATCCCTTTAAAAGTTTTCTATTTTATTCACACAATTACAAAGTTGGAGCTAAAGTCATTCCAGATGATTTTCATTTATAGGTCATGGAAAGAATTTATTTTTTCATATTATTTGCTAAGTTGTCTCATAAAGCATAAAACATTTATCATTTGTAATTTCCTATGATTTGGATCAAATAATAAATAGAAACAGACATTTTGTCCTTACTTCTGCATATACTAATTGGTACTCTAAATTTGTAGTTATGCGATTGTTTCCCTCAACTTCATAGTGATAATGATCATGGAATGATACTTACCCCATTTTTCAAACTTAAGAATTACATTTCAAAAGCCAAACAATAAGTTGTGGCCATACCAGTGTTGAAAAGTTACAGTACAATTAAACATTGTACACATTGCATATGTTTTGTATATTTTTTCTTTTTATAACATGAGATTTATAGGTAAACTGCTATGCCTATATGAAAGTTTAAATACACATTCCTACAGGTTTTATTCTGTCTTAATAATATTTTTTAAATCTACATGTAGTAAAAGTTAGACTAGGAAGAAAGATAGTTACAAGACTTTATTACAAAGGAACATTTTCATTTTAAAAAAAAAAGAGTTCCAGTGTCCTCTGTTCAAATGCTTGTAAGCATTTGTACAATAGCCAGGTAATTACTTAGGACATAATTGCCTACTAGTTATTAACTTCCCTTCTAACCGATCGTCAAGTAAAATATACAGGGAAAATATTTATTTAAAATTGGATTATACTTCTGTTTTGAGTTTTGATAGAAACTTTGAGAGTCTGCTGCCCTCTAATTAATGCTGTGACTTGTTTTGTACTTAAAAAACAAAAATTTTCTGATTAAAGAATGTGTTCTGATGGCAAATAACTTTGCTTAGAAAAATGTTTAGTCAATTATTGACTTAACCTATAAAGATAAACTTTTTTTTTTTAAGATTTATTTATTTATACAACCACTGAGTACAGTCAGAAGTGCGGGAGGGTGAGAGGATTCACCAGAGCCAGAGCAGGGAGCAGAACAGGCAGACTGATGAAGTACACTGCTGAGGGGAGCAGCGGGTGTGGCAGGAGAGGTCTGCGTGCCATGTGGGACCCTTGCCGTCTGCCGAGGATTGAGCTGGCTCTGCAGAGGCTGGGGGCAGCTTCACAGCCCTGCGCTCAACCACTCCGCCACTGGGGAAGCCCTAAAGATAATTTTTTTAATCATCCCTAGAGCTAGAAAACAAAATAGTTGGTTCCCTAAAATAGAGATTGTGTCTATGTGCTTAGCCATAGTGCTGTTGAGTATGAATTGTGTAAAGAGGGTGTGGTTAAATCATGGGGAGAAAGCTAAGAGATACTGATTTAAAGTTTCACAGTGTTCTTAGGATTGGAACAGAGTAGTGAGGAAAACCACTGACGAGTCAATCTTTCCTTTTCTATCTCCTGCAGTCATCTCAACTCGAACTCCACCTCCACCCTCACCGTTGCCATTTCCAACACAAGCTATTCTTCCTCCAGCCCCATCGAGCTACTTTTCTCATCCAACAATCAGATATCCTCCCCATCTGAATCCTCAGGATACTCTGAAGAACTATGTACCTTCTTATGACCCATCCAGTCCGCAAACCAGCCAGGTAAAAAATGAGAGCGAAAATAAGCTTAGAGTGTAAGGGAAAGTGAACGGGTCTAACTATAAGACCTGAAACTTAGACAGTATGTCTGGCAGAACATCAGCCTTGTGAAATTCATCTCCAGGAAGTTTCTTGGTGACTCAGTAAGTTTTTATTTAAAGGTGGCTGAATGACAGGTAGGAAGTGTGTTGCCCCAAAGGGGCACATTTGTGAAGATATTTTTGGTTTGATGTTTTTGGATTTTCATTGACTGAAGAGAAAGTTTATGCAGAAATTACATTGACAAAAAACTCTGAGCTGGAGTTCACACCTCTGAGATACCTGGTTTGACACAGATACAAAGTGCTTATTTCAGGCAGGAACATGGTATGAGCTAAAATAAACACACAAAAAAGAACTTACAGTTGTATGTATAGACCAACTATTAGGTATAAAATAAGCTTTGGTAATGTAAACATTTTCAGTGTTTGATGACTACTTGAATATTCTTTGCACAGACCTGACTACATCAACAATGAGTGACATTACCAGAAGTGCTTTTTTTTTTTTTTTTTTTTTTTTGTGCAGTGGTTTTAGGGATTCATTGTGTAAGTGTAGTGACTCATGTGTCTTTCTTACTCCCCAAACATGTGGTTTCTTCTCGCTCTCTAAACTTTATAGCAATTTGGAATAAGAGGATTTGCCACAATCAAGCAGAGAGTTTTATCAGTGTCTAGACCCTTCCAAAGCTGAATCTGTCAATCATCATATCCAAAATGTCATTTGGATCTGGTCTGGTATTTGGCTCTGCTGCTTTACCGCCATGGTTTCTGTCCATTCCTTCTTTTATACTTTTAATGCTCTGAAGGATTTTCATAAACATTCTGTCATTAGTGCCATTCAATAACTAAAATGCCAGTGAGTGTATGGACATACCAATTTAGAATTTACCAAGAAAGATGTGAAAAACAAATTCCCTTGGTCTTAATTTAATTGTTAAAATGAAGCAAAATGGTCCTCTCTGAATGTTTTGTTTTGAATAACAACATACCCAGCACCATTGAGGTTACTCAAAAGTCACCTATACTTTCAGATCTAGTGACTAATAAGGTTAAACTAAAGACACTATTCTTGATTCTTGAATTTGAAGTTAAACTATTTGTATTTTACAAGAAAACATTCAAACGGTGTAGTACTTTTAATGACCTATAACAATAATCAGTTTTTACTGGTATCAGTCTAGAAATAAAATTTGCTGTCAGAGCATGGATTCAAAAGTCTCAGTTCCATAGAGCATTTTGCTAGACTCAGCTGGGAACAGTGCGCACAAGGTCTGATTTTAATTTGTGTAGAATTTCCATGAATAACAAAGTCTAATTAAGACATCCATTAAAAGTCCTTAACGTTAATTCAGTGTGGAAAATCTTAGAGTTCCATTGGATTTTTTTTTTTTAACTGATGTCTTAATTAGGCACTGTTAGGGGAAAAATTATGCAAATTAAAATCAGGCCCTTAGAGTTACGCATTTCTTTAATTATTCAGTGCTTGTTTTACGTATATTTCAATTTCTTTATAAGTTAAGGGAGCATATTAGGTGCTAATCTGCCTATATTGTTCTCAGTTTTTCTTCATATTTTCAAGGTAAAGATCTAGAGCCTAAGAGAAGCTTCTTATTCTCATCTCAATTAAAACAAAAAGAATCCCTCTCAGGATTTGGTATAATAGCAGCAGTGTAGTAAGTAGGATAATCCTTTCCTAATACTGTTCAACTTCATCTTCAGATAAGAGGTCTTTCTTTTCAGATCATCAGCATGAAAGTTTATCTATTAACATCCATAAAAGATAGAAGCTTTACAGTGTAGCTTCGACTATTTGAACTAGTAGAAAACCGAAAAGAAATAACCTTCCATTCTTCTGGCCCTAGTTTCAGAGAAGTTATCTGTATTGGCTTGGGAAGTCTTTCTTTCTCATTTTTACCAATTTTAAATGAGAGAAATGTCCATTGGTTCATGTCGATTCAGTCCTTGTAGACAAAGCCATAGAACAGGTGAGGTTAGCATTGTCTTTTTTGACACTCTTCCCTTCCATGCTCTCAAGCAGGTACTGTCAATCTGTTTTGGTGACCTTGGTATGCAGACATGCTTTTTAACATCAAATGTGCCACCAACGATAAAATGAGGTGGTTTTTTTTTTGAGTTAAGATATATAAATCAGTCTTTTGCAATGTTCGAATAACCGGAGGGTGACGGTCTGCCTTAGAAACAAACTACTCTTTCCCCTTGAAAGAAAAAATGGGTCTTTACAGAGAAAGCTGCGGAGTTATTTTGTAGAATTATTACATCCTCTTTGATGTTTAACTCAAAACTAATTAATTTGCATTTCAAAATAAGATGCTTGATATTCAGCTTTTTAATTCTAACAATGGGGGGAAAAGAGAGTTCTCATTCACCTGTAGTCAATTTTCCTTCCCAATATCCTCCAGCTCTGCACCAATTTTGATTGTTAAGTCAAGCAACTGAGATGCCTCATCCTCCCCACAGCAATTTGGAGATTAATTGCATTGCTGCTACACCGATTAGAATGAGACAGTCATGCTATTCAATGGAATATTTTAAATAAAATTAGTTTAAAGGTATAACTCTCTCATAGGTTTCCATAGGGGGGAAATTCTGGTCAATTTTCCTGACATGAAGTTAAATACTTAAAATTACTCATGATGAATGGTCAGGATATTCAAGAAGTCCATTTTCTTTTTAAATAAATAATGTGGCTTCTGAGGAACTTCAGATGTTGAAGTTACAGTATTTACTTGTTGTTAGCTGTTCTTTTTTCCTTTAAGGAATGTCTACTTTAAATTTATATGTAGTTACTTAGATACATATTCTGCTTCATAGCTTTTTTTTTTTTTTTTTTTTTTTTTTTGCTGTTAACAGTGCAGATTATAAAGACCAAATATCTGTGGAGAATATCCTGCTAGCAAATTGTTGTGTACACTATGCAGTGGAGAATTCCAACATGAATGTCATAAAAAATAGCATTCTTTGACTAGAAAAATACATTTTAGATTCTGCAAACAGCATACCCTTAGGATTTCATCTCCTACCACAGATACTATTTTTGTACCTGGGGCTAAAAACTCAGATAATAATATCTTTTCTATCATTACCCAGGGGATTTTCTCAGTTAGTTCCCACAAATGTCAACAATAAATGTTTTGTGTAACTCTCCACACCCAACAATGGAAGAGTAACTCAAATAACAAAAGCATATTTGATTGCTCTCTGTTTCACTTCAGCACATTTTAATTTACTTTGGAACTCTTTTCTTTATAGATGTTAGAGCAGACCTAGTTCAGCATTTTATATCATTGTGTGGATCTGAAACTTTAGATACTCTATATCTCATTCTGTTTGCATTAGTATATCATCAAAAGTTGAGTGGAGAGCCTAGAATATAAACTGTTGGATGTGAGTATCTGAGCATAACTGTGTGAGTGAGAACCAGCATTTCTGTCTGCAGAAGAACGAGCTTGACTGTAAATGATGGAAATTATAAAGTTTGATGTGTTTGATCTCCTAGATAATCTTGTCTTCCTGTGTCAGTGATATCATCATTTAGGTGAAAACTGTGTTCTGAAAGCCAAAACTGACTCATTGTAGAAAATGAAGAGTGGAGAAGGAAGCACTGGTTGTTAATTCTCACTAGTTCAGTAAGGACTTCCATTTTAGCATTGGGCTGAGTATTTAAGTCTACACTTGAGTTGTCTGGCTTACTAAAAAAAAAAGATCTATTCTACCTGGCTTTCAGGGATGTTGTGAAAAAAGAATTAACCTATATAAAGTGCTTTAAAGATGAAGACTTTCTTTTAATTGCTGCTGCTTCTTATTACTACTAACCATCGGTTGACCTCTCTGACTCAGCCTTGAGAGGGCTCAGGTGGCAGTTCTACATCGTGCAGGGTCCACTAGCCTGAGCGTGCAGCGTGGAGTTGTTGGACAAGATGACTGCCTTTTGGATTGTTTCACCCGGCATTCTGTTTTTGTTTTGTAGCCTAACAGCAGTGGTCAAGTAGTAGGGAAAGTGCCTGGCCATTTCACGCCTGTCTTGGCACCCTCTCCCCATCCCAGTGCAGTGCGACCTGTGACCCTGACCATGACAGATACTAAACCCATCACTACATCCACTGAAGGTGAGGCAGCTTCACCTACAGCAACCAGTAAGTATTTCTGTAGGAAATGAGAAATGTCCATCAGAGGCACCATTGGATATCTGATCCAAGGTGGAAAACACGGCAACTTTTCCAGCTACCCAACCAGATGGAGATTTCTCATTTATGTAGAACAAGCAGGCATGTGTGTAGCATGATTTTCACACGCTCTCTGTTATCAAATATCAGTCAATGCAGCATATTTGAAAAGAGAGAAGCGGATTTATTTGAATAAACAGTTATAACAAAAATGAGCCATGCCTGCTTGCTCAAGGTATACATCGAAAATGCTCTGAATAACTTAAAAAGGTTTTTATATCACCCAAGAGAGATTAGATAATTGTTACTTATTGGAGCATTCCTATAGAAATCAAGCCCCTATACAAGGCAGAATGAATCAGTGCCTCTAAGATAATTGCATGTTTACATTACTCTAGGTTGTCATTGTGAGAAACAGTCACACATTGTTAAGTATAGATGAGAACATTTCAAAGTTTAGTTCTTAGGTACATGTAAGCTACCCGTACTTTCATTGTCTGCAACTGTAATTTTTTTTTTTTATGATTTTGCCTATCCTGGTACATCAGGCACTGTGCTTTTTAGCATGTCCATAATATTTTATATGTCAGAGATGTAGCCAGTTAACTTACATACCACATGCCAATAACCCAGATGATTCTTTTCTTCTTCACATAAGATGCTCATAAGTGTGCAAGGGATTAATTTTTAACTGGCTTCATCCAGACTATTGGCTTCCCAAATCTGAAGCAGTGTGCACATATTGGTAAGGTGGAAAGAGTAACGTTCCAGCCAACAGGGATTAGCATGTTTCTTATCAGTTATACACATATCTTAAATATAGACCTTCTGCCTTCCCTAAGGCAAGAAAATCCCCATGTTCTGGAAATTCCTATGTGGAATAACAGACAATTGGAAGCACCACTGGCTCTTTCTTTCTCAGTAATTGGGAAGATGTTTGCTTTTTTTTTTTTTTTTCTTTTTGGTGTGTGTGTGGCTTCTAAAAGACTAGGAAGGAAACCTGTAAGAAAAATGGACAACTTTGTACAATGAATTCAACATTTCTTTCTCAAGATTCATGAAGCCCCATAGACTAATAAATCCATATAGGCTTGAAATTCCCATCAATAATCATTAACACTTAGAAATGGCTTGTTGGTAGAGGGTTCTACACGAGCGAACACTTCCCTGAATGCCCATATGGATGAGATCTGCATCAGGAAGACGAATAATTCATTTGTTCCAAAGGTTAGCTAGGTACATTACAGCCACTAAAACACCACATGTATTGGCTTCTTTGAGCAAACACAGAGTCAATCATTTAGCAAATAAATAGAAAACATTTTTGTAAAAAGTCAAAAGACTATTTACAGGTAAATAATCAGAGACAAATTTCAGAAACTTCTGATACCTATTCTGAGTGACATTGAGAAATGAGATACAAGGAGAGATCAGAGCTAAATGGTCACATCTCACTTACAGGAGTACTATTGGTCTGTTAATAAATTGTTTTTATACTCACATACAGATTGACCAAAAAAGAGATATGATTTGACTAGTAAAATCATAAAGTGGTCAAAAGAAATATCTGGATTGTACAAAAATGACGACATTATCCCATTTTCTAACCTCATAAAGAAATAAAGTGAGTCAGTTTTCTTTCCTCTAAACAAATTTCTAGCTCCAGCTCCCAAGCATCACAAATAATAAGAAATTAGTCATTGAATGGATAAGTGAATAAAATTAAGGAAAATCCAAAGACTAAGAAAATCTTTTTCTCATGGATGAAAAGAAAGAGTAGGATTGAGGTGGTGCCCTCTCTGTGCAGATGAACCTCCTCTTCTGCACCCACTTAGATGTGCTTCATTCCGGAGATTGAGAAAGGGCTGCTGGCTGCTTATGGCTCGTTTTACATGGGCTCTTTATTCAGGAATAATTAAAAGAGGAATTGTCAGAATCTTCAATATTTTTAAAAGCGGACCTAACAAAGCCTGAATGAATGTAATTCTGTGGCCCTTCAGATGAACATGGCAGAATTTAAGTACTAATTTTTAAGAAGTCTTTTAAAAATTAATTTCTGAATTCCTCATTAATCTGATAACTTAAGACAGACATTTTAACTTTCTTTACACGTGTAAATGTAATATGTTGAAAATTGAGTTCAGCTCATTGCAACATGGAACAATGAAATTGCTTAATACTGAGAAGATTCAGTAGTATTTTCCTTGTGAAAAGAAGCAAAAATCTTTAGGAACAGGGAGATCATCCTTTGGGAAAATTTACTCTGTACCAGAAAAACACTTGTGTAGAAAGTTACTTGCAAGGTGAGGCCATATTAACTTAAGTATTATTCACCATACACTTAAACTGCTAGGTGACCAAGTATTTAAAAGGTGTCATCAACTTTTAAATCACATTGAACATCAAGAAAGGTCTTCCTGGACCAATTATAAAAAAAAGACATTTTATGATTTTGGAAAATAAAGACTTTTTTCAAAAGCATCAATATCAAACTTAAGGTCACTAGTCACATTAAATAAAACACAGATCAAATTCATTCTGTACTGATATAATAAAAAAAAATAGGTTGTCCTTCATGTTAATAATATTAGAAAGACTTTTTGAATACGACATTTTTCATCCCATATCATCAGGCACATCTGTTTATTAAGTCCCATCATTAAAGGGACTTCACTTTTTCTTGACAGGCTTTCAGGCTGCTTTTACATTCAGAATCACAGACTGTCATTGATTATTCCATTACTGGACAATTAATATCAATACCTTTAAGAAAAGGCCCCTTCTAGGTAACAAGTCCGTGGTACTCCTGCGAATCTGGAACCAGAGCATGTGAGTGTGAGACATCCACATCAAAGCATGGGATAATGTGTTACTAGGTAGATTTTTGGGGAGGGGAACAACTAGTTGAATTGAGGCCAACTCATACTTCTTTTATATCACTTTAGTGTTCACTCATACAAAAAAGAAGAGAAATAGAGACACTTTTTTTTTTTTAGTTGCAAATCCCACTTCTCTGGGTTTCTTTTACATGGACAGGGTGTTCATTCTGATAGTTCACAATTTTTATCTTTGTTTTTGTTCTTCCTTAATCAGCCTACACAGCCTCAGGCACATCTCAAGCCAATCGATATGTGGGACTAAGCCCAAGAGACCCATCCTTCCTACATCAGCAACAGGTGGGCAAGTTTCCCCCAGGTGTGATGGTGTAGCCACGCTTTGCATTGGTGCTTTTCTCCATGCTGCCTCTCAGATCTGGACTCAGACCGGGGCTCACGGGGCTTCTGAGAAAGAAACTGATCGTTTCATTTTCCCAAATATTTTCTCATTTATCTTTTGTTTCTCTCCTCTCTGAATAGGGTTTCTTAAGTTGGCTCAAGACCTTTTCCATCTTTAGCATATATGGATAACATCCATGAATAACAGTGTTTCAGCCAAAGAGTATTTTCCTCAATCTTATAGGCTAGAATTTACTAGTCAGTTGCTTCCAAAGACAAAAATTGAAAACTGATTTAAAAGCCAATTAGAGTAGAAGCAGTACACAATTTGTGTTTTTGAGCTCTTTCATGCTTTCCAGATGTTTTACTCCTCATTTTGGTATTTTAGTCCAAAAAGATGAGTTATGAAGCTAAAATCTCAGGCGACACATCATTCCTATTTTAATAGGTTTAAATTGGTTTACTGATTTCAGATGTGATAAAACACTTTTTTTGTTCTTTTTTCTTACATCATTTATGTTTCAAGTAGCATTTTAAATTTCACATCTCATTAATGCTGTAAATTTAATGCAAATGAAGTGTTTACCCAAACTGTGAAAATATACAGCCAGGATTAATGGTGGCTTATAAACAAATTAGCCACAGTCAAAGGCATGGACCATACCAATACAGAAGTCCCACGATTATAGTTATAGGGTGGCAGAAGTAATTCTAAGCACTTCAGAATTTAAAGATATTTTATGGTGCATATGTTTGCTGCTCTCAAGTTTTGATAGCTGAGTAGTTTGAAATTAACAGTGTGCAAAATAGCACATAGGAAAAAAAATGGGCAGTAATAAATAAGAGCTGGTGTTATCTAGCTTGCTCTTCATTTGGAAGTTGTGTGTGCCTATGTATGAACTTTTACATATGTAGAAAGTCTTTACAGCTACTCATGCGAGTTTCTTTCATTTTGGATGTGTCCACTATGTCCATTTAGCTTATGTTTATTGCACCTATCTTAACTGCTCCATGTGGAATTCTCGAGTCCTGCCCAGTTGCAGACCAAGGTGGTAGACTACATAGACTACAAGGTCACCACATGCAGGGTTCAGAGAACTCATAAAGATGATAGCTTATTCAAGATATTTGACATTTTGCCAGGTTTAAAAAAAGCAAAACAAAACAAAACAAAAGAGTGAGAACTAACTGAAAACATCTGTACACAGTTATGAAAATACCAAATAATAATTAGTGGTTTTACCAGCCATTGGCTTTTCAACATAATTCTCTGGAATGTTGCTTTTTTTCACCTCTAAAATTGCTATAATATAAATGTGTTATAATTACTATAATATGGTTCTATTTGACAAATGTATGTTCATTGTGTTTTTTAAAAATATATGCAGGATTTACAGGTTTAGAAACTCATTTTTAAAAATTATTCCACATATTTTCAGAAATATTATTGTCACGGGATTTGCATTATTCTTTATGACACATCTCTAATTTCCAGTTAATTTTAAATTTGTAGAAACATGTCTCCATTATTTAAATCCTTTAGCCCCAAATGCATTTAGAAATTATAACCATTTTCATATATTTATTCCCCTGAAACCTATGGCAGCTCTATTTTTTTTATTTATCGCATATGATTAACACTGCAGCCTCACATAATCAAGACCACACACAAAAGTTCACAAAAGTTACTTCTCCCTTCATATATAGTTTAGAATAGATAAAGAAAATAGCAAGCATCATGAAAATAAGTCTTAATGTAGAGTTCTGAGTAAGTTTTAATTGAAAAAGTATATGTTTTATGTATATTATACATGCACACACACAAGTTTCAGAACTACAGTTGCTTTCATCAAAACTACCACTTGTTATTTAAATAAACGATGTGAAGCAGAGACCACCTACCATATAAATATCATTTGTTCAGTCAGATATAGTTGATGTATTTGGAGTGTATGATATATTGATCCTTGAATTAAAAGACTATAAGCTTCATGACTAAAAAAGTAATGTTCAATTTTAAATATTATCAAACAGATAATTTTTCCTGAAATATAATGAGTTAGTACTACTCTTTCAATTGAAGAAGTCCAATATGCCAAATTCATAATAAGC
This sequence comes from Talpa occidentalis, assembly GCF_014898055.3. Lineage (NCBI taxonomy): Eukaryota > Metazoa > Chordata > Mammalia > Eulipotyphla > Talpidae > Talpa > Talpa occidentalis. Next base: position 15,515,773 of record NW_023605083.1, read on the forward strand.
TATAATTTTGAGACACAGAAAATGAATGTATATGCTTATCATACTATACAGGAATATAAACTAAGGCTTTCATTAAAAGCTGTAACTTTTATTTTTTCATATTTGAAAAGAATCAGAGAGATGAAATTTTATGTTTACTGTGGGATAGAGGGAATAGAGGGACAGAAATAGTTTAAATGACTTCAGTAGAGTAAAGGTTATTCTTTCCTGCAGCAGAAATGAGATTGATTTACTGTGTCCTTTTATTACTTTACAAAGATTTAAAATAGACCACTCTTCTAGCAGCAGGTTCTAAATGCATTTGGTTTAAAGTACTCAATGATGAATGAAAAGGAAAATCAAGGGGTACATGAAATAAAGGTAATCAATCATTTTATATTAGCTCGGAGAAATTCAAAATTAGAAAGGCAGTGGTTTTAGTCTGAGAGAGTTCTTTTAAACATTCCCCATAGCCTTTAATATACATGACCCCTTAAGAATAAATATTGTCACCAGGTACATTCTTTAGTTCATTGGTGGCTGCTTTATAAAGATTTATCCTTTTAGGTTATGAAAAGTATTGATGTCCATTGTTGAGTGCTATTTTTTCTTAGAAAAGAACCCTAATAGAGTCTACATAAATTAGAGTTAGCAATAAATTTAAAATTGTTGAAAAATTTTGACTCTTATAAATAATCTTTCCACAAAGTGACATTAAAACAGAGCTCAATATAGTCATTTCTAACTCACAAGGGTAATGGCATTTTTAAATTAACCTGGAGAATATTAAAACTAACCCTGTATTCCACTTGTAAATGCAATACATTCATATTGGCAAATCTGAATACTAAAAATATATGCTTTTATACCCATTAACTTGATACACATGCAGTTGTTATTTATAATTATACGTTTCTGTGCTTTTTATCATGGTTATCACTGATTAATAGTGGTTGCTAAGTGCCTTGAAATATTTTCGACACAGGTATTTTACCTATCTATAAAGAAGATATCTCATTTGAATCTGAAAAATAAAACTACATAATCGTGGAGAACATTTTAAAAATATTCGTGTAACCAGTTGATAATTCAAAACAATCCTAATTAGTCATAATAATCAGCTCATGCTAAGTGATCAGGACTTTGTTTTCCTTTTATCTCTTAACTCAATCTTGAGTGTTGTTCAGGTCTGGAACTAGACTGTCTTTGGAATGATTGGCTTAGTTCATGCATTCACAGTTGGCATGGGGAAAATTTTTCAATCACAACTTCAATTGAAGCTTCATTCTTTCTTTAACTTTTCTATTGGACAATGGTGGTGGCTTGAAGAACTTGTGGGTCCTGCTTTGGCAAACTGAACTCTTTAGTTTCTGCTGAGAATTTTCTTATTATGATTTGAAGCTATTTAAGAATTGTCAAGGACCGCCTCTCTTACTTCACAGAAATTTAGTAAAATACAGGGCTTCCTGTCTTTATGCTTCATGAATACACTAAGCACATTCAATATGATAGGCAGTGAAGAACTACATTTCCTAAGATTTTGTCTCTTGAGAACATGAGAACCACATAGCAGAGTGTTGGATGTTGCTTAAAAAATAGAGAAATTATTTTGTAATCAAGGCTAACAATTGTTGCATAAATGGTTAATAAGAGACAACTTTCTTGAATTAGCTCCAATTCATTATTTGGTCTCTCATAATGAATTTGCAAATTACTGGCCTTTTTTCTTTGCTACCATAAAAGTCTGGTAATATGAGAAGGTTTAATAAATTCCATTATCACTGTTATATTTGAGTCTAAGGTCATAATAAAAGTATAAATCCTTACTATCATATATTAATACAACAAATTAAAAAAAAACCCTTATTGCAAATAAAAACTTGTAGTTAAGCTTCTTGTTTGGAAATAAGAGCTCACTGTTCAAACCAGCTATTGAAGTGCATATTAACATTTGGTACAGAATTGAGATTTTAGGTGAACAAATGGGAAGTCATTTTGCCTTTCCTAAGTGAGACAACAAAGTAAGCAATGTAAGATAGAAGGCTTATTTTCATAACCTCAAAATTAAAATCTCTTGACTACAAATGCTGTTTACTATTAAAACTAGTGAATGAATGACCTGATCAGCTCAGGTCCTTGTATTACTTATCACATTTGCATGGATTTTATTGGTGCTTGAGCTTTAGCATGTTACATCTCTTGCATGACTATATATAATGCTACTATCTCAATTTCAATTACTGGGCTACTTTATATCAAAATATTTTCCACACATTTCTTGATAAAATTTAAAAACTAGAATTTGAAAGTACTTTTCATTACACACAAAATTTCTGTTATACCAAATGGCCTTTTTAAGAAATTATGTGCATAGGAATAACTTTTAACTAAGATATTAAGTGAAATCCCTTTATAATATTTGTCCTGGCAAATGGCAAAACCAACGCCAGGTACATTAAAAACACTGGAAAGGTAGTCTTTTATTAGAGACAAGCAATTGAAAGGGCACAAGTGGACTATCAACAAACTTTTCAATACAGTCAGGAAGCAGGCTATCAACACTTGGGCTGTTCTTATTGTGTCTGTTATCATAATTGACAGCTTGACGTAAAACCATGATCACATGACTTCTGGGTAGTTATGTAAATGGATAAGAGGTCACTTTTCACATAAGCTAGCTGGAAAGGAAACACATTTAAAGGAAGTTTCAGTCAAAATAATGGCTATGCAAATGTTTAGCTAGTTCTTAAAAAAAAACAAAAAACCTAGCCTGTCTTTTATCATCCATTCAATTATTCGCTTACTTTAACTGGTTATCAAAAGCTAATATCCAGATAAACTGTTTGAATTAATGTAAAAATAAAATGATGTTTACTGTAACATTAAATTTCAGTCAACAAAATCACATGGTAAAAATATCTTCTTTTCTGAAAATAGGAACTTTAAAAGATCTAAGTTGAACTAGGGAAGCAGAGGAAATTCTGAAGGTTATATTTATGGACACTTTAGACTTAATATGCTCGGACTGCACAAGAAGGGTAGGGTAGGAAAAAAACAATTGACAGACTGGTGTCATGGGTAATAACCAGCCGTCAGGAGTCAGGAGGTTTGGTTTTAGTGTTGATGCAATTAGGGGTGTCTGACCTTGGACAACTCTGTAGTCTTCCTGTCCTGTATCTTTACCTTAGAAAAGTGAAGAGGTTGAACTATAGGACCTCCAAGTTCCCTTGAAACTTTAAATTTTGTAGTTTAAGTAGCCACTGTTAAAAAAAAATAAAAAAGAACTCTCATTTTCTAATGCTTATGATTTATGGTCAGTCATGTTTACTTAGTTCCCAGACAGTACATACCCATTTAACTTAATTCTGCTGTCTAATTCAATTAAATACCATGAAGCATGGGTTTCAGAAATTGATATTAGAAGTAACTTTAAGGTACCAGGGTGATCTTGACTATCTTTAATATATTTATATGGTACATGTCCCACATAAAACACAGTTTTTGTGAACATTTTGCTTGTCCAGCAAATCTATATCCTGTTCATTCAGAAGCTATATTATTTGCTTCTTGACAGGCAATTAATAATAGTAATAAAATAAAATTCTACTAATCTAAGAGTTAAGAGGAAAGTATAAATATTGGAGTGTTAATCTTTTTAAGCACCCCCCAACCCCAAATAGCACCTTTGCTCCAAAAAATCTGCTTCCTTGAGGCCATCTGGAGAAATGAAGAAACCTAAAAGAACATAAAACATACCTTTTAAGATATCCCTGGAGAGTCACTGCAAACTTAAAAAAAAATGTGAAAAGGTGAAATTTGCCTGTGTTGATTATTCTGTTTACAGTTTAATTGTTTTTTGGTTCAACTGAATGCTATTGTCATCATGAGGACCCTTAGTGCTTTGGGCTGTCTGCTGAGTCCAACAATGTAGAACATTTTGCTTACCTTCTTTTCTTTTGTTCCAAAAGCAAATCGCTAAGCAGTCAACAAACCCCCCCTGTTAATAACAATGGAGGGCCCTCATTGGAATAAACAAACTCTGATTCTGGAATCACAGACAATATTGATTCTGTGTGGCTATCTGCATGAATATTTGAGTGCAGTGTAGGGAAAGATAAAGATCCCAATCTTAGGTGTTTCCCCTTAGGAGAAGTTTTGAAGGCAACTATTGATAGATGATCTCCAACCTTGCTTTGCTGAAGCTATCTCATTCGAGTTGAGCTAGAGTGAAGCTCTCATTCCAAAGACTTTATGGAATTCCATTCTGAGAACCTTCATTAAAACTTTACCTTCACTTATTTCATAGTAATTTGGACTATTTCAACCATATCCCTTTACTTATAGCTTTTATGCAAGAAAATCTTTCTTACTTCATCTTTTATTTGCTTTTGAGATTCTGGGCATAATGAGTCTACTATAAAATTTCCTTCATTTTCCAGACAATCTCATTTCATATTGGTAGGTACATGCAAAGAGTTAAAATTATTTATGAGTGTACATTTCTGTAAGGATATGCATGTGATCAGGTTTGTGAAAAGTCTTTACTGTTACAAAAATAAGAATTTCTACCCACTTCAACATACAAATCCACAATTTTAACAGACTGTAGTTCTGAACTAACCTGTACCTAGTATTTTGTTTGGTTACTATGGAGAAAATAGTAATTTCCTCTCTTTTCAAGGAAAATATTTGGAAAACTCATGTGTTATTAAAGATTTGTAAAAAAAAAAAGTATGTGCATGAAATAGATATACTTATGAACACTTAATATTTTAATATTTAATTTTAAAAAAAGAATTGACAGTTGAATTATATTACACTGACTCTCTCACAGGACAGAAATGTAGGAACCTACCCTACTTCAAATAAGATTATCATCTATTATTTTGTACTAATATAAAGCTTAATGTAAAATTTACTTTTGTTAGGAATAATGAGATATACTAATGCCAACGAGATTTAACATGCCCCCTAAAGAAGCTTAAGTATACCTAGTATTAACTTTTTATCACCTGGTATTTCTTCAAAATTTGTTGAGTCAGGACTATGTTGGTCAGTTGATTTACTGGATATTGGGAATTTATTAGGGAAAAAAATGGGAATTTGTTTTTATTGGAAATAAATAAAATGGTTTTATAGGGAATTTGTGGGGTGAAAGTTTTCACTGACTAGATGATTTCTATTTTAATTATTTCATTGTTCCAACTATCCACAGTATCACCTTTAAAATTCACTTTAAAAGGAAATTTATTAATTTAAAAATGCTTTATGCAGAGGAAAGTTAATTAATAAATAATAATAAAAAACTGAAGAGGGATTCTTAGACAATTTATAACATATAAGCACATATAAATATGTCTCCTCTGAAACTTTTGAAAATATTTGTAATGCTTGTCCACAATCTAAAAAAATAGATATATTTTATTTTAATATTTGTTTTTAAATTTTCAGTAAGTGAAATAAAAATAGTACAATACTAATTAATACATTCCCAGTCTTTGGTATTTAAGGTATTATTAAATTAAGTCAATAAACATTTTGTGTAGATTTAAGCATTTTGTTTTATTTGGGGAAAATATACCTATAGCATGTTCCTTAATTATGTATGAAAATGAATAAATAGCTGCAGTTAGTTTTAACTCTTTTGAAACTACTCTTAGGAAGGAAATATTCAAAAATAAGTAGATTTTAAGCATTTAACATGTGGTCAAAGAACCCTTTTGACATTTTGGGGGACTGGTAAACAAATAACAAAAAAATAACATCATCAACAACAAAAAGAACCCATTTATATATATGTTCGTCTAAGGAGATGCCGTATTCTTGTACTGTCACTAGGACAAACAGCCTACCAGTGAGTGATATTTAAGTTCACCTGCCATTGTGAAAGTATTTTTTTCTTACTGAAATCTTCTCCAGTCTAACCTCAGAGCCTCACAGAAACCAACCAGACCTTAATAATTAGCAGAATGAACATGAGTTTTGATGAAGTAGATCCTTCCCTTCTTAATAAAATTTAATTGATTCAAAACTAGGATTTTTGTTGACTAGGATAGAATCAAAAAATGATTCCTAAGGTAATCTTTATACAAAGTCAAGTTTCTTGAATTATTTTTAGATTGTTTTCATAGTACTGCTTTTAGGAGTGCATTTTGAAATAGACAACTACTTACTGTTAACAACAAAATTTTTGCCCCAGTCACATTTGCATTTCCAATTAGATTATCCATTTTGAGAACTTTTTAAAAAATCTTGCCATAAAGTTTATCTGTTGACTTAAAACTAATGAAGTATATCTTCTCTTCTTTATGCAAGTATTATGGTAATTTAAGAAAAATTTTGTTCTGATTTAACTTAATTATGGATTTATGGCTTCTTTATGACATATATGCTGAGCAGAATCTACATATCTATCAGCCTGGCTGAGTTCTCCCTCCCTCCCTCTCTCCCTTCCTCTCTCCTTCCTACTTTTTTTCCAGTTCTTTAAATTATAGGATTACTTTTATTTGCAATGTCAATATAATTATACTAAGTGTTGTGGAAATTTTAGGTGTCTTTTTAGAGGTTCATATATCTATATGAAAATGAGGAAAAACTTTTTCTAAGACTTCAGAATCACTATTACTTAGAGTGAGTGTGTAGAAACTCAAGGGTCTAAAAGGAAAAGTAAACATTCTCAATAGCTATTTTAAGACAAAATTATCAAAAATGATTAAAATAATTTAGCGTAAGTTTAAAGGCATTTTGGCACCAATCATCATCTTCTGGAAATTCTCATTGAAATTCAGCGAAGAAGGTTCAGTTCTCTGCTGTAAGTCATCATTTCGATGTGAGATTCAGTTAATTTAAAGCATGGCTATCTAAAGATTAAAAATCATGATTTTTTAGTGTTTCCCCCCAAAGCCAGATTAAGTTTACTTTCTTAAGCATAAAAATAAGCAATATATCTTTTCAATAAATCTGCTAGCACTGTAGGGCAGCTGTTAACCAAACAGTGCTGGATAGGGTTACTTGAACAGTCTGTGAAGGGCAGAGCTGATGATTCGGAGATCTGGGAAGAATTTGTTTCAGCTTGTGTTCCGTGCATTCCTCACTCTGTTCATATGTGGTAAAGTATTTTAATGCCATTACTGAGTTTAAAATAAAAGTAGAAATTCATATCAACTCTTTCTAAACAGTGCCACTTTGAATCAAACAAAATTAGTAAACATCTAAAACTGAATACCTTGATGCTTCTAAACATAAATAAGTTAGGGAGAATGTTTATAAGGTGGGGCCTTTCTCCTCTAAACTGCATGTCTTCTCTGTTTTGCAAACTGCATGCTTAAAGTTATTGATTATTTTATTCAGTGCAGATGATCTGGTATGTTGCATTAAAAAAAAGCCTTTTTATTTTCTTTCTAAAATATATCTATTGAACATTAACGTTTGCTTTTATTTCAGCTCAATTTGTACTCTAATAATGGCTAATTGTTATGTTCTAAGCATTTGTTTCTCTCATATGCTTTAATTCATAGAGAAGCATATTGCAATAGCTTTTTCTAAAAAGAATCTAGGAATTTTGCTTATCAGAGTAAGGTTTTCTCTTTTGCTTTTTTTTTTTTTCTTTTCTTTAATTTGCCTCTTGGGAAAGTAAGGTTAATGCCATGTACAGTACTAGTTTGCATGTGTTCATTTAAATACTAAAATCTGTAGTACTGCTCGATCCATATCTGACTGCTAGGTTTCAATTGACAGCTGAGGATTTGTGACTGGACCATGAATCAAAACGGCAGGCATTTATACCCCAGTACCAGTGAGGATACATTGGGAATTACTTGGCAAAGGTAACATTTTAATTATTTCCAACCCTACACTTACACCTAAAAATTACATGAGCTATAGTGTTTGTTTTAAACTAGCTTTACAGAAAATATATGTTAAAAATATAGTTGTTTTGGCTATACCATCCCTCTTTCTCTACCCTCTTCCTTTTATTTCTTATGTAAATGAACTTCAAATTAATTATCGACTATAGCATATGCTAATTGTCATTGGAATTTGTAAGTGCTGTCAAATGTTTTAAGCAATTTATAATATTTGCAGGGTGGGGGTGGGGAGGGTTGGGGATTTGACAGATTTTAGGACCTAAGGAAATGAAATCACAGTTTTAGGGAAGATATTTTAGCTATCTGAGAATGAAGTATTGGGTTTTTACTTTATAACTTCTCATTTCAGTTCTTTCCTCTACTGTTAACTTTAAGTCATTACTGTTCATTTATTCCTGTCAGATGTGGGAAGCTGGAAGAATTTGAAATTTTTCTTCTGACTTTCTCCATTTAACTGTTATTAGCACTCAAATTTTAGAGTCAAAAGATGGTTGAAACCAATAGCTAGAGAAATAATTTAAATGAAGTTTTAATTTCTGATTATACATTGATATTAATCATTGATGACTGAAGTTTCTTTGGTTGGCTAAGAACATTATTCTAAAACTTCATATTCAAAACTAGTTCTGATTACTGTCTCTTGTTGGTTTTAGAAAGAAGTGCTAAGTCAGCTTCTTATGTATTATTTTAATAAATAACAGGTTGTGTCAAATTGACAAATAATTAAAAGTCATGGTTTGGGCTTATATAATAACAGAAAATTCACAGAAAGAAAGAGTTAATCCATAAAGACTTCACCAAAATTAAAGCCAACAATATCCTAACCCTGCTTGATTGTAAACCTCTCTTTTCTCAAAGTACCTAAGAGAAAAGTGCATACTCAGATAGACCTTGTAAGTGGGCACCCCCATCTCCATGTTGCTTGATAGAGACTGCTAAAGAGTAGAGAGATTAATAATATCCATGTTTACTTGGGTAAAAACTAATAAAAGCAGTTGGTATTTGAACTGTCAAATTGACTTTTTTCCCCAATGGTGCCTTTTTATTAATACACTACTTAAAATGAATACAATATGATTTTTCTTCTTTTTAATGATGGATACAACATCTACTTTAAAATTTATTCTTTTCTACATATTTTGATGTTTTTTTCCCGAGAAGCATACATTGCTCCTCCATTTGGGGTTGAAAAAAAAATATATATATGTATATATACACACACATATATACATCTATATATGTGTGTGTATATATATAAAAGAAGTAAACCCAATGAAAGCAGCTTACTTAAATAGTCTTAATTACTAAGTATTAATTAAACTTAATGAAATATCTTATTTAAATAATTTAATTAATATATATTTTAATTAATTTAATTGGATTCATTTACCATGTTGGGATTTAATTCTTATTAGATAACTTACTTATATTCCATGCTCTGTCAGTTAGCAAATTGGTTCATGTTTACATACAAATCTTATTGCATTCACAAGAATTACAAATAAATGACTTGTACTCATGTATTTAAATTTGGCTAAAACTGTGAGAATTCCAAATGGCTGGATTACTGATATACATTTACTTCTCTAAACTAGGCTAGCACCTGTAAAGTACATGAACACCAAATAAGGATATAAATTGTTGGAGATTTAAAATACAAATGCACTTAGTTCCTATAAAATTTTTAATCAAAAATTGATATTCCAAAAAAGGGAAAAGGTGAGTGAATAATAAATCACAATAGAATGCTTGACTGTAGTAAATTAATCATGATGAGAAAATTCAGTTTTTAGGAGAGAGCGCTGCTTATGTTACAAATCCCCTTCCTAGTGAAAAATTGGTGTGATAATGAGTTTCATATCATAACAAGTCAGAAAACATTCATATTCATTTTAAGGTTTCTTTTCCTTCTAAAAAATAGTGAAAAATTTTTGATAAGTAGGTGATGATATGTAGAATGGCCTTAATGCTCCCAACAGCTTTTACAAGGTAGCTTTGGGTTTGTTTCCTTCTTTTTTATGAAGATTCAGAAGGTACAGTTGATAATGGTGGTGTCATGTGCATACATTCCACAGGTACTTATTGAATCTCTTATATGATGCTCACAGTTCTTTAAGTATCATATAGTTCAGAATAAATATAATTAAGTAAGCAATTAGACTTGTTACATTTTCCAAAAGTCCACATAGAATCCATCCTTAATAATGCAAATAGGCATGTCTGTGGCACAACATATTCATAATTTATTCATGGTTTACAGTTTGTGCCCTGTGGTTACTTTTGAAACTTAATTATTTGCTTGTTCTTTCTAGAAAGGATATCAGAAAACGAAATCATAAATGTCTGTAATACTGCTACTTTTAAAGCAGATACTAGCCACTTCAAATCTTCAGCGCACTACTACAACTTCAAAATGATCTGAATAAATTGCTAATGTATGAGAAATGTAGAACTATTCAGCCAGTAAATTAAATAATTTGCCTTTATTTAACAGAATACAGAAGATATCAGGTTATTTTTGGTATGGTGGTTGTTTTTTGTCTTTAACAAAAAGCAATCCCTAGAGACCTTGTAGAAACACACAAAGCAGAGGATATTTTGGTTTCAATTTGTTCCATTTTGTTTGGATTATTAATTGTGGCCATTACTTTCCTCCTACAGTCACTTATCCCTGGCTGCCCCCTTTTCTGCTTTATACCAGCCCTTCTGTAGAGGTGTTTCCATGTCAATTGTAGCTCCTTTTTAGGGACTGAAAATGGCAGTGCCATGGAAGCTGTGCAAGTGTAATCAAAACTAGATTTCCTCTCCCCACCCCCAATATGTAAACATTCCCTTAGGAACCAAAGCTTACTCTTTTGGAAAGTTTTCACAGACTCATTAGGTTGGGACCCTGAAGGTGTTTTGTTGTTTTGACCTTAGAAATTTGTTAGCCATTTGTGTGGGGGGTGGGGTGGGAGGGTGGCAGGAGCATGGGGACAGGGAGGAGTTGAGTTACTTGCACCTTGAAATTTTACCTCTAACCCAAAGGCCAGGTACTGCAGTTAACTCAGAGTGAACTCTATTGCTGAAGGGCTCACTTGGGTTTGAGGCAGGAGGGGCTCAGCTCTGAGGAGGGTAATAGGTGTGCGTTGCTCATGCTGTTCCTTTGCTGCCTATACCCAGGACTGTTGTGTCTGTGCTGCTCCTCCTCTGTGGACAAATGACATTGTTGCTCATGTGAGTCATGTGGGTATAAACAAATACCGCAGTTCACTCCCTAACTGGATTTCTTTCTTGAAGCACTAGCCAGAACATAACTTGTACTATCAAATATGAAAGAGCAATATAATTGAATGAAAAAGAAAGCCGAAGGACAATCCAAGAATAATATAAACATGTTATTTTAAAACATTGGAGGGGTTGCTTTATGCAAAAGAGAAACTGGATTTATTGTTTCATTCCTTCCTCTCCCCCTTCACCCCTTTCAAGAAAAGGCAAAGCCACAAGTGAGTGGCTGTATGTGTCTGATGGCTTATATAAACATAGAAGAAGCCTTCAGATGGCTAAAATAAACACGCGCGTGTTACCGAAGGATATGTTTACACAAACCATTTGCTCAGCCTCTGAAATAATGAATAAATGAAGATTTTAGTGAAATAATTGGAAGGATTTTTGTGTTTCTGCTGATGCCATAATTGAGTGGCACCAAAGAGACTTTTATCAGCTATTTTCCATGTACATGTGTTAGCAGTTCCTTTCTATGAGTTGAATACTTCATTCTGTAGTTCCTTTACACATGTTTTTGTAAGAAATTGTCGTTTATTACTGCAGTTCTAGAGAGTTGCTTGATTTCCCAGGAGAAATTTAGCAGCCAGTAAAGATTATTTGGATCTGGTGGGTCAGGAGAGGAAGGGCAAAGAAGGAGTAATAGCATTCATTTCATACATCTAACCCTAACACTGTCCTCTGTCATTCACGATATTTGTTGCTTTGCCTGTAAAATTTTTTTTTTGTAAGATATGCCTACCCAATCTATTAAAGAACGAATCCTTTAAAATAATCTTTACTCTATGGGGTGCAAATCATGTTTGCTTGTAAATATATGCGTATGTGTGTCATATGTGTGTCTTCAGAAACACATACACGTGTATACTTATGGCACATGCATGATAAATATGGGAAATTATGTGTCTTATTGTTAGGTAGTGTTAAGAGTTAACTTTCAACATTACACTTAGACCATCCCTATGAATCCACTAGGTTAGCATTTCCTGCTCTCAGTTTGTTATCTTGACACATAACTACAGTACAACAGCTGGGTTGTTCCTGGAGTTCCTGGGGGGAGCTTTATTCTCAGAGTGCTGAATTTCCTTTTCAGTTGTCAGCTCTAAAGTGTGTTCAAAATGCTCAACTTTTTACACAACATTCTGGGCCACTAGCACCACTCTGGGACTATGATAGAAATGCTGATAATGTAGATGAATTGAAAAATCTTAAATTCTAGAAGGATAATTGCAAATGCCAAAATTACATATGACCATTGTTTGGTAACAGGTCTGCTTACTCGTGTTGCTCCTTGTATGTGAACATTTTATTCAGAAGAATTACTCCTGCCTCACCAAAATTATTTGCACCTGTTAGGAAATCAAAACTAAACATGTTACCATTCTTTAATATGACCTCAATATGGTTTTCACACACACAGTATCTGTAATCTGGCTGTTGAAAAATACATTGGGATTTGTTGTAGTTTTGCCTAACTTTCTCCATTTATAAAGAAAGATTTGCACAACACAGCGTTTCCTTTTTATCTAGGAAACTCTTCAGAACACTTCCTAAGAAATTAATTGTATTCCAGCCAGACTTGCATGCTGCCATCCCACAGGAAATGGGTCAGCAATCCATTAAGATGCCATTAGATAATCTAATTTGGAACTTAATCTCTAAATTAACCATGCTCCATACTTGAAGCATACTTGAGAGAAAGAAAAAAAGTTTACGTTTGAATCGATAGGGGAGCCGAAGCGTGAAGAAGGCTGTTTGTTTTTTCTGTAGCTGTGGTCACGTCTCAAGCCGTCTGGTAACCAGGAGAAACCAGACATGATGTAATTCCAGATTGAACTTGAACTTCAGGGACTTAGGATGGGGGAACAATGGACCATAGGAATCAATAATGTCCATTTTCCACATGATTATGTTTGGAGCTTTAAGTTAACCTTTATAGGAGAAGCAGCAGGATTTTCAGTGCAGCCAAAATGAGATGATCCAGAGACAAGATGTTGGAGGAAAGAAAACAACTTTTTCCGTGATATTTTCTGAGCAGCACTGCAGATTCCAACAGGATTAGAAAAGTTCCCGCTCTGCAGTAAACCGGTGGCCTGTTCAGAGCATTCTTTGTTCACTTAGGTAGGACAAACTTAATCTTACGTTTCCTGTCAGATGATTTTTGGCAGCACGAAGGGAGAGGGAGGAGCTTGATTCAGAAAATTCCCTAATGTAAACCTTGCTGATTAACCCTTTGCAATGAAAGAAGTATATTAAACACCTCCCTTATGTAAAGATTCACATTTACATACTCGCATGTGTATTGAGCCCCTAAGAAATCAGCGCCTCCAGCAGTCAACCCACCCTTTATTGTTTTCAGGTTTGCTTTTAGTAGGTATCCAGTGAACTTTTCATCATATTTACTTAAGCAACAAATCAAATAAATGAGTAAATATAATAATGAACATCACAGCAAACTAGGGAAGGAAAAAGATAAAAAGCCAATTCAAGTTCAAGAAATTGAAGAACACAAATTGTGACTAGTCGGATATTTGTGAAAGTTACAATTATACTCTCCTTTGTTAATTCTTGTTTTATATGAAGAAAGATTTTTTTTTTTTTTTTGCCGTGTGAACAGAGTGGCCGGCATAGCTTAAGAACCTTAATCTTTCATAATTTTATGCTTCTGATTCTGATACAAATAAATTGTCATTTAGAGATGAAACTGTGCAAACAACACTGATTTTTTCCTCTTAAGTGAAATCACTTGGGACAGAATCTCTTTTATTTTTGTATAAAACTTACAATTCTATTTAATATAGTATGCCTTGGTGAATTTCTCTAGTGAAAGGGACTTTTTGGAGGCATGATTTTTGTAGAGAATTTTGTCTGCCTTCGAAGAGGCACATATGCTAATAAGGGGAGCAGTAGCACTTGTAACAATAGCCTTGAAAAGGAGCCCAGGGATAGAGAGGAATAGACTAGAGAAAGAGGATGGAAATCAACTTGCAGGGCTCTCTGCAGTGATACAGTCTGTGGGAGGAGATCAAATAACTACTTTGTGCCTGATAATTTTATATTTTTTTAATTGGCTAAAACCTCCCACAGCTATATAAGTTGTTACATATGTATATGTGTGTACTGTAATTTATTTACAATTAGTCATTTTAATAATAATTCTCTATCTTTCATTTTCAGTTCTAAAAAAAGATGATACATACTTTTAAAAAAATCTATTTAATTTGACCTATTTAGGGGAAGATTTTTCCCCCTTATGTCTAAAGTAAACATTGTAAGGAAATGAGGTTTTTATTACTTTTCAGCAGATAGATTGTCTTATTGAAAGGTCTTCTAGAATTTTGGAAGTCTTTTACTAAGAGTGCATTCATTATAAGTACTTTTTTTTGGTAAGCACTTTTAATATTGAGCTGCACTTAATCCCATGTACCAGGACCCTTCTTGCCCTCTGCCCTTTATTCTATAAAATATTTCACCAGCATGTGCCATTATTTTGCTTAGAAGATGCTGGCACTGGCACATGGTAAAAGTTAATGTTCAATCCAGCCTGCCCCAATAATAAAACACATCTGAAACAATTGAATATAAAGTAATGAGGTTTGATGGCCTACCGTTTTGATATGTTATTTTCAAAACTGTTGGTCCCCAAGGAGTAGCAATAAAGAAGCTATTTACCTACTTAGTTAAGAAACAAATATGTTTCTTTTTCATTACTGTGAAGTGCTATTGCTTGCAGTTAGAATAATTCCATGAGCCACCTGCAGTTTATGATATTTGGTGTTTCCCAGAGAGCCCACAAGAGTACTTTTGCAGTTCAGGTAAGAGCTGGCCAGGGAGCTTTCTGATACAGATTATTACAAATAGTAATAATCATTAGAAATCATCTTGCATGCAAATAGGATCGTTCAGATGGCAATAATGATCTTTCAAGATGGGGGGAATAAATCGAAGAAACTCAAGACCTGTGCAAGGGACTTGGTATGTCTCTCTTCTAAGTCTAGCCTCTTCTGAAGTGGAACCCAACCAGCAAATTATTGACATACAGCCACATCTGTATGTGTATACACAGACACACACACAAAGGCAAATACTGCATTTAGCTGAAAAGTATCTGAAATTGGATAAATGAAATGCAGTTATTTATGTTGAAGTTTGAACTCAAGAGTTTCATTTCTGTGGGAATTACGGTATAACTAAGTAATATGAACCTCAACTCATATAATCTCTTATGTAATTCAGGTATAATATACATTCATGTCTAATGATAAAAGTAAAGTGTCTTTCCAAAGAGGGAGGTGAGGTGAAGGGTCGTGGGTAAGAACACAGATCCAAGAACCACACTTGAGACTTCAAATGCTGGCTTCTACAACAATAGCACTATGAGTTGGGCAAGACACTTAACTTTCAGTTTTCTCATCTATAAAATAAAAATACTAATGGTACTTTTATCAGAGGTTTCTTATGAAGAATAAAAGCTTTGAAGTAGGTCAAGCTGATAGAATAGTACCTGGCAAATAATACACATTACATAAATGCTAGCAAATAATGTATTTTCTTTGTTCTAATACAGTAATTCTTAAATATATCCTTAATATATAATAACATATAATAATTCTTAAATATATGGGTACCTAAATACCTTTCATATAGTCCTCCCACTGGGCTGAATGAGCGTGTTTGCGCAAGACACGGTCTGCACTCTCTGTTGCATTGAAGTAAGCAGCCCACATACAATCCAAAAGAGCACAGTGCTGACTTAATGAATGTTTCATTAACCTGCTCTTGGTTGGCTTGCTTTTGCAATTTTGGGTTTTTCCAATTAGCAGGTTTTAGCTAATAATAGGAAAAATTGTATATTGTGCTATTTGTGTGTTGATAGTGTGGCAACAAAGTTAGGAATGGTTAGCTGAAGAAGTAAAGACTTTCCTTCTGGGGATATTTGAAAATAGTATAAAAGGAATTGAGAAAACTCCTTCTTTTAAATTGAGGTATCTATTTTATTTACTTTCGATTCCTTCTGGGCCATTGCTTATATTTATTGCTATCTGTAAGTAATATGGCTATTGATACAGTTGAGGTATGTACAAATATATCCATTTCTTTGCATTTTATACGTATAATAGTCTTTAAAGCTTCTTGCAAGAATCCTAGTCTTTGAAGTCAGTAGGGTAGGCATTTGGTTAAATCAGTATGTAAAATCTAAATGAGCAATATTATTATTCCCCTGAAAAATATTAATATACTGGATACTTTGACATTTTATAAACTGTTCAACAAATGAGTTGCCTCTTAAACATAGCTTAATAAAATTGAATCCTGTCATTATTGAAATAGCTGTGATTGTTTTAATCACCTAAAACTAATAGTTGAAGTAAACTGATTTTGTTTGGTTCCTTGCTTAACAAGGAACCAATTATCAATTTAGAATTGATAATTTCCAAAGCACATGAAATATTGACTTGGTTGCCCAGAGCAACTTTTTCTTTCTTTCATTAAAAGAATGAGAATCAGGCCTCCCCGGTGGCTCAGCGGTTGAGCGCTGGGTTGCGAAGCTGCCTGCAGCCTCTGCAGCACTGGTTCAATTCCCGGCTGCTCCCCGGTCACCAGAGGAGGGTCCCACAAGGCGCGCAGACCTCTCCTGCCGCCCGCTGCTCCCCTCAGCAGCGTACTTCGGTCCTTCTGCCTGCTCTGCTCCCTGCTCTGGCTCTGGTGAATTCTCTCACCTCTCCGCACTTCTGACTGTACCCAGTGCTTGTATAAATAAATAAATAAATCTTTAAAAAAAAAAAAAAAGAGGACCTGAATAGACATTAAAAAAAAAAAAACCAAAAAAAGAATGAGAGTCTATTTTCTCCTTGTAGACTCAAAGACTATTTTATCCAATCCATTTTTTAAAGGAAGAAGTAGAGTGTCTTCTTTCCCCTTAATCCTTTAAGTTCTATAGAACTTCAACTAGATTTGTTTTCAGAGGAGATAGATACATTCAAATCTCATGGCCTAGCACCCAGACCAGACACATTCTAAGCACAAGTCTATTGCTACTTCAGCTAGGTTATCTATCACCCAGCTGTGTGAGATGCGGGAAAGCTACTGTCTCTAGAAGCAAGTATGTTTTGCCTTTTGAAAACTCAGTTCAAAGTTCTTTCCAATGTTGGGGCAATGTCTAACTTCCCAGGATAGCAGTATAAACATAAACCAAGGACCACGGGAATCAGATAGAACTGATTGACATCTGAGGTCTATGTGGGTAACTTTGGGCCTGTTTCTTGACCTCCTTGACCTCTCAAAATCCTCTCCTGTGACATAGGTTGCTGACAATAATTTCAAGAGTTCATTGAGAGAATTAATTGATAAGTGATGCAGCATATGTAAAACACTAAATACGGTACCATGCTTATAGTAGTCCCTCAGCATGGTTATCTTCTAGAAGTTTCTCCCTTTGTGAAAATTCTGTCAGTCTGAACCGTATGGAAGAAACCTGCATTTCTTTCCAATTCAACTCTTATAATATCTTCCCTGTCTCCCCTTTAGCTTTCCTTGAATGACATGATTTGGTGAGTTTCTTCACCCCCAAAATGTCAGAGTCTGTTGCTCTTGAAAATGATACTTAAAGGAAGTCACAGTGCTTCAGAAGTAGTCTGATCATCATAAAAAGAAGCAGGATCATTAATGCAGCTTCAGATCAATTTATTTGTTTGCTTCTTCCCTTTTGGGGCAGCCTCTTCATACTTTTGGTCAAAAAAAGTGTGAGAATGTATCCAGCATATCAGACATTTATTAGTTTGGAACTTTGATTTAACCCATGTGTTTTGTTAATCATGAAATATTGCATTTTATCCTTAGAGTAGAAGTCACTCTGCTTTGTTGTTAAGGTACTATCAGAATTGTTTGTGCTTATTTTTTGTGTCTGATTGTTTACAAAGTACTTACATTCTTTTCTTTATTTAATGGTAAGGCCCACTTATATTTGCTAAAATATGCTTTCAAGTTTCAGTCACACTCATTTTCTGTTTGCCTAAAAAAAATAATGATTTGGCAATGGAAAATGGTAATGAAATTTACTAATGAAACAAAATAAATGCATTCTTGGAACTATACTGATGAAGTAGTTTAATTTGAACTTAAATATTCTGAAGTCTTTCAATTATACTCATGTCTCTTACTAGACAGAGGAGCAAATTATTGGATTGGACATAAGATTATTCACATAATTTTCAATCCATTATGAATTAAAGCTGTTAATCATATTATATCTAACTAGTTTTACATGTAAATAAATATGACTATGTGTGTTTATTTTACCCATACTGATGTTCATTGGCATTGATTTATACTTAGAGATTTAGATATGTAAAAAGCACTCTTACATTTCTACCTGAATATGCAATTTGAGGCATTGCTTGTCTTTTTGAAATTAAATGATATAGGTTATTTTGTTTGGTTACACATTTTTCTAAACATCCTTGTTATAATCTTTGAATTAGTTTTACCAGACTTTTTTCAATGGAACTACCAAAAAGCTCTAAAAGTGTCTGTACCTTATAGTTCTGAATTTAACCTGCAAACTGGCAGTAAGAGACTTGTAAAACTCATATATGGGGTCTGCATAGTGTTAAAGTTTGAGATTTATCTCCCCCAAAAGGTTCATAAACAGTATTGACAAATATATTGCACATTGCAATTTTGACATGGTCATGATGTAGGATGCGAGCTTTGAAAGGTTCAAATAAACATCTAAATTGAATTTGTTAGATACTGTGCAGCAGGACCCCTGTTAGTCACTAACATGAATTTATTTTTATTGAGCAGCTTCCAAAAAATAATAATACATGTCTCTTCTAAAGCAGTGAATAACAAAATGATTGCAAAATCAACCCTGAATTCTTGCCTTTTCTACCACTAATAGGTAGATTTCTACAATAAAGGAGTTACATCTATTTTCATAACTAAAATATACTTTATATTCCTAAAGTATGCAAGTGCTAAATGACTTTCTAGAGCCTCTTTAATTGGGTTTCATTTTGATTTTTGAAGCAACTTGCTTGTTGTTGGTGTTGTCTTTTACTGACAAGGATTATCAACTTGAGATAGTCCTTTATTCATATATGCTTCCTATTTCAGGTGAAAATAAAGAATATAAATTTTGTCAATTATTTTATTTTTATAGAAGTAATTAACATCAACTATTTCCAAATTCTATAAAAATGTATGAGGTCACTTACTTTGTGAACTCAATAAAATAATCATAGATACAGATGATTATGATATGAAGTAATGAATACTGTAATAGTGCTGTGTAAAAGGATAGTGGAAAGTAAGTTTCTTGATGAATCTTGGAACATTTTCCCCAATCAAATGGTATATAGCACAGAAATAATTGTTTACCATGTATACAGGAAGAGAGAAATACGTGAAAATCATTCTCTTAGTCTCAATAACAACTCTTCTTTAGAATTGTGACTTTTGTCAGATAATGAGAACATATCTTTTTAGTTTGAATGTGACCCTTCCTGCATCATTAATTTTTATTAATGCTAAACATCTCTAATTATAAAATCAAAGATGCCTGTATTCTTTTCCAGGGGTCCAAATCACTTCATAAAAATATGTGATCATGAGCAGTTCTTTTTAAAAATACATAGTCGACTGTGATTTGGAATACTTAATTGCTTTGTTTATCTAAAAATTTAGTGAACATCTACCATGTGCTAGTTACTATATGAGATGAAGAGCAAAAGAGCAATGAACCTTGCTATCATGGAGCTCATAATCTAATCGTAAAATCCCTTGAGCATAAAAGGTCACTGTGAACTTTTTCTCATGAAATATTCAGAAATAGACACCTAGAAATGTAGCAACAAACCACGTTTTACATAGAGGCATTACCAGAGTAAAAGAAGTTATGTATAGAATTATTTTTAATATAAGCTTTTTATTAATTTATTTATTTTGAGACAAAATTGTTCCTTGAAGTTAATATCCCATAAGGTTTTCTGTACCCTTGTAATTCCAGTATGAAAAAAAGGAGAATATCTAGGTTGGTAGCTACAATAATAAATATCTATCTTACCTGATGATTTTAAAACTAAAGAAAGGGGTATGAAATTAAATTTCAAATACTGAAATTTGTCTCCATGCCAAACCAAGACTAACCTGGTTTGGAATTGTCTGTTTTCTTGGTTCTCGATATCTATGCAGCTGTTACATAGTTGACATTCAACTTGTTGCATTAGGTATACCCCAAATTGTATAGTGTGGGAGTGTTTTATGATATGTAGATCTGATATTATTTTTTCCCTATAATACTTGTTTAGTGAGAGATTGTTCTAGTAGCAGTTAGAGAACTGTTTTTCAAATATATATATAAAATAACCCCAAATCCAACATAGGTGAAATTGGAGCAGGTTGGAGAGGAACAAGCATGTCTTCTTAAGGCTCCAGTGCTCCTCCCACTTACCCCCACTAACTCCCCAGACTCAGAGCAGCTTAGATGTAGCATGAATGATGTGGAGGGACAAGCAATGTCAGGCTTCTGGTGTCAGCATTTCAAGTTATATACTATATACTAGCCTTCCTGAAAAGTGCATTTCTTCTTATTGTGAGGAAAAAAAATATCTTCCATTATACCTTTTAATTGTATTCAACTGAGAGGCAGGTATAATATTGAAGTTCATCTTTTCAATGAATTGCTTGGAATTAAAGTCAAACAAGATCAGAATAGAACTGGCAAACTATCATGTACTAATGTAGGTTTGTTGCTTTCATTTTCTTTAATCTTATAAAAATCATATTGTATTTACATAGAAGTAGATTAAATATTTTAGGAATAATATCTTCAATTGTGTAAAGTTTAATAATTGAGTATGAGCCTCAACCAAGGTTTTTCTGTTTCACAGCTAGTTTTAATTTCCATGAAAGTAGAGCATGTAGTTATACATGTATAATATGTATAAGTTGACATGTTTATCTCATATTAAAGTATTGGAAAAAGTTATAGTAGTAATTTGATGCCTATGGAAGTTATATTTCTAATATTGTATATTTTAACATTGTATTTTTTTCTCTTTCTCTTTCCTTCCTTCTGCCCCTCTCCTTTCAACAGTCCTGGTACCTGGGCTAGCTTGGTTCCTTTCCAAGTATCAAATAGGACACCCATCCTACCGGCAAATGTCCAAAATTACGGTTTGAACATAATCGGAGAACCTTTCCTTCAAGCAGAAACGAGCAACTGAGGGAAAATGAAATACAACAGTAGTTTAAGAATTTTTTTTTTTAAAAAGGAACTGAGGAAGACTGGACAAAACAAAAAAGGGAGAAAGGAAAGAAACTGAAGAAAGAAGATAATAGACCAGCAATTGCAGCACTTACAATCACTAATTCCCTTAAGGTTGAAACTGTAATGACGTAAAAAAGGGTCGATGATATTTCACTGATGGTAGATCGATCGCAGCCCCTGCAACGTAGCCTTTGTTACATGAAGTCCGCTGGGAAATAGATGTTCTGTCTCTATGACAATATATTTTAACTGACTTTCTAGATGCCTTAATATTTGCATGATAAGCTAGTTTTATTGGTTTAGTATTCTTGTTGTTTACGCATGGAATCACTATTCCTGGTTATCTCACCAACGAAGGCTAGGAGGCGGCATCAGAGGTGCTGGGTGACGGAGCCATGAGCCAGCCATTTTATAAGCACTCTGATTTCTAAAAGTTAAAAATATATATATAAAATCTCTGTAGCCTTTAGTTATCAGTACAGATTTATTAAATTTTGGCCCTTAACCCAGCCTTTTCCAGTGTGTAACCCAGTTTGAAATCTTAAAAAAAAAGAAAAAAAAAAAGGAAAAAAGAAAAAAGGTAAAAAAAAAAAAAACAGTTTGAACACAAAGGCTCTATGGAAGAAATGCCTCTATGTAGGTGAAGTGTTATCTCTGCATGCAACAGTAAAAATTAATATAATATTTTCCCCACAAAAGAAACACTTAACAGAGGCAAGTGCAATTTATAAATTTATATCTAAAGGGGAATCATGATTATAAGTCCTTCAGCCCTTGGACTCTAAATTGAGGGGATTAAAAAGAATTTAAAATAATTTTGAACGAATTTATTTTCCCCTCAGTTTTTGAGGGCATTAAAAAGGCATTAAATCAAGACAAATCATGTGCTTGAGAAAAAAAAAAATTAATGAAAACACAGCACTTATGTTGGTTTAGCTGCAGCCTCCTTGGAGGTAGAATTTATTTATTTAAAATTACTGGTTGCATCAAGAACCCATAGGGTATACAAAAGGTTCTATAAAATCTGCATTATAGAGACAAAGAGGCAGGCAAATCCATGTCACAAGGGTAAAGCTAACAGTTTACAAACTGGGAACGCCAGGGTGTAGGATATAAAATGCACTCTTGAGGAAGCAGATGTAATCAGGGTGCTGAAAACTTGCATGGTGCTTTCAGACATTAGCCTTGTTCAACAAATTTCTTGTATTGACAGATCTGTAGTGTGCATGGGCAGACACATTTTGCCTCTATGTCTCTTAAAATTTTAATTAAAAATACTCTTTCCAGTAATCCTAATTTGCACGAAGATATAATGTCCACATTACGTGCCTTGCCTTGAAATCTAAAAAACAAAAAAAAAAAACACAAAAAAGTGACATCACTACACTTGTTTTGCTGCATTTATTATCATTTTAAATCTTTACCATTTTTATGACAAAATATTTTGTACTCCAGACGAAGAAAAATGTGTGACATCATGGATTTTTTAGACAGTTATACCTTTATCTCACATTTATAAAGCATATCATGGCTGTGTATAGTTGCCGCTTAAAAATTGTAATCGACCAGCAATATTTTCAGTATTTTGGTGTTTTTTCTATTAACCTTTCATGTTTTTCATCTTCCAATTAATATTTGGGGGGGAGGGGTTTCAAATTTATACGAATTATGCAATACCAAGTTTTGCCTATGTAGGTAGTGCTTTTAGCTGTATTGGTTATTATAGGTAAGTACACAGATTTAAAAAAAATAATGTATGCTTTTTTTTGTTTGTTTGTTTTAATTGACCAAAGTGGGTACTGCTATTTTTGCAGTGTGATGAGGTCCTTTTGTGTACTGAGAGATGGACAGGGGATTTTTTTTAATATACATATATATATATTCTGGGGTGGGTGGGAGGATTTTTAACACTTTACAGTGTAGCTGTGAAGCAGTGCACCCTGAGATGGGCCTGGGCTGCAAAGCGACTGTTCTGCCTACTGTGACAAACTTCAACTTACACAGGTTCCCCCTTCTCTAACTTCCTACCTGGGGTGCAAGCTGAACTCATTTCTGGTGTTCATAACAACAAACATAGTAAGAACAAGCAAACACAAAACATTCTTCTGGAGGCAGACTTGGCTTAAAACAAACTGTCTTTTATCATTTTTTTGTTGGTGGTGGTGATTCTTGCAAGTTGTGGATCAACAGTGGAGAGTGAGCCTGTCTCATATTTGGCAGAGATAGTCTTTGAAATGTCCACATCGTGGGTATTTCATGCTTTGGGAGTTGAACACACGAGTATGACTTTCTCCTGTATGAAACGTCATCCCAATAGGAGGGAGTGCTCCTCTGTTCTTTCTCCACCACTTCTCTTCCCCATTTATTCATTTCATTAAAGATAGTGTATGATTTACCTGTGACTCACTATTTCAAATGGATGGCAGTGTGCTTGGATTTTTTTTTTTAGTATATCCTGAAGATTGAACAGAGGGTTGCTATTATTAAATGTATTTAGACTTATAGATTAAAAATGAAAGTTCAAATTTTAGGGAACAAAAAAAAAAAAATCAATCTTAAATTTTCATGTTACCTGCCCTTGCAAACCGGAGCAGAAGGAAAATTCAGAATTTTAAAAAATTAATCTTCCTGTGGATAAATTAAGCCTATTAGATGATGATGGGACCTTAAAAAGGGTTGGTACCTCAAGTGTGCATATATATATATATATATATATATATATATATTTTATATATATATATGTGTGTGTGTGTGTGTATTTGATCTAGTTTCCCTGAGGGCTAGAAGATGGAAGGAGACTGGTTTTATTTTGCCCTCCCACCCACCAGCCCCCAGTCCCAATGAGGAAATTCATTACTCCAAGGAAAATCTGTCAAAATTAGTGACACTGAGGGGCTACCTTGAGGAGTCCCCCAACCCATATCTCCCAGGCCATGACCTAATAAAATAAACTATCCATTGTTCTCACAGCATATCATTTAATAACGAATACTTTAGAACAATGCTTATGAGCCTGAGAATTGTGTTTGATGAGCTCATTCAGTTTGATAGTCCAACTGCTGAATAGCACGGCAGGATCCTAGCAGCACAGGTTCCAGAGGAAGTCCCGGTCATTTCTGTAATCCTTGCCTTGGTAGACAACAGATCATCTCAGCCAAGCTCTCCTTGTCTGTTTTGACCTACTAGGTGAACTAATCAACCTCACAGGACATGCAGTATTTTTTAAGGGCAGACTCGCTCTCTTTTTTGCCAGTGAATGAGCAGTTCTGGCTAACTAAGTTACACACTGTGTGTATTCCTGCCTGCCTCTTGAATACAAAGGCCTAGTTCAAGTGTTGCTTTTTTTTTTTTTGAAATCGTTTTTTTTTTTCTCCTTTCCTTTTGAGATAAAACTATTGAAAATACTACTATAT